>NC_012874.2:67392222-68737596 GCF_000003195.3 Sorghum bicolor | reverse complement strand
GTACACCTTGTCATAGCTCTCCACATTAAAACACTGGTGCTGAAGTTCATCAAGGTGGTAGTCCTCTAGCTTCTGACAACAAATCAACATAAGGATATATTGGAAAAGTTCTAAAGTTTCAAAGTTTAATTTGTAAAAAACTATGCGTACCGCAAGATGTCGATTTATGTCAATGAACTTCTTGAAACACAGCATCACCTCCTCGTTCATCCAAGCCGTTCCATTCGACTTCCTTTATTGTGGGAATAAAGTATCATAAACCAATTCAAAACATCGATAGTTCTTTTTTTGCATACATAAAAAGTAATAAAGCTACACTAGAGGTATGACTCGAATGAAGGTTTGTAAGCATGACATGCAGCAACTGTTTAGAAATTTCACTCTTGTTAAATCTGGATGACTAGTAGGGTAAAATACAAAAGTTAGGGTAAATGACACCATACATGAATATTATCAATATTCTCTCAAAATATTACAAAAGTATCAATGGGTAGCAGTAGCCAACTAGCCGGATAACTTATTACTACCACAGCATTTGATTGTATGATAGGCAGTCATAGGCCCCAAGCCTATGATGTCCCAGCATCCTACGAGGGTGGCGACATTACATAGGGCAGCTACCACTCTCAGACTTTGCTACTATGAGGCTGGTGATGGTGTCACAACCTTGCCTTCCAAGTCATTAGAAAGTTTATTAAGCAAAAGTAAAAAGGCGCCCTTCAGTTTTCTACCTCTCAGCCTCCTCTCTCCCTCCTACTTTTCACTATTTGTGCCAGCACCCTTCATGGTCACTAGCCTTATCCTCCCCTACCAGCAAACCAAGACCATAATTACTAGCACTGCTTTACTCTAAAAATATATTAAAAAACTATTATGTAATCACAACAATGCAGCATATGAAATTACTAAAGCCTAAAATTTCCATTTTACATATGACAGGAAGGCTTATTTCCTGATGGACATGTAGAAAAAAAACAATATGTGAGAAACAAGAAAGCCTAGGGAAATTTCTTTTTATTGAACAATGGCACAACACAAGAAAGCATTTTGTCATTTCGTTAAGAACAAAGAAAAATACAGTAAGCCAGCAGGCGTACTCCCAAACAAATCAGTACCAAATATCAGCAAGATAGTGATAGAAATAAAATAGAAGGAAAGGCATACCCAAACATTAGAACATCTACCTTGATTCAGTTGGTACCATACTATGCTGAGGGTGAGCTGCTGCAACAGAAGCCTGATCAGTAATAACACTGGGTAGCTGTGGTTCTGTACCCAATTCAGCAGCACGGGCATTACGAGCCTCCTCAATGGCCAAAATGCTATCAGGAGCTATGTCGAGGTTGATACAAGGACGTGCATCTAAGTATTCCTTAACCATACGCTGCACATCCTTTGGGCTGAAGAAAAGCATGGTAATAAATATTGTTAAAAGCAACCAACATATATATCAAATTCCAAACTAGCTTGCAGCTGTAGACGAAATGTCATGGAATGCAAACTAAACATTGCTGACTGGTGCTATTGAGCAAATGAATTCATTACTACATAACAAAATGAAAGCATGAACACAACAAATGAACACAAAGGTTTTCACCGGCATGGTCACTTGTAAAGCTTTTATTCACCCTTACAATACTGCACTATGCACTTGACCATGCATGTGCTAGAAGTGTTAGGAAAATAAAATAATTATTTTTTGCACATTACAGGCTTATATCTGAATTAGCATCTTCAAAATACCATCATGTCTATAGCTTAGAATTATGACAGAGTAATTAGTAGTATTTACTTCGTGTGGTGCTACAGCTACTCACATGCTTCTGTGTTGCTTACTTGCTTATATTTGGTCCATCCGTGTGTGTACTGAAATTTTAGCACCTCAACAAGGCTTATTGCTATTTCCAGTGTATTGCTTACAAATATAAAACAACAAAAATGCCAGTATCAATAGAAAATAGTGATGATCTACATACTCCACATCTGAATATAGCTTGGGGCGTTGCTCCTTGACATTTGGTATAGTGGAAAGAAGGGGCGTAGACAGCACCACAGATCGTGAAATACCTTTTGGTCGGTTAAAAAAGAACTTAGTCTGCCTAGTAGGAGGCACCCTGCACAGGCAAGAAGACACTTAGATAGAGTTACCAATTTACGTGTTCCTTGTTCATTCCTTGTTTTTTGTAATGCATTAAAGCAAGATAATTTCATATCAAAGTAGTGTAATTTGTTGTGTCACATAAAGTACTTCTTGTTCTCTTTTTATGTTACTAAACCCATATATCGACAGTTAACTTTTGTTTTTGAGGATTCTTGACATTATGAGATAGAAAACATTAATTTCAGCATAGATAAAAAAGAACAAAATATACGTACCATGCACAGTCATCATCAGTAGACTCTTCATCTGTTTCTGTTTGAGGGGTCAGAAGTGGGGGGTCACTTAATGACAGTGCTTCTTCTATAACTTCCCTATCAACCTCACTGCTGTTCACCACACAGGTATGCTCCTCTTGCCTGATAAAATAACATTTACAAAGTAACAATAATCATTAAAAGAATATCCAGAAGGTATTATGAATTTGCTACACAAGTAAACACAAGTCAGACAATAAACATGTATCTATATATAAAAGGTAAACATAGAACCCACTGCCCAACATGTCTGGGCTGGTCTGAACAGAGAACCCTCTGCCCAACATGGGTTCCAGTTCCAGGCTTCCAGCCCCTGAGCTATAGGGTGACTACAAATTTTGAATCAGCACATGTAAGTACATTGACTAGTATAGCAATCTACAATCTTGTTCCATTGGCAAGAAAGGAAACGAACTATATTTATTGGAATCTTTTATACATGTTAAAAGATAATGAATTTGAAGGGGCAGCAAAAAGTTTCCAGGCCAAACATTCCAAAATCGCAAGGATAACAAATAAAACAGAGAAGTCCTGGTGTTGGGCTGGTGCTAAGGCATTACAGCAGCTCCTTTGTAGGTCGTTGCCACCGGCTGCTTATGCTGCAGATGAGTTTTTTGGTCGTGTTTTTTTCTTTGCAACGAGTGGTCCTGTTAGTCTTGTACTAGGTGGCCTAAGGGAGTTGGGTATGCTTCTGCTTTAATTTTTTTTTCTTTTTTCTATACTTGATAAAATGACACGCAGTTCTCTTGCGCAGTTCAAGAAAAAAAAACAGAGAAACCCTTATGACTTCAGATTACACAATACTTCTATACAGCTAGGGTCGAAAAATGCTCACTGGACAGCAGTTCTATGCAATTTCCTAGCCCTTAAAGCTAGTAAACATCAAAAATACATGGATCCCTCAAAGAGCCTTGGCTACATTTACGTCCCTACAAAGAACTTTTTGTTTTCTGTAGCTGTGATTTAATTGTGAAATGCTAGAAGGGTATGAAAAGTCAGCCTAGCTTGTAACTGATACCTATAGGACAAGATTGTTCATTTCTTGATCATTCTTTGTTCTCTGGATAGATACACATGGTGTTTGTTGGTTCACAGAGCAAGTAATGACCTCTTGACCGTAATGTGTTTAATGGTTTGCTGTTGACAAATAAAGCAGTAAAAAAATATATAACTAGGAAAGACTGAAATGGTTCTGTTAAACAAAAACACATTTTTTAAACAGGCAAGCAAATAAGCAGTATCCACCATATCCCATCCCACTAACATAAAAAGGGAATCTTTTGGGGAGCAAGAAACAAATGGCAGTCCAAAATTTTGCTATGATATGCCAAAAAAAAAATAGCAGAGTATTTTCCAACACAATAACCTGGGAACGGGAACTAAGCACACTATCAGTTTTACAGCTTAGAGCTTAGAGCGATATTTTTTTAGCAAAAAAAAAGTAATGAATATATGGATCTGAGTGTGACGTCTCTGTCCACTTAACAATTTATACCATATATGGCACCGACTTAAAGTGCCACCACAAGAAATTCGGCACTTTTCCTTAGTAGATTTAGATGGTGAATGGTGTGGGTCCCATCAATTGCATATGTCCAAGGGAAACTGAATTTAAAAAGTGGAACATAAGAAAAGAACTCACTCAGAGCGAGGTGCATAATCAACACTAGTCATTTCAGCTGTTTCTGGGGTGGAAAGTGAAGGGTCACCCAAAGACAGCGCTTCAAATGTTGGCAAATCCATAACCGGCCTATGAAGCTCGCTGCTTCTCACTGCGCTAGCCTCAGCCCTGATTAAAAACATATTATAGGAAAGATCGTCAATGCAAAGAACAGAGAGAAAAAATAAGTACAAATTCGCTATGAAAACAAACACAAGCCAGGTATTAAACATATAATATAAAGGTAAAAAACAGCAACTTACCTTGCCAGTCTTCTTGGTCGAGAATGCCTTGGGCGGTCTGAATAGAGAACACTTTGTCGAACACGTATTCTGCCTTCAGCTCCAGGATGACTATGAATGTTGGAATCAACAAACTTGATTAGGTTTGTAACAGCAATCTACTATATGTTGTTCGATGTTCACGAAATGCAAGAAAGTATTGTTCATTAAGTTCCACCCAATAAAAAAATAAAGCATTCATTTTGAGGGGCAACGACAAAAGGTTTTCCAGCCAGGCACCAAAAAGGTGCCAACACTTCTCAGCAATTTTAGTTGTACAAGTCTAAGAGCTTAAGAGTGTGGGTTTGTGTTGTAAATGCTCTTACCCTCTTTTCTTCTTAAAGATACGTAGCTCTCCTGTGTGTTGGAGAAAAAAATTAGTTGTTCAAAACAACCGATGCACAATTGCACAGTATTTGGGGGGCTGCTAGGGTCCGATGGTCGGACCGAAACATTGGTCCGGCAGTTTCCCGTCCAGCGCGCTAAAATTTTTCGCGGAAGCCGCGCGGCTGATGTTGCATGCTGGCCCACGGTCACCTCAGCTCACATCAGCTTTTAGATGACCTATGTAAATAACTTTTAACCAACTAAAAAAAGTAATAACTGCGGAATCAAAGATCCAAATTAAAATCCAATTGCACCATCAAATTTCTTGTAACAAATCCTTCAAAACAAGACCCCACATCAATATATTTTGATAAAATTTTATTAACGAACATTTATCTTATAAAGATAGAATATTTTATTTTATTGAGTAAATACAATGTTCTAGGTTTCATAACAATATTTCGTCTTCGTAAGAAAAAAAATCTTGTTTTAGAAGAACAATTTCTAGTGTAGGTTCATAAAATTGATTTATAATGTACATAAAAATAAATAAAAACATAACATAAATAATAATAATAATAATAATAATAATAATAATAATAATAATAATAATAATAATAATAATAATAATAATAATAATAATAATAATAATAATAATAATAATAATAATAATAATAATAATAATAATAATAATAATAATAATAATAATAATAATAATAATAATAATAATAATAATAAAAACAAGAGCAAAGCATAAGAGAAAAAAATAAATACGTAACGGAGAAATTTAAAAAACCATCACATGTATACTTTTCAAAAAACATTCTAATCACTAAATACACAATAGAACATCACTTAATACATTTATAGAATATCACATGTATATTACGTGAACATCATTAAATACATCATCGAACACCATATGGTACTACATGAACATCACTAAATACACCGTAGAACATCACTAGAAACATATGTCATAGAACATCACATGATATGTCATAGAACATCACATGTATACTACGAGAACATCACATATATATTATGCGAACATAGCAACATATATCATAAAACATTACATATATACCACGCGAATATAAGAAAAAACATCACAAAACATAATGTAGAATATTATTTTACATCGCAAGTCAAAACTGAGCAGAAAAAATATTATTGTGAGCAGAAAAAAAATTTATCGCAAGTCAAAACATAATGCATTTTGTTCAGTACAATAGTTCGGTGTAGAATAGTATTCTAGCATGTGAAGATATAAAAAACATTATAGAATATCATATATATATATATATAACACGTGAGCATCATAAAAAAATCATAAAACATCACATATATACTACATGAACATAAAAAAAACATCGAAGGGCATGACATCATATACCACGTCAACATCACATCAGTTCTGTATAATCATAGCATCTCATAGAATATAGAAAATAAAAAATAAACCTAAAATAATTAGAAAAAATAGTTTTTTAAAAAAATCACATGAAACTAAAAAGAAACAGAAATTGAAGAAAGAAAATAAAAAATGAATAAGAACATAAAAGCAAAGAAAAGAAAACGTAAATAAAAGAAACATAAAAATGAAAAGAATAATAAAAAATTATAAAACAAAAGGTAAACATACATAAAAAGTATAGCATGAAAATAAAAAATAAAAGAAAAGAAAAAAAGAAAGGAAAGAAAAAAGAAAGGAAAGAAAAGAAGAAAACATACGTTTGTACCTACGTAACGCTCCTGAAAATCCCGTTCCTAGCGGGCAGCCCATGCTCGCTCGTGCATGCATGCATGCATGTGGACCACGCGTGGGCCTTCCTCGCTGCGCAACGCGTAGGAATATCGCGCGGGAAGCCATTCGGCCCATGATTTCTGTCCGGCCGTTCGAACCGGAAGAATCCCGCAGTATTTGCGCAACGGCAACGGGTTTCGATCGAGTTCGATTCCTCTGGGAGGTAGCCGGCCGGCGAGCAGGAGAGCCCGCTACCTCCATCGGCGCCGCGGAGGAGCATGCCTGGGTGGGACCCGGCCCCAGATCGGCGGCTCACAAAATCGGCAAGGGGTGCTGGGTCGGGACCGGCGGCAACGTCCTCCCGGTCCATCATGATCGGTTGGAGGTTGCCGAGGCCGAACCGCTGCCGCGGGAGACCGATGCCTTCGTCTTCCGTGAGCGGAGGCACAGCCTTCACCTTCCCTCTTCTCAACCACGGGTAGCACACGTGCGTTTGAAGAGCGTTTCTAATATAATAAAAATAAATAGAGAACACCGTTCTCAAAATTTTTCATCACATTAAATCTTTAGATGCATACATAGAAAGTTAAATATAGATTCAAAAATAATTAATTATATAATTTATTTATAATTTACAAGATGAATCTTTTAAGACTAGTTAATATATGATTGGACAATAATTGTTAAATATATATAAATGAAAGTGATACAGTTTTCAAATCCAAAAATTTTCACCAACTAAGGCCTTGTTTAGTCCCCAAAATATTTTACAAAATTTCTCAGATTCCTCATCACATCAAATATTGCGGCACATGCATGAAGCACTTTATATAGATAAAATAAATAACTAATTACACAGTTTATCTATAATTTAATAGACTAATTTTTTTGAATCTAGTTAGTCCATGATCGGATAATATTTGTCAAATACAAACGAAAGTGCTACTATTCATATTTTGCAAAATTTATTGGAACTAAACAAGGCCTCGATAGGTGAAACATTATAGCTCTCTTTCCAAGTTAATTCTTTCACATAGCATAATTTTTTATTTTTGCCTTTCAAATTTTCACCTTTTACAGATAGGTGGAAAGTGACAAACATTTTATAGCTGTTTCAAGGCACAAGGGTAGGTTCCATAATTGTTTTAACCAAAATAGCTTATATATCTTCGAAGAAGAGGCTAGGTCTCGCTTAGGTACATCAATCTAGGGTGCTCCAAATAAATTATTGATGAGAGACATGCTGCCTTAGGCATATTCCTTAGTCCCTTGTGAAAAAGAAACATGTAGGTGAGCATATGGAAGGAGCCAGGACATGAGGGACTGTTTGGATGAGAGTCTGGCTAGCCAACTCAGAGCAGGTACAATAATGGACTTATAGTCAAGCTAATGCTGATGTGGAGGAGAGAAAAGAGAAGAGATGATAGCTTGTCTCTTATGCAAGCACCAAGCTGGACACGGATACATAGGTAGTAGTGAGTTCAAATAGCAAGTGTTGTGAGAAGGAATAGGAAAGAGAATGTGTTTTAGTGACAAGTATGAGACAACTTATTGTATAACTTGGCTCTAATCACTTGTCTTATAGTCAAACACTTGGCTTTATTATTAACCTTGCTCTTAGGCTAGGCAGCACATCTGGCCCTAAGATTTCAAGATCCAAAGCCTTGGAGTGTTGCTTGTGCCAGGCAGCTCTGCCCAGCTCTGAACCAAACAGGCCAGAGAGCACAAACGAGGAGTTGTCGAGTATTTTAGGCATGTTCAAATGCGCTAACTAGGGTGTTAGATAAATAGGTGTAGGCTGAGAACATCTTCAAGATTCTTGAGAGGCTATAACAAGGGTGTTAGCTAAATAAGTGTAGGCTGAGAACATCTTCAAGAGTCTTTCTAAAACTTACTCATTAAATCATTATTTGGGAGAAAATTTGTTTTTTATATCTTTGTATCCTCTAATAGTTTTTTTTTTGTCCCTTTTGCATACTCCGAGTCATTATCGCTCTGCATCTTTAGCTAGTGAGAAATAATATCTAGAATTGAAGATGGAGAGATCCAATTTAAAAGGTGGTTCAAAGGTATTGTTTTACCAAAATCTCTACTCTTAGAGTCCCTTGAAGTTGCTCTGATTGCAAAGCTAATTTTTATCACACACGTTCTAGCCATTAGTCCATTTTAATTGAGTAAATAAACCTAATTTCAGCTAACTTTAGCCAGCTTATTATTAGCCCATATCATATCTTAGGACTTGTTTGATTAGCTAGTCTCCGATGATAGGAGTTTAATTCCCTCCCTCAAAAAAAAATCTCCCTCTCGATCTAATTCATTCAGATTCAAGACTAACCGAACAAATGCTTAATGTGTTGCCTATTGCATTCGACGTGTCCCCTTTCTTACTACTCCAAGATAAAAGATCCAGAGGCTAACGAAAGAATCGGACGCGCGGAGCAGATGATCAACCAAAAAAGGTTCCCCAATAATAAGAGACATATATAGTATAAGAGACTATAATATCAGCTCGCTCTGTCAGAAATTAATTAGATCTTTCATAACTTAGATTACATATGAGTTAGGAACAAGAAGCAGCTAGGAAGAAACAAACAAAGCGAATTAGGTTAAGGAAGAAGCAAACAAACTAAAAGTAGGTACACACTAGCTGGTTGATAATGGAACTTACCGTGGGCTAGATTTTTGTCGTTGATCCAGTGATGATTGACGGCGGCAGCTGGCCGCTACGGTCCTCCTTGAATCGTTGATAGTCTAATCGCAGGGCGGCCGGCGAGCTTAATTAAGAAATAGGCGCACGATTCGAAACCGATATGTCTCACCGGAACGTGTATAGCGCACGATTCGAAACCGATATGTCTCACCGGAACGTGTATATATAATATACTTATAAATACATCATCAAGCGATATTGATGCAAGGTCGTCTTGCATCTCCGTATTATACATCTATATTCGAGTCGATGTGGTATGTATAGATCCGATTTGTTTCCTAGTGCTAACTCTAACAAAATATGCTCGTGCGTTGCAACAGAAGAAAAATTATTGTATATTTAGCAGATCAACGAGGATCAAAGAAAAAAGATTACCTACACATTCTAATATGAGATTCGGGTAGGCGCCTGCTCCTGCTCCGTGCTAGCGAATGGTTTGGCGGACTGCATGTAGAGTTTCATGGTGGTGTAGCATGCCACAACGCATAACACAACTCATAACACACGGTTTGGCGGACTGCATGTAGAGTCCCATAGTGGTGTATACCACAACGCTCGTCCCAGTCCCCACAGCGACAGATGTTGAGTCATGCATCTCGAGTATGTCGTCTACCACTTAATGCATAGTGCCAAAAAATCTTGAAATAAATACAAAATAATAAAGTACCGCACCTAGGATTTGAATCCTGGGTGGGAGTCCTCCAACCAATGGCCTTTACCATTGTGCCGTGAACCTTTTGACGATAGAGGTGATTTCTATATTTACGAAGTTAGCTAGGAAGACACCGGACGTGGAAGATTTTATTTTTTACCGTAACTTTTATTTTGCCATATTTGATTTCCTTTTGGAAGATTTTTGTCATAACTTTTTTTTGTCGTAATTGATTTCCTTTTTTCTCCCATTTGTTTTTTCACGGTACTTTTTTTGCGTGTGGCGGGGTGGTTTTTTTTTAGATTGAAAACCGGAAGTTTGATATTTTTTAGGTACTTCTTTTTAAGTGGGTGGGGTGGTTCTTTTTGTCGTATTTGATTTCTTTTTCTTTTGGCATATTTTTTTCTGAATTGGATTGGAAACAAAAATGTTATCATGAGTTTGAATCGAACACGAATTGAGCTAGTCATTGAAGAGTGCTAGATATAAAAATCGTGTCGTGTGCGGACCGGATAGCGTGAGTAGTAATAAACCTCCGGCGGTACAAGTATTTGGTTCAGCACCAATATTTAAGCGGCGCACGGTTTGGCTAGACAGGCGCCGCATGTTAAGGTTGCATCTTCTAGGCCACACACGTGTGGATGCATGGTGGTGTAGCAGCATGCATGCTTGCTGTGTCCAACAAGCAAGGCTTTACCAATGCAAAGAGGCCGTACGTAACACGAATCAAACTCGAATATGTTAACAAAAAAACTTATTTTGTCCGCTGTTGATCGTCGCCGTTGCAGCACGAACCTTTGGGCTAGGCCTTCCCGATATATATATATATATATATATATATCGTAAAATTTAATATAATAAGAAATCTTGAAAAGGCAGAAGTACTCGAAAAAGTAGTCTGCTCGATGCGTCTAGCCAGTCCTATGCAACAGGTAGCCAGTCTACCCTGCAACCCTACTAGTGTACTGTACACAACTCTGGACTGTGCAAAAGCTGCTCCTCCACTCCGCATCTCCTCCCCAGTTCCCGAATGCCCAAAGACGATTGGCACTGTTTGATCTAGGGGTAAGAGTTAGTTTATGCTAGTTTATATCCAACTAGCTCCAAAATAGCTAAATAGGAGAGCTAGAGTTAGTTTTTTTTTAACTAACCCATCTAAAAAAACTATCTCTCTAAAAGAGTGATTATTTAAGCTAGTTCTAGTGGGATCTACAATAATTCTTTTTTTCCAACTCAGGCTGCATGTGATCTAGCTTATTCTTTTCCCTAACGATTGATCCGCTGCACCGATCCACCGCCGCACCGATCCGCCATATTTATTATAATTCTAACCTTTGCATCAAACACGTCTTCAGCTAGAACTAGTTTAGAGCTAGTCCTGAGCTAGAAATTAACTCTAACCTTTAGCCGAGCTAGAGTATTGAAACACGGTCACTGTTTGGTTTGGGGTGTTTGGATGCCCTCCAGCCAGGCCGGGCGCATGCAGCTCTATTGTGTTTGTAACGTTAGAATTGGGCCTTGTTTAGTTTCTAAAAAAATATAAAATTTTTTAAATTTTTCGTCACATCAAATTTTACGGCATATGCATAGAGCATTAAATATAAATAAAAAATAATTAATTACACAGTTTACATATAATTTGCGAGACGAATTTGTTGAGCCTAGTTAGTCCATGGTTGGACAATATTTGTCAAATACAAACAAAAGTGCTACAGTGTTCATTTTGCAAAAAAAATTGGAACTAAATAAGGCCGGTCGCATCTAGCGAGCTAGGCTCACGCCGTGGAGGATTAGTATAGCTAATGATATTATTAACACATAATTATTAAATAATATGTGATTTTAAGATAACTTAAGATTGTATAAAGTAAATTAAATCTTATTATGACATAATATCATAAATAATTAATATTTTAGTATTTATTTTGACACATTCGTGTTACATGATTTATAGTAACCAAACAACGTCTCTTCCAAACTAGACTATCCGCATGCAAGGAATCAAATAGAAGAGCATGCATGTGCTCAACCTAGCTAACTAGGTGAACCAGATCCATGCGGCCATGCCATAGACATGTGAGCAACCAATCAGGCCCCCAAGCAAATCATTAATCAAGCTATTCTAGCCAGCTCCTAATATCGGCGCCATCTACCTCTCCACCAACCCGATTCAACATCAGCGAACCAAGTATATTGAGATCGATCTCCACTTCGTCAGAGAGCGAGTCGTCCTTGGTGAAGTCTGTGTCTTGCACGTTCCCACTATATCTCAATACGCCGACATCTTCAGAAAAGGTTTGCCAACGTCCGTGTTCACGGAGTTTAGGTCCATCTATAATGTTCGTAGTACTCCCAGTTCAGACTGCTTGGAAGTGTTTGGATTGTAATATGGCAAGTGGGTCTGTCCATAATGCCTATATATATGTACGCTGATCAATCACAATAATCATTGAGAATCCCTCCAATTGCTTTCCTTCATTTTATAACACCACGCGAAACTAGTCATATTGCAAAAGTTGATGGATTTTCTGCTAACAACGTGCAAGTTAGAGAAGTTTGAATTATAGACTGTACAGAGAGTTGACTTTCTCTGGAGTTGAAAATAAAGAGATGATGAATATTTGAAGAGCTAGACTATCACTAAAGATCAAATTTTTCTTATGGTCTATTTATTTAGATTGTATTCCCTCGGGCGATCAGCTGGTTAGCGCGAAATTGGCCTGGGGATGAACATTGCAAAATGTGCGGTCAGCTAGAAACAACGCAACATATCTTTCTTGAATGTTTCTTTGCAAAATTTTGGTGGTGGACATATCAGGATGTTTTTTCTAGTCACAAACACCGGCCTGTTCGCTTGGCTGAAAAGATATGATTGAAAATAATGTTCACTGATTTGTTGTGAGAGAAAAACACTGCTGAATGGTAGAGGAATGCCTAAATCAAAGATGTTCTTTCTTTTAGCATGCATTTGTTGGAGTCTTTGGCTGATTCGCAATAATTATGTTTTCAACAATAGAGTCATTTCAATATTGTGGTATACCGATCCATTATTCTCATGTAGAAGTGGAGTATACTGGTCAAGGAGAAAGAAAAGGGATGGATTTTGAAGACAGTGGAAAAGCTATCAAGGTTTTTGGCGCTAAACGTCCACGACTGATGGTGTAAAAAAAAGTGTAGCCAAGATCGTAATGCTTTGATGTAATCTTCTGTTTTGAGTTCTTTTCAAACTGTTAAAGCAGTAGCTGTTTGGTGTGTATTGTTAAGAGGAGTGTGCAAAATGTATGGTTGTGAACCTTTGTCTGTAAGCTGGTTTCCTATACTATTTGCTTTCTATAAAAAGTGGGACCAATCAGTTTTTGGTCTTTTTTTTTGAATTATACAATGAAGTATTTTTTTTTTATAGAACAAAGTTAACTTAAAGTAGACTAAACTTTGGAATGCAGGATGTAGGCAATAATTAACTCGTCCTAGCAATGATAACAGAATCGTGTCCTACCAAGAATAATTAATAATAAGAAAATTTAAATGCTAGCTTTGATTTGCTCACGTCTGAGTGTCTAGGCAAAGTCAACAAAAACCCAGGATGTGTCCACCACATCATCATCTACGCCATGACATGCATAGCATCGAGAGTTCGTTAGCAGCCATAACATGTGCGCGCGTCAGCAAGCTTGAGTCTCAGCCCGCTGACAAGGCAAGCATGTGCCTCGGGATGCAGATGCACTAGCAATCTGCAAACACATAGTACAAGGCAAATGGATGGTCTACTGGATCTACAAAAATTGCTGCTGCTGCTGCTGCAATTAAACAACGCAGCAGCAGGCAGTCGACGACACAGCTGAGCTGGTCGCTTCATGAGTCCCTCTCCGCTCATCGGTTCAGGGTCACTGATCTCAGACGATGCTTCACACACTGCATCACTTACCTCCCTTGCTCGCTTGGCCGCGGCGGCGACGGCGGCGGCCGGAAGTGCTAGGAGCTGGCTTCGGCTTCACATCCTCGACTTCAATCCAGTAGAGTTTCCTGAGGGTCTTCTTCTTCCCAATCCTACCAATGCCGTTGATCCCGAACAGCTTGCCCTCGCTGTTCTGCATCACCATGTGGCGGCTGAAGCGTTTGGACTCTGTCATCCGGTGTCCGATGCCAATGATCATGGCCACGTGCGTCGCCGTCAGGCCGGACTTCTCATGTTTGATCACCTTGTCCGGGTCGTAGACATAAACGTCTCTAGGACTCAGGCTGTAGTAGTTCCGGGATATTGGGAAAGTCCCCACCATTATGCCCCCTTTCTTAAGACGTGCAGTCACAGCCTCTGTGTCGCTTTTATCCATGATCCCGTAATCCTTGATCTTGAACCGCCGGAACTGCATGCATGCCACAAACACAACCATCAGCTACATAACGGATTTACCATATGAACATGACACAGGAATGAGCATGCACAGTTTTACAATTTACTATACAGTAACAAATCAATATGCACCAGATCACACATTACCATACCATATCTATAAGAAGGTTAAGTACCTTTCTACTAGTAATATACTGTAACATCAATATAACATCGAGCAAGGCCCTGCTCAGTTGCAAAAAAAAAATTATAAAATGAATACTGTAGCACTTTCATTTGTATTTGATAATTATTGTCCAATCATGGACTAACTAGGCTCAAAAGATTCGTCTCGCAAATTACAGACAAATTATGCAATTAATTATTTTTTATCTATATCTAATGCTCCATGCATGTTCCAGAAGATTCGATGTGACGGGGAATCTTGCAAAATTTTTGGGAACTAAACAGCCCCCAAAGCATTCCATACTCTAGACTAGATGCACATCACGTCCACTAAACGTCCACAAGCCCCCACATCAGTCGCTGCTGCTTATAGGAATCAAGAACATTACAGTTCCCATAAAAGTATGACTGCTCACTAGTCTCTACTCACTAATCACTTTGGGATTCCAAACAAAATGGAGGTGAGGCTGCAGTACAGCAAAGAAACAAATGGCCGTGAGATTCTGCAATTTGCAGCAGGGAACTCGACATCCTCACCTCCTGGTTGATGAGCAGACCAGAGCCTGCCCGACAGCCCAAGTGCAGACGGTCAATCCATTCTGCCCAACTAAGATCACTTGTGAACTAGTCACAGGCTCACAGCTCTTCCCTACTCTACCCTGATTCTGAACAACTTATATATTTAGAGTTGCTATATTGCTGCTGTCAAGCTATCTAAAGTACTTTTTTTTTTGCTTAGTCATTCAGTTTTCCGTTACAAAAATCTTCTGATTCAACTGGATTCAGATTTCAGAGACAACACAACCCCACATGTAAAATCCACCTCTCAATTTTTTCATCTATCAACACTAATGACTGTTGATGAAACTAACCTTTCAGCTCCATATGCGTGCTCGTTACTGAAGCAGACCTATCTCTGACAAATCACTTGATCTTTCACTACTACAAATTTGATTTTTAGCAAAACCTCCTTTTTTGAACACCTCCATTTTTAAATAGAGTCAGCTCAATCGATAGCCGCCTCTATATCGATCTGAACCAAGCCGCCTCTAGAAATACTCTTAGTAGTAGTGTGTTTTCAAAGATCAAACTTGGTACCTCGATGCTTGCCCTTTGGCAATACAAGTAGTTGCCTAGCATTTTTTTTTTCTTACGTTGCTTATAGCTAAAAAAATAATATGTGACCCTTTGGAATGTAAGCTACATTCCTAACATGGTAACAAAACTTAGGGTCTAGATCCTCATGCTGATACCCCCATGTCACCGGCTAACTGCCGTGCGCGGCCAGCCCCATGGGGCCCTTTAGCCCCGTGCGCCCATTGCGGCATCCCACAGCCCCCCGCGCGCCCTTCCACAGCAGTCTCCTGCGCTCATGAAGCAGTCCACACCCCCACCGCGCGTGGTACCTACCACGGTCTCCTGCACTCCACGCGCCCCCTTATGCAGCCTCGCAAGCTGGTCTCTACTCCCCACCCCTCTCGTTCCTTACTCTTCCTAATTTGTCTTCTGTTGACTTCCTTCCCACCTCCTATTTCTCTACTATACCTTCGGTTCTTCACCATCCACGCGTTGTTTGTCCACCTCCGACTACACCTTTGCCTTCGGTTGCTCCTTTCCTACATATTGCTCCTCCCACACCAATCATGCTTGTAACACTCTTGAAAATGAGGTGACTGAAGATGTTGTTCAATAGGTGGAAGAGGTGGAGTTCATTCAAGTATCAAGCACTAAGAAGCAAAGGATTAGTAAACAGGTAGAGGTGGCCAGGAACACAAGCTCAAGAATTGCAGGTACAGGCTACGGTATACTAGAGAATCCTGCTGGGACCTGTCCACGTCCGGAGGACTGGGCAAGGCTCTCCTTCGTGCTGCAACGGCGATGATCAAGAGCGGACCAAATATGTTTTTTAACATATGGACTTATTTAATTCCTAAAATTTTTCAAAATTCCATATCACATATACATGAAATATTCAATATAAATAAAAATAACTAATTGCATAGTTTATTATGAAATAAATCTTTTAAACAAATTAATTTATATTTGAACAATAATTATTAAATACAAATAAAAATACTAGCGAAATTCAAAATTTTTTTACAGACTATAAACAAGGCCATATTCGAGTTTGACTCTGTTTGGCAAAGCTTTGCTAGTTGGACAGCATGCTGCTACACGACCCCGGGGTCATGAACCAAATACGTGTACTGTAGGAAACATTCCGGTGAAACATTATCGCTGGAAATCAAATCGGATCTGTACTCTGAGATATGAATACATGTGGGGCCAAATCCGACTCGAATTTGGAGTATACCACCCTCCTTCATCATTGTTTATGCATATATATAGATGTAACGTATTTGTAATTAAGTCGGTTTTGCATCAATTGTCGCGTGATGATGTATTTATAAGTATATATTTACTATACACGTTCCGGTGATACACACACATCGGTATCGAAATCGTGCGCCGCCCAACGGATCGGAGTCGCTTGCCGTCAAAGCTCGCCGCTCGCCGGCCGCCGGCCGCCCTGCGATACACTATCAACGATTCAAGGAAGGACCGTAGCGGCCAGCCGTCGCCGTCCATCATCACTGGATCGACCACAAAAATTTAACTCACGGTAAGTTCCATTATCAACGTGCCCGCGCTTTAATTTTGTTTGCTTCTTCCTTAATAACCTAATTCGTCATGAGGAGTGCTACATTTAACCCCTCCGCTTACCCGGTGCTAGGGCTTTAAGGGTTATGTAGACATATATATTAATTTAAATAAATAAACTCATATGTAATCTAACTAATGACAGATCTAATTTCTGAGAGAGCTGATATTATACAATGTGTCTCTTATTATTGGGGAACCTTTTGTCATTGATCATCTCCGTGCGTCCGATCCTTTCGTTACCCTCCTGATCTCTTATCTTAGTATAGTAAGAAGAAAGGGGACGCGTCGAATTCAATAGGCAACACATTAAGCATTTATTCATTTAGTCTTGAGCGGATTGAGGGAGATTTTAATCTGTAGGAGGGAATTAAACTCCTCTCAACCCCTTTGAATTGGAGACTAGCTAATCAAACAAGTCCTAAGGGTATGATATTGGCTAATACTAATAACTTAATAAGGTGGCGAAAATTAGGTTTATTTACTCAATTAATGGACTAGTGGCTAGAATGTTGTGATAAAAAATTAGCCTTGCTACCAGAGCAACTTCAGAAGACACTAGGAGTAGAGATTTTGGTGCAACAATACCTTTAAACGACCTTTTTAATTGGATCTCTTTAAATATAGATATCCTCTATTTTGGATTTTTTAGTAACCAAAGATAGAGAGTGATAATGAATCTCTAGAGTGCACAAAAGTGGGAAAAAATGCTACTGGAGGGTGCAAAGATATAGAAGACAAATTTTAATCTAATGACTCCCTAAATAATGATTTAGAAAATATTTTTTTTAGAAAAAACTCTTGAAGATGCTCTTAGCCCCAAACACCCCTAACCCCTAAGACATGCCTCTTCACCCATGACTTCTATTTAGTGCCCTAAATTGATGTGCCTAGGCGAGTCTCCAAACCTAGCCAGACTTTGAAAGATATAACGAAACCTACCCCTATCTTTTATGTGCCTTGAAACAGATTCCGGTAGCTAGGTTTTGCGGGCAGTGCATGAGGGTGTATTGCCATCGTTCCTACCCCGCCATACTTCCTTTTAGGCTGTCTCCAATAGCACATCCATTTGAGAACCCAAACCCAAAATAGATTTCCAACACAATACCTATAGCTTCCAACAGAATACCCATACAGAAGACCCATTTTGGGTATCAGGAGAGGTATGACCCAAATTTGGGTATCCTCTATCCTCGAGACCCATTTGTAGAGAGTGTTGTCTTTTAGGTCTTGTTGTTGGAGAAGACTAAAAATAGGTATGGAATCTTTTACCTGTAGCGCTACCCAAAGGACAAATGAGTCTTGTATTTTGGGTGACGATTGTTGGAGATAGTCTTAGGCCTTGTTTAGACGTGAAGTTTTTTTGGATTTCGCTACTGTAGCACTTTCGTTTGTTTATGATAAATATTGTTCAATCATAGACTAACTAGGGTCAAAAGATTTGTCTCGCGATTTACAGTCAAACTGTGTAATTAGTTTTTGTTTTTATCTATATTTAATGTTGTGCCGCAAGATTCGATGTGACAAAGAATATTGAAAATTTTTTGGATTTCGGAGTCATATAAAAACGGACATACTGTCCGATAGAGAAAAAAAACAACTATAAAATATTTGTCGGTTTCCAACTATCTGTAAAAGAAAATTATGCTACCTGAAAACATTCCGTTTGGAAAAGAGATTTTATCTCATCAAAGTTAAACCAAACACAGACAGCGGGTAGGAACAAGGAGGGGGGAGTGGAGCAGTCACCACCACTCACCAGTCAGTAGCGAGAAGTACTAGTACTAGCTTGTGTGCTGTGACTGAGGAACGCGAGCCACCCACACCCTAGTACACCACCGTCCAAGGGCCAAACCCACCGACCACCATGGCCGACGGCGCCGATCCCCGCCGCGCAACCGGCGCTCCACGGCGCAGGGGGACTCCTCTCCGCGCAGGTGACGGTCGTACTGTGGCTCTCCCGCGGCCGCGGTTCGGCCTCGGCAACCTCCAACCGATCACGGACCGCTTCGCGCCGCTCCTGGAGGATGTCGTCGTCGGTCCAGACCCAGCACTCCTTGCCGATGTTGTGAGCCGCCGCCGATCTGGGGCTGGGTCCCAGGCATCCTCCTCCGCGGCGCCGACGGTGGACGGCGGTGCCAGGGACCCAGGCTCCCCTGCTCGCCGGCTACCTCCAACAGGAACCGAACTCGAAACCCGTTGGGCAACCAACGAATCAGGACAGCACCTCATAGTCGGCATCCCTAGTCACCGGCGACAAAGTCTCCTCTCTCAGGCTTCGTCCTCAGCCGCGCCATCCTCCCAGTGAGTCCTGTCCTCTTCTTCTGTTTTTCCTTTCCCATACGCAGTCCGACAAGTTATTATTATCCGTCTTTCTCCCTCAATCTACTGTGGTGGGAATTGCTTGCAATATGACCTGGAATTGGCTCCACATAGTTGAAATTGCAAAGTGACCTGAGACACTAGATACAGACACTTATCTAAATCATTCTTTTTTACTCCAAAAAGACATTCCCTAAACCTTGTGTGCTTAATTCTACTCCTCACCTGGTAGATGTTGCTGGAAAATATTATGCCTTTTTTTTGGCTTCCTGGTGAAAAGATTGATTTTTTCTTGTTGATGAACGGGGACGGATTGTGGATAGTATTGCCTTACCCATGTGGTCTATTTTTCCTGAAAGCTCTCTAATTTGCCCCCCTGACCGCAAGAAACAGCTGCCCGATTCGATCTGAATAGAAACTACCATTGCGCACATACTGTGCATCAGTTGCTTTGTACAACAATTTTTTTCTCTCTCGAACAGGCAGGAGACTTGTATGCAACTAAAATTGCTGAGAAGTGTTGGCATCTTTTTGGTGCTTGGCTGGAAAACCTTTTGTAGTTGCCCCTCAAAATTCATGCTTTATTTCTTATTTGGGTAGACTTTAGTGAACAATACTTTCTTAAATTCCATGAACATCGAAAAACGTAGTAGATTGCTGTTACAAACCTAATCAAGTTTGTTGATTCCAACATTCATAGTCATCCTGGAGCTGAAGGCAGAATACGTGTTCGACAAAGTGTTCTCTATTCAGACCGCCCAAGGCATTCTCGACCAAGAAGACTGGCAAGGTAAGTTGCTGTTTTTTACCTTTATATTATATGTTTAATACCTGGCTTGTGTTTGTTTTCATAGCGAATTTGTACTTATTTTTTCTCTCTGTTCTTTGCATTGACGATCTTTCCTATAATATGTTTTTAATCAGGGCTGAGGCTAGCGCAGTGAGAAGCAGCGAGCTTCATAGGCCGGTTATGGATTTGCCAACATTTGAAGCGCTGTCTTTGGGTGACCCTTCACTTTCCACCCCAGAAACAGCTGAAATGACCACCCCAGAAACAGCTGAAATGACTAATTTTGATTATGCACCTCGTGCTGAGTGAGTTCTTTTCCTATGTTGCACTTTTTAAATTCAGTTTCCCTTGGCCATATGCAATTTGATGGGATCCACACCATTCACCATCTAAATCTACTGAGGAAAAGTGCCGTATTTCTTGCGGTAGCACTTTAAGTCGGTGCCATATGGTATAAATTGTTAAGTGGACATAGACGTCACACTCAATCAGATCCATATATTCATTACTTTTTTTTGCTAAAAAAAATATCCAGTGAGCATTTTTCGACCCTAGCTGTATAGAAGTATTGTGTAATCTGAAGTCATAAGGGCTTCTCTGTTTTTTTGGGAACTGTGCAAGAGAAATTTCATCAAGTATAGAAAAAAGAAAAAAAACCAAAGGAGAAGCAAACCCAACTCCCTTAGGCCACCTAGTACAAAACTAACAGGACCACTCGCTGCAAAGAAAAAAAACACAACCATAAATTCCCATCCGCAGCATAAGCAGCTGGTGGCAAGGACCTACAAAGGAGCTGCTGTAATGCCTTAGC
Organism: Sorghum bicolor; assembly: GCF_000003195.3. Taxonomy (NCBI): domain Eukaryota; kingdom Viridiplantae; phylum Streptophyta; class Magnoliopsida; order Poales; family Poaceae; genus Sorghum; species Sorghum bicolor. The sequence goes on along the minus strand of NC_012874.2, from coordinate 68,716,704 downwards.
GTCAGCCCAACACCAAGGCTTCTCTGTTTTATTTGTTATCCTTGCGATTTTGGAATGTTTGGCCTGGAAGCTTTTTGCTGCCCCTTCAAATTAATTATCTTTTAACATGTATAAAAGATTCCAATAAAAATAGTTCGTTTCCTTTCTTGGCAATGGAACAAGATTGTAGATTGCTATACTAGTCAATGTACTTACACGTGATGATTCAAAATTTTAGTCATCCTGTAGCTCAAGGGGCTGGAACTGGAATCCGTGTTGGGCAGCATGTTCTCTATTCAGACCAGCCCAGACAGCCTTGCTTTTTACCTTTATATATAGATACATGTTTATTGTCTGATTTGTGTTTACTTGTGTAGCAAATTCATAATACCTTCTTCTGGATATTCTTTCTAATGATTATTGTTCCTTTGTAATTATTATTTTATCAGGCAACAGGAGCAAACCTATGTGGTGAACAGCAGTGAGGTTGATAGGGAAGTTATAGAAGAGGCACTGTCATTAAGTGACCCCCCACTTCTGACCCCTCAAACAGAAACAGATGGAGAGTCTACTGATGATGACTGTGCATCGTAAGTATATTTTGCTCTTTGTTTATCTATGCTGAAATTTAATGTTTTCTATCTCTACATAATTGCAAGAATCCTCAAAAAAGAAAAACAAAAGTTAACTGTAGATATATGAGTTTAGTAACGTAAAAAGACAACCTACTTTATGCGACAAAAAAATTACACGATTTTGGTATGAAATTGTCTTGCTTTAATGCATTACAATACAAAGAATGAACAAGGAGCACATACATTAGTAACTCTATCTAAGCGTCTTCTTGCTTGTGCAGGTTTCCTACTACTGGACAGACTGAGTTCTTTTTTAACCGACCAAAAGGTCTATCACTATCTATGGTGCTGTCTACGCCCCTTTTTATAACTGTACCAAATGTCAAGGAGGAAGGCCCCAAGCTATATTCAGATGTGGAGTATGTACATCATCATTATTTTCTATCGATACTGGCATTTTTGTGTTTTATATATAAGCCTGTAATACACTGGAAATAGTAAGAAGCCTTGTTGAGGCGCTAAAATTATAGTACACACATGGACGGACCAAACAACATAAGCAAGTAAGCAACACAATAGCATGTGAGTAGCTGTAGCACACACATTCTAAGCTATGGACATGAAGGTATTTTGAAGATGCTAATTCAGATATAAACCTGCAATGTGCAAAAATAATTATTTTATTTTCCTAACACCTCTAGCACATGCATGATCAGGTGCATAGGGTGAGTAAACAGTATAAGTGACCTTGACGGTCAAAACCTTGTGTTAATTTGTTGTATTCATGCTTTCATTTGTTATGTATAAATGAATTCATTTGCTCAAGATCACCAGTCAGCAAAAGTTCAGTTTGCATTCCATGACCTTTCGTCTACAGCTGCGATTTGAAATTTTATATGTTGGTTGCTTTTAACAATATCATCATTCTTTTCTTCAGCCCAAAGTATGTGCAGCGTATGGTTAAGGAATACTTAGATGCACGTCCTTGTATGAACCTCCGTGCAACTTCTTATAACATTCTGGCTGTTGAGGATCCAACTGATGCCCGTGCTGCTGAATTGGGTACAGAATCACGGCTACCCAATGTTATTACTGAACAGACTTCTGTTGCAGCTGCTCACCCTCGTATGGTACCAACTGAATCAAGGTAGAGTTTGTAATATTTTGGTCTGCTTTTCCTACTATTTCCATCACTGTCTTGCTAATGTTTAGTTTAGTATTGATTTGTTTGGGAGTACGCCTGCTAGCTTACTGTATTTTTCTTTCTCCTTAATGAAATTGACAGAATGTTTTCTTGCATTGTGCCGTTGTTCAACAAAAAGAAATCCCCCTAGGCTTTATTGTTTTTATTAAGTCATATATTGTTTTTTCTATATATTCATCAGGAAATAAGCCTTCGTGTCATATGTAAAATGGAAATTTTAGACTAATAATTTCCATATGCTGCATTGTTGTGATTATACATAATAGTTTTTTAAATATATTTTTTAGAGTAACACAAACCATGTTCTCAAAATAATTTCAGTGTCTTGCTACATTTTTCTTGAAACAAAAATAAAGGTTGGCAAGTAGGCCCCATGATTTGAATTTGGTCTGGCATAGCTAAAGCAGTGCTAGTTATTATGGTGTAAGTTTACTGGTAGGGAAGGATAAGGCTAGTGACCATGATGGTGCTGGCACAACTAGTGCAGTGGTGGGAGAGGGAGAGAGGAGGGTGAGAGGTAGGAAACTGAAGAGGCTTTCGCCTTTTTTTTAACAAACTTTCTAATGACTTGGAAGGCAAGGATGTGGCACCATCAGCCTCATAGTAGTGGAGTGGGAGAGTGGTGGTAGCTGTCCTATGTAATGTCGCCATCCTCATAGGAGTAGGATGCTGGCACATCATCAGCTTCCTATAACAAATCATACAATCAAATGCTGTGGTAGTAATAAGTTGTTCGGCTATTGCTATGCATTGGTACTCTGGTAATATTTTGAGAGAATATTGATAGTAGTCATGTATGGTCTCATTTTTTACCTAACTTTTTTATTGTCATCCAGAGTTTTGGTGCATGTCGTGCTTACAAACTTTTATTGGAGTCATACCTCTAGTGTAGCTTTATTAATTTTTATGTATGCAAAAGAACATGTTTGGACTTGGTTTTATGATACTTTGATTTCTGCCATAGAGGAAGATGTTGGTCTCAAACTAGTTATGGATTCAGGCATGAAGTTTCAGCAGAAGAAATTATTCCGACTGGAATGGCCTGGATGAAGGAGGAGGTGATGCTCTGTTTCAAGAAGCTCATTGACATAAATCGAGATCTTGCGGTACGCATAGTTTTTTACAATTAAATTTTCAACCTTTAAAACTTTTACAATATACCCCTATGTTGATTTATTGTCAGGGGCTGGAGGACTACCACCTTGATGAACTTCAGCACCAGTGTTTTAATGTGGAGAGCTATGACAAGGTGTACCATCATTATAACTTCACTGTGAGGATGAAGATGCCAGAAGCTGATTGGAAGGTGAAGCTGTATTTTGCTGAAGTGAAGGAGGTTTTCAGGAAAAAATATTATTTATGCTATCCATTGGATCCAAACGAAAATGGTAATAGCAACTGTACACCACCATCATATATGAAATATGTGTGAATGTACTTACAGTTTTCTAATACATTTTGGTTGCCTTTTTTTCGCCAGGCCAATGTTATGCATGCAAGAACCAAGGAATGGAAGATCTGAGACACCCTGCCATTGACCTATTTGAAATGGGCTCGCCTGATGCTTCATGCAATTTATGGTACACTGATGATGAAAGTGACGAGGAAACAAAAGTAACACGTTTTGAGTCTGACAGTTTGGATCTCGGCATTTTGTTTGGTAGTTAGGTTTGGACATGATGCTCCAGGTTCCAGTAGTAGGTAATTTATTGTATCCGAACTTCTGTACCAGCAGGATGTAGGCATACATGTAGCTAAGCAGTTCATTTGTATGTGCGCGCGTGTGTGGATCTTTCACTATGACTGAGATGGTATTTCATATATATCTGCTTATGTAGTTTCCTGTGTGCCAACCAAGTTACTCCTAGTTGGCTCACGAACTTGGTGACATTTCACATATTTTGCTACTCCATTCATCTCTGATAAGACATTAATTTTAACCTTTTTAAGTTAATTATTTTTACTATACATAAAGACATAGTGTATGTATATCTATATGTGTATAGTAAAAATTATGTATCTAGAAAATTCAAAATATTTTATAATTTGAAATGGAGGAAGTACTGAGTACAGTTCTACTCCGTGGAAACCTTTTGAGGTTGCAAATAATGAGCTGTGATAATCTTTTTAGGGCAGTCCCAATGGGACATTGATGATAATTTATATCCCTCTAGCTCAGCAATTGGTGACATGAGGAAAGAGGGTATAAAACCAAGAAATCGTTTCTGCCTCCACACGCGGATCAAAGCACGAAGAAACCAAAAGTTTCCATAGCCTCTCCTTTGCATCCTCACGCAAAACGCTCACCAGAGCCGCGCCATGCTCGGCCGAGAGCATCATCCGCGCTCGCTCGCCACACTGCCGCGTCAGCTCGCTGACGCTGTTATGCCCGCCCGTTTGAAGAAATTACTATTGAGATAGTTTCTACCGATTGATTTTTGCTGGCGTGGTCATTGTGGAAACCGTGTTTCCACTAGTGGGATTGCCCTTAGAGTCAAAACAGGTACGGGCTAAATGAAGTAGGCGTGAGCATTCTATAAATATCTTTGTGAGGTCTAAAGTTTTTAAAAAAACATTTCATAAGAACATGAAACACTGACCCGGACCTTATTAGTGCGGAAGTTAATGACACATGCCGCAAAATCTAGGAGATACCAAAAAGGGGGAAAAAAAGAGAGAGAGAAAGATACATGCTGTGTGTTTTGCATAAGATTATATTAATTCTAGTATTTTCTAATTTAGTTGACACCTAATATATTTGCTGTTTTAAATTATTTTAATACTTTAGTTGATTTATTTATTGATGTAAATTATTTTATATAACTTATAATTTCATGATAAATATTTATATAAATATAATATTTTTTGATTAATTGATATATTGAATTATTAAATATTTATTGACAACTATATTATTTTTATATGAGGTGTCCTTGTCTGTGTTATATACACAAATACTTTAATATCTACTTGTGTAATAACTTTGTAATTCCAAAACTATTGATAAAGTAAAATGGCTATTTGTTTTCTACCACTGAATTTCTCCACTTGATCTATTATTTTATTCTGTATTACCCATTATAATTTAGTTTATTAGAAGTGTACTTTAGTGAAAGATTATTAGAAGTGTACTTTAGTGAAAGATGAACATTTGTAAAATTTTATTCATCTATGTTAAATTTGACAATATACACTTTGAGTTGAATTAAGTTTAGTTGAGTAAATATCTAAATAGAAATCCGAATCCGACAAATATTCGAAAATATCTGAATTCATTATCATATTCGACTTGCCGAGCGGAGCCCGACGACATATTTGTTATATCGCGGTATATGTCGTCGGGCATGCAACACACATGCATATTTGTTAGTAAAGCTAATTGATGATTAGCCTTTGCAATGAAACTTGTGCAAATATTCCAACTGAACATCATCGAATTTGATAAACTTTTCATTGCATTGAAACAGAAGCTGTGTCTACATCGTCTGCATTACCTTTAACATGATGCATCTATGTACTTTGATGTTTGTCGGCACTTATGTGTCAAGAACAAGACAAGAGGCTCCCAGTGTAAAAAGACCAATATATGTCTAATAAATCCGATCGGCATCTCAACAAGTCTGTAAACGCCTTCGTGCTAGGGTTGTAGAATAGAAGGGAATCCACAACATGAGAGCCAGTCTTATTTTGTCTTGTTTCTTCCTCTATCCTCTGTACTAGCAATAACAATCTTTTATCACCCAAGACATCGCCCAATAGCTTTGTAGTCAATATCAAATTTCCAGGCACCTGTATCCTACACTCTTTGACCCACACACTCTTTTCTGGATCAACTAAGAGCCATATGGTCACATCCTGATTGTCCACGTGTGCGTCAACCACAGCTAATGTTCCCTTGATCTCGACTAGAGCAATGCACCATAGCTCCTCCTCCTTGTGGTGCCTCATCAATGTTGGTCCATTAATCACCTCCGCCTTCCACTCTTCGCTCTCGAGGTCGAAAGCGGCTATGCGGTTCCAGCACGGAGACGGAGCTGTATCATCTCCACCATGGACATCACCACCAAACTTGAGCTTGCAAGAGATGCAGTAGAGACACCCATTGAGTACGACCTTCTGATCACGGCCCGATCCGGTAACAAAAGGCGGTGCCGACCTTCGCCTCCATGTCGGTGGCCCGGTGCCGCCACCGTCAGTGATCGTGGCAACCTTGCAAACCACGTGGCCACCGTCGTCGTCATGCCAGCAAGGTTCCTGCAGGCGGATGAACTTGAAGGCGCCGGACGGAGTGGCACGGCCAAAGCTGGTGGAGCAGGTGAAGCCCCAGGGAGTCGGTGGATCGCTCTTGCTGAAGACGGTGTACGCTCGGCCGGCCGCCGGATCGATGACCATGGCAGCACCTGCTTGTGGCGACAATTGTTCTTCGTCAACGCAGATGAGGTCCGGCTGCGTCGGCAGCGGCGTGCGCGTGCACATCGTCGTCATCTCTGACGCCCTGACCACGTTGCCGTCCATGTCCATCACCAGCATCTGCGGCGGGAAGGCTTTGTGTAGCACGCCGACGACGTGCGGCCCGGCGCGAGATCTCTGCGCGGCGACGAAGGCAGGGTTGCCGATGAGGGCGCACCACCCCTTGCAGACGCACCGGAACCGGCACAGGGTCTTCGCCGGCAGCCTGGCTAGCACCTCGAAGACAACGTCCTCCGGCAGCGACACGCCGCCGTCACGATTTGTTCGTTTCGCTTCCATTGTTGTTCGTGTTTGTTCCTCTCGTCAGATATGGAATAATTTTCCGAGATATGAACACAGCCCCCGGCCAGGTCATCAGTTGAGTTGGAGTAGAATACGGACTCCGATCCGTTTCCAGATTCCAAAGATCCAACAAATTAATATAACTCTTAGAAAATTAATTACCATGCCACGGATATATATATATCAACAAGACCACATGCCGCGAATCCTAGTCTGCCTCTTATCCTAGATCCTCGCCCTGCAACTGCCTGCTCCACACGGATATCCTTTACTTCATGCAGACCAACAAATGCACCTAGAAACGCAACATCAATCCATATAACTTACTACATATTTTTATCATCCAATAATCTATATCTATATGCTCATATAAATTAGAACAACTTGAGTATAGTATTAGTGTCAAGTTTAATTAAAGATGTATTGGGTTTCGTCTAACCATGTACTTACAGACGTAGCCTATATAGCTAAATCTTTGAATTCTTTATCCTTTTATAATCTAATAAATAATTTATAACTTACATAATTTATCATTCAATAACCTATATTTGTATGGTCATATAAGTTAGAACAGGTTAGCAAAGTGACTATGTAACATGTATATCCCATTGCAATGCACGAACACTAAAAAGACAAAATTTCTTGCTACCCAAAATTTTGGTTCAACCTAATCTTGAAGTGGTCATGCTCGGTATCAAATACGAAAAATTTATGTCTCTGTTTTTCTCGGTGAACCATCCGTTATTTCCGTCTCTTCCCCGTTTCTTTTTTTGGTTTCCTCTTTCCACTATTATGTGACTTTTTTCTTTTTTTTTATCTCCCATTGTTTCTTATAATAAAGAATAAATATATCATGAGTTTTCTATTTTTTTTACTTTGCAAAATGCACTCACGCACGTACCGTATGTGAGTCTAAGACTTATGGTTGGTGCTCATACTAGTAAACATAACTCACATTTCTTATATTTTTTATCTCTCATTTTTTCTTATAAACAAAACATAATAAATATATTATGAGTTTCCTATTTTTTTACTTTCCAAAACGCGCTCACGCCCTCTATGTCCCTTATGAGAGTTTGGACTAATTAATGATCTGTGCTCATATAAATAACCACAACTCACATTTAGCAACCCACAAGCATAATTGCTAGCACTAAACAAAATTTGTTATTGGTCTACATTGGATCGCTGAGACGTGCAAAATCTATATAATACCGGAGTAAGTGAGTACTTTACCGACACATTTTTAGGTCTTATTATTTTCTTTTCCTGAGTATAGTTTGATATACTTTTTTATAGTTTTTGTATTTCTGTTTTTCCTAGCGAAAACTTTGACACATGATGGATCACACGTTTGTGTCCTGGCAAGAGAAAGAAGAGCCACCTAGCATTAGGGTCACAGTTCTAGGAGAGATTCACTGACAAACATATAAGAGGGTTTTGGTTGATGGTCACAACATGGTGATGTGATGATGGTGATCGAGACAACATGGGAATCGCTCGTTAGGACGATGGGAGTTTGCGTAGGGCTAGCGGCAGGGGCGTCGTGCTGGAGTGGTAGACAGGAGCCCTGTGGTTAGGGTCGAACTTCGTGGGAGGTTGGTGGGACAGTGATCCTGTGTGAGGTGTGTGAGGTGCCGACTGTGGGTGCTAAAAGCCTAATAAAGAGGGCGACAGCTGAGGGGTGCATGAGGCAGTGGACGCAAGCGAGAGAGCAGGATTGGAGTCGGCGCCGTTAAGGAGGAAGAAGGATCATGCAGTTCTCAACCACACGACCCTTCTCCCGTAGCAACGCACGGGCATATTTCCTAGTTTGTATAACTCTTGGAAATTAATTAGCATGCCACGGATATATATACAACAAGACCTCATGCAGCGAATCCTAGTCTGCCTCTTATCCTAGATCCTCCCTGCAGTTGCCTGCTCCACACGGATATCTTTTACTTCATGCAGGCCTATGCCGATGACCTGTTCATTACCAATCATTTGAATGGAAGTTTTTCGGATGTATCCGCTGTTCAACTTAACTTCCAAGATTGACTCACCAGCAAAATATAGTTAATCAAATTGCTGTGAAGTGAGAAACAAGTATAGACAATTTTGGGTGCACTACAATCCACCCTCGCAATCAATCCGTAGATTGGTGTGAATTGAAGTTCAACCAAACTAGCCTGAACTGGCCGGCATTTTAGCATCAAACAAAAGGGTTTCAGCTATAATCATATGACTTGTTAGGCAATTTTGATTTCCTTTCCAAGGAACCTGTCACTGAACTGAAACTTTATGGTAGATACTCTATCACTGGATTTGGTCCATATATTCAATAATGATTCAATTGACAACAAAAATATTACCTCATCTGTATTACCAATCATTTGAATGGAAGTTTTTCGGATGTATCCGCTGTTCAACTTAACTTCCAAGATTGACCCACCAGCAAAATCTAGTTACTTAAATTGCTGTAAAGTGAGAAACAATAGACAGAATGTAACCAGTGTCACAAATGTACTGATTTCAAGACAGCAGGTTTGGCATATAAATATCTATAAACCAGTAAAATAAAGCAACATAAATTTGCTTTCAAACAATTTGGCTTGCAATAGTCTACACAGCAGAGCCAAATTAAATTGGCTTTATTATATATATTATTTCCACAGTTGTTCGTCATGTAGATAGGAGACTCCCGGTGTATAAGGCCATGCCATTGCATTGTTGTGCCATCTCCTTGATATCCGTAAAAGCCTCGGTGCTGGGGTTAAAGAACTGAAGCACCTGCCGACGAAAGTAATTCAAATGCGACAACAGCAACAGTTTTCTGCCATCATCCAAGGCATCCAATACCTGAATACTAGAATACTGTGCGGGCATCCGTATCGTGTACGCCTTGACCCATACACTCTTGCTATAATCGATCAAGCGCCATACATTGGCATAGAGGCGAAGGCCACCTACATAGCCGGCACATTTTGTTTTGTCAATATGAACCATACACAATGCTCCCTTGAGCTCGGTCAGAGCAATGCCCCGTTCCTAGCCTGTTGGTCTACCTCGGGCCCCAATGGCGGGCCATTGATCGTCTCCATCCACGCTTCGCTCTCGAGATCGAAACCAGCTACACGATTCCAAAATGCAGTTGTTGTGTAAGTCATGTAAGGCATGAAGTAGATGACGCCATTGACAGTGGCCTTGTGTTTGGGGCAAAAACAGGTAATTGGTGGCGACCTTTGCCTCCATGTCGGCTCTACACCATCGTCGTCTAGCTCGTCCGTGATCGTAGCGACGTCACAGACCGTTTCGTGAGTTTCGTTGACGTAGAAACGCAGGACCTTGTAGGCGCCAGACGGAGTAGCTCGGCCAAAGCCGAAGTTGCTCCATAACCTGTCGTCGTCCCTGCCGACGGTGAACGCTCGCCTGGTCGCCGGATCGACGATCATGGCGCGGTGCCTCATCATGTCAACGCAGACGAGGTCCAGGCGGGTGGGCACCAGCGCTGCGCAATTCTTGACCTCCAAAACCCTAAGGACGTCGCCGTGCGTGTCCAGCACCCGTAGCTCGAGCTCGAAGGTCCGCCCCAATCCGAACACGCCGACGATGAGAGGGCCGGCGTGGGATCTCTATCTCTGCGCGGCGACGAAGCCCGGGTCAGAGATGAGGGCGCGCCACGCCTTGGACACGCATCGGAACCGGCACAGGGCTTTCAGCGGCAGCCTGACTAGCACGGCGAAGACGACGTCCTCCGGCAGCGATACGCAAACGGCGTCGTCGTCGGAGATATTCTGGCAACGACGATAGCTTTGTATGATTTTCATTGTCTGTTACGGCCTCCAGATCCGATAAACATGCAACCGACTAACCGATACTTCATATGTATGTGTGTCTTCTCTTCTTTAATAAATATATATATATATACTCCTTCGGTCATTGGAAATAAGAAATATTCTAAAATTTATAGGACAGTTTATGAGGTAACTCAAATAACGCATGTAACCCTTCCTTAATTAACAACAATACAGAGATTTTGTGCTTACTATATTTTTAATGTGGTAGATACTAATAGCAAGTACGGATGTGATTGAGACATTGAGAGAGTTAAATAATTTATAGTAACTCATAATTTGAAATATATTTTGAATGCTTGGCTAAAATTAGTAGCCAAAATTCTATTGTTAAGTTATTTTATAAAATAGAAAACTTCTTAAAAAAAGATGCCCACAACAGTTTTGCTATTTTACAAAATCAGATAGATAGTGTTAGTTGTTGGCTATATATGGCTACCGAAAATCAAGAGATAGCTAACTTTTTATTTTACAAAACTAAATAGTACATCTATTGGAACCTATTTTTTGCTATAAAAATTCTAAAATAACCTCCATAACAATCCAAGGTGTTAGAGTTGCTTGTCATATATTTCATAGAGGGAACAATATTAAATAGCAAAAATTTATGTCCTTTTTTTCATCCATGCATTTTTTTAGTTCATCCATCCTTCACGGAATTATAAATGGCCAACAAATATTGGAAACTATTGGAGGAACCAACAAATATGCTCTTATACCCATTGATTTCCCAATGCAAAAATATTTTCTATATTTTCACCATATGAAAAATTCATTGATCTACCAATTGTTTTTTTGGAACCATTTGAGATGCTCTTATGTCCATTTTTTCGTTCATATCTCATTTTTAGTTCGTCCATCAGCTCATGGGATTTCTTATAAACATAAATAAATAAATAATAAATAAATAAATATAGTATTACAGTTCTTTTAGCCCTCCTCAAAAAAATAAAGAATTCCGTCACCAAGTTGTTTATATTGTTCTAATTACAAACAAAACTTACTTTTATTAAAAACCCAGATCAATCAATGGCGCAACTAATTCAACTTTTAACTGAAATCTTGGGCAGTTTATTATCTAAACAAATGTATCTATATATGTAATCCTCGATAAGGACTGTCATATGGAAAATCGAGAGAGATCTCATGTCATAATCATGAGCGACAGACCACGATGACAATGGGAGGGCCAACAGAGAGATCTCATGTCATAATCATGTGTGCGACGAGGAATGCCAGATCAGAGATGTGGATCGGATCCGCTATCCCTTGGACAAGCACCGGAGCAAAATTGGTTTTTCAGTATTATATTGTAGATACTAAATGGATGTATCCGAATTTGTTTTAATATTTTTTCTGTCTAATTTCAGGTCCAATTTCAACAAAAATATGGAGTATCCGACATTATCCATATCCGTGTAGAACAAATACAATAAATCTATCTAATTTCAATATTAATTATATATTATTATTAATCTTTCTCTAATATATAATTATCAAAATTCCAGTCCACCGGTAAATTCTGTCCACCACAAAGGCCGGAAAGATCAGACACGAGACAAAAAGAAAGAAAGGAATCCTCTTCCAAATCAGACTTGTTCAAATCGAACTCTATCAAAAATCAAAAGAAAAAAATATCTATACCTCAAATTTTCTGCCGTTTCTTTTAGCATCAAACAAAAAGGCCTTCTATATCTCCTGAATACGGTTCACGTACCAAAAGAAGGCCAGCGAGCGTGGCCACGTTGCTCGCAATTCTCGGCCGTTCGATCGGCCGGACCATTCTCTGTTATTTTGCAAAAAAGCCCTCGCACTAACCCACCGTCCAGCCCACTCTCTTAGGTTTTTATTCAAAATAGTCGTCGAAATTTACTAGAATTAAAGATAAGTCCATATTCGCCTGCCTCTAGCCTAGGCCGGCCTCAAGCTTGCTGGGCCTAAGTGGGCCGAATATGGCCCTATGGTATTTTTATTTTCCTATTAATTTTAATCTTTTATTTTCAAAATAGAAATCTCCAAAAAATCTAAAAATTATAAATAAAATCATAAAAATACCAACTAATTTTGTTGAGTTTCTTATGACTAGATATATATACATTTAACTTAAAATATTAGTGTATTTTATTTGATACATATATACATCTATAATCTTATGTCACTGATTAATTTTTTGCTCATATCGCATATGAATTGAAAATATCTCCGCAAAATTAACTTTAAATATATTCATACCCATTTTCAAAATCTTCGCTTTATAATTCTCCCCACCTAACTCTAAATCAATTCATATATTTTTTATAATCTTTGTTTCCTAATCCTTTAATTTTATCCTAACTCGTAATACAAAATAATCCAAAACAAATAATCGTTGACATACATATACGAAGCCAAATACTTCACCATATATATAATATTCCGTATACTCACATATATGAGTACATCATGTCACGCATGTAAACAAACAAAATAAATGCACTTAAAATGTACACCATACAAAGAAAAAAACAAAAAAAAACACATAGACACAGGTACGACACATAGCTAATCACTGGCCATAAAGCGGCAATGCCGCGTATATTTCTAGTGGGCACGAATTGTGCCCACAGTCCCTACAATACGCTGAAGTTGCATTTTAGCATCAAACAAAAAGGCCTTCTATAATCATATCACTTGTTAGTGGGATTAACGGATTGGTCACAATACTTGCTTTTTGAAAGACCGATTAACAGTAACCCTTTGCTTCCAGGAGTGACACAGCAAACCAGAGTTAAATTTTCTACGGTGGGAAACAACAAGCTAGTATAGAAAGAATGTAACCAGTGCCTCAATATTACTACGACACTACAGTAGCCATATTATACTATGACATATATTTTCGCTGAATCAAGTATAACTTAGTTAGAGATAAAGCATAGATTTAACAAGAATAAAGCTAAATAAATCTATAACTAAGTTATACGTGATCCAATGGGTATGAAATTTTTACCACAGTTCAAGCATACATTAATGAGCCCACCATAAAATTTTTACCACAATTGAACCATAGGAACTGCATATATAAATTATTCTTATTAATTATAGAAAAACATAGATTTAAAGCTATAAAAAACCTTTGTACTAAAGTATACCATATTATATATTCATTGTGTAAATCTACTCATGAGAATTCCAACAAAATTGAATTTTTTATTTTTATGATTTTTATATAATTTATTATGATTTTTAAAATATTCAGTTGAAATAAATAAAAAGGAAAAAGTCTACATAACCACTCAAACTATCTAGGGTGGAATACTTCATCCCCCAAACTATAAAATCGATATTCTACCCCTTGAACTTTTAAAACCGGTCAAATAACCCACTAGTGTGGTTTTATATAGTGGTTTTTTCTTTTTATTTTTTATTTATTTCCGCTGAAACTTTGATAAATCATAATAAATCACAAAAAAATCATAAAATGAAAAATTCAATTTTGTTGGACATGTGATGAGTAGGTCTACACAATAATATATAATAAGATATAATTTTAGTACAAAGTTTTTGTCGTAGCTTTAAATCTATGTTTTTCTATAATTAATAAGAATAATTCATATATATAGTTCCTACGGTTCAATTGTGGTAAAAAAAAAATTGTATGGTGGGTTCAATATTGTATGCTTGAACTATGGTGAAAGTTTCGTATCTATTGGATCAAATATGACTTAGTTATAGATTTGTTTAGCTTTATTCTTTTTAATTCTATGCTTTATCTATAACTAAGTTATACGTGATCCAATGAGTATGAAATTTTTGCCATAATTCAAGCATATAATAGTGAGCCCACCATAAAAATTTTTATTATAATTGGACCTAGAACTACGTATATGAATTATTTGAATTAATTACAGAAAAACATAGATTTAAAGCTACAGCAAAAACTTTGTACTAAAGTATACCATATTATATATTTACTGTGCAGATCTACTTATTAGGAATCCAACAAATTGAACTTTTATTTTATGATTTTTCTGTGATTTATTATGATTTTCCAAATATTCAGCAGAAATAAATAAAAAACAAAAATACAAAATCATCCTCTAAAACCACTCTAGCGGGTTATTTGACTGATTTTGAAAGTTCAGAGGATAAAATATTCGATTTTATAGTTTAGGGGATGAAGTATTCCACAGTTTGGGGGTTATGTAGACTTTAAAAAGACAAAACCACCATTAAAAAAACCACTCTAGTGGGGTTATTTAACCGGTTTTGAAAGTTCAGAGGGTAGAATATCCGGTTTTATGGTTTGGAGATGAAGTATTCCACCGTAAATAGTTTGGAAAGTTATGTAGACTTTTATATGTCACTTTGACTTTTTTTAATATAGCTATTGTGTTCTGCATGGCTTGATCAGAAGGTCAAAGTTTTCATCTAGAAAATACATGCTGCGCCAAGAAAGAAAACGACACCCGTACGCATTATCGTCATCGGCCCAACAACGACAAAGCCCATCCAATGCGCCAGCTGCCTCCACCACCCTCGAGCCAGAGGCCCTCTCCTATGTGCGCAGATCTAGACGGGGAACCCCCGATCCACTGAAGAACAGGGAGGAAGCCAAGCAGAGAGGGAAAGAGCAAGGGGAGGTGGGTCGGAGGAGATAGAGCCCTGCTGCGCCATCGTTGCGCTCGCACAAGCAGGAAGCAATAGCACCAAGTCTGTTATTATTCTTATTCCAATGCAATCACAAATACTTCACGCGTCGTCATCACACTACTGAAGACCAGTGAAGGAGTGCTGCACTCGGCAAAGACCACTCGGTAAAAAAATTATCGGCAAAGGACTCGAGTGCCATTTGTCGCGTCACTCGGCAAAAAAAGACGGCAGCCGCGTCGTTAGCGGTAGCTTTGCCGGGTGTGTCTTCCAGCACGATACTCGACAAAGAATTTAATCTTTGCTGAGTGTCCTACTAGAAGGCGCTTATCAAAGATTTTTTTTTAAAAAAAAATTCTTTGCCGAGTGCCCAACATTTACACTCGGCAAAGCCACTGACACTCAGCAAAGACTCTGTTTCCAGTAGTGTTACTATTATTATTATGCATGTACTTCAATGTTTCCGTGCATATCGACTTGATTACCAATATAATCAGTGGAGAAGCTTCAAACAAATGTTAGAGGGGGGACACCGGTACTAAAATAGTTAGTCTTAGGTTAGCACGGTTTAAGCATGATTCAGTACAAAACTTCAAATTAAAGCAATGGAAAATTAAGAGGGGCCATGGCCCTTTTGGCCTAAAAAATTTCTGCCGGAGGATGTAGCCAACCCTAGTTAAGTGTTGTTTCATATGGGAAACAATTATTAAGAGAATGTCACCAATGGATCAAATGGATTCCAACAAAATTATCAAAAGCTGACTTATATGACAAAAACATATAAATCAGTGAAGCAACATAAATTTACTCATGAAGATGTGTGATCAGCTGAGGCCAGCTAGTGAGAATCCATGCAACATAGCCAATTTGGCTTTATATGTATTTCTACGACATACAATTATTTTTAAGATAGAAGGTTCCGCGTATACAAGGCCATTATACCAGTGAACCCGTCTGTCATCTCCATGAAGTCTGTAAAAGCCTCGGTGCTAGAGTTGTACAACTGAAGAATATACCGATGCATGGTACCTCTCCGAGTTCCTTTTCGAGAACGCGTTCAACAACAATAATATTGTGCCATCACCCATGACATCCAATGGCTTAGTAAATAACATGTTTTCAGGCATCTGTATCGTATGCACCTTGTCCCAAATACTCCTGTTAGGATCCATCAAGAACCATAAGTTGGCAAAGTGGCCACCCAAACATGGGAGATTGCAGACGTTGTGAACCATACACAAGGTTCCCTTGAGCTCGGTTAGGTAAACAATGTGCCTTTTTTTCTCCTTGAGCCCCAATGATCCTTTGATCATCTCCGCCTTCCACTCTTCACTCTCAAGGTCAAATGCAGCTATGCGATTCCTATGATAAGATGTTGCGTAAGTGTCGTGAGCCTTCAAGTAGAGGACGCCATTGACAGTTGCCTTGTGTTTGCAGGAAAAGCTTGTGCGGAATGGGCTCGATTGCCTCGGCCTCCATGTCGGTTCTTCACCGCCGTCCGTGAACGTGGCCACCTTGCACGACAGGGTATCTCCATACCAGCTCGACGAAGTTAAGTTGAGGCGGAGAACCTTGTAGTCGCCGGATGGCACGGCCCGGCCAAAGCTGTAGTCACTGAAGGAGGCCGGCCATTGGACGTCGCACCATGCAGGGTGCAGAGAGGGAGGATCGTTGGTGCCAACAATGGTGAAGCCGCGCCCGGACGCCGGATCGATGATCATGGCACCGAGCTGCGGCATCCTCTTGTTGACGAAGATGAGGTCGAGGCGCGTCGGCGCAAGCAATGCCGTGCCCCTGACGTCGAACACCCTGAGGACGCAGCCGTCCCTGTCCAGCAGCCGCAGCTCGTGCCACTCTGGCCTGGATCGGAACACGCCGACGACGAGCGGGCCGGTGCGGGATCTCTGCGCGGCGGCGAAGGCCGGGTCGGAGATGAGGGCACGCCAGGACTTGGACACGCACCGGAACCGGCACAGGGCCTTCACCGGCAGCCTGACTAGCACCTCCAAGATGATGTCCTCCGGTAGTGACGACTGGACGCGGCGGCCGCGGCCGCGGCGGTTGCCATCACGTTTGCGCAGTTTCTTCACTGCCATTGTTGTTGCGCTTGGAGACGGCGGCCGGCGGGTTTACCCAGCGAGAAAATTTGTGATTATAGGACTCCAATCGTATGGGTTTCGCTATAATATGACTTTAAACATTTTCTTAGCTAAAATAACTTCTGAATCGTTAATGCTTTGCTATTATAACATTTGAGACTTAATTTGAACGTTTTGTACTCAAATCTCTTCCAAACTCGAAATATTTTTAATTAATGGCTATACTGCCTCTAGGGGCTAATTAACAGCCTCGCCTGCTGCGCCTGGCCGGCTGCTGCCGTCTTTTCTTGTTCATGCATCCGAAAGAGACCGAAACGCCCCGACGCTTCTTGCTGCTCGCTACCCAGCCGGCAAGCTGCTACGTGCTACGTCTGGGACGACGGCTGCTCACCGTTGACCTGCTACGTGCCGCGCGAGGCTGCCGCGTTCGCGAGGCTCTGGGTGCCGTTCTGTGGGTGTGGACGGCGGCCGACGGGCAGAGGCTCGGTCTACGGCGCGGAGTCGCGATGGAGGGCGGCACGTGAGGAGTCGCGATGGAGGCGGCGTGTTACGTGAAACAGGCGACGTAACCGGTCTATGGTTGTGCAGGGATCGATCCATTATCTGAAGGGCATTATGACCAATATGTGAAAGTATTTTAATTTGGTTTAAAATTTGATTAGAATATGTTGAATTCAATGATCAAATGTTATATAGCAAATTGTCAATGTTTCGGGAGTTATTTTTGCAAACCGATGTTACAAATCCTATTATAACGAAGCTCACACGATTGGAATGTTATAATAGCAAATTTCTCCTACCGAGCAGTCGCCCGCCGCCAGCTCTCCTTTTTTGCCGAGGGTGTCTGTGTCGACTAGGTTTTGTGGAGTCCCGGTTTCTGCCCCTAAGGTTTTGGCATATATGGGCCGGACCGGAAGTGCATCATCGTCGTCCAGCATAAATTATTAGTGGTTCTGCATGCAACACAAAATTTTAAATTTATAAGACAACCAAGTTTTCAAAAACGGTTATCCTAGCACCCCGACGTCCGGCACGCGAGACGCGTCTGGATGTCGGTGCCCGTTTCCCGCGCCTTCATCCAAATCAATTAACACGGTATGTTCCCGCTAGTCTTCTCTAAGTCGCAAAAATTATTCCTGCCACCCCGATCGCACGTTGCTGTTGTTGCCAACAAGCTTCGCACCCCGTGCTAATTTTCTTGCCGCCCCGCTCGCACGCTGCTGCTGTTGCCAGCAAGCTTCGCACAACGCGTCATTCTGCTGCGCGCGTGCTACTGCTGCACTTGCTGCTCCCAGTGTATTGTTAATGCTACCCTTCCATGTACATGGGCCCACACAAAAGAGAGGGCAGGAGCACAAGGCGTTACCCATGTTGACTCAAGGTTGCATGCTACAGTATACCGTGGGGATCAAGCCTAGTGGTGCAGGAGGTGATGCAGGGGGCATCTGGTTCTGCGTTACCCATGTGGACTTAGACTGCATGCTACAGTACCCCCGTGGGGACCAATCCTAGTGGTGCAGGGGCGCCTGGTTCTACTTTCGTTGTGTTGGTCTGCTAGAGCGTGTGGGGAGCAACACTTGCTGCAATAAAATATGCTGAAAATCAAGTGAAACAATTAAAATATACATGTGCAAAATATATGTGTAATATCATTGCAACATATATAATATTGAGATGAAATAATTGCAACATATGTTTGAAATAGGTGAAACATTTATAATATACACTTGTAACGTACATGTATAGCTAATGCAACACATACAACATCCAGATGAAAACATGCAACATTTAGATGAAACAGTTGAAACATTTGGAATACTTAGTTGCAACATACGTATATAGCCACTGCAACATATACAATATCTAGATGAAACACTTGCAACATATGTTTGAAATAGTTGAAACATACACTTGCTACACACGTGTATAGTCATTGCAACACTTGAACATCCAGATAAAAAAAACTATAATATACATTTGAAATATACACTTACAACATAGTATATAGCTGCTATTACAAAAAATACAACAACATCTAAATAAAATATAGTACCTACATCTAAAACGCAGAAAATAGGCTAGATGCCATGGAAGGACCAAAAAAATTTACACCAGCACTTAGGGTGTCTCCGATGGTTCCTAAATAGCTAATATACGAAGTATTTCACTGGCTATCAAGGAGAGAGATCAAATAACTAGGACTTCTAAATAGCTAATGTAATATGATCTTCTAGAAACACCTCTCTCACAGCTTCCACTATAGTATTTTTATTTTATTTATTTTTTGTCTTATTTAGCTAGCTATTTATAAATTACTATTACAAACACCCTCAACTGTCATATAGATGTGGATCTACACACCATTAGCTTAACTGGATCAGCCAAAGCAGGAACGTGGCAGAGGCAGCTTGGCATCACGTAGAAAACAAAAGAGGAAGAGGGAGAGAGAAAAAAAAGCAGCACGACAAGGAGCAGCGAGCAGCATGCCTAGACGTTAGGTACGGTAGGCATGGCACTGCGTGCGGCCCTAGGCACATGCCTGATGGGTTGGTGTAATACCCGATTTTAAGGACAAAACCAGATATACACTATATATGAGTTTTAGAAGTCAAATCTCACATATAGTTACAAATAAGGGGTAATATCAAAAGACAATGCATAAATATATAACGTACTTAATATAATTGATAGCAACAGCGGATAAACAACTCCAAACTTCGGGTATTAACTTCACTCTACAGGATCCAACTGACTGGTTGATCACAAGCCTAAACTTCTCCTGAGGTTTGGGGGAAATAGCAAGAGTGAGTCCATGTCGAACTCCACAAGTATAGCAACTAGATTGTTTAGCTCCCACAATCTCATGATCAATGTGACATAAATTATATAAAGCATTAAACAATAAATAATGAGCCTATTTAACACACAGGAATCATCACCCTTAATGTAGATGTCCCCAAGGCCGCTCCTGACCGTGAGCTCGGCTAGTATACTAGTTTTTAACCCTCTGCAGAGGTTGCACATCTTTACCCATGAGTCATGATTTACCCTTTCGCCCGAGGTAGCTAATCTCTTAACCCCCTTCCTAGGGAGGTCGGCAGGGATCACTATGAAGTCTTTCAAAGGTTCGTCTAACAAGTTAGGGCCGCTTGGTTTCATTAGTCAGTCTATGTGATTCACCCGCAGGAATCCACGGTCTGCTATTCCCCAATTACGCCACACGGTAACCGCTAACGAGCTAGAGAAGTTACTCATACTTAACTAAAGCCAGAGCTATTATAGCCCTCATGGTTGCACTGTTGTCCCGGGTGATCACGTACAGATAGATCATCAAGTTGCTAAAAAGTCATCTTTTATCGTTTATTACTTAACATTAATCTAGCCACAGGATCATGGTCACAGAAATAAAATCCAAAAGCTATACTTGCCTTGATCCAATAGCTCTTGCTGATCTTGCTAGTTGTCCAAGGCTCTGATCTTGATCACTGAAGCACTCTTGATCACCACGAATTGCTCACCGACTAAACTCGATCATCGATCATCGATCACACAAACGATCGAAGAAAACATACACGAATCAAACAAGGCTACAATTAGAACAGTACACCAATCATATAAAAACAGTATGAAGAGTTTATAAAACGATTCTACGCATCGCTACGATCTCACAGACGTAAAGATCACGAAAATCGGAGTTGAAACGGAGAAGATATGAATTTTCTAAGATTTTATATAGAAAAATAATTAATTAAATAGGATCACGAAATTAAAAAGTTTCAAACTGAGAAAACAGTGTTACTAACATGTAGAGCTCATTAAAACGAATCCAACGCAATTTGAATGGGTCGAAACGGAGTTAAAATGAACATTTTATGATCAATTTAAATCCAGTGGCAATTCTGTAAATAGCGAAAACATAATTAGAACTGAGCCGAGAGAAAATACGCTTTCAAAATTGAGAAATGGCTTTCCCAGATGACGCCAAGGACCGCGGGTTGAGCATTGAATCTTCTAAGGGCTCTTTAAGAAAAAGACGCAGCGAAGGGGTACGTTTTACTTTCAGCCATCCGATCTACATCCGACGGCTCAGAGTCCTCCCAGTGGCTACTCCGGCCGGCCGGCTTCCTTCCTGAGCTCCGGCGCGGCCAGCCACCATGCCCGCCGCCGTTGAAGCTCACCGGGGTCTGCGTTTTCTTGTTTCCGAGCACCAAAAACAAATCCGCGACCATGGAGAGATGGAGGAGCGTGTGACGAGCTCACCCAGCCACTTTGCAAGGGCCGAGAGGAAGCGAGGAGCTCGCGCGGCGCGATGGATAAGCTCGGTCCCGGCTAGATCCCGAAACGCGAAGGTGACGGCTTCTAGGGCTTTGATTCACGACTTAGATGCAAACAGAAGCTGCGGCCTTGGAGGAGTTGCTTTATAGGGGCTTGGTTGGCGAAAAGGGCAAGGCGATCCCACCGTTTTCGGAATCGAGATCGGCTGCGCAGAGTTCATGTCGACCACGGCGCAGGGAAGGGGATGGAGGCGCTGTCCCGGGGGCCCCACGCGTCAGCGAAAGGAGAGTGGGACCCGGCTGTCTGTCACCGAGAGAAGAGGGAGGGGGAAGCTTGGGCCTCGGCTGCTGGCTGGGCCGTCGCTGCGACATGGGCCAAGAGAGAGGGGAGAAAAGCTGGGCTAGGGAAAAACGGGTCGCGCGCTGCTGAGCTGCTGCTGATCTGCTGGGCCAAAGGGAAACAGAAGGGGAAGGCTTTTCCTTTTTCTTTTGTTTGTTTTCTTTTTGTTTGTTTTTTTTATTTCAAAGCCATTTGAAACTCATTTAAAAAATCTTTTAAATTCTTTTGAATTTTGAGTTCAAAAACACTCAGCACAATAAACCAAAATGCAGAAGCATGAGTGCACAAAAATATTGCTACACCCTAAGATAAATTTTGTTTTGATGAAAAATATTATTTCCTAGGTTTCATGAGCACCAAAAATTTATAATTAAATCATTTTAACTCTATTTCCCATAAAACAATTTTTTAGGGTGTTACAGTTGGTCCAACCAACAGCAAACGCAGTTGGCAGTCTGACCACTCTGCGCCACATGTACACCCAACGAACCAGTGGACGCACGCGCACGCGCTCTCATGTGGAAGATGGTGCAAATTCCTAACTACACGCCACTTTTTTAATTATTACTCGTAACACGTGGAAAGATTGGTCCGTCCGGACGGCCGGACGTCCTTAACTAAGCATTACCATTCCAAAAATGAACACTTGAAATTGAATGCCAACTGCGCTAATATCAATTCCAACAAACATTGGCTGGATTTTTTTTTCCTGAAACTACCATCATTGTTGGTTAATATATGTACCTAATAATAAAGAGGCAAAATTTTAGGATCTTTTTTTCCGTTCATCCATTCTTTTTGTCCTTCTTTTCCTATCTATATATTGTTGACAAGGAAATCAGGACATAATTATTTATCCGGTAGAGAGTCCAAACAGTAGATCGTCGTTGCATGGCAGAGTCCATATAAAAGAGAAAATACGGAGGCACAGAGTTGTTATCTGATAGAGAGTCCAAATAGAAGATCGTCCCTGCATGCTAGAGTCTATATAAAAAGGAAATACGGAGACAAGCAAAGAGCAACTCCAATAGTTTGCTAAAACTCAATTGGCAAATCTATAGTTTGCCAAGTCTCAAAACCAAATACCAAGTGAAAAAAAAGGTCTTCTTCAACAGTTTGCTATTTTGGCTTGGCAAAAGAACTTGGCATCCTAGAATTTTTGCCAAAATCACAAAATTGAGTCTCCAACAAGTTGCCAAATTGGGATACACGTGATGCCAAGTCATGAAGGACTTGGCATATTTGCCAAGTGAAGGGGGAATTTTGCCAACCTCACAAAATTGCCAAGTAGTTTTGCCAACTTGTTGGAGGCTATTTTTTGTGGTTTTGGCAAAAATTCTAAGATGCCAAGTACTTTTAGCAAACTGTTGGAGTTGCTCTCGTCAAGTGCATGCCGGTTTCGTAGAGATTAAACACTTAACTTTTTTTAATTTATTAGTAAACAAATATTTTGACCACAAAATATTAATGTGTTTCTTATAAGGAATAAAAATTTTTTATTAGAATTAGAATGAGCTGATGATCCAACTAATCAATCCGTGAACTAAAATTTTAGGTAGTTCTAATGTAACCTAAATAAATCTATCTCTTAAGCCATATGTATATAATAATGTGATTCTCGAAGTGGGCTACTACAAGAAAATCAAGAGAGATGAAACCCTTTTTGCATCAATAATTAAGCTCCGCAAGTGGATGAAATGAAACATTGTTAAGTTGTTCAATAATGGGAAACAGTGTAAAAAGAAGGTAGCCAATGGCTCATGTGCTTTTCCAAATAAATTAATTACCAAACTCAATTGGCTTATATGGCAAAAACATTCAATTCATCAAAGTAGTAAAGCAACAAAAAAAGTTATTTTTGAGGATGAGTTATCAGAGGCCTGCTGGTGAGAATCCATGCAACATAGGCAAATTGGCCACAGATATATGTTAAGATTGGAGGCTCCCGGCGTAAAAGGCCATTCTACCATTGAACCCCTCAGCCATCTCCATGAAGTCTATAAAAGCCTTGGTGCTAGAGTTATAGAACTGAAGGATATACCGGTGGCACTTCTTGTTGTTCCCTGCTTTCTGAAACGTGTTCAACAGCAATAGTGTGCCATCAAGCAACACATCCAATGGCTTTGTAAACAACAGCCTTTGGGGCATCTGTATCTTGTACTCCTTGACCCAAACACTCCTATTAGCATCCTTCAAGAGCCATAAGTTGGCATAGTGGCCACCAAAATCACTAAGTTGTTGTACCTTGTGAACCATACACAAGGTCCCCTTGATCTCGGTTAGGGCAATGCTCCATTTGTCTTGCACGTTCTTGCGCCCCAATAGCGGGCCTTTGATCGCCTTTGTCTTCCACTCTTCGCTCTCGAGGTTGAATGTCGCTATGAGATTCCTACCATGGGATTCAGAGTCGTAGGTGTCATAAAGCATGAAGAAGAGATCGCCATTGACGGTTGCCTTGTGTTCGCAGGAAAAGCTGGTATGGTAGAACGGGCCCCATGGCCTTCGCCTCCACGTCGGCTCGTCGCCGGCACCACCGTCGTCCAGGATCGTGGCGACCTCGCACCACTGGCTCCGGCGTCGCCGGCCATCCCCGTGCGACGTGACGATCACGTGGAGGCGGACGACCTTGTAGTCACCGGACGGCACAGCACGGCCAAAGCTGTAGTCATTCACGGCGGTCGACGTCGTCGGCTCGTGCCACGGATCACGCCGGAGCGGCGTGGGGTCGTCGTCGTCGTTCGTGCCGACGACGGTGCAGTGGCGCCCAGACGCGGGATCGATGATCATGGCACCGAGCTGCATCCGGTCGACGAAGACGAGGTCGAGGCGCGTCGGCGCCAGCAATGCTGCTGTGCCGCCACCGACGTCGAACACCCTCAGGACGTTGCCGTCCCTGTCCAGCAGGCGTAGCTCGAACTCTGGTGCGGATCCGAACATGGCGACGATGAGCGGGTCGGCGGCGCAGACGTGGGATCTCCGTGCGGCGAGGAAAGATGGGTCGGAGATGACGGCGCGCCACGCCTTGCACACGCACCGGTACCGGCGTAGGGCTGCCGGCGGCAGCGGCAGCCTGAGTAGCACCTCAAAGATGATGTCCTCCGGCAGTGAGAGGCCGCCGGCGCCGCCGCCGGCGTCGCGTTTGCACAGCTTCGACTGCATTGTTGCTGCGCTCGTAGTAGTAGTCACCTCACCGCCGTCGTCCAGATTTCAGAAAGGCAGCAACGAATTTTTTTTAGAGGGGCCCCTTTTCCGTCTGTAGTTCGAAGACTGTCTCGGACTCGAGCCTTTTTTTGCGGAGTTGGCCACCACTAGTCCACTACTGTATGGGTCGGCCCATTTACAGCTTGGCCCGCTTGGCCGGCCCATTTACGGCTCTTGTCAACACAAATTCTAATAAAATTAAGAAAGCCAAGTTTTCAAAAATCAACACTTCAAATTAAGTTTGAACTCCGCTAGTTTTATATGAAATATGCGATGAAGTACTAAGTTAAATTCCAGTAAACATATAATAACCTAAAACTCCTAGTTCTCGCGACAATAGCCTCAACGTACATTCCAAACAATATTTCTGTTATCAAGTGGTTGGATGTTGAACATGAACCCATCGAGTATGGGACATCTCCGCTCACCCTAGCTGGTGTCATCGCAGAGTATAATATTTTTCTCTTGCTGACGCATGAACCACCCTTCCTTTGGGACCTAGAGTGGTTTTAGCATGGCCGCATAGAGTATCGATATGGCAACACTCCTGTCCCCAGCCTTAACATGGATCCCACAATTATTGCGATCAAGAGATTGAACGTTGTGAACCCATCGGTTGTGGCTCTAACTTATCAACTCTTCGCTTGCACTAACTACTTCCCCAACGTCGCCCACATCATGCTTGCATAGTCCGTTGCACACCACCAGGAAGGATTGCAGAAATCCCACTTAATCTGATGCCATATTTTTTAAAATAAAATACATTGAAGGTTCCCAGACTAAGGAGAAAGTGTCATCCATGTCTTTTATTTCCTCATATCTGACCCTCTAAAGCTCTCTAAACTTGTCATAGACTACACAACTAGTCCAAACGGATTTCGACCTACTCTATACACCGATATGACGTGTGGACTCGGACCGATATGGATCTAACATGTTAGGTCAAGTACCTAAACTTGCATGACAATGCCATCAATGTCCCTATGACAGGTGGTGCCATCAATGTCCCTAACTTACACAAACCTACTAAACAAGCAACAGAGGCAACTAAACTTGCACAATGGTGCTGGTGCCATCAATGTCCCTAACTTCCAAAATTGCAGCTCCAGGTCCCCAAACATGCTAATTGGACCATACAAAATTCTAGTTCTAGGTCCAAACTAGCTAATCCGACCACATAAGGTCCAAATTACTATTGTTTGTGACAAATAGCCTACGTAGCTACTAATTGTGCACCTGGCATGTGGGTTCCACACATGCCATCCCTTTCTCTAACCTCCTTCCCCACTCTTCTTATACCACCACCACCACCAGTATCACCTATGCCACCTTAGCTCAGCACTAGAACCAACAATAGCTAGGGTACCTCCAAGCAACAGAAGCAGCACCGATGCTATGGCCAAGTGGCGGCAGTTGGCCTCTGCATGCTCTCTATTATCCTCCACATGTCTACGGAGCCTGGCCACAACCAAGTTTTGATGGCATTTGGCTGTTGGTGAGCTAGGTTCCTACCCTCGGCTATGGCGGCGGTTCGATCAACACTTTGATAGAGCCTTGTGTATAGAGTTGTTCGGATGCCATTAGACCAAGGGCACGGAGTGATGTCCAAACAAGCACACGAGGGAATAGTGATGATAGAGAGGGATAGTATATGGTCCCACACAAGAGGAAGTGGGGAAGGAGATGAGAAAGATGACATGCGGGCCATATGCTAGTATATGGTCAGCGACCACGTAGGCAGGTTTTGGCAACAAAAAAATTAGACATTGTGTGGCCTAATTAGCAAGTTTGCAGACCTAGATCTGCAATTTTTGTAGTTAGGGTCCTAGATAGCTAACATTGTCATGTAAGTTTATGTTCCTTGTGTGACCCGTTTACCAAATTTTGGGACCTAGATATAAAAACGTTCATAGGTTGGACCTAGATAGCACTATCATGCAATAATAAGTACTAGATCCAACATGTTATATCAAATTTAGTGCTAAGACAGCATGTTAAATTGGTGTGTGGAGCAAATTGAAACCTGTT
This sequence comes from Sorghum bicolor, assembly GCF_000003195.3. Taxonomy (NCBI): domain Eukaryota; kingdom Viridiplantae; phylum Streptophyta; class Magnoliopsida; order Poales; family Poaceae; genus Sorghum; species Sorghum bicolor. The sequence continues at coordinate 68,689,790 of NC_012874.2, read as the reverse complement.
TGGCCAAGCACTATAGCTCGTGGCAAGTTTTAGACCCAAAAATAGAAAAAAAGGGTTTAGGACCCAGATGGCACTGTCTTCCAAATTTAGGGACTGCACTAGTATAGTTTACTCTTTTTCCTTACCTTGGTTACTGAAAAAGTAGCAATAGACAAGGGGGCGAGACCGTCATGGGTTGATGTAGTGGAAAAGTGCGCAAGTGATAGAAAAAGGCACTCCACAAATAGCGTTTATGGGTTGTGACCCAGTGATTTGAGAGAGTGCCCAAATTTAGGAGGTTGAATAGAGAAACTGTTGGAGGAAGATTTTTTCACATACACACTTTATTGACTATAGGGGATTGAATAGGAGCACTCTCCGAGATGCTTAAGTATAGCTCTCGAAAAGGTAATTACATTTGGGGCTTGGGACATTGCATATCTTCTTTCTATGGTAGCATCTACGTATCTTGACAAAGTATACGAACAAATCAAAGAAATTAATCTCAATAAATGATACACAAGTTTGTTTATTTTCCTCAATGCAAAAAACATATGTTGCACAAATATTTTTAAACATTTTTAAGACAGTCGTACCATCTGATCATTTCCATATTTTCCAAGTGAAACAAAACATGAGCACAAATTGTGCCCACAACCCTTTCAGACATTGAAGTCAGTTCAGGACGATTTTCAGTGGCATTTTAGCGTCAAAGAAAGAGGAACTATCATCAGCACTTGTTAGGCATTTCTGAGTTACGTTTCCAAAGAACATATCACTGCATGCACTAAAACTTATGCAACAACATAATTTGAACTCAACTTTTGTGATAGTTACTCCTTTATCAATTATCACTGGTTGACTCATTACTCAATAATTCAGTTTAGTCGCAGTCAGATTCCATTGCAATCACAAATACTCTACACCATCTGCATTATTATGCATGTACTTCAAAGTCTGATGCAGCCAATAGAGAAGATTCACATAATCGCATAACTATTAGAGTGGACTATCAGCAATGTTTAAGCATTATTAAGTACAAAAGAAAGTTCGAAGAAATGGAAATTACACTAGTAGAAAGAGGGTCATTGCTGGCGCCCCCTTTTTATACCACAGGCGGTTCCAGTTACGACGCGCCTGTGGTATAAATCGGGCGGTGTCAGAGATTTTCGGCCGCCTGTGGAAACGTTTATCATAGGCGGTTGACTTAAGCCACCGCCTGTGTTATCTCTGTATAAATACCCCTTCTTTCTCCCCGAACAGAACACAGTATCTCGCACCCACCTTCCATTGGGGGTGATTTTGGAGTTCCAGATTTCTCAAAATACAAGGGGGGAGGTTTTGATCTTCATTTCTAGGAAGGAGGTTGCTAAAAGAGGTTAGTTTATGTCCCTATTGCCTCAATTTGCTCATTCTAGCTCAATTTGAGCCACTTTTTGGATCTAGGGTTTCACCATGAGTGAGAGAGAAGAATTGCTAGCTTTTTGTCTTGATTTGTTGATATGGTTAGATGAGGTTGTTTAATATGGTTGGATAATGTCTCTCAACATGTTTGCTTCTCAATTTAGCTAGTTTTTACAAGATTAAACCAATGGTGTGTTCTTGTATATTTATGTAGAGAGATAATTGTTGATTTTTTTAATTATATGATAGTTAGGTTTTTTATTGTCATCTTCCACATCATCTATCTATTTATAATGAATGATGTATTTATATAGTTATGCTATACTTAGGTTTTCTATTTTATGTCTCTCTCTTTATAAATTTTTCAATTTATTTATCAACATGTATGTATGTTTTATGAGTGAGAGAGAAGAATAGCTAGCTTTTTGTCTTTATTTGTTGATATGGTTAAATGGGGTTGCTTAATATGGTTGGATAATGCCTCTCAACATGTTTGCTTCTCAATTTAGCTAGTTTTTACAATATTAAACCAATGGTGTGTTCTTTGTATATTTATGTAGAGAGATAATTGTGGATTTTTTTAATTATATGGTAGTTAGGTTTTTTATTATCACCTTCCACATCATCTATCTATTTATAATGAATGATGTATTTATATAGTTATGCTATACTTAGATTATTTTTTAATTATGTAACTTAGGTTTTTTCCTTTAATCTCAAGCTTAACCATAAACCCTAGCTAATAAACCCTAGATAAATCTTTTGTAAACCCTTAGATCATATGAATGGTGTTTTACAGGTAGTGATGGAGAGGTCATTTTGGATGTATAATTTATCAAGACTAGATCCATCATACATAACTGAGGTCCAGAGGTTTATTGATGCTGCTCAAAACCATGCTTCAAGAACAAGAAAGACGCACATACATTGTCCATGCATGGATTGTAGAAATCTTGTTGTATCTGATGACATTTAATAAATCCTTACTCATCTGGTCCGTCGAGGATTTATGAAAGATTACTTGATTTGGACAAAGCATGGAGAGGGTAGCTCTGCGCCTTATACAACTGGAATTGTTGACGGGTTTGAGTTCGTACACGAGACACAACAACCTAATACCAATGGTCTAGCCACTGAACATGTTGTGCCAAATGTTCCTGATCATGGTTTTATTGGAGGAAATAAAGATGGCACCGAAACTAACATGGCTGCGGAAGATGCAGAATTTCTAGAGGCAATGTTGCGTCGTCATGCGGAAGATCCATCAGTGTTCTTCATGAAAGGTATGGAGGCCCTAATGAAGGCAGCAGAAGAGCCTTTGTATGATGAGTCCAAAGGTTGCACCAAAGAGTTCACGACGCTGCGGTCTGTGCTAAAATTGTTGGTGTGCAAAGCTAGATATGGTCTTTCTGATGCTGGCTTTGATGCGTTCTTAAGCATTATCGCAGACATGCTTCCTAAGGATAACAAAATGCCTGCTAACACATATTATGCAAAGAAGCTAATCAGCCCACTCACAATGGGTGTTGAGAAGATCCACGCTGGTAGAAATCATTGTATCCTATATCGAGGCGATGATTATAGAGACTTGGACAGCTGTCCCAAGTGTGGTGCAAGTAGGTACAAGACAAATAAAGACTACATAGAGGAAGAGTGTGTTGCCTCTGTGCCTAAGGGCAAAAAACGAAAGAAGGCCCAACAAAAGACCCAGAAGAGTAGTTCGAAACCCACCGGCAAAGAAAAGGAAGAAGTAGACTATTATGCGCAGAAAAAGATTCCTGCTTTGGTGATGTGGTACCTTCCTGTGATCGATCGATTGAGGTGCTTGTTTGCTAACCCAGAGGATGCCCAACTTATGAGCTGGCATGCTTCTGATGAGCACAAAGACGATGGGAAGCTTCGGCACCCAGCCGATGGCCAGCAGTGGAAAGATTTCAATGAAAACCACAAGGACTTTGCTAATGAACCAAGGAATGTTAGGTTCGCACTGAGTACTGACGGAATGAATCCATTTGCTGAGAGGAGCAGCAAGCACAGCACATGGCCAGTGATCCTCACCATCTACAACCTCCCTCCATGGTTTATGCAGAAGCGAAAGTACCTTTTACTAACCATCCTTATCTCTGGACCTACACAACCTGGAGTTAATATGGATATTTTCTTGGAGCCCTTAATGCAAGACATGAAGATACTATGGGAAACAGGTGTTCAAATATTCGACGAGTACCGCAAAGAATCATTCACATTGAGAGCAATTATCTTTGTTACGATCAATGACTACCCAGCTCTCTTTACATTATCAGGGCAGTTCAAGGGAAAGTTTGGTTGTGTGGTATGCATAGATGACACCGCTTACGTGTCCCTAACTGCATCTAAGAAGATAGTGTACATGAGGCACAGACGCTTCTTATCAAAAGGACACAGGTACCGGCTGAAAAAGATGGATAAGTACTTTGACAATAATAGTGAACTACAGACTACTGCTCCATCAGGTAACAGTAAAGGCCAAAGAGTTTTCAGCATAGTCAGCAAACTCAAATTTGTTTTTGGGAAGAAGACAAAAGATGGAAAACCAAAAAAGAATGTCAAGCCAGCTCCAGGGGCTACATTCAAGAAGAAGTCAATTTTCTTCGAGTATTTGGAATACTGGCCAGAGTTAGACGTCCGCCACGCGATCGATGGTATGCACGTTCAGAAGAACGTGTTTGAAAGCGTAATTGGCACCTTGTTGGACATGAAGGGCAAGACAAAGGAAGGATTAAATTCATGCTTGGACATGGTACAGTTAGGCATAAAAAAAGAACTTCACCCTGTTAGGCTAGAAAATGGGAAGTACCACCTCCCGGCAGCAAGCTACAACCTCAACAATGAAGAGAAACATGAGATGTGTGTGTGGTTGAAGAAATTGAAAGTCCCATCTAGATTCTGCTCTAGCATACGGAGTATTGTGTCAATGAAAGACCTTACACTCACCAACTACAACTCACATGATTGTCATGTCATATTGACTACTTTTCTCCCTATTGCTATTAGGGCTATAAACCCAGTGTGGATAAAGGTTGCAGTTACACGGTTGTGCTACTTCTTCAACAGGATCTCACAGAAGGTGATTGAACGTGATGAGTTGGCGTCTCTTAAGGAATTCGTAGTGGAGACAGTTTCACAGTTGGAGATGTGTTTCCCCCCAGCATTCTTCGATGTGATGGTTCACCTTGTGGTGCACTTGGTTTCACAAATAGAGGCATTGGGTCTCATGTATTTACATGAGATGTGGACGTATGAACGCTTCATGTCAATACTAAATGGCTATGTATCAACTCGTGCTCGTCCAAAGGCGTCTATGGTAGAGGGGTACTTAACCGAAGAGGCCATTGAGTCCGGAGGTCCATTCTGCAATAGGGTCCTAAAAGACCAGGTTGCAATAGGTTTGCCTCCATCACGACACGAGGGTAGGCTGAATGGAAGAGGTAGGATGGGAAAGAAATCATACGTCCCAAAAGATTACAATTCAGTCCTCGAAGCACATCACAGCGTCCTGCATCAGCTCTCGATAATGGAGCCTTTGATCAATCTACACATTGAAGAGCTTCAAAAACATAATCATGGGCACACAGATGAATGGATAATGAAGGAACATAAGAATCAGTTCACCTCATGGCTAAGGGAGCAAGACATTCCAGATGGGGAAACACTCGAGGATCGCACCATCAAGGTCTTGGCATCTGGGCCATCACGCCAGGTCACGACTTGGCAAACCTATGACATTAGTGGCTTCACGTTCTGTACCAAGTCCAAAGACCAAAAGAGCATGGCACAAAATAGTGGTGTTCGATGCGACGCCTTAGACTCTGAAACTGGTGAGGAAACAACTTACTTTGGCTTCGTTGAGGACATATGGGAACTAGACTATGGTACTTTTTCAGATCCCTGTATTTCGGTGTCAATGGGTTGAAGACAAACATGTCACAGTGGACAACTATAGGATTAGAGTTCTAGATCTAAGCAAGGTAGGCTACAAAGATGATCCATGGATAATGGCCAACCGTGCTACACAGGTCTTCTATGCTGAGCAGGTCCTCTCTCCTAATGATAAGAAGAAAATTACGGACCATCCAAAGCACATAGTTTTCCCTGAAAAGCAACAAGCCATCGGAGTTGATGGTGTATCTGACTTGGATGAATTTAACCAGTTCAGTGACATGTCTCTCTTTGTAGACGACTATCCAGTAAAGATAAGGAATGTTGAGCGAAGCATTCCACAGAGCTCGTTGCCCTGGGTGCGTCACGATGGACAAGGAAGAACAGTAGCTGCCTAGATTTTATTTGTCATTTGCCATGTAATCTATTTATGATAAAATGTGTACCTTATGCTATGTGCCCTTTTCTATTTCTACATGTAAGGGTTACTAGTGCCATTGATGTCGTATTGGTCTTAAACTTTTACTAAGGGTTACTAGTGCCATTGATGTTCAATCCACCAAGTTTGGGATTTTTCTGATGTGGTTTGTTACTTTATCCGGTTTAATTGAATTTCCGTGCGACGTCACCCACTAATTAGCGCTTGAACTAAGTCTACCCCTAAAATGACTCCAAATGGTGCCAAACTTCTCCACAGGGTCTTATATACCATAAGAAATAAAACTTCCTTGTGGTTGGTGGAAAAACCTAGTGGGATCTAGGTGTAGTCTACCATTTTTCATCTCATTTAGCACAAAGAAAAATGTAATAATAGCTTGCATGACCAGAAAATCCTAAAATCTTGTGTGGGGTTATCATTTGAGTGTAGAAGCTTGCCAAAAAAATTTCAAGACATTTGGAGATAGACATAACATACATGCTTCACAAACGTATAAGAGTCATTCCACCGAACTACGCTCAAACATATTGGTTCCTCATATTTATATTGTCAACGATAAATTGCACAAAGGAATATATTTTTCATAGCATTTACACACTACAATAAAGCTAACAAAATTGGATTTACATTTTTCTGGTATTCCTAGAATTATTTATGTATTAAACAAGATATGAGGCACATATTGAATTTAAATCATTTTAAATAAAGCTGCATACAAAAGTACCTCAAACATGAAATTTTATATTTTTAACGTGTGTCTCTGGTCAAGAGGAACACAACAAATTTTTTTCACTAATTTAGGACAAATATTCCTGAAGATATGATTTTTTTGAATCATTTAAATAATTTCTAAAAATATATATAAGGAAAACTTTAAATAAACTGAAAATCCATTTGTACTGGCGGTTGGCTTAGCCAACCGCCTGTACTAATGCATTAGTACTGGCGGTTGTCTTAGCCAACCGTCTGTACTAATGCATTAGTAGTGGCGGTTGACTAAGCCAACCGCCTGTACAAATGAACCACCAGTACTAATGCCACCCTATATAACCCTGGGTTCGCCCGAAAATTTCCTAAGTCCTAGCGCCCTGTTCATTCAAACAAAAGGTACGCCGTCAGGCTGTCGGTTTTTTCCGCCGCCGCCGCACGCTAGCTCTGCCCGCCGTTGCGACGCCTCGGAGCCCTTCGACGTCTTCGCGCGAGGTAAGCTCCTCTGCTCTAGGTGGCCAGCCAAGGAAAGAAGTGAACGGGGGATAGAGGCGGCCGGCGGCGGTGCGAGGCGGGTGCGGCTGCGACGGTGCGGCTGCGGCGGCGGCTGGTGCGAGGCGGGTGCGGGTGCGGGTGCGGCAGCGGCAGGTGGTGGGTGCGGCTGCGGCGCCGGCGAGTGCGGCTGCGGCGGCAAATGCGGTGGGAGAGAGAGGGCCGGCCGAGGTAGGGGATGACCCGACCGTGGGCCCCACCTAGCAGAGCCGCCGTGGGCCGGCTCAAAGCCGGCCCAGTGAGGGAGAAGAGAGATTTGAGTTTTTATATATATATATTTAATAATTTATATATGTATGATGTAATGAAATATGTGTATGTCTATTTAATAATATATGTATTCAATTATTTAATTATTTATATATGTCTTATATCTTTAATTCTTTATATATATATTTAATAATTCATATATGTATGATGTAATGAAATATGTGTATGTCTATTTAATAATATATGTATTCAATTATTTAATTATTTATATATGTCTTATATCTTTAATTCTTTATATATATTTAATAATTCATATATGTATGATGTAATGAAATATGTGTATGTCTATTTAATAATATATGTATTCAATTATTTAATTATTTATATATGTCTTATATCTTTAATTCTTTATATATATATTTAATAATTCATATATGTATGATGTAATGAAATATGTGTATGTCTATTTAATAATATATGTATTCAATTATTTAATTATTTATATATGTCTTATATCTTTAATTCTTTATATATATATTTAATTCTATGATATTGTTGTATCAGTTTTATATATAATATGGTCATATGTTTGAAAATATAAAAATGATTTGTGCATTTATCTTGCTCTCACATGATTAATTGCAATGTTAATTTCTCTTTTTCATAGAGATTGCAATGAAATTTCTGTAGTAGACTATGGATAGTATGTAGAAGCTACTGTAATTTTTGTAGAATTTACTGTGCACTTTATGTGATTGAAGAAAGTATGATTTGCGCATGTGATTGAATCAATAAATATTAGTGTATGTAATATTAGTGTATATACCCCAAGATACATAAATTTAATTTTATGCATAAATTACATAGATTTCTGCGATGAGTTCTCCGCACAAGGACGAAGCACTACAGTCCCAACCCACGGAGCAAGTAGAAGGGTCAACTGACCCTATGGAACAAGCTCGTGAGGTCACGAAACAAGTAGAAACGGGTGAAGCATCAGGTTCGTCCTATGAACAAGAAGCTAGCGACGACATGGAGCCTCCAGAAGTGAGGAAGACTCGTCGTGAATTGGCACGTGACCCCGATTACAATCCAGAAGCCGATGAGGTAAATTAGAGACATTCACGATTTCATGTAATTAAATGATTTCTATTCATAGTTCCTACATATAAACACGCCCATGATTCACATGTCTATACTCAGGAGGCAATGTCTCAGTTTAGAGAGATGATGTCTCAGGAGGAAGTGGCACACGAAGACGCACCGGAACCGACGACAGGAACGACGAGCCCTGAGAGGCCATGTCAGTCTAGGAAAAGGAAGCGTCAAGGTTTGAAACGAGGCGAGAGAGGGTTGAACCAATTTCCAGATGACACATATGCCATCACAGATGTGAGCCCTACCGGACAGCCCCTAGCTCCAGAGGAGGTCCTACCCAAATACAGGAATGCAATTGGTTTCTGTGTGAGGAACTTTCTTGATATCACAGTTAAGAACTGGGCCGGTGTGTCGAATAATCACAAGATCAAAATTTGGGATAAGATTAAGACCAGGTTCCAGTTTCCTAGGAATGTGCCAGAAGATTTAGTGAAGGCATATACAATGAAGCAATGTGCGGTTAGTTTCTGAAATTGGAGGTCGGAGATGAATGTCAAGTATGCAAAGATAGAGATGGATCCGACATCCAAATACAATATTACTAAAGGGCAGTGGGTTGTTTTTCTAGAGCAGAGGAATGACCCTAACTTCTTAGCTCGGAGCGAAGCCAACTCCCAGCTCGCAAAGAGGAACAAGTACCACCACCATCTAGGCACAGGTGGTTACCGGCACCAAGTTCCTAAATGGAGGCAAGAAGAGGCTGCGAAGAAGGCAGCAGGGTTGCCAGTGTTGTCCGAGCAAGTCGGTGAAAGGTCCGCAAATTGGATCCGTGCTTGGAAACCAAAGGAAACCGAGACGGGTGTGTCCTTTGAAGACCCAATGCTTGATGAAGCAATGAAGAGCATCTTTGCTGTGGCAGGCATGCAGCAGGAAGGCAAGTTTACGCCACGAAGGGAGAGGGACATCCTTAGTGTTGGCCTCGGTAACCCCGAGCATCCTGGCCGTGTTTGGGCATCTCATCCAAAGAAGGATGGAAGGATGGATTCGGCCCTCAATGGGCAAATGAGTATAAGAAACGTGATCGGTACAAGGATCAAATGTCAAATTATTTTCAGGAAGAGGCTAAGAAAGACTTCCAAGAGATGATGGAGAAGTTGCTAGAAAATCCTCATCCTAGAGTTGATGCAGAAACTAGCGAGTGCCATGTCAAATGCAGCTACCCAAATGAGCACTCAAGCTCCCCAAATGCAGCTAGTCCCAGTGGTGTCGCAACCGTTGGTGGCATCAAGTGAAACAATCATTCCAAGCAGTGTCGCATCTACGGCAAATAAGGATCACTATCCAGTTGACGACATTGTTAGTTCTACACCTTGCTCCCTTGTCATAAGATATGGGATTAACAATCATCGTACAAGGGAAGTAGCCATGGGCAAAGCGATCCCAGGAGGACCTAAATACCATGGTGCTGACATCCCCAAAGACTACTGCAGAGTAGAGGTATCAACCGTGGTCCAAGGATATGAGGACGAGATTCTAGACATCCCTGGTCCCGAGGACATTGTGAAACTGGGACAGGCGATAAACAATTTCATCCTATAGCCTCGGAGGGACGTGCAACTAAGGGAGCCACCACCACCCTCTCAAGAGATGCCACTAACCCAAGAGTCGTCAGCTCATGTTGATCCTCTTCCTAACCCACCGCCTTCACCTCCCCAGTCTCTTCCTGACCCACTAGAATCACCTCTCCATGTTTTCCCTGTCCATCAACCATCTTCTCTCCATGATCTTTCTACCCCACAGTCAACACAATCTCCACCACCATTCAATTCCACCCCTTCCCCACAACTGAAAGATCCAAAACCAATAAGTGAGCCACCAAAGGTGCCAAAGAAGAAAGTATTTCCGATACCTAAGTTGATTTCACCATTCGAGCCAAAGAAAAAATCAGCTGGGCAAGTGAGATTTTTGTCAGGCATTGCTTCGAAACGCACAATACAAGAGCATGAGATTTCTGAGCTAGCAAAGTCAGAGGTGCCGGCGCCTAAGGTCATAACTCCTGTCAATTTCAAGGTGCCAACTGCAGAAGACTACAAGACTATCCCCAAAAAGTACATGTGGGGAAAGCCTCTACTCAGTCGGACCAAACTTATGAAGAAACCAAGTGGTATAAAAAGGTTTCATGACTGGTACATGAGAGCCTCTTCTGCTGGCATCGACACCATAAGCATGCGCATACCACAAATAGCATTTCTCAGCCAGAGTACTGACAAATGCATGCTTACATTTGATGACATGTGGGCACTGATGAACCACGAGATGCTAGATGTACAGATCGTAACGGCATTTGCATTGTAAGTGTTACATAGTTACACACATTGTAGTTGCATCAATTTTCAATATCTGACATGCTTCTGTCTTGCAGAATGTTATATGATCAACAAGATATGTATTTTGGTTCGGACATAAATTATTGTGCCGAAGAAAGGAATGCCTATCTCTGCCCAATAGATATAGCCGAAGATCGGCACACATTTCGGATCGGGAATGACAGCATAGAGGTACAGGGTTTGGAAGGTGAAGAACGGGATGAGAAACTCCAAAAGTTGAAACTTGATTTTGAAGCTAAATACGCCTTCTACATTGGACATTCACTAATAAAGTTTCAAGACAGGAAAGCGGTGGTGGCCCCGTACCACTTTGGGTAAGTGTGAGTTTACAAATATCTATCTAAATTATTCCAATGCATAAATGCATCATGGATTTAATTCGAGCAGGAGGCACTGGATATGCTTCATCATTTATCCCAAGGAGGGAAGGGTGTTGGTACTAGACTCCGCAGATTACCCGAAAGAAAGCTATGCTCCATTCATCAAACTGCTAGAGCTGTAAGTCAAGCTATGCATGCATACTTAAGCATAGTGAGAATTTGACAATAACATGGTGATTCTATTTGAGATCATAGGGCATACAAGTTCTATAAGATAAATCATGGAAAGTGCGAGTCCAAGAGACCAGGGCAACCATTGGAGGTTATACATAACTGACCGATACGTATAGAAATTTACTATTATAAATACAAATCATACACATACGACCACAGTTGCAACTATAATTAAATAACCACTCTCCTGTTATACAGTGCATGAAGCAACCACCGTTATCTGTCCTCTGTAGCTACTACGTGTGCGAGAACATGAGAGAAAACGAACGATATGCAAGGAACCCTGACAAGGTAATATAAGTAATAGTTTATTAAAGTTGGAAGTCATAAAATATATAATGTTTATAAACTTTCTTTGCAGGTATATAAGCAAGGGACGGCAGAGCGCATGGACGAACGTGCTTTAGACAACATAGTTGAGAACATCTGCTCGTTCATCATGAAGCATGTCATTCCACGTGAAGGCAAATATCATGATGATGAAAGCCAATTATCCAGGCTAGAGTTTCGAGTGCTAACAGAGATTAGTAAGCTCAAACTTACTAAAGAGGGTTATTAGAGGACAGAAACAAACTTTGATGTATATATATATGATGTGTGATGACGGATATACTCTTGTAATTAACTTTATGTCTTTGAGCACCAAACTTTGATGTGTACAAATGTATGTATGTATGAGATGAAGTATTTAAATTACATGTTGCTATGTTAGAAGACCAACCAATATCAATATATTTAAATAATAACAATAAAATAATAAATAAATAAATAGATAAATTAAAAAATAAATAAATAATACATATTTTAATAGGTTTACACAGGCGGTTTCCTAAGAGAGCCGTCTGTGTAAAATGTTTATACTGGCGGCTCTCAAGTGACCGCCTGTGGAAATGGACGATTTGTACTGGCCTCCAGCGCAGGCGGATCCAGAAAACGCTTGTGTTAGGGGAGGGGAGCATGACCTTTTTAATTAGCTCTGCCAGTGGATGAAATAAAACCTTGTTAAGTTGTTCTTATAATGGGAAACGAGTAGAAAGAATGTTTGCAATGGCTCAAATGCTTAGCAAATAAATTACAAAAATGTGATTGGCTGATACGACATAAACATATAAATCAGTAAAGCAACATAAATTTACTTTTGAAGATGCCTAATCAGAGGCTTGCTGGTGAGAAACTGAGAACCCATGCGACATTGCCAAATTGGCTCTATATATACCCGCAGATATATGTTAAGATTGGAGGCTCCCAGTGTAAAAGGCCATTCTACCATTGAACCCCTCAGCCATGTCCATGTATTCTGTAAAAGCCTTAGTGCTATTGTTGTAAAACTGAAGCATATACTGATGGCAATTCTCATTGTTCCCTGCTTTCCAGAATGTATTCAACAGCAATAGTGTGCCATCAATCAAGACATCCAATGGCTTAGTAAATAACAGCAATCTTTCGGGCATCTCTATCTTGTACTCCTTGACCCAAACACTCCTATTAGGATCCTTCAAGAGCCATAAGTTGGCATAGTGACCACCAAAATCAGCAAGATGCTGTACGTTCTGAACCATACACAAGGTTCCCTTGAGCTCAGTTATGGTAATGCGCCATTTGTCCTCCTCGTTCATGCGCCCCAACAGTGGGCCTTTGATGTTTGATCTGCTTCCACTCTTCAATCTCGAGGTCGAATGCGGCTATGCGTTTCCTACCATCGGATGCAGAGTAAGTGTTGTCAATCATGAAGTAGAGGACGCCATTGACAGTCGCCTTGTGTTCACAGGAAAATAAGCAGCTAGCCTTAGCCTCCGAGAATGGCCCCAACGGCCTTCGCCTCCATGTCGGCTCGGCACCAGCAGCGTTGTCGTCCATGACGATCGTGGCGACCTCGCACCGCTTTCCCCGGCCATACCAGCTCCACGTTACATGGAAGCGGAGGACCTTGTAGTCGCCGGACGGTGCGGCACGGCCAAAGCTGTAGTCACTGACGGCGGTCGGCGTAGACGACCTGTACCACGACGGCAATGGTGGATCGTCAGTGCCGACGACGGTGAAGTCGCGCCCAGTCGCCGGATCGATGATGGTGGCACCGAGCTGCATCCTGTCGACGAAGATGAGGTCGAGACGCGTCGGCGCCAGCAATGCTGGGGCCCCGACGTCGAACACCCTGAAGACGTTGCCGACGTCGTCCAGCAGGCGAGCTGGAGCTCTGGTGCGGATCCGAACACGGCGACGATGATCGGGCCGGCGCGGCCGTGGGATCTCCGTGCGGCGTGGAAGGCCGGGTCGGAGATGAGGCCGCGCCAGCCCTTGCACACGCACCGGCACCGGCGCAGGGCCTTCGCCGGCAGCCTCAGTAGCACCTCCGAGATGATGTCCTCCGGCAGTGAGAGGATGCCGCCGCCGCCGCCGTCGCCGTCATGTTTGCATAGCTTCGACTGCATCTGCATTGCTGCTGCGCCGTCGCCGGTCACCCACGCCCAGCAGGCAGCAGCCGCCACCAGGTCGAGGGCCTCCTCCGATCCTCTCCTTCTCTAGTTCGACGAGGAGTCTGTCTCGGACTCGAGCTAGGTTTTGCGCAGTTCCGATGGCCTGGCGTATGGGCCGGCCCGAAATGAGGCCTTAGTTTACCTGAAAACCAAAAAGTTTTTAAGATTTTCCGTCACATCGAATCTTGTGGTACATGCATGAAACATTAAATATAGATAAAAATAAAAACTAATTACACAGTTTAGCTGTAAATCACGAGACGAATCTTTTGATCCTAGTTAGTCTATGATTAGATAATATTTGTCACAAACAAACGAAAGTGCTACAGTACCGAAAACTTTTCACTTTTCGGAACTAAACAAGGCCTGAATCGACCATCTGGATTCGCCTGCGTGCCTCAGATAGGGCTCTTTTTTTTCTTTCATCACAAGTTGCCTTCAGCGCATCATCGATGAGCATCATCCGTTGTGGGCCGGCATAAATTAGCGGTGCCGTATGCAACACAAATTTTATTAAATCTATACCTATCAGCTAAAATTTCAGTCTGCCTATAGATTTCTTCTGCCACCGGTCCGCCGGGCCTCGATGGTGAAGATCGGATTACTTCGGAGTTCGGACGCAACATAGACCGGAAAGAAATCTCCTCTTCCAAATCAGACACGAAATCACTTCCAAATCAGACACGAAATCAAATGCAGCCAATTCAATCGAAGTCCAAATCTACCTCCGTCTCCGTCTCTGAGCGGAGAACCTGATGACAAACAATTTGATCCATTGTGCAGAGGCCCTGATCTGCTGGCCTGGGTGCCGGAGTGCAGGCTGCCGCTGGCATGGCGACAGGAGGCAGCGGAGGAGTACATGGAGGGAAGCGAGTAGGAGGCCCAACTCACCTGCCGCCAAGGAGCTCGCCCGTTGCGGAGGCCGAGCGTGCTCACCTGGGAAGACGGAGACCTAGGGTGGAATCAGCGCAACAGCGGCCATGAAACCCTAGCCCCGTCCGCCGCGCCGCCAGGCCGGTACCCTGATGCACCGCCTTGGGGTTTGTTTGTGGGAGAGAGGAGAGGAGCGTCGGGCATAGGGAGTATCGGGGGAGATGGAGAGTTGCGAGCGGGGTGGGCACAGGTGCTGCAGACAGAGCGTCGGGGGAGATGGAGGGCCACACGTGGGGTAGGCGACGGACGGGCTGAGGCATGGTTTTTTTTCATATATTATATATCTATCCTTCTAACATTTTTTTAATATTTAATTGTGAAAATATCAGTTCATCTGCTTTTCTGTCCGCCACCCACGTCAGCCTTTTTTTAACCGTCTCCGTCTTCATATAGTGTTGTTATATATGCCGTTGTCTAATTTCTTTTTTTTTACCCGATGGTCTGTTCTCATCGTCGTCGAGCTCCGACCACTCCCCGGCGCCTCCTGCGCCATAGTGGTAGCTAGGTCGGTAGTCGCTGCCTAGGATCTTGGACCAGTCCGAGATTTTCACCAGCAGCGACCCGTGCACCGTCCGGCGCCAGCTTCACTGGTAACGCCTTCCGCGCGGCTAGAAACTGGCCCGCCCTGGCCGGCTCGGGAGGCTCGAACGCGCCCTAGATGACCGACTCGTCGAAGTCCTCGCCTGTGCCACCGGCGGTAGCTACCGAGCTCGCTGTCGGCACAATGACGTCGTACGGCGCCTGCGAGAAGTGGAGGTACGCGCGTGAAGTGGGTGGATCTCATCTCACCTATATTAGGACTTCCACTCCATATTGGTTTAAACGCGAGTTATTCTAATTCGTATGAGCACAAGTTATATATATATATATATATATATATATATATATATATATATATATATATAAGTCCAGATAAAAGAAATTCTCCATCATTCGGTAGTTAGAGGAGGACAGACAAAAAAATGGATGGACGAAAAAAAAGTCTAAAATTTTGCCTCTTTATTATTAGGTAGGTATAGATATATATACAATTAGGTAATAAAGATATAAATATAGATTTGATAGTTATTTTTCTCCTGTTGCAACGCACGGCATTTTTGCTAGTTTATAATAAGAAAGCCAAGTTTTCAAACAGAACACTTCAAATTAGATTCCAATTCCACTAGGTAGTTTTATACTCCCTCCGTCCATGAAAGAATCAATTTCTAGAATTTGTGTCAGTCACACTTTATATAAAAGAGTAACAACATCTATGATATAAAATATGCATCATATGAAAATATATTCTATGATGATACCATAAATCTTAGTATTTTTTCTAGAAATTTGGTCAAAGTTTATATAAAAGAGTAACAACATCTATGATATAAAATATGCATCATATGAAAATATATTCTATGATGATACCATAAATCTTAGTATTTTTTTTAGAAATTTGGTCAAAGTTTAAAAAATTTGACTTAGGATAACTCTAGAAATTGACTCTTTCGTGGATAGATGGAGTATAAATACTCTATCTGTCCCGCTTTAAGTGTCGTTCTAGCATGAAAGTATATGGGCTACATTCACGGATCTAGAATGCACCACATATGACACATTCAAAGATTCCTTGCTGCACCTGTTAAAAGCTAAAGCGTCAGTCAACCTAGGACAAAGGGAGTATGTGGTAACATACTGAATTAAATTCCAATAAACATAAACTGATTGTGTTTTTTAGAACTGTGCATCATTGTTGGGTATAGTATTTATTTGTATAATATGTTGATATTTTCTTTTGCCAACACACAAGCCACCCTAGTTAGCTGAGGTGATGAAGGGGCTCAAGCCTGAGGAGCTCACAAGGGTGGTGGTTCGACTCTAGGTCATTCGCTATGTGCGACGGCAAGCATTGTATGAGGACCAATTCCAAAGCCCTCTTTCGACTCATAGCTTTGTGGAGCGCTTTATTCATGAGTTGGAATTGGCTACATCGAAGAGCAAGGAGAAGCCAGTGGTAGGGAGCCCAACAATGCATTGGATCGAACCGCTAGGGGGTTTTGAAAAAAAAAATCAATGTTGATGTTGCGATCTCCAAAAACTTGAAAATGGCTTCGAGTGGTGTTGTGGCCAGGGATGAAAAAGGCAACTTCCTAGGGGCATCTTCTCTAACTTCGGCTAGCCTCCCCTGTCCCAACCTAGTCCAGCGGCAGCTACCACCGCCACCTCCTAAACCGCCCGGACACCATTCCTATTAGAATATGAATAGCCTAGAATTTGTATAGTCTATAATGAAGACTCTTTGTAGTGGAGAGTCATGTAACTCCCTAGAATGAAAAGTCTTATTAGCGAAAGTATCATGTAACTCATTTATTTAACCTTCACCCCCACCAAAACCCTTCAATTGTAGACTATGCAAATTCTAGGCTATTCATATTCTAATAGTCGGCCCCTTTTTGTACTTGCCAGAGTTGGAGTAGAAAGAAGAGAGAGGCTCGCCAGAACCCTAGCCACCGCTACTGTCGTCTTCTTCTCTGGTGGAGAAAGAGGACATGTGGAGGAGTGGGAGGAGGAGAACGCCTACCTCGTCAGCGCCCACGAGCTCGGCCGCCACTGCCGCCGCTTCCTCCACAACTGAGGGAGGAAGGAACACAAGCGACTGAGAGCGGGATCAGACGGCTCCATTGCCGTCCCCATGCAGACCCGACGCTTAAAAAATCGCGTGCTGGAGACGATGGAAACGCGTGAGCACTCTATAGCATTTCTGTTCTAGAAGCCTCCCCTGTTCAATTGTTCCGGCAATGCAAATCCTCCAAACTGATTAGCTAGCCCAAGTTTTTGGTCCATTCATCTTCCACCTAAGAGCATCTCCAACAACTTGGTATTTTAATATACTATCCTACCAAATTTGCTAAAAGCATAAAAATCCTCCTCCAACAACTCCTTATCTCAACTTGCTAAATTTCCCAAGTTACTATCCAGAGGTTTCTACTGTCGAGATTTGTCAAGTTGCTATCCCAAGTTGCTATCCCGAGCGCAACTTGTTGGAGACACATATTCTTTTACCAAGTGAGCGGGTCTCATGTGTCATCCTCTATTTTTACCAAGTGAGAATAGCAATTTATTGGAGACACATCCTTTTTTCTTTTGCTAAACAAATTAGCAACTTGCTATAACTCAAGATTTGACGATTGAATTTTACCAAGTTGTTGGAGAGGCTCTAAGAGCCGGTGAGCGCCTGGACGTGTGACACTCACGTCTGCAGTTTGCTGTTCTGTGGTCTAACATGACATGTTTTGCGTGACATTAAAGTCATAGCGTACAGAACATATATTGGGTTGACACACGGAATGCTGTGCTGTAGCATCTCACGGCTCCATATAGGACATGCGTATTATAAATAATAGACAGAAGTATGTAACCAGACAAGTATATATATAACAAACCAAAGCAATTAATATCTGTAAATGGCACGCAAGTTAATTATATATATTTACTCCATGCACATATCTACAGCACAAGTTTATTAAATATTCTTTCCACAGAATTTAAACCAGCTCCCTTCGAACATTTCCACATTTTTTCAAAGTAAAAACAATGAGCACAATTGCACAAACTGTGCCCGCAGCCTTTAATAAATTGAAGCCCCCTCAGTTAAGCTCTTCTATAGTAGGAAAAGAGCTAAGTGTAGAAAGAATGTCACAAATGGCTCAAATGGATTATGAATTGCCAACATTTGGTTTATATAACAATAAACATATTAACTAGTAAAGCAACATAAATTTACTATGGAAGATGCATGATGATCAAAGGCCAGCCATTGGCAATATATCCATGCAGCATGGCTGAATTGGCTTGGTATATATTTAATTTCCATAATAATGATTTGTCAACATAGGAGGCTCCCGGTGTAAAAGGCCATTCTACCATTGAACCCTTCTGCCATCTCCATGAAGTCCGTAAGAGTCCCAGTGCTCGTGTTGTAGAATTGAAGGATATACCGATGGTAACTCTTGATGTTCCCTTCTTCCCGGAACGTACGTGTTGAGCAGCAATAGTATATGGTGCCATCACCCAAGACATCCAATGGCTTAGTAGATAATAAAAACCTCTCAGGCATCTGTACTGTATACTCCTTAACCCAAACACCCCTGCTAGGATCCGTCAAGAGCCATATGTTGGCATAGTGGCCACCCAAAGAAGTGAGATGTCGTACATTGTGCACCACACACAAGGTTCCCTTGAGTTCAACTAGGGCAATGCTCCATTTGTCAGTCTCCTTCTTGAGACCCAACCGCGGGCCTCTGATCGTCTCCGGCTTCCACTCTTCGCTCTCAAGGTCGAAAGCGGCTATGTGATTCCTACCATGTGAGTAAGTGTCATAAGGCATGAAGTAGAGGACGCCATTGACACTAGCCTTATGTTCGCTTGAAATGCTGGTGCGGAACGGGCCCCATGGCCTTTGCCTCCATGTCGGCTCATCACCACCACCACCACCGTCTATGATCGTGGCAACCTCGCACCACTCCATATAGCCATAGTCATAATGCCTTCTTGGAACAGCCGGAGCCACGGCGATGTGGAGGACCTTGTAGTCGCCGGACGGCGAGGCACGGCCAAAGCTGTAGTCATTCAGTAGGGTCAGCTTGGACCCAGCCCAATAGGGTTTATTTTTGAGTTTATTCCTGCCGACGACCAGGGATGCCCGGCCAGACGCCGGATCGATGATGGTGGCACCGAGCTGCATCCTGTCGACGAAGATGAGGTCATGGCGCGTCGGCGCCAGCAATGCTGCAGGGCCCCCGATGCCGAACACCCTGAGGACGTTGCCGCCGTCGTCCAGCAGGCGCAGCTCCAGCTCTGTCGTCGTCGTCGTTGCCGATCGTCCGAACAAGGCGACGATGAGCGTGTCGGCGCAGCCGCGGGATCTCCGTGCGGCGACGAAGGCCGGGTCCAGGAGATGAGGTCGCGCCACCCCTTGCAAACGCACCTGAACCGGCGCAGGGCCTTCGCCGGCAGCCTCAGTAGCACCTCCAAGATGATGTCCTCCGGCAGTGAGAGGCCGCAGTTGGCGCCGTCGTCGGCGTCGCGTTTGCATAGCTTCGACTGCATCTGCAATATTGCTGCTGCGCTCGTAGCTAGGGTTTGCCCACGTACGCCCAGAGCAGCCGCCACCAGGTTGAGGGTTTGCGGAGCTCCTCGCATATGGGCTGGACTGAAAATGAACCATCTATGTTCGGCTAGCTTGGCCTGCATTCAGCAGAACCCAGCGGGCTCCTAGCTCAGATCGGGCATTTTCGGCCTTCTCAGAGCGGGCTCTTCTTTCTTTCTTTTTTTCTTTTTTGTTAGAGAATTATTTTATTGGTTCCATATTTGAGCAGTTCCATATACTTTCCAAGTGAAAACAAAACATGAGCACAAATTGCATGCGCCCCACAACCTTTTTCTACAAATTGTGCCCCACAACCTTTCACTAGCGGTGAAAACCGAACCTAGGTGAGAATGGGGAAAATGAACAGTCGCAATATTTATTGAGGAGATCAACCGCCACAACAAGGCCTTGTTTAGTTTGGTACGTAGTACTTTCGTTTGTATTTGTCAATTATTATTCAATTATAAACTAATAGGCTCAAAAGATTCATCTTGCAAATTAAAGGTAAACTATGCAATCAGTTATTTCTTTATTTATATTTAATGTTTCATATATGTACCGTAAAATTTGATGTGACGGAAAATCTTGAAAAGTTTGTAAATTACGAGTGTAACTAAACAAGACCTAAATTCATTGTACAGTAGTCATCCATGTGTGCAACAGACGTGTTCTAATCGCGTGGTAATTATTATTGCCTGATCCATGTCGGCTGCCGAATATGTCAGCTAGTCAGTAGTGTTATTACAACAAAAATCAGTAAACAATATTTTTAACCATAGCTTATCGGCTAAACGAATAAAGCAGACGTGCCAATTATAAGGTGGGTACATGACGCGGGTCTTAACCGAATATTTTTGCGCTAGCAATGCTGTGTTGCCCCTGACATCGAACACCCTGGGGAGGTGTTGCCGCCCTGTTCGATAAATCAATAAATCGGTTGCTCTTCGATCTGGGCTACTCCTAGCACTACCAAATTGGAGTTCTCCTAGTGTTTTTAATTAGTAGTAAAACACTGCCACTAGTTATAGCACTAGGGAATCCTCACTAGGAGACATTTACTAGGGAAAGTTTATACTAAATTTTGAATGCGAAAACACTAGGAGAAACCCACATCACTAGGAGAAGTTGAAAATTTTGGTTGTGTAGACCCCACCAGGCTCAGTCCATCCATTATCTGTGTTATTATCGACTGCAGGGAAAAAAACCGAAAAAGCGGGAGAAAAGAATGGTAATAGAATGCCGTTCTAGCTGAAAGACAGCCCAGCACCACAAGAGCCCATGTGAGCTAAAAAAATCCGTTTGCACGGTTTCCCATTCATCAATCACATGAGAATCGCTTAGACTCCAATAAAACGTTTGGTAGAGCTCTAGGACGTCCTCTAATTGCAATCAAGGATGATGATGCCTAGTGAAACAATCATCTGTGGTGCCTGGGCTCTCTGGACTGGCCGCAACACTCGTGGTCATGGCCGCAAATCTTGGGAACCGGGAGCTACTGCTAGGTTCGTTTCGAAACTGTTGGAGGACCTGGCATCCCTGAAGCTAGCGCCTGTGATGAGGCCTGTGCCGGCTGAAGCGAAATGGGAGAAGCCATCACTAGGGTGGTTCAAGATAAACACGGACGCGGGCTTTGATCAGGAATCAAATTCGGGCTCGGCTGGTGTGGTTATTCGAAATGAAGCTAGTCTGGTGGCAGGTGGATCAGCAAGATGGCTTGAGAATGTTCCTGACGCGCTCACAGCAGAAGCCATGGCGGCAAGGGAGGGTCTTGAACTCGTGGTGGAATTGGGACTCGACCGGGTGATACTTGAGGTCGATTGCCAAGAACTCTCGAAGCTGCTACTTAGTGAATATTCGATCTCATCATGTATTGGAGGCTTATGTTTTGATATAATAGAGCTAGGCAAGATGTTTAGTGAGTTTTGCATTAGATGGGTAAGAAGGGACGCGAACTCGGTGGCAAACTTCTGTGCATCCATAGTTTCGCCTACCGATCGCTGCCACTTCTGGATTGATAATGTACCAGGCTGGCTAGTGGTTCTAGCAGATGCCGATTGTAATCTGGCCATGAATCAATAGAAAGCTATATTACTAAAAAAACTAGCTCTAGAGCTGCTGCTACACCATAGAGCAACTCTGCCACGGAGCTAGACTCCAGTAAAACGTTTGGTAGAGCTCCAGTTCCATTATTCCTCTCATTTGTCTCACTTTCATCCAAGGCCCACACGTCAGTATCTGCCTTCTCTTTCATCCTCTTTCTCCTGTCAACACCTGCGCGGTCCGCGCTGGGGCTGAGCGCCGTCGTCCACGCTGGGGCTGAGCGTCGCCGTCCACGCGGGGGTGGACCTGCACGGGCAGGGCTAGGGCAGAGAGCCGCCGTCCGCCACCTCCCTACCACACCAGTGCGCGCGCGGAGCTTGCGCCACCGTCCGCGCATGGCCGAGTGCTGCAGTCACGGTTTGGGGAGAGGTTGCGCCCGGCCAGACACGGCACAGCGGGCAGAGAGGGCAGCGCGGCGGCCAGTCTCGAGGGCGCGGCGGCCAGCCACGGGGTCTCTACGGGATGAAACAAAAAATAGAATGAATCGGTCAATTTCCACTTACCAGTGGCAGTGATGGGTAATTTCTCCCAACTCCATGAAATTTGGTTTTTGTGGAGCACTCCCTAAGGTGCTCCATGGAGCTAGGGTAGATCCACCATTTCCATAGAGCAGATCTGCGGTGGGGTTGCTGGAGCTGAGACCGTTTGACTAAAAGAAATAGAGCGGAGCTATTTTTTTTAATCTGGAGCTGCGTGGAGCTGTACCAAACAGGCTCTTACTCTCTACCTTGCTTGCTTACACCCTGTTTATTTAAATTTATTTATCAATCTATCTATTATTTAGTTTTTTTCTCTCACAATAAATCAGCGAACAATATTTTTAGTGATAGCTTTTTAGCAAAGCGAATAAGACCAAACAACTATTATTGTAGAATCAAGAAGTGAAACTCAAAATTAGAAATAGAGCTAGCCCTTAAGTACCTTCACCAGAAGCTCTGTTTCCTCTGTCTACAAGTATCCGTCTAAAAGTCAGGAGCTCTGTTTCCTCTGTTTAAAAAGTATCCGACGAAAAGTCAGGACTAGGGCGGTACACTGTAAAAAAATCCATTTTTTTTGAAATGTAAAAAAGCAATCCCTTTCTACCCGGCGTCAATGGAGGTCAGCAATAATTTCCAAAAGCAGCTTGAGGCCTCTTGATGTTTGCCCTTGTCCTTGTCCGCAACGCAAGCAAAGGTTCTAGAGAGAGAGGGAGGATACCTTCCCCAGACTTGCAAGCCATCCAGCCCCAATCCCAACAGCGAACACTGCAGGCACAAGCAACCTGCACTGCACTCCTGGAAAGAGCCGGCCTCAAAGAATTCTAGGGCCTGTATAGTTGTAAATTTTTTACAAAATGACTACCGTATCACTTTCATTTATATTTGATAATTATTGTTCAATTATAAACTAACTAGGCTCAAAAACTTTGTCTTGTAAATTACAGACAAACTGTACAATTAGTTATTTTTATCTATATTTAATACTCCATACATGTGCCGCAAGATTTGATGTAACCAAAAATCTTAAAAAAATTTACAAAATTTTTAGGAACTAAACAACACCTACTTCTACTTGCTGTGCAGAAAAGTTGCTGGATCTTTTTTCAAAGGTTGCAAGGCTGTGCTGCTATTGACGCCTTGTTTAATTGCACCTAAAATCTAAAGAATTTTTAAGATTTTTCATCACGTCGAATCTTATGATATATGCATGGAGCGTTAAATATAAATAAAAATAAATAATTATACAATTTGTTTATAGTTTGTCCGACGAACCTTTTTATCCTAGTTAGTCCGTAGTTGGACAATAATTACCAAATACTAACAAAAGTACTACAGTACCCAAAACTTTTCGTCTAAGAAACTAGACAAGGCCCGAATCATGCCATCACCAGGGGCTCTGGAGAGTTCCAAGGCAAGGGCCAGGCACCTTTTTTTTTATTTGTTTCTAAGAGAATGTGCAGATCAATGATGATGATGACTCAATCATATGCTCATATATGCATATGCACTGTTCTACCTTATCCTAGTATTCCTAATCCCTGATCCAGACTCCACAGTAGCATGAATCCCAAGGGCACATGCTAGAGCTAGACAGAGAGATGTAACCACATGCTGATAGTGTTAACAAATCAAAGTAATTAGTCTCCCCAAATCACACACCTTTTTTTTCTCTCTCCATGCACGTACAACAACATCATGATTCACATTCCATGGTTCTACTGCTAGCAGGGCAGGCAGCAAAGGCAACAGTAAATAAAGTGGCCAGCATCATGTAAACTCGTTTTTTACCAGTACTAAGCAGACAGATGGGCCATGAGATTCCAAGTGAAAACAAAACACAAACACACCTTTTTTTCACCGCAGGCTGCACAAGCAGAAATGTGATCTCAAGTGTGGCCAGTGCAAGTTTGTCTGGCTTTAACGCCAAACCAGCAGCCTGCGGCTACCTTCGCATGCGCGCGCGATAACCAGCATTGCACACGGAGCAGAAAGAGACGATGAACTGCACAAGTTCAGACTTGAGACTGATCAAACCAACCACCCCTATACAGGCCATGCATGCGTACAGTGACCTCACATGGGATGGCTGAAAACTGTTGCAAGCTTGTCCCTCATGTGTCTCCTGGTGCATGCTCTCTTCACTTTCCATTTTTACTGCACAAAACAACAGTAGTGAAATGCAGCAGTAATGGAGTTTTCACTAGTGTGGCAACGAACTGATGAGCAGAGTTGTGACTCTGCCTGAAGCCCTGAAAAAGAATACTTGTGACCAGGTGATGCAATTTATTTCTCTCTTCATTTTCTCCTCCAGTCTTCAGATATTGTGTATTGGTACAGGGCAGGTACCACTGTACCAGTACCACTACTGTTTCTCTGTTCAAGTACAAGAGACCAGCAAGGGCACTAGTGTAGGTGTAGGAGTACTCTTCTATTACTCTCCCATCAATAATGTGTGAAAGGATCCGCATGATGTCTGAATTGTTGGGATTGTTCTGAAAGGTGACAAGTCCACTAGTCAGCATGTCTTTTAAAACACTTGAATTGTGAATAGTAACCACTGTTATCCTAGATTAAATCGCAATAATGAAGATGAGCCATCATTTGCAAAGTATAAAAAAAATGCATGTACGTTTGTGGTATCCAATGCAACTGGGATGACAGGATAGGGGTGGTTAGCCGTAGACAGTTTGGTCCATATCTTAATCACTTCAAATCTTGTCCTTATTAGGGATGGCATCCACTGACTTGCAAAACACGACCGTTTTTTATTCAGGAGATGCAGACTAATCTTGTTACTTTAGGTGGCGATCAGGACAATACAGCCTGAATAAGAGAGCTACACATTTGGATCTTCCTCAAATTAAATTTGGTGTAACCGTTGCAAATTAAGAAAATATTGCTATCATGCAGCAAATCATGCTTGGTATGAATGGACCTGCTACCAGATGAAATGGTTTCTATCCAAGGTTCCATCTTACTTTTATCAGCATCCAAGTGTTCATGATAAAAGACCTGTGATTGCAGGGGAAGCTGAGTTTGTGGTCACCTTATCCTTGGACTTCTAAGGTTTGCTCCCTTTTTTCTTTTGTCTTTTTTCAGATAAAGACATTTCACATTTAGTGTCTTCTGATATTTTCTTGAAAAAGGAGAAGTTTGAGGACCAAGGTTCTCTTCTCTTGACTTCCGTGCCATCCCCTTTGTCAATTGTCATGCAAAATGCGTTTCATATGACGCACTGCATTCATTATTAGTTGCCAAGTAACATAGGATGCTGTTGGTGTCGTGTTCCTAGTTATTTGGGTGCATTCATTATTAGAGTAATTTGGATGGATCTAACAGTAATATATTGTGCTTGTTCGTTTGTTCGTTGATTTATTTATATGCATTGGCATGCACAGCCCAATTGGAAAAATGGAAGATTTTCAGGAGAACTTTAGATGGTTTGCAACCATGCATGTGAGATTCTTCTAAAAGGCGTGCACATCCCAAAATCCAAATGAAACATCTATGGTTCAGTTCTGTCAGAGGGCCAAGGATGCATTTATGGGAGAGCTAGAGGGATTCGGAAGAGTTGTGCAACATGCAATGAGATTTTACAAAGATCATATATGAGTTAGGAAAAATAAAGCTTTTTTTACTGCCTAATACTAATAAGATAAGATCTACTCCTAGCATTCAATTGGCTAGTTCTTGTAAAGTTTGCTGAAGTTGGGATCTCTTTGTAGCCTTGCAGTTCCGGAGTCAAATTCATGGACCATCTACTCATATCACTCATTCATCACTGGAGTACACAAAGGTAGATACTTTATTATTTATCAATGGAAGCTTGTCCGGATTTTCTGTGTCAACTTCACTACGCTACTGTATGTGGAGCAATGTGTTCAGTTCTGTTGATGACCGTTAGTTTCAACAGATTATGTTTTGGTAGTTAGTACCTTGCTAAAACTATCAGACCAACAAAAGCCAAGGATGATTATTTACTGAAACTGAGCGCAAGAAGATATTTTTACACTTTAATTAATCAGGCAAACATGTCCTATCATGAACCAAAAATATGATATGAAAGTCATACCTTTTTTGTTAAAAAGAAACTAAAATTATACCTTGAACATTGCCATGAAAAAACAATAACTGTCATGCCTCAGTTCCAGAATCAAATACTACTAAAATTAATTTTATTATGTGGAGCAACAATACTAATTTCAGTTCATGATAATTACTTTGGAGCAAAATCCTGTGTGACTCGACTAAAAATTCAAGGATGTTATACTAACTGAAACAGAAAGGAAGCATCCAATTCATATCACACTCTAAAGAACTAAACATTTAAGGATTGATAATACAACATAAGATTCATACCTTGAAAGACCAAGATACCGGCTAAAAGCCCTAAAGGTGGTAATGTGCAGCATCATCATGAATAAAAGAACTGAGCCCCCTCAATTTCGAAGTTAAGTACTGCCAGTGCCAGTAAAGTGCAAAGGGAGCTTATTTTGTTCAGAATTCCAAGTGGCTTCGACAGGGCACAAAATCTGAATACTCAATGATGACTGTCTGAATCTCAATACTGTATTATATATACTCTTTGATTCAATAGATCTGAATACCCAATGATGACGTTGATGAGCATCTATTTTTCCAGAAAAATAAAACTATCCAGACTCCAGATCAAGGGATCAACAGGTTCCCAGTCCCAGCACTGCAACAGTTACAGAAATCCATTTTCAGCTAAACCTGCTGCAAATCCGTTACACCGACGACGCTGATGTCAACAACCAAAGCACAAACCAAGCAGACAGCACAGCAAATGCAGCTCAAGAGAATTTCACAAAAGCTGCAGGGAGACACACTGTCCACCACAGATGATCCGGCCCCCCACCATCTGCGCTCCCCCTTGGTTTTCTACGAGTGGTGGGGGCTGCCGGCCCACGCCCCCCGCGCCCTGGATCTTCTAAATCCAGGCAACCTCCACCTCCACGCCACCCAACTGTTTCGCTAATCCAGTTCTTGCCTTGCTGCAGTGGGAGTAGAGTGTGGGACAGCCATGGCCATGCACACCGCTCACCTATTCTGACGCCATAGGGACGGACGGTCGGTCACATGCTGTGATCCCAATTCCTTCCCTTTGCTGGTTTTACTTGTGCGATACTGCGAAGATCCCTTTCGAGGCTTTCCAGTGTGGTGTGCGTCGCCTTTCTGCTACATAGCTCTGCTCTGCGCCATTGCTGCTGGCTTGAGAGAGAGAGGATTCTTCTTCATCTTCTCCGTTTACAGCTGTGAGCTCCAAGCTCTGGACTTAGTGATTGCTGCCACTCGCACGGCCCCAGCTTTCGGCATCGAGATCCAAGAATATCAGGAGCGAAAAAAAGAGTCTTGGGACGCAATCATTAGGAGCTGTCTGCATTGCAGAGATTCTCTGCTTGGCTGTTGGCTCGCTCCTTCAATTCTCCTCCTCTTGCGTGTTGTCTCACTCCTTCAGCACTCCTCCTCAGCTCCTCCACAGCTGTTCCTGCTCCGGCATCTGCTCAAGCCTAAGAACAAATTCAGGAAGCAGGAGATCGTTTCCACGAGGTACCAATTGAAATTCTCTTGTTCATGCTTCTTCTGTTTCTGATGGAATCCTCGATCCTCAGCTTAACTCTTAACATTTTCTGAAATCCTTGTTCTTTTGCTGTATGCAAAGGTTGTATTGAAAAGGGAGATTAAGGGATTCGAAGGCTTCTGGATGCAATAATCACAAGGTATTGGAGAAGTTCGTTACTGTTCTTTCCAGCCGTGCAGAAGTGCAGGCTAATCATGGAAAGTGCAGGAATAGATTCCTTCTGCTCTGTCCATTCTTTTCTTGTCCTGATGAGTTGTTTCAGATTCCGTCCGTCACACGGTTCACGCTGATAGCAGTTGCGTCTTTTTCCAGTTCCGTTGGGAGGGAAAACCAACCAACCCAACAGATGAAACTGTGCAGCAGGTAGGCTGAGAGGCTTCTTCTCTGACCAGCGATCAGCTTGTTCGGAGAAGGACTCTTTGCTTCCACCCCATGGAGAAGGAAGCCATGGAGGGGCATGTGATGGTACCATTGCAGAGCTTGAGCCTAGAGCTCCCGGATGGGGAAATCATAGTGGGCTACAACAAGGACACCTCGGCTCTGCAAGGTTGAAAGAGCAGATTTCACCTATTGTTAATCCCCTGTTTAAGTGATGGTGACTTTGCATTGGCACCTGATGAAACTATCTCAATCTCATGTTTGTTTCAGAGGAGATTTCAACTATGCGATCAAGGCAGCGACATCTTGACAGGAGAAGGCGGGAGGCGCTCGACAAGCTCATTGACCTGAAAGGTACAGTCTTCAATTCTAGATAGCAATTGTTAGCGCTTGAGTTCCCAACGATCTAAGCTTCAGAGGTTGGGCAACGTTCAGGAAGTATTAGGGTCTTCTGCCGGGTACGGCCGCTGGTCCAGACGAACAACTTGAACACCAAATCACCAGTTACTGTTGGACAAGAAAAGATTGCAGTCAAGTCAGTTGGGATCAAGAAAGAGTTCAGTGTTGATAGGGTTTTTGGACAGGAGTCCACACAAGGTAATTTTTTGCTTACTCACTTGGTTTGTCTTTTTGGTAGTGTGATTCATTTCAGTGTGGTCCATGCAGAGGATGTTTTCCAAGAAGTAAAACCGATCCTCAGATCTGCACTTGACGGGCACAATGTCTGCATTCTCGCTTATGGCCAGACTGGGACAGGGAAAACATACACAATGGTTGGTTGGTGCTGAACAGATTTGAGCTAAATTGATGACAAGTCTGTATTCCGCTCAACATTCTGGGGTAGTTCTGATAAAAGAAGGTATAACTGATTGCAGGAAGGAACTGATGGGAAGCTTGGTATTGTGCCTCGAGCTATCCAAGAACTGTTTTCTCACGCTTCAGAAGACAGTTCATCCACATACTCTTTCACCATAAGCATGCTTGAGGTCTACTTGGGGAGTCTCAAGGACTTGTTGGCACCAAGGCAGCCTCTCTTCAGGTCAACAGAATGTAACACAGCATGGTAAGATTATTAGTTCACCTGCAAATTTTTTAACGGAAAGTTCACAAGTAAGTCATGAAGAAAGATCACCAATTCTCAATGTGGAAATTTATATGTCCATTTTCATTGTATACTTCAGTAATCTCAGCATACTAGCAACAAAAAGTGGTGCTGTGGAAGTTGAGGGGCTGACGGATGTCTCAATACCTGACCTGAAGAAAGCCAACCAGTGGTACTGTAGAGGACGGCGAGCCCGATCAACATCTTGGACAAATGTCAATGATGTCTCGAGCCGGTCGCATTGGTGGGTTGACAATCTGTTCCCATTACCAACTTTCATTTGCCCTATTTTGCTAATTTGAACAGTGCCCAATTTTATGTGCCTTAGCTCTGTCTATGTGTAGCTTGACAAGGATTACCATAAGGAGGCATGGAGCCACTGAAGAAGTCAGCAAGCTCTGGCTCATCGATCTTGGTGGCAGCGAGCGGTTGCTGAAGACTGGTGCATCTGGGTTGACCATGGATGAGGGAAAGGCCATAAACCTCTCCCTATCAGCACTTGGAGATGTCATTGCTGCACTTAGGAGAAAGAGGAGTCATGTTCCTTACAGGTAACAGCTGATTCTACAGTTAATCTTACCGTATGAATTTCTAATGATTTGAAAAAAAAAAATCAGCATTTCAATCATATAGGAGTTACTCATCAGTGCTTTCGTCTATATTTATATCCTTTTCTTTTAACTTTTGCAGAAACAGCAAGCTTACCCAGATTCTCAGTGACTCGCTTGGTATGGAACATCTTTTAGATCAAATTGAAGAATTGTCATTTTCATTTTACAAAAAAAAAAGATTGTGAAGAAACAGCAAGCTTACCCTGGCAGCAACATAATCTGACATTATTATATTTAATATCTAAATAACAGGTAATGGTTCAAAAGTTCTAATGGTGGTGCACATCAGCCTTTCTGAGGACGATGTTGGTGAGACGGTCTGTTCCCTGAACTTCGCGAAACGAGCCAGATCAATCGAATCAAATAGAGAAATTCCAGAAGTAAGTATACAAATGGAATTTGTACAGTGTTGTCCTTTTATTTTTTTATTAATAAAGCAAACAATGGGGGCCTCCCCTGCTGTATTTTTTTTCTCAAAAAAAGTATACAAATGGAACGAGCAATTCTTACCACCATGGCAAAAGTTTTATTATATTTTGTTCTGTCAAAAAAAGTTTTATTATATTTAAAGATGCTCCTTTCTGATGTAGGATCTGAAAATGTTGAAGCAGAAGCGGCTCGCAGAGCTTGACAAGGAAATCTGCACTGTGGAGGAAGAGTTGAAGTATCTGAATGAAGAAATAAGGAGATCAGAGATCTCACTTGAAGAGAAGAACAAGCTCACTTCATCTGTTTGTCGGGCTCTTAGTGATGGGAAGGGATCACCAAGAAGCACTCTAGTGGTAGGCCACATTGATGTCACAGAGAGCCCACACGCAACAGAGAAGGCAAAGAGCAGGCTATCTCACGGTTCAGCTCCCCACTTCATGTCTTCGACGGTGTGCAGTCGGCAAAGACATACTGCAGGAAGCCATTTTGTTAGTAAGCCGAGGCTGACAAAGTCAGTAAACAGATATTCAACTGAGCTGAGTGGGAGCCAGTCATTCAGCTACTCAAGCTGCAAGAATGCAGCCAAGGCTAGGTCAGTGGCATTCTCATCCAGTGTGCCCAAGATAAAGTGCTTGCCAGTCAAGTCTGATCAGATCAACATAAGTAACAACAGCATCGACTCGACAGCTGCATCAGCACCACGGCGGAGGGAAAGCTTTGGCTCCAAACCGGTTCAAAGAGCACCCCTACACCAGCACAGGAGGCGGATGTCTAGCCTAACATAGCCTTACATAAATACCAATTGGACAGTTCTGATTTTAACTTGTTTTAGTGGTGAAAGGATTGTGAAAGTTGTTTGTGGTTTTTGTCGGTGCTTGTTGGTATGTTTGTTAACTGCATAGTTTTTGACTGCTGTAACTATTGGAGGCCCTTTGTCTTTTGTTTTTGATTTGACATGGAAGGGCAAACTGATGTGAGGAATATGGTAAATGGAAATGGAATTGTAATTGGACTTACTAATGCTTCTGGTTGCAATGAATTTGGAATTTTTGAAGAATAAATTCCTAATGTATAATAAATATAGCATTCTGAAATGACTTCTGTGATTCTTCATCTACAGAAAGTACCTAACATTTTGGACACCACAGTTCAGACTTCAGAGGTTCTAGTGGATAAAATTAGAAGTAACAAAGGACTTGTACTGTGGGTTGAAAAAACACATGTCTCATTATTGTAAAATAGGCAATGCAACTACATTCTAGAAATCTAGCTACATATGCTTTTTTGACATGTTTGTTGCTACAAAGATCCGAAACTTCTTCCCCAGACATACTCTGCTAAATGGAAAAGGCAAACTAACAAAATACTAAGATTATAGCCATTCAGAACAAATGAATAACCATGATGCATGATCCAAACCTAGGTGCTCATTTCACAAGTAATTGCCATCCACACAAACAATCAACCACTATGCTTGTTCAGGAAAAAAAAGGCATTTAATGCACCTACGACGTGTCTGTGTGAATTGGAGCATAAGGACCACAAATTACCCCAACTTGCTTAGAGATACATTAAATTATCCACATGTTGTCGGGAGAAGTATTGTTCAGCGCCATAGAAACAAAAGAAGGTGATGCGTGTCCTAGGATCCGGACTCTTCAGAAATTACCAAGTCTTCAGTAAAAGACCCATTTAATCATGATCGACCATCCCACTCACTTGCATTCGTAGTCCTCCCGAATTAGAAGACGAAACAAAGCTGCGCACATACCTTGGTAATGGTCTTACTTACCCGCTTCTGTAAATTGCAACTCCATCCATGGAACTGCAGCTAGGAAACCAAGCAATGAGTAAAAGAGTACATTGTTTTCTATGAAACAGGATGTAGTGGAAAGGCAAAAGAAAAGAAACGAGGGTGAACTCAAGTTCCAATGTGGTATCTCACTGAAAATATTCTAATGCTCAGGGAGGGATTATAGTGGAAGTCACACATGAACCTTTTTGTTTGTCACATGAATAAGCCGAGTAGCTGACAAATGTCTCATTTTTCTTTGCACCGGTTGGCCTCACTGACAAGCCATCCGTGACCCACGCCAGTTCTGGTCTTTATATCTCGACAAATGTCAATTCTGATGACTTGGTCACAAAAATCTATGGGAGTGAAAATTGATGCATAAATCCCAAGTTCCATGTGCTGCTATAACATTCTGTATATTCAGAAACTAAGCAGGCTGCAGGACAGAACACTAAACACTACCTCCTCAAAACACCAGAGCAGCAAATCCTAGCCTGAACATTATAGTGCGAACCACAGAGTCACTCAACTGGTTTTTGCACCAAGAATAGTTCTTCTGATCAGCTGATGAACTTTGAACAGTAGCAAGGCAAACCTAAAGGATGATGTAGTGGCCCAGAGCTCCAGAATCCAGATTGACCCAATCACAATCATCTGGGCCAGACAGACAGAGATGTATGAATATTTATTAAGAGGAAGCCTCAGTATCATCTTCAACACCTATAATATAACAAATTACTAATAAGCCAGTCGCAGATCCTAGGCACTAGGCAAGTTCCTTGATCCTCCTGGCAGTGCAAGCAACCTTTCACTGTACCGTTTGCCCTCTCCCAAATCCAGATCAAAACTAACACCACATCCACAAGCCTCCCAAGTCCCAAAGAAGCAAGCGGATAATCAGGGACAAGCACACCCACAATAATCGAAAGATGGTGACGCCATTGTCGCCGGATCGGTCACCAGAGTTTCCATGCTCCCATCCATCCCTGCCTGCGCTGCGCTGCGCTAGCTTCACCACTAATCAACGACCGCACGGGAATAAGCAAGTTCCGCGGAATCCAGAACCTCTCACCTGCGATCCGGCCGGGCGAAATTGGCCCAGACTCCATCGCGGCCGAGACCCCTTCCGGCTCCGGCGATCGCCTCGCCGCCG
Source organism: Sorghum bicolor (assembly GCF_000003195.3). NCBI lineage: Eukaryota > Viridiplantae > Streptophyta > Magnoliopsida > Poales > Poaceae > Sorghum > Sorghum bicolor. The sequence continues at coordinate 68,656,357 of NC_012874.2, read as the reverse complement.
GCGAGGGACTTTTCCCGGAGCTTCGGACGCACGAACGGCCCACCGCCACGTGGGTCCCCACGCCCCGGAACGCGCCGCCCGGACCAGTCACTGACGCGTGGGGCCACGCTTACCCGGTGGGCCGCGTGGGTCCCGGGTTAACCGACCGTCCGAGAGCGACCTGCTGCCCGGTGGGCCCAACGTGTAGCGCTTTTCTGGCCCCCACGTGTTCACCCACTGGCCTGTTGGCCACTCCCCTCTCCCGCGCCGCGCGGCAGCAGCAACCGCCCCCCGTGCCACCGACACGTGGGCCATCCCCACCAAAGCCCGTCCAGTCGTCACCTCCCCCTCCCTTCGCGTCACTTCCGACCTCACCCCAAATATAAAAAGTTTTCAAAATTTACTATCGCATCGAATATTACGATATATACATAAAATATTAAATATAGATAAAAACAAAAACTAATCATACAGTTTGACTGTAAATTGCGAGACGAATCTTTTAACCCTAGTTAGTCTATGATTGGACAATATTTTTTTTATCACAAACAAACGAGTGAAATTTAAAAAAAAAATCACATCTAAATAAGGCTGATATTTTGTTTGTTTATTATTTAATTATTTAATTTATTAATTTCCGCACAAAATCCCGTTCGAATCGTATCTCCTCCTCCTCCTCCTCGCCTACGACTACGACGCCGTGGCGCGCCACCCGCCACCAGGCCCGCCGAACCCTACGCCCCGTCCCCGAATCGGAGGAGCAACCGCCTCGCGGAGATTCCCTCCGATACCCGCCCGCCCACGCCGGGATCTCCGCATCCGGATCCGACTTGCGTCATTGCCCCCCTGATATCTCCTCCACGCACACAGTCCACCCCGGCTTCCAGAGTCCAGAGTCCTGACCACGGGCGAGCGCACGAGCTCTCGCGCGCGTAGAGGCGCCGGATTTCGTCGATTCCGGCGACATAGCAGATCCATTGCCTTTCCTCGGATACAGTCCGGGCTGGGTGGGGGGACTCCTTTTCCGCCTAGCAGGGTTGCGTGCGGGCGGCGGGGTTGCTTGGAAGGCAAGCCGAGGTGGGAATCGGGTGTTTAGGGGGCGGCGGTGGTGGTAAAGGTACTAGGGTTGGGGGCGGTGATTAGTGGAGCTGCGAGGAGGTCGATAGAGAGGTGGGGAACGATGGGGCTGATGGCGCTGGGCGACCCGCCGGCGGACTACGCGTCCATCGCGGCGGTGGGGCTGTTCGTGGCGCTCATGTGCGTCTGCATCATCGTCGGCCACCTCCTCGAGGAGAACCGATGGATGAACGAGTCCATCACCGCGCTCTTCATCGTGAGTCCATCCAACCGCCCCCTTTCTCGCTTTTCATGACCTGAGTTTATGCTCTCTCTCTCTCACCCCTGTGGTATTGGTATTGCAATGTTGTCTGTCGGGAATTGAGGGGGTAATTGTGGCCCTGTTGTTTGATGTGCCTGTGGCTTTGCAGGGGCTGGGAACTGGAGCGGTGATCCTGTTCGCGTCCAGCGGGAAGCACTCGCGCGTGCTCCAGTTCAGCGAGGACCTCTTCTTTATTTACCTGCTGCCGCCCATCATATTTAATGCAGGGTATGGAATTCTTGCAATTGATGCTATATGTTCTAGCGTTATGGTGCCATTATTTTATTTATTGTTGCAATTTATCGGTTTTTCCTACATAAAGGATTATTGTTACAATTTATCAGTTTTTCCTACATAATAAAGGACAAATAAAGATGATTCTTCTGACAATTAAGAAGTTGAGTTGGGCCACACATTGGAGATTGAGAAACTTGCTATGATTTTAATAAGAACTGTAGTTCAAGAGAGCTGTTGCTACCATCCCTGTGCTTGGAATTTCTCCTTCTTTTCCTTCTAATTAAGACAGGAGAATCCTTAATTGGAAGGCAGAGCTCCTTCTGTTTACGTTAAAAAACAGAAGCATTACATGTACTTTGTTACTGTTTTAGGACCTCTTTGGATAGGTTTTGTCTTTGGAGCTTTCTGAGCTAAAATCCAAAAAAGATTCCCTCTTCTAAACACTTTGGTAGCAAAGCAACTACGGTGTGCTATTAAATAATAAATCTGCAATTATTCCTCTGAGTATTTCGCATTAAGAGTGTAGGTGATATGCCATGTATAATTTAGTGAATATCTGGACTAGGAACCTATATGTATAACTCACTCATAATTCTCCATTTTTTCTGTGTAAGCCAGGTTCCAAGTGAAGAAGAAACAGTTCTTTCGAAACTTCATTACTATTACACTGTTTGGTGCAGTTGGCACCTTGATCTCTTTTACTGTAATATCCCTTGGTAAGTTTGCTCCCAAATTTCATTTTTACCATGATTGTCAATTTCTGGGTTTCTGCCTGCCTTAACTCACATTTGATTTCACAGGTGCTCTAGGACTAGTATCAAGGCTTAATATTGGCGCACTTGAGCTTGGGGACTATCTCGGTAAATTCATTACCCAAAGTATAAGCACTTCCATTGCCCATATACAGTTCTTTCTTTCTGACTCATCTATACCTTAAATTTCAGCACTTGGGGCAATATTCTCGGCCACAGACTCGGTGTGCACCTTGCAGGTGTTAAGCCAAGATGAGACACCCTTCTTGTACAGCCTCGTGTTTGGTGAAGGTGTTGTCAATGACGCAACTTCTGTTGTGTTGTTCAATGCAATCCAGAACTTTGATCTTGGAAATATCAGTGGTGCCAAATTACTTAACTTTATTGGCAGTTTCCTTTATCTATTTGGCACCAGCACCATTCTTGGAGTAGCTGTAAGTTATATGATGCTTCCGCCTCTAGCTTTGCCTAAGTTTATTCTTTACTGACATGTCTTTTGGCTGCAGTCTGGACTTCTTAGTGCTTATATCATCAAGAAGTTGTACTTTGGCAGGTTTGTACTTGACACAACACGATTTGTTTGATTGAAATTGATGACATTTCTGTAACTTATGTTCCTCTGATTTGACATGCACCTCAGGCACTCAACCGATCGTGAAGTTTCCATTATGATGCTAATGGCTTATTTATCTTACATGCTAGCCGAAGTGAGCACCCTGTACTCTTAACCTCTGTAGATATTGTGTATTTCAGAAAAGAAAATACAGCTGTAAATTGTTATTGACGGGTTGCCTTTTTATGGTAGTTGCTTGATTTGAGTGGCATTCTCACAGTGTTCTTCTGCGGTATCGTAATGTCCCACTATACCTGGCACAATGTAACAGAAAGTTCCAGGGTCACAACCAAGTAAGTAGCTTCGTAGCTTCTGTGTGGACATTTTCCTTTGATCATGCATCCTTTGCTAATGCATATACTAATATACCATTGGATGGATCACAGACATGCCTTTGCAACATTGTCATTTATCGCCGAGACTTTTCTGTTTCTCTATGTTGGCATGGATGCATTGGATATAGAGAAGTGGAAGATTGTCAGTCAAACTTACAGGCATGCTCTCTCCCTCTTTCTCTCTCTCTTCATTGCTCAAGTAAGGTTTTTTTTTCCTGAATCTGTATGTTCTGTCATGTGCAGCCCAGTAAAATCTGTTGCTTTGAGCTCCACTATTTTAGCCTTGGTGCTGGTTTCAAGAGCTGCTTTCGTTTTCCCATTATCATTTCTATCAAATTTGACCAAAAAAACTCCAAATGGAAAGATATCTTTTAGGCAGCAGGTGAGTCTTTAACTTAGCAACATCTTAACTTCTTATGTCCTCTTGAAACAGTTATGTTCCTTACTTGATAGTGATCATTCAGGTTATTGTTTGGTGGGCGGGTCTCATGAGAGGTGCTGTGTCCATTGCGTTGGCTTACAATAAGGTAAATCTTGTGTTTGGTCCATCTGTTTGTAAATTAAATTGTTCACTAGTGGTTTGATTTTCTTTCTTATATATGCTTGAATACACTAGCCTCAAAAGATCTGTAGTGTTAAATGTTCAATTGTCTGTTGTTAATGCCTTTTATCTAACCAGTGGTTTTCTATTGTGCAGTTCACAAGATCAGGCCATACTCAGCAACCTAGCAATGCTATCATGATCACAAGCACAATCACTGTTGTTCTTTTCAGCACAATTGTAAGTTTTTCCTCACCTAGTACACACAATATAACAACCTAGGTTGATTTTCAAACTTATATTGCAGACAAATACCAAACATAAGAACATGACGTGATAGGGGCATTCCTTTTCCTGCTACAACATGGTTCTGAATAGAACAATTATCCTCTGTTCTTGCAGGTCTTTGGGCTACTGACCAAACCGCTGATCAGGCTCTTGATCCCACCAAGGCACCTATCCAGGGAAGCCAGCGCCCTTTCTGAACCATCCAGCCCAAAGTCTTTCTTTGAGCAGCTGGCCACGAACAGCCCTGGTCTCCCTGATATTGAGAACGGCATAAGCCTACGCCGCCCGACAAGCCTCCGTTTGCTCCTAGCGAGCCCGGCACGGTCGGTCCACTATTACTGGCGCAAGTTTGACGACGGTTTCATGCGGCCGGTTTTTGGCGGCCGTGGCTTCGTCCCCTTCCACCCTGGTTCACCGACTGAGAGCAGTGTGCCGCTGCTTGCTGGCAATGGGAACTGAAACCAGCATACCGTGGTGACTGGGTTCAGCAAAAGTTTTGTAAATTAACTTCGCTTATTAGGAATAATGAATTGGTGTAAATATAGGTAGTAGATTCACTTGCTAAGCTTGTACATGCTGATGTAGGCTAGTTGCCTGACCAGAGACCACACGGCTCTTGATGAATTTGTATTTATGAATTACGTACTCTACATATTGGATCACAAAATATGTATCATCTCCGAATTAATAGATATATGTAAATTATCAATCCATTTTGGAGTGAATACTATGCTTGAAATATTCACGGGAGGATCTTTTGATTTGTATTCATCCCAAACACATCGAACGTTTTTCAGGAAGGACGTCTCTTCCCAAGTAGCTAATCTATGAGGAATTTTATTGGCTATTAATGACAATTTACAAATAGCTAGTAAGATGACATATATAAATTAAAAAAATAAACACTATAGTGGAGAGTTATGTGAGAGATATTTGCAGGAGATAGTGCTAGATTAGTTATTTGTAGTGGAGAGTTATGTGAGAGAGATTTCCAGGAGATAGTGGTAGATTAGTTATTTGGAAGTCGCTAGCTATTTGATCTCTCTTTTTATAGTCATTGGAAGTGTTACTTTTTTATTATTTCTATACCTCATCTAGCTAGCTATTTATACGTTATCTTTAAAGACATTTTTATAGCTAATAGATTTTTTTTTCTAAACTAACTATTTGATCTAAAGATTGTCTCTCTTGATTTGCACCCTGAAGGCCTGAAAATCTCACCACTCACATCTTTCCGTATCCGTGACTGCAAGACGTATTTCACAAAACCTCTCCATTTACGCCTTCTCATTCCCTTCTTCGTGGCCCCGTCGTCGGTCCGACCCCACGCATCCCGACTGGCAGCTGCAGCTCGCCTTCTTTTCCATTTCTTTCCCTCCCAAACGGCATCCACTCGCGCGCCCCAAAATCCCCCTCCTAGGGTTTGCCCGCTTCCTTCCTTGCCGCGAGATCCAAACCCCAATGGAGGAGACGCTCGCCTCGCTCCGCCGCCCGGTAAGTCTCCACCACTGCGCTGGCCGGACCCCGTATTAGCTGCGACTCCTACCACTGTGTTTGGCTGAATTTTGCTTTGTGGTTGGTGTGGGGTTCGTGCTGCAGAAGCGCCGCGGCCGCCCGCCGCGGCCGCGGGAGGAGTACCACGCGGCGGACTTCGAGGATGTCGCCGACGCGGAAGGGCTCGCGCCGCCCCAGTCCAAGCGCAAGCGCGCGGCATCCGCCGCCGCCGCTGCGTCCCTGGAGGACCAGCCACTCATCGGTCAGTGATCTGTCCACCTCTCTCTCTCTCTCTCTCTCTCTCTCTCTCTCTCTCTCTCTCTCGCTAGCTCGCTCGGTCTCCCCCAGTCTGATGAACTGCGTGCGTGGGCTCCGAACTTCTGCTGGGGTTTAGTTTAGCTGCGCGCTGGGTTCGGGAATGCTGCACACCCTGCTGTTGCGCTCCAGTTTGGCGTCGTGGTTGTGCCAGCGCAGTGCAGTGGTTTCTGGTGTGCACGGGAAACTGTAGCCTTGTTGCCTCTCGGTGCTGAATGATCTGGTTGGCCTGCAGTTGGATTAGTTTAGTTTGTTGAATTCTGTGATTATGTGATGCCTAGTTGCTTTTGCGAAATTTTGTTGGGACTTGGGACCTATTTGCTAGGCAATGAATGGAGACAAAAAAAAGATCAATCTGTACCATCTCGATTCCAATATAACTTTCCGTAGACACTAAGGATCTTGTCAAGTAGCCACCTTCATTAGTAAAATTTGAAATTGATGAAAGCCGTTTGAATGTGCGAGTGATTTATCTTTCAAAAAAAAAATCCTTGCTGTATGAAGCATAGGTTCATGGTAGAGAATGGTAACGAGGCTCCCTTGGAAAGCATTAGAGTTACAATTTATGATGATGTTGGCAATCTCAACCAATATGGTAGCTCTTGTACTAGTTCTGCCATGTCCGGATGTCCCACTTACACATGATAACCAAGGGTATTTTAGGAAGACGGCTTAAGCTGACGAGTCTACTTGTTACCATTTGAGCGTTTATTAAGGGATATAGCTAATTGGAACATATCTTAACCAAATCTCTTTTAATAATTATATAGTCTTTCATCTGTATGAAAATTTTTAATTCGTACTATGTTGCAACTTGCAGATATTATCAAACATAATGGCAGGCTGATCAGCCATGCTGTCAAAAGGTTGGTTGAGGACTACGAATCGAAGAAAAATTTGGTGACGTTTCAGATTTTAACAATGCTATTTGAGGTACAAGCACTGATTTTTTGTTTGTTTGTTTTGGGTCTTGCTTCTCCTGCTGCATTAGTTGATAAACCTATGAATCTTATTGTGGCAGGCTTGTGGAGCCAAGCATGAGATTTATCCTGACTACCTTCGCGAGTCTGATGTGGATGACATTGTGGTGTCTCTTGTTGACCTAGCCAGGAAAGTATCCTTTTGTGACTGGTCAGAAGAGTGAACAGAGAATCATCATCTGTAATCTTATTGATTGTCCAATATTCATATTCACCGTATCATGTGTATTGCCCTCTGCTCAAACTAATATGTATGTTTTCTTTTAAGCAAATTTGTGATACCTTAACTTGAAATTAGGGTCTGGTGGAAGATAATTACAACTCAAAGCATAAGGATCTCAAAAACTTCAAAGAGAATCTGGTTTGTTTTTGGGATAGCTTAGTTCTTGAATGTCAGAATGGCCCGTTGTTTGATGACCTCTTGTTCCAAAAAATCAAAGACTATGTGGTTGCTCTGTCATGGTAATCTGGGCTTACTTCCCACCTCCCCCTCTGCCCCTCATTGCACTGTATGCATGTATTTAACATGCTTATTACTTGGTGTATCTTAGTGCTCCTCCAAGGGTATATCGCCAAGTAGCTTCATTGACTGGGCTCCAGCTTGTAACGTCATTCATATCTGTTGCTAAGACTCTCAGCGGACAACGTGAGACCACTCAAAGGCAGCTGAATGCAGAGAAGAAGAAGCAAAGTGATGGACCACTTATTGAATCTCTCAACAATAGATTAGCCCTTACTCATGCAAACATTACATACTTGGAGGAATTGATGCGGAAGATATTCAGCGGGTGAGACCTTGTACAAAACACGCATAATTGTACTCTACTGTACATGCTTGGTTTTTTCTTAGTACATATGAAATTATTTCACACGCACCCAAATAAAGTTGCAAGCATTTGATGTTTCAATATGGTTGTCCTGCTATATGCTTTGGGAATTTTTTTTGTTATAGCTGGTGTTGTTTTGTTATCTTCTCTTTCGGCCCTCAGTATACTTGTTGGTGATGTATTTGGGTGTTGCATTTCCTGTCTGGGTTGGAAACCTGATTTTCTTTAATATGTATATAATAGGTAGATCTCCTGCTTCATTTCAAAGAAGTATCTGCATTTATGTTGGTTTTCGTGTCTGCTGAATTTCTGTTTCTCACATGTAGGTTATTCATGCACCGTTATCGTGATGTTGATCCTGAGATCAGGATGTCCTGTATCAGATCTCTAGGTATTTGGGTTGTCTCTTATCCATCACTCTTTTTGCAAGATATATATTTGAAGTATCTTGGGTGGACACTAAATGATAAGGTAACAGATATTAAGTTCATTTGATTTTTAGCTTACTAAAACTTCTATGTGTCTGACAATGAAGACTTTATTTTGCACATTCCATCAATGTAGAATGCTGGAGTTAGGAGGACTTCTGTTCTTGCCTTGCAAAGTCTTTATGAAGTGGATGATAACATACCTTCTCTGGGTCTCTTTACTGAGAGGTTTTACACCAGGATGATCCAGCTTGCTGATGATATTGATGTTTCAGTAGCTGTGTCAGCTATAGGGTTGATCAAGCAATTGCTGAGGTGTGTTTTTGCAAGATATACTCTCTTGCACCCTTCTTGTCTAGTTTGCTGATTATTTTGCCTGCACATTCATAAGCTAGGTCAAGGTTCAGGATCTATAGTCTTTGATGGTTTGGCTTCCCAATGAATTCTTTGAACCAGTATAGCTCTTTCATGTTCGAATAACAGTTACATGATGCTTATTCAAACCTTTTGAACTCAGCACTAATTTTATTGAGCAACCTAATTTTTAGGCTCTTTGAGTAACCTAATTTTGTTGGTAGAAAATTAAGTCCATACAATACTATATGATCTGGCAATGACTAAAAGGCGTTATTTCTTAAGTCCTTTAATCATCTTACACTAAGGTACCTGAGAACAGTGTTTTTGTTCTCAAAACAAATGAATTATATTGTTCTTTCTTTTCCAGGCATCAACTGTTGAGTGATGATGATTTGGGCCCACTATATGATCTTCTTATTGATGAGCCTCCAATGATTAGGCGTGCGATTGGTGAGTTAGTTTATGATCACCTAATAGCACAAAACATCAAGACCTCTCATCCCGGAGCTAGAGGTACCTTCTTCTGCAAGCTTTCTATACCAAAGTAGGGTTCTATCAAACTACTTGGTCAGTTATTATTAATTATATTCTTTTTCCAGATGGGGAAAATGAACCTTCTGAGGTCCATATTGGTCGAATGCTGCAAATCCTTAGGGAATTTTCAGATGACCCAGTACTCAGTTCATACGTCATTGATGATATTTGGGATGACATGAAGGCGATGAAAGTATGCTCTACAAATTTGATTAACTTTATCCTTGAAAGAATTATCATGTATTGTTGTCAGTGAGCCGTTCCTGATGCAACTGAAATATTTTGATTTTTAGGATTGGAGGTGTATAGTTTCTGTTCTTCTTGATGAAAATCCTGCAATTGAGCTTACTGACATGGATGGAACAAATCTAGTTCGCATGCTGCGAGAATCTGCAAGGAAGGCTGTTGGGGAAAGAATAGTTCCTGCAGTGGATAACAGAAAGTTGTACTACAATAAAGGCCAAAAGGTGTCTAGTCCATTTCTGTGGTCATTTTCACTTTAATAAATTTGTTAATGATTGGCAGTGTTATCAAGCTGTCCAATTAATTACGATTAGTCGTCCCAGTCGGTATCCTGGACTTGACTAGGGGCTATGACTCGATTAGGCCAATTAGTTTCCTGGTCGACTAGGGGGTGGACAACCAGAAACAGAATGGAATTGCTGGGCAGCGTAGGACATAGGCTGCATCTGTGATGACTTAGGCCACTTTGGCTCATGTTTTTCAGCCCAATTTGCAACTGTACATACTGCCACCACCCTAGAGTTATCTTCATGCTTGATTTGTACTCTAGAACATATGGTATATTAGTAACATATAGTATATTAGTATATATTTGGTATGTTAGTCCTGGTATATATAAGGATGCCTAGGGGACAACTAGGACCGACCAGGGACAACTAGTCGCCCTGGCTGATGACTGATTGTGACTAGTTGCCTGGTCGATCCCATGGCAATTAGGATCGACTAGATGACTTGCTAACACTGATGATTAGTAGTTCTATTCTTTATGGTTTGTGGCATTGCCTCATTAGTGTTGTTTATTCCAGTACTAGCTTGGGAGATATTATTGGTCTTCTAGCATTCCATTCAGAAACTACTTTAATTTTGTTAAATACTGACAATGTCTTCAATTTGGTTCCGGAATAAATATTCTGTTTGATTAGGTAAATGGTTATGTAGGTAATAGTTGTATAAGAGAATTTTCTGAACTTCAGGATATCTCTTAGTATTCCTTGCCTCCACCTGGTTACTTCTAAGGAGTTCTGGGTAAGCCAGTTTGGTTGTGTAAGTGTCATCTGTGTTGGGTTTAGGGTTGAATCGGTTTGCTTCTAGGTGCAGGTGGGCTGACATGTATGCTTTGCAAGAGAGCAGGGTCCCTGTAATTTTGGCTGAACATGCAACCCTTTGGTGTATATTGACAGTTCTGCTACTAACCCCAATTCGTAGTAACCAGCATAAATAGTCTGGTCCGGTTCAGTCTGGGTGAGTTGGGTTAGCTTAACCCTTGAACAGCCCTTGTTACTGCTGTAACTGCTAACACTAGCTTGTTGGATAATGTATCTGAATAGGTAGGCTTCTCTAGATCAGTTAACCGTTAAACAGTAAACACATTAACTGATTTATTGAATACAAACTTCTTTTCTGCTGATCTTGTGGAAACTAATTTTAGTAAAGGTACTTATATCCTACGGATCGGTACTAAATTACTTTCTGTAGTGCCCATTCCCCTTGAAGGCTGCGTCTTATATCTGTGTTATTTTCAGATTCTTCCTTTTCACCTCCTGGTTAAATATTTTGCTCATGTCATCGATGCTTTTTTAAAAATCAATTTACACTTGACTTTGTTCAATGTTTGTTAGTGCTATTACTCAAACATAAAAGTATTTACAGGAAATATTGGAAAATAGCAGGCGTGAAATAACAACTGCCTTATTGACAAGGTATCCACAGCTTTTAAGAAAATTCATATCTGACAAAGCTAAGATATCGCCCCTAGTTGATATGATGACTCTTTTGAAACTTGAGTTGTATTCATACAAAAGGCAAGAGAAGGTCAGTGTCAAAAGCTATATTTTTCCCTTCTGTTTATGCTTTCTGCTGAATTTGTTGCTAATAATTTCTTGAATATGTTGGTTCAGCATTTCAAGACAGCCATAGATCTCATCGCAGATGCTTTCTTTAAACATGGTGAGAAGGGCCCACTGAGATCTTGCATCAAGGCAATTCTTTTCTGTTGCACCGAGTGCCAGGCTGATCTTAAAGATTATGCTGAAAATAAACTTAAGAATCTTGAAGATGAGTTAGTCTTGAAAGTCAGAACTGCAATCAAGGAAGTAGAGGTACACATTATTCATTCTGTTTACACATTATTCATTCTGTTTTTTTCCTGAACTGAATTAATGAGGATAATATGATACAATTGTCATTACAGGCAGGTGATGATGAATACTCCCTCTTGGTTAATTTGAAGCGGTTTTATGAACTTCAGCTGTCAAAACCTGTCAAGAATGATAGTTTATTTGAGGATATGTACCGAATCCTCGCTCATCTTAGGGATATGGATAATGAGGTGTGAACACTTTGTTTTTGATGATTAGCTCTCATCTCTGCAGAATTGATTGCAAATTGAACTGATATTTTCATGAATTTTAGGTGAAAAGCTTTCTCCTCCTCAATATGTATCTTCAAGTAGCTTGGTGCCTTCAAGCAATTGATGGTGAAAACCCATCTGAAACATGTATTGATGAACTTTTATCAAAGCAAAGCACACTTTTTGATCAACTCTACTATTATTTAGTGGTACTGCCCACTTATCAGAAAGAGGGGAGGAGCACCACTGTACTTTCATGCAGAGTAAGTCTTGTGATTTCTGAATGTAAAAAATATCAGGAACATGTTGGTATATCTCCATGGTTACATTGGGTTGGACTAAATGACTTATTAGTTTGTTTTGTTTTTAGGTCTGCATCATTACTGCGGAGATGTGGTGCTTGTTTAAGAAGTCAAAATATTCTTCGACGAGACTAGAGAGTTTGGGTTATCTCCCACAGTCAGATATGGTTCAGAAGTTCTGGAAACTATGTGAACAACAGCTCAATATATCAGGTCTTGCTACGGGATACACACTCCTGCCTTGGATGTGTAGCATATTAATAAGTATCAAATTGCAAATTAGGGTATTTGCATGATCTTAGCAGTTTTACTAAGTATGTGTCTTTTATGTTTCTGATTATTTAAATTGATTAAATATCTGTGCTCAGATGAAACTGAAGATGAAGATGCAAATGAAGAATATATTGAAGACACAAACAGGGATGCTGTCATGATTGCAGCTGCAAAGCTAGTGCTCGCTGATACAGTATCAAAGGTTTGTGCTGTATTTTCATCATGTGATAAGGTTCTCAAACTTTGTACTTCGAACTACAGTTGTGGCAATTATAATCATTTTATTTGCAAAATATTGGTTGGTTTTAATTGGTCCTTAACCAGTCAAGTAAATTTTTGTTGCTCTTCTGTTTGCAGGATTATCTTGGTCCAGAGATTGTTTCTCACTATGTATCTCACGGAGCAAGTACAACAGAGATAATCAAACATCTAATTACTTCTCTAAAGAAAAACACAAACTTTGACATGGGAGCTCTATTTTTTGAGGCTCTGAAAAGGGTAAATATATATTGATTATTATTTTTTGTAGCTAGTAAAATACATATCGATAATTATTTGCAACTAATCAGCTTGTCCCAAACTTCATATATTTAAAAATAGAGTGTTGTTATTTTATTTATTATTAGTCAATCCCCCAAAGAAATATTGAGAATAATACTGTAACTGCTTTGGAGAGCTCAGTCGATCATGCATCGTCATGGATGTACATCAGTTATCTATAAAACAAGTGAAACTGAAGATGAAGAGTAACAACTGCTAATCTCATTGAAATATGTATGCTGATTTCCTATGACTATAGGTCCTTCCTGGCAAAGAAGTTTCACCCCATAATATCTGCATCTATACTACCAAAGATTTTTTCTAGAATCTCTAGATTAAGTATACAAGTCATCTGAATTAAAAATTGACACCTTATTCTATTTTACTGGAGAGTACTTATGCCTCCTTTAGCTTGTTTTTGTCAGTTTGATTTTCACTCTTGGTTCATTGTTTTAGATATTTCCTGACTGGAATTTAAGAATGTTGCTTCTATAAGTGCACCAGTTAATCTTGGTGTTTGCATTTGGGTTTGTGTATGAGTAAATATTTCTATATTTTCCATCCATGTAGGCATATGAACGTTACATGGCCCATGTTCATGAGGGAGAAAACCAAATCCTGACTGGCAAGTCTTATTCGGAATGTCAAGATCTTGCTAGTCATCTTGCAGGGTCCTATGTTGGGGCCGCTCGCATTAAAAACAAGTCAGATATCCTGAAGATTATCCAAGATGGTGTTTCTTTTGCTTTTGTCGATCTTCCAAATCAATTGTCGTTCCTTGAGGCTGCTCTTCTGCCATTTGTTTCTAAACTTCAGTCGTCAGATATTCCAGATATGTATGTGTTATTGGATTGCATGCTTCTTAGTTCTTTGCTTGCTTCTAATTATTAATTTGAGCTATCACTTTTCTTGTAGTCTGGCAGATGTAGAGAAGAGGACTCAAGATACCAATATGGTTGGAGATCAAGGTGCTTGGCGCCCATATTTTACATTCGTAGAACACCTACGTGATAAACATGCGAAGAATGAGGTTTTGCATGGTGTGTTAAACTACTTTCCTTTGTTGACTGTGCTCGTCTTTTTGTCTAGATATTGTGCCTGATACTCTGATTTTTCTCTGTCCATATCCAGAGGAAGAGGAAAAACCTGTGAGGCGACGGGGCCGTCCGAGAAAGGTTAGAGATGTGCCAGATGTACCAGATCTACGTAGTGGTCGGGATGTACGTGGGAAGAAACTTTTTAGAGATGACGGGCACAATTCTAGTGGCGAGGAGTCTATCAGTGCATCTGACCATCAGGGTCACGGTGAAGATGACGACAGCGACGGCGATGCAGATCAGCCCTTAATCAACACGATTAGGTCTTCCGCTGCCAAGCTACGATCCTTGAAGATTGCTCAACAGGGAACAAGCAGCCACAAAGGGGTCTCTGGCCCATCAGGTACATTTCAGGAATTTTCCCTCTTACATTGGATGTCTTGAACTCTTGATGAAGGTGGATAATAATGAATATAGGATGTTCTCATTCTGCTTTTGCACATCCTAACCAGAACATGTAATTTCAGGAAGCAATAGCTGAGAGAATGCATGCAGTATCGCACATCGCTGGTGATGATTTCCAGACTTTGAACGACCAGTTCAAGCAGCACAGTGGACCGGCACTAACATCAGTTTGACGAGGACATCAGTCCACGCGGAGCTGCATCTAATTGCTTAGGCGCTGTACATGATTTGCACTTAGGTGCTGACTCTCTTTGTACACGTTAGGTGTCCCGCTAGGTCTTTCTTTTACCCCCTCTTCTATCCTCATGTGTAATATATAGAAACAGGTTAATGGACTCATGGTACGGGCTGTTTTTTACTTGGTGTGTATAGTGCTATCTTGATCTGGCAGAGGGTTTCTTCCAGGTTATTTCATTTCAAGCATTGAGTTGTCGTTCTAGCCCTGGTGGTATGCTGATTCCATATGCTGTTGATTTACATAGTTTTCTGTTTCCATTTCCTCTTACTTGTTTGCTGATTCCTGTAGACCAAAAACCATGTCTACTTTTGGCTTCAAAAAAATATAAAGTCATCTCGTTGGTATCACAGGAAATGCAGATTTGTTATTGGGCTGGTGGTAGCATCGTCAATTGTCCAAAGCCGTATTGCGATGGCTAGGCTGATTTGTTTGAGCTCCTGTCTGAAATTGTATCAGGTAGGTACGACAAATAATACTCTTGCAAGATTTTAATGCTAAAATCAACAAATATTTTGCAGAAATAAAACTTAATATTCATCTGTCGCAAAACAGGTACTCATTTTGCATTTCGAGGAGTCACAAGTTAGGTCTGTAGAGAATAGTTTTGATATCTGTATCTCTAAATAAATTTATTATAAAAATATATGATGTGCTTAATTTAATGGCACTTATTATCATAAATATTAGTATTAGTATATATTTTTATATGTTTGGTTAAATTTGAGATTAATTTACCAATCGTGGGATATGCACTTATTCATTTTGGGCCTTGTTTAGTTCTTGGCCGGAAAAAATTTGGAATACTGTAGCATTTTATTTGTATTTGATAAATATTGTCCAATCATAGATAAACTAGACTCAAAAGGTTCGTGTCGTAAATTATAGATAAACTGTGCAATTAGTTTTTATTTTCGTCTATATTTAATGCTTCACGCATGCGTCTAAAGATTTGATGTGACGGATAATCTTGAAAAGTTTTTGGTTTTTAGGAGGAAGTAAACAAGGCCTTGGTTTGGAGATGAAATGGTAGGGATGATGCTGGCCCTATTTTCCGATAGGATCGTTCTATATTGTGTATTTTGTTGAAAAGATAGATTTATTCTAGTTTTTTGTTTGATAGATCACCTTTTCTTCACAATCTTAGGCACTGCTAGCTTCGGGTCATATACTCACATCTAAATACATGGGTACCACATATCATCTTGTTCTTCCCCTCATACACCTTGCTTTGAGCCATCATGGGCCCCATGAAGCTATGCCTACTCACCTTCTATGTGGTCTCATCCCTTTGTTGTCCTATCCATTGTCCCCCTAAGTTGTCCGTGTGGCCTTGATCAGTTGCTTAGGTCCGTGTTGTCCCATGTCTATGTAATCCATTCTTGTCTGCCTCCACGACACCAACCACCAACCCTAGAGTTGTCTCGTTGGCCGACCCTTCGCCACCTCATGTGCCTTGTCAACTACCTCACCTACAACGCGACGCCACACCACCACTTGCCTCGCTAGCCGCATCACCCTCAACATATTGCCACACCAAACGCCAAAGAGGAAACTTTTGAATGTCCTTGTCCCTTAATTTTCTTAGGATAGATTGAACCTGCATCCATGGGGAATACTTTATTTTTGGGATGGATCTGTCTCACTCGTCCCCAATTTGACATATGCAAAAACAGGTTCACATTGTCCCACCCCACTTGGGCCTCTAACCAAACACATACTTAAATCTTAGGACATAGAGAATACTTCATATATTGGGGATGTTTAAACAATTGTAAAAGGGGACGATTTGCGACTCTAACCAAACAATTGTAAAGGGGACAGTTTGCGACTCTATATAACTGTCGACTCTAACAACGATTTGAACAAGAATATAGCCATTGGTTAGATCTTTGAACCATCCAAGATTTTGTATTAGGGATGTTTTGCAAAATAGCCATAGCTAGAAAATGGTTGGGGAGAGGAGGTGTTGTTTAAATGTATACCTCTCATGCCCACACACTTTGCTTTGGATTGTATTTTTAGTGAGATTGAGAGCATCCTAGTGCATTGCATCAAGAGTATGAGCTTTGTGGCACTAAAGAATTTTTAAACAAATATCATTAGCTTGTTACTCTTAAATGTTTACCCGCTAGATGGCTTGGAGCTTGTGGATCTGTGGAGCACTTCAAAGAAGATATGCTGTTCTAGAGTTGGTTGTAAAGAGATGTTGTGCTCACCCACCAGAGCGATGTAAAAGCAATTGTATTGGAATTGGGGTATGAAGAAATTGCTTGGTACGAACCTCTCAAGATCAAGTTGTGCCCTAAAAAATGAGCGGTTGAACTTAAGATTTTTTTGTTTTCCAAATTAGGCGCCCCAACTACTTGATAGACAAATGACTTATTTGCTAATTAAATAATTCATCATATGATCTACATATCTCCTTGTCTCCATCGATAGCAAGAACTTCACTTTTGTTAAAATTGACACTGAAATCAATATTAGTTTCATACCTTTGTAAAAAACCAAATAAAATAACAACTTAGGATTCCTCGCATTTTCCAAATCATGCTTTAGACATAAAAACTAGGTCACCTGCATATTGCATAATGACAACTCCTTCCGGAATGATATGGTAATTAGAAAAAAATAGTGCACTTTCTCTTTCAAAAAGAAATATGCAATGAAAAATTCATGCATGTTGAGGGTTCTATTTCTATATTGCAACAAGGGGAAACAATATTTTGGTTAAGATATGTCAGTGCTAAAATCAAAATGTGTTTGGAAAAAATACCAACAAAACATTACACGCTATAGGGGTGATTTGGGAAGTTCTATTTTTCTATTCCAAAACTAGCGACAACTATTTTGATAATGTTATCTTAACGAAGAGCATCTATTTTTCATTGTAAACACGCTCCGATAAAGATATTCTAATCATTATTCGATGAGTTCTACTTTTTTATGGTACTAAGGAGATTTTTTTTTCCGATAAAAATATTTTAATGCATGACTTAGGGAATTTTTTAATGTTAAAATAGTGAAAAATGGGATAAGAAGGATAAAAAAACTATCCCAAATAAAATAGTGTATTGTTAAAATAATATTCTGGTTAAGGTAGTGTAAAACTTAGACGGTACCATGCATGATTTAGGGATTTCTTTTGGTTAAGATATTTGAGAAACAACATAAGAATGAGAAAAAAATATTCTAATTAAAAATTCTGGTTAAGATAGTGTAAAACTTAGACAGTACCATGCATGATTTAGGGATTTCTTTTGGTTAAGATAATTGAAAAATAGCATAAGAAGGAGAAAAGAAATATTCTGATTAAAATAGTGCAGGGTTTCTTTTGGTTAAGATATTTGAAAAATAGCATAAGAAGCAGAAGATATTTAAAAATAGCATAATAAGGAGAAAGAAAATATTTTAACAAATAGCATAAAAAGGTGGGAAAAAAAATAAATTTCTGAAAAAATTAGACGCTAGAAGGAGGGCTTGAACCTCCGACCTTGTGGTTAACAGCCACACGCTCTAACCAACTGAGCTATTCCAGCAACTGATGACTTGCCTTCTCCTCTCCTCTCCAAATCAAGAAGGTGCCACCGCCGGCAGCAGATGCGAAAAATACCTAGAAAAAACAAACGAAAGCTCAGTCCCACCTCGTGCCCGTGCTCCCCTCCTCTCCCCGTCCCACCCCACGCCGGCAGTGCCGCTTCCGCCCGCCCCAAACGCCGCCGGAGCGAAGGTCGCCGCCGACCGCCACACCCTCTTCCTACGCCCCTTTCCCTCGCTGTCGTCCCCATCCTCTACCGCCGCCGCCGTCGACGCCCCCCTCCTCGCCGCGGCTGGGCTGATGTGGACGGAGATCCGCGCACATCGGGCTCCGCTGCGCCGTTGAAGGTCAGTTTCCTCTGCTCCCCAACCGCGGCCCCGGTCTCTCGCCGCCCAACGGCCCACCGCCGCCGCGTGGCCCGTGGCGTACTCGGTAGCTGTAGCTTGCTTCCCCGAGTTAGGTTTTTTTTTGAGATGGATTTGATGCGCTGCTACATTTCGTAGCTTGATGCTCACAGGTGCCATGTATAATTTTTGGTAAAAGGAACACCTTTGTTTGTTATTTGTTTTTGCCCTTTTCTTTTTTATATATATTGGAATCACCTTTAGGAATCCACTGCGGCCCCCATTTTCTACAACAGATGCGAAGAACAGTAGGGGAGGAGTGGAATTGTACAGTATAAATTGTATATTATTGCCTATTGGGAGTTTTTAGGGTCTTTTAATGATTTAATCCACTGCGAAGTACGAACTGGCAAGTGTGCGCCATGGGCCCCACTCTTCATATTCTCTGGGCTGGTATGCTGTATGCATAACCTTTGGATAGAAGTGATTTTGGTGTGTACAACGGTTCATGCAAATTTCCTGCATTTCTCATTTAGCTAAGCAGCACTGCTCATGCAAGTTTCCTTGGAAATGCTTGTTGCCCTAATACAATATAACTCTGAATTTAAGCTAGTAGTTCTTTTTCTAGGTAGTTAAAACTCCCCATATTTTCTAGGGTGTATAGGGTATGGAGGCTGAGTGATAAAAAATGTCTATTGCACTGCGCTGTTAATGATACTATTGAACTGGGCTTCAACAATATCCACTAGGAAATGACTCAGTTCTAATAGATAATTTTCAAATATCATAGATACATATTGTTTGATCTGCCAAACAGGGTGAATTCATCTGCAAGCCAGGATGTTTGTTTTCCCACTTATTGACTACTGTACAAAATGGAAACATTTGTTCTAACAACTGGAAGATCAGAATAAGTCAGATTTTTACCATAGAATTCTCATGGCCTTGCTGGATCACAAGAGTTTCCCTGTTGTTTTTGGTTCAGATGATAGACATGGTGTCTGCTGTTGAAGAGCTTAGTGGGTTAACCTCTAAAGAACTTGGGGAGATGCTGAAGGAGTCAGACAATTTTGTTTTGCAGTCCAAGACAGAAGATGGAGTTCCAAAGCAGGTACTTGTATCTACAAAATGTTTGCACAACTTGCAATGCCTCATTCCCTGACACCTGTTCTTTGTTGTAGGTGGACATGGAAAAACTTGTGTCCTCGCTTCCTCTTCATCTCCTTGCTGTATGTTTGGAGCTTGGGCAAGGCCTGGACTTGACTTATGTGCTTCGTGGCATGCGCTTTTTGCATAGTTTGTCTGATCTAGCATCCCGCCATACTAGACTGGAGCAGGTTACTTCTTTTATTATCTCGCACAAGTTTAACATATGACACCTTTCTTATGTTTCTTATTGGTTATGATATGATTTGAGGATTTTAATGTTCCATGTTAAAAGCTAGCTTGTGAATCACATCACATACATATGATGCTTGGATAATTTAAGTTATTTACTCTGACGCCCTTTGGAATGTAATGAAGCTCCTTTGTTGTCATTAGACTGATAGACTTTGTCCAACCGAGCTCAACTTGTTTAATATTTGTATTTTATCTTCTGGTTGATTTAATTTAGCTAAATGATGGGCGCCTAGCTCACAACAATATTTCCTTGCAGGTTCTTCTTGATGATGTCAAATTATCCGAACAAGTCATGGACCTGATATTCTTCCTACTTTCTATTCTTGCTGAACAGAAGAAGGTTTCCATGGGTTATACCAAAATGTTTTTATTCATTCATGTGTGCTCCACTTTGAATTATCATCTGATACTAATTCTGGTAACAGCTGTTTTTAAAATAGGAGAATAATGACGGTGCTTCTCCGCTTGTGCATGCGTCACTTGTAGCAGCTAGTCTTCATCTGTTGACAAGTTACTTCTCTTCCCAGTGGCATGAACTTGTCCATATTCTGCTTGCACATCCAAAGGTAACATGTGGGTTTATCGTAGTACCACTCTTCAATTTCTTGTGATATGTTAATTTTATCTGAAATTAACTTATGAATTTTTCCATCTACCTTATTTCTAAAGCAAAAGAACCAATGTTGTCTTTGCTTTTATTTTGGTTCCTGATCTGCTAAGTTTTGTTTACTACATCTTTGCTAACAGCTTCTCTACGCTAATCTCATTGTAATGAAGGTTGATTCTTTGATTTATGCTCTCCATCAAATATAATCATGTAACATGATTTTGAGTGCTAACCTTACTCTTGATGTTTTATTCCAGAGTTATTTTAGCTATCCTTGTGTGGCATTTGTTGTTTGAATCACATAGCAATCACTATTACCACGTCTTCTGACTAATCCCGATTAGTCAGGCTGATTGGTGCCATGGCGATCAGTTATGCATTACGATTAGTCACAATTACTTGTCATTAGTCATGATTTGTCCGGCTGATTGCTGCCACGGCGACTATGATTGGTTAGACGATTTGATAACATTGATAGCAATCACTGCAAGCTGCCATGTCAATTATTAATCCAAACTTGCTGTAAAATCTTGCAGTCGATACGAGGCTAGTTTTCTGCATTGGAGTTATGCTGTTTGGATTTTGTACACATACGTACATGCCTTCTTACTTTTCACGTTAACATTGCTGTTAAAACTCAGTTCGTTTATCTGGGTTATATCAGTACAATAGATCCCTTGGTGTTCTTACTGTCGTATAAGCATGATTTTTGAGGTGTGTCTAGGCATGCTCCCAATGCCACAGGGCACCACAGTAACACCTTGTTGCCTAGATGTACAGGCGTGCCCCCAATGCCTCAAAGGCTATGCTTATAAGAGACGTAGTTTATGCTAATGTTTTGCTGACTATTGCCCAGTTTATGTTCTGTGTGTTATATGATGCTATGATTCAAGTTTTTTCATGTGTATATTTTTTGATCCTGTGATTTGGGTTTTTATGTGTATGTTGTTTGGAAAAATTCTATCTGAGCATTTGTTTCTCTTTTTGATACCCCATGTGCACATACTGATTCATAATGCTATTCTTTCAATATATATGCTGTTCAGCAATGTATATCTGCTTAGGAACGCATAATTCAATCATTGGTGTGCATACTAACATTTAATAATTCATGGTCAGGTTGATATCTTTATGGATGTGGCCTTTGATAGTTTGCATGAAGATGTGAGGCTGCTAAATATCAGATTGTCATCCATGGGCTCTGGTTCCTTTCATGTTGGTTCTTTGGAATCTCGTCGTGCTCACTTCATCTGCCAACAGTGTGAAGCATCACTGCAATTTCTCTTGTTGTTGTGCCAGCAAAAGCTGTTTCGAGATCGGATTTTAAAAAATAAGGTCTCACCTATCTTTAGAGGCATATAATTTTTTATGCTATTGAGGGGGCAAAAGAATACTTGGTGTGATTGCCTTTTCTTCTCCATTTTGACTTAGTAAGGGATTAGTAGTTGTGCTGTGCCATTTGATGATAAAAATAGAAGTTGTCATGTTGAAATGATTTCCCTCCACTGGTTCACACGGTTCATCTTACTGCCTTCTTGTGCTTGGAAATTTATTAAATTATAAAAAGAGAAGCTATCATGTTGGCTGTGATCCCCCCACTGTAGTTCACATGGTTCATCTTACTTCTACTCTTTTCTGTGCTTGGAACCTTATTAAATTGAATACTGTGTGAAACCTTATGTAGTAGTTTTGTGTGAAGTTACATTTTTGTTGAAACATATAGTAGTTGGTCAAATCTGTAATTGGCTACTACACAGTTATTAAACATAATGCTCTTGGAAGCTTGCATGTTAAGGATTTTTTCGCTTAATGCAGGAACTCTCTAGAAATGGAGGCATACTGTCACTTTCGCACACTATACTGAAGTTAGTTGTCCCTGAATGTTTGAAGCAATCAACCGATCTTGTTGCTTCTATTTCCAGGCTCAAGGCAAAGATACTTTCTATTGTAAGTTAACTGCACATGATTGACCAGAATTGGAGTGTAGTAGTGCAAATCTATATTTGGAGACTGATTAAATTGTTGATATATTCAATTTCCCAGCTGTTGCAACTTTGTGAGGCTGAAAGTGTCTCTTACCTTGATGAAGTTGCCACTAACCCAAACAGCAGGCGGCTAGGGCAAACCTTGGCTCTAGAGGTCAGTTCTACTGGGGCTGACCACTGCCCAGGAAAATATTCTTTTGTATTTGCTGCTACTAGAAAAGGTATTTGCTTTCTCCAAATTTTGATTTTGCTCGATTACTGCAGGTTCTTAATTTGCTGAAGATTGCATTTGGAAGAAAACAAAACAATACTTCTGATTCTCATGATAAGGGTAAGTTTTACCCCATGGGATCTGTGCTTATCAGTGCATTGCGTCTTGTTGATGTCTTCTCTGATGATTCAAACTTCAGATCTTCCTTCATGACTAACACTGTAAGTTTTTTTGCTTAACTACTTGTGTTGACAATTATATCTTGCATTTTCCTTAGCAACTGAATGCGTTTTTTAAGCCAAGATAATGTCTTGCTTCAACTTTTTTTTGTTCATAAATTTTGCAGGTCCCGTTTTTAACCCAGATTTTAGCAACTGCTCATGAGGAATTTGTTTCGAGTTGGTGCTCTGCCAACGTACCAGCAATTGAGGAAGATGCAAGTCTAGATTATGATCCTTTTGGTGCATCAGAGGTGGCACTGTTAGCTTCTGATAATGTGTTGACTGAAGCTAAAGCTAACTATTCATGCCCTTTTCGCCCTAGCCTGCCTTCAATGCAATATGCACAGACAAGAACATCATGTGTAGTGAAAATAATAGCAAATTTGCATATTTTTGTTCCAAACATTTGTGAAGGTTAGACTATTCCTACATGCTATAAGTTTTATTTTTTTTGCAACACATTTTTTAAAATAAGTTCTGTTGTTCTGTCAACAGAGCAAGAAAGAGATCTTTTTCTTCAGAGCTTTCAAAAGTACTTGGTGTCTGGGAGTCCTAAACTATCATCAGACCAGCCAGCTTCTAGTGATTTTAAGGCCACTAAAGTCTGTACAAACTTAGGTAAAGTTTGTTTTGCTGTTTCTAGTTATCTGTTGGTTAATATATCCATTAGTGGCATGTCTAACTTCTTCTGTGGGTTTTGTAGGATCTTTGTCTGATTATGCTAAAACATTGGTTCCTAATTTCTTAAATGTGGAAGACGTGGTGTTATTAAGGTGCTTAAAACCATTTTACTAGATTTTATGTTGTATCCTGGTTTTCCCAAATGACGATTAAGTACTTTTTTGGTTACATGCCTGAACTAATTGGTTTTGATTATACTTTATTGTGTACTCCTTGATAATTTACTGTTCTGAATTCCTTGATAATATTTCTAAGCTTTTGTTTACATTTTGGCAGTGATTTTTCTGATAAGCTACAATCTTGGTGTAAATCAGAAGTTGGGCAAGTTGCAGTGAAGGTTTGTTTTGTGTACTCATTGTTATCATACTGAGCTATCAATGGTACTGAAATGTTACATTTTGTTGGCAGAGAAATCTCATCTTTATCATCATAACACAACTGCATAGCGTGCACACTTAATAGAGGAATTTTCCCATGATCTGCTCAGTACAAATTTTATTAGCCATAAAAAACATTAAACTGTCTTTACTTGTGGCTGTTGATGCTTGAATACTTGCATTGGGTGTTCAGTTTGCATTTGTAGCAGTTTGCTTCAAATCCTTTTTTCAGTCTCTGTTCAATTGTTGGATGGCCTCATTATGGAATGTTTCAGGTGGGACAAAATGATACTCCACCAGAAAGCACGGAGGACATGCACCCAGTGCAGCAGCCCTTGCTAACACGGACAAGCCCTCCGGACTCCAAAATGAATAACCTTCCAAAGGTAAATACTTAGATTATTTGGTGAATGAAACATCACTGGTGATTGGGTCCACAGTGAATTGGATTCTAATTGGAAGCTGATGACAACAGGATGTGCAGAACATGGAAGTGTCTACGCCAATACCCCCAATAAATCCACAGGGAAATGGTAAGGACGAGACTCCAAAGAACACTGTCTCTAGAAATGGTGGTTTCCTGCAGAATGCAGTTGGTCAAGACCTAGTCCATCTTGGCGTTGCAAGAACAGCCAGTGGTGGCTCTTCGGCTGTCGCTTCTGGTGTTAGCACTGGACACCAGCGCAGCAAAATGGATCTTGATCCAGCATCCAGCAGCGTGGATAATTTCAAAACACCAGAACTGACAAAAGAAAATGGTCTCCAGGAGGATGAGAAAGGGGAGAGTAGTATGTATGATGAGAGGCAACCTAAGAGAAGGAAGCGGACCCTTATGAATAATGAGCAAATAGATGAATTAGAGAAGGCTCTAGTAGATGAGCCTGAGATGCACAAGAACGCTGTTCTATTGCAGAGTTGGTCAGAGAAGTTAAGTCTGCAGGTATTTTTCACTTAGTCATTCTCTTCTTACGTCTAATTACTGAATGCATTCTCATTTATGAAAAACACGGCCGTGCTTTTGTAGGGCTCAGAGATCACAGCATCACAACTTAAAAACTGGTAAAACTGTGAATCTTCTTTAGCCATCAGTTTCTTTCTTCAAATTTATAGTACTGTTTTTGTGCTTCTCATCTACAGCTATTTGTAACAGTTTTCTCATGCAAATTCCAGGTTGAACAACCGGAAAGCTAAGCTTGCTCGCATTGCAAAAGAAAGAGGACCATTTGAGGGGGAGAATGCTGATAAGCCATCTACACCATCCACTATCCATCTTGGCGAGTCTTCCGAAAGTGCCGGGGAGGACAACTATCTACCCCCTGCGAGAGTGATGAACGCTCTATCCAAAGGCAGACTGGTGAGCCCAGACAGCAATGAGCAAATGTCGCAGGCAGAGTTATCCCCGAACACGATGCTGATCCGTCCATTCACGAGGTCCTTCTCACTGGAGCCAGGCCGCCTCGTTTCATTAGTTGACAGCGACGGGAAGGAGGTTGGCAGGGGCAAGATCTTCCAAACGCCAGGGAAGAGCCCAGCGGAGAGCCGTGTCTGCATGGTTGATGTTACCGAGCTCAGGACCGAGAAGTGGAGGGAGCTCCCGCACCCTTCTGAGGCATCTGGGAGGACGTTCCAGGAGGCTGAGGCGAGGAATGGTGGCATCATGAGGGTCTCTTGGGACGTCGTCAGGCTGTCGCCTGCAGTGTAGCAAGGCAGAAAATCTTTGTCAGGTTGTTGTATACCGCGAGGCACAGGATGAGTAGAGGGAGCCTTTGGTTTAGGACCAGAGACCAGATCATGGGATTCTCGGGGGCCTAAGTAACATCATGTTAAAACCTGTGGTTAACTGTGATGTATCCGTACTAACTGTCTTAAGCAATGCAGGTGGTTACTAATTTTACTACCGGTGTTACTGTCACCTGCAACGTGACATGAGAAACCAATGCTGAACGATGGAGTTGCATGTAAATAATTTAGCATTCACCCACCCGATCAACCATATGTTAATCTCATGTTAGGGCCTTAGAGAAAACCAAAGAAGAGGCTGCCCCAATCCTTTGTACTGTGCATCAATAGGTAAGCGGGCAAGGCCGTAGCATGAACAGGGCAAGTCAAAGGCTGCAGCATAAACTTCATTGCCGGTTGAAGCCCCTGTAGTAGAATGTTTTGCCTCTTCAGTCAAAACACTGAAAAAAGTGTCTCAGGGAAATTCTAGCAAGGGTGATATACTTCATGTCCAGAAAGACGTAGAACAGTGCTGGTGTGGAAATTCTGTAGATGAAGTGCTTGATCAATTGGACACCTGCTGTCAATTGATCACAGGAATGTGGACTTGCTTAGGCTGAGTATAAATGGGCAAGCATGAGTATTGTGCTCTGACTAGTAGGTATGGGCGGTTCATCACTTGGTGGTGAACTACAATCCTGAGCCCGAGTACGACGGGAGGCTAAACCGGTAAGTTTTTCATTTTTAGTACCGGTTTCAGCTTCCAATCAGGATTAAAAGGCTTTTAGTCTCGGTTGGACTAGCCAGGACTAAAGGAAAAATTTGGTGTGCGGTCAAAGTGCTGCTTACACCGGCAGTTTCGTTTCCCGCCCATGTTTAATATAAATAGGCTAAAAATTAGAAAATATGTAGTTTAAAAAATATAGTTCAAATGAAAAGGTTGTCAACTATAAAATTGCATAAGACTTTGAGTTCTATGACTTTTGCTATGGTTGTTTCTACTTTTTATGTCATTTTAAAAGTTCAAATTTTAAATTCAAAAGATTCAAACATATTTTTCCTTGGCAAAATAACTTCAAATGAAAAAGTTGCAAACTACAAAGTTACGTAACTTTTTGAGATATACAACTCCTGTTTTGGCCATTTTTTCATTTGGCAAATGGGTACTTCATAAAAACTTACTAGGCCCAATGGGGAGTTACCAACTACAAACTTATGCAACTTTTATGCAGTACTGCCATCTATGTGTAGTGAAAGTGCCGAGGGGTACATCGTAATCCCAGTTGTATCCATCTGCTCCATAACTTGGTCTAGAATGGCATCCAAGGCACATGTAGCACAGTATAATCATAGAGAAAATGCTGCAAATGGAGAAACAATTTTTTTTTAAAAAATCAGAGAACATTAATAGAATAATTAAAAACAACCAATGGAAATGAGTGAGGTAAATATTAGTGAACACTTTACCATGTCTGTAATGTTTCCTCGCCAAATTTTCGTTTATTTGTGCAACTGGGTGATTAGCACGCAAAGCTGCTATCTTGAAGTCCGAGTTATCAGGGATATCAATGTATACAAATGCATTTTAGTGCCACTAAACAGATGCATGGCATGTCGCCGGAGTTGAAGACAAGTGTTGAAGCGTTGTATGCATCGTTGAAAAAATATATTGCATACCATAACCGACCCTCTGCATCAGAGGTTGAGTTCTCAACGAAGTCCTCCACATCGAACAAGGTAAGTGCTGATTGCAGCTACTCTACCGGGTCGATAAACTGCAACACATATATGCAATATATTTTTTCAACGATGCATACATATTATGAAACCACACTAAAAGGTTTTCGAAAAATATTGCTTACAATAGCTGGAGTATAGGGAAGTCTGGAATGGCAAGCTCTGGAGCAAATGGTTGATCGCTAGGATAGTAACCTGCTGCGTGTGGCGGAGGATGTAGTACATTCATATAACCTGATAGACACCAAAAATTTGAATATAAATATATAATGCATATTTAAAAAATTACAGAATGCAAATAGAACATGGAAAAGAAAACATATGTATACCAGAAAAATCGCCATGAAACATATAATTCCTAACACGTGGAGAGAAGAGTAAAAAGAGTGAGCAATGTGTGCAAAAGGGGGCAAAAACTAGCTCACACCGAGCGCTCGGATTTGAAAATGATGTGGTCGGATTTGAGGGGAACATGACAGTGTGGTCAAGTATATAAAGTAGGGACATTCGTTCCCGGTTTGTGGAGCCGAATGGAACAAAAGATTTCAAAAAATATTTAGTCTCCGAGACTAAAGGTCAACATTTAGTCTCGGCCGATTGCATTAACAGACCGTGACTAAAAGTCCCCCCACCCACCTGCAAAAGCCTGCGGCCGGCAAGGGGGGGGGGGGGGGGGGGGGAGCCATTGCCCATTGGGCATGGGACTCTAGTCTTGGTTCTTATTCCCAACCAGGACTAATACCTCATTTACTCTTGGACGTAAAAATTACCGATGCTAAAGCCAAAAATAGGTGTGAATCAAAAGTCTATTCTCTACTAATGATATACTCAACCGTGACATTTACAACATCACCTTTAGTTTGTCACCTTTATTAATTACCGCACAGAGGTTTATGTAGATTCTTTTTTTTTAAACAACACGAGGAGAGCTGAGGCGCTCCACCTAAATATATTCTCCATGGATTCCGGTACACCGCACACCGGTAATGGAGGGTGCAAAGCACCTAATACATGAGTGACCCTTGAGAGGACCAACATGTTACAAAGAGAGGGGGAGAGATGACAATGCCATCAACATCGGCAACAACACAACACAACAACAACAACGACAACAACATAGTTCAGCTACTAGCTCAACCTACTAACTGGAATGGACGCATGCATGACACTACTTCTTAACACGTGTTACGTTGATGAGAGGATCGGAGCTTGCCACGTCGGACGCATGGGGTTGCTCACATTACGTAGACGTCGAGCTCGAGCACGGCGTTGTGGTGGGGCACGAGGCTGACGGTCTTCCACAGCACATACCCGCGCGCCATCCTGAACTGCCCCGTGCCGCCGACCACCGACAGCTCCCTGACCGGCGCGCGGACGTCGTCGCGCCCACCGACGGTGACGGAGCTGCCGGCGTAGGGGCCGCCGGAGCTGAACACCACGTTCATGGTCACCAGCAGCTCCAGGTTCCCCGTAGATGCCCAGATGAATTGGCCCTGCGCGCGCCCCACCATCGACGACGACCGCGACGCGCTCGCTGTCAGCACATCGTCGACCACGATCGTGTCGCCCATGTGACCCCGGGGCCCGTTCAGCACTTGCACCGCCGTCGGCGCCGAGCCGGTGAGCACGTCGTGCATGTAGAAGTGCAGGTGTGTGGCCGCCGAGACGGGCCGCGTGGCCGGGCCAACGGCGAGCACGACGGCGGCGAGCAGCACAGAGTAGAGCTTGCAGGAAGCCATGGCGTAGAGGAGTGTGTGTGTGTGTGGATGCTGTAGCTAGTGATCGAGCGTATGCTTATATAGACAGTAGCAGCAGGTGCAGTGAAAATAATATCTCAGCCAGGTGAGCTATTGTGACTGAACATGCATGTGAAATAAATGCAGACGGTTGCAATTCATGGGTTATCCCTTTGCTCATAATAACCGTATTCCGGCCACTGGCAGACGTATAACAACCAGCCCAGAGTAGACTCCTCATCAGAACTCTGTTTGCACACAGTCACTGATCTGCTAGGGCGAATTCATGTGAAATAGATGAGCTTGTGTGTACCTCTTCTCTATGTTCCTATCTCATGCTGCAGCTTGAGGTTACTGGTTTACTGCTAAAGGGGCAAAGTTTATATACCATGATGAGAGATCACATTTCCAGCTAAGATATTAGAGGAGACCAAACTACTTACTGCAATTCTCTTAGCTTGGACTGATAGAAGTAAGGAATTAAGGATGCAAAATGTACTCCGGGTTTGCATTGAATTGCACTAGGGGGTAAAAGGTGAATCTCTTGCATGATCCTATCTGTCTAGTCACGCCTGGCCAGCTATTGGTATGAGAGCTGAAGCCGTGACTAGGGGAAGCCATGAAGTTAAAGATTGATTGCCGCAACTGCGGTGACTGTGGACATTTCGCTAATGGGCGTGTGAGAAGGTAATCAGCGCAGTCCCATAGCTTGCCATTGCAAATATGCTGATGAGCAACTGCGGTGACTGTGGACATTTCGCTAATGGGCGTGTGAGAAGGTAACCAGCGCAGTCCCATAGCTTGCCATTGCAAATATGCTGATGAGCCGCCATATATGATGTCATATAATTCGATTATGCTTCTAAATGTTGCTTTCTAATAAAGTCCACATCCATCCATGCATCACATTTTAATAATACTAAGTATCTTAAAATTCTTAGCCCATACTAGTGGAATTAGCATGGGTTGACGGTCCAACTTATTTAAAAAAGTGAATATGTCACTTATGTAAAATTGTTGTTTCTTGTTTCCCTCTATATTTCTCAGATTTTGTCAGTTGTTCTCAGAGGAATTAAATACTTCAAGAGAAAATTGGCAACACATGAAAATATATATAATAGTATCCATTCATTCTGAAAGACCTAATGGTTAAAAACTAAGAGAAATTTAGGGTGTTCTTATATAGCCGTAAAATCAAAAAGAGTTTTCACATGTTTCAAAACAAGTTGGGGGAAAGTACTACCATTCATTCATTTAGATTACAAATATAGCGGTCTAACTTCATGAAATGTTGTGAGTTTTGCAATCTGTCTCCTCTTCTCTAATTTATTTCTAAGTGAACTGCTAATTTACTATCATCACTGTACTTCAGTGACCTGAATTAGAAAGGTTGCTATCCAAGTCGAACATCTCATGGTAAATTTGCTAATTTATTTGTGACGAAAATACGTCAGTCCAGATGTGGAAGTACTATCAATTATTTACCTTAAGAACCCATATTTCTTGTATATTCTCAATTATTATCAAAGGAATTGTTCAAAATGTCCACGTCCATTTTCATTGAAGAGCAAGAGGTATACTTTTGTTTCAGTATGTATCTGTGTGCGCATGTCTAATGTACCCTTTCACTTTTAGAAACAGTGGCTGACAATTTATAATACGAGTTTCCTTGCATCTTCTGCTCATGCATGGGTTAGTTGTTGCTGAGCTATATTGTGACTGAACATGCGAAATAAATGTACACGGATGCAATTCATGGGTTAGTTGGAACTCAAACCTATGGATTACCACTCATAACCATGTTCCAGTAAGCACAATACTCAAGACGTGAATGGAACTGAAATCTATGGATTATTACTACTTCTCATCATCAGAACTCTGTTTGCAGACTATCATGATCACATTCACATGAACACACCATGCCACCGTGTTGATCTGCAAGGGCGAATCATGTGAAATAGATGAGATTGCATGTACTCCTTCACCTCTATATATCTATCTCATTATGCAGCTTAAGCTTACTGCTAGAGGGGCTAAAGTTTACTATGACGCTATTAGAGATCATATTTCGGGTTGGGACATTAGAGGAGACCAAAGTGGCTACTATGATTCTCTGAGCTTTGATAGTAGTAGGTATGCAAAATGTACTCCACATGTGCACTGAATTGCACCTGGACAGTTGAGGGCATGAGGTTTGAGGGTATTGGTAAGGGAAGCCCTTAAGACAGTTGTGCTCCTAGCAACAGGGTGACCGGCAGTCGGCTACTAGAGCTCTGATGAACTGGATCCAGAAGGCAACAACTAGCACCTAACAACACCGAGGGCTAAAGGCAGGAGCAGCCGCACAAATTGGCAATTGGTCAGATCAGTGTATTGAATTTCTAAGTTAATTTAAAATTTATTTTGTTGTTTTTAAGCTTTTTTAACTTTTTAATTTTAGGTGTTGTCACTTCAATATGCTCAACAATTGGAACTTTTATATGTTATGAATAGTTTCAAGTTATGCTCAATTCTATAATAATGATGCTTAGTTATGTGTAATATTTGTTATATATTATGTAATTATTGTTACATGGTATTATACATTCTAAATATTGGTATTTAGGTTGCCAATTTTTAACAGACCATCACATTCAACATATACAATCTCAAAGACCTAGTCCCTCCCCTATTTGTCTTGGAACATTTATATATCATTTATTATATATCACCCAACAACAAGTTGAGCAAATGAATAAAAAAAAAGTTACCTTGACATTGAGTTTAGTTGGGACTAGAAGATATTATACCCTTCCATTGAGTACGAGCACTTTTACATAATCCACATGTCATTCTCAAGTATCCAAACAAAACCATGCATATGATCCTTTTAAAGTTACGATTGAAACTGATTTCTAGAGGAGGGAGGGCTTTGATATTTGAATGCATCTAGTAAGCACCAATTTGTTGGTTTGGGAGGTTTTGTGATTGATGAACACATACAAGTGCTTGTGGGCTAATGTGTGCTTTGTAGTGGATAATCGTTAGTTATTCACAGGAATGGCCACTATGTCTTAGCCTAGAAGATGTGCGATGAGTTGTGGCACTAAGGATATTTTTGGAGACCAAGGACTTTAAGGCGATGCTCAGAGACATTTTCTATAGAGTGCATTAGGAATTTGTTTTTCTTTGGCCATACTATTAAGTAGATCCAAGGTTTGTATCTTGTTCAAGTGAGTATTTGGTATGCACATAAGGCTTACTCTCATTCAAGACTAAAAGCATAAGTGGCCCTATTGGATATGTTTTAACTCAAGGATCTCAAAGAAGTTGATTTGATCGAGATCGGTCTTAAACTAGGCTTGGAAGATGCAAAGGAATGTGCATCACAAGATAGGTGTGATGCCTGGCAGATCATCTAGTGGCATGACCCAGTGCAATGCTTACTTAGCTCAAATAACTAAGTTGTCACCCATATGTATCGCCGTGGCTTTGTTGCACCCAACAAATCATTGGGTGAGGCTTTTCCTTGGCTGCTAACAAGCAGCCATCCCACCGATGTGCACCATATGACCCAATGGAGATTGTGTAACTTCCCAGCAAAATCATTCGGTGGGGGCAAGCTTGACTCTGGGATATGTTGGCCAGGTTTCGGTACTACGCCATATGATCTAATGATGTTGGTGGATGTTCTGTCTAATTAATAATCAGTTTATCACAAATAGTGAATCACAAGGTTAGCACTTGGGGCATAGATTTATATTGGTTCAGGCATAGGGTTCAAAGAGCTTCATTCCTTGTTGTGCACCATGTGCAGGGTGTGGTGGTGCTGATGTTTATTTGCTACTTCATCCTCTTATGCCAATTAGGGGTACCCTACACCTCGTTACATAGTCTAGAGGTAGGGTTTATAATGGGAAGACCCAATTGACTAGGTTAGTTTCATAGAAATTATGTCAGATTTTTACATATGGAATGAGTTCTAGGTATATATTGTGATGCCTTGTTTGTCAAGTAAAGGTATCCCAATCTGGTTGGGCCTCTTGAGTAGTCCAATTGAGCCACCCTCCTGGTTGGGTGATTTTCCTAGAGGTGACAATTCCTAAGCCCATGTAGTCGATAGTAGCCCTCGAGGCCTTCATGAGGAGCTTTTTGGTCTTCCCTGCCATGCAGATTTTGCTTTATCACTTCATGCTTGTCGCCTTGCATGAAGGATCCACCTACTTGTAGTCATGAAGGGCTCATTAAAAGTGGAAGTACTGGTCCCAAGGAATCCAAGTGATCTATATTCTTTGTTGATGCCTGTTGAGATGAAGGTTCCAAAGTCGTTGGATCCACCTACTACTAGACCATGACATATAAATAGAAGCTAGTCTAAGTGTGCTTGTAGCAAGTTTTCTTTTAGAGGCATCCTAAGCTGGGTGCTTGTAGTGGTAGGATACCCCTTTTCAAGTGCCTCACCAAGGATTTTCCTTTCCAAAGCTTTCAAGAGGGCTTAATAGATCTATGTGAGTCTTCCTAGAAGCATTAACTACGTGCTTGAGGTACCAAAAGAATGGTCGTGAAGTAGGGGTGCTAGGAAGCACTAAAACTGTTATAGGTAGTTCCTGTAGTTTCATTGTTGCATGGGATACCTTCTTGGTTCTAATGTGGCCCATGATTTTTTGGTGGCTTTGGTCCACCTAATTCTTCTAGTGCCTGAGCCTTTTCGTGGATCAGACCGAAGGATGAGCTCACTAGTAGATACCAAAAGAGAACTTATGTCATGCCTATTGAGTTCTGCCTCCTTTGATTCCTTGTTAGGAGTTGTAGAGCCATGGAGGATATGTGATGTGCACTCATGGTCTGTAGAGGCTTGTATAAATGAAGTCTCTTACTTGACTTGCCTCCAATATGGAGAGGATAGAGCCACCATCCATAGGAGTAGTTGCAGGTTCACCAAGTCTTAGGTAGACCTAGGATCAAAGTTGTTACTATATACATGTTGACCCAAGAAGGTTTTTGTTAGTGTATATATCGCTCAATGTAGATGCACAAAATGACACATTGCTCTTAGGAATAGCAATGTCATGCTCGTTGAGCTAGTTAGGGGAAGGATGAGTAGCATCTAAGTACCCTATGGTAGGTACTCTACAATAGAATCCTAGTTAGGGGCACGCCATAAACTTCTAGTCGATCACAAGCAAGGTTTTAGTCCTAATTGATCAAAGGCCATACAAATTCCACACGATCCATGCTTGATGATCGAAGTCAATTGGTATGAGTACTATAGCTTCTGAGTCACACGCATGACTTCATTTAAGGACAAGCTAAAAGCCACTATAATATTCCTTTGACCTTATGTTTCAACAAGCTGGCTTAGGGGTACATTGTGTGGATCAATTGTGCAAGCCCAATTGCATTCATTGGTCAGAAGTTTAAACTTCAAGGCCCATTTTGTCATGCTAGATAAGTATGAGGATAGGCTCATCACAATGTGTTCGTCCCTTCATCTTTTCTACTCCCACTTCTTGGGTCCTTTGGTATAGCCCTCTTGCCTTTCTCACTCAGCCAATCGCAAAACCTAACTTGCTGCCACTTCTTGTGTCCTTTGGTGTAGCCCACCCACCTTCTCACTTGAGATGCACCGGAGTAGTGCCCTCGTGGTGCTGAAGCCAAGTGACAACAATATTGAGGGGGAAGCAATACATTATGAGGAGTGGGGCACCATCATCAGGTGGTGGAATTGTTCATCCATTAACACATTGAAGGACATCTATGGTGTGGAGGGTGTGCCTCCTCAATATGGTGGAGGAGTGGTAATTGGCAGTGGAGGGGCTCATAGATGGAGGTAGTAGAGCGACAAACATTCTCCTCGCCAAACTGCAGGGATGTTGTCATTTTCATGTCCTTCGAGGATTTGATGCACTACTATTGATATTCAAGTGCACCACTTGATTCCCAATAGTATTATGCATGTCTTGGCTTTCATCACCCTATGCAAGTGCTTCCTTTAGGTGGAGCCCCACTTTGCTTATTGGCTAGAGTTATTTGAGGCCCAGCTGCAATTGGTCAATTCCCATCCCTAGGTAGTAGGTGGGATGGGGTTTTAGCATCCCTAAATGGACTAGTACAATGAGATATCCCCCTCATCTCATCTAATTGGGGGTGGCACCTAGAAGAGTGATTCTACATTCGAGATAAAAGCTTACCCAAGTATGCCAACATGGCAACACATTCATCTATGAAGATCATCTATGTAGATCTGTCTGATGCAGAAGAACTAGGCGGACTTGATGATGCGAGAGATTTTGAAGCTAAAGTAAGAGGGTATGATTGGTCTTGGCCTAAATCACATTTTCATTCATTGGAAGGAGCATCGAATATGGGACTAGATAAACACTTATATATTCATTGTAGGGAATTTGTGTTGTTCACTGTAGTTGTTGCCGAGGTGCATGCTCTCAAGCTTAAGGAAGAGGTTAGGGCCCTTGCCTCGAGTATGATCAAGAGGCATGCCAGAACGAGGTTGCCTAGAGATCTAACATTTTTTGTTTCTTTGATCTTTTAATGTGTATTTGTTTTTTACAATGGTCTCTCTAGTGTTCTCGACCTTTAGGATAATCTGATGAAGGACTTTGTAAGAGATCAAGCACCTGAAAGAAAGGTACATGCGCCTAAAGTAGGAGTGGCCACTAGTGGATTAGGAACGGGTAGCCGGTATTTGGTTGGGAGACAAGGTGAGGTGTGGGATGGTCGTGTCCCTAGTTTGTAGGATGGACTAGCCCATTTTCAATTTAGTTGAGGAACAATGGGACCAATCCATTTTCTGTTTATTCGAGACATCAAAAGTGTAGTCAGCATCTGACAATTAAGGCCTATTTGTCATTTTTTTAGTTTTTTCTTTTTCTTCCTCTTCTCCCTATCTCCTTTGACCTTTGTCCCCAACCACCGCATAGAGCTCGCATGAGCGCAACAATAGAGCTTTGTGCGCTTGCCCTACCTACGCAAGGCTCCTGCCACCACCCGGTCGCCCATGCACCCTCGTGCTGCCCGCGTGGCCCCTCGCGCCATCTCCCACCGACTGGCGCCCTCGTCTGCGATCGGTGCATCTTTTCTTCATGAGCTCTTCCGTGTCTGGTGCACCTCCTCTCCATGACTTGTCTACATTCGGTGCACCTCTGCGAGCCACTCGTCTCACCTGGTGGACCACATTCAAGATATTTATAGGGATGGGGGGCTTGCCTCGCATCTCATAGGAATAGCCCCATGCAGGATGTCCTCGTCCCTATTTGCCTCCCAGCCGAACATCCCTCATCCTAGAGCCGTCCTATCCTGTCCCACCTCGTCCCTACAACCAAACACGACCTTAGCTACTATTGTCGTGGCCCCCCGTTAACCCCAAACCTAACGAACTACGAACACTAGCTCAAAAGTGGAGTACGGATGGAGAAGAATCCCACAGATTGGAGAACAAAAGAAGTCACACAGGTCTAAAAGCTGTTGGCTCGTTTTTTAATTTGAGGCCGACTCATATGGCACAATAGCCCTTGTGGCCCAACGACTAGGTCACATGGCACATCATGCCAACAACTATGCTAGGGCTTTCACTTCTATGCTGGTAGGGTCCAAAACATTTTGTGTCATGCCATGTTAAGAGACCATACCATCATAGCCTATCCTAAATTGCACGGTCCAAGTCTTAGTTCTAACTATGACATATATTAATTGTTTAAATTCATTTTTATTATATACTCAACCGCAACATTTACAGCGTGAACTTCAGTTTGTCACTTTTATTACCGCAAAGAGGTTCACGTAGGTACTTATACAAGGCTTATTGGGGGTAGAACACGTGTTACGTTGATGAGGAGCGGACGTATGTTTGCTCACATGACGTACACGTCTAGCTCGAGCACGGCGTTGGGGTGGTCGAGGCTAACGGTCTTCCACAGCACGTACCCGCGCGCCATCCTGAACTGCCCCGTGCCGCCGACCACCGACAGCTCCCTGACCGGCGCGCCGATGTCGTCGCGCCCCACCACGGTGACGGAGCTGCCGGCGTAGGGGCTGGAGGTGAGCACCACGTTCATGGTCACCAGCAGCTCCGGGTTCCCCGTGGACGCCCAGATGTAGTGGCCCTGCGCGCGCCCCACCATGGACGACGACCGCGACGAGGTCGCCGTCAGCACGTCGTCGATCACGATCGTGTCGCCCATGTGTCCCCGGGGCCCGTTCACCACCTGCACCGCCGTCGGCGCCGAGCCGGTGAGCACGTCGTGCATGTAGAAGTGCAGGTGCGCGGCCGCGGAGACGGGACGCGCGGCCGGGCCGACGGCGAGCA
The DNA here is from genome assembly GCF_000003195.3 of Sorghum bicolor. Classification (NCBI taxonomy): domain Eukaryota; kingdom Viridiplantae; phylum Streptophyta; class Magnoliopsida; order Poales; family Poaceae; genus Sorghum; species Sorghum bicolor. The sequence continues at coordinate 68,618,995 of NC_012874.2, read as the reverse complement.
CCACGGCGACGGCGAGCAGCGCCGAGTAGAGCTTGCAGCAGGAAGCCATGTCAAGGAGGATGGTGCGCGCGCGGGTGTGTGTGTCTGTGGATGCTCTAGCTAGTGAACGTGCGTATGCTTATATATAGATAGAGAGTAGCAGCAGGAGCAGGTGCCCGGTGGAGTGAAAAATATCTCAGCCTGTGACCTGCTGGCTGATGCTGATTTATTCTAAATAAAAGCACCTAGCAAACTCGTAAAAATGGTTCTCATGGCATTTCCATTCGGTAATGATACTATGCGGGCGTACGTCCTGTCCGGGCGCCGCGAATGTGGGCCTACAATCCAATTAAACGAACGCACCCGAACCAACTCATCTATCTCTGTCTTATCTCTTTCCTCGAGTCGGACTCCCTCAGCGCTCGTAACATTCTGCTCGTCCTCTCCTCCTATGACTCTTCTACTCCCTCGCTCTACTCGCGTGCTGCCGTGCCTCCCCTCCCTCCATGGCCTCCAAGCCACCGGAGAGGATGGCGATATCGACGGCTTCCGACAAGCCCCCTTCCTCCCTCCCTCCATTCCTGCCCCTTTCGCGACCTCCATGGAATCGAAGACGAGGACGACGGCGGTGGCTCTAACGAGATAGGTGGTAGAGGGATCTAGATCTGAGGCCTTTCTCCCTCTCCCTCCTGTTCTGGATATGATCCGAGCCCTCCTCCTCCTCCTCCTCTTCTTCCTTCTCTTCCTCTGGATCTAAGGGATGCGGTGGTGACTAGGGTTCTGGTGAACTCTCGAGGTTCAGCTCTCGCGCGTGTTGTAATGGTGTTCTCCAGATGTTGCAATATATTTTCAGTTGTTGTTTCAGTAGGCTAGGCTTCCAGCGAGCTCTTAGGTTCAGATTTCGCTGTCGTTGCAATGGTTCTCTCTGGATGTTGCGGCGGGTTTGGATCGTTGTTGAAGTACTGTTTTTTGATATGTTGTTTCAGTTTTCTCAGTCGGTATGTTGCAGTAGTTGTTGCGTGTTGTTGCAGCAGTGCGTTCGGGTGTTATTGTAGTAATATGTTCATTGTGTTTCAGCAACTATAGTCTAATGTTTCAACTGTTTTTCTTGTTTGTTATTATAATATGTTTAAGGTCTTTTAACTTCATCATCTCGGTGTTCGAGTTGTTGTCATTTTTTTTGTTATTGTTGCAATATACACGTTTACGGTGTTTCAACTGATTCAATCTTTTTGTTGCAGTAGTTCGTCGAGTGTTGTTTCAATATTGCGCTTATGGTGTTTGCATTGTCTTCATCCTTATGTTGCAGTGCACAGGCGGGGAGGGGGGTTGGGGGTTGTGAGGGTAAACTGGCAGGAGGCGGATGTGCTGGGGGCTGACGAGATTGGGGACAAGTTTGATCTACTTTCTCCTCTACGCGCATGTTGGGGACGGGGTGCGGGGTGGGCGAGTGTGGGGGCGTGCGGAGAGGGGGGTTAGGGGGAGGCGAACTGGCAACAGACGGATGTGCTGGGGGGCTCGCGAGGTTGGGGGCAGGTTCGATCTACTTCCTCCTCTGCGCGCACGTTGGGGGCCAGACGGGGCCTTTCCTTTTTCACTTTTTCCTTCATGCGGGGAGAGCAAGTGTGGGGGCGTGTAGGGACAGACGGGCCCCTAGGTGCGTCCAGACACCGCCTGCATCCGGACGTCCGGGCGCTAGGAGCTCCGATTTCATTTGCAATCTGCAGTCTTGCTCTTTCTAGCTCTTTTAATCTTTTTTTTGCGTACCTCAGTTTTGAGGTTTTGAGTCATGACTGAAAGTACTGTTCGCCGATTTATTATGAAAGAAAAATACTGTTGGATGATAAAAAAAGTACTGCTAAAGACAAATTATGGATATAGAAGCTGGATTTTTATCCATTATCTCAAAAAAGAAAATTGGGGTGCATCTGGGTCTGCAGCACTTAAGCCCGGCCCTTCTGTCATTTCTGCTCCATGCCAACATTTTTATCTGAAAATTGACCCAAAGTTTCATCCCTTTTCCGAATACATCTCAGGATCAAAGTTCCTCTAAAAGAATTAACAATTATTCAGTATCTTTATGAAACTAAATTCAAATTTCGTTCAATAGTTTTTTTCGTGCAGTTACCTTTGCTTCATATGGGTATTGTGGTGACATTATGTTTTCTGCGATTCTCATCTTTCGGAGGCGATTAAAAAAAAACTTTGCAAGGCCTCTCCTCAACCTGACATAATTGAAACTGACGGATAGGAATGTGCATGGCTTTTTCAATGATTACATAAATAGATCCATCCAACGTAGGAGACAAGAGAACAAATTAGAAACAGTTAATTGGTCGTCTTCTGAATGCAATGGGATGTCTCTTTCCTGTACCCCATGGTCCTGGGACTGAGTGTCGGTTCTTTGCTTGCTGCCGGTGCATGATGCATCATGAACAATGCCCTACCTGTTTGTTTGTTTGCATATTTTTTTTTTCATTGCGCTATCTGTGACTGTCCATGAGTAGTGAACCTATGTCTTTTGGGACAAGAGCAAGATGGCAAGATTATTTGCAGCAGCTTCCAGGTTCCCAGCTAGATATACCATTTTCGCTGACATGCCATGCATGGGACTGTGGGCTCAACTCCGTGTTCATCTTCAACAGCGGCTAGTTGACTGTGCAGCAGATAATGTTTAGCTTCTACTAATAACTAAGTACTAGTTAGTTTCTAGCTGGAAAAGTCGTGGCGACACATGCACTTCTTGTTTCTACGTTATTGATATCCCAACGAGGAGAATGATCTCCATTGGATTAACGATTAATAATGGATTTCGAGAAGGTCGTTCACATGTCACAATAATGTCCTGAATGTGCACCAGCATAAGCATTATCTGGCCTGAATGACAGGTCAATCATGGTTCTAGCGGATGGCCTAGGCACGTGATCAGTGGACGTTGTTTTTCCATAATTAATTGAGCTCTTTTACCGTGGTTGAGGTACCTCTTGATCCCTTTTGGTTCTTAAATAATTAATTAATGCTAATTAGTTTTACGAGTGGAAGGTTAATATGGTAATTGTGGCTCTCCCTTCCCACGCTACCGGTCCCAACCAGTACCCGAACTCAAGCGTGCGCGAAGGACGCGAGCAGGTCCACATCCGCGAGACAACTATTGTAAAAATTCTCTAATTAAATACATCTCGAAGGGGCCTCCAGTTTATCTGAGAAACTTTGATGGTTTTTCTTTATTATTACTGGAACAGCCTATATATTTTTTAAGAGACCAAACCTGTACACAGATACATTGTACCAAAGTGAATTCAGTTTTAAACAAAACTGTATAAATCATAGGATGATCATATTCATAGGAAGGGTACTTGCCGATCCAAGTATCATATCAATGGAGAATCGGAGTGGCAGCGCCACTTATTAATGCGGAATGAGCGCAGTCTGTTCATCTTCAATAAGCACAGTTTAGAAGAAACGGATGCCTCTCCTGTCCAAAATACAGTTGAACTAACAGGATTAGGTCCACCCTGTTAGTTGAACTAACAGGGCGGATCCACCCTGCCGAACAAGTAGGCCAGCGGCGCTCCTCCGTCCCCTGCCTGCGGATCTATGACGGAGCGCCAACCAATGGCGGATCCAGCTAGCAGTAGTACAGATGGGCTCGATGGGCCTATCGATGGGCTCATTAGGCTTATCCACTTTTTTGTTTTTATTTTATTAACCGAGATGGGCATCAAACCGCCTCAGGAAATGTCACATTAACCATGATCTTTGATCCGAGGCGGTTGGCCAAAATGTCTCGGTTAAGCTATTTTTGCCCGCCTCAGTTAGTTTTGGGTAGTAGTGTTCAGATCGAAGCTTCGACGAGGTGGGTGGCTCTGGCAACAGTAGAGCTATAATCACACTTCACACGCACCCCTACCTAGCGTTCTAGTTGTCGCAGGTCGTCTCTACAGAAAGCATCATTGTTCGTCATATATTAGAAGTGTGGGTCTCTGGTGGCTCAGCCGTACTCAAGAACACGAGAGAAGACATGACAATCACTACTACATAAATCATTTTGCAAGATGGTTCCCTTTTATTAACCGAGACGGTCACAAAATCCAACCGTCTTGTAAAATGCTTGAGGATTTTCATAGGCAGATGTTTTTATTTATGGTTGACTGCCTCACAAAATGCATTTACCAAGGTGGGCATCAATTTATGAAGGTGGTTACAAAATAGCCACCTCCAAAAATTGATTTACAGAGGCGGGCAATCCAAAAATGGAGGCGGGCCACAACCAATAAATACCAAAACCCAGAAAAACTTGTTTTCAATGCTTCTATCAGGCTTCTGTATAAACAACACTTAGGGTTTTTAGCCCTCCAACTCTAACCCTCTCCCATCCAAGCCTGTCGCATTCCACTCTCTGAGCCACACCCTTTGCTATCCTCCATTCCTCTCCCTCACTCTCCCTCCTCTCTCTCCCTCTCCCCCTCACCATCAGTAGCATGCAGCGGTGGCGCAAGGCAGCCACCCCTGAGGCGGCAGCGTGCGGGGCGGCACCCATTGGTTGCGGTGGCGCTGGTCCTACTCAGCGCGCTTTGAAAGCGTGGAGGTGGAGGTCATGTGCCCTAGCTTCCTCCCCTTCCCTCATCCTCACGGTGGATCTGGTGCGCAGACCCCAGCAGCGGGGAGCTACTACGGCAGCGAGCACACGAGTGGGGGCCGCTCGGTGCCCTCCTAGAGTGGATCTACGTCCCTAGCGGTAGATCTACGTTAGGGGCCATGTTCTCGTGCGCTGGGAGCTTGGTGGCACTGCCTTGCGTGGCCCCAGCATGCGGCAGCGTGGACATGTGGATCCAGCAGTTGTGGAGGCTCACGCCCTATCGTGCTCGTGGTGGTGCGACAACATGGCTCATGGCTGTCTAGGTCCGACGACAGAAGTAGTGCATGTGAATCTAAAGAACGTAGTGATGCTTGGATGGGCTTGGTGGGCCTCGTCGATGGGCTCAACAAGCTCCATCGATGGGCTCTCTAGTTTTTTTTTATTTTTTATTGTTGACTAAGGTGAGCATTTGAACTGTCTTGGGAAAGATCTATTAACCTTGACCTTTGAACCAAGTCGATTGTGATACCCGCCTCTGTTAATCATTTTTGTCCCCCTCCCGTAAGTTTTTAATAGTAGTGGATGTATCTTGGTTCCAGCTATCGAGGCCCCACTTCTAGCAGTGAGGAGTTCTTCGTATTCAGAGCACATTCGGGGCTACAGTGAAGGAATATGAGAGTTTGTCTAGGGATCACTCGGTGCTATCCTAAAGCTCGTTCACGGTGGGGTTTCTTCCCAACAAGTAAGGGAATCAACTTTCTCTTCCTAGATTCTTTTGAGGGACGAGCACTCTGCTATTCCTCCTGGTTTGCTTTTGGTGTACATATTCAACTGAACTTGGATTGCTCCACTCCCCCTATGGGAGTCAACCTTCCCCTTATATCCTAAGGAAGGTTGGGTACAAGGTGGTTTGGAGGCTTCAGTCTTGTGCACTAGGGTCCAAGCGGTGCTGCTGCAGCATGGATGGATTTTGGTGTTGTCGTGGAGTTAAAGGAGCCATGGGCACCGCCTGACGTTGATGAGGCCCTAACACTTGACCGTCAAGGGCTGTCTTGCTCAGTTCAGCCTCTACTAGGTGAACCTTCTCGAAGCTTCCTTGGCGGTGAAGGTGCCCTGGCTCGAGGGGCTAATGAGCTGGCTTGGAGTCTAGCTCCCTAGAGCCGGTGAAGCAGTTTGTCCTGTTGTGTCATGCCATCTATGTGACCCTATCGAGAGAGTGGCCGATAGCGCCTCTGGCTGGCATTGTGGAGTCCTCGGGCCTGCCGGGGCCTTGGATGCTCGAAGGGTTGGCCGATGCTCGGGGCGTCAATCATTGTTCCGAGCGCTAGATCAGGCCGTGGTCGGGCTAGAGTCAGGCTCAAGCTCCAGGCAGAGGGCGGGGGCGTGCTTGGGCTTAGCTTAACTTTGCTCGGTGATAGTTTATCAAAACTAGAGTTAAGCCAGATCTGTTTAACTGTGCCCAAGTGTAGGAATCGGTCGGGGGTCTGTCAGTCAGGAGCCTTTCTGATTGGGCATGTTTCTAATTTATTTTTTAATAGAAAACACTAAAAGCTTCAAAATGGGTATGGAAATTGCGTACCGCCTTCTGTACCTTTTTTCTTAACCTTGGATCATTTTTGGGACTTAACAAAGGTACATATAAGAAGGTCTCCAGTTCATTAATGTTTTTTTCTTTCATCAGCGTGCAAATTTTACCAGTATGGATTCACTTTGACATACATACCCTCTCAACTTAACTTAGAGATTTTATATTGTGTTTGGTTAGGATTTGATTGTATACGCAAGACCTCTCCGTCCTATGAATATAAGAAGTCACAGCTTACAGGATACAAGCAAATATCAATATACTATCCTTTTTCCTTATTTGTCTCTCCAAACCCACATTAATTTTTCTTCCTTCATCTCGAGGACAGTTGAACAGATCTATTGGTGATAGTTTATCAAAACCAGAGGTAATATTTCTAAAAAAATTGTTGCGGTGTCGGCCTGACTACGGAAGCATCAAAGAACCGTGGTGCTTCTAAATTCATCGACAGTGGGCCTAAAAAATTAGTCACTTTGTTATTTGGGCCATCAACCCCAGCCCTGATGCAACTACAAAATATGCATAAATAACCTGGGAGAAGCCCTTTGGCTTCTGGGCCCAGTACGCATGCGCCTACCTACTACTGAATGAACAATATACCACTAAATTCTGAATAATGCTAGGGGATGCAGCCCTGCTTCTACAGGAACACAATTTGCAATATACTCCTGTTTAGTTTCCTATAGAATGGAAAATATAAATTATCAACTACTTTAGAATGATGAAATGTAAAATACCAAAATTTTTAGAGATATGTTTAGTTTTATCCAAAATTTAGAATTTATTGCCCTTATTATGGCTTCTTGAGATTCTTTTAGTCTTTTTTTTGACACTTAAGGCTAAAATCCAAAATGGAGAATAATCACTTTTTTGCCAAAAAGTTTTGTATGGTGTTTAGTTCCATCATGCAAAATGATGGACCAAAACCTAGAATTTTTTTGGGATAAAAGGGGAACTAAACACCCCTAAAACAGATTAAATTTAAATCAATACTATTGCAACATAGTATCGAGTGGATAGACGGACAATAATTTTCCCATTTTTTTAGGTTTAGTTTCAGCGAAGCCCAAGCTATTCTATTTTTTAAGGCATCTGAGTAGTGTTTATCATAGGAGCATGACTTTTGAATTCATTCCCTGTTTTCATGCATGTGATAAAGTAGCTTACCCACCACAAGCACACATACAAAGCATGATTTGCACTCGATAACTAATCATATATGGTGTGGTAGGATGACCTGATAATAGGCCACGCCGGGACACACAATGCACATGAGTGAAAGTGAGTCTGCTTGCTCTCTCTATATAATGTCATTTGCATCTAGAAATTCATATAATTGGTGTTTGCCAACCTCTTTATAACAAGTTGCAGTATTGCATCTGAGATGTTGGAGCAAAACAATACAAGACAATTACTTGGTTGGTTCATCTATAGATTGTAATAAAATCTCACATGGTTGTGTAACGCCTTTGGAATTATCAACTTGCCGAGCAGAGTTGGAGCAGCAAAGACAGATCTTTGAGCGCAGTCTCATTGAAGTTCAATATTTAGTTCGCCGGGAACCCGATAATATTTCATTGGGATGGCCATAACTCATCCATTCAAAGTGTGATTGAGGTCAACGAGCACTTGAAGGACAACTTGTTTGATAGGTTTTCAACAAGGCCTTCAAATCAAGTTGGGTGTCCAATACATATCAAGTTCAAGTCCATCTTGAACTCCAAGCAGTACTAAAATGGATGCCCATGCCACATACAACTTCATTTTTGACATTCTACCTTTGCACTAAAATATAAAAAGATAAACTTTCTCATGGCACCAGTCTCATATCAAAATTGCTTCCAAATCAACGGGAATCCCCGAACAAGTGGTTGTTTAGAAACAGTTGGGGTGTTGTGTCAGGATCTTTTGGACTATTGAGCCTTGTAATGTGTCGATACCCTTTAGGAACATGAATAGTGTTCATTGGTCGTCCTTAGACTATGCATTCAGTAGTTGTCATCCAAGTTACGGTCTAGTTTTTGCTTTAGATCTATCTTATTCCACACTTTTTTTGAACTCAACCTCCATGATCTTCACTAGGCCAAACCCTCGTTTGTGGTACGCGTCTTGCACTACTTAGGTAGGTCATGGCTCATCCTGGTTGTCAAAGTACATATCATGCCCTCTAGAGAGTAATCGCCTATGCCTCATGTATACCATCGATGTTTTAAGTAAATGTAGTAAGTGCCATCAAAGCATACTACACAAATTGTCTTCCCTTTTATCTATTTTGACCCTTTTCTCCCATAGTTTATTCATATATATGTTATCTAGTAGTGGCTCTAAGAATATAGCTATGTCAAAACTAGGCTACTTTGGTCTTAAAATAAGGATGATCAATATAAGGTACTTGCACTTCTGAAGTAGCCATGGAGGAAAGTTCTAAATGGTAAGTTTAACTGACCATGTGCTATGCGAGATGCTTAGTGGATTCATCCATTTGTACTCAGTGCGAACCTAACGTTCCTCAGCTCATCATGGAACTTTGGGTACATGGCATCAAAATGCTTCCATTGCCAGGCATCGACATAGTGTCATAGTTTTCCATTGTCCTGCTTGCTCATAAGATGCATGCTATGACATCAGCTTAGCATCCTAGGGGTTTATAAATAGACACCGCATATCATCCTCAGGTTTTTTAACAGAAGTTCGAACATGGCCATATATACCACATCACTAGGACAAGAATTCTCCTCTACATGCAACTTTCTGCCTCCTCCTCATGAGAGATCTGCTTCGCACTACTCTTCTTGCTTGCCTTCTACTTCAACCTACTCAAGGCTCCTTCATCATTCACATCCACGTGACATCTAACATTATTCATCATGTATTGACTATTGTTGCAGCTCAGATAGCTCTCCAAGTTCTCACATTGGGTGCCCCGGTACAAGATAAAGTGGTCAAGGCAAGCATGGATCTTTTGAAGACACGACATCACTAGTCAGATCAGCTTCTTCACCTAATACATATTGGCAGGCAATCTATTACCCTTTGGAAGCAGAGAACCAAGGGACCATTGAAGCTAGCATTGGACCATCGAAAATGAGCCTTTATCATAACATATGGAGATCAAAATTCAACACTACCCATTCCTTTAGACAACCCTCATAGATTGGATCCTTTGCCACTTGCTATGTCACTTTGAAGTTGTTTAGCCACCTAGGAGTCCCATACTGGAGGTCGTCACTATTGTGGTGGCAAACAAACTCCTCAAAGAACGTCGTGTCTAAAAGGTCATCAAAGCCACCTCACCATCCTCATCATCACTATCGCTATCTGCATTTTCGACAAAATCATCAATCATGATAAAATCATTGTCACCGTCAATGTCGTGCCTGTAAGATGTGGTTCCTCCTCCACCATGATCTTGCATCGTCATGCCACATCCATGGTCTGCATGCAAATGGTGATGTTTGTCTAGATGCAACACTTGCTTCTGCTTCGCTGCAAAACTTTCAAACCCTAAACCCTTGACAATACCCCACTAAAAGATTTTACATATGACACCCTATCGATTTGCACTCAAAGCATGCTTTCAATCACTACCAACAAACTTTGTGACTTGTTCCATGAAAGTGTGTGCTATCCTTGATATCTTGTACATCCATTCTGACCTTTCCATGACCTTTCCATGATGATAATTAACCTTGTAACAGTAGGAAAAAATATTAGGATACATCCTAATGAGATGGTGCATGCATGTGTGTATATTATCTTCTTTTTCTCCAATACAAACAAAAATACTTGAATGACAGAAATTGTGTATGTATGGAACTTTTATTTGTCTCAAACAAACAAAAATATGCAAGCATACAAATAAAAAAACAAGATGATGAACTAGATCTAGTTTCTCTCTCCTCCACCATAGGTCTAGATCTAGATCACTACAAAACCACCAAAAACTTCAAAAAGCACGAAAAAGGATATGATAGTGCATACCAAACTCCTATACAGCCACCTCCTCAAAGAATCCAAGAGCAAAACCTCCCCTTGAAAAATGATGTTTTTCGATTGATAGAGCTTTAACCTCGTCAAAACTGATGGGGAGGCTCTTGGAGAAAAGAAGATGGGGTGGTCATTAATAGAGGTGGGCAATGTAAGGTGATTGCCTTTGTTATTGACTAAAGAGCTGGCCACCTCCATTAATGATCTATAAATGAAGGCATTTGTCATAGGTGGACTGCCTCCGTTAAATCATTAACGGAGTCGGTCGTCTTAAGGTATCTGCCCCATTAATAGATCATTAACCAAGGTGGTTTTCTAAAGTCATATTCCTTTGGTAGTTGTTTAATGGAGGTGGTTGGCTTAAAGCGTCTGTCTCCGTTAATATATTATTAATGAAGGCGGTCTCCTAGCCTTAAGTCAACTGCCTTCGTTAAATATTAGTGGTGGAAGTCACCTTATTCCTAAGGGCCGCCCTCCATTAATGGAGATGACACCCTACTGTATTCCCCTCTATTCATGTTTGGACCCTATCCGTCACAAAATCATATTTGTAATAGTAGAAGTTCTATTATATATGCATCGAGATATTTTCTTCCTAAGTTTTGTTCCAAACCGTGAAGTTAGGTAGATTAGTTATCTGAGATGACTAGTCAGACTTATAGCTTCAGGAATCATGTGACTCGTAAGCCAATGTATATATGGTTGTGCCGGTTATGGGCACATATAGTGAAACCCAAGACTACATAGAGATAACAATTATCCAATAAATATATTGCTCTACTAAAGAAACTAGTTTTCACCGTCGGTCCAAAGGGTGGTAGGGCACAGTGGGGTAGAATACCGGCAGGGAAGATTGTTTTCACTGCTAAGTCTGCATAAGATAAGATCTGTTGGTGATAACCACCATGTTTATCACCATCAGATCATATGGTGACTTTTTTCTCAATCACGCAAAAGGTTTGCGCGTATTTTTATTAAGGAGAGTTTGAATACAAGCGAGGCGGTTTACATATGCAAGATCACTCTCGCACCTCACTCTAGTCTAGCCTATTCTCTGAACTAGACGCCCCAGACTCTTGGCTCCTGCGAAGATCATATGGTGACTTTACGGTGAAAACTATTTTTAGTCCCAATTTATCGTCCACTACATCACGACCAGTGGAATAATCTTATAGCCAAGTTGGTTAGCATGTTTTGATAATACAGAGGAGAGAAAGGATGAGAGCTTGGTTCTCATGTAAACAAGAAGCCATGGACAGGAGCCTAGCCTATGCAGTGGTCGATCCAGATACCAAGCGGATGTGAGGAGGTATATATAAAGAAAATACAAGGCATAGGTAAACAGAAGTATGTAACTAAAAAAACTTTTATATAGACAAATATAAGACAATTATTATATAACTTCACCCTTATAACTCGATTATATAGCCATCCTTCGCTCTATTTGTTGGACTTACTCTAAAACACACGGCATCCTTTGCTCACGGAAACACACACTGGAATTTCCAATAATGAACAATAATTATTTCATCACACCGGTACGCCGGTATATATGTGCATGTATGGTTTCTTGTGTATTAATTTAGCGACCTAGGCATCATCATCTATCTAGCCAGAGTTGCAGCAACAGACGTCGCTTTTGACGTATAGCCTCCTGGTTGTCCTTGCTTCCGGCACCAGGTGTCAGCAGTCCGGCGAGACGTCCGATCGAGAGAGAGTTGCACCCTGCGCGGCCGGCGGTGGCGCTGCCGCTGATTCACTTGCATCTGCATGCCCTGCCAAGTTCATGCATCAGGTCCGGCCTGCATATATATCACTATATGTGCAGAAAAAGGTACCGAGAAGACGCTAGCTTTACCTGCACAAAAGAGGCCGAGGGCTACCAGGACAACGAGGAGCACCTTGCAGACAAACATGGAAGGAAACCTGGGCACCATCGATATCGTCTCACCTCCGTTTGTTGGTTTAACACAAGCAAAGCTGGTCGGACAAATGGCTGATTGTGTGTGGTGTGATAATGTGATTGTTAGTTTCTGTGGTGCAGTCGTTGTGCTTGCCAGCGTCTATTTATATATCGCAATGGCGAGCTAGTCAATATGGCGCTAGAGGGATAGAACCCGTTTGATCCACCCGCTAAACTTTAGCTCGCTAAATTTAAATGCTACTAGAGATCCAAACGGTCCAGTTAAAAGACCAGCTAAAGTTTAGATGTTTCAATCCACCTGAAGCCAGTTAAAATTTAGCAGATTCTATTAGCTAGGGGATCAAACACCTACTACCAAAATGATGAAATTCTTCTAGTGTGTTTAAGTTGTAATAAAATAATACCACTGGTCATAGCATGAAAATCTCATTATGAGCCATTTAGTAAGAAAAATTTGTACTAAATTTTGAATATCAAAACACTACGAGAACCATACCTCACTAGAACTTTAATATTCTAGTTGTGACCCCAACTAAAATTTAGCTAGAAAACTTTTAGCTGGATAAAGTTTAACTTTAAAATTTTAGCTAGCTAAACTTTAGTTATATGGATCCAAATAGGCCCATATAATCAAGCACATGCAGCACAATGTTCACTGATCACCGTACAAAATTTCAGAAGTCACAACGTGCAACACACTCGATGAGTTTATATATATATATATATATATATATATATATATATATATATATATATATATATATATATATATATATATATATATATATATATATATATATATATATATATATATATATATGGACATCCTGCTGAACAATAACTGATGAAAACTTCATTAGATGCCTGTGAAGGTTTGGTAGAATTTTTTTTTGGCAATATCAGTCATCTACAACCATATATTTGATATCAGTGACCAAGCGGGTCTTGCATTGCTGCCGTCCAAGCTGACTCCATTGCATCGATCAGTCCAGCTGGCTGATGGTACCATGAAAAAAACGTTGAGTAGAATCGAAGTCCATTAGTCCAAGCTAGTCATGTGCGCCAGGAAACACATATGAAGCATGTTGTGCACTCAATAACTAATCATGCATAGTGGTAGGATGTCCTGATACTAGGCCACGCTGAGACACACAATATACATGAGTAAAAGCTCTCAGCTTGCTTGCTCTCTCTATATAATCTTGTTTGAAACCGGAAATTCATAACTTTGACATTTACCAATAAGAACTGAAGAACTCTTAGTAGTAAGTTGCATTGCATCTGAGATGTTGGAGCAAAACAATACAAACCAACTACTCTCTTGGTTATTATCTACGTTGTGATAAACCAGACAGCTATAGTTGTCTAGTGACCTAGGCATCATCGCCGAGACTGACAGAGGTGTAGGAGCAAACGCCAATTTTAACGTAGCCGCCCATATAGTCGGCGTTGCAGTAGTTTTTGCCATAGGTTGGTGAGTTGTTCTAGATATTGCAGTCTCATGAGATGTATGGTGCTGAGAAAGAGATTTATTGCGGATACTCTAGTGGTGGCGCTGCTGCTGCTTCACCTACATCTTCACCACCAAATCTATAACTATGCTAGTGTAGTAGAAGAAACAGATATCGAGAAGACATTAACTTCACTATCAGAGGAGGAGAAGAGGGCCATCATGGCTACCAAAACGACACCCTAGCAATGAAATCTGAACATCTTCATCTCTAGCTCGTCGGTGCAACACCTACAATAAAGACACTGCTCTATCTCAACTCGAATGTTTGATCTCATGGTATGATTGTTGGTTCCTGTTGTGCAATCATGGTAGCCCATGTTGATGTATATAACGATGTCCGAGTTAGTCTATGGCTCACTCTAGCTCAAACTCAAATGTTTAATCTCATGTTATGCATGATTGTTGGTTCCTATAGTGGAATCATACTAACATGTGTTTGGTTAAGTAGAAACCTAGCAGTGTGGATGCCTGTTTTCAAAGGCTTTTACCACTTAGCTTTCTCCTCAATATAACGATAAATAATACTTCCTAATTTTCAAGAAAAAATGGTGGTAGGAACATAAGCCAAGCTGGTGTACAGGATGGAGAAAATATAGATATGAATAAAAAGAGCGCATAAGCCAACCAAGCAACCACAATTCTTGAAAGAAGTTTCTATTGTCATCCCTGTATTTTAGATTTAGAATACTGTAATACCCGATTTTAAGGACAATTAAATACTGTATTTTAGATTTAAGAGCGCATAAGCCAACCAAGCAACCACAATTTCTTTTCCGTTGTTTTTTTTTCTTAAAAGCCTTTTTCAAAAATAGATTTTGAGGACAATTAAATACAACCCAAAAGCAATCATCACAAAATAAAATATGTTTCAGCATGAATGCACAACCAAGTTTACTAAACTTATGATAAATTTTAATTTGGACAAAAAAAATATTTTATTTACTAGATTAAATGCCCACAAAATGCTTAAATAAATCCAATTAAATCCTATTAATTCAAAAGCAAATTTTTGGGTGTTACAAATACACACTCCATGGAACTATATAATAGATAGTACTTCATCCCAAATTATAAGTCATTGCAAGAATCTTGGAGAGTCAAACTATCTAAGTTTGACCAAATTTATATCATAAAATTATAACTATTATGATACTAACTAAGTATTATTAGATTTTTTTAATTATATTTTTATAGTTTATGTTACAAATCTTAGTATTTTTTTCTATAATTTTGGTCAAACTTGGAAATGCTTTGACTCTCCAAGATTGTTGAAATGACTTATAACTTGGAAATGGAGGGAGTAGTAGCTAATAATTAGCTCCTTTGATTCAAACAAGTCTAGCTAATTGTTAGCTAATAGCCGACTAACAACTATCTTACTAGTTTGGCTGAACAGCTAATAACTGCTAGTAGAGTTAGCTAGTAGCTAATATTGACTGTGAGTGACTATTAGGTAGGAAAAAATCAATGTCACCCAATAAGATTTGAAAGGTGTCTACTTAACCGCGTTAAATATGAAACCAGTTATTGAACATATCAAACTGGTTATTTTTACCCCTGGGGTGGTTTTGCTATGCGGTTTTGCTTGCGTGGCAATGGTTTTGCTTGTGTGGCAGTCCAGTCGATCTGGATGTGTTAGACACGCTGGAACTTGGGCCCGCTCGCCAGGTGCCTATTTGTTCTTGGGCCGGGCGGATGGAACAGGGGCGGGCGCGTGACCTCGCAGGCGGCGTGACCACGCGGCCACGTCGGGCAGATGCTGTGCCATCGCCATGCTGCGCCGGTGATATGCCTGCATCTCTCACTCAATCTCCGTGTCTCCTCTCTCTGTTCGTTGTACAAACAGAGAGCAGTAGCCGGTGGCAACCAAAACTTACTGCAACACGACTAAAAAGTTACAACGAAGGTACAAAAAAATTTTACATGACTCGGGTGTTTAGTTCCTCTACAATTCCAAAAAAAATTGGGTTTTGATTCACTATTTTGCAAAATGGAACTAAACCATGCAAAAATTTTCGCTAAAATGGCGGTTATTCTCCATTTTGAATTTTGGCCTCAAAAGACCAAAAAATGTCAAAAAGAGCCCAAAAGGCCCTCATGATGACAATAAATTCTGTATTTTGGATGGAGCTAAACATGACCCTAAAAATTTTAGCATTTACATTACATCATTCCAAAGTATGGCATTTTGCATTTTTTTTTTTGGAACTAAACACCCCAAAAGTAAAACTTCTAACATCTACAAATTCCTTGGGCTCTGGCGGGGACTGAACGAAGGTGACGAATTTCCAAAATTTGTTGACGATATAGGGTGCAGCTGGCTCTCGCTATGGCAATTTCCATATCTACCACCCACTGGTATGGTGCAAGGAGGAACAATGTGTTCCTGCTGCATGCTCTAGAACACATTGTTCCTCCTTGCTGAACAAAGGTGCAAAGAGGAACAATGTGATCTTCCATAGAATAATGTATTCTATGGAAATTTGCATAAATTTATGAAAATCAGCTGGCTCTCGCTGATTTTTGCGGCGGCTCGGTGCGGAAGCGGTAGAGAAGACCGAGGGAGGGGTGCGGGGAGGTGGGGGAAGAGACTGCAGAACTGATGGGTCCTTGGCCTACAGCTGAGCTGAGCATCGCAGTGGGCACACGGTAGCGGCACAATGAGTTACCAGCTCCTGTATGGCGAAAATCAGCGAGGCTAGGCCCTGCGAGATCGTCGCTGCTGTGGTGTCCGAGGCACTGCCATCGCACCACCTCAAGTCGCACCTCAGAGACTGCCAATATGGTATGTTTGCCTTGATATGTACTATCTCCATCCCAAATTATAAGTCGTTTGACTTTTTTTACTCTAAGTTTGACCAGTCGTCTTATTCAAACAATTTATGCAAATATAGTCAAATTTAAGTCATTCTTGAAGAACTTTTATTAATAAACCAATACACAACAAAAAAAAAGTAATATTTTGTACAAAACTTTGAATAAGACGAGTGGTCAAACTTGGTATTAAAAAAGTCAAACGATTTACAATTTGGGATGGATTGAGTAATTGATTATATCCATTATTTGCGTCAATTTTAATCATATTCAAACAAAAATTCCATTATCATCCTCGGCTGCTGCTAATTGGTGACGAAACATGCAGTAGCATTATATTGGTCCTTCTTCTGACAGTTGGAGCACTGTAACACTTGGCCATTCCTAATGGCAATCACGGAGCATTCTGATATACAAAGCGCGAAAGTGCATCCAGGTAAATGGAAACTGATCGTCGTCGGAACTGCATGCACATGATCCATAGCTGGCTTTTTAAACCACGCGTGCACAAATAAAATTACGTACTGTAGGCACATATTAAGAAGTTATATACATACCACCGTTGCATGATGATGTGAGGGTTGTTGAAGACATAATCACCAGAACAATGCAAAGAACTGCGCACTCGGCCCTCATTGTCTTGCTGATCGGTATATGAGTGGCAAGTAGAGATGATCAGTATTATTGGTGGTATATATGTTGAACTTGTGTTCTAGTATGCATATTTGCCTTGTTTGGTCTTGTTTATATACATGCAGTGGGATCTTAGTGTCGATAATGTATCCACAATAGAGATATATATGTATACATGCAGTGGCACATCTTATTGTTGACATATCCACAATAAAGATATATATGTATTCACAACAGAGAGGTATATGGACCCATAATAGAGATATATGTATCCTCATGTGTTAATGTTGAATTGGCTTGCCGGCATGATTTGATACCTTCTACTAACAAATAAATAAATGTGACACATCTTAGATCTTGATTTTACAGAACTTGGATCGTCCATATTAATGGTGAGGTATCTCCATTGTAAGGTTTACACCAGGAATTTTTTATTCGTTAGTGCAAAGGAAGCATTGGTGGAAGGATATACTGTCAAAGGTGTTCAATTTTTACTAAGTACATATGATGCATACGTTCTACCTAAGGACTGTGTGTGCACCTAATCAAACAAGAGGTTAAATGTCCAAGCTAAGATGGCCGATATACCTATTCTTCGCTATCGTGACAAAATAAGAACCAGAATCTGCAGCTGCCACCTAGGGTAGAGCCACCACCACCTGCTTGCTTCTCGCTCCTCCATCGCCGCCATTGCACCTAGGGCCCCTCTCCTTCTTCCTTTCTTTTGCGTCTGCCAGAGACAAGAAGGAGAGGGGACTCATCCTTTTTCTGTAGTTTTCTAGTGTCTTAGGCTTGAGTCCGTATAAATTTGTGGTGAAATCAGATGATTTTCAGTCAGAATCATATATTCTTCGATGATTGATACCATGAGATCGCTGTTGTAGGCATCAATCTCATCTATAGGTATTAATTTGTGGCTTTTATCTGTAAGGAGAGGGGTGCTTCTTGTCCCCTATGAGGAAAGCGACTATGGGTCAGTGTACTCATCGTCGATGATCACAGAGAAGAAACTAAGGTCTTGAGGTGATGAAACTGCATTCTATGCCCTACTCGATGATGCAAATACCAATGTTCTTTCAGTGATTTAGATGCATTTTATTTGGACTATTTCCGAAGCATTGGATCTTGCAACATGGCCAATGTTTTGGTGTTGCTCATTGGATTCAGCATAAGGACTGCACTTTGACTCCGGCGTTCGAGAGAAGCCATTGAGAAAGAAGACGGTGAAAGAATTTAGATAGATTATTATATATATTTTATTTCAGATTTTGTCATGTGTAATTTGGGGATGGTTTTTGCAAACATTTAATATAAGTTCCTTGTTTCTTTGAAAAAAATAGATTTTACAGCTTCTCTTAGTTACGTGAGGTTCTCCTAGTGTTTAGCATTTAATGTTTAGTATGATCAAGCTTTTCTCTACCAAATACCTCATAGAAATTCCCATATGCTAGGAGC
Organism: Sorghum bicolor; assembly: GCF_000003195.3. NCBI lineage: Eukaryota > Viridiplantae > Streptophyta > Magnoliopsida > Poales > Poaceae > Sorghum > Sorghum bicolor. The sequence continues at coordinate 68,600,526 of NC_012874.2, read as the reverse complement.
GGTGACAATATTGACACAGTTATCAATTTTCTATGAGTCTTGACATTAAATACTTTTGAAATCATAGGACGAAATTTCCTATTGAGAGTGAGTATTTCATTATACTTTTATTTTATTTTATATGATATAACAGTCTTAGAAACAATGCCATAAAACTCACCATTGAAACTAGCCTCATATAAAGTGCATGACAATATGCCAATCTTGGACCACACAAACAGCAATTTGGATCTTTTAACTATCCCATTTTTTAATAAAAATAATACATTACGTACAATTTGGATAAGGATAACACACGGTCTCCAATATATACGTTGGACCACTATTTAATTTGCAGTTAAAGGTCACCCCGGTAATTTCGCATGAGGGAAACTTAATTTCACATGTCCCCAACAGTTTGGGGAAAATTTTATGCTAACTATTTTACAAATTAAAATATAGTTGTAATTATGTTCTATGTAAAATGTATTTCTATCTTTGATCCTCAATTTCTATAAACTCATCTATTTTAACTACATATACAAATTACGTATTATTAAAATATATTTTTTGTGAATTTACAAACATAAATCTTACAATATTAAATCATATGAAGTTCAAAAGAATTGTCAAGGCAGAAAAACGACTTTAGCCAAAATTTTAAAAATGACCTTTCCTGCTTTCCAAAACCGAAGAAACATATGGCAGGTAGCCTCCCAATCGTGTGGGATGCATACTAAACTAGTTCCACGTATAAAAGAAATAGAGAATGAAAACAAGAAGACAACTGGACTCGCTCCTATCAGTTAGCCTAAGGGAGAAAACAGCACTCATTCTTTCTTGGTTTGTTGGATTATTATTATTGTGTTAGAAATCATTTCTCAGAGCACTCACAATACAGACTCTATCATACTCCCTCCGTCTCTAAATACTGCTATTTCTAGGAGAAAATTTTGTCCACAAATACTGCTATTTCTACTAGCATACTCAGTCCACCAGCCCATTTAATTCTCCTCGGAACTTCCGTGGTTCACCAGCCCATTTCATTTCTTATAGGGAATAGTACTTCCGCGCATGGTAATTGTTTGAGTCTGTTTAGTTGGCATTAAATGCAGCTCGTTGGAACCAGAGAACCATGGCTTAACGTGCATGATTAAATGGTGGAACCCAAATTAATTGAGGGTAGAATGGTCTTTTGTTTGCCACACTAATTTGTCTGAAATCTGCTAGAAATAGCAGTATTTGGGGACGGAGGGAGTAGAGTCTAAAGTTATTTATTACCTCGAACAATGTGGACTTAGAGTCTAAATAAGACTTGGAGTCTTATTTTTTCTACCTCTTTCTTCAATAAATAAGCTACCACATCAGCAAAATACTATAAATAATATGTAATTAATTGTTTTAGACTCTATGATAAAGTCTTGCATTGTGAGTACCCTCAGATTTCTTGCTATTTTGGTCTCTTTTCTTTTTTTACTAGTCTTAACCATAAGCATTTTGTTTATGTGACAGAATCATTATTTAATAAGATGGAAATTGTCCCACCCAGCGTGTTGGGGGCAACCTTAGAAAGTGCATGATAATCATGCTAAAATTGAACCACACAAAACAAACAAATTGGATCTTTAACTATCCTCTTTAACGTCAGTCTCAATGATTGTTTTATCAAAATTTTATTTATAGTTAATAATTAATAAACTGCCACATAAACACTTTGGATGGTGTAGCAACTTTTTAAAGAAGAGAGAGAAAAAGTGTCCCTCGACACGATTACCAATTCTCATTTACAAAATCATGGAATTAAATTTTTCATTGAGAGCGAGTGTTTCATTTTTGTTTCATTTCATTCTATATGGCATACATAAGAGTCTTAGAAAATAACACCATAAACTTGTCAATAAGACTGGCCTAATAAAAAATATATATTAGGTACAATTTGAGTAATTAATACGCCGTCTGCAATGTACTCCCTCCGTCCCTGAAAGAATAGATTTCTAGACAGATTAGCATAGCTGCCAAATGACCAAGTTACCTTAATTAATATGAGTTTCACCATTAAGATGCACAGGAATCACTGCTTTGGGCTACGAGCTGTTCACGTCATTTACTCTCCAGCCAACTGTCCACCACTAAATGAAGGAGAGAGATGAGGCGTGTGCGTCTTGGATGCCACGATGAATACGAGACGAGCAGTGGGGACCATATATCCTAGAAATTGATTTATTTGGGGACAAATTTTTAGGCCAGAAATCTATTCTTTCAGGGGCGGAGGGTGTATGACTTGGACCACTATTTAATTTTGCAGTAAAAAGGTCGATCCAATAGTTTCACATGTTCATAACATTACTTCTGAGGAAAGTTTAGATGCTATCTAGTTTACAATTAACTTATATATAGTTTGAACTATGTTTTAAGTAAAAGTATTTCTGTCTTTAATCATCAATTTCTACAAGTTCGTATATTTTAGTGTATATACAAATTATGTTACTAAAAAAAATTATGGTGAATTTATAAACATATATATAGATCTTATAATATTAAACCATATAAAATCCAAAAAAATGTTAAAAGAAAAAAAGGACTTTAGGAAAAACTAAAGAAATTAAAATGACCTTTCTAAAACCGAGGAAGTACATGGCTGTGGTCCCAATCTTGTGGGATGCATACTGAACTAGTTCCACGTATAAAAAAATAAATAAATATTAATGATAGAATAAAAACAAGACAACTGGACTCACTACTAGCTGGTGTAGTACCGCAAGTTTTGTGAGCTCTATCTGCTGACACGACATGCTTACGTGCCCCTGTTTGCCTTCCCATCGATAAAGTTAGTCTCAATAGAGTTTTATCAAAATTTTATAAGTATTAATTAATGCTGATGTAGCACAGTATTAATAAAAAAAAGTGATAAAAATTTCATTGAAGTAAAAAGAGTTTCTTGAGGATCAAACTCTTCTATACTATTTTTAAAATCTAAATACATTAGAAATTGTAACATGAAATCCACATTAAAATTGGCCTAACTTGGCACGGCTCTCTTCCCCTTTCTCTCTATATAGAGAGTATAGATCACGATCTCATCCCATGGTACGTTCATGGCTGCTGTGAGAAAACTCCGTCTTGCATGAAGATAATGACGCTAGAGTTCTTTGGAGATGAAACTCTCTTATGTATTATTTCCAAAATCTAAATACATTAAAAACTACTCCCTCCATCCCAAATTGTAAGTCATTTCTAAAATCTTGGAGAGTCAAACTTTTCTAAGTTTGACCAAATTTATATTATAAAATAATAATTATTATGGTACTAACTAAGTATCATTAGATTCTTTCTTAATTATATTTTTATAGTATATTACAAATTTTAGTATTTTTCTTTATAATTTTGGTCAAACATGAAAATGTTTTGACTCTCTAAAATTCTTGGAATGACTTACAATTTAGAATGGAGGGAGTTTAACATAAAATTCTCATTAAGATTGGCCTTATTAACTTGGCACGGCTCTCCCTCTCTCTCTCTACAGAGTACGGAACACGATCTCATCCCATGGTTCATGGCTGCTATGAGAACAACCCTTCTTGCATGACGACGACGACGACGACGACGACGACGCTAGCTGCTAGCCACCAAAACGCCGAGTTTCCGGGACATCGGCCGCTTGTCTCTCTGGGCCACAACCGTGTGCAAACTGCAACGGGTACAAATACCCCCCACACGCTAGCTCCCGAGTTCCGACGACAGCCTCATCCCGATCTGCTATCTACTTGCATTATTATTGTGTGCACTTGCATTGTCCGTGCAGTACAGAGCTTCCCCAATCAAATTAAGATCCCCGTCGTCTCCCTCTCATGGCTCCTACCGCTCATCAGGTTGGTACAAATGCGTGCAATGCAAATCACATTTGCCATTCAACCATGCATGCATGGCTAAGCCGTCGCGGCGAGGTATCTGTCTGCTTGTTCACCAGCAGGCAGCGCGGGAGGAGCTGCTGGAGGAGAATAAGAGCCACCGGAGGAAGGACAACACCGTCGTCGCCAACAACGGCGGCAACAACAAGCAGTCGGCGGCGGCGTTGGTGCGGTGCCACCCGGCGCTGGCGGATCATCCGGACCGCAAGGCGTCCATCAGGGGCGTGGTGGGCGAGCTGCTGTCGATGGCCGGGAGCGGCGGCAAGGGCGGCAGGAGCCTCATCTCGCTCGGCGTCGGCGACGCGTCCTGCCACGCCTGCTTCCGCCGCGGAGGGGAGTTCGCCGCCGAGGCCGTCGCCGACGTCGCCAGGTCCGGCGCATTCGACTGCTACGCGCCGTCCCATGGATTCCCCGCCGCACGCCGGTGAGTCAGTCTCCGTTCCATCGGTTTGTGTGTGGCTGTGCACTTGTCCGCGTGCGTCCCCTTCGTTATATTTTCGCATGCATTGTTTTTTTAAGAAAAAAAATACTCCTGTTCTGACTGAGAAAAATAGTTCGTTACATATATATACTGTCATTTATTTTACCATATGCTATACGCGACAGAATTTCTAGAACTAATGCATGTGTTAACATGCATGCTTAATTTACAAAAGCCTGTGTGAAAAAAAAAATTCAACGAAAAGAACAGATGTACATTCACGTCATATATTTTGTCCTAAGACGTTAAAATTAACATGCTTAATCTACATAAAGCTCGTGTTTAAAAAATCGCATCACACAATTAAGGACACTGCAGGGCAGGATGCCACTAACACATGGCTGCAGTACACCAGTCACACTCACACACATCGCTCGCACATTCCCATTTCCAAAGCAAAGTACAAGAGAGAGATTATTCGACGGAAGTTGTGCTGTCCACGTGGCACCTTGACCTCGAGACACGTGGCTTCTCGGCATCTTTAACTTTTGGCTCACAATCAGATTGTCACCCAAATTCCCAGACAGCAACTTTTATTGGAGGACAGAGAAGTTACATGGAGTTAAAAAAAAACACTGTCCACTGAATATGAACTCCACATCTGATATCTCTGTCAATTGCAAATTTACACACTGCGTTTTTATTCATGTTCGAGCTCTTTTTTTTTACAAACTGCAAGGCAGTCTTACAGGTGGCAGTTGCTAACCACGCTTTGTTAAATAAGGCAGCACGTGGCTGTGAAGTGACCTCTCAAAAAAAAAAGAACTTCTGGAAAACAGAGGGTAGTTCCAAGCAGTAGGCATCACTTTGTTTTCTCAACACTATTCTAGTTTCTGTAGCCTGTAGTCCCTACCATTTGATTCAGCTTTAGGGCAACCAAAATAGTCCATATACATACATGTGACGCTATAGCTACTAATTTTCTTCAGCCAACAAATAGTCTATAAAGAGGATCCCATTAAAAAAAATCCCCCTGCTGTTCCAACCAACAAGAGAATAATATTTTTTATTTGCTTATCAGTAATCCATAATGAATATCTTGTGTTATGAACTGTTATATTGACAGATCAACAATATTTCAGATACCTCGTAGAGAATATTTTAGTTCTATAGACATCCTTCCCAATGGTTCTCAAATAGCTAATTTAGCAAGAATTTCATTGACTATTAAAGAAAGAGATCAAATAGCTAACGACTTCTAAATAAATAGTTTAACACAATCTCCCATAAACATCTCTCCCATAGCTCACGTAACTCTCTCCACTGCAGTATTTATTGTTTATTATTTATATACCGCATCTAGTTAGACGCCCTTATATTCCTACATTGTGGCTAAATTGCACTCATACAGCCAACCAAAACTCCTAAGCAAAATGCGCAAAAACCAAAAAAAAAAATTCAAACAGAAATAATTCTTTGTGAACTGACGCCACGGTTCTTCCGTGCATGTCTGCTGCTGAACCAACCAACAGCGCGGTCGCCGACTACCTGTCCGCGGGCGCGCGCCACCGCACCCAAGACGCCGACGTGTTCATGACGGTGGGCGGCTCTGGCGCGATCGCCGTCATCACCACGGTGCTGGGCGGGGCTCCGGGGGCCAACATCCTGCTGCCGCGCCCGGGCTTCTCGCCGTACGAGGCGGCCTGCGAGATCGCAGGCGCCGAGCCCCGGTTCTACGACCTGCTGCCGCGCCGTGGCTGGGAGGCCGACCTCTCCGGCGTCCGCAGGCTGGTTGACTCCGCCACGGCCGCCATCGTTGTCATCAACCCCAATAATCCATGCGGCGTCGTCTACTCTGCTCAACACCTTCTACAGGTGAGTTGATTGTTCAACTGCAAAGTTCAGTCATTCAATGGTAGTTCATGAATAATCCGTATATATTTCTATGAATATATGAAAATAAGCTTACAATTCTACGAATACCACTGAATTCTGCTTCTACTTCTTCGTGTCCATGTGTTCAAAACTGCAAAGTTGGCATCTTGCTGATTGCAAAACTGCATATCACTGAAAATTGTGCAGATTGCTGAAACTGCAAGAGATTTGGGGATTCCGATCATAGCAGATGAGGTATATGCACATATGGTTTTTGGTGGCAGCAAGTTTGTGCCCATGGCCTCCTTAGCTCACATTGCGCCGGTTATCAGCATCGGAGCTCTGTCAAAGAGATTCATGCTACCAGGATGGCGTCTTGGTTGGTTGGCCTTCTGTGATCCTAATGGCGCACTCAAGCATGTAAGGCACTTGGATCTTACCATGTTTTCGCATTACCCACTATATGAATTCAAATGTAGATTCACAATTTTGATCTTCAAAAGGTCAGGACTGCGACAGAGATGCTGCTGAATGTGACTTCTGGTCCTGCCTCCATAGTTCAGGTCAGGAAGCAATTGTTAAAAATGATTCTACATAGAAAAAAGTGAATACATACTAATGCAGATGAAATTTATACACACATAGGCGGCAGTTCCGAAGATTCTTTCAGTTGAACATCCGGAGTTCCACAGGAATGTTGTTGACCTCCTTGAGTCTGCAGCGGACGCTCTGTACAGAAGAGTGAACCAAATTGAAGCCCTGAAGTGCTACTCAAAGCCTGAGGGTTCAATGTTTATCATGGTTAGTCAGAGATCAACAAGATTCAGCATTCAAAAGTTTGTTCTTTCCCAATAGTACAAAGTCTTGATATTCACAAAATCCTGCAGGTTGAGATCAACACTTCAATTCTACATGGTGTTGCTGATGACATGGACTTCGCACGTGAACTGATCAAAGAAGAATGTGTCCTGGTTCTGCCTGGTATAGTTCACTTGATTTGTTGCAATAGTATTTATTTATGCAACCTTTAATAAGTGCATTGGATTCTCAGGCTGCTGAAAATTGAATGCTTTTAATAGGTTAACTTGATATTCTAGTACAAGATTCTTCATCCTGGCATGCTTAATCTACTTTAAAGTGATCTGCAGTGACAATTTCAGTAACCTTTTTGTTTCTTATTATTTTACAGGTTCTATCATTGGGTTGAAGAACTGGGTTAGGATATTTTTCGGAGCACCTGTCAATTTAATACTAGAAGCCTGCGACAGGATTGAGTTGTTCTGCCGGAGAAGGATGCTCAAGCAAAACAACTGAAAAATTGACGTTGTTCTGAAACCAGCAATTAGGGATTTTGTTAGCCCAGTAATAACATATATATAGCTTGAGTTTTTTTTTTCCAAGATATATGATGCACAATACGAGGTTTGTATATAGAATCTGAGAACAGGTGCTTATCTATAGTTGAATATAGGTTATACAAATAATTCAGAAGTAACGGTGTACACACTTGTCACTTCTTTACTTGCACCATTTGCTTGACAGATGCATTAAGGTTAGTCTTTTCAGTGATCAAACAACAAGGAAAAGAGCAAGCTAAGTTCATATACTGACAGTTCTTATTTGTTCAATCCATCTCAATTTCGGACTTCACCAGAAAAGCAGGAGTTATAAATGTCAAATATCATGTTTACAATTGTTGATACTAACAGGATGTTATAAAGATATATTGCTTGTTATGACATTTAGGCAAAGGAGAATCCAATCATTTGTGACCTAACATTAACAGAATGTACTACAGCAGCCTGACAAGGCCAAAAAAACATAGAATCTGTGAAAAACTGAGTTCTTTGAATTGTGCTAAAACTGACAACTACAATTTCCCAGCTACGCTAAACTTTATGTAAAAGAAGTGAGAAAATAAGAATGGTTGCGCTTTAAGGAAATACAGAACTTCCCATTAATAGCAGTAATATACTGCCAGTTTATATTATTACTGTTTTTCTATTCATGTGGCTCTTGTTGGTTTTTATCGTAGCCTCCACACCTTGCTTTTGAATGGTTAGGAAAGGCCGTACCTGACTAAAAAGCGAGAAGGCTCTGTCTCAATGAAGAAAATGTTCTGTCTGTCTGTTTAATGTGCAAAAGGAACAGCACTTTAACCAAGCCAAAGGACCTGTGCAGCAGCCAGCAGACATAACTCTAAGCTAGTAAGCTTACATTAAATGTTTTAGAATCTTCTAACTACATATCTTTATAATTTGTTCCAAAACTACCCGCATTGTGAATATATCTGATGTCAAACCCAACTCCTTTCATAAGTCACAGTCCTAAATGAGATTCGTGTACCAACCCAACTGTCTGCAACTATGCCATTACCTTCTACTAATCTACTAAGACTAAAAACCAAGTGCCAAGTTCGACCAACAAGCATTCTTTCCCAAAGGACTGACAACAACAAAAATTGTCGGAACACAGCTTTATTTCATCATAGTATATAAGAAGCAGTTTACCATATACCAAGTATCATGACTCATGAGTACTAGCCCAGGTTATTTCGAGCAATACACATACTCAAGCAAGTGAGCAAAAAGCGAGTGAAAGAGCTGGCTGTTCACCGAGTACGTGCGGCGTAGACAAAGGAAGCAGCTGCTAACACAGTTGTGGTAGCTGGACCCAGCCACGTCCAGACCACATTGGTCCCCCTGCGATCTGCCTCAGCGACTGCGAGCTGCAGCTGCTCAAGCTCCTCAGTCAAGTCATTGATTTGTTTGTCCCTGCCTGCAACTTCTGCCTTCAGTACTCCAATCTCACGATCATTGTCTCTGTTATAGGACTCAAGCTCCTGAAGTTTGAACTTCAGCTTCTCTGCTTCGTCTTTCTCCTGCTCAAGTTTTTTCAGAACCAAAATTTTCTCATCATGAAGGGAGGAAGACTTCCCATCAAGATCATCGCAGCAAGCACGGAGCTCAGCCATGCCACTGTGGAGCTTCTTCAGTTCATCCCTCAACTTTCCAGCCTCATCATCTTTAGCATGCACCATGCCTAAAGCATCATCTTTCTCGGACTTAATCTTGTCCATGCTCCCTTTCAGCATCTCCAATTCAGCCTGGATCATTTTCTTCTGAGAGTCATGTGCCACAACAGCAGCTTCATTCACCTTCACCAATTGGTCCATCTCACTTTGGAACCTAGCCACTTCAGCAACCATGATATTCTGCTTCTGTTCCATCTCGGCGACCAAGGCTTGAAGCTTCTCCACCAACTCCTTGGAGGCAACCATCTCCGTCTCCATCTTCTCCACTTCCAACTCCAATTCATGGCTCCTAGTAACAGCCGCTGAGACCTCAGCATCTTTAGCATGTACCATGCCTAAAGCATCATCTTTCTCTGCCTGAATCCTTTCCACATTCCCCTTCAGCATCTCCAATTCAGCCTGGATCATTTTCTTCTCAGAGTCATGTGCCACAACAGCCGCTTCATTCACCTTCACCAATTGGTCCATCTCACTTTGGAACCTAGCCACTTCAGCAACCATGATATTCTGCTTCTGTTCCATCTCGGCGACCAAGGCTTGAAGCTTCTCCACCAACTCCTTGGAGGCAACCATCTCCGTCTCCATCTTCTCCACTTCCAATTCCAATTCATGGCTCCTAGTAACAGCCGCTGAGACCTCAGCATCTTTAGCATGTACCATGCCTAAAGCATCATCTTTCTCTACCTGAATCCTTTCCACATTCCCCTTCAGCATCTCCAATTCAGCCTGGATCATTTTCTTCTCAGAGTCATGTGCCACAACAGCCGCTTCATTCACCTTCACCAATTGGTCCATCTCACTTTGGAACCTAGACACTTCAGCAACCATGATATTCTGCTTCTGTTCCATCTCGGCGACCAAGGCTTGAAGCTTCTCCACCATCTCCTTGGAGGTAACCATCTCCGTCTCCGTCTTCTCCACTTCCAACTCCAATTCATGGCTCCTAGTAACAGCCGCTGAGACCTCAGCATCTTTAGTATGTACCATGCCTAAAGCATCATCTTTCTCTGCCTGAATCCTTTCCACATTCCCCTTCAGCATCTCCAATTCAGCCTCGATCGTTTTCTTCTCAGCATCATTTGCCGCAGCTGCCGCTTCATTCGCCTTCACCGCTTGGTCAATCTCACTTTCGAGCCTAGCCACTTCAGCGACCATGACATTCTGCTTCTGTTCCACATCAGCAACCGTGGATTGGAGTTTCTCCACCTCCTCCTTGGTAGCAGCCATCTCTGTCTGCATTTTGACCTTTTCCAACTCCAATTCATGGTTCCTAGCATCAGAAGCAGAGAGCTCTGCCTCCAAAGAACTCACCTTCGTCTCCAATTCCTCCTTCCTGGATTGCAGAGCCTCCAATTCCTTCAACTGATCCTGAAGCTTCACCTCCATCTCCTCCTTGTACATCTCGTGTTCCTTCTTGAACTCGTTGAAGCTTGATTCCAAATCCGCCTTCTGTGATTCGACATCACGAGCTGACGCCGTCATAGCCTCCAATTTGCTCTCCAATTCGCCCCTCTCCGCGCGCAGGTCCGAGCTCTGGGCCTCCAATCCGGCAACCGCAGCCTCCAGTGCGGCCACCTTCTCGGCCACCGCCGCCGCCGCCTCATCCTCCTTCGCACGGAGCATCTCCTGGAGCTGCTCATTCTCCACGACCGCCGCCTGGAGCCGCGCCGCGTCCTCGGCCCTGGCGCTGGCCTCGCGCGCCGCCTCCGCCTGGGCGCGCTCGACGGAGTCCAGCGCCGCCGCGAGGCGCTCCAGCAGCGCGGCGCGCTCCTCCTCCGCGGCCGCGAGTGGGGCCGAGACGGCCGCCAGCAGCACCGCGCGCTCCGCGTCCGCGAGCGCGGCCGCGTCGGCGGAGAGCTCCGCGAGCCGCGCCTCGAGCGCCGCCACGCGCTTCCGCTCCTCGTCGGCCGTGCGGGCGAGAATGCCGTTGAGGCGCTTCAGCGTCGCGGCCTCGCCGTCCCCCCGATCCGGGGACGAGTCCCGCGCCCGCCTCGGCTCGTCCGGCTCCCCGTTTGCCTTTGCCTCCGCGGGAGCGGGAGCCGGCGGCGGTGGTGGCTCCTGATGATTCTCCCCGTCGGGGGCCTCGGCGGAAGCCATGGCGTTGTCGTCGGCGGAGGGAGCTACGGCGGCTCGGCGCTTGGACTTCTTGCTGCTCCTGCCCATGGCCGGCGTGTGACGTGTCCCCTAATAAGCTCCGCCACCACTACTAGGGCGCGGCAAGGCTTCCACCTAAATAGCTCGGAGCGGGGGTGACCGACGCCTGGGTCCCCGGCGGCGGGGAGACCGAGCGGTCAGTGGCGGGAGGGTGGGCGGCGGCAGGTGCGGGAGGGTGGCGCGACCGTTGGGAATCGTGCATTCGAAACGGGCGGCCAGGATGCGGCGGGGGCGGGGGCTTATCGCCTCCTGGGGCCCACCCGCACGCAAGGGGATCAGGGGGATGCCGAAAGGGCTTCTGCGGATCGCGTGTGGACAGGCACACGTGTGGCGTTTCGTGGGTCTCCGATGCGCGCCACTGGGTCGTCTGGGTGTGTGCTGGACCAGCAAGAGAGCAAGTGGGTTGAGTGGAACATTGGGTGGCTGTGGGTTTTGGTGATCAAAAAGCGCAAAGGGTGATGGGGAACTTTGTTTTGGTGATAAAAGAAATGGGACAAAAATGCAAAGATGAGGCAGACAGAACCTAAAAAGATGGGAGGAGGCAAGTAGAATAAAAGAATAAACTAAATTTTTTTGACTCTTTAATATTAAGTAACTAGATATATGACCGTACATTGCACGAGAGCCATAACTTTTACTCTCATGCATATACAATGACAAAATTGATTATTTTCAAATATTAAAAAACTAGTAGACAAATTTATATGGGCGATCCTAAACTAACATTTTTTTTATATATTGAGTCATACTATCTTTCTATTTATGCTATACATCCTTGTATTTTTTCATGCTAGAGTGTCCGTTCGTGAGGATTTTTTTTCGCTAATATGCCCGCCCCAGAAAGGACGTGTATTTGTGAGGATTTTTTTCTCATCGTTTGCATTTGTGTACGCCGCTCGTGGCCATGAAGCTCCATAAGGGCACTCTACTATCACAGATGATCTACGTTACCGTTACCACACTTGTTTTTGTGTTTTGCTTTCCCTCACCTTGGTCTCAGTCTACGAAGTCAACTTTGTTGAGAGTACATACGGTGCTCGGAGCACCTCCTCTCTCTCTCTCTCTCTCTATCCTTTTCATCATCGTCAATAACATCTTTGCCTACCATCTCCTTGTCTTCGAAGGCGTCTTAGTTCAACTCCTCCTCTTTTTCGTCGTCTTCGGCCACCACCGTCGCAGAAGGCATGCGACTTTATACGGGCTAATGTGTGCCGAACAGCGAGACATCTAGTAACGTGGCCGTTCGTCGACTACATCCTCCAGAATATTGAAAAAACACTCATGGATTATTAAGTACAGACAACATGGTTGTTGATTGGACTCGTTATTGTAAATTGATAATCAATTTCATCGGCCTTTACTCAGTCATTTATATGATTTTGTATGTGGAACATTTTGTTTAGGAAATGGTTTTTTTGTTCAATATGTTTTTTGATCTGGATGAGTTTGTCTCTAAAACTGGTCTTTTATTGTATATGTTCTTTCCGCAAACATTTTTTTGTTGTATTTTTCTTTTTGAAATCTATTATATTAACACAACTGTGTTAAAAAGGAATTCTAAAAGGTTCGCTCAAAGGACCAAGTAATTAATTACAGGATTAATCGGATATAAAATAGAAGACATCCACCATTGGTTTTACGATGATCTATTTATCGAGAAAAAATATGTCACAAACAATGTACATTCTTAAATATTTTTCTCCATGCCTAACATGTTCCAATTCAATAAATATAAATATATAAAACAAAGGCAACGAGTCTGATTCTATAACGTCCTAACATATGTTCCAAATTTGATAAATATAATCGCAATTCGATCATCAAGTCTGACACGATCAATTATGAACTCACGCATTGTTCCTCGTACTTCTGGATTCTAAACATGAGCCGATGAGTAGACAAGTGGACGTGCAACAGGCGCATAAGGTTCTTGGACATTACTCGCTACCAGAACCAGCAATTAGCATCCTCACATCGAATTAATAATCCACGCCATGTTGCGGATTATATAATAAACATACTTATATCTTACTGTTAAGAAAACTGCAGCTATATATAGATGTCTCGAACCTACAACTCCTCACATCACAAAACCCTACCTCTCACCGGCAAGGCATATATAGATGTCTCGAACCTACAACTCCTCACACATCATAAAACCCTACCTCTCACCAACAGGTGGACGTGCAACAGCTGCATAATTCTCATGGCGCCGGCGTCATGCCGCCGTTGGCATTAGAACCGCCTGCAGGGAGGACCTGGCCCTGCCCGGCTGACGACTCTGCCGTCAGAACCGCCCGTATCACAGCTGAAGAAGATAACATAGAAGATGCAGCAGCAGCAAATGCAGCGTTAACCGACGCTTCCTCTTCGACGCGCGCGCACATAAGATGCCATGTCACATGAAGCTACAGCCGCAGCCGCAGCCGCAACCGCCGCCGCCGCCGCTGCCGTTGCAGCCATTGCCGGAGCCCATGCCTCTGCTTGAGCTCCTCTTGTTCTTGCAGACTCAGCCAGATTCGCCATGTCAGATGCAACCGCAGCTGCAGCCGCAAGCATTGCCTCAACTGACCGCTGGTCAGCTGCTCTTCTTCTTCTTCCACGAGAACTAAACAGCCGAATAGGGAACATGGTCAGGCAGCCCATGACGAGTTGACGACTGGATCGACGTGCAGGATCGAGTTGAGGAGGTTGTCAAAATTTTTTGTCACGCCCTAGAACGACCATATGGGAGGGCGGCGGCCTGTACCCACATATATATTACCCGAAGGATCGTAATACAATAATTCAATCTTAACGAGTCGGACTGCTATACCTGAACTAGGACTGCTATACGAGTACGAGTTCGACTAGCTAGAACTCTTGTACAGATAATAATACATAATAGATAGAGTTCCAACTCTTTTATTTGCACCTTCACTAACAGTGCAACGGCAACAGCACCAGTCACTGCTGCAGCCAGCCATCAGCTGGTTTGTAGCTGCTGGTGGAGGAGCTGCTTGTCGGCCTTCTACAGCTTTCGATGCACTACTTTGACAGAGGTGATTGTATTCCTAGGCCTTGTTGAGTTCATCCAAAAACCAAAAACTTTTCAAGATTTATCGTCATACCGAATCTTGTGGCAACATGCATAGAACATTAAATATAGACGAAAACAAAAACTAATTATACAGTTTGCCTGTAAATCACGAGATGAATCTTTTAATCCTAGTTAGTACATAATTGGACAATATTTGTTAAATAAAAATGAAAGTACTACAGTACCAAAAACCAAAAAAAATTCGGAACTAAACAAAGGCCCTAGTCACCTAGATCGATCTCCGTCAGTCTCCACTAAATCAGACGCATCTTGAAATAAATTTTTGGAGGTGGTTAGGATTCTCAATCACCTCTGAAAATGAGGACATTCCAGAGGCGGCTGGGATTGTAGCCGATTTCAGCACCACTAAATCAGCCGTCTCTACTATTCTTCCTTCTTGAGAAAGATACTATAGCCCGAAGACGAAAAAAAGGAAAAGCTTCATGAACTTTCCAAAGATTACAAGTGTAAGGGGTCTAGGTTTTTCTTTTGATTTCTTTGGAGGAGGAGACTCTTTCAAGCTGAGTAAATGCTATTCCTCACATCTTTTTGAAGGATTAGTTGTAGATTGGATCCACAAATAGGTTTTTAATTTTTTTCGCAAAAAAATATTTTTAATTTGTTCTCTCTTGCAAAGTGGTGAGGCATTTATAAAAGCAATTAGATCAAATCTTTGAAGGTCATATAGGTAAACGTATTAGGGATCATGATTGTTTGATGTTTTGTGGTTTATTAGTTACTATTTATTAAATAGGGAATATATTCTAGATCTAGATCTAGAATAGTTAGATTGGTTTCGCTCAACATCTATAATGTTTTGCTTTAGAAAGATGATCAAGTGAATAGACAATGGGTCTAATAATTAGTTAGATTTGAAACACTATTAATTTGTGTTGATTATAATTGTAAAGTGAATATTACATAATTGTCTAATTAGGTGTCCCTTCCCCAAAGCTGCTCAAAGAATGATATGGATGGGTCGAGCCAGGTGCCAGGGGCAAAACTACATATTGATTATAGGGGGTGCAAATGCACCTTCTAAAAATTGTAAAAACAATAATTATGTCTAAAATTTTACCATATATGCATCCCATAAAGATGTCTATGCACCCATAAGCTACGTGTACCTCCTCTAATTTGCTCTAGCTTTGCGACTAGGTCAAGCATGGGGCGGAGGAGTGTTCATTGGCTACGTCTTGAGGCACCGCCACCCCTGCTCGGGCTTCGATGGTGCTCAAGCTCCCACTCTCACGACTTCTATCGACCTCCACGGTGCGTTCAGCAACATACTCGGTAATGGGCTCACCTTCGACCACACTAGGACTTTTTGGGCACTTCCCCTGCCTCTGCAAAACATGATTAACTCGATGGTGCCTGCCTCTGAAAACTATTTGTAAAAAGTAGTGTAGACAATCTCCAAAATGTATTTTTGGAGAGATCCACTGCTTAAATTAAAGGGGATATCTCCTATATAAAACCACTGATAATGTTGAGCAGATTGATCGGTCAACACGGCATGCCAGCTCTCTCCCATTATTGGAGAGCAGGGAAGATGGGAACACTGATATTATTGGAGATGGGAATCGGGAGACGAAATATCTTGAACCCAGCAATAAAATTAAAGGCATGCTAGCTAGTCGATTAGGCCTATGCAAGAGTGGGTTTAGATAGATTTGGATCCTTTTTGATTCACTCGTTTATGAATGTAGTTTGACTTTCATGCATGGTTTGGAACTTTAGACATGCATGGCGCGCGGAGGTGGCACAAGACGTGACATATATATGGATATGGTGGAGGAAGAGAGCTCACGTCCCGTGGATACGGCACGGGTGCGGTCTCCATCAAAAACCTAGTTTGCAGGTGCTATACATATGGCTTCGTACAACCGACCAGGGACCAGCATATAGAAACTACAATCAGGATTCAGAAACACTGACCAGCTTCTTGGACATTACTAGCTACCAGAACGATCGAGCTACTAGCATCCTCACATTGAATTAATAAACGTAATAATTATATCTTACATTATTGCTAAGAGCAAGTATTATAGCAGGCTGTAAGCCAGCTAAATGCTGAGGTGGAGGAGTGAGAAGAGGAGAGAGAGTAAAAGCAGGCTGTAAGCTTACAGCCGCGGCTCAGACACAAAAACCAAGAAAATCTGTAAGACGGACAAATGAGCCATGTATTAATAGTGATGAGCTAACCATTATATGAGTGAGCTGCAAGAAGTGTGTAAAGAAATCCTATAGCCAACAGCTGGCTGTATTATAATACTTCCTCTAAAAAGATAAACTGTAGGATAACTAATTAAATCTGCCGACATCACGCGGAGGGAGCAACTTCATGGTGCCGGGCGCCACACCGCCATTGGCATTGGATCCGCCGGCGATCTCAGCCGCTAGAGCTGGAGACAACGCAGCCAAAGCTTCCATAGCAGATGCAGCCACAGCAGATGCAGTGTCAGCTAATGCCGCCGCAGTCGCTGCCGCCGCTCTCGATGCCTCTTCCGCCTTGGCTGCCTCTTCTTCATCTCCTATCTTCCTATAAATCACAGCTATAGATGCAAAAGTAGATGCATTCCGAGCCACAGCCTCCGCCAAAGCAGCCGCTGCCTTTGCTGTTGCAGCCTTGGCCGATATAAGCGCTGCCTCTGCCTCAGTACCTCCTCCTCCGCGGCGTCGATGGAAGAGCCTAAACGGGAACATGCATGGTGACGACGATGTACGTGCCAGATCACGTTGAGGATCGCTGGTTGTAAAATTCTTTTGGTATATACGTATAGATAGATAGAACGACCATAAATAAACAGGTTGCACTGCACACCCACATATATATTACCGGACGGATAATTGTTTCGTTATAAAAAACTGTGCCTAACCGATTCGGACTGCTACATGAGTTCTATTGGAACTCTAGTATGATGTTTTTTTTAAAAAAAAAAAAAAGGGAACTCTAGTATGAAGTCCGAACTCGATCTTTTATGTACGCGCACAAAAAAAAATATGCCGCCTATTAACTCCCCTAGTTGTTGGTAAATAATGAACAATTATAATTTTTAGTTAACTTATTTTCTGGTCAACATGGCTTGGTACAACAGATCGTAGTTTCTATATGAGCAGGTTTCAGAAACACTGACGAGGTTCTTGGACATTATTAGCTATACCAGAACGAGCCATTAGCATCCTCACATGGATTTAAATGTAATTATATGTTATATCGCTAAAAATGTACCGTAGAAAGTATGGCTTTATGAAGAGCAGAACAATATGAGATTGTCTTGCTTGGGCTCTGAAATACATTCATCTTTGCCACAAGTCAAGAAAAAGTGCTGATAATTCTGAAATTGGACTTTGAGAAAACATTTAACAAGATAGAGTCAAAAGCATTTAACATGGGGCCATCATATAAATTCTGTAGGCCAAAGGATTTGGTAACAAATGGGTCACTTGGATCAAAGAACTGCTCAGCTTTGGAACCTCATCTGTCCTCCTCAGCAGACTCCCATGAAAGGTTAAGACAGGAGTTAGATAAGGTGACCCCACTAGTCCCCTTGGCTTTTTGTCTCTTAGTGGAAGATTTACTACAAACAATATTCAACAGAGCCAAGGATCTTAACTTGCTTAAGCATCCACTGCCACTCAAATGGTCCAATGGTTTTCCAATCATCCAATACGTAGATGACAGTCTTATAGTAATGGAAGCTTGTAGTAGGCAGCTGGTCGATCTGAAAGGTTTGCTCTCTTTTGGGGAATCCATAGGGCTGAAAGTAAATTATTCTAAATCTGTTATGGTCCCAATCATCTGATCTGAAGACAGATTACACCATCTGGCAAAAGAACATTCAACTGTGAAAAGGGAAGTTTGCCATTCACCTATTTGGAGCTACCTCTAAGCCTAACAAAACCAAAAGTCATTGATTTATCCCCCATTTATGACTAGATACGAAAGAAGACTAGGTCAACCTCAATTTTCCTTAATCATGCTGGCAGATTGCAACTGACGAACTCAGTGTCGGTGTTCTCTGCCTTGTATCAGCACCTTTGCTATTCACAACACTTGTAGTCAGTCAGATAGACAAGTATAGGAAGCTCTGCTTATGAAGAGGTGCAGATATCAATGCAAATCGTAGACCAAACGCTACCCTGCAATGTGCAAATCCAAAGAGAAAGGGGGAGTGGGGCTAATAGATCTCAAGACACCAAATGAAGCACTACATCTCAAGCATCTGAATATGTTTTTCAACAGAGAAGATATTCCATATATGGGTTCCTTTGATTTGTGAAAGTTATTATGAACCAGAAACGCTACCACCTCAAGGACTCATTCTAGTTGAGGGATATTTTGAAACTAAATGATAAATTCAAAGGAATGACAAAAGTAAATATAAATGATGATCGTGCTACTTATGGTCAGATCTCTAAGAAAATAAAGTCTCTATGCAAGAATATTTAAAAAAAGGCTATACATGCCTCAAACCCAAACAGCACCTCGTTTACTTCCAAAAATTTTTGCAAAATAAGAATAGTAGCACTTTTGTTTGTATTTGACAAATATTATCCAATTATAGACTAACTAGGCTCAAAAGATTCATCTTGTCAATTCCGACCAAACTGTGCAATTAGTTTATATTTTCATCTATATTTAATACTCCATACATACGTCTAAAGATTTTCGATGTGACGGGGAATCTGAAAAATTTTGCAAAATTTTTGGAGAACTAAACAAGGCAATAACCAAACTAGAGCTGCTGATATCGCGTGGAGGGAGCAACATCATGGCGCCGGCACCACGCCGCCGTTGGCATTGGATCCGCCGCCAGTGACCTCAGCCACTTATAAAGCAAATTTTGTATAGGCTGTTACTTTAGATGTATTTATATATTTTAACTAAAATGTTTGACACGTTTATATTGGTCATATAACTAGCTATAACTACACATATAGTTTTTAAATAGGAAAATTCAAGCATCTTGAGAACTATGGCAGACTACTAGTCGCTATATTATATTTCTTGGTCCTCTAAGATTACTTTAGATACCCCCATCTAAGGTCTCACCTCAAACTCTATCCATTATGGTAGGAGACATGGTGTAGGTTTCAAATGATTGCATCTCATATTGTAGTATTTAGAAATGTACTCAATGATCCAAAATCCTCATTTGAAAGTTTAAATAAAGGGTTAATTAATAAAAGATACAACAAGCACAAGAGATTTAACTTTACTTGATGATACAAAGAATATGTACCGTTCAGTAAGATTTGAATTTATGACTACATAAGATATATGATGCAACAACAGCCACCACAGTTAATGGTAAATTTTTAAACTAATTGCATATTTAAAATATACAAATTTGGTGTCATACAAAAGAAAAATATGAATATGAATGAAAAAAAAACGTATAGATCAGCCCCATGCAAAAAATACTAATAAGTTTCTAATAAATGGATAGAGACTACAAGTATCTCTATTATATATGTCTATTATGTTACAAAATAAATAATGAGAAAACCATACAATTTAATATAAGTAACTCTTTACTAGCCATTTATATTAACAGTAACTAATACTTATATCTCCTAAAATTCTATCCCGTGCGAAAGCACGGTTGTTGGACTAGTAACACATAAAGGTAGTTTGGTATAAATGGACAAAAATATATGTAAAGTAATTAGTTGGTAAATTGTAACACCCTAAAATTTACTCCTTTTGAAATATAGATAAAATTATTTAATTTTGTATTTTTGTGCTCATAAAAATATAGGAAAAATAATATTTTCATTAAATTAAAATTTATCATAAGGCATAGCAATATTATTATGCATACATGCTGGTGCATATGTTTTGATGTGATGCTTGTTGCTCCTTTATGTGTTGATAGTAAGAAAAATATTTAAAATACGTTTAGTACATCGATCTTCCTTATTCGGCACGTATTTATCTTTTATCTACAACCAAATTCCTTGTTTCTAAGCTCAAATTTTTATTAGAACCTTCCTAAAATATTTTCTTTATCACTCAAAGCACTTCTTTTAGTTCCTCGTCCATCAAGCAATCTCTACAAACTTTTCGGGAATTTTTCCATCTTCTGTTCTCACTTTTCTCTGAGCATGATCTAATTTTTAGATGCTCTAAACAATCTTATCATGAGCTCTAAAAACTTTATTCGGGTTCCCCATGTTCTATAATATCTCTGAGAATTTTTCCCGAAATTTTCGGAGCTTTCCGAGTATTTTTCGTGGCTTAACTACTAATTCTAAACTTTTCTAGAATTATTTTATCAATGAAAATAAATAATTCCGAAAATAGTAAAATCCAATCTTATTCTAACTCAACCCAAAACCCTACCTATATGTCTCTTATATATACGAGTCAACATGCTGATCGCATATCTTCAACCAGCCTCATAGCGAAGTTTGAGAATCTCCGCCGGCAACCTTTGGTGCACTCTACTTCCGTTCCTTGTTTTCGATTTGTTTTCTTCTTCTGGTTTGTCGATCCCTCAAGGAGTCCTTGTTCTATGCAGCTTATTTCCAGGATAACGCATCTGCTTTGCAGTTGGACGCTTGAAGTCCACGCGAAAGTCTGGCATCGCCAATTCGCCATGGATCTGTTACCCTGCCCTGCCCATGAGTTTGCCTGGTCATCAAGGGCCTCTACTTTTCGAAACCTGAATATTCATGCCTACGGTGCAGCCAAGCTTCAGTCATCAAGACGTGTCAACCAGATCGCCTGCCACCTGATGTCATCTGCGCCGTGATGAGGAACCCTACAGCCTGCCTTGCTTGCTCTCTCTATTCGATGAGGTCTATACCGTGCACAAAATCCTGCATACCTATATATAAATATATATTATATATGATGCTTTGTTTTTCCATGAAACTTCAGATTATCTTCTGTGTTGTTGCTGCCCATTGCCAATCGAGTGCAGCTTGATCACTAGAAACACAACATCTGCATGCCGGCCCTCCATCTCTATGGCTCACGAGTTGCCCGTGCACTGCAATTCTGCAAATCTTTATCACCTAGTACCTGTGCCTTCGACCTGTTTCAGCATTGGTTAGTGCCTTTATATCCATAGCTTCCGTTTGCGTTAGTCTGTAAATCTGCAACTATGTTTTCTATTGTCAAAATATCTCTGAATTTTACAATTAAAATAATATGATTAATCTGCACGCATCCAGTTTTAAAAAAAACATGGATATTTTATACCTATAATTGCTATTATGATTAATTATTCTTGATATAAATATATTTTTTGAACTACATTTTATTTAGTTTGTTAAACACGTTGCATACATTAAATCCAGCTAGGTGCTCTCCTGTGTTTATTTATTTTTGCAGAGTAGAGTCTAATGACTTAAACAATATGAGATATGTTTATAAATAAACTATATTTAGCTTGAACTCTACTTTTTAACTAAGATATAAATTGACTAAATTAATATTTGTCACATGGTTTTATAAATAAAATAAACTGAGCTTATAGCCTTTACTCTTAAATTGAGGTAAATCTCCGTTAGTTGTTTATTTTTCATTGTAACTCCGATTACCATGTTTTTCACGTATGTGTATTCGTAGCCATACGTAGATTAATTTTCAAACCTTTTTCATTGATTGGTGTACTGTTCTAATTATAGCTTTGTTTGCTTTGTGTATGCTTGGTTCCAATTGTTTGTGTGGTGATGATCAATGATCGAGTTTAGTCGGTAAACAATTCATGGTGAACAAGAGTACTTCAGTGATCAAGATCTGAGCCTTGGACAACTAGTGAGACCAGCAGGATAAGCAAGAGCAATTGGATTAAGGCAAGTATAGCATTTGGATTTTATTTCTGTGACCATGATCGTGTGACTAGATTGATGTTAAGTAATAAATGATAAAAATGACTTTTTAGCCACTTGATGATTTATCTGTAAGTGATAACCGGGACAACAGTGCAACCATGAGGGCTATAATGGCTCTGGCTTTAGCTCAGTATGAAGACCTTTTCTAGCTTGTTAGAGGTTACCCGAAAGGGCGGAGGGGCTGAACCGTTTTGGGTATAGTGCGAGCCCCTGTCCTTATGTGTATAGGCTGCGCGTCATTGTGCCATTTGGAAGGGGGGTATCTATATCTGCGCGCAAAGGAAACCTTGCGGCCCTAACATGTTAGACGAACTTTTGAAAGGCTTCATAGTGATCCCTGCCGACCTTCTTTGGAAGTGGGTTAAGAGGCTGATCACCTCGGGCGAAAGGGTAAATCATGACTCATGGGTAAAGATGTACAACCTCTGCAGAGTGTAAAACTGGTATACTAGCCGTGCTCACGGTCATGAGCGGCCTTGGGGATTCTTGCGTCGACGATGATGATTCTTGTGTGTTATATATGTTCATTATTTATTATTTAATGCTTTACATTACTTATGTCACATTGATCATGAGATTGTGGGAGCTATACAATCTAGTTGCTATACTTGTGGAGTTCGACATGGACTCACTCTTGCTATTTTCCCCAAACCTCAGGAGAAATTTAGGCTTGTGATCAACCAGTCAGTTGGATCCTGTGGAGAGGAGTTAATACCCGATGGTTGGAGTTGTCTATCCGCTGTTTGCTATCTAAGGTTATCTCTTTTATACTAAGTACGTTATATATTTATGCATTGTCATTTGATATTACCCCTTATTTGTAGCTATATGTGAGGTTTGACTTCTAAAACTCACATATGGTGCATATCTGGTTTTGTCCTTAAAATCGGGTATTACATAAATTTATCACACATGGTAGATATATTATAGAATATCTAAATGGACACTGTATTCCGAAATGAAGAATACAGAGAGCATCGGTTTGTTGTACATACAGTACATATGTAACAAAAGAATTTAGGCAGTGCTGCACAGGTTGACGGGTCTTGTGGACAATCCATATGTCTACATATATATTGCCAAGGTCTCGTGGGCAAAAGTTAAGTAGCGCTACAGCAGCATTCGTGCATCACAGGACTTCTCGTTCAGGGCACCACCACTGATCGGTCGACACGGAGGCGCGGAGACAAAAACTAAAAGGTGCTTCTGCGACACTCCATAGAAACGGCAAACCATGCATGCTCCTGTAAACTTGCACCAAAATGTCCAGGTACCTTTATCTTTATATCCATATAGGTGTCAAACCCTATATATTGCGTTTGCGAGAAACGGGACGAACACTAGCCGCGCACGCTACTAGCTCGATCACGAGCCCACCCGACGACTATGGCAAGGACAATAGCTGCACACTTTAGCTGCATTGATTTAGCTATAACAATATAGACCAATTTGCCTCCTCAATGTGAGTTTAACATTTTTACAAAAGTACTAAACAATAGACTTTTGAAAGTGGCAGATAAGTTGATAAAACCATCTCAAACGGATTTTACTCCAGGTCACTATATAATGGAAGGAGTTGTGACTTTTACATGAAACAAATCATGAGCTACATCGGAAAAAACAAAATGCTGCAATTTTAAAACTAGACTTTGAAAAGACTTATGATAAGCTAAAGTGGCCCTTCATAGAACAAGTTCTTCGAATGAAAGGTTTCTCACCAAGTTGGTGTGATTGGATGTCGAAAGTTATCTCTAGAGGGAGTATTGCAGTAATGTTCATGACAATGTCAGCCATTATTTTCAAACAAGAAAAGGAGTGCGTGAAGGGGATCCACTATCCCCAATCTTGTTTAATATAGTGGTGGACATGTTAGTTGTCCTTATTTTAAGAGCTAAAGAGGCGAAACAAATAAAAGAGGTTGTTCCACATTTGATTGATGAGGGACTTTAGGTCCTCTAATATGCGGATGATACTATTATCTTTATGGGTAATAATCTAGAGAGGGCCAAAAACATGAAGCTCCTGCTTTGTGCTTTTGAACAATTATCAGGACTCAAGATCAACTTCCATAAAAACGAGTTGTTCTGCTTTGAGGCGGCCAAAGCCAATCAACTTGAATATACATAGATTTTTGGATGCAGTGTAGGATCTTTCCCATCTAGATACCTAGGAACTCCTATGTACCATAGAAAACTTTTGAATAAGGACCGAAAATATGTTAAGATTCTAAAAAAGACTCAATTGTTGGAGGGGCAAGATGCTGTCAGTAGGAGGAAGGCTCATTCTTATCAACTCTATCTTGTGTAGTCTCCCTATGTTCATGTTATCTTTTTTTGAAATTTCGAAAGGGGTATTTGAAGAAACTAGATTACTTGAGATCATGTTTTTGGCAGAGTGATGAACATAAGAACAAATATAGATTGACTAAGTGGAAGGTAGTGTGCACTCCAAAATACCAAGGAGGCCTGGGAGTCCTGAATCTAGAAATTCACAACAAATGCCTTCTCAACAAGTGGTTGTTTTAAATAAATAAATGACGATAAGGTTTGGTAGCAATTGCTTAGGAATAAGTACCTAAAGAATAGAAGTTTGACTCAGATTCAATATATGCCCGTGGATTCTCAATTTTGGGCTGGCCTTATGAAGGTTAAGACGGAGTTCCTCTTATTAGACAAGTTTGATCTAGGTGAGGGGTATCAAGTACAATTTTGGGAGGATTCGTGGATAAGATCCCCGCCCGCTGAAATCGCTCTTCCCAACACTTTATAATATTGTGATAAGAGAAATGCATTTGTACGATGAGTGATGTCTATGATACTGTTAAATGTAGCCTTCAGGAGATCTCTGACAAATCGATGTATAAAGCTCTTTTAGTAACACAAACTTTACCTTTTAATACTTTTATTTGGAATGCTGCCTCTCAAAATTAAAGTCTTCATTTGGTACTTGTACAAAGGAGTAGTCCTAACCAATGATAATTTAATTAGCATGATGACAATGGCAAGGAGATAGGAAATATTGGCTTTGCTCCTCAAACGAGTCTATTCAACACCTATTTTTTGATTGTCATTTTGCTAAGTTTATTTAGAGAATTATTCATGTTTCCTTTAATTTATCACAGCCAACTAGCATACACAATATTTTCTCAGACTGGTTGGAAGGGATAAATAGGAAACTTAAATCCTAGATTATTGTGGGTGCAAGTGCTTTTTTTTGGGTAATTTGGATAAGCAGAAATGATTTAGTTTTTAACAAGACTGTAGCACCATCTTATTTGCAGGATATATCTTTAGTGGGACCTACTAGACCAGGTTTTGGTCTCTGTTACAGAAGGATGAGGATCGCCTTTTCATGAAGATGGGTTGTAAGACCATTGAGACAGCCACGATGGAAGTATTTGCTAGACATGGCTGGAGTTTTAGTTATAGAATTGCTCCTAGTACCGGTCTTTTAGTTCATCTTTAGCTCTATAGCGCAAAACTTTTTTTTGAGATACCCTGGACGTTTTCTTCCTAGTTTATAATAACGAACAACCATACGTATTAATCGATACAAAAGCTGGGATATTAATTTATTTCCTTTTCTAAAACAAGTAGTTCCCAACTCTCCATATGTTTATAATCCTGCTATTAAAGCAAACAAATATTATGCACACCATCCTTAAATTGGAGGTCTGTCAATATGCTAGAATAGTTAAACATTCAACAGGATACGTTACTCGAGAGGTAAGAAGTAATAGTAAAGTCTGAATGCCTATATTCACATGGTCCTTAAAAATTCGAGATGAGAAATAAGGAGCCCTAAAGGCAACATATTTGCTAGAATGATTCTCATATCAGATCTCATATGCAAATTGGAAATTACAACAGTTTCTGCTAGGATGTCTAATAGTACAGGAGTATTCCTCAAGGACATTTTTGAGAAATAAATTAACAGTAAGTTTACTGCAAGTCTGGTGAAACAACTATAAATTTTAGGTTCTGATAATTTCATAACATGATGCACAATTGACACAACAAACAAATGGCACTAGATTTATATCACCAATTTCATTATTGATTTCTAATTTAATCAAGGCAAGAGAAAGTTGCACGAAAAGTAAGAACATTTACTGAAATTTTGCCCATTACTTCAGATCTGCTACTCCTTACAATTGGCGCAGGATTGCTACTCACAAGGAAATAATCTGCACACACTGGAAAATTTCAAGATCTGCCCAGAACTGTAGGAATACTTACATGTAGGCCAAATAATCGATAATTTAATCAAGAAGCAAAGAATCAAGAGACCTTAGAGATTGCAAGGAAATATTATGTTGCCTCTCTGCATCAACTCTGACGGAAAAACAGTCAGTAACTCACTACATCGATCCCCTTTGCAAGGCCATCTTGAGTCCTGACGGTATGACTGCTTTATGAAATAAAATTGAGTCACGGATGAAAGATAACCAATCTATGGGTCCTGACGGTATGAACTAAACTAATAAAAACCAATCTATGGGCAACGGGCGTGCTTTGTCGAGGGCCAAATCTCGGACACTCAACAAAGACATTCTTTGCCGAGGGCCAGCCGCAGGAGCCCTCGTCAAAGAGGCCTTTACCGAGGGCCCGACCCTTAGTAAAGAAAAGTCATCGGCAAAGATGCTCTTGGCAAATTTTACCTTTAGGATCACGGCAACCAAGGCTCGTCATGCTTTGCCGAGGGCCATCCGTCAGGCCCTCGGCAAAGATATTTTTATCCGGCGTGCTTGATATATAAATGTGTATATAAATGCAAAAAAAGAGAAAAAAAAATGTTTTTTTGCCGAGGGCAATGACCAAGGCCCTCGGCAAAGAAGGTTTTTTAAAATAAAAATTCTTTTGTCGAGGGCTCTGGCTACAGCCCTCTGCAAAGAATTTTTGAAAAATCATGAAATTTCTTTTGCTGAGGGCTGACCCCTCAGCAAAGGTTTTTAAAAAAATTTAAAAAAAATTCTTTGCCGAGGGCTGTGGATGAGGCCCTCGGCAAATGTTTTTTTTAAAAAAAATATTTTTTGAGAAAACAAACTTAAAAAGTCATTTCTTTGCCGAGGGCTGCCAACAGGTCAAAATTTCTTTGCCGAGGGCCGTGGGTGGAGGCCCTCGGCAAAGACACCGTCCAAGGGAAAGAGCGCCGTCACGGTTACTTTTCTTTGCTGCCCGATAAAAGACCCTCGGTAAAGACTCTCTTTGCCGACTCAAAATTTCCCGAGAGCTCTTTGTCGAGGGCCACCCTCGGCAAAGCCTTTGCCGAAGGTTTTTGGGCCTTTGCCGAAGGCTTCGGGCCCTCGGCAAAGAGCCCGCGTCCAGTAGTGGTGCTGAAGCACAGGTTGACGGGTCTTGTGGACAATCCATATGTGTCTACATTGTCAAGGTCTCGTGGGCAAAATTTAAGTAGCGCTATAGCAGCATTCGTGCATCACAGGACTTCCTTCGTTGAGGGCACCACCACTGATCGGTCGACACGGAGGCGGAGACAAAACTAAAAGGGCTTCTGCGACACTCCATATAGAAATGGCAAATTATCCATGCTCCTGTAAACTTGCACCAAAATGTCCAGGTATCTTTATCTTTATATCCATATGTAGGTGTCAAAGCCTATTGCGCTTGCGAGAAACGGGACGAACACTAGCCGCGCACGCTAGCTCGATCACGATCACGACGACTATGGCAAGGACAATAGCTGCATATTTCAGCTGCTTTGATTGAGTGCACGGATAGATGGGGGACGATGGCACGTGGCGATGCGTGCTCGTCGATCAGCTAGCTGCAGTAACCACATGTCACTCACATCTTTATTAACTTGATATCATGTAGGAGTAGAAATTAAAAGGTCTAAAAATCAATCGATCGATCAACTTACTAGCATGCATCCAAATCTGACGCAGTACGTGAACTGTGGAGATATGTGCAAATGAAATACCGATCGTTCTAACAAAATGATACTATATATGCTATCTAGTCTCTCCAACTTTCAAGGCATCGATCTAGGCGAGGACAAAAGCTTTTCATTAATTCTTTCAGAAATGCTCACTAACAATTGTCTGATATTCGGCTTCCCCTTCAGTTGACTGCGCCCTGACCTCCCCTTCTTCCACATCTCTCTCTCTCTCTCTCTCTCTCTCTCTCTATATATATATATATATATATATATATATATATATATATATATATATATATATATATATCTCCGGTGACCTCCCCGCGTCTGCTCCGAAATCCTCACCCCACTTGTGCCGAGCTCCTGCCCCACCCGCACCAGCCATGACAGATCTGTTGAGGTAGGCCTCCTCCTTCTCTTCCTCCTCCTAGATATCTTCAAGCTAGGGTTTTGCCGATCTCTACCCCTCTCCTTCTTAACTCCGGCAGTCATAGAAGGTCAAGCGGAAGGGAAGGAGGTCAAGCGGCTTAGGGGCCCTGGAAGTGACGGTGGTAGCCGGACTAGGGAGGGGTGGGGGCACCATGGCTGGAGGAAGGTTGCCGCTGTTGGAGCTCATCATGGAAGGGAAGGCAATGTAAGGCAGCCGCCACGGGCACGACCCTAACTCTCTAGAGCTCCGGCGAACCCTAGTGCCAGCATCAGAGGGCACAGCCACCGGTGAGGCAGGCAGGGTGGGTATGTGCAGGAGGCTAGTAGAGCTAGAGGTTGAAGATGATTGTAAGATAGGCAAAATTTTAGACACCTACTGCAGAGACACACCCTAATTCTATTTATCTTTCTTGCAAGGACGAAAGCTTTTCAATCATCGAGGGTCTATGAGGCACAACACGATTCCAGTAGATGTATTTTGCAGTTGAGTCGTGATAAAAAAAACAGATCTGTACATGACTTTATAATTTGGACCCACAGAAAAAGACTGGTCGATGGAGTTGGAAACCTAGACACATTTGGGTGGAAGTGGAGCAGTGCATGCGGAAGCATGTATTCATGATTCATGTGATCAAAGCCCCTACTGCTCTTGCTAGCTAGAAACGGGAGGAACAATAGTCACTGATCGAGTAGTCACTATAGCTAGGGCCACACGCTTTAGCTGCATGCATCGATCCATTAACTGAGTGTACGTGGGGATGGGACGACGCCATGTGGTGGTTCGTATAGTGCAGTGGTGTCGTGTCATGCATCAGCTGCAGCAACCAAATCTCATCACTCACAACACAACATTGAGCGTGTAAGAAAGGAAATGAAATCGGTCGATCGACCAGCTAGCTTAATTAGTAGCATCATCAAATCGGTCGACGTACCATCAGCGCAAATTAAACACCCATGATCTAACAAAATGCTACTAGCTCTAGCACATTACGAGCAGAATCTGCAATAATTAAGTAGCATCCTCGAATGATTAATCCACGACACAAACGTACTACAGTGCATTTTTTTCTCACATGCATGCTAGATCCACAAGCTAAGACCCCCTACATAAAGCGAAGAACTAACACTGCATCTGACTAGAAAAAAAGAACAGATCGAGATGAAGTAGATGATCAGCTGAGATTGCTTGCATCGAAATCGAACCCCGCGCGGCACACAAAACACCAGATCGAAGCAGATCGAGACCATACCTCATCAACCAACAAATTATCTACACTGCAAACCGCACGCCGCAGCTCGACGATCATGGCGCCGGCGGCGCGCCACCTTGTTGTGCGGCGGCTCCGGCAGGGACCTGCTCCTGCTCTGCTGATGCAGCTGTCAGTCACCGGACGTCGGTGCACACCGGCGGCGAGGACACGAGCAGAGGTGAGGGAACAAGAACACACACGAACACTGGAACACAGAGTTTTTTTGTGCTGCAAATCGCGGCAGCGTTTTCTAATGTATTCGACTCTTATTTATTGGAATTACAAAGCAGAGCAGCACAAGCCACGGCCGCACGATCACGCAGGATGCGCACGTCCATCCCCATGCGCCGTAACAGCCGGCCATGGCTTGCATGCTCAGGTTCATGGCGAGCTAATCTCGTCCACTACCTCCTACGCACACGGGCACCACAAGCCGGCCCTCGTGTGCATGCAGAACAGAATAACAAACATGCTATGCTATGTAACAGACTACAAAAGGATTACTAACAAATTCTCCTCCTAATCCTTGTGTAGTCCCTGTACACAAACGACACCAATTCTGGAACGTAACTCGCAAAAGCGTTCACGCCCCAGTGCTTTGGTAAGAATGTCCGCCAGCTGCTCCTCCGTCCCGATGGACTGGAGTTTCACCCTGTCTTCCTCAACACACTCACGAATGTAATGATAACGAACATCAATGTGCTTACTGCGATCATGGAAGACGGGATTCTTGCTGAGTGCGATGGCGGACTCGTTGTCGATCCTCAAAGTGACGGCGTCAGCCTGCTCGCTCTTGAGTTCAGCAAGCAGCCGCGCCAGCCATACCCCCTGGCAAGCTGCTGTCGTCGCTGCAATGTACTCCGCTTCGCAGGAGGACAGTGCCACAATCTTCTGCTTCTGTGACTGCCAGGTGATGGTGTTGTCGCCGAGGAAGAAGAGGATACCTGAGGTACTCTTGCGCGTGTCAATGTCCCCAGCCATGTCACTGTCACTGTAGCCGACCAGCTGGGGATTCTTCTTCCTCTTGTAGCAGCAGCCGAAGTGCAGAGTGCCCGCAACGTATCGCAGCACTCGCTTCATGGCTGCCAGGTGTTCGGTGGTCGGATTCTCCATGAATCGGCTGATGTAGCCCACCGAGTACGTCAAGTCCGGTCTTGAGTTCACCAAATACCGCAGCGAGCCCACCACACTGCGATACATGGATGAGTCGATGGCTGGGGCTGAGCTCACCTTGCTCAACTTCAGGCGAGGCTCCATCGGCGTTGCGCTGGGATTGCACCCAGTCAGGCCTGCTGTCTCTAGGATCTTGGCAGCGTAAGAACTCTGGCAGATGGTGATGCCAGCCTCAGTCTGAGACACCTCCAGACCAAGGTAGTAGTGGAGCAGGCCCAAGTCGCTCATCTTGAAAGTGGCTTTCATCTGTCCCTTGAAGGTGTCGATGTCGACCTGGTTGCCGCCGGCGATGATGAGGTCATCGACATAGACCCCCACCACCAGCCGGCGTGCACCGGCTCCGCGCAGATAGACGGCGTGCTCAGAGGGGCTCCTCCGAAACCCAAGTCCGATGAGGGACTTGTCGAGCTTGGCGTACCACGCCCTCGGCGCTTGGCGTAGCCCGTACAGGGCCTTGATGAGGCGCAGGACCTTGTTCTCTTGCCCACGCAGAACGAAGCCGGGGGGCTGTGCGACGTACACCTCCTCCTGGAGCACGCCGTTCAAGAACGCGGACTTCACGTCCATGTGATGGACAGCCCAGCCTTGACAGGCGGCGTGAGCTAGCAGGAGCCGAACAGACTCCAGCCGAGCAACAGGGGCGAAGACTTCGTCATAGTCGATGCCCTGCCGCTGCACGTACCCCTTGGCGACGAGGCGAGCCTTGTGCTTGGTGACGATGCCGGAGGCGTCCTTTTTGACCTTGTACACCCACTTGAGGCCGATGGGCTTTGCACGCGCCGGCAGCTCCACCAGGTTCCATGTACCGCTGGCCTCGATGGAGGTCATTTCGTCAAGCATTGCAAGGCGCCAGCACTCGTGGCGCATCGCCTCCTCGAAGGATGCCGGCTCAGCGTCACTGGCCAGCAGCAAGCGTTCCTCCAGCTCGCGGTGTGCAAGACCAGGCGTGTCAGCCTGTCCAAGCACGTTGTCGAGGCGCCGAAAACGCAGGGGTGCGTCGTCGTCGTGATCGGCGTCGAGATGCTCGTCAGCCCCGGATACCGGTGGAGATGCGAACTGGACCTGGGGCTGTGTCGCGAGGCTTGACGGCGATGCTGGGTCGGGGCCGACAGGAGACGCGTGCACGCTTGAGAGAGTCGGTGAAGCGGAGCTCGATGCAGGAGCATAAGCCGTAGTCGTTCTGGTGGTGGTGATCACAGGGAGCTCCTGCGGCGTCGACTCTTCAATGTTGAAGTCTCCAGGCTCGTTGTGGTCCGTTGCTGACCACGCCCACTGCGCCGCCTCATCGAACACCACATCGCGGCTGATGTGGACTCGGCGCGTCGAGGGATCGTAGGCTCGATAAGCCTTGGACCCCGGTTCGTAGCCGACAAACACCATGCGCCGGCTGCGGTCCTCCAGCTTCTTGAGGTGAGGCGTGTTCACTTTCACGTGGGCGATGCAGCCGAACGTCCTGAGGTGCTGGACCGACGGCGTGCTCCCGTTCCAAAGCTGGTAAGGAGTCTTGCCGCCGATCGCCTTGGACGAAGACCTGTTCAGCAGGTAGACTGCCGTCGTCACAGCCTCCCCCCAGAACACCCCAGGGAGAGCCTTGGCCTTCATCATGCTTCTGGCCGTGCCCACGACGGTCTGATTGCGCCGCTCCACGACGCCGTTTTGTTGAGGTGTGTACGGCGCCGTGAGTTGCCTGTGGACACCGAGTTGAGCGCAGTAGTCGACGAAGTCAGCGGCGGCGAATTCTCCACCACGGTCTGTGCGCAGCGTCACCACCTTCTTGCCACTCTTGCGTTCCGCCGCGGCCTGGATGTTCTTGATGGCGTTGGCCGCGGCATCCTTGGTCGGCAGCAGGGAGATCCACATAAAACGTGAATAATCATCGACCAGCAGTAGGAAGTATCTGTTACCACTCGGTGTCGCCGGCGTGATTGGACCGCAGATGTCTCCATGGAGGAGCTGGAGCGGCTCCGTGGAACGCCTGAGCGTCTTCTGGGGAAACGGCGCCCTCTTCTGCTTGCCGGCGAGGCAGGCCTCACAGACCTGCTGGACTTGGTCGATGACTGGCAGGCCGCGGACGAGCTCCTCGCGTCCCATCTTGCGCAGCGCGGCGAAGTGGATGTGGCCGAACCGCGCGTGCCATCGCCAGGCGTCGTCGTCAGTGCGTGCCGCCAAGCACACAGGGCGCGCGATGGTGACGTCGAGGGTGTACAGCCGCCCGGGACTCCGTGGGATCTTGGCGAGGAGTCGCCGGTCTTCGTCACGCACCCGCATCACGCCGTGTTCCACCAGCACCTGGTACCCGCCTTCATCCAGCTGTCCGACGGAGATGATGTTGGCGGTAAGGCGCGGGAGGAAGTAGACGTTGGCGAGCGCGCGATGCTCCCCGTTCTTGCATTGGAAGAGCACCGTGCCGATGCCCTCGATGCGCGCGACGGAGCCATCCCCGAATCGGACGGAGCCGGTGACGCCGGTGTCGATGTCGGCGAAGGCGGCGCGGGATCCGGACATATGATTCGATGCGCCAGTGTCCAGGATCCAGCGCGACGGGTCCCGGTCCGCCTCGTCGCTGAGCTCGGCGTGGACCTTCTTCTCCACGACGTGGAGCTCGGGGAGCGCCACGGATTGCGGCGGCGGCGGCTCGGTGGAGCGTGGCGAGGGCGGCGGAGTGGAGACGAGGGACTCCTCCTGGGCCGCACCGATGGCTAGCATCAGGGTGGCCTCTTCCTCTTGGGCCACATGGGCCTGCTGAGCGGGCTCCTCCTTCTTCTTGCTGCGGCAGTCGCGGGCCCAATGCCCCTTCTTGCCACAGCGCGGGCAAGGCTCATCTGGTGGAGGTCCTCGACTGGAGCCGCCGGAGCCACGACCGCGGCCTCTGCCGCGCTGCTTGCCACGGCCGCCGGAGGTGGAGCCGCCGCGACTGGACTCTTGGTCCTTCT
The DNA here is from genome assembly GCF_000003195.3 of Sorghum bicolor. Lineage (NCBI taxonomy): Eukaryota > Viridiplantae > Streptophyta > Magnoliopsida > Poales > Poaceae > Sorghum > Sorghum bicolor. The sequence continues at coordinate 68,566,545 of NC_012874.2, read as the reverse complement.
TCTTGTACCTCTCGATCCACTGCTCCTCCGTAAGGAGCAGCTTACCGCCCGCAGTGTGCGCTGGTGTAGGCTCGACGTCGTCGGCCGCCTTGAGCCTTCCCGTGACCTCCTCAATGGATAGCTGAGAGATGTCAAGCAAGGTCTCAATTGAAATTACCAGCTGCTTGTAGCGTGCGCGGGCGACGCGGAGGTATTTGGCCACCACTTTGGCCTCGGGCTCGGGGTCGCCGAGTGTCGCAAGGCGCTGCACGATCCCGGTGAGGCGCAGGGAGAAGTCCTCGATGGCCTCGCCTTCACGGAGCGCGATGTTCTCGTACTCGGCGCGGAGGGACTGCGCCGTGGCCGTCCGCACGCGTTCGTCCCCGATGCGGAGCGTCCTGATGGTCTCCCAAGCCTCCTTGGCCGTCTCCTTCGTGGCGAGCGCGGGCACCATGTCGCCGGGGACAGCGCTGCAGATGGCGTCGAGGGCGCTGCGGTCGTCGTCGAACTCGACGTCGTCGAACTCGATGGCGTCCCAGAGGTGGCGCGCCTGCAGCTTCAACTTCATGCGGAGTGACCACTCATGGTAGTTGGTCCGTGTCAGCTGCGGCCAGTTGCCAACGCTGCCCCCCTCGCGGACGATGCGCTCGACGACGATCTCCCGCGGACGGCGTGCGTCGCGGGTCACTGAGCGGCTGTGGTCACCGCGACGAGAGCGACGCCGCGGGGAGCGACGCCGTGGGGAGCGTGAGCGCGTCGGGGACTTGCCGCTGGAACCGTCGCCCTTCTCCTTTGTGCTCTTCGGCGGCGGTGACGACATGATCGTCGCGGAGCTCGATCGATCCTAGCTCTGATGCCACTTGTCAGTCACCGGACGTCGGTGCACACCGGCGGCGAGGACACGAGCAGAGGTGAGGGAACAAGAACACACACGAACACTGGAACACAGAGTTTTTTTGTGCTGCAAATCGCGGCAGCGTTTTCTAATGTATTCGACTCTTATTTATTGGAATTACAAAGCAGAGCAGCACAAGCCACGGCCGCACGATCACGCAGGATGCGCACGTCCATCCCCATGCGCCGTAACAGCCGGCCATGGCTTGCATGCTCAGGTTCATGGCGAGCTAATCTCGTCCACTACCTCCTACGCACACGGGCACCACAAGCCGGCCCTCGTGTGCATGCAGAACAGAATAACAAACATGCTATGCTATGTAACAGACTACAAAAGGATTACTAACAGCAGCTGCTGCTGCTCCTGCTGCGGGTAGAGGCGGCGCCGCTGCAGCGGCGGCAGCAGCAGCTCCGGCTGCAGCAGGGACCTGCCCATGCTCTGCTGCTGCCGCTGCTGCCGGCACAGGCGCCACCAACGGTGCTGCTGCAGCTTCTGCTACCGCTTCTGCAGCTGCTGCGAACGCTGCTACCACTGCTGCGCGCTCCTCCACCTTGACGCACCTGACACAGATCATGATCGCGCAGCCGAAGACCACGACGCCGAAGAGGATGAGCAGCATCGTGATGATGGGACTCATGGCGACGGCGCTAGCTAGCTAGTAGGTGCCAGCTAGGTGGAAGAAGAACTCGACCGAGGAGTGCGCCAAGAGAAGCAAGGAGGAAGCGGACAAGATGCTGATGAGACTGACACTACGCTGGAATGCTGGATGTGGGAATGCGACCGCAGCTCAGGGCTGTAGTCTTTTCGATGCTGCTCAAATTCCTCGCCGCCAAGAGGCCCCAACTACTGAGGCCTAGTTTAGATACGCCTAAAAACTCAAAACTTTACAAGATTCTCCGTCACATCGAATGTACATGCATGAAGTATTAAATATAAATAAAAAGAATAACTAATTGCACAGTTTACCTGTAAATCACGAGACGAATCTTTTAAGCCTAGTTACTCTATAATTAGACAATGTTTGTCAAATAAAAATGAAAATGCTACAATGTCAAAATCCAAAAACTTTTTGCATCTAAACAAGGTTCGTTCACAAGGTTCCTATACTGCTTGCCATGGACTATGTGTCGGTCACAATTCACAAGGTTCGTTCATGTGGACATATATGGCGGCCATGTGTGACTGACGTCTGCTCTAGAAGAATTGCAAAGGTAGTTTCTCGCCAATCCTAGGCTTCAAAGAGAAGCCCGATAGCATCGAGAGAAGTAGAGAGGAAGCCTGTGGAAGACAAGAAGTAGCAGCAGCAGCTGCTTCTAGCAAAAGCCACTCCAAGCTTTCTAGACCACAGGATCATGAAGGTCTTGTTTACTTCCAAAAAATTTTGCAAAATAGGAATAGTAGCACTTTCGTTTGTATTTGACAAATATTGTCCAATTATGGACTAACTATGCTCAAAAGATTCGTCTCGTCAATTTCGACCAAACTGTGCAATTAATTTTTATTTTTATCTATATTTAATACTCTATGCATACGTCTAAAGATTCGATGTGACGGATAATCTGAAAAATTTTGCAAAAATTTTGGGGAATCCACCAGGTTCTCTAGGGGAAAAAACTTGCATTTGAATGTTATTAGGATCTGATACCACACCGGACATTGAATTTTTGAAAGGATATATATATTGTACTAACACATACCCTAATTTGTATGTGCTGAAAGGTTGAGTTTGAGCCGTCAAAGATACATATCTTTTGTTTCTCTGGAAACCACCTTATGTGTTTATGTTAATAATCAACTTACAGAGCCTGTGAATCATTTCTATAAATAGCCATTCTCAGCGAACATTTATTAATTACTACCAACAGTCGGAGTGTCCCACTACTATATACTACTACAGAAAATGAGGCATTGGTCGATGCCCAAAATCGCTAAAACATCGGAATTTATGCGGCCCGGGGCTAAAGACCCCTTTAGCACCGGTTTGTAACATGGGCCGGTGCTAAAGAGGCCTGCCCAACGGCTAGGAACAGGGACCCTTTAGTACCGATTCTTGTTACCATCCGGTGCTAAAGGGACCTTTAGCACCGGCCAGAGCCACGGGCCGAGCCAAACCCTTTAGCACCGGTTTGTGACACAAACCGGTGTTAAAGGTAACCCTTTAGCACCGGTTTGTATCCTGAACCGGTGCTAAAGGTCCGGTTTGAGGCCGCGGCTACCTCCTGCCCTCTGCCTGGGAGATCATTTGAAACCAGAGAGCACCATTGTTGTTCTTAGAGCTTGCATTTTGTTCTTCTTCCTTGTTCTTTCTTTGTTCTTCATCTTTGACACCCATCGTTGATCTTCTTCAACTCCGTCATCGTCTCTTCGTGCTTGGAGGTGACTAACTTCATCCTTTCTTGTCTTTTTCATGTTGTTTTTGGCTTGTGATTTTCCCATTATTTTTAGCTCAAATCCACTTTGTTATTTTGAATCATTCACTTGAATTAGTTATATATATATTAGAACATGAGAGGATTGGAATTTAGTTAATGTATATAATTTACAATAATGATCTTAGAAAGTAGGATAGTTCAAATTAATTGGTTTGTTAATATCACTTGATAAGTTTTTATTACTACATAATATCCATTGTATAATTTAGAAAATTTGTTGAAGTAACTAGACAAATAAAGGATATTATTAGGTTCTTCTTTAATCATACATGTTTACTAGAAAATGTGAAATTTGTAATTGTTTAAAAATTGAGTATGAATAGTAGATGGCAACCGTGACCGGGCCTTCGGTCTCTCAATGGGTTCAAAAGCGATATCGGCCAGAACTCCCTCTCATTACTTGCGGTAAGTGTGGACAGAAGATTGCGATGGAGTACAAAATGTCGAAAAAGAAAGTAAATAAGGGTCGTATGTGACAGTATATATATATAAGTGTTTCTCTATAGCTGGCTACATATTTTGTAGCCGGGCCAGCCGACCAAGCGGAGAGGACCAGAACTTGCTAGCACGAGCGTTACCGGCCCACGAAGGTCATCCCTCCCGTCCATTCACACACGCGCCAGTAATGAAATAATAATAAATACTGGTCTATTAATTCATCCAAAAATTACGCTTATTTCCATCTCTCTAGGAAAGTCAAGATTCATCGGATTGGGAGATGTCCGCATCATCGGACATTGATCGCAGCTTGCCTCCTCTACCGCGCGTCGTCGTCTACGACGCCGGCCCTCGCGGCCTGCGCCTCTCTACTGCGCGGCATCGTTAGCGACGCTAGCCTCCGCCGGCGACGGGTTGACGGACCTTGGGGCACTGCGGCGCCATGCGACGGGACGCTAGGGCAGTGCGAGATTGGGAGCGACGAGGAGCAGGAGGTGGGCAGGGCGCCCTTCCTCCCTGCGGCGGTGGCTGCTGCACGTACTATCCTCACCCGCGACATCAACCCTCTAACCACCGATGGCGGCACGGACCGGCCCGGTCCCTTTCCCGACCAGCGGCGCACGGCTTCCCCTCGTGGTCTGGCGGCCGTGCGACTCACCCCTTGCAGATGACCCTCACGGCGGCGGTCCTTCATCAGGAAGTAATGGCCCAGCACCTGTCGCATCTCCGGTGGTGATAGTATCTTAAGGTGAGTCCTGCACAAATCATGAAATCAGCATCCCACGATAGGCGTAGAGTCAATTTGCTTTTGGTATGTACTAGTGTCTCACTGTACAATTTGATTCATAATTTTCGGACCAGATTGAAGACTATTGTTGAGCAAAGAGATATATTCCAATTGCTGTTTTGTTTTTTGCAATTATATAGTATTCCAGTATATTCCATGGCTTACTCACCGCTCGCTTTGTGTTAGAAAAAAGTTCCATAACCTATCTTTTGATGGTAATAACTGCATCATGACATTGTGCTAAAATTATGGTAAATGCATACCTTTTGTCTAGTGTATTCTACACAACATTCCGCCTCTCCATTGAATCTTGAGCTGATGCCCTTTGGATTAGGATTCTCTGCATCAAATATATGTTTGGATTCAGTTACTAGTACTTCGCTAGTTCTTGATGTTAGTAGCATCATATCATATTAAATTTTAACAAAGCATTGTGGTAATTTAGTTCATGTTATGGTACAAAATTATCGTAAATAACATATCAATTTTTCAGTAACCAATTTTTTTAGACAAAATTCCAGTAACAAATTATGTGCCATGGTAACTGTGTCAACCAATTGACGAGCCTGCATTTACATGGTTCAACTATCCTCAGTTTTTGCAGATTGAAACAAGTTTGCTTTCTTATTTTGCGAATGACGCCCCCATTCTCACAGCGATGTTTTCTACTTTTCACCCTTGCAGGTTGAAATCGATTTGATTTAGAAACCAAAACTGAACTACTGGAATTAATTCTGGTGGTTACTTAGGCCAAGGTTACATTTGTAATTGTTAATGATTTTTCATTTATCTTGGTTAGCTTATAATGTAAATCACTGATTTGTTAGTCGTTTTAATGTTCATTCACCACAGATGCACAAGTGGGGGCCCGGATTAAAGCTGCACTTCTACATGCTTTTACCACCAGACTGAACGCTGACTAAGAGCACTCTCAATGAAGATTAATGATGATTTCTATCTCTATTAAATGAGATGCCACGCAAGCAAAAATGCTGACATGTCAACTTAATTAATGAAGAAAGAGAGAAAAACAAAAGAAACTGTTTCCTCTTGGAGAAACGGCGTCGACTCTTGAACCGAGGGACGTAGAAACGATGAAATCCACGATGATGGTCGGCGCCATGCGTGGGGATCTCGACGGCGATGACATCCAAGAGCAGGTTGTACATGCTGCTCAGGAGGAGACGATAGAGTTGGGAGAGAGAAAAGATGAGTACTCTCTACTTTTAAGAAAGCCAAATTATGTTGGATACAAGGCTGAGGACGACGCTAGCTTACAAGACAGAGGTAAAGGCTACAAGAAATATATTGATATACGTAGATCCTACTCTTAGGTTGATGTGGGCCCATCCTAGTAGCTAGAGCTAAAATATCAATTTTTATGGAATACTTTTTTGCTTCTGACACTCATAGGGATTATCTTTTAATGGGAAAACACTATTGGAATTCCGTTCTTTGCCGACTGCCAAAAGCAGTCGGCAAAGGCCCTAAAACAGGTGGCAAAGGCTTTGCCGACTGCTTTACACGTAGCAGTCGGCAAAGAACACGTGGCAAAGAATTCATCGGCAAAGAAGCCTTTGCCACCTGCCAAGAGGAAAGCAGTCGGCAAAGCCTTTGCCACCTGCCAGTATGGCAGTCGGCAAAGGGAACGAACGCCGTTGTGAGATGACGGAGCTCTTTGCCGACTGCCTTTCTTGGCAGGTGGCAAAGGGCTCTTTGTCGACTGCCTTTATTGGCAGGTGGCAAAGGATTCTTTGCCGACAACCTTTATTGGCAGGTGGCAAAGAATTCTTTGCCGACTGCCTTTATTAGCTGGTGGCAAAGTTCTCATGGTTCATGAAATTCTAGCTTTGCCACCTGCTTTTCACGTGGCAGGTGGCAAAGCTGGAATAAGTAAAATTTTGATCTATTTTTTTTGTTTTGCATCACAACAATCAAATTACATATATGATTATATAACTGGAATTCACATATATCATACAAATCCACATATATATGGATTTTGGATATTCGAAGTCGTAACTTGCTCCAAACTTTCTCCAAAATTTTTTATAGCCTCCACATATGATAGCATGACACCATGACAAAATTCGTAATTTTGTAACATTTTTTACTATATTTTATTAATTAATTTCTTTTAATTCGATTTTCCACCGTATAATCCTACTTTGAACTGCAGGTACATGAAATAATGAAAGCTAGGCATTCGAAAAATGATATTCATGTCGAATAATGTATTTTTAGACCATATCCAAAAACTGACCCAAAATTTTGAAGTCCTTGTCCACAGAACATGATCATCCAAGTGCGGTACAAGTGATTTTTAATTATATAAAACTCAATCAAAATCAGAAAATTAAGAAACTTGTTGAGGTGTCATGTTATCACATGGAGAGTCTAAGATAAAATTTTGAAAATTTTTGGAGCAAATTGTGATGTCAGATGTACAAAATCCAAACACTTCAACATATGATCATATGTGATCATATTGGAAATGTTTGGATTTTGTTCATCTGATACTGCAACTTATTCCAAACTTTCTCAATAGTTTTTATAGCTTCCACATATGATAACATTAAACCTCAAAAAGTTTTGTGATTTTTTGACATTTTTTACTATATTTCATTAATTAATTTCTTTAAATTGATTTTTGCACTCAATAATTCTACTTTGAACTATAGGTGCATGAAATATTAAAACTTAGCCATTTGAAAAATAATATTCATGTTGAATAATGTATTTTTAGACCATATCCAAAAACTAACCCAAAATTTTGAAGTCCTTGTCCACGGAACATGATCATCTAAGTGTGGTACAAGTGACTTTTAATTATATAAAACTCAAACGAAATCAGAAAATTACGAAACTTGTTGAGGTGTCATGTTATCACATGAGGAGCCTATGATAAAATTTTGAAAAAAATTAGAGCAAGTTATGATGTTAGATGTACAAAACCCAAACACTTCCGCATGTGATCACATGCGATCATATTGGAAATGTGTGGGTTTTGTTTATTTGATACTGCAACTTGCTCCAAATTTTCTCAAATTTTTTTTATAGCTTCCACATGTGATAACATGACACCTCGTCAAGTTTCGTAATTTTCCGACTTTGATTGAATTTTATATAATTAAAAATCACCTCTAACACACTTGGATGGTCATGTCCCGTGGATAAAGACATCAAAATTTTCGGTGAGTTTTAGAAAACGACCTTAAAATAGACTCTCCAATATGAATATCATTTTTCGAATGGCTAAGTTTCATTATTTGATGCACCTGCAGTTCAAAGTAGGATTCTGCGGTGGAAAATATAATTAAAAGAAATTAATTTACAAAATATAGCAAAAAGGGTTACAAAATCACGAAAGTTTATAAGGTTCACTCTTATTGCATGTGGAGGCTATGAAAAAAGTTTGAGGGAGTTTGGAGCAAGTGGCGACATCGAATGTCTAAAACCTAAATTCAAATTTCAAAAATAAAAATTTTTGTCTTTGCCGACTGCGAAACGGCTTGGCAGGTGGCAAAGGGGACAGAGGTGAGGGCCGTTAGTTGGCCGCCACCTTTGCCACCATCTTTTCTTTGCCACCTGCCAGGCAACCACCTTTGCCGACTATCTTTCTTTGCCACCTGCCAGGCAGTCGGCAAAGGACGTCTTTGCCGACTGCCTTTCTTTGCCACCTGCCAGGATAGTTAGGCAGTCGGCAAAGAATCCTTTGCCGACTGCTTTTAAAAGCGGTCGGCAAAGAAAATGTTTGCCGACTGCCCTATCTTTGGCAGGTGGCAAAGGATTTTAACAGTCGGCAAAGCCCAGTTTTCCTGTTGTGAAAACTCGCTGAATAGGCCACTCATAATTTTTTTAAGAAAGGGCACTATATACATGGGTTTTTTTTTTTTTTGCTATTACTATAGGTAAGGCGGCTTCTGCAAGCACGAAGCAGGCCACCAAAAAAAAACAACGTGGAAACTGAACCAGCGACTGTTGAATCGAATCTGCAGAAGATCATTAGCAAAGAAAAATAAAAAAAAAATCCTACCTTATTTTATGCTAATAAGACGGACAAACAACTACATTTAGGCCTTGTTTAGTTCGAAAAAAATTCAAGATTCTCCGTCACATCGAATCTTTGGTCGCATGCATGGAACATTAAATATAGACGAAAATAAAAACTAACTGCACAGTTTATCTGTAATTTGTGAGATGAATCTTTTGAGCCTAGTTACTCCGTGATTGGACAATGTTTGTCAAATAAAAACGAAATGGTACAGTACCCAAAACAGAAAATTTTGTGAACTAAACAAGGCCTTAACTTCTCTCAAGTGTGCATAGTGTTTTAATGGTGATAAACGCATTCAAATAAAAACGTGAGGATGCATTCATGCTCCTACTAATTTATTTTGTGATGACTTGTTTTTGTTTGAAATATAAAAATTACTTTGAATTTGTTTTTTATAGAATTTGATTTTGTTTTTTTTTTGAAGAAATTTGATTTTTTTCGCTTTAATAAAAAGAAAAAACGATTTAAATTTAAACTACTCCTCACTGTCTACCTGGCCCAGCCCAAGCTTGACACCAGTCCATTCTTTTTTCCTCTCCATGCCAAAACCAGGCTCGCATCCGAGACGACCCAACCACAAGGGCCCAGCCCACTTCTGTGCAGGCGAGGGCTTCCCACTCACGCGCTCCCTCCACTAAAAAAATGCACTCCCTCCCTCTCTGCCCGTGGACCCATGGGTCAATGACCTCACATGCCTAGCTCGATACATGTAAAATGGCAAATAAAAGAAAACAGTATAACACTCAATTAGGAGTGAAACACATGACCATTGACCTAGCAATGTATGACTGTTTCCTTGTATGAAATATGTCATAATGAGAAGGTGAAAGAACTTCCTCCTCATCAGGTGCAATTGTCGGTGATATGTCATCAATGAGTAGGGTGAAAGAACTTCCTCTAGATCAGGTACAATTGTTGGTGAAACGGGGCTATAGAGATTCCCGTGCAATAGGTCGAGGACATTTCCAGCTCGGTGTCATGCCTATGTGAGATCCCATGTTGCAATTCGTTATTGCTAAAGCATTATCCCCATACCAAATGTTACCATCCAACATTACATAAATTTCATCTATATAGTTAACATAACTAGCAAATTAGACACACTACTCTCCCAGTTAACGTGCCACGATTTAGAACCCGGGATCTATTTGGAGTTTTAAACTCCGCCACACCGCCAGCAATGGTTGCTGGTTGGTGCTCAGTGGTTCGATAGTGACAACAAATAGGGAACTGCTATGGTACTCCTCTATTAAAAAATTACGCGTATCTTAAAGCAGCTACCGAATTAATTAATTATTATTTTCTCAATTCGGGGTATTATAACTTGGGTCCCACAAGGCCCAGCCTCGAAACGAGCCCAGCCCAAAGCTGGCAGGGACACGGCACCGTCCTAGGCTGCTCTTGGTGTCACCGGCCATCACCGCAGCCATTCATGGATGGCCCTCTTCACTGGTGCCGGGGGATGTGAAGGCAACCATGCACTGAGATGTTGGTGGTATTTCGTTGTGGCCTCGCATAGCGGATTCATGACGAAGAGGCAGCAGACTGCAGACCTCCTCATGCAAAATGAACGACACTGAACAAATGGATTTAGAGGGGATGCATGTGCCGCTGCGGAAGTGCGATCGGCGAAGTCTGTTTCTTGCCGCTATACGATGTCGATGGGTTTCAATTGGGTTTGGGCTGGGCGGAGGGAGGAACCAGGATCCAGAATAAATTAAGAAAATAATTAATCATTTAATTATGCGGGCTGCTTTAAGATGTGTGTAATTTTAGAAAATAGGAGTACCGGAGCATTTCTCCAACAAATAATGTAGCAGAAACACAAAAGTGGACGATGGACGCCTGCCCCTTGCTCAATTATGCTTCCAGGACGTGGACGGTGGAGATGTGGCCAGGCCATTGACACTGAGCATGCAGCTTGTGACTGTGTGCTCGTTTGAGAACCATTCAACGATGCCCTCATGCACAGCTCCTTGGATAGAAAAAAGTTGTCGGTGCGGCTAACCAAGATCTGGTACGAGGCCCCGTGCCCTTTGTAGGTGAAGGTGAGCGTGCTTGGGTCGATGGTCGCACGCACCTTCCGAACATGACCACCTTGATCGTTTATGTCTCCACAGTCCCCAAAGGCACGATGTTCGTCAGCAACCTCACCACTGCCGATGAACCCCACTGGTTACCGCGGGACCGTGATGCTCGGATAGTTGAGGTTGGATGGGTGCGTGGTGGGCAGCTCGGAGCATCTTCTCCAGGGACATTGAGCTCGTACATGAGCCCAGGGTCATGGCCCTCGACAAGTTGATGTGCAAAGGCTAATGTTGGATGGTACCATTCGTTAATCGGTATGTGAGTATTGCAGGCTTGCACTTTTGGTATGGCAGTAATAACTATCAAAACGGGCCGTAATGCTTGTGTGTTTTTGACATATGTGCATTTGATATCCTCCAAAATCTCATTGGTGAACTAGGCAGACTCCATCTGAACGATATTATTCATACACACTGGCTAGAACACAGAAGCATATATTGATATAGTAGTGGTAGCCTTGAAAATGATAGGCACCTACGCTTTCATTAGCCTTTGTCATTGATCATGCATTACTCAGCAGACCATCAACCATTTCTGTGTGATATAGAAGAGAGTACGTACATGCATGCATTCCACCTTTTTAGTTGCATTGGCAATTCCGGTTAGATATAGCCGTATCACACCAACCTGTTATAAAGTAAGTAATTCTAATCAGACTATATATGGCCGTGGATATAGTGCCCGAATACAACGGTTGAGACACAAACGGCCCAATAGTGTAGTGATGAGCTATACAAAAGTGTGGCAGATTGCAACCCTCTCCTCTCTTTTCAATATACTAGATATATACCCATGCGTTGCACGGGTCAAGAGATTTTTATCACATTTACAACAAAGTACGTAGCTTGCGCATTAAAGAAAATACTACTAAATTTACAAATCTAATTACATAGAAAATATAATGGCCATTTCATGATATTTGTCGTCTATATGATGTAGATCTAGTACTTGTGTGATTTATTATATGCATTTCAAATTTTAAGCTCATTTGCTCATATGATAAAAATAAAAGCTAGTAAAAAAATTTTGCATTGAGAAGCCTAAATTATTTTAAATCATTCATATTTTTTTTGTCGTCGTTAGTGGCGGGGCCTCGGTTGCGGGTGTCGTCACGATGATCTTCCTTGCTGCATCTATGTTCCATAGCCACAACATAGCCCGCTCCAAGTTGTAGGGCGTCGGTAACGTTAGCAGCCAGGGTCAGGGATGAAGCAGCAGTCGCCGCGGTGCTTGTCACCTCACTCGCGTCCTTTTTTCGTCGTGCGCTGCAAATGTTCAATGCCGTTGATAGGCCTTGTTGCGGTTATGACCGGGGTAATACATATTATTATCACCCATAGCAACGCAAGGTCATGTTTGCTAGTAAAAGAAAACATGTGTATATATTGGCCTTTTTCTAAAAAATTTATAAGTGGACTATGGAAAGCTCTCAAACTTTATGCCCAATTCAGCGTCTTTTCACCAATAAAATACTCCTTATCCTATTCTAACTACCAGTGCCGAATAATCCATATTTAATTCTCGGATAATCCATATCCACCGAATTTTGCTAATACTATATCCTATACCGCATCCACATATGATTAGATTTGGATTATCCGTATATGCACGGATGTTAAAAACACTTCTCTATATCTTTGAAATTCGGATTTAGAATGGATCGGAGCGAAGAATTATCCATACTACTTTCATCATAATCCCTATGTTCCAGAAAATCTAATGTGTTAGAATTAAAAAATTATTCCATAAAAATTGTTCATCTAGCTCTAGATGCTAGGGTGGGCCCATATCAACCTAAGATTAGGATCTACGTATATCCTAAGTCAACTGAGAAGTCCAACCCAAGCTGAGTTCAAGCCCACAACGAGGATGTCGTCCAGATCCAGTGAGGCCCTCGTCGTTTGTGTTTTTTTACTACACGGTTGGTGCCTTGATTACCAATGTATTTAGTGTCGATGTGGATGTGGATATGGTCTTGATTTTGTATGTACTCTATTTGGTCTTGATCTGAATCTGATTTATATTATATTCAATTTTTTTCCTCTTCCACGAAGCGACCAGGAGCTGACAGATTTGACAGACAGATTTGAAGACAGACTGAAATTTTAACTCTTTATAGATAGATATAGATATAGGCACGCGGTAGAAATAGGGCTGCAGCTGGGCGCATCTCCGCCGCCGAAGTTTATTGGAGGTAAACAATTCGAATGTATATCCTCAATACAAGCACACATGAATCCCTGACGATGGTGGCCCCGATCCATGCACGAAGAAGCTTGCGTAGGTAATGGTTAGCCTCACTCACAAACTCTATTATAGAGTCTCAAGTTATTTATTATCTCGAACAATGTGGACTTAGAGTCTAAATAAGACTTGAAGTCTTATTTTTTCTACATCTTTTTTCAATTAATATGCTGCCATATAAACGAAATACCATAAATAATATGTAACTGATTGTCTTAGACTCTGTGATAGAGTCTTGCATTGTGTGTGTCCTTTTTTGCTTTCGATGTCTATAATTTCATTTCATTGCTAATCATAATTTTCATTGCTAATCAAATCATCAAACGGCCCGCACATGCATGGCCAAGGTTTCTAGAATGCTCCAAGCTAGGCCAGGCCTTCTGCGGGCTCAGCTAGTCTATCTATCCCTAATACTTAATCATAAAAATTTCAGTCTACCCCCAACTTTCTTCCGTCCCGAATCTGTCTGCTTTCGGTTCGAGGTACAAAGTGTGGGGGCCCAATCAAATCCCCCAATCCGATAAACCCTCAACCCGTGCGTGTCCTGCGGATCAACCTAGAACCAAGTCAACAACCACCGTTTGGAAGGGAAGGAACGTCGATCTATCTAATCGTGCGCGGCCGGCCCGGGAGGATGGGATGGTTGGTGACTTTGATGAGACATGGGTTACCTCCGCTGCGCGGCCTCAGCGGCTTTGCCGCGGGCGTCCTGCGACTCGCGCCGCTCCGCCTCCGCCCGCTGCCTCTCCTGCTCCGCTGCCTGCGCCGACCCGTCGAAACACGGACAATGCCCCATCCGCCTCCCTCCCTCCCTTGGTTTGCTCGTCGCTGGCAGTCTGATTTCGTGGTGGATGGTTTGTTTCTTCTTCACTCAAGTTGCTTGCTTTTGGTGGGGATGGATATACAAAGAAATCAAGGGACGGATGCAGCAGGGCCGCGATGCGCGCACGGCCATGCGGCAAACCCAAAAAGGAGGTCCTGGAAGCCGCGTGGGGCCATCAGCCAGTAGCCGGGTTAATTTGGTTTGACCATTGGGCATAATACTGTTTTTAAAGTCTGTTTTGATGCACTCAGGCCTTGTTGAGATTCAAAATTGTATTTGACAAAATTTGTCTAATCATAGACCAAGTAGGTTTAAAAGATTTGTCTCGCGATTTACAGGTAAATTGTGCGATTAGTTTTTTTTTCTATATTTATTAAACTTTTGGGGTTTTCGGTCCGCCAGCCCGCGTCGGGATCTCCGTCAAATTCTGTCCTTCACTTTAAACTTCCAGTCTATCCGCCATCGTATAGCACCAAAATTTCAGCGTTTGGTCATAATTTTCGTCTGGCCAAAAATCCAGCTCGAATAAAAAAAGAGCTATAAATCGAATACATACTATGCAAATATACACAAGCCCTACCATAAAAATCCATCACAAAATCAGCATTACTCAAATCTTGCACAAGGATCCAAAATTCATACCAAAATCGACCATAAATTAAATACCGCTAGGCAATAGATTTGAATCCAACTGTATAACCACTAAAAATCAAAAAATGACAGAGTTCAAAGAAGGGAAGGAAAGAAAAATCCGTAATCATGCCACAACAACATCAGATCGAGAGGGAGGAGGCGCGCTAAAGGATGCGGGTGGAGGTGGTGTGCTAACACCAGATCAAGAGAGAGGAGGTGCGCCAGAGGATGCGGGTGGAAATGGTGCACCGAAGAAAACTCCCCTGTAGTGGGCTCTTGTGCGCCACCGACCGGCCTGTTGACACCACCATTAGACATCGGCAACTCCAAACGGTTTGGCCACACCTCTGGATCTACATGTTTGTGGGCTAGCGAAAGGGGCGCCGAGGTCACTTGCCTCTGAATCCAAGCGCGTGGAGTGGGGGAGGAAGCGAAGCAGAAGCCAACCTCTGAATCGAAGTGAGTGGAGTTGGGGAGGAAGCGGAGCGAGCCGTTTGTGTTGGAGTAAGGCTAGGGTGAATGGATGACGGACCTAAAGTACATGCGTTTGGTTTGGATACGTACATATTCGCTCCTAAGCTTAGAACTTTAGAAGCAACGATTTCTTTTTTTTTCTATATGGTGTCATTACGTGTGGTGTGTCTAATTTTAGCAACAAACTAATAGTTCATGCCTATAAATTCGAAAAAATTTCACGTTCAATTTTCTCTATTATGGAACCGTTCGTTGTTCCAACATATTTATATTAAGAAATTAATTCTGATATGTTTACACGTAAATATTTATAATTGGAGAAAATATATCAAAAATATTTTAAATTTGATATTGGATTAAGAGGACAAGAACATATTATTGCCAACATTAACATATATTGTAGATGTAATACTCATTTTAAAATAAACTATAGCTCTAAAATTTTGTGCCACATAAATAGATATGTATCATTTTGATCACTGTCTTCATAAATATTTGATGATTTTTTCTTCCGTGCAACGCACGGGCATGTTTGCTAGTATATATAATTCACAGAAATATGTAAATATAAACGTATGAATCTGTGTATGTACATCGCAGCCGGTTCCAGGCATACATGAACATAAGTGCATGCACGGACGCACGGACTTGCTAGCTTCCTTTCCAGCAAACGTAACCAAAGGAGCACTATGCGCATTAGCATGTCAGTCCACACACAATGCAATTTGCTTCCTATATTCTTCTTCATTATTCTTCTCAATAACACATACAAGCATACATGCAAACTAAAAAAATCAGTATAAAATCTCGTCAAACACCTATAGTGATATGAAAACATCAGTGTGGAGTTGTGGATCCAGATATATTAGAGTGAGGTTGTATCATTAGCCAGCTGTGATATGACACTTATTATTGCCAGTTTGTGGCTTAGATTGGGTCATGATGTATGACTGACAGGTGGTGTTTTAACCAACAATAAATTCTGCCCTCACTGTTGGTGAATAACATTTTCTAAACTTTTTGGATCCTAAACTTACGAACAAGTGTTATCCTCATGGTTAGCTCTAGCACAAGAGATAGTAATGCTCTAGCTGTTATCATCATGGTTGCTCTAGCACAAGAGGCAGTAATGCTCTAGCTGTTATTCTTATGGTTGGCTCTAGCACAAGAGGCAGTAATGCTCCAGCTGTTATCCTCATGGTTGGCTCTAGCACAAGAGGCAGTAATGCTCTAGCTGTTATCCTTATGGTTGGCTCTAGCACAAGAGGCAGTAATGCTCCAGCTGTTATCCTCATGGTTGGCTCTAGCACAAGAGGCAGTAATGCTCTAGCTGTTATCCTCATGGTTGGCTCTAGCACAAGAGGCAGTAATGCTCCAGCTGTTATCCTTCTGGTTGGCTCTAGCACAAGAGGTAGTAATTCTGCAACTGTTATCATCATGGTTGGCTCTAGCACAAGAGGCAGTAATGCTTTAGCTATGATGGCTAGTATTGACGTAGTGTGCATTTGGCGTCCTCCAAAATCTCATTTGTGAACTAGCTAGAGAAAAGCTAAACCATATTCATATACACCAGCTAGAACCCAAGCATATCTTTATATAGTAGTGGTCGGCTTGAATAAGATAGGCACGTATGGTTTCATTAGCCTTTCTCATTGATTATACATGCATTACTCCACGGGCATGAACAATTTTTGTGTGATATAGAAGAAAGTACGTACATGCATTACACCTTTTTAGTTGCACTGGCAATTCTAGTTATATATAGCCATACCACACCAACCTGTTTCAAAGTAATTCTAATCACTTAATCAATGTGCATGGTTATGGACACAATGCTGAATATAACTGTTGAGAGTTGAGACACAAATGGAGTGGAGAATGCAATCTTCTCCTATATTGTCGATATATATGCACGGCGATGCAGATTGAACCGAAAGCCAAGAGCTACCAACGCTATGGAGAGCCAAGCGCCTGAAAGCCACTACAGTTCTGAAGTGGCTCCTGTTCTCTTGCTACCAATGCTATCTTGCAGTATCATGTCAAACAAGCAACACCGTACAACCATGCGGCCGTTGAGTTCAGCTGATGGCTTGCTGCCTGCTGCTACTTTCACATTACCCAACAAATAACAACGAGCTATAGTGTTTAGATTTGCCTTTTCTCATGAGTCATGGCCATTTCATGTTTTTTCATGCATTTATCCTTCGATACAACAAATCTCTAAACAAATGTGTTTAAACAAATAGGGAGAACAAATGGGTCATTTTAAAGAAAAACCAAATTCGATCGAATTGCATGGTTCATTTTTTAGTTGTTTGTGCAAGCAGACCAACGGACGCAACATGCATGTTCCCTAGCTACTAGGGTGTTTTAGGAAAACTGTTCCCTGCAAGATGTCAATCTACAATATATACTACTAGCTAAGCATGCATGGGCAGCTTGTCAGAGGGAGCATTATTCTATATATCTAGATATACGAAAGATAGGGCATTGTTACATCCCACAATCTGGTAATATTCATGTTCGACTACAAAAATGGGATTTTGGAATTCTCTGAAAGGACATTGTCATAGTTTTAATTGACATTGAGAAAGTAGCATCACTCAAGCTAGTTGTATAAAATAGACCTAGACATGATAAGCTAGATTACAAGGTAGCTATTACGTTGCAATAAGTTATAGCATAGAGAAATAAATCGATTGACAAAGATAGTTCATCTGTTTTCATTAGTTCGACCAAGAGTACACTTTTGGGATATATATGATCAGACATTGCATCATTCAGGATATAGTGGTGGCATGGAGTCATAAGAAAATTAGCTTTGTTGTATTTTTAGTTGGTTCTTCTTCTTTGCTCATAGAGTCAAAATGGATTTCTTCCAACATAAGACATAAAAATTGAAGTGTAGCGTGTAGCAGACAAAACCTATGTATGGAGGGAACAAGGCCCTCGTTATTTTTGTTGAAGATGGCGGGGAGTGGTCTAGGAGAGGCTTATCAAAAGGCACATCAGAGATCCACTTGCATGCGTGAAAGGCCCGAGATTATCCATGGAGTTACCCGACCTGGAGCTTGAACCTTGTAAGGGATTCCTTATGAGGGACTCCAATGAGGACTAGGGAGAAGCTTGCAGGAAATATTTGCTAACTATAATATCAGCTATAAATTAATATAGGCACGATGAAGTCGAATAGGAGGAATCAAAATTACATCAAATCCCTTCATTTTCCCTAACTCGTGTTCCTCTTTTATTTCCTCTCAAATTGATTCATGAGGGACATATCTGTTTTCTACCATCCTTGAGTAGTAGGTTCAGGGAATGGGAATAAGCCCCACATCATGGCCGGTTCCTCTAGGTTGGTGTTGGGAAAGCACCAAAGTTTTCTGGTGTGGACCTGGAGCTCTCGAGTGTGGTCCCAGAAAGGTTTTTGGCGCTGGGATTATCCGCTAGGTATCACTGGAGAAGCATCGGAGAAATGGGGTCAGTCGACAGTTGGAGTATAACGATCACTTGCACACAACATCAGAGAGACCACTGAATTTATCCGGTGGTAGCTTAGTGAGAGCTCCAGAAAGGGTGATCCAACGGCTAGTTCTGGATTTAATCTCCACCGTTAGATCTCTCTAAACCTTTCACTGGTGGGTCTTCTTTGGTGGTGATCAAACTATTCAGGTGAGCCCACAGAACCACCCTCCCTAATAGAGCATAATGGCTAGTTTATATGTGTGAGCTATAAATAGCCACTGTGGCTAGGCCTAGCCACTCTCTTAGACCCTTTCTCTATTGCCTACACACATTAGATCTTGAAAATACACACTCCACTCACATTGCTTGACAGTGATCGCAATTGAGTGAGATAGAGAGCGATCTAGCGCATTTTCTTAATTGATTTGGCTGTTGTGGCATTAGAGAAGCCTGGTGGTTTTGGTGTTCTTGTTACTCATGGTCGTTGCAGCAACAAGGACATCTCATAGCTTGTGAAGATTGTTGTTCATCACATGGTGATTGCGCAAGCGCTACTACATCATAAGAAAGTAGCATCACTCATGTTGATGATCCAACTTTTAGGTAAACAATTAAAGCACACCTCTAATTCTGTCACGATTAAGAAAAAATATAACTCATGTATAGGTACAGCTAAGGTTGAAATAAAATACATTACATGTCATGCTATGTAACACCCAAAATTTAATTTTCAATTAATAGGATTTAATTAGAATTATTTAAGAATTTTAGTGAGCATTTAATGTAGCAAATAAACAATTTTTGTGGAAATTAAAATTTATCATAAGCTTAGTAACATGATTTTGTGCATTCATGCTGAGACATATTTCATTTTGTGTTGCTTTGCCTTTGGCTAGAATTTAATTGCATTCAAAATTTGATTTGGAAAAGGTTTTGGAAAAAAGAAAACAGAAAAAGAAAAAAAAAAGAGAAAGACCCCAGCCAGCCCAGCTGTCCCCCTGGTCTATTTTTTCCCCCCGCTCGCGGCCCAAGCTCGGCCAATATGCGGCCTGGACAGCCAGCGCCCCAGCTCCCCTCGCGCGGCCCAACTCCCTCTCTCCCGCGCGTCAGCCCTCCAGCTCCCTTTTCCTTCTCTCGCTGCCACCTTGGGCCCACGTGTCAGCCGTCTCCTTCCTCTGCTCGTAACCGAGCCGGGCACAGCCATGCCGTATCTCAACCCTGAAATCTCGGGATTTCCTTGCCAAGGAAGCGAACCGAGACCTATAAAGCTCCCAAATCACCCCCCCGCGACCCCTATTTGCTTCTAGTTTGCCAAACCGTGCCCTAGCCGCTGCTTTTCTTGTGCTTTGGATCTCGCCGAGGCGAGCTCTCCTTCCTGGCCGTGAAACCGAGGCCTGCTTGTTTCTCGGCTCGAGTAGACCGTCTAGGTGAGTTCGCGAAGTGATTCTCCAACTTCCGGAGTTTTTCTTTCTCGAAACGGTGCTCGGAAACGAGGAGTCACTGTGCGCCGAGGAGCTCGTGCCGGAGCTGGAAACCGGCCGGGCTGTGCTGAAAGGACCATCGAATTTGTTTTGTTCATAAAATATTCATTTTAACTTCGATTTTGTCCGTTCAAATTTCGTTGGATTCGTATTTACGAGCACTACATGTTAAAAGTAGTAGTTTACTGTTTTCAAAAACTTTTTATTTTCACAGTAGCATTTAATTAATTATTTCTCTATAGAAAATCTTAGAAAATTCATATCTTTCACGTTTTAATTCTGATTTTCGTGAACTTTACGTTTGTGTGATCGTAGCGCTGCGTAGAATATTTTTATAAACTTTTATATTTATTTTACCACTGTTTGGTGTATTGTTCTAATTATATCTTGTTTGCTTCGTGTATGATTGTCTACATTGGATTGCGTGTTGTTGATTGATGATTGGGATTAGACGGTGAGCCGTACGTTGGTGACCAAGATCAAGTTTTTTAGGACCAGCAGGCTCAGGAGAGCTTTGAGCAAGACAAGTATAACTTGGGATCATCCTTGTTACCTATTCACTTATAAATACACATATATATCATATGCATGCTATCACCTTGTCGACCTTAGCAAAATCATAGATGATTGTTATCTGGATTCCTTGCTACCTACTTGATATGCATTTGGTGTAGATGTGCTAGTGCTTGATATAATCCATGATCTTGTAAGATGATTAATAGCTATGCAATGAACGTTAAAGATGACAAATAACTATATGAGATATTGTCTGTAAGTGATCACCGGGACAACAGTGCAACCATGAGGGCTATAATGGCTCTGGCTTTAGCTCAGTATGGAGACTTTTTCTAGCTTGTTAGAGGTTACCCGAAAGGGCGGAGGGGCTGAACCGACACGGGTATAGTGCGAGCCCCTGTCCCTATGTGTATAGGTTGCGCGTCATTGTGCCATTCGGAAGTGGGGTATCTATATCTGCTCGCAAAGGAAACCTTGCGGCCCTAACATGTTAGACGAACTTTTGAAAGGCTTCATAGTGATCCCTGCCGACCTCCCTAGGAAGGGGGTTAAGAGATTAGCTACCTCGGGCGAAAGGGTAAATCATGACTCATGGGTAAAGATGTACAACCTCTGCAGAGTGTTAAAACTGGTATACTAGCCGTGCTCACGGTTATGAGCGGCCTTGGGGGTTCTTGCTGCGCCGGCGATGAGCTTATTAAGTTGTTATGTTCATTTGATTATCGTTTATGCTATGAGATTAATTATGCTTACACTTGATCATAGGATTAATGGATTATTTATGCTACCTTGACAATTGTTATTTAATTATGAATATGCTATCCACCATTAAAAGCTAAATACAGTCAAACCAGTGTCAGCTATTTGAGTCTCATGAACCCCTGGTTATACTTGTTGAGTACGATATGTGCTCACTCTTGCAATTTCCCAACACCTCAGGATATGATAATGAAGATGACTGGAATGAGGATTACCGCTATGAGTACTAGGTTTGGAGTCAACCAGTCAACAGTGTCCCTGTGTGGAGCTTTCGTCGAGAGCGTTGTTTAATATTGTTATCATTTATGTGTAAGACTATGTGATATCTTATATTCCGCTATGTAATAAACACTGCAATGGTACATTTGAGATTTGTCTACTTATGTGTGCGACTATTCCTGGGGCACATATGAGTCATTTATGCATCCTATTTTGTTCTTAAAATATGGGTGTGACATGCTAGAAAGCATCCATACAAATGCATGCCTCGAGCTGTTGCATGCATGTTAGATCTAGTTGATAGATATTTTACTTACTTGCTTTCCTATTTCTCAAAATAAATAAAATTATTGATCCTATTACTTCTTAGGAGGTCATATGTGGTTATTGCTATTGAGATCGATGGTCTATAGTTATTTGGGAGTACCGTAGCATGCAACATAGACTTTGCAATCTGACTAGCGTGCATACAATGCACAAGAGCATGCATCACAATCTCTTGATCATTACCATAGACTTCGCGACATTCATGTTCCATTGATACTTATTTTGTTGAGTGTGCTCTTCATAAACCAGCATGGAGATATGTAGAGCAGTTGGATTAACAATAAAAATAAATCAATACATTATTTATTATTTTCTGATGAATACTTCTAACAAGAGAAGTACACTTCATTATTTTAGATGCAAAATCATAGGTACTTAGGATTGTTGTGAACCGTTGGATTGAATAATTTGAATAGTTTGCAATAGAGCATGAATTTTGATTTGGTTTTCTCCAAAATCTCACTAACACACTGAATCACACAACAATGTGAATCTAGACAAGCTCAAGGAAATAATATTCTTGAAGAGGATAGATGCACATATGTATACATAGACATATATATAGAGAGAGAGAGAGTAAGAGGGAAGAACAAAGGTGTTGCCGTCTCATAACCTTCCCTAGTTTTCTCACACATTTTTTAGTTTCAATTAATTTATACAAGAGAGGATTTGTCACGAACAACGAGAGAAGCTTGGTGCCGTGCGTCAAAAAAGTTCAGGAAACTCTCATTCTCGTTTCAGCCCAGAATATCTTGCAGCTACAGATCGAAATGTCCTGAAAGTGAAGCTAGTAGACGATGTCAAATACCTTCTCCTGAACATTTCAAATTGCAATATCTCCCCCATCATGTTCTGTTTTGGCTCGCAATAGTTTCTTTCCTCATGGATTACCACAGAAAGTTGCAGACAGACTGCGCAGACCTAACATCCTGTGGCCGCTCGATCTAAATCCTCTCCCATTCACGCTCTCGCTGACTTATGTTCAGGAGCTGGACCGTCAGGTCTGGAGGCAATCAAGCAAGCAGTCAAGCACCAAGGGGAACAGAATCGCACAACACAGATTTGGTGCGTCCTGGGATGGATCATGCATGATAATTGCTCAGGGCCATGGCAGCAGATGCCATGATGGATGGGTATCTCTCATAAGGCATGATTCTCGACATGCCGCCATGTACATTTTTCTTGTGCGCACCGTTCAAGAAGTGGGGAAAAAAACTTTTCCTTTGCGAGAACCAAACCTGCTGCTGCTAAGCTAACTATGCAGGCAGCTACTAGGCATCATTGCGCTTATTGTGGTGCTACGTGACCAACAACAACATCCAAAAAAACAGATGATAATGATACGAGATCATGATTAAGGGAACGGGAGGAAAAAAACTGGATTGACCATGGTTAAGACAGCTGGCTAGCACAATAATATGATATGGGCATTGTCAATTTGGTTCATATTACTTCCACTATAGAGTTTCATAACTTTCCGAGATCTGTAGCTTTTATTTTGGTCATTTATTCATCCAACGTAGTGATAGTAATGTCACAATGTTGTCATTTCTCCATCCGATAAAGTGTTAATAATGTTGTTCACAATGATCAAATGACCAAAACAAAACTTGTAGATCTTGATAAGTTCTACAACTTTTATGTTCGTGACTTTTTCACTCAAATTATTTAGTATTCCAAAATGACGTTTGAAGTTAATTTTTTTTAAAATTTAAAATTCAAATAGATAAAGCACAGCCACATGAAAAGATGGATAAAGTGATAGCTGTAAGAACACTAAAAATTAAATTGATGGAGCGTAATTTTAAAAATCTTAAAAAATCATCAAATTTAAAGTTAGTACGAGGAAGAAAGACTAGTTAGAAGTTTTGACCGCAGATTAAAAAGAGACAATTTTATAATTTAATTTCAAACAGCATTTTGGAGCAGTAAATGATTCCAAATGAAAAGTTACAAAAACTTTTAAAATTTTTCGAGATTTATAACTTTATTTTGGTCATTTTTTTCATCTGAAGTCCCACCATTTGTAGCCGCCCCTAAAAAAGGACGTTGCTACAATCATTTTTGTCGTAGTGGAAGAGATGGTCTGAGGAGTAAAATCTGAGCAGGCCAGGGCCTTGTTTAGTTCCAAAAATTTTTACAAAATATACACTGTAGCACTTTCGTTTTTATTTAATAAATATTGTACAATCATGGACTAACTAGGCTCAAAAGATTCGTCTCGCAAATTACAGGTAAACTATGCAATTAGTTATTTCTTTTATTTATATTTAATGATCCATGCATGTGCCGGAGAATCTGAAAAATTTTGTAAAAATTTTTGGGAACAAAACAATGCCCAGGTGGTCATTGGAGTACAACAATGAAGCTAAGACTACCACAAATACTTACGGAAGAGCTACATTTGAAGACAAGCTAGAATAGAGATATTCTCCACCTTCTATTTCATCAAATCTGATAAACGAATAAAATAATTGGTGTAGTGTATATTCTAGCAAATGTAAATGGTTTTCTAATGGCACAATGCATATTTTGTCGTTTGTGGTGTTTCTCCTAGTTACATGTTTGCATGGTGTACTACCATAAACTTTCCCCAAATAAAACTACTTCACACCCTCCCTAAATCAAACTACTTCACGTTAGAGTGTGAGCTTGTACTGGTTTTCTCCAATATCTTGATGATGAGGCAAAAGTGTTCATACTAGCTAGATCAAAGTATGTGTATCAAAATGATTCCCCTGGACAAAAGTTGATCGACGTGCATATTTATAGAAAGAAAAGGGAGATGGGGTCATAACATCAAAATGATTCTCCAATAATCTATTGTCATGCCTTTTTCTTTTAGAGTTTGGTCGATCTTGATATTCGTGTGAATGATCAGTGAGAAATTAATGACAAAATTGCAGAACATATCCGAGAATCCTAGTACCAAAACAATAAAATCTCTGAGACAAGATTATGTGCCCCAAATAAGGGGATTAGTTAGGTCTGGCTGTATTTATTAGTGTTATGTTAATATAGATACTAGCAGAGATTGAGAAGCTTTTTTCTCGAATAAACAAAAGGTTTGTGGAACTTTGTCGTTATGCCAGAAGAGTGTGAGCATACAAACGTCATGCTTCAGGTACCTTAGGTGGTCTAGAGTTACAACAGCAACTCGAACCTCCCTAGTTTCAAGGTTCATGCTAAACTATTACTCACGAGCTAAACAACTGAAGTAGGGGCATCAATGCAACCTAAGTCATGCCCTCGAATTATCGCTGCTGACTGCAAGACCCTAGTACACAAAACCTGGAATGAATCACTCAATGCTTTAGCATTAGAAATGTTAAACTAGCCCCTCATAGAGCTCCTCAAGGCCTTCTTTGCTGATGTGTTTGGCGTTGAAAGTCCCTTGGACATACCCATTTGTTGCCTGATTAGGACTTCATCTTACTTGAACACTGGCTCCAGAGAGAGGCTGTGTGCTACTAGGCACTTGCTCCGCATTGGGAGCACTGGTTAGGGGCTGTCAGTTGCTTGGGAGGTTCTCATATGAGCAAAAAGGCTTCCATGAAGCTCTTCAAGCGTTGGACGCAAGTGGAATCACTATCCTTTGCTTGGGAGGTTCTTGTATGAGCAAAAAGGCTTACATGATTTTGGAGGTCTGGGATTCTTAGATGTTAGAGCTATGAATGTCTCTTTACTAGCAAAATGGATTGACAAATTAGAAAGAGATGATAATAGCCTTTGCTGCTCTCTTTTGAAGAAGAAATATTTGGGTGGCAAAAGTATATTTTAGATCAAGAACAGAAATAGCTCTCAGTTTTGGAGATCTCTTTTAGATGTGAGGGACTGGTAAAAAAAAGGCAGAGGTGTCATGATAAAATCTGGAGATCAAACTCACTTCTGGCAAGATTGCTGGTTAGAGGCTTGTCCCTTGAAGATTAGCTTCCCAAATCCATTCAATATTGCTTTGAATCCAGATTTAGAGGTTTCTAAAGAAGTAAATAATGGTCGGTGGTCTATTCAATTCCAAAGGCAATTTAGTGAACCTCTATTTGAAGAATGGGAAAACCTTTTAGAGTTATTGCATAATGTCTAGCTATCAGAAGGCAGAGATCAGGTGATTTGGCTTCTTGATAACTCTAAAAATACTCAGTGAGATCCTTATACAGACTGATGACTTTTGGAGGAACGGTCGACCGTCAAATGATGTTAATCTGAAAATGTAATATTCCGTTGAAGGTTAAGAATTTTCTGTGGATGGCAGCACATGACTGAATACAATGTGTTGTGCAATTGAAAAAAAAAAAGAATAGTCGGAAGAATGTTTTGTATGTGGCAAGTCCGAGACATCAGACCATATCCTTTTTCAATGCCCCATAGCCGTGTTCCTTTGGTTCATGTTTAGAGATGGCTGGGCTAGGAAAGATCCCCAGTTGATGTTGATTCTTTTTTCAGAGAAATTGTGGAAAGTTGTAGAGGTCAAAGACAACATATGACATTGTTTGTTTGTGCAGGCGCGATGTGGACTATGAAAATCTCGGAACCATGTGGTTTCAACAAGAAGACGCTACCCTCATCTGCTTCGCTGATTTACAAGACCATTTCGTTGTTGAAGACATGGATCCCACTGTTGAAGCCGAAACTCAAGCCAATGGCGGAAGACATGCTTCAGTTGATCAAGACGAGTGCCAATGATCTGTAATTTGGTGGCGCTGTTACCATGTCTCTCTCTTTTTTGGGTTTCATAGTTGGTGGGTGCTTTTGCTAGAGGTCTTAGTAAGAGTTTGTTGTTTTTTGTTTCTGCCTGTACACTCTTTGAAGGGTGTTGAACGTTAGTAAACTGTAAGCTGGTTTCCCCAGCGGAATCTGTTTGGCTCGTTAAGCTTATAATAAACCCGGACAATGCCTTTTATCTAAAAGAATCACTATCCTTGGCCGAGTGGCCATACCTCGGCGACGTACGTTAGGTGCCTCTGGGACTAGCATCAACGAAGGACAGGGTTCGTGGTTACGGTCTTCGTCAAGGGAGCATCTAGGCGTGGCTCTCTTGACCATCAGAAGCGGCACCTCTCAATCAATACCTGCTACCTCGATTTTGTACTAGTGAGGCTATATTAGATAACTATTTGTTGAACACCATTTGGATCCTCGATTTAACAGTTAGCAGTACGATATAGCTTGGAAGACCAGTTAATAAGTTATTAATTAGGATGTTTAAAACTTTGGATCAAACTATTTTTAGCCGCTAATTAACTATTAGCTCCATATAGATAACCAAATTATCCAAATATGCTCTTATGATGAAGATCAGCTCACAATCTTGAGTGTACGGTAAAGGTAATCAGGCCAAAGAAAAGTGTGAGTCTGACATGGCAAGCATGTGTTTAAACTTTAAACTCCTCATGTTTAGCGCCTCTTTTACTTTTTTGGCCATCTTGTGCCACCCTTGACCAATTAAGTCCAGCTAGCCGGTAAAGTTTTCTTTGCCCTTGAGGGCATGTGCCCTCACTCTCCTACCCATTGGATTCGCTTTGAAAAGTGTGCAAACACATATCTCACACTTCTCAATACGAATCCAATGGGTGAGAGAGTGAGGGCATATGCCCTTAAGCGCAAAAAAACCGCTCATCCCTTGCTTTGTTTTCTGGCTACGCTAGGCTGGATCTTCCATGCATGCACACAAGAGCCTCTAATCCCCCAAGAGCACAAACAAAAATAAGAAAAACAAAACATTGCAATCTCTTTTGAGAACTCAGAGAGCAGAATTCTTACCAGATTAATTGCGACTGATCATGTGCGCACCTCTGCAGATTAATAAGAGAGAATGGTGGAGACTGAGTTGCAGATTGGTTTCTGATCGATCTCCTGCAACTTGAATGAACAGGTAAAGCTTTCTTTTTGGCTCCATTTCCACACCTTTAATTTTGGAACGCAGAATTGTCGCGGTGTAATTTGTGGAGATTATGCATTCGCAGCGAATTTCGGAACGCACCTTCGTCTTGTTTGCGGATGATGTCGCGTACGAACGCCGCCGGCGGCTCGCCGTCGCCGCGGAGCAACGACGAGTCGTCTGTCTCGCCAAGGTGCGTCCTCGACAACGGCTCCACGACAGCCTGCAGCAACGCCGGCACCTGCACCACCGTGGCCACCAGCAGCAGCACGCCAGCAACGACGACGTCAATGGCGACGACGTGCGCGTTGTTTCCAGCTATCACGGCGGCGACGTACACCGACCCGGCCGCGCTGCTGAAGGAAGCGACGGCTGCGGCGGCGGCCGCGCGGCGCGACGGGCCGTCGGCGCCGCCGTGGAAGGCCGTAGCCGAGGCGTGGCGCTCCAAGGCCAAGCGCCAGCTCTCCGGCCGCATCCCGTCGCTGGGTCCCACGATGTCGTCGACGCTCCGCCGCCTAAGCATCCGCCGGCCAGACAACGTCGAGGTGCACGAGTTCTGCGTCCTCAAGCCCACCCTCCGCACCTTCTCCCTCGCCGAGCTCAAGAAGGCCACCCGCAACTTCAGCAAAGGTATACGTACGGTGATCATCACCGACCACCGGCCGCCATGGCTCTTAATTGATTCATTTTGGGTGAATGCAGAGAACGTGGTGGGCAGGGGAGGGTTCGCGAAGGTGTACCGGGGCAGCCTCCCCGGCGGCGAGCTGGTGGCGGTGAAGAAGCTGACGGCTGCGGAAGGGGCGGACCGGATGGAGGGGTTCCTGTCGGAGCTGGGGCACGTGGTGAATGTGAGCCACCCAAACATCGCCAGGCTGGTGGGCGTGGGCGTCGACGGCGGCGAGCACCTCGTGTTCCCCTTCTCCCGCCTCGGCTGCCTCTCCGGGATGCTCCACGGCAGCAGCGGCGGCGCGGAGCCCATGCCGTGGGAGGCGAGGTACCGGGTGGCGGTGGGCACCGCGCGCGGGCTGGAGTACTTGCACGAGAGGTGCGCCAGGAGGATCGTGCACAGGGATATCAAGCCTGCCAACATTCTCCTCATGGACAACTACGAACCCCTGGTATGTATATAGGTGTACGTTGCTTCAGAGTTATTAGTTTATTTGGACACTGGCATGCATGCATGCATGGTTTTCAGATACTTCATATAACAAACTATGTGCGTCACTTTTGGTTTGGTTCCAACTAAGTCTGAACTTTTCTAACTTTTGTCATGTTTATAGAAAAATATAATGCATCAAATCTAGAGCATCAAACTAATCTCTCTCTCTCTCTACATGAAATGTGACTTTGATAATCAATGATTCAAACTGACAGATGTCGTTATATTTCTCCTAAAAACTTTGGCGAAGTTTGGGAAATTTTATTTAAAACAAAGGTAAAGTGAATAACTTGGAATGGAGTGAGTAGTAAAATCATTAAAATGGCTTCCTCTATTCGATGAAAACTGTGTACTCCTAGTTAATAATAAATGTTAAACGAGAAATGATAAGTTGATTATCATCGCCAACTTTTACTACCATAGCCTAAAAACAACAATGATAATGGTTTTAGAACAAGTGGTGAAAGTGTACGTTTCTAGTAGTGAATCAGACGTGCTCAAATATCATAAATTTTCTCTTCATCCTCTTCACCCCATCTTCAGTAGCTACAAGGAGAGCTAGGAGGACTAGGGGATTTGGGGGTCGAGGCCTTTTTCAACTTATTGGTGAGTCTAGAGGGAACAAGCTAGCCCACAGCAAAAGGCATCCCTAGCAATGGAGGTGGGGAAGGGGATTTATGTGAAGCAGTGGTGACGCCACTAACAGCATGGTATTGAAGGATATTGGTCGAGGTGAAATAACCACTGGAACACCTATAGATCTAGCGTCAAAATTTTAGTTTGTGAGTGATGAGTGATGCTGATGGGCTTGAATTACCCTGGGACACAAGGTATATATATATGCATGCATGGGCCATGGTTGGGTGGTAGCTAGACATGCATGGCAGTGTCCAACTAATGTTAAGGGCCGGGCAAGGACATTGGCGTAGAGAGCAATGCAATGCAAGATTGGTTGCTCAAGTGTGTTCTAGATGCATGCACATGCACTGCACGACGGCACACACGTAGATAGTGTAGAAGACGACAAGCTGGTTTGGTTTGCAATAATGCTCCCTTTACATAAGTCGCGTGCATGCAATGCAATGCATGTAAGACGGTCTCTGATGATGCAGGCATGGCATGGCATGGCATGGCCTGGTTCAGTTCGCAAAATTTTTGGATTTCGCTACTGCAGCACTTTCGTTTGTTTGTGCTAAATATTGTCTAATCATAGACTAACTAGGGTCAAAAGATTCGTCTCACGATTTACATGCAAACTGTATAATTAGTTTTTGTTTTCGTCTATATTTAATACTTCATGCATGTGCCGCAAGATTCGATGTGACGGAAAATCTTGAAAAATTTTGGAAACTAAACAAGGCCTTAGGCCAGCTCCAGTGTGAGTAGCGAACCAAACATGCAAATTCTGCAATGCGTCAGACGGTTCGAGACCTATAGTGTGAGCATCGATTGCTAGGACCCACCACTCACCTCTTAAATAAATAAAATAATGTATCTTTGCTACTTCGGACTTCTTCCGGCTACGGACTTCTTCGGACCATGTGCTGCCAATGTTATTTTAATTGGCTCGGTTCGGTTTGTCTGCAACGTTCGCTTTTAGTTCTGACATGTATGGTTCGGAAGCTCCAGTGGACACGGTTCGACTCGGATGTCCCATGGTTCGCTTTCAACCCAACTCTGGAGCTGCTCTTACTGGGGTGGTCGACCACCATGCATGGCATGGCATGCAGATCTGCGACTTCGGGCTGGCGCGGTGGCTGCCGGCGACGCTGACGCAGCTGCAGGTGACGGTGTTCGAGGGCACCTTCGGGTATGTGCCGCCCGAGTACACCACGCACGGCGTCTTCAGCGAGAAGACGGACGTGTTCGCGCTCGGCGTCGTGCTGCTCGAGCTCCTCACCGGACGCCGCGCCATCGACGCCGCCAAGCTCAGCCTCGTCGCATGGGTACGTATATGCATATATATATATATATATATATATATATATATATGCTATACCTACCAACATACCTGCATGCATACACACACACTGCGCATCCGTAGTCGTGATCCATCTCGTCCGTACGTACGCGTGCCATTGCCATGCATGTGCAGGCAAAGCAGTACCTCGACGTCGACGAAGACAGCGAGGAGACCCTGAAGATGGCCGACCCTGCGCTGGGTGGCCGGTACGACGCCGAGCAGCTCCGGAACATGGCCTGGGCGGCCACACTCTGCGTCCACACCTCCCCACACCAACGCCCACCCATGAGCGAGGTAACCAACTGTGAAAAACCACAGCAGAAAGTACTGTTTATTAATTTATTATATTGACTGGTAGAAAAGGTATAGCTTTAGATCTTGTTTGCTTTCGATAAAAATTTAGATTTCGGTATTGTAGCATTAATTTTGTTTTTATTTGATAAATATTGTCCAATTATAGACTAACTAGGCTTAAAAGATTTATCTCGTGATTCACAATAGTTTTTTTTTACTGGCCCTCAAGGATACTTGTTTTTATTTGATAAACATTGTCCAATTATAGACTAACTAGGCTTAAAAGATTCATCTCGTGATTTACATTAGTTTTTTTCGTCTATATTTAATACTCCATATATAAACCGCAAGATTCGATATGACAGGAAATATTGAAAAGTTTTTGGTTTTTAAGGTAAACTAAACAAGGCCCATAAAGTGAACGGAGTATTTTTATTTGCAACAGGTGGTGCGGATACTCGTAGGAGAGGGGACGCATCCACGTGGCGGTGGGAGGCGCAGTGGGGCCCACCAGCTTGATGAGCTCTCGGAACTGAACGGCTACGATGTGGCGCCGGGATACGTGGATGATCTGAGCCGCCATAAGGCGCTCGCCTTCGCAGTCGACTTGGACTCGCCACGAACATACACCCAACAACGCATCTCTTCTTGAAGTCTATAGCTAGGCACCTGGCACAACTCTTTTGTCGTGCTGCTAGTAATGTATATTATGTACAAACATAATTGTTAGATCGCACATTGTGTATGGTGAAGAGTGAAGAAACTGAACATTTTTAGTACAAAGTTTAAATTGGTTCTTACACATTGAATACGTACGTAGCTACTCCGTACCTCTGTACGTAAAGCACCGGCGTCGGGCGCTGGCCTACGTGAGGCGGCATTGAACGTCATACCGCACACGTGCATAAGCTGAATTATATGTTCCTCTGTTTCATTAAAAACGCAATTTTTTTAGACTTCTTGTTTGACAATTCGTCTTATTTAATTTTTTATAATATTATTTATTTTGTTATGATTTATTTTATTATTAGAGATATTTTAATAATGATTCATGTATTTTATTATTTGTACAAAAAATTAGAATAAGATGAACTGTCAATCAAGAAGTTTACAAACAAAAAAAATGATATCTTCAAATGGAAAGGAGTGAGTACATTATTTCCCTTATTTTTTAGAGAGATCATGTCGAGTACGTCTTGCATTAAGCGGAAGAGCAAATAAAGGACATAACAAGGGCGTGATCAGGAAGGCTAAGCTTGCCAAACCTCAACGTAACACAAAAGAGAAAACAGCTTAAAGCGAGCTGGCAACATTAGTAACCGCGGTTGTGCCTTCATGCATGCATGACAATCATTGTACCAGGAGAGATGAAGCTTCTTGTGCCAGAGCACGAAGTATCGCAAAAACACAGCAGTTAAATCATGTACTGGCTCAATTATTATGGCCAAGAATAATACTAAGATTACTTCACCTGAATCCCATCTTATTGCATTAAACCAAAAGTCTTATTATTAACCCACAGAACACCTCTGAATTAGCCACCACATTGATGGTGCCTCACCTAAGGTTATTAAATCAAGATTCTTTGCCCTACTGTCATCCCATTCCAGAGAGAGAGAGAGAGAGAGAGGGAGAGAGAGAGAGGATGTTTTTGGGTTGTTTGAAGTCAAAAGTTCATGCACGTGTTTGAATTTTGGATCCTAAACTGTTAGTATACTAACGTGTTTGTATCGAAAATGGTTTCACAATAAACTATATTTACTTACTGTTACAAAGTAATGTAACAAAAATAACTGGCCAAAGTTGTATTTCGTAAACCATTTGTCAATTACCGAAACAGCAACAATTTGTGATTTGAGAGAGCAATATATTGTTTTTACATAATCACAAACACAACAATGAAACGATATTTGTACGTAGGAATAGGTTATTACTATATTTGAATCACAGCTTACAATAAAGTGAACATCAGTTTTGTTTGCACCCACAAACCTGAAACCTTCATGCATGCAGAGCAATGAACTAATGAAAATTTCCTCACAAAACCATATGAAAAAACAGAACACACAGTAGCAATGTTCAACTATTAGTGGTACAAAACTAGAGTGAAAAAACTGCATTTTAGGTACTTTCATTTCTATTGGGGAAAAAAACAAGCCAACTGCTCCGGAAACAAAGGCAAAGTCACAAAGAAAGAAGAAAACAAAACAAGAGCTCTGTTTTGTTCAACTAAGGGGACAATGCATGTTTAGATTTAAAATTAGCTAGTGAGGCACCAGAGAACATCACAGGATAGATATCCAAGATTTTATGGATGGTTTCCACTTGGTTTAAAGCTGGTAAACATTAGACACGGTGGTCTCGTCCTGTTTAAGACGTAGTACACACTTTATTATGATCGTCGTACCCGGAGTAATGAAGATTGTCTTTGTCCCATAGTATCCCAAACACCACAATCAAAATCCATGTCCTACCAGAACAATCATTGCAACAAGGAGTATGTCACACAGCCTCAATCTCCACATCAGTAAATTAAACCAGCGGTAATATTTATTTGGCACCCACCATCGCATAAACATGCTATCTGTCCCGGAAAGGATACAATTAATTTTAGCTATAAGTCAAACTAACCTTTGATTGGACAAAGAATGAAAAATATATACATTAAACATATGTATTATTAGATTTATCACAAAATATATTTTCATAATATTGTATACTTATGGAACTACAAATATTGATAATATTTTATATAGACACGATGGCTGCCGCTACTTTGCTACTGCACAAACACGTGCTCTCTCCATGCTCAAAAATAAAGTTGTTTTGAACAATGTTTGAGTTAAAACACTGGGAATATAAATCGTGAATAACTTATAAGTTGTTGAGTAAAAAAAATATGAAAACCATATAAATAGATTTATCTTGAAAAAAATACTTTCATAAAAACAGACATATATCACTTTTTAATAAATATTTTTACAAAAATAAAGAAGTCAAAGTTATGCTTTCAAGACTGTGTTGCTGTCTAAAACGATTTTATTTTTTGAATATAGACAACCTGTTCGTTTGAGTTTATCAGCCGAATCTGCTAATCATTCAATAGTATTTTTTTTCTATAATAAATCAGCTAACAGTATTTTTTTAGTATGGCTTATTAGCCAAACGAGTGTTTCCCTGCTTCTGGGTAGGTCGCTGGGAGGTGGGAGCAGCCGTGTCCATGGAAGATGAGCAGGAAGCAGAGAGAGCAGTGGGTGACTGAGACGGCAGTAGTAGTGGCATGAATGCGCAGATTTGGTTCGGTTGTGTTTGGTTAGCACTACTGCAGACACATTAATTTCAATGGTCATGGCCAGCCAGCGCGGCTCGATCGATCGCCCTCGTCTTCTTCTGCTGGCCGTGGTGTGCAGTGTGCGTGCGTGTTCGCGGCAGAGGGAGGTTTCAGTTACAGAGACCACCATGAGCTAGCAGGGAGATCACTATATAACGGGTACTACTCCCCTGGTAACCTAAACATGATGAGGCCGTATGAAGAACAAGTGTATGTACGTACCAGCAATAGTATGTAAGGCCTTGTTTAGTTCACAAAATGTTTTGGATTTCGCTACTGTAACACTTTCAGTTTTATTTGGCAATTATTATTCAATTATAGACTAACTAAACTCAAAAGATTTGACTCGTAAATTACAGATAAATTATGCAATTAGCTATCTTTTTTATCTATATTTAATACTTCATGTATATGCTGCAAGATTCGATGTGACGAGGAATCTTAAAAAATTTTGAGAACTAAACAAGGCCTAACACGCAGGAAACAAAAACTTTGTACCGTTCGCTTTAGCTTATCTGCCGAATCTATCAGTCATCGAATAATTTTTTTTCTTACAAACAAATTAACAAACAGTACTTTTAGTTATGGCTTTTTAGGCACAATTCCATTCTTACGGTCGTTCAGTAGTTTTAAATTCAGCGAACGATATCCAGCGAATGATACATGCCGGCCGCCCACCCTCCTTCCCCCTCCTCCTACTTCTCTTTGTGCTTGACGTCATCATGAAAAAAAGCGAAACATTTATTTCAAATTTCTATAACTTTTCAATGATGTATCTATTTTTAATTCCGTCTACACCGTTGTGTTCAACGTGACGAGACGAACAAAACTAGACCCCACTTCTATATGTTTCGAAGATTTTTATTTTTCTAGTAGCAATTTATTTATATTAACTTATAACATATAAGTTATATTGCTAATTTATTCTGCTAAGTTATGCTGCTAACCTATTATGCTAAGTTGTATTGTATAACTTTTGTTTGTGTATAATAACTGTGTAACTTTCTATATACACTAGCGTGTTGTGTAACTTATATACATAAGTTGTATTGTGTAAATTATGTCTCCCTCTATTCCAAATTACAAAATGTTTTGATATTTCTACATATATTGATTTTGTTATGTATATACATATATAGTTGTGTCTAGATATATAGTAAATTCAATTTAGAAAAGTCAATATGTCTTATAATTTAAAATAGTGGGAGTAAACTTATGTACATAAGTTATATAGTATAACTTTTTTGACGACGACTAAGTTAGCAATGTTGAGTTATTCCTCGAACTTATGTTGTCTAGAAACACTGCTAAGTTAGTACTGTTAAGTTTACCGTGAACGTTATGCTTTTTAATTCCGTTTTATAAGTTATGAGCACATGCTTCTTAAAAAAATATAAAAAAAAATTAAAGGACAGGTGATCTAGCAAAAGAAAGTGAAAAAAAAATCGAATGTCTTAGAAGAGAAAGAGAAACCATTATTGTTCTGTCTAAAAATAAAAAGTAACATATGTACTTTCCAAAAAAGAAAAGAAAATTGCTGTCGGAAATTGATCGCTGATTTTGTTTCTGCTGAACGTTCGTGAAATAGGAGCGTCGCTTTTTAGGCTCGATGAAAAATACTACTACTAGTAGTCAACATTTAAAGAATAAATCCGATCCACCTGTTCGAGATCATCACCATGAAACAACAACCGCGATGAATGAGGCCGTTGTCCAAACGAGAGAATTGGTTAGTAGCTCCTCAGCTCTAGCTAGGCTGTTCGCTTGAGCTTATTTGTCAATATGTCAGTTATTTTGGAGTATTTTTTTTTAAAATAAATTAGCGAACAATACTTTTAATCATAACTGCTTAGATAAGCGAACAATAAATCTGCGGAATATGTTAGATTGATAACGGCAGAGAGCTCAAAAAGTCACGGCTGAAAATATAAAATCGTAAAATCTCTGTAAACGCTTGTATAGCTTATTTAGGCACCGATGTAAAGAACAAGCAAAAAAAATAATAATAAAAATTACTTCTGACCTGGCCATCGAAAGAAAGAATGAGAAGCGGATGAAGAAAATATTTTATTGTTCAGTGAGGTTATACTAACAACATGATGAGAAATTATACATTAACCCAAATTCTACTAGCATGGGACATGATGCCCTGGCGGTTCTCCTTTGCTCCTTAGGGTAGTCATAATGCTACAAACTATGGCCTTGTTTAGTTTCCAAAAATTTTTCAGATTTCCCGTCACATCGAATCTTTAGACACATACATAAAGTATTAAATATAGACAAAAATAAAAACTAATTGCACAGTTTAGTCGAAATTGACGAGATGAATCTTTTGAGCCTAGTTAGTCCATGATTGGACAATATTTGTCAAATACAAACAAAAGAGCTACAGTGTCGATTTTGCAAAATATTTTGGAACGAAACAAGGCCTATATGTAATTCGTATACTTAGGCCTTGTTTTGTTCGCAAAAAATTTCAAGATTCCCCGTCACATCAAATCTTTAGTCGCATGCATGGAGTATTAAATATAGACGAAAATAAAAACTAACTGCACAGTTTACCTGTAATTTGTTAGATGAATCTTTCGAGCCTAGTTACTCCGTGATTGGACAATGTTTGTCAAATAAAAACGAAATGCTACAGTAGCCAAAAACAAAAAATTTTGCTAACTAAACAAGGCCTTATTACTTTTTATAGACACTGTATAAAAACTATGATCTCAATATATAGTTTTTATATAATATTTTTTAATCCAACCACATATATTCTCTCTTCATTCTCTACCAACAATATCACTTTATGTCTTAGTTCTCGTGTAGATATGGTTTCTAACTTAGGCCTTGTTTAGATGCACTCAAAAAACCCAAAAGTTTACAAGATTCTCCATCACATCGAATCTTGCGGCACATGCATAAAGCATTAAATATAGAAAAATAACTAATTGCACAGTTTACTTGTCAATTGCGAGATGAATCTTTTAAGCGTAGTTAGTCCATAATTAGACAATATTTGTCAAATACAAACGAAAATGCTATAGTGTTAAAATCTAAAAAAAAATTTGCATCTAAACAAGGCCTTAGACTCAAGCCTTGTTTAGTTCACTCTAAGAAACAAAAAAACTTTTCAAGATTCTCTGTCATGTCGAATCTTACGGTATATGTATCGAGTATTAAATATAGATGAAAACAAAAACTAATTACACAGCCTAGTTACTCCATGATTGTACAATGTTTGTCAAATAAAAATGAAAGTGCTGCAGTGTCAAAATTCAAAAACTTTGTAGATCTAAATAAGGTCTCAGTCTCTATGATTTTTGCTCTCCTCTCCCATAACTACCTTATCCCATCAAAAAATACTTAAATAACAATATAATTAATGTCTTTAAAAACTATGAATTTTTTTTACCGGCATTGCTCGCCTCCAGCTCCCTTGGCCCCGGAAAGGTGCATGCAACGCGCGAGACGACAGGACATTTGGATAAAGATCTCGGCGATCATGCCCTACTAGCTTTGCTAGACCAACTTTTTTGTCCCCTGCTTCTACGAGTAGTGATAAGTTATATAACCCATGATTAGGGCAAAACAAAGCACAACATGACAAGGGCAAGACGGAGATGCTGCTGCTGCCTGAAGAAAGCATACACAATCCAAACCAACGTCCCATTCTTTTTTTTTTTTCTTTGCATGCTCGCCTCCCCAGGACACCGGAATCATCAGTCAGGCCCGCAGGCGTGGCGCGTGGAGATTCGTGCTCGCGGCCGCAGGACTCGCGTGGCCCCACATGACAGCGACGGTGAGGCGCACGGGCTGGGCCGCTGGCCCGTCCTTGGCCAGCTGGCTGCGGCCTCTGTTTCCGTGCTGCACCGGTAGTCCGGTACTGTATATCGCTGGCACGTGGGGACCCGAGCCACAGTGGGGCCCAGACCTCAGCGGGAGGACTGTACTGTGTGTGGGACCGTCTGTCTGTGGTAGTAGTACGCGCCAGCCCAGCCCAGCCCAGCAGGTGCACCGCGGCGACACGGAGAGCGAGGACCCCTCCTGGCCCCACGCGCAGCGGCTCCCCCCCTCTCCCTGTCACGTGGGGTACAGTAACAGACGTTGGTGGG
Source organism: Sorghum bicolor (assembly GCF_000003195.3). Classification (NCBI taxonomy): domain Eukaryota; kingdom Viridiplantae; phylum Streptophyta; class Magnoliopsida; order Poales; family Poaceae; genus Sorghum; species Sorghum bicolor. The sequence continues at coordinate 68,528,197 of NC_012874.2, read as the reverse complement.
GCCCGCTCGTCACTGGTGCGCCACCCACCGGCCCACGTCGTCCCAGCCATTCCTTTCCTTCCACCCCAAGACAAACAAACGGGTCCGACTACCGGACCCACCGCCAGTGACACACTGGTCCGACGTGGCTCGCACGAAAGGCCGCGACCTGGGGCTTCCTCAGCACACATTGACCTCCGTCTCCTGTCCCCTCCCTCCTCAGTCCTCCACCGCGCACGGCTTCCGATGCACGGGCTCGCCCACCAATCCCTGACGCTGCCATGCGGGACCCACCCTACGTAGCCGGGCCCCGTACGTCTGCGACACCCCCCTTCGCCTAGCTGGGCCCCCACCGCCTCGTCCGCACGCGCTTCAAAGCACCCATCCCCATAGTCCTCTCTGCCCTTGCCCTTGTCCCCAAGCTCACCACCAGTCAGTCCACCGCCACCCCACTCCGCCGCCAGGGAGTGCGCCGCGCAGCGAACTCGCCCGCCGCCGTCAAGCCTAACCCGGCGAGGGCCATGGCCTCGCGCCTGCTGCCATTGCTCGCGACACTCCTCCTGCTCGCGGCGGCGGACGCCACGCTCCACCCGGTGGACTACCTGGCGCTACAAGTGGTGCGGCGGTCCCTGACGGACCTCCCAGGCTCGCGCTTCTTCGCGTCCTGGGACTTCACGGGGGACCCCTGCGCCTTCGCGGGCGTCTCCTGCACCTCCACCGGCCGCGTCGCCACGCTCGCGCTCGGCGACCCGCGCGCGGGCGCGCCGGGGCTCTCGGGCACCTTCCCGTCCGCCGCCATCGCCACGCTCCCCGCGCTCACGTCCCTCTCCCTCGTCCCGGGCCGCGTCACGGGGACTCTCTCCCCCGCCGTCACCTCCCTCCCGTCCCTCCGCTTCCTCGCACTCGCGGGGAACCTCCTCGCCGGCGACCTCCCGCCCGCCTTCGCGCCCGCGCTCCGCACCGTTGACCTCAGTAAGAACGGGTTCACGGGGCGGATACCGACCTCGCTCCTCCAGCTCCGGGACCTCCGGACGCTCATCCTCTCCCACAACGCGCTCGCCGGCGAGATCCCGCGCGGGGTCAGGTCGCCGCTGCTCCACCTCGACCTCCGGAGCAACCGTCTGTCCGGCGGGGTCCCGCCGCTGCCAGGCACGCTGGTGTACCTCTCGCTGGCGGGGAACCGGCTGTCGGGACCCGTCGGGGCCGTGCTGCGGCGGCTGAACAGGCTGTCGTTCCTCGACCTCGGACGGAACTGGTTCTCCGGCGAGGTGCCCGGGGAGGTGTTCGCGTTCAGCCGGATCGGGTACCTGCAGCTCCGCAAGAACGCCTTCTCGGGGGAGCTTCGTCCGGCCGGGCGCGTCCCGCCGGGCGCCACCGTGGACCTCAGCCACAACGCGCTGTCCGGCGCCGTCCCGCCCGAGCTCGCCACGGCATCCGCGGTGTACCTCAACGGGAACAGGTTCGCGGGCGAGGTGCCGCGGGAGGTCGCCGCGGCGGCCGAGGCGGGGCGGATGCGGGTGCTGTTCCTCCAGGACAACTTCCTCACGGGGATCGCTGTGGGCGGCGTGCCGGCGAGTGCTGCCGTGTGCGCGCACTGGAACTGCGTCGCGCCGCCGCCGGCTGTCGTCGCCGCGTGCCCTGCCAAGGGCGGCAGGGGACGCCGCCGGCCGCAGACGCAGTGCCGCGGCCGGGCGGGGTGAGTTCTTCTTCACACGGAGAAGGGCTTTTGGTTGGGTTTAGTGGGTAACGATGATGGTAAGGAGGTCTCATGGCTCATGAGACCCACAAACCACAATGATTAGTAATAATTCTTGGTGTATATCTTTTTTTAGTTTGTGGTCAATCCTGAGATATAGGGCTGTGATTTTGTCAGTAGGACACGTGGACGGCGGATGATGTCGATGTTTGTCGTTGCAAATTACTACTACATAGGAAAAGTTTGTGTAAAGGAAAAAGTTAGAATTAAGGTGCTTTCATGTTGTTTGGTCTCGACTTTGAAATCAAATGGAAAAAAAAAACCCCCCACAATTTCTACTCTGTCACCAATTTTGCAGGAGGCATTATCTTATCCTTATGAATTCATTCATATCAAGTTTGCTCCACATAGTCCATAGCCATCTTAATTCACAATGCATATATTTTGCCAATGCCAAGTGGATTCATACACTGAAGACAGAGTCAAGATACTAAATTCCTTTTTCTGCACCTTTCCACAATGTTCAGTTCAGCTAAAGAATGTTCAGTTCAGCTAAAGTGACTTCTATTCATATTCAGAGTATTTGGTACTCAAATTGAACAGGCTAGCGTTTTGCATCATACTTGATTCATGCAAAATTTTGCTGCACATAATGCATATTGTGGCATAGCTGCTTCTGAGGCCTTGTTTAGTTACCAAAATTTTTCAAGATTCCCCGTCACATCGAATCTTACGGCACATGCATGAAGCATTAAATATAAACGAAAACAAAAACTAATTACACAGTTTACCTGTAAATCGCGAGACGAATCTTTTGATCTTAGTTAGTCTATGATTAGATAATATTTGCCACAAACAAACGAAAGTGCTACAGTAGCGAAATCCAAAAATTTTTCCAAACTAAACAAGGCCTGAATTTTGCGGAACTAGTATATTGACTTCTTTATAGGACAGAGTCTTTGATCTTTCCAATTGTCGGTTGTATCTTATGCATTTCCACTGTGAATGGTAAAGCAAATGTGACAATTCTGTTTTCCTTTCGACGCCTATAAACACTAGTACAGTGCAAGCTGTAATAATAGATTATATTTGTTTTCCAGTCCTCCATTGTATCTGATCCATTTCTGTTGTCAATGGTAATAAGCACTGGTACAGTACAAGCTGTAATAACAGAGTTGTGGTTGTTCCTGAATTCTTATGTGTGGTCCAAACAAAACTACAGCACACAACTCCCAAATCTGTACTGATGTTGAGGTTATTCGATATCGAAATTCACGGGACAGATACTACATACATACTACAATCTGTAGTTGATACGGAGCTCTGCTTCAGAAACGCGTCTATTGGCAGCAATGTTGACTGGATCCATACATACACTGAAGGATACTGCATTATCTTTTTTTTCTTTTTCTGAATGAACTTTGTAATGTTGAAGAATGGGCATCATCTCCTCTCTCCTTTTTGACCCCCTGGCTTTTCCTTTGCTCTTTTCCTCCTTCCAAGAATCCAAGCTCACTTTGGAAGCCAAGGAAGAATCCAAGCTTATGGCTGGGAATTGACAAGAACGATCTCGTGTTACAGTCAGTCAGTAACAGTAGTCTTCCATCTCCATATGACCCATATCGGATTCTATGTACGTACAAACCTGTCTGTGTCTTGTTCATAGTAGTAGTAGTAGTAAGACCTTTTTAACCTTTTGATAAAAAGGAAAGCTAGTAGTAGAGCAGCAGTACATACAGTACAACTAGAGAACAAAAGTGGCAGATTCGACCCAAAATCTCTTGGAATCCGAGGGGTTTATGGCTCAAATGCGTACCAAATCGTGCTGTAAAACTGCAAGTAGTCCGGCTGTCAGTGTCTCATCAGTGAGCATCACCGCGGTAATTAACTTTTCAACCCCCCAACCCCCGTCTCAATCATGACCTCAAATCATTTTTTTTACCCTGTTGGCAAGCAAGCAAGCAAATGATGCCAGCATAGTTGCCTACTAGGCCCTAGCCGAAGCAAGGCCTTTTTAGGCACAAGACAAAATTTTTACCATGGCACATGGCGACATGGCTTTTTTGTTCCGCGCGCATCATGAGGCATCATTGGCCGTGCATGCCGCTGCTGCCATTGTGTGCCTGGGAGTTGAGGGGGAGCAAGCTATCATGATCCATGGCGACAACCCTCCAAATCCAGGATCAGTTAGAGGTTTAGAGTGTGGGTATGATGGATCAGTCACGCTAATGAGCTTCGGTGATTGCTGAATCATGTCTCTCTCTCTTTTTCTCCCCTCATGTTTAGCAAGTAAGTATTGCAGATTTGCAGTCCTACATAAAGAGCATACCACACTCACTGCTGCTACTATTGCCTGCGATGCCATGGCATGCCACCATTGCAGAAACACACACAGAGAGAGAGAGAGAGAGAGAGAGAGAGAGAGAGAGAGAGGGCAGTGGACACTGGACGTCGGTGCCTGGCTGCTGGTTTTGCCATCAAATCAAAGCGGCCCGTGGTGGGCGACTGATGAAAGACTTGCGCTTTGCGTTGCCGGTACGCGAAAGAGGCAATGGGTGTGCTGGAGGCTGGAGCTGGACGCCCTCTCTTGTATGGCCTCGCTTGGGCGCTGCTGCTACTCTCTGCTGGCCTGAGGGGATAGCGAGAGGAGGAGGGCGAGGCGCAGATGGGCCATTGGTTTCAGGGTCACGGGTTTCTGCTGCGCCTGCGCCGCGCGTGCTGCCGGCTGTCAGCCTCGGCCCCTGCGTCTGCTCTGCTGCTGCATTGTGGTCGCCAATTGCAATGCATGCAACTGCAAACGTTTGGGGAACCAAAGCCACTGTTTTCGTTGGCTACTAGTTTCAGTAATCAGACTTGTTGATCGTGCCGGCACTCGACTCGAAAGGCTTCAGTGGATGCGTACTGTATGTAACAGCAGTGTAACTTCCATAATAGTCTCCCTTTCTTTTCTTAAATTTATTTCCTGCAAATAGAACATTGATGAACATTTTCTTTTCTTTTCTTTTCTTTTTGTTGCGGAACAGATTTCTCACGAGTATGAAACTTTTTCTTGGCTAATTAGCTGAAACCATTTTCTTCAGAAATTAGAAGCTGGAACAATTTTCATACTATGTCTGAACATTCTGTCTCAACCTAGTAGACCAGTTTTCACCACATGTAACGATTGATATCCGGGACATCATGCATGCAACGGTTCTCTTTTCAATTCCTAAGAACACAGGAGTATTGCAGTCCTAGATAAATAGCCTACACTCACTGACACTACATCCCTGCAATGCCACACGAAGTGGCAGGCGAGGCGAGTGCCTGCCTGCCTGCCTCTGCTGGTTTGCCATCAAAAGCGCGACGTGGTGGTGGCCGTCTGAAACTCATGAAAGCCTCTGAGCCCCCTCTGCATCGCACTGCATGCTTTGAGCTTGGCGTTGCCCGTATGCGCTTGTCTGGCCTCGCTTGGGCGTTCCTGCTACTTCCTACTCTGCTGAGCATGTAGCTACCCACCCTGGCCTGACGGGCCCGTTGCGGAATGTGAGATACTAGCGAGAGGGCTTCTGCTCTGCACCTCAGCTCTGCTGCCTTGTGGCGTTTGGCAATTTCGCAAAAACTTTTGATTCGGGGTATCGTAGCACTTTCGTTTTAATTTGACAAATATTGTTCAATCATGGAGTAATTAGACTTAAAAGATTCATCTCGCGGTTCACAGGCAAACTGTGTAATTAGTTTTTTAGTTTAAAATTTTTATTATTACGTTATGAGTTTAGTTGAAGCTATGTTTTTGCGAAACATGACTGTATTTATACATATAGACTTGTTAAAACATTCAAACTTCCTTAAATTGGAGAAAATTGTCATGTACAAGCTCAATTGCAGTGTACTAAAATTTGACATAAATAATCCTCGAAACATATTCTAGATTTAAGCGAATTATAATGCAAGTTGATTGCATCTACAAATTTACTAGTACATATAATAAACTCTGATACACAGGATATGTACATGCAAATTCAACATATTGTTGTTCATGGATGTCGCCGTCTAGAAGGGTTAGAGCGCATGACCTAAAGAACTCAATCATCGTGTGGATGCAACTTGTAGTATGACTCTTACGACATATTTGTATGCTAAATATAATTTAATTAGTCAAACAACAAAACAACTACGTTGAACAAATTGAACCTTCATCTTGTTTCCCTCCAATTTCTCAAAATCCAATAATACAACAGGATTGTGATTAATTTGCTATAAAACATCTCTATCGGTCTCACCACATATACTGCTGAAATATATGGATCCCAATATGAGATGCCCGATATATAAATAGCCAAGTGAGTTCCATATCCTTTGTATGAACCGGTAGTTTGAGGCATGCATTAGAAATGTTGTCGCATGCATCTTTCACATCACGAATGGCCGACTAACAACAGTGATACTTTTCTAAGTCACAACATCCATGCCCATGCATTGTTCTTGCATATCACCACCAAAAATTCCTTGTTATTTGTTGCTCACTTGGGTACCCAATCATTAGTACTTTCCACCGCGAGACTAATTTCCGCCGCATGCCGAGCCTGGGAACAATCTGCCACACAGGTCCACTCGCTCACAATGCTCCGGCTATGTACATGAACTCGTTGAGAGCCTTTGCCTGCGCGCCATGAACTCGTGCCATGTCTCCGTGAGCATCCTCACCATATACACGAAGCGATCTCCTACGCGCATACTGGCATAATAGCGTTGAGGCGCTGTTTAGTTCTCACCCAAAAACTTTTAGTCTCATCATAAATGTTTGATATATATATATATATATATATATATATATATATATATATATATATATATATATATATATATATATATATATATATATATATATATATATATGAAGCATTAAATATCAATTTAAAAAATAATTAATTATATAGTTTGCATATATTTTACGAGACGAACCTTTAAGCTTAATTAGTACATGATTAGTCACTAATTTCTATAGTTACAAATATACAACATATCCAAAAACTTTTCTTTTTACAAACTAAACAAAGCGTGAGAAAAAGCACTGTCTATTATAATAAAATATATGTGCTAAAAATAGTTTTCTTTGCTTCGGTCAGACAATAGTTTTAGGTCGCCTTAGTTGGCAAGGCAAGTATCGCTCGCAAAACCGCCATCCCTTCCCGTAAGAGCCTCCCGCAGTCGCCTTGCCGGTGAATTTGCCGGCGGGAGCTCGCGTGCTGGCATGGAGAGCCCTGCCGCAGAGCCTTGCGTGGAGAGCGCAGCCGTTGCCTAGGAGCCACCGTGGAGAGCTCGCACAGACGCAATGGCCTCGCGCGCCGCCTCGCTCACGCTTCCGCTGGCATGCAGAGGTGTGGCCACAGAGGATCCGGTACTAGAAGGGAGAATAATTGGTTGGATTTTTGTTTGGACTCTAAATAAAAACGATGTACATACACGAGATGGCACGGAGAAACATGGCCAACAAAACCTATATTTCCTTTTGACTTACACATTGATGCTGTGGATGAACAAGAACAAGAAGATATGAATCTAGGTTAGTACAGTAGATTAACAGTAGATTCACACATTACATAACTCTCATGCAGATAATTCATTTTGCACAGAAAGTCCTGTGCAGGCTGCCAAGGATGACAGATGGAGAAAAAGCAAGAAAAATTAAAAAGATGCCATAATGCCTAAAAGTGTTGAAGGATTCAACACAGACCCCAAAAAGTGTTGAAGGAAACAAGAAATATGCAGAAAAACAGAAAAAACAAAAGAGAAAAAAAAACAAAAGATGCATCCAGAAAAAAGAAATCTAGAATAGAACAAATTATATATAACAAATAACTGAAGCGCAGCACAAAAACCAAAGATTCAATCGCTATGGAGAACCCTGTATATATCGAAACAAAACTAGAAGTTAGGACATCTAACAAACACCGCAAGAGCTAGACCCTCAAAATGAAGAATTTACATCGAGATAGATGACAAATGTTACAATATCATCAGAAGAGGACACATCCAAAATGAAAGATGGGGACAATGACATGGTACATCTACAACATCAAGAAGCCATGTTTCTTGAACAACCAATCCCTCTTCAATATAATGTGTCCAGCCACCAAAGACAAAATGCACCAGGATTAGCCTATAGTGGAGATCATGGTAAGTTTATCAAGTTATTATTTATGCTCGATCTTATGAAATAGAAGAACTAATATAAATACAAAACATTACTTTGCAGACAATGATGGAGTGATGTTTGAACAAGACACCAACTAGGATGAATATATGTTCTTTGCTCAAGGTATGCTAAATAAAAAAATATATTTGCAGACTATATTATTAGTACACTTTGCTGAATTTTATTTCTATAACTTAAAACAAAGTGGGACATAGGAAATTGAAATCATAAACGACGAGGAAACAACCACTGAGGATTCAAACATCTACCAGTATGAGATCGTCTATAGCAACATACCAAAGAAAGACTCACATGCTGAAAACTGTAGAAAATTTCACATTTTTGCAATGAAAAAAAATAGTGTATGAGTCTAGGCTTATGTTGCAAAAAGGGAAAGACCAAACTAGCCAAAACAAAACTGTAGAAAATTTCACATTTTGCAATTAAAAAAAATAGTGTATGAGTTAGAAGACTTATGTTGCAAAAAGGGAAAGACCAACTAGCCAAAACAGAGACAAGTCAATTCATGAGGCTTTGGAGCAATGATTCCACTAGACGGAGACACGATCAACGTCCAAAACACTGGTACTTACACCTTCGGAGCATATATGGTCAGATCGATCACAATATACACTCACCTTTGAAGCATATGGTCAGATCTATCACAATATACACTCATTTGGTGATAGTCGAGCAAATCCCAAGCACATAGAACTATAGATATATGATGGTGATCCAAGCCCCATCATCGTTATAAATAATCAACACAAACATCCTATCAATCAATAAAAAGCAGTCACATTGTATAATCAAACATTTGTCTTGTTTCCCTCTAATTTGTCAAATTCAATAATATAACAACATTCCCATTAATTTGCTAAAACATCCCTATCGGTCTCACTCACATACTGCTGTTAATGTATGGATTTCAATACGAGATGCCCTATATATAAATAGACAAGTTCGAGTTACATGTCCTTTACATGCACTGGTAGTCTGAGACATGCATTAGAAATGCTGTTCTCCCTTCTTACATGATTTGACAGATCTCCTGCCAATATTTCAAAAAGAAAAAATGTTGCCGGCATGCATCTTTCAAATCACACATGTACAACTGACAACATGTTACTTTTCTCTAAACTATCCCACCAAGTAATAATTCACAACATCCATGCCCATTGTTCATGCAAATGACCATGTATGCACCAATAGTTACTTGTGATCTGTTGCTCACTACTGGAGAGGAGAGCCCCTTTGCCAGCGCCATGAACTCATGCCATGTGTCCGTGAGCATCTCCACCATATACACACGAAATCGTAAGCGCTGCGAAAGGCCATGCATGCTCTCTGCGGCACACGCGTGGACAGATGGCATGAGCTCTGCCTGGCGTTCACGTGCGGCCAAGCTCACCGCCGTCGTCGTATCGGCGACGCCGCGGCGCGACGAGCTTGATTGGGTGGCGTTTGGCGGCACCAGCACATACGACTTCGCGTTCATGGTGAAGATACTCACTGCAGGCGGACGGCCACTGCCGGAGACACGCACGTACGTGTTCATGGCGCAGGCAAATTAAGGCTGATCGGCTGAGCCACGACCAGGCAATTTCTCAATTTCTAGTGAGGCATTAGGTGTCAGAAACCTGATCGGCTGTTGGACCAGAGCCAGTGGTCAAGAGAAGGGCTCGACTGTCTCCGTCTGGGGCCTACAACAGAAGCAAGCAAGGATACAAAGGGCAGCACAGACGTTGATTAATTAGCATCGTCAAATTAAAGTACGAAGCTCTGCTCGATCCTATCACGCCTTCGTTCACCCCTTTCTTCCTCTACTCTACCAAATTAAAGTACCCAGATACTTCTTATATATATTGCACCTTCCAAAAACTAGTTTGCTTTGTTTGTATTTTTGTTGAGTGAGTCAGTAATCAGGTTGCTGACAATAATAGGTCTCGGTTCTGCCTGCGTCCTCTGATAACCACTAGACCAGGGCCCTTCTTTGCTCTCGTGTAGACGTGTCAATCTTGCTGGTACAAGCTTCGGTGGATGTGTAGCAGCAGTGTAAATTTCATAATTTATTTTTTTTTTCATAAACTTTTCCTACGAAAACATCATTGGTGAGCTTATCTATATATGTGGGAAGTGATTCTCTAAGGGAAGTGATTGTGTGACCCAAAGTGATTTCTTATGATTCCCAAAGATAAATTCGATACAAAGTGACTATACATTATGTTTCTAATATTGTGCTTTACGTTATAAAGTACTAACTACATTTCCAATTATAAGCCAAAATGTCTTATATTTTTTTAATGGAGGGAGTACTGAGTATTCCTACTGATTCACTGAGATTACATTTTATGTCATTATTTTTTATTTTAAACATTTTTGGAGATAATGTATTTTTTCTCCTAAACCTCGAACATTATTGTTGTGGAACAAATTTCTCACAAATATAAAAACTTTGTCTTGGTGAAGCTAAAACCATTTTCTTCAAAAGCTTGAACAACTTTCATACCATGTTTCAAAAACAGAGAATTGAACCAGCCGGCATGACTAAAGCCCTCAGAAAAATTTAGAGCAGAGCTGAACCAGCAAGCCCCTGCAGAGATGAATGTGAAGGCTAAATTCATCGATGATGGCCAGATGGAAAAACTCCTAAGCTTGGTTCACTTCCTGGATGTGACATGTGTTGTACTAATTGCAGTTCTCATGTTTTTCGGTGTAGTTGTTATCCTTGTTAAGTAGGGATGCAAACGCACGGACGGATATCTCTTATATTATATTTATTTTTATATTTCTATTTTGATTCGTATTTAAATATGGATAGTGTCAACTATGTTATAGAATTGGATATCTGAATTCCTTTAAATAGATTTGGTCTTGAACATGATCGGAAAATATCCGTACCATTTTCATCTTTATTGTTAAGTGATGTAATGGCCATCTTTTCTAGCAATTAGAACTTATGATTTTTTTACTGTTGTAGTTGCGTTTGGTACTTTTCGGTACACTTCTGAGTTCTGACTCGCATAGGAGAATATGCCAAACTATGACCATGCCACGGCATTATGGACTTGGTCCTCCCTGGATAATACTAGGCCTTGTTTAATTCACCCCGAAATACAAAAAGTTTTCAAGATTTTCTGTCACATCGAATCTTGCGGCATATGCATGAAGCATTAAATGTAGACGAAAATAAAAACTAATCACGCAGTTTGACTGTAAATCGCGAGATGAATCTTTTGTTCTTAGTTAGTCTATGATTGGACAATATTTACCACAAACAAACGAAAGTGCTACAGTAACGAAATCCAAAAAAAATGACATGGCGATGGGTCAAACGTTTAGTCAATGCATCACACCTGCAAACTGTACTAAAAAAATGTATGACACACTGCCCAAACATTAAATATTAACATAGGCATGTCACATAATCCAACTGTCTTGTAAAATACCTAAGAAATATTAACATAGGCAAGTCACGTAATCCAACCGTCTCGTAAAATACCTAAGGTTTTTTTGGAGGCGGACGATTTATTTACAGAGGTGGTCATAATTGACCATCTCGAAAAATGCATTTTCAGAAGTGGACATTTTATTCACAGTGGTGATCAGGATTGTCATCTCGTAAAATCAATTTACAAAGACGGTCTTCCTAAAATTGATTTATAAAGCTGGTCCTCCTAAAATCAATTTGCGGAGATGGGCCTTTTAAGAGATCCGCCTCTGAAAATGACCACTATTTTCAGAGGCCACCTAAGGAAATATACATTGAGGCCCGGCAAAGCCCGTATCCAATCCTTTTATCGGGCTTATAAACACAATACTTAGGGTTTCTCCTCACTTTTTCTACCCTCTCCCTCACTTCTCCCGTAGCCCCCATCTCTTCCTTCTCCCCGCGGTGGTGTAAGTTCACTTCTCCGATCTTGGGTGCGGTCGGCTACCTAGTGATGATGCACGCGGGGCATGGCTGGCTCCCCTGGTGACGGTGCCCTCCATCACCTCCAGCTCCTTATCCTGCGCTCTCCACCCTCCTCCAATCCAAATCTAGAAGCAAGAGGCCATGCCCCGATGACGGGGAGCGGTTAGGGGCAGCAGTGCGTCCAGATCGAGCTTCCCTAGCCGTGGGGAGCACGCAGAGGTGGTGGCACATCTAGATCGAGCTCCCCTAGTGGTGGGGAGTGCATAGGGGTGGCGGCGCATCTAGATCCAACTCCCCTGGCAGCAAGGAGTGTGCAAGCGACGGTGGCGCGTATGGATCTAGCTCTCCCGGCAACGGGTTGCACACAGGTGCGTCCAGATCCAATTCACCTAGCGGTGAGTAGCGTATAGGGGCGGTGGCGTGTCTAGATGAAGACCATAATTGTGGCCATATTTGGTAATTCTTCCCATTTGGTAAGATCTAAATCTCACTATTAGTGGCGTATGTGATGGTGGTGAAGTGATTAGCAATGGGGAAAAAAGGTGCCCAAGAACAACACTAACTAGAAAGTGGAGCTTTCCTTGTGCATCATCACGGGTAGCAAGAGAGTTGTTGCTAATTGAGTGCCCAAGCCACCATCAACTGAGTAGAGATCCATGGGGCACAAGACTAGACATTCCTGGGTGCATCACAAATATTTCTTACTATTTATTTAGAGTTATATTTTGTTCAATATCTTCTTAAATTAATCAAATGCATGGTTTTGTTTAACATGATGGAATTTTGTACCATTGGCACCTCAAATGTCTTCAAATGACCATAATGTCCTTTAGGCCCTTCAATTGTTTGTTTACCCATATCATAAGAAACTTCAAATTGAATATAAGATCAAGTGCTACTTTTTTCCCTCACATATTTTCAAGTGTCTTAAGTAAAGAGGCATATTTGCAGCGATTCATGGGCAAGGACGCTATTATGGAATTCTTGTGGCAAGCACCAAATAGCATGAGTAAGTTACCATGACTTGAAAACTATTTTGGTATAACCACAACATGTTTTTGCACTATGAACAAAGGATTCAATCATTTAGATTTTGTCATACTCATGTTTATAGGGAAATGATGTTTATTAATGTTGAGATGATAGAGAATTAATATTTTTCTATGTCTAATACATGTTCAAGTTACATGAATAAGGAAAGAAAGAATGAGTGTGTTTGTTTGTTAGAAACAAATTATTGCAGCTATGTAGATACTTGGATTTTCTTTTTACAAGGAATACCTCCAACAAACCCAAAGTAACAAATCTATTTCCCAACATTCAAGTTCACCATCATTACTATTTGATAAAATGCTAGCACCTTAGGAATTTATCAACAAAAATGGATAGTAAACTATACTGCCATCTGTGCACCTAGAACATAGTATGGATGAATTTTCATGTTTTTTAGTCTACATCCACCACAATTATGTGAACCCCATCTAGCAAATGACCCTATTCTAAATACCAACAACTTTGATACAATTAGTAAATGAAAGTGACATAATTCTTCTTATGTGCCATGTGACATAATTCTTCTTATGTGCCATGTGACATCAATCATCTTTGTAGAAACTAGACTAAGTGGAAGTGGGAAGAAATAGCTAGATTGGAAATGAAATAGATGGGCCTTTTGTAGGTGTAGAGGCAATGTTCAGCCTGGATTGGCATAGGCATAGCCATCCATCGTTCAGTGGCACAGCTGTACATGATATATCTCGGTGGTGTGTCTGAGTTAGCATTTCTAGATCTCAGACGCACCATTGAGCTATATCATGTGCAGCCCTACCATGAAGCAATGGGTGATTGTGCCTAACTTTGGCTAAACTCAGCTTTGATACAACAGAATGTCTATCTAGTTGATTTCTAGTATGGATGTATCTTCTCTTTTTTCACTTGGTTTAGTTCTTGAAATCATATACTCATATGTGTGGCATACGCCTAGATTACATATCAAAATTAGAGCGTGTACTTACAACAAAGGTGGTTGGCCAAGAAGAAAAGAAAGTCCTATACAAAAGATAGTGCTCTATTTCTTAGTGTTTAAGAGGAAGATTAGATCTACTAAAAATATATTGTGTCTTAACTGTGGTTCTATAGGAGGTGCCAGTTCAAGATGAGGATCACGTAATTGTGGTGGTTTTGGAAGAGAAAACACAAAAAATTATCCCTAACAATTTTGGGTGCACAAAGAGAAGGTAGTGCGATTTTTTCTATTAATCCAAAGGACTCTTATGCATTGCACTTTGTTTTTTAGCCAGCCACAAATATATGCTTGATACACTTTAAGGATATATGCTTAGGGTTGCACCGATCAGACTATATGCTTGATTCTGGAACTACTTCACTACTTTGAATCGAGCACAACACTATTTCATCATCCTTTCCTAGACTTGGCCCCCTTGTGAGTGAACTTCACAGATCAATTTACTAAACATTCTTCCCCTCCAATGTCATAATAATCCTGCTTTGTTTTCTTCTATAAATTTTTATTTCCTGGTAATCTCTTTTGACCATAACAGGTCTATTACTATGATGAATTGAGATATTTCTTGTGGCTAGCACCATATAACAGGGTAATTAAGTTACCTTCTGTTGAAAAATATTTTGGTATAACCAAAACATCTTTCTATACTATGAACAAATGATGCAATAATGTAGATTTTATCATACTTATGTTCATAGGTAAATGATGTTTACTAAGTGAGATGATATAGAATTTAATATTTTTATTTGTTTAATACATGTTCAAGTTACATGAATAAGAAAAGAAAGAATGTGTGGTTTTGTTCATTAGAAGCTAATTATTACAATTGTGTAGATATTTTGCATTTTGTTTTTACTAGGAATACCTCCAACATACTCAAAAGTATTAAAATCTATTTTCAACATTCAAGTTCACCATCATTACTATTTGACAAAATGCTAGCATCCCTTAAATTTATCAACAAAAAATTGGATACTAAATTGTACTTCTGTCTGTGCACCTAGAACATAAAATGGATGATTTTTCATGTTTTTTGGTCTACATCCACCACAATTATGTGAGTCCCATCTAAGAAATGACCCTATCCTAAATAGCAACAACTTTGAGATAATAAAGAAATGAAAGTGACATCATTCTTCTTATGTGTTATACGACATCACTTATAATACAACCACTTCCTATCTCCTAGAATACCAGTAAAGATGGGCATAGATCAAGGATTCATTGTTGATTTAAATTAATTAATTGAGTTTTTAGTTTGAGTTAGTCGAGCTATAGTAGACCCATGCCATACCTATTGAAGGCACCTTCACTAAGTCCATTAGCAATTTTTCATGAGTACATGGGTACTAATATACGACCATGAACTCATCACTATAGAACAAGACAAAGTGGAAGTGGAAAGAGATAGCTCAATTGGAAATGAAATTGATGGGCCTTTTGTATGTGCAAAGGCATTGTTTAGTCTGAAATAGGCATAGGTATAGCCATCCATCATTCAGTGGTACAGTTGTACATGATATATCTTGGTGGTGTGTCTGAGTTAGCATTTCTAGATCTTAGACACACCACCGAGCTATATCATGTGCAGCCCTACCACGAAGCAATGGAAGATTGTGCCTAACTTTAGCTGGACTCTGCCTCTGTACAACATAATGTCTATCTAGTTGATTTCTAGTATGGATGTGTCTTCTCATTTTTACTTGGTTTAGTACTTGAATGATATCCTTATATGTGTGGCATACACCTAGAGTTACTTGTCAAAACTAGAGCATGTACTTACAACAGTGGTGTTTGGCCTAGAAGAAAAGGAAGTCTGATGCAAAAGATAGTGTTCTATTTCTTAGTCTTTAAGAGGAAGATGAGGTCTATTAAAAATATATTGTGTATTAACTATGATTCTATATGAGATGTCAATCTTAGATGGGGATCATGTAATTGTGGTGATTTTGGAAGGGAAAACACAAAAATTCATCCATAGACAATTTTGGGTGCACAAAGAGAAGGTAGTGCGATTTCTGTTTTCTTTTAATCCAAAGGACTCTTGTCCATTACACTTTGTTTTTTAGCCTGCCACTGATATGTGCTTGAAACACTTTAGGATATACGCTTAAGATTTCACCAATTAAACTATATGTTAGATTCTGAAACCACTCACTACATCAAACTGAGCTCAACACTATTTGCATCATCTATTCCTGGCCTTGGCTTCCTTGTTAGTGAACTTCACTTGGTCAATTTAATAACCATTCTTCCTCTCTCTCTCTCTCATGGCATAATTATCTTGCTTTGTTTTCTTCTATGAATTTTTATTTCCTAGTAATCTCATTTGACTATGACATGTCTACTGACTATGATGAATGTTGGGATATTCATTCTAGCTAGCACCAAATAGTTACCTTGAGTTGAAAATTATTTTTGTACAACCACAACATATTTTTCCACTATGAACAAATGATGTAATCATTTAGATTTTATCATTTTCATGTTCCTAGGTAAATGATGCTTACTAAGTGAGATGATATAGAATTTAATATTTTTATGTGCTTAATACATGTTCAAGTTACAGGAACAAAGAAAGAAAGAATGTGTGGGTTTGTTCATTAGAAGCTAATTTTAATAGTTGTACAGATATTTTGGATTTTGTTTTTACAAGGAATACATCTAGTGTACTCAAAAGTATTAAAATCTATTTTCCAACATTCAAGTTCACCATCATTACTATTTGACAAAATGCTAGCATCCCTATAATTTATCGACAAAAAAATGGATAGTAAACTATACTTCCCTCTGTGCACCTAGAACATAGTATTGATGATTTTTCATGTTTTTTGGTCTACATCCACCACAGTTATGCAAACCCCGTCCAGGAAATGACCCTATTCTAAATAGCAACAACTTTTAAACAATAAGGAAATGAAAGTGACATCATTCTTCTTATGTGCTATGTGACATCACTTATAATACAGCGTCACTCCCTATCTCCTACGGTACCATTACAGGTGTGCACAGATCAAGGTTTCATTCTTGTTTCAACTTAATTAATTAAACTTTTTGTTTCAATTAGTCGAGCTACAATAGACCCATGCCATACCTATTAAAGGCACTTTCGCTAAGTCCATTAGCAATTTTCCATGAGTACATGGGTACCGATACTACGGCCATGAACTCATCATTATAGAACTAGACCAAGTGGAAGTGGGAAGAGATATGTATTGGACGGGCCAAAATTTGTAGGTACAGAGGCAATGTTAAGTATGAAATAGGCAGAGGTATAGCCACCCATCGTTCAGTGGCACAGTTGTACATGATATATCTCGGTGGTGTGTCTGAGTTAGCATTTCTAGATCTCAGATGCACCACCTAGCTATATCATGTGTAGCCCTACCACAGAGCAATGGATGATTGTGCCTAACTCCGGCTAGACTCTGCCTCTGTACAACCTAATGTCTATCTAGTTGATTTCTAGTCTATATGTATCTTGTCACTTTTACTTGGTTTAGTTCTCCAATGAGTTGCTCATATGTGTGGCATACGTCTAGACTTACTTGTCAAAAATTAGAGCATGTACTTACAACAAAGGTGTTTGGCCAACAAGAAAAGAAAGTCCTATACAAATGATAGTGCTCGATTTCTTAGTCTTTAGGAGAAATGTTAGATCTATTAAAAACATATTTTGTCTTAATTATAATTCTATAGGAGATGGTTGGTCATGGACGGGGATCACATAATTGTAGTGGTTTTGGAAGGGAAACACAAAAAATCATCCCTATACAATTTTGGTTGCACAATGAGAAGGAGTGCAATGTCTGGTTTTTTTGTTAATCCAAAGGCCTCTTATGCATTACACTCTGTTTTTTTAGCCAGCCACTAATATATGCTTCATACACTTTTAGGACATATGCTTAGGATTGTATTGATCGGACCATGAGAAAGATTATGAAACCAATTCACTACAATAAATTGAGCTCAACACTATTTTATCATCTCTTCCTAGCCTTGGCTCCCTTGTCAGTGAACTTCACAGGTCAAATTACTATCCATTCTTCCTCTCTCATGGCATACTTATACTGCTTTGTTTTCTTCTGTGAGTTTTTATTTCCAAGTAATCTCTTTTCACCATAACAGGTCCACACACTATGATGAATGTTGAGATATTTCTTCTTGCTAGCACCAATTAGCACGGGTAGGTTATCTTGAGTTGAAAATTATTTTTGTACAACCACATCATCTTTTTGCACTATGAACAAATGATGCAATCATTTAGATTTTATTAAACTCATGTTCCTAGCTAAATGATTCTTACTAAGTGAAATGATATATAATATAATATTTTTATGTGTCTAATACATGTTTAAGTTACATGAACAAGGAAAGAAAGATGTAAATACTTGCATTCTCACATCTCTGGCCACACATTTCATCACACTGCTTAACTTTTCCAGCTGGTTCAAGGTTAGCACTACCAGTATAACCACGGTCGCCATCGCTGCCATGATAAGGTGGCGGTGGACCCCTAGATCCTCCACCCCCAGCATGGACCGACCACCATATCCACCATCATAGACTATGTAATTCTAATACCAATACTACTTGATTCAATTTGATGTGGAATCCACACTTCACATCTAGTAGATAACATAGAAGCATTATAGTTTGTTCTAGCCAGCCACTAATATGTGCTTGATACACTTTTAGGATATACGCTTAGGATTGTACTGATCGAACTATAAGCAATATTCTAAAAATAATTCACTTATTATAAAATCATCATTTCTTAGCCTTGGCTCCCTAGTCAATGAACTTCATAGGTCAATTTACTATCCATTCTTCCTCTCTCATGGCATAATTATCCTGCTTTGAAAGGGAAACACAAAAGTTCATCCCTACACAATTTTGGGTGCACAAAGAGAATGTAGTGCAATGTCTATTTTTTTGTTAATCCAAAGGCTAAGAGAGAAGTAATGAATTCTATTTCAAATTATAAAATATATACCATTAGAGAAAATAATAACCTTGTAAAGCATACAATTACTATCACACAAAAGGAAGTGATGTAAATTGAATTAGACCTAGCCGATTCCTCCAAATAGCTCCTGTAATTCCTCAACTGTGACATCAAGAGGCAAATTTGAGATGTAAATCCTTGCATTGTCACATGTCTCGTCACACTTTCCATCACACTACTTAACTTTACCAGCTGGTTCAAGGTCAGCACTACCAGTATAACCACCGCAGCCACCACTGCAATGACAAGGTGGTGGTGCACCCCCTAGATCCTCCACATGGAGGCATGGACCGACCACCATATCCACCATCATATGTAGGAGGCAGACCCCCTTGCCCCCCTGGGGCACTAAAGTGTCATGCAAATAAAATTCCATAGACTATATAATTCCAATACCAATACTACTTGATTCAAATTGTTATGGCAATCCACACTTCGCATCTAGCAGATAAACAGATGCATTACAGTCTATTTTTAGCCAGTCACTGATATGTGCTAAATACACTTTTAGGATATATGCTTATCATTGTACTGATCGGACTATAAGCAAGATTCAAAACCAAATCACTACTATAATTGAGCTCAACACTATTACATCATCCTTTCCTGGCCTTGGTTCCCTTGTTAGTGAACTTCATAGGTCAATTTACTATCTATTAATTCTTCCTCTCTCATCGCATAGTTATACTGCTATTTGAAGGGAAACACAAAAGTTCATCCCTACACAATTTTGGGTGCACAAAGAGAAGGTAGTGCAATGTCTATTTTTTTGCTAATCCAATGGCTAAAAAGAGAAGTAATGAATTATGTTACAGAACTATAAAATATATACCATTAGAGAAAATGGAAATCTTGTAAAGCATACAATTACTATCGCACAAAAGGAAGTGATGTAAATTGAATTATACCTAGCCGATTCCTCCAAATAGCTCCTATAATTCCTCAACAGAGACATCAGGAGTCAAATTTGAGATGTAAATCCTTGCATTATCACATGTCTTGTCACAATTTTCATCACACTGCTTAATTTTTCAAGCTGGTTCAGGGTCAGCAATACCAGTATAACCATCGCTGTCACCGCTGCCATCATATGGTGGTGGTGCATCCCCCAGATCCTCGACCCCTAGGCATGGACCGACCACCATATCCACCATGATATGTAGGAGGCAGAACCTTTGCCCCCCTAGGGCACTAAAAGTGTCATGCAAACGAAATTCCAAAGACTATGTAATTCTAATACTAGTACTACTTGATTCAATTTGATATGGCAATCCACACTTCTCATCTAGCAGATAAATAGATGCATTTACACTTTGTTTTTAGCCAGCCACTAATATGTGCTTGATACACTTTTAGGATATACATTTAGGATTGTATCGATCAGAATGTAAGCAAGATTCTGAAACCAATTGACTACTATAAATTGAGTTCAACACTATTTCATCATCCTTTCCTTGCCTTGCTCCCTTGTTAGTGAACTTCATAGGTCAATTTACTATCCATTCTTCCTCTCTCATGTCATGATTATCTAGCTTTGAATGGGAAACACAAAATTCATCCCTACACAATTTTAGGTGAACAAAGAGAAGGTATTGCAATGTCTGATTTTTTTTTTGTTAATTCAAAGGCTAAAAGAGAAGTAATAAATTTTGTTATAGAATTATAAAAATACATACCATTAGATAAAATGATAATCTTGTAAAGCATACAATTACTATTGCACAAAACGAAGCGATGTAAATTGAATTATACCTTGTTGATTCCTCCCAATAGCTCCTGTAATTCCTCAACAGTGACATCAGGAGGCAAATTTGAGTTGTAAATCCTTGCATTGTCGCATGTCTCATCACACTTACAGCTGGTTCAGGGTCAATACTACCAATATAACAACCGCCACCACTGCTGCCATGATGAGGTGGCGGTGCACCCCTAGATCCTCCACCCCCACACATGGACCAACCACCATATCCACCATCATATGTATAGGAGGCAGACCCCTTGCCCCCTAGGGCACTAAAAGTGTCAAGCAAATGAAATTTCATAGACTATGTAATTCCAATACCACTATTACTTGATTCAATTTGATATGGCAATCCACATTTCGCATCTAGTAAATAAACAAATGCATTAGTCTCTATTTTTAGCCATATACGCTTAGGATTGTACTGATCGGACTATAAGCAAGATGTTGAAACCAATTCACTACTATAAAATGAGATCAACACTATTTCATCATCCTTTACTAGCTTTGGCTCCCTTGTCAGTGAAATTCAAATGTCAATTTACTATCCATTCTTCCTCTCTCATTGCATAATTATAATGTTTTGGTAAGGAAACACAAAAATTTATCCCTACACAATTTTGGGTGCACAAAGAGAAGGTAGTGCAATGTTAGATTTTTTTCTGTTAATCCAAAGGCTAAAAGAGAAGTAATGAATTCTGTTATAGAACTATAAAATATATACCATTAGAGAGAATGATAATCTTGTAAAGCATACAATTACTATCACACAAAAGGAAGTGATGTAAATTTAATTATACCTGGCTGATTGATTCCTCCAAATAGCTCATGTAATTCCTCAACAGTGACATTAGAGATGTAAATCCTTGCATTGTCACATGTCTCGTCACACTTTTCATCACACTACATAACTTTTCTAGCTGGTTTAGGGTCAGCACTACTAGTATAACCACCATCGTCGTTGCTTCCATGATAAGGTGGCGGTGCACCCCTAGATTCTCCACCCCTAGGCATAGATCGACCTCCATATCCACCATCATATGTCGGAGGCAGACCCCCTTGCCCCCCTTGGGTACTAAAAGTGACATGCAAATAAAATTCCATAGACTATGTAATTCCAATACTAGTACTACTTTATTCAATTTGATACGACAATCCACATTTCACATCTAGCATATAAATGTGCATTACACTCTGTTTTTAGCCAACCACTGATATGTGCTTGATACACTCTTAGGATACATGCTTAGGATTGTACAGATCAGACTATAAGCAAGATTACTATCCATGGCATTGGCTCATGTAATTCCTCAATAGTGGCATCAGGTGGTATATTCCTCTAATAACTTCTATAATTCCTCAACAGTGGCATGAGGTGGCAAATTCGAGATGTAAATCCTAGCATTGTCACATGTCTCATCACACTTTTCATCATTACTTAACTTCTCTAGCTGGTTCAGGGTCAGCACTACCAGTATAACCACTGTCGGCAGACCCCCTTGTTGCCCCCCTAGGGCACTAAAAGTGCCATGCAAATGAAATTCCATAGACTATATAATTCCAGTACTATACCAATACTACTTGATTCAAATTGATATGGCAATCCACACTTTGCATCTGGCAATACACAAATGCATTGAACTTTCTTTTTCGCTAGACAACACTGCAAACATACAAAACAATATAGCAATTAAAACCAATCATGCAATCATCTGTCATAGTTTTTCGCCCTATTCGCTTCAGTTTCTCAAAAAAAAAAATCAACGAACAGTCCTTTCAGCGATGGCTTTTCAGCCAAAATGCTTGGATGGAACAACATTATCTCTAGAAGAACATCATGTTGGCAGATTTGTTCATCACCCACCCCTTGATCTCCTCCATGAGTTTAATCTGGACGAACAAAGGCCCGCTCGCAAACTCGCCACATACCTCCTGGACAGCCGGGGCGTTGCACAGCAAGAACTTTGCCAGCATCCTCTGCGCCATGCCTCCCTGGTAGTGCACCAAGTTGATCTCCTTCACCCGCTTCCTCAAGCAATGGAGCTCAGTGTCTGGCACGGGAAGTGACACGTGCTTGTCGTACTTGAGCTTATTCCCATGTTGGACCTCCTCCTCATGGTGGCCATAATACTTATGATGATCGGACTCTAGCTCTAGCCATAGGCGGACCCAGGGCCCGGCGACCCTGGGCACCTGTCCGGGCTCTGCTCAGTGACGGACATGAGCAAATGAAGCGCAGTGCATCACCTCTACAGCTTTTACTGTATGTTTGTATATATGCTACACACATGAAAGTCTCACGGAGTGATCAAGACATGTAGTCCAAACGCAGATACCATGCATGTAGCCAGTACTAATTAATAATTGGCAGTACTTAATAATTAAATTATCAATTTTGGCCAGTTTCATATAACTCAAGACTTGAAAAAATACAGCCAGCGTATAATTTATGTGCCCATGAGCTTAGGTCCTGTTTGGTTTGGGAAGTTAAACTTTAACTTCCATCGTATCGAATATTTGTACACATGCATGAAGTATTAAATATAAACTATTTATAAAACTAAAAACATAGTTAGAGAGTAATTTACGAGATGAATTTTTAAGCCTAATTAGTCCATGATTGGACAATAATTATCAAATAAAATAAAATGCTACAAGTACCTGTTAAACTTTAACACCCCTAACCAAACACCATCTTACATAATGTATATTGAAATCCTTTTTAGCAATACAACGTATAAATAATTTTAGTGTCATGGGCATGTTTATTTCTAGCTACAAATTGCTACCATTTATGACTCCCATAGTCTATTTCTTTATAAAAATTTAATATATGATGACTTAGGGCTTGTTTTAGATGTCCATATAGCCACCTTAATCCACCTGTGTTAATCTACCCTAACACATATGTATTAAGGTAGCATGCATGAACATCTAAGAAGGCTTTATATGGAACACTATGTTTTTTCTTAATTTAAATATGTGAAACCTTAGTTCTTTGAGTACAGTTAATATCTATTTATATCTATTATTCATAATATATGTGCTTAAATTTACATGTAATTATCATATGCTGCTATTGGAACTCAACGTTCGCAATAACACCCGCTATTCGTGATCCACTATCTCGACATCACTCTGCTACCAACCCGCTATACTTTATTTACTGTAATATTCGCCCAGGCTCTATAAAATTTCTGGGTCCCTGGCTCTAGCTCTGGCTCTGGCATGAAGAACAGAGTCAGTGTCTCTAGGTCCAGGGTCCGCTCCAGGATCCTGGTCACCACATCAATGGCGGTAGCGTCGTCGTCGTCGTCGTCGTCATCGGGCAGCATCCCGGTGAGCTCGAGGTGCCGGAGCTTTGTGAAGGCAGGGAACGCAGACGGCGAGAGCCACAAGGCACCACGGAAACCAAGGCGCGCCGACGTGAGGTGCAAGCGCTCCACGCCGACGAATAGCCGGAGCATGTCACTGAGCCCAGCCAGGTGCAACGGGTCCACGGCTTCCTCGCCGCAGAAGTCGAGCGTGCACGACGAGACCGTGAGCGCGCCGCCGTGCAGGGTCAGGAACGAAGGACCGGCGGGGACGGCGCCTCTGTACTCGAACGCCCGCAGCTCCGACGCGTCGGCGACGACGACGGCGGCCAGGTCGTGGCAGCAGCGCAGCGCCAGCGTGCGGAGGCGCGCGTCGGCCGGGACGGAGAGCGCGGTCACCATCGCGCACGCCTCGAGCGTCAGCGCGGCGAGGCGCGGGCACGAGGACACCAGCCGCTCCACGGCGCGGTTCCCGCCGGTGACGCCCGTCAGGTGCAGCGTGTCCAGCGACGGCAGCGCCACGGCGGACGACGACGACGGCAGGTCGTCGAGGCAGCAGTAGACGAGGCGGAGCGTGCGCAGCGCGGCGCACGTGAAGATGCTTCTCGGCGCGACGTAGACGTCCTTGTCCTTGTCGCTGGGTGGAGTCGTCATCACGGCGAGCGGTGGATGATCACGGCGGAGTGGTAGGCTCCACTCCACGAACCCCACAGAACACTACAAAAAAACTAACAAAAGAAACTCCATCCCACTACCACTAGACAGGCCAAGCTTTAAGTGTAGCTTTCCAAATTTTTCTCTAAATTAAGTCATCACGGAACTACTAGGAATGTTGGCCCGTTGAAACTGATCGAACTCCTCTTTGCAAAGAAAGGCCACCTCCCTTGGTTGCAAACTTTTGTTCTGAAAAATTCTTCTATTGCGTTCTTTCCAGATGTTCCACCAAAAATAAATGAAAAGTCCATCGAACTTTCTTCTAAGTGTATTGGCAACTTTGAGTCTGCATTTTCGCCAAAAATTATGGAGGGGTCCATTCATGTTGACCGTGTCCAACACCGATAACCCAAGCCAGGTCTTCAAGTATGTCCAAACATGCTTAGTGAAGATACAATCCTTGCACAAGTGAGTGGGAGTCTCTGGCTCAATCCCACAGAGCTTACATATAGGATCATTTGGCCATTGTCTTTTGATTAAATTATTGGCCGTCAATATTTTCCTATGCAACAAGATCCACGCAAAGAATCTGCATTTTGGTTCTGCTTTAGCTTTCCAGATAGGCATCAACTTGAGCTTGGAGAAGGTTCCTTCGAACTGAATGCAATAGGCGCTTTTTGAAGAATATTCACCATCTGTCGTCCATCGCCACACTATACTATCTTCCCTGTCTCCATCTAACTCAATCTGTTGTACCTCCTCCTAGAGTCGCACATATTCCTGAATCTCCACCTCGCTGGTAATGGGAGAGATATGTGAGATCCATTTATTTCCTTGCAACGCTTTCTGTACAGTGATCTTCTTCCTTTTGGCTTTTTTAAACAAGGTCGGTGCTATGTTTTTTGGTGCTTTGCCTTGTGCCCAGGATGAATTCCAGAAGCTCGCCGTGTTGCCATCCCCTATTGTTACCAATGTCGACGCCGCGAAAAGATCCCTGTCTTTGCTATCGCATGGTATTTCCATTTTGGCCCATGCTCGTTCCTTGTGGCGCCATTGAAACCAAAGCCAGCGGAGACGAAGTGCTCGAGCAAAACGTTCGAGGTCTAAAATTCCGAGTCCTCCCTTGACCTTTGGTAAACAGGTTGTCGGCCAATTGACGAGCGAGTGTCCCCCATACACCTTATCTGGCGTCTCTCCTCTCCAGAGGAAGCTTCTTCGAATACGATCTATCTTTCTTATTAACCACTTAAGTTCCGGGAACGCTGTCATGTGGTAGATGGGTTGGGCCGAAAGGACTGTTTTAACTAATGTCTCCCTTCCTGCCGTGGTTAAAAATCTTCCATTCCACCTCGGTATTCTCGCCCCTATTTTTTCTAAGAGAGGCTGTACATCGATCTTCCTCAATCTCCTGACATGAAGGGGAAGGCCCAAATATTTCCTAGGGAAATTACACACTTTTCTTGGAAAATTTTGAAGGAGTTGCATGACCGTTTCGCTGGGTAGTCTGATTGGATAGATTTCTGTTTTGGACATGTTGATTTTGAGGCCCGAGCATTCTCCAAAAAAATTGAGGATTCTATGTAGATGCTCAATGTCCAGGCTCGTGGGTGCTGCAAAGACAGCCGCGTCATCCGCATATAGGGAACAACGAAGAGTAGCTGCTTTTGGTAAGACCGGTGACAAGATCCCTTTATCCGCCGCGACTTGAATGATACGCTGTAAAGGATCAATGGCAAGAATGAACAGCATGGGTGATAAGGGATCCCCCTGTCTAAGCCCTCTCCCATGCCTAATCATTTCGGTTGGTTGGCCATTTATTAAAACTCTAGATGTTGTTGTACCAAATAAGGCCGCGATCCAATCCCTCCATTTTGTACTGAATCCCAACTTGCCAAGAACTTCCAACACGAAACTCCAATTTATTGAATCAAAAGCCTTGGAGATGTCCAGCTTTATAAACAGGGCCGGCTTCCTTTTCTTATGTAGTAGTTGGACTACTCTTTGCGCATATATAAAGTTGTCATGGATGCATCTTTTCTTGATGAACGCATTCTGTGCAGTTGAGACCAGATCGTTTAAGTGTGGCGCTAACCTGTTTGCTAACAATTTCGTGATGATTTTTACTGCACTGTTGATTAGGCTTATCGGTCTGTAGTCTGAGAGCGAGGCTGCGTCTTGTTTCTTAGGTAGAAGAACAATATGCGCCGTGTTGATTAGGCTTAGCTTGGCTGTTTGATTGTTGTAAAAAAACATGAGTGCTTGTATTAAATCTTCCTTGATTATAGGCCAACACTTCTTGTAGAAACATCCAATGAAACCGTCGGGACCGGGGGCTTTTTCGGATGGCATATCATGGATGACGGCTTCAATTTCCTGTGTGGTGAAGGGTGCATCTAAGTCTTCCAAATCATGATGCACATAGCCCAAGTCATCCCAATTGATCACATTTGTTCTGACACTTGCCGTTCCCAATAAATTGGAGAAGTGATTATAAGCTAAGGAGATTTTATTTTCTTGCGACACTGCTTGTCCGAGGTCACCACCACTTAGTGTGGCAATAAACGACCTCTTTTTCCTCATATTTTCGTGCAGCTGAAAAAATCTTGTGTTAGTGTCTCCTTTCCGCAACCAAGTTAGTCTAGAGTGTTGGCGTGCTCGTGCTTTCTGAACTGCAGCCATCCCTAAAGACTTGTTCTTGAGGTATTTTTTGAACTCCTGTTCCTCTTGGGATAGTTGTCGCGACTCTTGTGCCTTCTCCAAGTTCGCCAAGGTTATGTTTAAAATTGCCCAAGCTATCTTCCATCCCCCCATGGATTTCCTACGCCAATTTTTAATGGCCTTGGCTGTGCGTAGCATTTTGACGTGTAATTTTAGGAGCGCATCCTGAGTGTTCACGGGCTTGGTCCAAGCTTCTTGTACCACATCCACGAAACCGGGACGATGTATCCAATGTGATTCAAATCTGAAGCCCTTGTAGAAATCAAGGTTGACATCACCATGTAGGAACAGGGCAGTATGATCTGAGCCCAATGAAGCCAAAGCTCGGAGGTCAGTTCTTGGGAACATTTCAAGCCAATCGGCAGTGGCAAAAAGGTGATCAATTCTGGTCATAGTCGGGGTTTGTTGGTTGTTACACCACGTGTATTTTTCCCCCTAAGCTCAATCCGTGCAAGTTCCAGGTTATCGACCGTTGATCTAAAGCGGTTGATCATTGGCAAATTCAAACGTGCATTGTTTTTGTCTTGGGCGCTCAGTATCAGGTTGAAATCTCCTAGTAATAAGCAGGCCGGCAAGGTGTGCGCTCGTAAGTCCACAAGCTCCTGTAGGAAGAGGATTTTATTCTCATCACTTTGTGGCCTGTAGACACCAGTTATGGTCCAAGATTTATTTTCTGCAAGCATGGTTATTGTTGCCGATACTGTGTTTGTGGTGAGAAATGTCTGGGTGAGTGTGAAATAACGTTCAGATGCTGCGATGAGGATCTCTCCACAGACCCCAGCCGATGGGAGGAATGCCACATTCGTTGCCAGATCCCCCCCTACCGTGTCCACTAACAGCCCTCTTGTCCATACGCTAATTTTAGTTTCCTGTAGGAACACAATTGTAGCACCTGTCGTGATAATTTGTGACCGTACGGATGCTCGCTTCACCCTGTCATTAAGGCCTCTCACATTCCAACAGAGAATATTACAGTCTTTTGTTGTCATGATGGAAACAAGCTACTACTTGCCCAAATCCATAGCAGTCTGAACATGAGGTTCTTCCAGTTACCAAGCAAACAGCAAGCAGCGTTAGGGCGGGCCGAAGGCAACAAAGCCAGCAGGTCCAGGTTCACCCACCAAGTCTTACAGTTTTTTTGCCGAAGGCTCCAAGGCCAGCAGGCAACCCACCAATACCACCGAAGGCTCCAGGGCCAGCAGGTGTCGAACATACAAAGCAAAAGTCCGCTTAAAAACATGAAAACAAAGTCATGCCAGGCTCTAAAGACCACAACTGACTGCCGATACATGGGACACTTGGCCCCAACTCTCGTGCAAGGAGAGCTTAACATCGAATTATAACCCCCTGAGCATGGCACTTAGGCCACCAGACCTGGGGTGCCGGGGGTGCCGATGAGGTCTCTGTGGATGGCATCCTTCTTCTGGGCTGGGGCACCCTGCTCGCCGTGCTCGATGAGGTCCTGAATGGCCTCCATGGTGACCTTCTCCAACGGCCTTGCGAAATGCTGTGCATGAAACTCAAAATCATCAGTGGAAGAGTTTTTGACGATGCCGTTGTTAGTTGCACCCCCAAGATCTCCTAATTTGCGAATAAGAAGATCTTGAGCTATTTCTACCGCCCCCTTCCCGGGATGTGCATTTGCTTTTTTTGCCAGCCTTGTGCTTTTTCTTTTGTCTATGCCGTGTGGACTGACTAGGTGCCCAACTTTTTGTTGAGGTATAGGAGTCAACAGGGGTTGTTGGACGGGCTTGGAAATGGAGTTAAGGAACGCATCAATAGTAGATAAATTTGTATTTGCAGCAGTATTTATATGCAGGCCCCCCCTCGGTTGATTGTTCAGCAGTAGTTATATGCAGGCCCCCCTCGGTTGATTGTTCAGCAGTAGTTATATGCAGGCCCCCCTCGGCTGATTGTTCAATAATCCCAGGACCCTCTGATGGTTCCCTAACCCGCTCCGGACTTGCCGGCCTACTTTCATTGTTAGCTAAGTGTACAATAGAGTGCATTCTTTGTTGATCTGGGTTGTGGCCCTCTATGGAATTCTGTAACTGTAAAAAATTTGAGGGCTCACTAACTACTGTCTGTGGCGTGGGAACTGAAGTTGAGCTCACCAGAATGTTGTCGAGGAGTGCTCCCAGTTGCAGTTCCACGTCAGTGTTGTTGGTGATGTTGCTGTCGTCCGCGGCCACCGGGCTCTGCATCGCCTCCACCACAGGAGCAGACAGGTGCTCCAGCATCCCCACAGTTGCAGCCTGCTGATCAACGTCCTTGTTGAGGAAGGCGTCGCTGTTGTCTGGGACCTGACCTCTTTCCATCTCCAGTTCAGTGCTATCAGCCTTAATGAGCACTTTTCTACATACATACATAGATTTTGTTTGTATCTAAACCTATATCTACGTTGCATAGCAAAAGTTATGCACCTAAAGAAGACAAAAACGAATTGGAAAGTCTACATAACCCTCCAAACTATCTAGGGTGGACTACTTAACCCCGAACTATTAAACCGGATATTCTACCCCCTGAACTTTCAAAACCGGTCAAATAACCCCCTCGAGTGGTTTTGGAGGGTGGTTTTGTCTTTTTCTTTTTTATTTATTTTCGCGGAGTCTTTGAAAAATCATAATAAATCATAAAAAAATCATAAAATGAAAATTTTAATTTTGTTGGACTCCTGATGAGTTGATCTACACAGTGAATATATAATATGGTATACTTTAGTACAAAGTTTTTGTTGTATCTTTAAATCTATGTTTTTCTGTAATTAATTTGAATAATTCATATATGCAGTTCCTGTGGTCCAATTGTGGTAAAATTTTTATGGTGGGCTCATTATTATATGCTTGAACTATGGTAAAAATTTCATACTCGTTCGATCACGTATAACTTAGTTACAAATAAAGCATAGATTTAACAAGAATAAAGCTAAATAAATTGATAACTAAGTTATACGTGATCCACTAGGTACGAAACTTTTACCATAGTTCAAGCATACAATAATGAGCTCACCATAAAAATTTCACCACAATTGGAACATAGGAACTGCATATGTGAATTATTCGATTTAATTACAGAAAAACATAGATTTAAAGCTACAACAAAAACTTTATACTAAAGTATACCATATTATATATTCACTGTGTAGATCTACTCATCAGAAGTCCAACAAAATTGAAATTTTCATTTTATGATTTTTCTATAATTTATTATGATTTTTCAAAGATTTAGCAGAAATAAATAAAAAAGAAAAAGACAAAACCGCCATCCAAAACCACTCTGAGGGTTATTTGACTGGTTTTGAAAGTTCAGGGATAGAATATCTGGTTTAATAGTTCGGGGGGTTAAGTAGTCCACCCTAGATAGTTTAGAGGGTTATGTAGACTTTTTCCAAAACGAATTATAACTTGGAATGGAGAGAGTTCATTCAACTTGTACCCATATTGCCTTGTCGACGTTCCACTTCCACAATGCAGATTCTAAAAATATGAGTGATTTATTTTTGTTTTAAGTTAATTTTGTAGCTTTATAAGCTTTGATTAATTTTATTGAACCTAGCACATAATTTGGTTCAAATCAGAAAACAAATACTCAATCTGGTTTATTAATAAAAATTCTTCAAGAATGACTGAAATTTGACTATATTTGCATAAATTTTTTAAATAAGACGAAAAGTCAAATTTAGAGTCAAAAAGTCAAACGACTTATAATTTGGAATGGAAGAGACTGTTTTAAGGCAAAACTAAAACGACATAAATAAAACAAATCAAGTGAACAAAGTCATTTAGATGAGTTTCTTTAGTGGGACCAAACAATTCATTTTTAAAAGTCTGCCATCTAGCACATGTGGAACAGTATGTTGTTTGTGCGTGTATTTTAAGGACTTGTTTAGTTCATGAAATTTTTTTGACTTTGACGACCGTAGTATTTTTTATATATATTTTATAATTATTATTTAATCATGGACTAACTAGGTTTAAAAGATTCGTCTCGTAAACTACAGACAAACTGTGCAATTAGTTTTTATTTTCGTCTATATTTAATACTCTATGAATGTGTATAAGGATTTGATGTGACGGGAAATTTTAATTTTTTTTGGAAATAAACCAGCCCTAACATTTGCATGTACTGTATTTGGAATAAAAATTGCACAAACTTTATCTAATAATGGATAAACATACGGTAAACCTTGTGGCCGTGTGAAATTTGTGATGATAACGTAAAACGTCAATTTCAGTATATCACATCACACTCTCATGCCTTGTTTAGCTGATCATAAAAGATTTCGTGTCACATCGAATCTTACGGCACATGAATGAAACAATTAATGTAGATAAAAATAAAAACTAATTATATAGTTTGTCTATAAATTACGAGATTCATCTTTTAAGCTTAGTTAGGGGGTGTTTGGGACTACTACACAAACTCTGCTCCATAAACTTCACTATGGAGCAGCTCCAAAAAAAACTAAAGTTTGTGTAGTACCTCTTTAGGTGCTCTCACAACTCCACTCTTTTTCCTCGAACTGAGTGCGTGGAGCTAAAACCGTTTGGCTAACGTGGAGCGGAGCTGAAAAACATGGAGCAGAGCAGTGCCAAACACCCCTTAGTCCATGATTTGACAATAATTATCAAATAAAAATAAGGCCTTGTTTAGTTCCCAAAAAAATTTGCAAAATTTTTCAGATTCTCCGTCACGTCGAATCTTTAGACGCATGCATGGAGTATTAAATATAGACGAAAATAAAAACTAATTGCATAGTTTGGTCGGAATTGATGAGATAAATCTTTTGAGCCTAGTTAGTTCATGATTAAACAATAGTTGTCACAAACAAACGAAAGTGCTACGGTACCTGTTTTGCAAAATTTTTTGGAACTAAACAAGGCCTAAATCAAAAAAAAAAAAAATGGGACCTAAACAAGCCTTCACGGTGGAAGGAAAAAACATGGAAAATATACGAAAGAGCAGGAGGGGTCGGCATCAGCAGACAGCAGCAACGTCCGCCCTGACGCCGTGACGACTCGAGGAGGAAGCACCTGGACGCCTCTGAGTCTGAGCCCGCGCGCCCGACCGCCGGAGATTCGCAACTCTGACCCGCCACATCCATGAACCTTGGCCGCCGCGAGGCACGACGAAGCCGGAGCACGACGGCATAACAATAAAATCGCGGGAGCGCCCGGCCGCCTTCGAATCGATTCCTTCCCCCCAACGCCATGTCCTCCCCCTGCGTCTCGCACCACCACCAGGTCCGCCTCCGCGCCGGCGGCCGCCTCCCAGCCCCAGCCGCGGCCTCGTTCGCGCCGCCCGCCGCGCTACGCGGGCGGCGCCGGGTGGCACGCGCCGCGATGAGCGCCGAGGCGCGCCCGGGCGTCGCGCCGGCGGAGGAGGGGGCCGCGACGCCGGGGCAGCAGCAGGCCCTGCTGGCGGAGATGGTGGAGAATGCCGCCGTGTGGTGCGCCGTCCACGGGCTTGTCGTCGGAGATCGCGCCAATCAGGTGCGTACGCCTCACCAGTCGCCCCCTCACGGTCCTGGATCGAATGGCTGCTAGTGTTAGTCAGCGTGTTGTGAAATGAGCTGCAACTGCAATCTTGCCAACTGTGTTGTGAAATGTGCTGCAATCTTGCCACGAGAAAAAGTTTGCATCTTTGGGCGCTCTCTTCTAGTTCATTGGCGCCCTGGCTTGTTGATGGATGGAACAATAGAGTACCCAGCCTGCCAAGTTGCAGTAATGCAGTTCACTGTTAAAAAGAAACATTTTTTCCAACATGTCTTAGCCGTCGCCACTCTGCTAATTGCTAGTATCTGGCGGATTTTGATATG
Source organism: Sorghum bicolor (assembly GCF_000003195.3). Classification (NCBI taxonomy): domain Eukaryota; kingdom Viridiplantae; phylum Streptophyta; class Magnoliopsida; order Poales; family Poaceae; genus Sorghum; species Sorghum bicolor. The sequence continues at coordinate 68,495,149 of NC_012874.2, read as the reverse complement.
ACCAATGAAACCAAGTAAACGGCATGTCCCCATTTCCTGTAAGCTATAAGTACCGCAGAATTTGCTGATCAGCATTTATATTGCCACTTACAGAGATCAGGAACGGTCCCTGGGGTTGGCCTGGTTCACGCTCCATTCTCACTGCTTCCAGCGCGTTTTCCAGCATCGTTCTGGAAGCAAGCATGCGAGCTGGCTCCTATCTTCAATGAGCTCGTGGATCGTGTCAGCTTGGATGGGGAGTTCCTGCAAGCTGCTTTGTCTAGGCAAGTTTTGAAATCTATACACTGGGTTCTTTCGGTACCAATGTCGTGTATATCTTTGTTCATTCAGAGTATACAATGAGTAGATTAGATTGTCAGCTGATTTCTTTCCATGACAAGATTGTTGCCTTGAATTTTGAAGAAAATATAACTCTCTGTTAGTCAGGTCACCGAAGGCCCGACTATTCTTCATTTTCCCAGCTATATAATGGTTTCAGGTTCAGTGACTTACATTTTCTTATTTCAGAACAAAGCAGGTTGATGAATTTACCGCAAGGCTGCTACAAATTCATGAGAAGATGATGCCAATAAATAAGAAAGAGGTAAGTGTTTCTTGTTAGCTTCTGCGTCTCAGTTCGACCTTCGGGAAATGCATCCTTGAAACTTTCTCTTGTTTTTTAGCCAGCCAGTGATATGTGCTTGATACACTTTTAGGATATACGCTTAGGATTGCACCGATCGGATTATATGCTGGATTCTGAAACCAATTCACTACTTCAAATTGAGCTCAACACTATTTCATCATCCTTTCCTGGCCTTGGCTCCCTTGTCAGTGAACTTCACAGGTCAATTTACTATCCGTTCTTCCTCTCTCATGGTAGAATTATCCTGTTTTGTTTTCTTCTGTGCGTTTTTTTTTTTCTGGCAATCTCTTTTGACCATAACAGGTGTTGTATTCACTATGATGATTGTTGAGATATTTTAAAGATGCATTTGTAGACTTTTTCGATAGTGGTACAATTGTAGATGGAAAACTTGCTGATCATTTCAGTTCTCTCTTGAGCTTATAAGAAAATCCAGGCGAATGCCTTTACTTAGCCAAAGTGGTTAACAGAGTTATTATGTTTACATAAATGTTACCTACATTTGAATTCCAGACTACGGATTTTTGGAAGCTTCAGCTTATCATTACAACCATGAACCATGATTTTTTCATATTAGAGTTTCAAAGTCTCTAACTGTAACTTGTAATGGTGTGCCACTTCAGAAATAGTCAGATGTGATAAATAGTGAGTTAATGTCGCTTGTCCCATGAGAGCGAAAATAAAATTAATCAGCGACACATTCATAATTTACTATTTTGTAGCAATGACCGGATTTCCTTGTTTTGGTATTATGTATGCTTAAACTTAAACTGATAGATAATATTACTTTGATACTGCAGGACCTTACTGAACCAGTATGGAAAAATATTAGGCCTAGATCCTAAAAGGATTCCACAGAATTGGGCAGCCACTCAATTTGCTGAAGCACTGGGCAAAGCATGGGCTGAGTATAACAATGACAGGTCGATGCTTTTCTATGCAGCATGAGATGTGTTATTCAGAATTTCTAGAAAATGTAAGTGTCAATTAACATGTTTTGTTCTCTTTGTCGCTCAGTGCTGTTGTTTTGATGGTTGTTCAACCTGAAGAAAGGAATATGTACGACCAGTACTGGCTTGTCAATCATCTGAAGGAATCATATCCTCTTTATGTTTGCTTTCTTTTCAGTTTTATTGTCAGATTTTCAATCTCTGGGTTGAAAAAAAAAACTTATAATTTAGTTATTAACTAAATTGTATTTGTGACACAGTGTTTCCTTGTCTGTGGTTTGGTCGCTCGTGTCCACAACAAACTAATAAGTTGTTGAGTTCTTGTTTGTACACTACTGTATTATTCTTTCAACATATTGCCTGCTTGATATAACTTCAGAGAACCATTAAAGTGTTCGGTAACCATCTGCCTTTATTTTTTGTCTTGTATTAAGAGCATCTGACAGCATGAAAAATGTGGCTTTCCTTAACTAGCCATCACATATGGTGTGGCAACTATAAGGAAAACATTGGCACAAGTAGAGGCTGAAGGGCAGGTTCTTACAGATGGAACACTTGTGATGTAAGTATCTTATACAGACATGGAGAAAGGCTTATTATTACTATTAGTATTTAGTATGTAAATTTATGAATTGCAGAGATGGTCGGACAGTGGCTGTTGTGTATTTCAGAGCTGGGTATGCACCGACTGATTACCCTTCAGAAGTGGTATGCAATCTAATATTTATTAGTTCAAAACCTTACTATAGAATTATATTCTGAATTTTGAGTGAAAATAACTATTCCTGTAATTGTTCTGAAAACATCATATGTCTGTTGCGATGTTGCTTAGTTTCACTTTCCTTGATGAAGCAGTGAACTTCTTTTGTGCATGGATTTCAGTCTCTGTTAGAAAGCTATTTTACCCAAATGGTTTTATTGCTTGGATTGAGGATGTGTTTTGTTATGATAATACACCACTTTTCCACCTTGACATAATATTATCATATTCCAGGAGTGGAGAGCGAGGCTTCTGATGGAACAATCATCTGCAATAAAGTGCCCTTCGATATCCTACCATTTAGTAGGAACAAAAAAGATCCAGCAAGAACTAGCAAAACCTAATGTTCTTGAAAGGTGATTGAGTTTTCTCAGTACTAATGGGTGATTAGCTGGTTGATATTCCACTGTTTCACAGTTGCACTAGGTTTTCAACAAAACAAATTACAACATCATTGATCAACTGGAATCTTACCTTATAGTGGTGTAGCCTATACTTCAAATGTGTTGACCGACTCTGAATTTCATTGTTCATGATCTAAATTAGAGCATCAGCAGAACCTAAACCTGTGCCTGATCTATCTACAGATTTCTTGACAACAAGGAGGACATTGCCAAACTACGCAAGAGTTTTGCAGGGTTATGGAGCTTGGATAATGAAGAGATTGTGAAATCTGCAATAGAGAAACCTGATCTGTTTGTCTTGAAGCCTCAGCGAGAAGGCGGAGGTATCTTTTCTTAGCCTTTGAGAGATCCTGTTTGGTGGTAAATGTCCTGAGGATTCTGAATTCCTTATCATTTCCTTCAGGGAACAACATATATGGTCATGATTTGCGAGACACGCTGATCAAACTCCAGAAGGAACAGGGGGAGTCACTTGCAGCGTACATACTGATGCAGAGGATTTTTCCAAAAGCCTCTCTTACTCCTCTAGTTAGAGGTGGTGATTGGTTTGAGGACCTTACAATCTCGGAGCTAGGAATATATGGAGCCTACTTGCGGTAATTAAATCAGTGAAGTTTCAAATCTTTGTCCCTACTATATGGCTACAAATATGTCACGCTACCCTCTTTTCCCTAGTGAAAATGATTCTGCCACTCTTATTTTGATGATCTGTCTCAGGAACAAAGATAAGGTGATCTTGAATAATCAGTCTGGCTACTTGATGCGCACCAAAGTTTCTTCTTCAAATGAGGGTGGCGTTGCTGCAGGGTTTGCTGTGTTGGACAGTGTTCTCCTCACTGATGAGGTGATTACCATTCCTGAACCTTGATTATTGTGATGGTAACCCAATAAATCTGATACAGCGTAATAAAAAATTATATCCTGTGTTATTTACATCCATTTTCTGGTGCTATTCATGAGAAAGACAGTTGTAACTAGTTCACTTTTAACTATCATCAGTACCTATTTTTTTTGTACATTAGTCTTGGAAGTTAGAAATTTTAGTGAAACCTATTTCTGTCATCTCTCAAATTTTGGCAAATTTCAATAAAACCTGTTTTCCTTTTCATGTTTTTTTTCCAGTGAGACAGCAAGGTGGCAGAGTTATGAGTAACACACCTGACCTGAATTGTTGACAGTACCCACAGTCAAACGATCGTGATGTCAGATTGGACATCAATTGATCTCGGCTGCAATTGTAGGGAAAACTGTGAATAGCTTACAGAATAACAGACAATGGCTGACGGAGAAGACGGCTGTGTCATGTTGTGATAATAGTTTCATGTATTTTTTTTATGGTGGTTAAAAATGTAGGGGAAAAAACCCCATGTTGTCAGAGAAAACCCTGGAAGAGAAAGAGGACGCAGTGTCGTCACAGTGGCATGCATGCATTCATAATTCATATAGGAATAGCAGAGCACGTTGTGCTACCAACAGTGCAGCAGAGCCTGACGTTTGTTTTGAACTGTTGATAAAGATTATGGATCTTCTGGACGTAATTGTGAAGTTGTACTTTGTTAAGAGTGGATTTTTTTTTTTTGGAAATGTGTCTGATGTCAGAAAGGGAAAGGGAAGGAGTGTTTGTGTGCCTGCGGCCCAGTGGGCCAAGTGTGGTCATGGCTGATGACTGGCCGTGCTTTGAGGTGGGCCAGGTGGTCGTGTTGGGTCGGCCTGCTACTGTGTAGCCCATCTAACGTACTGTACAAGTAGTACGAACTATTTATGTCAAAAAACATTACACCAATATATGAACTTTTGGCCGTACACTTAGGCCAGTCTCAATGGCCTGTTTCAAACAAATCTGCTGTAGAGCATCAATGAAACGAATAACGAAACAACCTCCATAATGCATAAGTTTTACCTTGATGTTTCCTAGGCTGGGCAAATCATTTAATTACTGCAAAATGATTGGATCACATGCAAGATGGTGAAACGATATAGTCCTCAGTGGGGATTTCATCCTGTTTCACCGCGTGGGAAGCAACGCCAGCGGAGTTTCACCATGGTGAAACTACTTCTTTCTCTCTCCTCTTCGTTTCATGCAAAAAAGTGCAGTTTTGTTGACATGACGCTCTAATAAATGTGCATGACATCCTGGTGAAACCCCCACTGAGACTGGCCTTATGGCACTCACAATGCAAGACTCTATTATAGAGTCAAAAACAATTAATTACATAAATAATTTTAGACTCTATGATAGAGTGACCTCACAATCAAAAGTATTAAAATACATCTGATAAAGAGCAGAAATTGAGCATAAATGAATCCGTTGAGGAACGTGTTGGAACGCAAGCTCTAGACGGCCATCGCTGTCGAATCCGTTGAGGGCGTAGACAAACACTCCAGTCGATGCATGAAGATGCAGCAGCTGCAGCAGAAAGCGAAGGTCGCGTCAGTCGATGCATCAGCAAGCAGCAGCAAGGGAAGGTCGCCATCTTGCAGGCCCACAAAAAACCAAAAACTGCCATTCATAGAATAAAAATATTCATTTTTTTAGAATAAAAATGCTGTGATGATAAACTAAAATATTCCAATTTCCAAAATTGGAGAGATGAGATGATAAACTAAAAATTTCTGATACTTGTCTTAAAATTATGTGATGATAAACTAAACGAACAACTTTATATGTTGGATTAGTAATAGAAATTAAGCAAGTATGTATGTGAATATTGTCTTTTTAAATTGAGCTATTATATCGTCTGGAAACCAATTTTGAACGGCCAGATACCTTGTATTTTAGTATGGATCGATGTAGTGTACGTAGCTGGGAGCTTTGCCTGGCATCCATAGCTAGCCCCACCAAAATGAGATGACGATGGATATCCCATCATTTTTCTATGTAGGAGGCGACGGACGACAACCGGGCCGGTGGGTCGGTAGTTTCGGTTTCCTCACAGCCGACGCTTATCTCTAGTGCGTTCGTGCGTACCTTCCGTTCCAAAACTACTTAAAATTTGCATGTCTCAAAATATTTGAAATTCGCATTTAGTTTATTTATTTATTTTTGCGAATTAGAGGGTGTTTAGTTAGGGGTGTTAAAGTTTAACAGTAGCAATTTTATCTTATTTGACAATTAGTATCTAATTATGGACTAATTAGATTTAAAAGATTTGTCTCTCAAATTACTCTCCAGCTGTGTTTTTAGTTTCGCAGGGCAAATCAAATGGGGCCAACATAAGTTATATGGACCTTTCCCTTCCCTAAATACATCTCTCTTTTTCCAATATATATCTGTATCTTTATTTTTTTCCTACCTCTCTCCTTTGGTATGTGTGCACGTACCACACCTTTTCACCTCTCCTTAATTTTTGTGTCCAAATCCAAAACATTATTTTTTTTTTGGAAGAGGTAGACAGAGCAGAGAGAGTTTCATCCTCACGAAATTCTTCTGCAAACTCCCCATTAAAACTGGCCTAACAATTTCAACGAGTTCCAGTTCCAGTTCTATTGTGGGCCTGGTTTGGACTCTGACAAAGTTATCTAGACCGGCCAACAATCTCAGGCCTTGTTTAGATCCAAAAATTTTTTGGATTTTGACACTGTAGCATTTTCGTTTTTATTTGACAAACATTATCTAATTATGGAGCAACTAGGCTTAAAAGATTTGTCTCGTAATTTATAAGTAAACTGTGTAATTAGTTATCTTTTTTATCTATATTTAATGTTCCATACATGTGCCACAAGATTCGATGTGATGGGGAATCTTGTAAAATTTTGGGTTTTTGGATGTATTTAAACAAGGCCTCAGTCGTTGAATTTTGATTGCCTACGATAGGATGTTGCTGCCTGTGTCAAGCAAGTTTCTCAAGCACCGTTTTCTGGTGAAACAAACTTTCTTTATGCTTTTACTTCTGTATTTTAGGTGCCTGAATTTTAAGATAGTTTTAGACAATGCTCTCATACCACCAATTAGTACACAACTAAATTATCATTTTTATGATTTGTTATTTGTCTTTGTGTCATAATATATATCAAAATTTTATCCTTGTCTGACTATATAAATAATTATAAATTGTTAAGTTGTCTTTGTACTAACACATATCAAATTTTGTCAGGTTTGTAGTTTTATCTAACGGGGTTTTTTATTCTTAGATTTAAAAATTGCATATTGTGTCTACAGAAATCAAACTAAAACTAAAATTTTAATATATAGCATATGCAATAACTGTCGTCCAAAAGAAAACTAAAATTCAGACACCTTAACTTTAGCAATTCTCTTATTCTTCTCCTTCTCTTTCAGAAAAAAACCGATAAATATATATTTATATCCAGCTAGTTATTCAACGATGGGTGATGCGAAATACTCGTGTATATGAAGGACTCGATCGTTTGCGGTTTTGACTAGAGAAGCGTGTGGTATAGTATGGGCTTGTTTGGGCACAGCTCAACTTCACTAGTAAAGCTGTTTTTTTTAGAAAATAGCTTCATGAGTGACTTTCTAGATGAAGCTGAGCTGTTTTGGAGAAAGTGTTTGGCAAAATAGCTTCACCAACTACTTCATGCATAGTTGAGAGAGAAATGAGGGAGAAGCTGCAATAAGCTACTTTTTTCTAGCTTCATCCAACTTATGTCTTTGTGAGAGGAGAGGAAAAACAGCTTCACCCATGAAGCTGTTTTGAAAATAAGTGTTTGACAAAAGAAAAAAAAACCAAACAGGCCATATATATGCATGAGATAATATATGGCCACATTCTGCTGGTTCGCCTTTTCTTTGGGTTGTTGCTTATTATACGCAGGAGGTGTATCATTCATTCCTATCCAAGGTTCGGATCGATGTCAGCTAATTGGTGGCTTCAGTTATATCTGATCGTCCATGCATCGCTTTAACTTATCAGTCGAATCTGCTAGTTATTTATCACGAACAAGACATTATTTAGACCTTTCATAGTTTTCCATGCAAAAATGTTAGGCCTTATTTAGTTCCACCTAAAAACCCATAATTTTTTAAGATTCCTCGTTACATCGAATCTTTAAACGCATGCATATTGTATTAAATATAGACGAAAATAAAAACTAATTGTACAGTTTGGTCGGAATTTACGAGACGAATCTTTGAACCTAGTTAATCTATAGTTGGACAATAATTATCACAAACAAACGAAAGTGCTACAGTGTCGCGAAATTTTTTTGCGGACTTGTTTAGTTCACCCAAAAAACAAAATTTTTTTCAAAATTTCTCGTCACATTGAATCTTGCGGCACATGCATGAAGCACTAAATATAAACAAAAATAAAAACTAATTGCACAGTTTACCTGTAAATCACGAGATGAATCTTTTAAGCCTAGTTACTCTATGATTGGATAATATTTGTCAAATAAAAACGAAAGTGCTACAGTTCCGAAAATCAAAAAGTTTTCGGAACTAAACAAGGCCTATAAGGGCACTCCCAATGTTAGAAACTACGTATAGTTTCTATACCCATTATAAATTTTATAGACACTATATATAGAAACTATGGTTCCAATGGATAGTTTCTATAGAATATTTTTATATCCAATCACATTCATTCTCTCTCCATTCTTAGCCAATCATATCACTTCATGTCTTGGATTTTGTGTAGACATGGTTTCTAACTTAGACCTAGTTTGTTTGATTTTTACTCTCTCTCTTCAATAACTACATTGTCACATCAGCAAAATGCTTAGGTGACACTGTAATTAATGTCTATAGAAACCATGATAGTTTCTGCATTTGCTAAAAACTATATATAGTTTCTATACCTATTAATTTTTATAGACACTATATATAAAAACTATGGTTCCAATGGGTAGTTTCTATAAAATATTTTTTATCCAATCACATTCATTCTCTCTCTATTCTCAGCCAATCATATCACTTCATGTCTTGGATTTCATGTAGACATGGTTTCTAACTTAGACCTAGTTTCTATGATTTTTACTCTATCTCTTCAATAACTATCTTGCCACATCAGCAAAATGCTTAGGTGACACTACAATTAGAGCTTGTTTAGATTGGGGATGAAAATTTTTTGGGTGTCACATCGAATGTGTCGGAAGGATGCCGGGAGGGTTTTTTTAGAAACTAATAGAAAAACAAATTACATAACTCGTCAGGAAACTGCAAGACAAATTTATTAAGCATAATTAATCTGTCATTAGCATATGTGGGTTACTGTAGCACTTAAGGCTAATCATAGAGTAACTAGGCTTAAAAGATTCATCTCGCGATTCTCAACTTAACTGTGTAATTAGTTTATTTTTTTATCTACATTTAATGTTCTATGCATGTGTCCAAAGATTTGATGGGATGAATTAAAAAATTTTGGGTGTGAAACTAAACAGGGCCTTAATATGTATAGATGGTTTCTGTATTGGAAGCGCTTCTGAGTAAGTTGTAGGGGGTCTAGAACACCCAGGCTAGGACGCGCTACTCGGGCTTGTAACGCCGCCGCCGCATAGCATCATAGCATGGCAGGGAAAATGATTGGCTGCTGTGTGCAGCACCAGCTGCAGCTACAGCCCTACGCGCTGGTGATTTGATGGAAAATTTGCAACAATAATCGCGTTGCCAACAGTAAACTTCTCTTTTATTGTCAAACAACTAGATTAACTAGTTTGTTTGTTTTTTTTTAAAAAAAAACATCTGCTGGTGGTTTACACACATTTGGTGGGATGCAGTTTTTTTTTTTTTTTGAAGAAAGCATATACTAGTTCCTAGTATCTTTATGGATAGCTGTAAAAAAGAGAGTATATATGTTTCTGCGGTTAGCTATGCGCCAGCTGTGTTTGCCATTTCTGAATTTTAAACAAGAACTGTAGTATACTGTTTTATTTTCCCCTTATATTTAGATAATTTTCAGGTTTTCTTTACCTATTGCTTGCACTGAAGAAGCATATATATGTGTCCATACATGATACATAGAATTCAAGTTTAGAAAATCTTCACAAGGCTAGTAATTACTTACTGTATTACCGAGCTGATGAGTATGATATAATATCGATCCTATCCTATCATCTCTAGCTAGGAAAGATAAAAGGCAAGCAGAGGCAACAATTACGGCACACGCAGGCACGACTTATAATCCCTGATTACGCCTATCCATAACACATTATCATCATGCATCTCTCTCCATCCAATAATACAATTTTGAACACCATGCGAATCAATCAAAATAAAAACGAAAAATAAATAAAAGCCAACAAATGAAAAAAAGCAGAGAAATGCCTCTGACTGACTGACTGACTGACTGACGAACACAACAGAAACAAAGACAACAATGCAGGGAAAAATTAAAAAGGATCGATTTCACACGAAAACTCTGTCGTCGTCGTCTCCATGCCTCCCTCCCTCCCAATCATCATAGCATGGAATGGAAGGCAGTAACAGAACGGCAATGCAGCAGCTACGGCCGGCGTCTCATCCACATCTGCCCTCCGATCGATCCGGCCGTCTCAGCTCAGATCGTCCCCATCATGACCGCGCCAACCTCCACGCCGCCTCTCCGGCCGCCGGCGGCCGCGGCCACCTGGCACAGCTCCCCCGCTCCTCCTCCTCCTCCTCCTCCGCCGTGCTGTACAGCTAACGCATCAGCCACCCCACCAGCGCCGGCGCCAGCGCCAGCGCTACCACCACCACCTTCCTCGGGCCCGCCGCCGCCGCCGCCGTCCGGGGCTGCAGCGTCAGCGTCGTCGTTGGCGAAGCGCAGGCGGAGGCGTCCGCCGTCGCGGTCGGCGCGGAACACGACGCGGCGCTCGTGCTCGTTGGCGCGCACCTCGGTGAGGATGAGCCGCCCCCCGCGGCGCTCCGCGCGCAGGACCAGTGACCCCGTCGCCCGCGGCATCGCCGGGGGAAAGCCCCCGCGCCGCCTCTTCTCCGGTGCCACCGCCGCCGCCGCATCCTGAAGTCGACGGTGCTCTTCTCGCGCCTCCTCCACCGCTCGGGCACCGGCATCGGCATCGGCGTTGGCTTCGCCGCCGTCGGGACCACCACCACCACCAGCAGCCGGAGCCGGAGCCGGAACCGGCGGCGGGAAGAAGCGGTCGATCTCGGCGGCGTCGCAGCCGACGTCGCCGCTGTCGGAGCCGAGGCTCTCAGTGCACGCGCCGGCGGCCTCCCCGCCGACCCACCATCGGTACCCGGCTCCAACCGACGTCGCTCGCCGAAGCATCGCAATCGCACCCTCCTCCTCCTCCACCACCACCACCACCGTCCACCGGCACGGCCCTGTACTGTGTGTGTGTGTGAACGCAGTGGGAAAGGTGCAATCTGCAATGGAACAGGGCCACTGCCCGAGGAGGCGCTTTATATACACGCCGAGGAGGAGAGCCACGGTAAGGCTTTGTTTAGTTCCAAAATTTTTTGCAAAATCGACACCGTAGCATTTTCGTTTGTATTTGACAAAAATTATCCAATCATAGACTAGCTAGGCTCAAAAGATTCGTCTCGTCAATTTCGACCAAACTGTGCAATTAGTTTTTATTTTCATCTATATTTAATACTTCATGCATGTGTCAAAAATTCGATGTGACGGAGAATCTGAAAAAATTTTGCAAAATTTTTTAAAACTAAACAAGGCCTAATTATCTCCGGAGAAGCGGGGCCACTTCAATCTACCGCCACCCCGCCCCCGCCGGGCGCCGATGCCTATCTATCTCTCCGGCTGACGTGCGGGGCCCTGCCCTGCCGTGACGTGTACCGGCACCGTCAGTTTCCCAAACCGGCCGGCGGGCGGGCGGGCGAGCCAGGCCGTTTCCGAGCTGGCGGGACGGAGAAGCGATCGATCGAACGGACGCCACGCACCCGCGCCTATCGCGTCCGTGTCACTGACGTGCGGGGCAGCGAGAGGGTGCGGGGCCCGCGCGGCGCGGTTGGGTGGGTCGGGAGATGCGTGAGAAGGATTGGATGGGAAAGACGGCTGCTGAGCTGGAGCGCAACGGGGGCGGGGTGGGGCACGGGCCTCCAGGGGTCTCGAGGAATTGAAGGCTGGGACGCGGCGAAATGCCGCTGGCAGCTTGTTGTCCACAAGGAATATTTTTTTATTTTTAGCCTATTTTTAAAACAAATTTCAAATTTAGGCCGTTTAGGAAAAAAATTTCAAAACTAGGCCGTTTGGCCCCGCCACCATGCATGGCGGGGCAAATACACATGACCCCGCCATGCATGGCGGCGGGGTGCACTGGTGACGTGGCGCATGGCTGGCAGAGTACGCTGACGTGTACCCCGCCGTGACTGATGGCGGGTTTGCGCACCCCGCCGTGGATCATGGCGGGGCACGCCCAGAACCACCAAAAGCTCTTTCTCTCCCTCTGTCCTACCCTACCCGCGCCCGCATCTTGTTTAGTTTAAAAAAATTTGGAAAATCGGTACTGTATCACTTTCGTTTGTATTTGACAAATATTGTCCAATTATGGACTAACTAGGGTCAAAAGATTTGTCTCGTCAATTTCGATCAAACTGTACAATTAGTTTTTATTTTTGTTTATATTTAATACTTTATACATATGTCTAAAGATTCGATGTGACGAAAAATCTAAAAAATTTTGCAAAATTTTTTGGAACTAAACAAGGCTGACAAGACTTGGTGGTGTGGTCACGTGAACATGCACGACCGACTCGGGAAAAGTGGCCGAACTGACCACTCAGGCCTTGTTTAGTTATGAAAAAATTTCGGATTTTGCTACTGTAGCACTTTCGTTTTTATTTGACAAATATTATCTAATTATGAACTAACTAGTATCAAAAGATTCATCTCGCGATTTACAAATAAATTGTATAATTAGTTTTTATTTTTGTCTATATTTAATGTATTATGCATATGCCACTATACTCAATGTGACGGGAAATCTAAAAAGTTTTGGGAACTAAACAATGCCTGAACTATGGGCGCAGCTTTATGGACATGACGATGACTACGGCTGCTGCTAGAGCTAGGCTTTGTCCAAAGCGACATGATGACCTTAAAACTCAAAAACTTTTCAAGATTTTTTATAACATTAAATTTTGCAGCACATATATGGAATATTAAATATAGATAAAAACAAAAACTAATTACACAGTTTGCCAGTAAATTGCGAGATGAATCTTTTGAGTCTAGTTACTCTATGATTGGACAATATTTGTCAAATAAAAACGAAAATGTTACAATACCAAAACCAAAAAAATTTGGCAACTTAAACAAGACCCTAGACTAGACTCCATGATGTGCTCAATTCGTACGAGAGGACAAACATGTCCTGTCAGCCTTGTTTAATTTCCAAAAAAATTTGCAAAATTTTTCAGATTCCCCGTCACATCGAATCTTAGACGTATGTATGAAGTATTAAATATAGATAAAAATAAAAACTAATTATACAGTTTAGTCGAAATTAACGAGACGAATCTTTTGACCCTAGTTAGTCCATAATTGGATAATATTTTTCAAATACAAACGAAAGTACTACAGTATCGACTTTTCCAAAATTTTTTGGAACTAAACAAGTCCAGCTCTCTGCCTCGTGTGCATTGCATTGCTTGGTACGTACCCCGCCATGATCCATGGCGGGGTCGCCCTAACCCGCCAGCGATCATGACGGGGTCCAGGTCAGCCACCTCGGCCATGCAGCGCCACGTGGCAGGGTCTACCCCGCCACCATGCATGGCGGGGTGCAGTGTTTTTGCCCCGCCATGCATGGTGGCGGGGCCAAACGGCCTAGATTTGAAAATTTTTTAAGAAGCGGTCTAAATTTGAAATTTGTTTTAAAAATGGACTAAAAATAAAAAAAAATTCTCCACAAGTGGCAGCGTGAGCACGCGCATAGCTCGTGCCCAGCACACGAGTATAGTAAACCCAAGGCTAAAATAGCTTGCTTCAAATTTGAATTACCTTCTTTTTTTTTTATTTTATTACTATGTAGCTGTTTTTCTAGAGCATTACTATATATATAGTTGTTGTGCGTGTTGGCCGCTTTTTTTTTTTACATAGAAAATGGAGATTTGGACAAGATCATCGTTCTAACCAACCATTTGCACGTTGTGTTGATTCCAAAAAAAAAAGAAAAAAAAATACAGGTTGTGTTGGGGTTGTCTACATTGTTGTGTTATATGTCAAGGAACTCGAGATTATTATTGACCAGCTCAGACAAACGGCATTTGGACTCGAGTATACACGTACACACGTTTACATCGAGTGATCCAGCTAATAAATTCAGACGGTTGATGTTAGCCGTCGTAGAATTCAAGTTTTAATGTAGCTAGCCCACGTACAACCAAACAAGCTTTTTCTTAGCTTGTGCTGAACTGATTTTGGTAGTGTACGGAGCGAACGGAATTTGGACTATGTTCTTTCTATTGGTTGTATGGGGGTACGCGTATTACGGAATATATATTGTGCTCTATGAATCGGAAACGTTATACGTATGGAAGGTTCGCCCTTTTAACTACACATCCTTTTTAGCTCATGATATATTCTTTACAGAATATATTGCACGTGAGGTATATGTCTAGACAACATGCAACTAGGTAATATGCTTACAGTATATATATGGTGCTTGCTTAACTTGAAAAGAATGAGATCTCTAGACTCTAGCATAAACGTGCACATAGTGTCATACGTCTAACCAAACCACACAGTTATTATTAACTGTTACGAAAAGATCAGTAGAAACGGAAGTGAAGTTGTAACGGGTAGCTAACAGTATGTCATGAGCTCTTTTTAGCTTGTGCTGAGTTGATCTAGTAGTAACTGGAGAAAAAAAATATCTAGACACGCATGAAGTATATGTCTAGGCAGTTTCTCAACTTGGAAAGAACGGCATCTAGACTCTAGCACAGTGCGAGGATTCTAATGAAACCACACGGTTATTAACTGCTATGAAAAGACTAGCAGAAACGGAAGTAAAGTGGCAACGTGTAGCTAACGACAATCACGAGCTCTTTTTTAGTTTGTGCTGAGTTGATCTGGTAGCAACTGAAGAAAAAATATCTAGGTACGCATGAAGTATATATGTCTAGGCAGTTTCTCAACTTGGAAAGAACGACACCTAGACTCTAGCACAAACGTTCACATAGTGCATGCAAGGATATATACTAATAATGAAATCACACACTTATTAGAAAACGTCATTTGGACTCCAGTACATATATACACGTTTACACCAGGCGATCCAGCTAATAAATTCAGACAATTGTTAGCCATCATAGAATTCAAGTTTGAATGTAGCCATGTATAGTCAAACACGGGTTTCTTTAGCTTGTGCTAAGCTTATTGGTAGTGTGTGGGTGAACGGAATTTGGATCATATGTTCTCTTTATTGGTTGTATGTATGAATACCATAGGATATGTATTGTCCTCTATGAATTGGAAAGAATATAAATATGAAAGATTCATCCGTTTAGCTATGCATCCTTTTAGTTCATGATATATTCCTTATAGAATATGTTGAATGTGAGGTATATGCCTAGATAGAATATGGCTAGGTACACATGAAGTACACATCTAGGAAGTTGCTCAACTCAAAAAGATTGTCATCTAGACTCCAACATAAACGTTCACATAGTGCGAGGCAACTGATGAATTAAACCATACGGTTGTTATCCACTATGAAAATTAAGACTAGTCGAAACGTAAGCGAAGTGGCAACGGTTAGCTAATAGCATATCATGGGCTCTTTTTTAGCTTGTGTCGATTTTATTTGGTAGTAACCGAAGAAATAATATTTAGATACGCATGAAGTATATGTCTCGATGGTTTCATTCTCAACTTAGAAGAATGACATCTAGACTCTAGCACAAATGTTCACATGGTGCGAGGAAGCTAATGAAACCATTTCATACACTTATTAGCTTCTATGAAAAGCTTAGTAGAGACGGAAGTAAAGTGGCAACGACAGGTAAGTAGCATATCATGAGCTCTTTCTTAGCTTGTCTTTAGTTGATTTGGTAGAACCCAAAGGAAAATATTTATGTACAGATGAAGTATAAGTCTAGATAGTTGTTTAGCTTAGAAAGAGTGGCATCTAGACTAGCATAAATGCTCACGCAATGCAAGGTGGCTAATGAAACAATGCCATTGGCCAGTACGAAAAGGACAATAGAAACAGAAGTGAAGTGGCAAACAAGTAGTTAGTGTAACAGAACCGACCAAATTATAAGAGATTAAGCCTAATAGTGACCATTTGCATAGTCGAACTATCACGCTTAAGCCCATATAATCCCGGTAGTCCGTGAAATCTCGAAGGATTTCAAACCACGCCTCGCATAGACAGCCAAGATCGTAATAAGTTTAGCGGTCGCCATCCACAAGCACATCCAGATTACAACATTCATAGAATACATCGGAGTGATTAAAGTTATTACAAACCAAGTTCTTCAAGTAGCGGAAGTTTCATAGTTTGAAATTACAACACACACGATAAGTCTGATACAGTGCCATAGTTCGGTCATTCCCACAAAAGCAAAGGAAGAGGCGGAGTGACCATTGCCCTTGGTCTAGTCATCCCCCATAGCTGGGTACAGACAGAGGATGCAATAACCATAATACATTTGACCATCTGCAAAACAACATGGGAATAGAACCCTGAGTACAAGAAGGTACTCAGCTAGACTTACCCGTCATAAACTTAAAATAAAGACTCATCAAGGATCATGAAGGCTATTTAGTGGGGTAGCTGACAACCATTTTGCAAAGACCGCAAGATTTTATTACCCGAACCTACATAAATCTTTTCTTCTTTTAATATGCTCAAGTTGGAAGTATCATTATCTATTATCTAGGTTTGCTCCTGTGCTATTACAAGCAAGTATGAGACTATGATAGTACCTCATCACAGCAGTCATAAACCCGTTTCATTATAACCCAAGTGTTCCATAGTCCTTACTACGAGGACAGGGCTCATGTCAAGTGCTCACTATCCAGGAGCGATGGCGATTCGAATCGATTTCTGACCAGCTGGCGAGGTATTCCCCACACAAACCACACTCACTGATCAAGTGAGCTACAGATCACCGTATTACACTATCCAGGACCAATTCGCGGGTTCGGCAGGCACCGCCAGTACCCGAGGACCGTTCCGGCGACCGAGGTATCCAAGGTATACCAAGGTTGCGCGCCGCGCCCTCGTCGTTCTCCTCAACCACCACCAATACAGCGCATGGCGGCTCGATTCCCGGCCCGGATAGTGTTCAGGCTTCGCGGTCGGAACGACTTATCCTTCCAGCTAAGTGTGGGGCATGCGTTCAACATGACAAGAGGGCCGTCAACGATCGGTCCTTAATCGACACGGGCAGGGGCACTATGGGCAACCCACCATAAGACCCTGCCCGGTCTCCAATTACATTCCACACTTGGTTATTTCTTTCCCCAAGCAACCACTGCTTAATCAAGCTAGTATCCACCTATATCTCGCAGGTGACAGGACATCACCCGGCTTCTACCGGACTAAGCAAGCTAAGCATAGACTCCGCGCCTACCTACATAGGACAAGGTAGATAACGAGTAGGGATAACAAGGAGTACATATGCAGCAACGGTATCAGGCAACTCCTATCACTTAATATGCAATACAGTAGAATAAGTATAGTACTTTATATAAGTTAGCGAGAATAGGGAGACTTAGAATGCTCCGGGGCTTGCCTTTCTCAAACGTGCTGGGTCGGTGATCCGGACACTCCTGCAGTTCCTCTTCGGGCTCTTGTGTTTCCGGAGGTTCCTGCTCCTGAAGCTCCTCGGGTTCCTCGGTTCCCACCTCGTTCTCCTGTGAGCCTGTATGATGCATATATGCTCATGAGTGGAGTGCGGGATGCCCGAGTGGATGCTTATATGAGAGAGTACCAAAGGAGTCATGTTATGATGCATAGGTAATGCACTTGGTCATGCTTATTACAAGGTAGTCAACATCATCCAAGAATAAACAATTGAATCAAACATCTATTACATTCTCTTCTATAAATATTTTTTTCAAATGACATCAGCAACCTACATGATGCTTCAAAGATACACCCAACCCAACTTAATCCATTCAACCCATATACACAACCATTCACAATTTTCTTTATTCATTTCTAAGCCCATTAAAAATCACATGCAATTCTGTTCATCAATAAATTCCAGAAAAATTACAGGAGACTACTAGTTAATCACAAAGTCCACTGTAAATTTTTCATAATTTTTGGTTACTTATTTTGAACCACAAAAATCACAAGATTAAGTAATGAAGTAAGTATAATCACCCTACTGAGGTATAAGTGTCAAACAACAGATTTCATATTTTTACAATTTGTCTAATATCATAAGAAACATCCACAAAATTTTCCAGATTTATTGCATGACTCAATTAATTATTAAAAATCATAAAGTACTGCCATGCAAGCATTTAAATTACCATAAATTCATTTATACACCAAATAACATGTAACAATATTTTCTCAGTGAGTAAACACACATGCAGAGCCAGCAAAACAAGTTTCACATTTTTCTGAGCCATATTTCATTTACTATGCATTTTCCAAGTTTAACAAAATCATGGATAAAATATATTCACACAGAAAAGTTGCTCCAACATGACATGCAATTACATCAAACTGTAGATCTGGAAATATAGAGCACACCAAAATTTATTTCATTCAATTTGGAGCTGTAGAACTCAAGATATAGATTTTACAAACTTTAAATCAATTTCTGGAAAACACTTTTTCAAGAAAACCGACGAAAAACGCTACGCTCACCCAGATCTACACCCACCGGGGTACCCCTGCGACTGACAGTGGGTCCCCGACCCCACCAGTCAGCGAGACCGAGAGGGAGCTCACCTCCGACGAGCGGATCTCGCCGGCGGTGAGGTCTCCGGCCACGGGGTGAGCACCAACGTGCTCCCCGCAGCAAGACGCACCCAGCGGTACCCTTGGATCGACCAGAGGACGGCCGGAACACCTCCGGCGAGCATGCATGGCGGCACGGCGGCGCTGCTCGCCGTGGCCAGGCTGCTCCGGCGCGGTAGAGCGTGCGCAAACGCCTCTCCGAGCTTCCTCACCTTCCTATCGACCTAGCGCAACAGAGAACGAGCGAAAAGACGCAGGGAAACGCTAGATCCGCCGCGGCGGAGTACTCCAGCGAGCTCGGGGTAACTCCGGCGAGCGATTCATGGCGCTCGATGGACTCTCACCTCGGTAGAACGTTCGCACGAGCTTACCCTAGCGACGGCGAGTGCCCTGGTGCTCTCGGCGTCGAGCTTGATGCTCTGGTGTGGCCGGCGACGAGCGGCGGAGCTCTCTCCGGCAATGGCGCGCGGAGGAGCGGCTGCTGCGGCGCGGTTCGAGCGGAGGAGGAAGGAGAAGGAGGGCGCGGGGGAGGCAGGATGGAGGGAGTGGCCTGGGAGCCTGCGCCGGCGTCCCGACCAGGGGGGGTTGGAGGCCGGCCGCGGCGCGTCCAACGCCGGCGTACGGCCGCCACGTGGCCGGCGCCGGGTGGAGCAAGGCGGGCGCCGCGCGCGCGGGAGAGAGGGGAGGGGGAGCGGGCCGCGCTGCCCAGCTGGGCCAGAAGGGAGGCGGGTCGGCCCAGCAGCGCCTGCCCCCTTTTCCTTTTTTTTTTTGAAATTTCTTTTCTCCAAATTCTTTCTAAATTCATTTGGACCAATTTAAAATCATTTTCACCTCTTGCTCCCAAAAACAAAGTTGTTCCAAAACAAAAACTCTACCACTTTGCTTTAACAAGCAAGACCAAATTCCAAACAGAATTTGAATTACAAGTTAAAACTCAGTTCTAGGTTTTAAATAAATTCTTTTTGGATATTTTTGTATAAATTCCATTTCTCAATTTCCATAGCTCCAAAAATTGCACAAAAATATTCTAAATTCTTCTCACACATAAAGCAACCTAATTTGAATATTTCACTATTTTAGAAACAAGTATCATATTTTTAACATATTTAAACTCATGAAGTGAAGCACATCAAATCATAATTTGACAAGAGTGTCATGCTCATGATGCTTATGCTTGATGGAATGCTTATGCATGGCTTTGGTGAGACTAAGTGCATGCTTAACACCTAGGGTGTTACAGTTAGCATATCATGAGCTCTTTCTTAGCTTGTGCTTAGTTAATCTGATAGTAACAGGAGAAAAATATATAGGTATGAATTGAATGAAAATTGAATTAAATTCCCTTTTCTTGGTTGTACTCGAGTCCGTATCTCAATATGTATCTTGTCCTTTGTAGAATTGGAACAAATATGCCCATGGAAAGTTTGTACTTTTTCATTAATTGTTCATGCGTTGTGTGGAGGTTCTCCACATCTATCATACATCAAGATTATTACTACTTAGCTTAGAAAGGTTGGTGACAAGGCATTAGGTATTACGGAATGTACTACGGTAAAAGATTCTAACTAAAGTCACACCTAGTAGTATAGCATGTTGTGATCAAGCTTATTCTTAGATTACATTAACCTAATTTGGTTGTATCTACAGAAAGATGTGGGTGAAATCAGGATTACAATTGTCACCACAGATATCTCTTGTCATCATAGAACCAAATAGCTATAAGTCATAGTGAAAAACCTACTGGTAGCTATGTAGCAATTAGTAGTAAAGTAGAGCATTATGAGTTCTTTCTTAGTTTGTGCTAAGCTGATTTGATATTGAATGACGAAACATATATGGTGACAAAGAAATTTGAATAAATTCACTTAATCACCTTTTTCTTGTTGTATTGGGTACACATGTCACCTTACATGTCTTGTTCAGTAAGAATTGGAATGGACATGCATTGGTGTTGTTGAAGTCCTCGAACCATAGTTATTACAAGCAGATCAGATATCGAACCAGGGAAGGTCTCGATTCATGATTTAATTGGTTTAACAATTTAACCATTGATTCAATGCGGTTCAAATAGTGTGTGATCTATACCACAGACACAAACATGTGTCCAGCTCAGTGGTGGTGTTTCTCCTCTTTAGCTTTGAGTGGGAGTTTGAAATGAATCTTTTTCCCTACACCTTAAACACCTCACACATTAGTGCACATGTTGTCTTCCATTGTTGGTTCTTTAGGCAGTCTAATTCATGGTTTTTCACTGGTTTGTCAAATTAACTAGTGGTTCAATGGTTTCTAAATGGTTTGATTGCTTATCGGTCTTTTAGGTGGACTGGATCGGCTGATGCCCTAATTTGGTCTTTTATCAATTGGATTGCTGGTCCAATCTAGTCCTAATAACTGTGCCTCAAACATCAACAATACGGTGAGATACAATGAGGAGTAAATAGGGGGTGAAAATATTCAATCACCCTTACGCTTATTTCCCAAGGGCACACTATTTATAGTAATAATATTTACAATATAAAGACCATTTACCATTGCTCTTTGACTTGGATCCATAAAATATTCCTAGGGTTGAAATGGTCTTTACATAACAGAAAACATAACTACATCCCTATGCTACCATGTTGGAAGTATGGCACTTTTGGGGAACACCTCACTGGTGATTCTAAAGGTGACTTTGCCCTGATACTTCCTTGGCATTTCACTAGTCACGCCAAAATCCTTCCCTCATAGGGCAGTGTTAGTACCCTCCTAAAGGTGTCCTTCCAAATATATTGTACAAAATCTTCTATCGAAGACCAAATTTGTTCGGTAGTCAGAAAACTACAATGAGCGGTGGGAGAGATGGGCACTTTAAACCATTGCATCCCCCAACAATTGGTAATAAGTTCATCTTTTTTAATGAATTATCATATGCAACACATCTTGTAAGGCTTGCCTGCATTAGAGTGCATCTAGATTTTACTTAGCTTATTAGAAAGAATGGTGTATAGGCTATATCCATTCACATTGTGCAAGGCAGCTCATAGAACTAAGTAGTTTCAAGTAACTTTTGTGAAAAGCCCACTAGCAACTAATGAATAATTCTTGAAATTAGAATTGTGCAAACTATCTCATAGAAGTACATGATTTTAGCTACATTAATGGCTAGCTCATTAGTAACCAAGGTAGAAACTAATAGCATTATAGCATTCTGTGAGCTCCCTCTTAGCTTGCTTTGAGCTAATCAAGCATTGGCTAGAGAAAAGATGTTTGGATGTATATGAACGTTTAGTTACATCTTATTTTCATGGTCCACATCATGTAGTGATTATTTGCAATGGTGGATCCACAAGAGGGTGTTGGACACCCCCTCCTCAACCCATGGAAGGTCAACACAATGTAGCCCATTAAAACTTTAATGTGATACATATTTGGCCCAAAAAGTATGAAGTTAGCTGAATGACAAGGAGTCCAACACTTTGTTTTTGGGCCGACCTTGTTTGCTTCTAGTTGTTCATAGGGCCGAATAAATGCAACGCACTGAACATTGAAGTATGTAGGTCTTTTTGGTCTTTCCGTATTGACGCAATTAATATTTTGAGCATATTTGGTGTTTGGTGTATGGTTTAGTTTTTGGGATCAATAAGACCAACAATGCTACAATGACATATAAGATTGACTTGCATCTGCACCAAAAAAATCTAGTCCCCACTCTTCCGCTTGTTACCTTGCTCGCTAGGTTGCCAACCATCACTCACTTGATTGTTGATCTCTGTGGAAACATATCAGGTCATCCATGATGTTGATGACCACAACAAGGCTTCTAGATCTTGGCTCAATGGTTCTCTCTAGAAACTCTTGGTGCTAGTCATGATGGCGCAAAGCCCAAGAAGAGGTGCTATTCATGATAGACCTAGGAGATAACATCATGGCTAAAAATGCATCTAGTCCCCCTAATGAGTTTTGGTGGTTGAATGACAAAATAGTTTAAGGACTAATGAATTTGATGAGTTTTTGATAGATTTCATTGCAAATGATCATGCCAAACTCATGCCATATCTCAAACAAAGAAAAGGCAAGAAAATTAGTGAAGTAAAATGAGACAAAGGGAAATGGATATGGTATGGTGTCAATATTGGTTTGATCACATTAATGAGAGGAAATTGATAGTTCATTGGTTTTGATCAATATTGATATATGTGAATATGTGTGATCAAAGTATTAATTAATGAAGAGGTTATATGGAAACATGAAGAAAGCAAATGTCGAAACAACGGTATTGTGAAGAAATGGTAAGCCGATGTGCAAAACTGGAAAGGGACATGGTCATATGCATATCTATGGTTTCATTGTTAATTAAGAGATGCATGGAAAGAACAAGGGGACTAATTGAAGTAAGAAGTCACCCCTCCAGAAGACTTCTTACTTGCATTTAATGAAATTATTTATTTACTTGAGCTAAATTATTCCAAGTTTTTAGGGAGTAGACCGCACAATGGTATATGAGTTGATCAAAATTATGATTTTTTTTAAAATTTCCTAACAAATTGTTCTCAATTACCCTAAGGAGTAATCATTGGTCAGTAGGGACAGATCTTGTATACAAGTAAGGAGTACTAGTTTTGCATGTTGGTACTACGGGCTAATTTGGATCGAGACTCGAGGAATACACCTGGGCTAGGCAACTCCTCTAGGTTGTCGATTTTCCACACCTAGGGTTGGATTGACGTGCCTAGGCCCAACCCCCAGGCGAGGCACCAATCCAAATAGCCTCTACATCCATGGAGAGGAGCTTCTCAGGCCTGAAAATGGTGAAAGCGATGTCATGTAACCGTATTGGGAACAAGTTTATGGTAATGGGTAATTAATTGTACCATTTGCTTTGTTGAGCTAGAGTTTTGTACAACAATCCTAAACAATGTTGTAATGGACCGCTTTCAAAAGATCAGAAATTGTAATCGAAAAATGCTTCCTTGAGTTGTGAATGCCAGTGATTTTTAAATTTATTGTTATGGTTAAATGTAAATATTTGTAAATTTTAACACACATTATTTTCCAGATTGCTTCATAATCCATCTTTGACTTTCCAGTTAGCATTCTTTATTTAGCATCTAGTATTGTTTTGGATTAATCCATTGTTGACTTTCCAAGTTATTAGACACAATTCATTTTTGACTTTGTCGCTTTAGCTATGTCAACAATAGTATAATACAATGGTATTTGTACCTCTTCGTGTGTATTATTAATTTGTTGTACTGATTGTTAGTTGACAAGTTTTAGTGACATCATCAACATGATGAAATCCTAGATCCGCCCTTGTCGATCAACACTATATACTCAATCGCATTAGCCGATCATTTACGAGTCGTGAACTCGTGATTATGAGTGCTTATGTTATATCAACCTAATAAGTTCAAGTTTGGTTCCATCTAGTTCTCGAAAAACTCAAGATCAGGACTCTGCTTACCATTAGGACTAAGGGCCTATTTGATTGAGTGCGGTAAAGTTTTTGTCCGTCACATTTAATGTTTGGACACATGAATGAAGTACTAAATATAGATTATTACGAAACTAAAAACACAGCTACATAGTAATTTGCAAGATGAATCTTTTGAGCCTAATTAATCTATGATTAGACACTTACTACCAAATAAGACGAAAATGCTACAATATCTGTTAAACTTTAACAACCTCAACTAAACACCTCCCAATCACGACTAACCAGCCACATCATATGTGGGCATGATGCATGATATCGGTTTGCATTTTGGCGCCAAGCTGCCAAGTGACAGCTAGCTTTGCATTGGCCGTGGTTGGCTGCTAGTTGCACCGTAGGTAGTTTGTATTCCGATCCTATATACCAGTGCTGCTGCTGGAGATCCCCTCTTATCTTGCGGCCAGTGGCGACCCCATCCCAATGTGGCTACGACACGCGCTACATGCTGCTGGCCGCCCCTGCTGCCTGCGCCATACGTGCTTAAGGCCCTGTTTGGTTTTAAATAATAAAGTTTATAATTTATCACATCAAATATTTAGATATATATATATAGAATACTAAATATAAACTATTTACAAAACTAAAAACACAGCTAGAAAGTAATTTACAAGAAGAATCTTTTAAACCTAATTAATTCATGATTGGACACTAATTGTCAAATAAAATAAAAATACTACAATGCTTGTTAAACTTTAACAACTCCAACCAAACATCCCTAATAAGTGTGCATTGCATGCGTTAGCGTTGCCCCCACATCACACACGAATGATGTACATACCGTCACGTATATACATAGGAGATAGATACACCACACCATACCCTATATATGGATATATACGAATGATCTAGAGTAGAGTCCAACTGGGATCTTGAGGAGCACGACGTTGTTGTCATCAGGGATAGCTAACGTTCGTGTTCAACTAGAAACTGATCGATGCTTTGCCGTGAGTGGCATCGATTCGAGTTTGTGTGCAGTGCACTCCGTCTCGATCGTTTCCGTTTTCGATCGATCCATCGAAACGGCTAGTTTAGCCCCGTACTCCAGCATCTTTATCCTCCGGAAAGTCGCATACCGTGGGCTGGTGATAAGTATTACGACACCATGATAATCCAACATTACGTGCTGCTGAATCTGATTGTGTTTTTAGGTCTTGTTTGACACAACTTAAATCAATAGTAAAGTTGTTCTTTTAGAAAATATTTTTATGAGTAATTTTCTAGATGAAGCTGAGCTGTTTTGAAAAAAGTGTTTGGTAAAATAGCTTCATCAACTACTTCTTACATAGTTGAGAGAAAAATGAGAGAGAGCTACAATAAGTTACTTTTTTTTCACCTTCATCCCAACTCATGTGTTTGTGAGAGAAGAAAAAAAAAATAACTTCACCCGTGAAGCTATTTTAGAAATAAGTGTTTGACAAAAAAAAGAGAAAAGCTCACAACAGCTCATGAAGGTGTTGTGAACTATACTAAACATGCCCTATATATATAAACTGTTGAATTTGATTGCTAATAAATCCGTTTTGAAAACAATCTGAAAAAGGCGCTTAGAAAAATTATACTCAAGAGGTGTTTAGTTTCCTTTTTATAATTTTGAAATTTGGTCCATTATTTTTTATAATAGAACTAAACACCATGCAACAGTTTTTGCAAAATGATTGTTATTCTTCATTTTGGATTTTCGCCTCAAAAGACTAAAAAAGGCCCAAATAAGCCTCAAGAGGCTATAATAAGGATAATAAAATCTATATTTTGATTGAACTAAACATAACTCTAAAATTTTTGGTATTTTTACATTTCATCATTAGCACTTGACATTCTGTAGTTTGTATTCGATGACAAACTAAAAAACACTTGAGAGAGAGAGAGAGAGAGAGACCGACAAAGCGCTTTGATTGTGAGCCCGGCCCATAAATGCTTCCATCAATTTGGCCCACGCAGCAAGTGAAGCCCGAATTGGGCCCCCGAAACCAGCCGAGCCCCGTGCCATTAACATTTTCTTTTATTCCTCTGTCTCTTTTCTCTGGGAAAAAAAAAAGAATTCGTTCGAGCTCTCGCGGCGCGCAGTCACTGACTCCGGCGAGGCGGGCGAGGGACCAAAACCCTAGCTGAACCCTCCCGAGTCCCGACCCGCGCAGCAGCCTGCAGCCGCGTCCATGGAGGTGGACCCCTCGCCTTCGCCGCGCTCGTCCAGGCCGCTGCCGCCTCCGCCGCTGGCACCGACGCCGAGCTACTTCGACCCGGAGTCCTCCGGCCGCCGGGAGGAGTACCGCCGCTACAGGTCAGGCGCTCCCTCTCCTCCTATCCTATCCTATCCTATCCCCCTCCTTCATTCGCGTTCCCAAATGCTGCGCTGCTGTGTATAGGTGATGCGGGCGTGGCGGGTTAGTTGTGATTGGCGACGGTTGAGGTTCGAATGCGTGGGAGGGATGGGGCGGATTGGTTGATTTGCGATGGTCTTGTCTAGATGTGTTCTGGGGGGGTTGCCTGTGCCAATTGGAGGTTCGTTGGTTATAAGATGTATCAGTTCGTTGATACCCTGAGGCATATGCTTTCTTAGTACTAATGTCCTATCACCTTGGTAGCATTTTGGAACGTCCAATTGCTTGGAAAGCATATTAGGCTCAACATTTTTGTGCATAGAAATCAGAACTTGTTGCGCTGGCAACCCAACTAGTTACAAGTGTCCCCAATGCACAGATGAGACATTATGTGATTTGGGAGTGCTTGAATGGCACAAACCAACCTCTGCTGGTTCTCAATGCTCAAACTGGTGTTTTGTGTTCTAGTCCTGGACCAAACCTGTAATCACTGGCCCAGTGCCCTTATTTTTTCCATCTGGTTTTCTCTGTGTATGGTCGAAATGGTTTGACCAGCTTATTTTACCACAGGAGAGTTGCTATATGGTAACCCTATGTATGCGATTTGTGCAGACATTCTATTTTAAAATTTTCTGTCAGTGGTTGCTAATTATGTTTTTCGCGTTGCAATTTACAGAAAGAGATTGTCTTCTTCAAATGTCTCTCCTCTGCCGGGAAGCTCACTCTCCAAGTCCTCTGGACCAAGACTGTTATACGATGGAGAAAGCATCCCAAGGCGGCCTAATGCTGGTTTACTCCTTGAGGATATAAAGCAGGAAGCCGCCGATTATTCCAACATGGAAAGCTTGGATGGATCGATACTGTACAGTTCAGCGAAAAGGACATCTCTTGATGGTGGTTCTGCATCAGCCGCAGCATACAGTTCGGGCAGGCAAGCAGTGAGGCAGGCGCTGAAACCCGTCAAACTGGAGGACGATATCTATGTGCCGCATGAAGGAGAAACGTCTTTTACAATGTTTGCAACTCTCCTTGATTCTGCGAACCAAGGTTAGAGGAGTACAGTGATGCTTTCTGTTCCAAAGCTTTGTTTGTACGTTGTTTTATGTTTGTTGTCAATTAATGTGCTTATAATCACTGTTATTATTTCCCTTTTTGTTTTATTTGATTTTAACCAATAATGAATATTTAATTAAACTTGTTCTTCTGAAATAAATCACACATATTTTCAAGTAGCAAAAGATAGCAGTTTATTACTGGGTGGCTGCAAATTCTATCCTCAATTTTCAACCTTCATCTTGAGCGTTGTAGCACATGTTGTGTGACCATCTGTTAGTTACCAGATGATTAGTAGAAGCTCCAGAAATCTCCAACCTTATTTGTGCAGTGACTGGCAATCCGAATTTAGGAAGTGTAGGTTTTAGCTATGTCTTGAGTTGCATGACATAGCAACACCCTTTACTTCCTTTCCATTTTCCAGTTAATTCTGATTAGATTTTTAAGGACTTAGTTATGTTTTTAATGTCTCTTTTCTGTTTCAGGTTTGATGCCCGTCCCAGATGTAATTCAACAATTTGAGAGGACATGTCGAAATGCTTCTGAGTCAATCAGGTTGTCATTGCAAACTCCATTTCGGCTGTTAGATTTTAGTATTTTACTTCTCCCAAACTGACACTTTGCCTGTTATAACTGTTACCTAGTCAAATTGCTGATTAGATTTTTAAGGACTTAGTTTGCCATTCATTTCTTCACAGCTATCACTGAATGAATGCAGTTCTTTTCCCTATTTGTTTCAACTAAAGCACAAGGCTGCTAAGGTCAACTGATGAGACCTGTATTATAGCTTATATATTAAATTTGGGATATCTGTGTGACACTCTTAAATTTTCAGATCTGCTGCCACTGGAAAGCTTCGGATGGTGGACGATAAACTTATGCAGCAAAAGGCACAACTTTTACTGGACGAAGCTGCTTCCTGGTCACTTCTTTGGCACCTCTATGGCAAAGGTAATAGTTACAATTTTTGGATACTTATAAAAAGATCATTCTTTCTATAAATGATTTTCATTAGCAGTACTATAAACTATAAATGAGTACTTCTGGAGTAACTAATTTATTGTATTTTCTTGACTATTTGATCTGCTTCATGACAGGACATGAGGAGCTTTCTGGAGAGCTGTTGGTGGTAAGACATATTAAGTTATAGCTACCAATGGATTCAAGTATTTTTTTTTCCTTTGAATTATTGTCCTCTGATATGTATATTCACCTAAGTTTTTGCGATGTATACTTGTAAACAGCCGCCAATTACATCCCATCAGGAGGCTTGCCGCTTTGTTGCAGCAGACCTTACAGCGCAACTGTGTCTGCGGATCATACTTTGGCTTGAAGGTCTTGCTTCTGAAGCTCTTGATTTGGAGAAGAAGGTAAGGTATTTTTTAATGACTATTATCCTCTATTTTGTGGGAATTCTGTGGTGTCATGTGATTGACATGGAATGGAGCAACCTTCCACTAATATACTCTCTCGGTGCCAAATACTTGTTGTTTTAAGATATTTATAGGACAGATTAGTGCTCAATAGAAATTACACATGTACCCTTATTTATTGAAGGTGATCCACGCTAATCAAGGAATAAGCCGCTAATTAAAAGAAAGTGTGGAGGCATGTAGGCTGCAATCTCATGTTAATATGGGTCCAACCTAGTGTCTAAAAGCTAAAAATACTTTTTCTGGGACAGAGGAGTAATTTGTAGGATTTCCATGACAAGTGAGTAAAGATAGTAGTAATCTGTAATTCTATATTTACACGTTTGGTAATGTCTTATATAGTGTTAGAAGTTAAGCTAACAAGCTACAACATAACTATGACATATCTATGGCTCATTCATAACAATTTGTCCTGATGTTCTTGATTCAGTTATTTCTTTACCCTTTGGACTGTTTTCTGTTGGTATTAGTCATAGGACAAACTATACAGTAGCTGATCGACTTATATGCCTGAGCAAATTAATAAGATGACACCCTGCTTATTCACTCATGTAGGTGAGAGGACCTCATGTTGGTTCATACCTACCAAGTTCTGGTGTTTGGCACCGTACACAGAGGTACCTAAAAAGAAATAATAATGATTCTACTATAGTGAAGCATGTGGATTTTGATGCTCCAACTCGTGAAGGAGCCCAACTTCTTCCTGATGACAAGGTAGGCTTTTATGGTGCATATAATCTTTTATGCTGATGCTTGAAATGTGCATTGCAGTTGGTTTCATTTGACCTTTGTGGGACCGTTCTTTCACCTATGCGAACTAGTCAACTTTCATGTTCCTATCCCTTGTTTTTCCTGGATGATCTTGCCTTTTTAAATTTATTTCTTCAATGATCTAAAGGAAACAATTGACTAACATCACTATATACAAAACAGTTCTTTCTTCTGAAATCCTTTTCATTTAGTGCGTCAAGTATAGTAATACCATTTTTTTTTGTTTGTCTATAAGCAGAAGCAAGATGAATTGCTTCTAGAAGATATATGGACTCTTTTAAGAGCAGGAAGATTAGAAGAGGCATCTGAGTTGTGCCGTTCTGCTGGCCAGGTAGATCAGTCAGGGTAGATTGTGTTATTCTTATTATCATCTCTATTATTTTCTGACGCTGACTATTCAGTATACTTTCAGGCATGGAGAGCTGCCACTCTTTGTCCTTTTGGTGGCATAGATATGTTCCCTTCCCTGGACGCATTGCACAAGAATGGAAAGTACAGAACACTACAAGCCATTGAATTAGAAAGTGGTGTTGGGCGGCAGTGGCGTCTTTGGAAATGGGCATCGTATTGTGCTTCAGAGGTGAACTCTACTCACGTTCTAGAGTATGCCTCTTTCTGTGTTCTTTAGTAGTGCTGTACTATTGAACAACTGGTCTGTTTCATTCTTTAAGTTTGCTGCTTCTGTACATACTCTAATTGATAGTACCCTTTCAGAAAATTGCTGAGCAAGATGGAGGCCGTTATGAGATGGCTGTATACGCTTTACAGTGCAGTAACTTAAAGCGTATCTTGCCAATCTGTACTGACTGGGAGGTATGTTGTAGATTTGATGTTATTCTTTCCAGTTAGGATTCGACTGCTGGTTTGTGATGCATCTTTTTTCATTCCCTTTTCTAGTCAGCTTGTTGGGCAATGGCAAGATCCTGGCTAGATGTTCAAGTGGATCTAGAATTATCTCAGTACCAAACAAGTAGACCGGATGAAAAGCAGCTTGACGATGACATGAATGGAGCCCAAAGTTCAGTTGGTCCAGAAAGTTGGCCATACCATGTTCTTGATCAGCAACCTCGTGACTTAACTGCTCTTCTGCAGAAACTCCACTCAAGGTATTAAATATTTAGTGCTGCCTATGATCCTATCCATTTTCTAATTACTTATACTATTGTTCACTCATGTGATGTAGTGACCTTGTTCATGAAACTGTGTCTCGAGCATGCCGCGAGCAGCATCGACAAATTCAGGTAATTTTTGTTTCCAAGGATGAACCGCTGAAGGACAACCTCTGTTCTATGAATCACACATTTTGTCTATGTTTTTTTAATGGGATTTACTGAACTGAGTAAATTGCTCTACATGGCAGCACTCGAATTGGGCTAATTTTTATGAGCTGTTCTGATAATATGCCAGTTTTTGTTTTACATTAACCAAGGCCCTTCTAGTAAAAACACCTCTACATATGTGTGGATCCAAAGTTCCAAGCATATGAACATGTCTTTGTTACCTGTTTTCTGTTTTGGAGAGTTGTAGGTTGCAATTCTTTTCTAACTCAGTAACTTTATGTTTTTTTTGTTGGCCCATGTTAACTGGAAGGCACATATGATCAATGTGCTAAAAAACACATTTCATTGAAAGTTCCCTGGAATAAAAATTGATAGGTCATTAGGTCATTAGTCATTACCCATTTGGAGCTGCGATCCCCTAATTGTCTAATTGCAGATGAATCTCATGAGTGGGCATATATCTCATCTTCTTGACCTTCTATGGTCATGGTTATCACCTGCTGAAGAGAACCATAGTAATACTGCAAGGTAAAGTCTTTGTGATTTTGTATGTGACAATCTCAAATACTTAAATCCGTTATCATATCACTTTTCAATAACTTCTGTGTTCATCTAGGCCCCTTGATGACCCTGAGATGATACGCTTCGGGGCACATATTGTTCTTGTGCTGAGGCACCTTTTCAGTGATGAAATGGACGATGAGTTGGATGAAAAACTGGTTACTGTTGGTGATCTCATCATCAACATGTAAGTATTACTTATGAACTAATCTTGCATTGGCATTGAGCCCCAACTTTTCAATGTTTGCTTCTTGGGGCTTAATCAACCAGTATTACTGGTCCTTAATATCAATTTGGGTGATTTTAAATTTCAATTGTATGGTACTACAGCATAACAATTTCCATAATACAGTTACATAAGTAGCATGCATTGTTTCCATGAAATCTATCAAGGGCTTGATCCTTTATTTCTAGTATTATTTTATCCAAACTAAGCATTGCTATTTTATTTTTGTTGATCTTATCTTACATTCTCACCTTAGTCCAGATGCTGTGTATGCCTTCTTGATGTGTCTTATTTATCATCACAAATGAAAATTTAATGACTCCAGGTACGTGAGGTATTTGTTCTCAGAGGATCAAGAGGAGTTGGTTGGAGTATATGCCTCTCAGCTTCAACATGACCTTTGCATTAATTTGTTTGTGGAAATGATGGAACTAAGGTTAAATAGCAGGTATTATTATCATATGCTTATCTAAGTAATTGTTTGCCATTGTGAGTATCTGGGTATATCAGTTTTATTTTTGGTTGTCCATTGATTTTCATAATAATGGAATGGACACAGGTTAATCGGTATTATTTTTGGTTGTTCGTTCTTGCGTGTCCTTTGGTTATTGCCTTGTTTGTAAATCAAAGTGGCTGCACAAAATACAGACAGTGGAGCTAATTCAGTAATTTTAAATGAATTCAATATACATGCTCACACTTCTTTTTCTGGCAACAGTTTGCATACTATGTACAAGCTCTTCCTTTCTGCTGTGGAGTATCTTCCATTCTCATCTGATGATGCATCCAAGGCTTGTTTTGAAGAGATCATTGAGAGGTTAGTTAATCCTGTGAATATGTTGCAATAAATTCACCAAGTTTCAGACTTTTTGTTTATGTTTGTTGATATATTCTAAGAACTTTTGAAATTTAATTCAGAGTGCTTTCAAGATCTCGACAAACAAAACCCAGTAAGTATGATGAGGATTTCTCTGATGTTGCACATCAACATCATCTGCAATCACTTCAAAAGGCAATGGTTATTCAGTGGCTTTGCTTCACACCACCATCCTCGATTCCAGACTTTCAAATGATCACTGGGAAGCTTCTGATACGGGCATTGGTGCATAGGTAAGTAGTTCTCTAATTTGTTCTTGCACAAGAGAAACATGGATTCATATTTTTTTCATGCTATCACTATATTTATTGTTGCAAATTTATGTGGGATGGTTTTATTTCCTTTTCCAAAAAGCTATTATCATGAAACTTATATACTATTTCTTTATCAATCAGCAATACACTGTTCAGGGAGTTTTCCCTGATATCAATGAGGAGAGTCCCTGAGCTACCAGCAGGGCCACACAAGTTGCTTGCCATTTTAGCTGAACCGTTAAAGCAAAAAGAAAATTTAATTTCACTGGAAGATCCGGAGGTATCTGATAACTTACTGGAGTTTGAAGATTGGGTATGGTCTCCGTTGTTAATACCGATGTGCATCTTATCTTTATGCAAATAATTTTGTTATTTTTATGTAATGAATATAATAGTATTCTTAACCACATATTGCTTTTGTATGGGCAAACAGCATGAATATTACTCCCTTGATGCAACTTACCGCAGTTGGCTTAAAATTGAGATGAAGAATGCTGCTGTTTCTCCTGAGATGCTTTCGGCAGAGGAAAAGGATCAAGCTGTTGCTGCAGCGAAAGAAACACTGGACTTGGCATTCTTGTTACTATGCAGTAAGTCATAAATGGTTTTATATGATGCACCTGTGTGAATATATGCTTCTCACTGCTGCAAAATTTTCGATAGTATATGTAAGCATTCAACTTTGTTTTCCTTGTTTTTGATGTTCTTGTCCGTTGCGATCAGGGGATGAAAGACCATGGTTGTATGCTGTCGAGAGCAGTCCATTTGAATCCTCAGAGGTTATTTTCCTTGAGCTGCATGCTTCTGCAATGCTCTGCCTACCTTCTGGAGAATGTATGTTACCAGATGCAACATCATGCACAGCTTTGACAAGTGCACTATATTCAACTGTTAGTGAAGATGATGTGCTGCATCGCCAGTTGAAGGTTTGGTCCTTTTGCTCAAAGATTTTTTGCTTCCAAAATAAATTTGTCTAGTCTGGTTACATGTGAGTCAATCAAAATAGTTATAGCGCCTAGTAAGAACTGTTGACAGCACTTTGAGTTCCAACTTCAATATATTTTAGTAGACTTCTGCAAATTCTAAATGTGTATTATCTATTGAGCAAATGAGCAGGTGGATGTCCAGGTGTCTTCTAGAGATCCATGCTGTATTGAAGTTGCTCTTCGCTGCTTAGCGGCAGAAGGTGATGGATATGGGCTTCATGAAGCCAACAATGGTGGTCTTCTTGCCGCAGTCATGGCTGCTGGCTTTAAAGGTATCTTCACTCTAAAAGGTGACCACTGTTTGAAATATTTTGTGTACCGGTTTTGAATGATTTATTATGGCAGGTGAACTCAGTCGATTCCAACCTGGAGTTTCAATGGCAATTTCACGGCTTGATGCTTGGTATTCTGATGGGAGTGGCTCTGTGGAGAGCACTGCTGCTTACATAATTCGAGGGCTGTGTCGGAGATGCTGCCTTCCTGAAACAATTCTAAGATCTATGCAGGTGATCAAGCAAATCATTTTTACAATTGCATTGTAGTTGTAGTACAAAATACATATAAGTTCTTGCTGTCCCTGTCCAGTGTAGATGATACATTAATCTTTGTTGCTTTTATTTGGCAGGCATGTATTGCACTCTCCGCAGCTGGCGATTCTCTAGATAACTGTGACAAACTAATTGAGTTAGTTGGTTCAGCCGAGTCTGGAATGATGCATTTGTTCAGCCAGCAGCAGTTGCAGGTTACTTCAATGATCTTTCATTTGTTAATCCACCCAGTCCTTATTTCCCCCCCTTGGCACCAACAAAATTGCTCCTCAATGTTTGTCAGGAATTTTTGATTTTCCAGAGGGAATGTTTCATATGTACAATGGAGCTTGAGGAGGATCAGTTACCTTCTGATGGCTAAGCTTTTTGATGTTCTCAGTTGCTGAGTCATCACATTGGCTATTTTGTCCAGTTTGCAGGGAAATTATTAAATTCAGTACATGTATACATGCAAAAGGCTGGCTATAATATGTACGGCACAATGCTGTGTGTGGTTTCAGGGGATTTTAGGATTCAGTCGCCACCTTTTCTTTTGCTTATGAATGCAAATCATTTGCACTAATCCATGAGTCATGACCGGCATACTTCAATCCATTATGACGTCAAGACTGAAGAACCTGCTGTGACTGATGTATTGCCACACCATTTTGTAACGGAAACGGAATGATGAAATTTGGTGTGTATAGGTGTCCACTGTGTAACATTATATGTATTGTAATGTCATATCCCTTTACTGTGGTTCTGCACGATTGTGCACGAGAATGGACCAGCTGGTAACAGCAGCCGAGAATTGGCCCGTTTCAGTCCCCTTGTGTATGTGTACAAGCACAGATACACATGTTGGAAAATCTATATAAGATGCAACTCGAAATCCAAGATTTTGTTCATGATAATCAATGTTCACTGGAGTTTTGGCGAATTTTGTAAAATATACCGTGAAACGATCTGTTCCGACCGAGTGGGCCCGTATACGTATTCAGCCAGTATAAAGGTGAGACACGGTCCACGTCAAAACATGGTAAGAGGAGAACCATATATAATGAAGATGCCAATAATACAATATCTGCTGCAGCTTCACAAAACACACAGTACATTATCTGCAATCAACAAGGTCTTAGTGCCACTTAGATATTCTTTTAAGATGAAGGTTTTTGATTCCGATTGGATATTATTACAGGGCTGAAAGCATCAATAACAGAGAATAAACCAAAAGGAAGGGAACTTGTACAGAACACACAAGCGCGCGACAATTAACGTTGGAATTTAATCCTTCACAGTCGCTTGGTTATTGCCGTTATTTCTGTTAGCAATCCATCTTCGGACACTAAAATTCATGTGCTCCAGCATTTCCTGGCAGCCGTCGTCGATTTGCATTTCTTGCAGAACCATCGCGTTCTTGGCGAAGAACTTGGCCACTTGAATTCCAAGGCAGTTTGGCTCGTCCTTGAAAAATTGCAAGCTCACTCTTTTAAGATGACTCTGTAGGCAACTGAATGAACGCTCACCATTCAGGCCAGGGATACCGAAATCCTCATAGTCGTTTTCATCGTTCTGTCCAGCTAATGACGTTCTTCTGCGATTCCTGAAGCCACTGACAGACTTGTCAAAAGATTTCTCTCCATCCTCACTCCAAGGCGTTTCATATTGGTTGGTAAGCTTAATGCGGAGGTCACCAACCATAGGGCAAGAATAATGGAGCAAGTCTGCCAGCATTACCATTGATGTCTCACCAGGCTTATATTCAGCTTCTAGCTCAAGCTGCTCCACAAGGCTGAACGACGACAAACCACCTAGAAGCTCATCCCGGCTCGCCTCGTCGACGAGGGCGAGGTTATCCATGGTGAAGTAGTCTATTCTAAGCTTCAAGAGCTTCGTGGTGGTGTTGAAATTCTGAATGAATCGCCACAACAATTCGCGAGCGCGAGCTGGTTGGGTTGGGCGGCCATAATAAGCATAAAGACTGCGGCCATGGGTTAAGTGCAAATCCACATGATGAACAAAGTGACACATAGCCAACAAGTTCAGGGGTCACTTTTTTGGATTTGCAAGTTCATGGACCAAAGTGGTACAGACTGACAAGTTAAAGGGCCGCCAGTGTATTTTACTCTATATCTAAATACATGGCAAAAACTATGTATAAAAGAACCAAAACGTCTTATAATTGTAAGTGAATGGAGTAGCTCAATGGAGGCAGACTCTCTATAATCGGTCAACTTCTCTTCAGAGCTAGCTTGGAATTCTCTCATCCTCCTGTTTAGGAGTTGAGTCGGGTGCCACAGATTTTAACTCTCCCAGGTCCCGCAAAAGACGATCATTACTTAGACTAGTCTCAATGGAGTTTCGTTAGAGTTTCATGCACATTAAATATGCTGATGTGGCACTGTATTAATGAAGAAAGAGATGATAAGAGTTTCACGGGAGTAGAGAGAGTTTCATCCCCTTCTACACTGTTTCCAAAATATGGATGCATATGTTGGAAACAGGATCATGAAATCTCCATTAAGGATGGTCTTAGTGTCGACAACTTAATTAGCTCAAGCACTAGCAGGCAGAGTAGGATGCACAAAAACTTATGAAGGTGCAGTGTGTGTTGGGTGGAGGATTGTAATACCCGATTTTAAGGACAAAACCAGATATACACTAAATATGAGTTTTAGAAGTCAAATCTCACATATAGCTACAAATAAGATGTAATATCAAAAGACAATGCATAAATTATATAACGTAAGGTGTGGCGAAATAGCAAGAGTGAGTCCATGTCAAACTCCACAAGTATAGCAACTAGATTGTATAGATACCACAATCTCATGATCAATGTGACATAAATAATATAGAGCATTAAACAATAAACAATGAGTATCATAACACAACAAGAATCATCACCCTTAATGTAGATGTCCCCGAGGCCGCTCGTGACCGTGAGCACGGCTAGTATACCGGTTTAATAAACACTCTGTAGAGGTCGTATATCTTTACCCATAAGTTATGATTTACCCTTTCGTCTGAGGTAGCTAATCTCTTAACCCTCTTGCTAGGGAGGTCGGTAGGGATCACTATGAAGCGTTTCAAAAGTTTGTCTAACAGGTTAGAGCCGCTTGGTTTCATTAATCAGTCCGTGTGATTCTACCACACAGGGATCCATGGTCTGCTATCCTTCAATTGCGCCACACGGATAACCGCTAACGAGCTAGAAAAGTTACTCATACTTGACTAACCATTATAGCCCTCATGGTTGCACTTCAATCCCGGGTGATCACGTACAGATAAATCCTCAAGTTGCTTAAAAGTCATTTTTATCGTTTGTTGCTTAAACATTAATCAAGTCACAAGATCATGGTCACACAAAGAAACCCCAGATGCTATACTTGCCTTGATCCAATTGCTCATACTTTCTCAAACATTAGCATATGGTCAACAACTTCTAATCTCCCGCGCTTGCAGACGGTCTTTTTTTTTACTTGTAGATCGTAGCACACTAAGCACGCTAGCAAACATACAAGCAAACAAATAGAAATAACTAAGAACAATACACCACACAAGAGAAAACAACGTACTAAAAGAGAGAGCTAATTAATATCGTCATGAGAACGCAAGAGATGAAAGCTACAATAGAAAGTACGGCTACCAAAAAGTTTACGTCTTAAAAGGAAAAAATAAAGACTACAACTTGATTTCCTTTAATTAAATATAACCACATGAAAGTTATCAACTCAGATTGGTTAAATTATATTTTAGTTCAAACGCCGAGTAACATGTTTTATCTATAATTATTGCTGAATCTTAATTTAGTCACTGCGGTGACGGGATGTTGGATGCTTACGAGCATCGCGATGATGGTGGTGACAGGGAGAGCGGGTACTGTTGGTGGTCCGGTTGCCGGGCATACCTCTCCGTAAGGACTTAGTCATGGAGCGGCCCCCTGAGACATACAGTGCAGCTCCAAGCTATATGATTCTGGCTTGACTAATTAGCAGGACCTTCACTAGTAGGGTGTTACTTTCTGGGTAGGCATGAGGAAGTAACTTGGGTAATGAATATTAAGTTGTCGGTTGATCGGTATGCCATGGCTATGGGTATCGACTGCCGAGCGCCTCGGCCAAAACTTGCGAGTGGCATCCTATTAGTTGGACCCTGTGAAAGGTCTCGTAGTGAGACCCTGCCTACTCATCTTGGTAGTGTTTTGGACAGTCATGACCCCGGGCAAAGGGGAATCACGACTTGGAGTGAAAGTGCACACCTCTACAGAGTGTAAAACTGATATATCAGTCGTGCTCATGGTCACGAGCGGCCTGATGTGCAAATTAGATTCACATGATACTTGGAGATGGAACTTGCTGAGTTTGCTACCTCGTGCTTTGGCGGAATGGCTATTCCGTGCTGACACGATTGCTATCCTGTGTACTTAATTGGGGTTGATCCCTGGACTACAATAATGATCAGGATAGTCATTTAAAAGATGCTAATTATTACTTACACTAAATAAGGGTTGGGTTTTTGCCACTCACAGTTAGTAATAGGCTGTTCTAATAATAGAGTTATAATTAAAAGTGATCAACTAAAAAGCTATCGCAGTGAAACTATGTCAGCTTTACCTTGTTTTAAGCCTTGCATGTCATTACTTTTCGTCTGTGCTTGTTGAGTTTGACATGAACTCATCCTTGCTATAATCATTAAAGGTTGCTCGGACGATCAAGATTACAATTGTGACTCCCTGAGGACTACCCTGAGTCGCCTGGTTGTTAGGCTCGTGTGATTCTGCCGTCGACCTTCCTGTGGCAAGGTGGTCCTGCTACGTCGGCGTCATTAGTTTCACTTTTTATTATGGAATAATTTAGTTTATGCTTTCCGTTCGTACTTTGATCCTTTGGCTTGTAATAATGGTACATTTATCATTTATGTAATTCGTTTGAACACTGCGTTTTGTACCATTGATGATGTCGATCCATATGTGTGAATTTGAAATCCTGGCGCATATGTAATTTGGCACCCGAATGCTCTTTTGGATGTGACACTATGGGTTTCGGCAAAATGGGAAACGAGTGGGAGAAGTGGAGATTGGGCCGGATGATGGGCACCTGCTGCTTGGGCTGGATGGGTAGATAGGGCGGTTTGGGGATGGGAAAATTTGTGTTATTAGTTAAACATTAGAACTTATTAATTTATTAGAATATAATTCTCTTTGTTTGAACAAGTGACCGTAATATATTATTCTCTACAAAATGCTATTGAAATTCTATACAAATTGCTGCTGAAATTATATATAAATTGCTATTGAAACTATGTAATGTGTTGTCTTCTGAAAATTCGGGTAAATCGGAAATACCCGAACCCAAACCCGAATTATTGGGTACTCAAAATTGCGGGTAGTGTTTTTTTCGAGACTAATATCGGGTAACAATTTTCATTACCCGAATTTTAAATTACCCGAATTACCCGATCCAAAAAAAATCAGGTAACCCAAACGCCCAGGCTTACCAAGAATTTTGGAGAATTAAAGCATCCCAATTTTGACCAAATTTATATGATAAGATAATAATATTTATAATACCAACTAAGTACCATTAGGTTCTTTATTAATTATATTTTCATAGTATATCTATTTGATGACATAAGTCTTTACAATTCTTTCTATAGTTTTGGTCGAACTTGAGATACTTTGACTCTCTAAATTCTTAGAATGATTTATAATTTGGGATAGAGGAAGTACAAAACATAACTAGATAATACTATGAAGTACCTCAGAGAAACTGACGTGGATCTCAAACATCTTGTTGTTAAGGGTTTATCGCCTACCACCGAAAGAATAACACATTTGATCCTAAATATATAAAAAAATGCGAGTATTTGTGTCAAGTTGATGAATTGAGCTAGACGGTCACTAATTGTGTTCAGTTTTGACAAATTGGATTTTTTAGTTGCCCCCCTTATGTATAATTTCTGACTCCGCCATTGCTCATCGATCATCGTCTTCCTCGCCTGTGCCCATGCTGCTGCCATGGTCGCCCGTTGCCTTGCCTGCGTGCCTTAGTGCCCACGCCTCCTCCTCACCGGAGTGCCTTGCCAGTCTGTCGCCTCGTCGCCGGTGTCCGCCGGCGGCCGCTAAGGGTTTCGGCAAAATGGGAAACGAGTGGGAGAAGTGAAGATTGGGCCGGATGATGGGCACCTGCCGCTTGGGCTGGATGGATAGATGGGGCAGTTTGGGGGATGGGAAAATTTGGGCCTCCAGCCATTGGGGCTTGTTGGGTCGTTGGTTAAGGAGGGAGTATTTTAGGCTGAATTTCTGAGTATACCCTGACATTTTGGCCTCTTTTCTTTTCTTTTTTGTTAGTGCACATACAAACACTATGTATATCATTTTTTCGTTAAAAATAATGGGTAATCAACTTATAATATACCAATGAATTGAATTAGTTCTTGTCGGATCTGTCTCTTATGGGCCTTTTTCTGAATTGCATCATGTGTAGCGCGCCGCTAACAACCTTCTCCCTCAGATTCCAATCGCTGACAAAATGATTGATGCAGCTTGGTGCCATCTTTTATCATTTTGTGCTCTGCTAGCTGCTTCTCCACGACCACTCCTGCTACGCACTAAGTGGTTGCGCGGCTTCATGCCTTCATGGCTCAGGAACAGCAACACTGTCAGGGCTCGATGATGCCCTCCCAATGCGCGTGGCGATGCCATCTTCCTCCAGGTAAGTCGTCTACGCAACACCATTACAGATAATCAGAGTTCATGAAACTGGACTGCCGGCCCATCCTGGCATCTTCTCTGCTGCTCAGGTCCCCAGAGAGGTGGCCGTACCGTACGTGGTGCCATGGTGGTCATCTGCGGCCAGGTGTATGTAAGGCTTAAACTATATATGGCAAAAATTGTTTGCCATCCCGTCGTATGTGCCGGAGGGGAGTCCGCCTGAGTCCACGCCCAACGCCGACGTCGGAGTGGACGCTGTATACTGAATGCATGAAAGACATGTGAAGCTTAATCTCCATGCGATTTGAGCCTGGAGATAATAAACGCAGGATGCACATAAGACATATGGAATTGGAATGGAGCTAAACTACAGCTGCGAGCTACAATCATGTATGTCAAATGGAATTGGAATGGATGAGACGGAAAGGAGGAGTACGGGGTGCACTGCTGATCCCTCCTTAGCTGCCTATAGTTTCACCAGCGCATCTACCTGATCTGTAAATACGTACAGGTGGAATGGAATGGTTCGGCTGCTGATAGCACAGGGGACTTATATGGTGGTGGGGTGGGACCTCAGGATGATGTGGCTTCAAAAATCGGCTAGTATAGGATTCTCCTACTTATTAGGTATATAGATGCATGATTTTGGTATATCATTGGCCTAATCTTATTTTGAAAAATAAAGGAAGCCACATCATGATATGAGATATATAT
This sequence comes from Sorghum bicolor, assembly GCF_000003195.3. Lineage (NCBI taxonomy): Eukaryota > Viridiplantae > Streptophyta > Magnoliopsida > Poales > Poaceae > Sorghum > Sorghum bicolor. The sequence continues at coordinate 68,453,430 of NC_012874.2, read as the reverse complement.
AGAAGCATTGTATTCACGGATGAAAATGATACGGATATTTTCCAACCGTATTCGAGAACGAATTCGTTTAGAGGTGTTCAGATCTGTCCGTATCTGAGTCCGAATATTCAACATCCGATACCGTATCCGTATCTGAATACTTAAATCTTATATTTATGATGTCGACATCGAATAATATCTTATCCGACATAGTTGACACAATCCGTATCCGACTAGAAATATGAAAACAAATGTAATATCTTCAAACATGCAGATTAGGTTAACACTAATAATACTAGATTTTTTAACATCCGAAGCTCAGATATAGTAGTGTCTACAGCTATCTAATATCCACGTCAGTCTACATGATTCAAAGGCCTCCTGAGAGATCCATCGCTGCAACATCATAACTATCTCTAACCTTAAAATGATTATTCAATTGGTTAGCAGTAATTTTAGAGTTGCGGGTTTTAGGAGTGAATGTCACCTATAGCTCACGCAGAGAGTATTCTCTGACTAGCTTTGAGAATATTGAAGAGCCAAAATTTTACAACAAATATTATAGCATAAACATTTGTTAAGGACATTCTGAATAGTAGTGATAAATTTATATAAACAAATTCACAAAAGTCAACTACATAGGGAAATAAAGTCAATAATACAAAGAGAATTCTTATCTTGACTTCCTAACAAATATGTATATTATTTTTTAACAAATATATGTAGTAGCATATTATTTTTTAAAGAATAGCAACCTTTATTGAATAATTTTATTATTGATATATGTAAGTACTCCCTCTGTCTGTTGCCACGGTTTGCATGCTGATAAGTTTGGCTAGATTTATAGAACATATTAGCAACATTTGTATCTCTAAATAAATTTATTATGAAAATAGATTCAATGATCTATCTAATGATATTAATTATGTACAACAAGTATTATAGCATAAACATTTATATTAAAAATTATATAAACAAACTAACAAAAGTCAACTGCACAGAGAAATTAAAGAAATAATAGAAAGAGAATTCTTATCTTGACTTTCTAACAAATGTATATAGTAGTATATTATTTTTTAACAAATATACATAGTAGCATATTATTTTCTTAAAAAAAGCAACCTTACTGAATAACAATAATTATTGATATATGTAAGCAAATAACAAGTCATTATAGATTATAAATATTTTTCAAACAAATTATTATCAAATATTTTTTAAGAAATAATTGTGTCGTGTTCTAAAAATACTTGAAATAATGATAGTGTACCACTCTCCAGTTTCTACACCAACTAGTAGTGAAGTTCTTTTTGCTGGTAGTTTCTAATTTGGCGTGGCTGTGAAAGCCGGCCTTAGGCCCTCCAATCCACCGCCAGTTCTTTATTTTACAGATAGAACAGCTATTTTGTGTTAGCAAGTAGTATATGCGTTGTGGTAGTAATAATCTATGGGATTCTTGCATTAATATGCTTAGTGGGTAGCTATAGTAGTACATTTCTTAAAATGAATACATTTCTTAAAATGAATCCCTGATGAAATCTCATGTCAGTAGCTTGGAGTCTGGAAGACTAGAAGATTTAACTAATTTGTGTAATGTTAATTCATTCTTATTGGGTGATTTATATATGTGCCGATGCATGCGATGTCATCATGCATTTTTCTGCTCTTTAATATTCACTCATCTTAATTTTCAGTGTATTGCATATTCTCACACTTAATGTCAGCACTGAACAATGCTTCTTACGGTGCCACACTCGAAGACCAATTTATTTTCTTCATGCCTTTCATATTTCTAGGATTTGTGCAAACCTTGGAGGCTTGGACTATATCATGCTTAGAATATATATATATATATATATATATATATATATATATATATATATATATATATATATAAAATCTCTGTTAACAAAAGATGGATGAGAGCAATCGATGCATACCTCTGCATGGAATTGCAAGTTTTGCGTGAGGGAGATTATCAAATTGAATGGAATCCGTGGTTAGCTTTAGTTTTCTATTCTTGTGTTTGTTCATGATAATAAATATTGCAAATATGGGGACCTAAGAAAAAATAAGCCACAAAATTTTGCAAGCATTGTGCAAAATAGGTATACTTTTCTATGTTTCCCTTTTTTCTAGGGCAATGATCTTGTTTCCTGTACCGTAGGGTAGCATTGTCTAGGATTGATGAACCAACATGACATTGATGTAGCGTACCATTGTTGAACCAGTAGAGAATTGCTTGGTGATATCAGATTGATGTGCTTCTGAAATAACTTCTTTCCATTCCCAAAAAAAAAGTCTTTCCTACAACGATCAGGTTTTGTTGACTATATGGTTCATTTAATGGACTTGCAGTTTAGAAAACAGGTAGCAAAATGTTTGTAAATAGTTGGAGAAGTGATTTTTTTTACAGAGAGTGCAGTAAATATTCTCTCTCTCTCTGCCAGATGTATGGCTTGGATGACCATGAAGACTTCACGCGCTATGTGGTTCGGTTGGCTGCCCCTGTGTCCCACATCTTCAACACGCCCTACTTGTCGTTGACCATGGGCATGAGGAGCATGGTCAACATGACAGACTACCAGTCGCTACACCAGGCTCGAGAGCACCAGGGAGCGTCAATAGAGACCAAAATTTCTGCCATATTTTTTGTCCGTCTCTCGACGCAGGTGCACTCATTGTGGTCCCCTCTGACCAGAGTGTGGCTTTGATGATTGTGATGAGCTCACCTGCTATGTAGTTCGGAGGGCTGCGGCTGTGTCCCACATCTTCAACGTGCCCTACCCTATTGTCGTTGACCATGGGCATGTGAGCATGGTCAACACGACAAACTACCTATCGCTACACCAGGCTCTAGAGCACCAGGGGAGCTAGTCAATAGAGATTTTCGCGCACTAGTGCATGTCTTCTAATATATTTAGCGTGTATAGTTGATGCTGATTTTTTAGTTATATCTTTATTTGAGCGTACCATTTGAGAAAAAAAAATGCTAGGAGATGACGGACTGACGGTGGCCACCTAGTTCGATCGTTGACCCGTTGAATACCTGTGGATAGTTGACAATAGGCCATCACAGTTAGACCTGGTGGCTATATAAGTCAGCGCACAAGGGCAGGTGGCTCCTCCACCGGTTCTTTTCTCATCGCACGCCGCAGCAGCAGCCACAACCAACTGCCCACACCTTTCCTATCCATCCGCAGCAGCAGGCAGCCCTAGCGCTCGGTGGTTGCGCGCGACCGACCGACGATCCTCGCAATCAACGCCGCCATGTTCCCGGCTCCGCCTCCTGTGCCCATGATCCCGGCCCCGATGATGGTGGGTCGCCTCCAGTTTGTGTCCGTGGGCAAGGAGAACATAGCCACGGAGCTGGAAAGAATTAGAGAGCTCCTCCCAAGGTACCGCTATGTTGCCATTGATACCGAATACCCTGGCACAATCCATGGCACGCCGGCAGGGGCCGCACTCACCCCGGCGGCACGCTACTATGCGCTTGTCAAGGCAAATGTCGATGAGATCCCCATCCTACAGCTCGGGCTGACCCTCTGCGATGAGGAAGGCAACCTCCCCATCGTCATGGACAGCGATGGTGGGCCCCTACAGCTTGCCTGGGAGTTTCACTTCTCAGACTTTGACATTGCCCGCCACCCCCACTCTATGGAGTCCGTCTAATTCCTCCAGACCCAAGGCTTTAACTTTGCCCGCGCGCTCATGCATGGCGTCCCCTCCACGGACTTCGCGGCCAGGCTCGCTGAAGTGTTGGCGAAAGTGCCGCAGCCGCTGATGTGGGTGGCATTCGGTGGCGCCTTCGACTTCGCCCACATGGTGAAGATGCTGTCCGGTGGGCAGCCGCTGCCAGAGACCCGTGGAGAGTTCCTGGCCCGGGCAAGGGATCTCCTCCATGGCATGGTGTTCGACGCCAAGTACATGGCAGAACACTGTGGCCGTGCAGAGCTATGCGCAGGCGGTCTCAGGACCGTGGCTTCCATCCTCGGCGTGCCGCAGCTCATCCCGGTGCCGCCAAGCCTTGCGGGTCCCAAAAGCCACACTGCATGCTGCATCTTCAACGTGATGAGGCTGGTCATCCACGGTGGTACCAGCTATGACGGCCTCATCGATGGTATCTACTGAGGAGGATTGCATGCCAATGTACTGGGTCGTGTGAAATAATGACTACTCCTACTAGGTTGTCTGTAGGAGTAAGACTGTGTCGTTATGTTATACATCGTCTACCTGGTTAAACTTGCACCTTGATCGTTATAATGCTACTGCTTTGAAAGTTGCACTTGTGTCCAATGAAATGACTGGTTAAATTTGTTTTGGCATGCATGTAACCAGGTTTTTCGGTTCATAACGTATGTTCCAGTCGGCTTGCTTTGACCATTCTCGCTATTTGTTGTCGCTGCCTTCTCAACGGCAATATCAAATCGCCATCTTCATCTTGGAAACAATAAAATAAATAAAAAAAATGCATGCAGCGTTTCTACAAGATGGCAGAGAGGCTGAGGGAGTCTTCTAGGAGTCCATGAGAGACTAGCGACTTCGGAGGCACTAGCGCGAAGCATACATAAGGGACTACTCCCCCCAGACACCCCCAACATGACGTACATGATCATAAGAGAAAATTACTTAGATTTCTCCAATAGGTCAATTGGCAAAAGAGAAATTCCATAAACTCTCAAGAATGTCCTAATGATCAAAAGACAAGCCTTACTAAAGGGAGCACATAATCATGTGCATATACTCATAATAAAGAAATAACATTATATTAACAGTGTACCCTTTCTTATAAGGGTACAAGGAAACAGACAAAGAATTGATGACTGAATTCATAACATAAACAATAACAAGGATTCATAATGATAATATAAATACCTTAAATTGCGCATATAATCTACCATGATGCCAATCCTGCACTGATTAGATTAGCAACATGTTAAAAGACAGAATTTAATGAATTATGATTAGCATCACCATGACAAAGAAAAGTTAGACCCTCCCACTAATGCCATCTTTAGAAGGCTTAGAAGAGGGTATTAGCTCCACTAATGTAGATTGCTAATTGACATATGAAATAATTATGACAAAAAAGCAATAACATATTTCTTAAGGAAAAGCAATTATACTTAGAGCGAGCATACAGATATAATCAATGTTGACCAGAAGATTCCCGTGTGCCACATCTAAGAATCCCATAAGGACACTAAATCCCTATGCAAGACTTCTCATTAGTTCCATCTCAATTAGACACAACTTAATCACTTGGGAGACATAAGCACAATAGGTGAAGCAATAGACATTAGAGACACATGCTGAACATGATTAGGTTTGGCCAGAAAATATTGAGGCATCCCATAATTAATGGTAAACAACATTATGTCTCTAACAAAGACTTCTCTTTGGTTCCATCCTAAGTTGAGATGACTAAATTACTTAGGAAGCACATAAGGATGATACATGGTTAGGTTCAATGCAACTTAGCTAAGGTGCCATCAACCCAAGAACAACAATATATCTCTAACCAAAATTTCCATTTTGACTAGAGGTTACAAAATCAAAACGTAATCTTAATGCTAGAGACATGCATGGTGACATAATTATTTCATTTAACTTGAGTATCAGTACCACATGATGGCAGGTCGCCACATGTTCGCAGGAGCAACTGACCGCCGGAACAGCCACAGCACGCCGGCAGGGCCACTAAATCGGCCTGGCGCCATCCACGCCAAGCCTCTACGCAGCCGCCAGCAGCACCTGTTCCTTCGCGACCCCATCGCGAGCGTGCTCTTGGCCGCTGCCGCCGCGAGTCACTTCTCACAACCCGCCGCCAGATGAATTCCCGTGCCCTCAGCCCTCACCATGCATCCATACCGCACTGCCTGACGGATGCCGGCCAGCCGCCTGCGCATCCGCCAGCCGCCCGCGTGCGGATTGCACGTCCGGGGCGTCATCTGCCACCAGGTGCGGCTCCTCCTTCAGATCCGCTCCCCCACCTCTCATCTTTTGCAGCGTCTCATCTTTTCCCTTCCCTTTCCATTTTTTTTATATGATTCGATGATTTGATTGCAGACAACATCTCCGCCCCCTTCACCATATGGGGCCTTGAGCCGGATCCACTTGCTTGTTTTTGGTTGAGGAGGATCCCTGGGCGTTGACATCGGCAAGCAAGGGAAGGTCAGGACACAAGGGAGGAAGGTCAGGGAATACATGAAGGCAGCTCCACTTGTTATGTCGAGAGGTACACAAAGGCAGCTTCACTTTGTTATCTTATCATTATTGAACGCATTACAGCAGCCATTCTGTAATTAGATTTCCAATTTCTAGGGAAGGATATAAATTGCTTTCCTATTTGCACCAGATGATTGATAACAATAACTGGAATATGATGAGCACAGCATGTATCTGATGAGCTTGACGCGCATAGGCAACAGGGATGATGTCGTATACCTGGGGCACTATCACACCTCAACTTTGATATTATGGTTAGTGACTTATTGTGTAAATTACACCTCAACTTTATGCTTAGTGACATTTGTGAGACTGAATGCTGCTAGCTGTTTGGTTATTCAACTCTACATCATTTAAGCTATTTTCACCAATATCAACTTGTTGTATTCATGATGGATATGTAAACCTTCATTTTTTCAGGTGGGAGGTAATAGATAGATGTAGTCTGATGGATGCAGCTAGCAAGCGGTTGGATTGAAGTGCTCATGGTGATTGCATTGATTAGCTAGAGATAAAAACTCTTGTAAGGACTTTCTAGTGATGAATCATTTTGTAAAGAGTGCCAACAAACCATATGAGATGTAAGACATGATTATGGTTATAATTAATTGTGAGCTATATGTTCACTTATGTTTCTCATGAGTGTGTATTGTCTAATATGGTTAAGATTGATTGTCTCGTTAATATTGATTGTATGATTAGTTAATGTATGAGTAGATGATATTATGTGGTTATTTTCTGTATGGGTAGCGTTAGATAGTTGGTTGTTATAAATATATAGTCCGATCATTGAAAAGCGTCAAACCATGTGTCGGGATATGTACACAATATTGACTAATAGTTGGTTGGTATACGTGGGTCGGTCGGTATAAGTTTATAGCGACGCCACTATCAGTGATAGACCGGGTCGGTCGGTATAGTTCTATACCTACTGATCGTAGGTCACTGTGTCGATTTGTACCGACCGACATATGACGCTATAGATAGGCTATATTTGGAAATAAAAGCTAGGAGATGGCATACTGACGGTGGCCAGCTAGTTCGGTCGTTGACGTGTTGGAAACCCATGGATAGTAGAAACTAGGTTATTTAGTACCTCGTGCGGGATTGACAGAGGTGACATTGGAAACCTATGGACCCCAAGGTCATGTCCGAGTCAAAGAGCGGATAGTTCACACGTGTCCATGGTTGTGGGACTTGTTGCTTATATAAGTTAGCACACAAGGGCAGGTGGCTCCTCTACCAGCTCTTTCACCGTCGCAGGTTGCAACAGCAGCAACAAGCAACCGCCAACGCCTCTCCTGTACATCCACAGCCACAGGCAGCCCTAGCGCTTCCGTGGATGGTGCGGCCGACCAACGATCTCTACAACCGAAGCCGCAATGTTTCTAGCCCCGCTAGTGGCGCCTGTGATCCCGACCGCAGCAATGATGGCCAACCTCCCGTTTGTGTTCGTGCGCAATGAGAACTTCACTTTGTGGAACTAGAAAGAATTGAAAACCTGGTCCAGAGGTACCGCTACATCGTCATAGACACCAATACCTTGACATAGTCCATAACGTGTCGACGGGGGCCAGACTACCCCCAAAGGCACGGTGCTATGCGCTTGTCAAGGCAAACATCTGTCACACTCTGTTTTAAAGAACAAAACCAGGCGAGCCATATGTGTGCCCAGGAAGTCCAAACATACAACAACAGAAGCAACAATATCAGAAACAATGCTATATAATGGAAATATACTTCTAATTAACACTAACATCAGAGTATCATGGAATGAGAATTAATCTTTAGGCTCAATCTTCATAGAGATGGCTGACTGGGGGCTGCGTCTGGCAAGCACTTCTATCAGTTTTCTAAAAATATCCTTCGTAACTCTATCACTCTTCTGATTAACTCTTTCTAGTAGAATGGAGTAGTAGAAAATAGCAAGAGTGAGCACATATCGTACTCAACAAGTATAACCAGGGGTTCATGAGGCTCAATTAGGGTTTGACTGCATTTAGCTTTTATATGTATATAACATGTTCATCATTGGATAGCAAATGTCAAGGTAGCATATTTAATCCCATAACCACATAATCAATGTATACAAGAATTAAGAATAACACATATAAACAATATAATAAATCATCATTTATCATCATTAATCATGTTTAACAGTGACCATCTATTCTGTTAGTTTTCCGGACCGCCCGTATCCATGGGCACAGCTAGTATACCAGATTTAACACTCTGCAGAGGTTGTACATCTTTACCCATGAGTCATGATTTACCCTTTCGCCCGAGGTAGCTAATCTCTTAACCCCCTTCCAAGGGAGGTCGGCAGGGTTCGCTATAAAGCCTTTCAAAGGTTTGTCTAACATGTTAGGGCCATTAGATTCACTCAGCAGGCAGATATAGAGCCCTCTTCCATGGCACATAACACACAACCTATACACAGGGACAGAGGCTGCACTATACCCAACGTGTCTAGCCATTCTTACACCATTTAAGGTAATCGCTAACAAGCTAGAAAAGATCCTCATACTGAGCTAAAGCCAAAGCCATATAGCCCTCATGGTTATAGAGTTACAGATAAATCTTTATCTACTCACAACACAAAGTCAAGCAATAAACAAGCATCAAGCCCATGAAGTTAATTTGGAACAATTTATAATTTCCTATAACTAAATTTGCACTAACCCAACTAAATATGGCAAATCTTATACAAATATTAAATTCATTTATATTTATTTAGTGTTTTCTATGCACAACTCAAATTTGAAAATTTTGGGGTGTGACAACATCGACGAGATCCCCGCCCTACAACTCAAGCTAACCCTCTGTGATGAGGAAGTCAACCTGCCCGTCGTCTCGAACGTGACAATGCCCTGGCACCCTGCAGCTCGCATTGGAATTCCACTTCTCGGACTTTCACATCGCCCACAACCCCCACTCCTCGGAGTCCATCCACTTCCTCAAGGCCTAGGGCTTCAACTTCGCCCGCGTGCGTTCATTGAAGGAGAATTCTACCTTCCTTTTATTGCATTTATGTCTTCACCATGCAAGCATATTCATTCAATGTTTTTCCTTGGGAATACAAAGAACTCATAATTCTTCATGTAATTTGTTTTTGAGTGTGGGGGTATAAGTAGAGGCCATGGTAGGATTTGGCCAATCTCAAGGACCACCTTGCACACACACACACACACACACACACACACACACACACACACACACAATTTCACACAATATAGTGACTCACAGACACACACACACACAAACCAAGGAAATGTAAATTTACTGCACTCCACGATCACTGGATGAACTGCAAGCGCAGATGGTAGATTACTGTCTATTTTGTTTGCAACGAGATCTGTGCAATTCAGCTAATATAATATAATCCATATATACTCTATTTTATCGAATAATCTATTTATTCTATAGAAGAAACTGAAAGTAAACACATATTGACATATTGTTTTCTTTGACTACCGGGAATACCAGAGACGGCAGCCCAAAATTCTGCAGCGACATCTACTGGCCAGGTTCAAAAGGTGCCAGGTTTTGCCAAGTTTCAGGGTAAAAATTTTATGTACTTTATACAAATTTATTCAGTCATCTTGGAACACAACACTAAAAGCTATACTACTTCATTGCTTCCACAATCTTTACCCTTTTGCATCCGGATGATTGTTTACCCTGGGCATGCAAGTGCTGATGATTGTGGCCATAGCAATTGTGAGAATGCGGTTAAAATCAGCAACGGCATGGAAGGAAAGTTGGTGAAACAAAACAGGAGTTTTCCCGGAGAACTGGATATGCTGTTATATCGCATCAATAATGCTAACCCAGATGAAACACTTGATGGCATTGGTATGTTATCTGTACGTATATACAGTCTTATGCTAGATCCATTTTTGTTCCCTTTTTATACATTCTAGCATACTAATAGAAAGTTTGGAATCACAAATAACTTTATCCACATGGTTTATCCACACATGCAAAATTATTAATCTATTCTTGTGTTCGTTCATGATAATAAATATTGCAAATATGGGAACCGAAGAAAAAATAAGCCACAAAATTTTGCAAGCGTTGTGCAAAATAGGTATACTTTTCTATGTTTCCCTTTTTTTCTAGCTAGGGCAATGATCTTGTTTCCTGTACCTTATGGTAGCATTGTCTAAGGATTGATGAATCAACATGACATTGATGTAGCTTACCATTGTTGAACCAGTAGAGAATTGCTTGATGATATCAGATTGATGTGCTTCTGAAATAACTTGTTTCCATTCCCGAAAAAAACTTCTTTCCTACAACGATCAGGTTTTGTTGACTATATGGTTCATTTAATTGGAGCAGTGATTTTTTTTGCAGAGTGCAGTAAATATATTCTCTCTCTCTCTCTCTCTCTCTCTCTCTCTCTTTATGTACATATATATATATAATATTAAACAGCCAAAAAATTTGCCATATATATTTTTTGGTCCATATCTTGACGCGGGTGCACTCATTGTTGCCCCCTGGCCAGATGTGTGGCTTCGATGATCATGACGACTTCGCGCGCTATGTGGTTCAGATGGCTGCCGCTGTGTCCCACATCATCAACGCGCCCTACCTGTCATTGACCATGGGCATGAGGAGCATGGTTAACATGACAGACTACCTATCGCTACACCAGGCTCGAGAGCATGAGGGAGCGTCAATAGAGGCCAAAATTTCTGCCATATTTTTTGTTCGTCTCTCGACACAGGGGCACTCATTGCATGTGGCCCCCTCTGACCAGATGTGTGGCTTATCGCGATGATCTCACCCGCTATGTGGTTTGGATGGCTGCTGCTGTGTCCCACATCTTCAACACGCCCTAGCTGTTGTTGTTGACCATGGGCATGAGGAGCATGGTCAACACAATAGACTACCTATGGGTACACCAGGCTCGAGAGCACCAGGGAGCCTAGTCACTAGAGATTTTCACGCACTAGTGCATGTTTTCTAATAGATTGAGCGCATATAGTTGATGCTGGTTTTTTAGTTATATCTTTATTTGAGCGTACCATTTGGAAAAAAAGCTAGGAGAAGATGGACTGACGGTGGCCATCTAGTTCGATTGTTGATCCTTTGGAAACCCATGGATAGTTGACACTAGTCCATTGCAGTTGGACCTGGTGCCTATATAAATGAGTGAACAAGGGCAGGTGACTCCTCCACCAGTTCTTTTCTCATTGCAGGCAGTAGCAGCAGCCACAACCAATAACTGCCCACGCCTCTCCTGTCCATCCGCAGCAGTAGGGAGCCCTAGCGCTTCAGTGGTTGGCGTGGCCGACCGACGATCCTCGCAACCGACGCCGCCATGTTCCCGGCTCCACCTCCTGCGCCATGATCCTAGCCCGGGTGATGGTGGGTCGCCTCCAGTTTGTGTCCATGGGAAAGGAGAACATCACCACAGAGCTGCAAAGAATCAAAGAGCTCCTCCCTAGGTACCGCTATGTCGCCATCGATACCGAATACCCTAGCACCGTCCATGAGGTGCCGGTCGGGGGGGCAGGGCGGCTCACCCCGGTGGCATGCTACTATGCGCTTGTCAAGGCAAACATCGATGAGGTCCCCATTCTGCAGGTCGGACTCACCCTTTGCGATGAGGAAGGAAACCTTCCTGTCATCGTGGATGTCGATGGTGGGCCCCTACAACTTGCCTAGGAGTTCCACTTCTCAGACTTTGACATTGCCCACCACCCCTACTATACGGAGTCCGTCCATTTCCTCTAGACCTAGGGCTTCAACTTTGCCCACGCGCTCGTGCACAACGTCCCCTCCACGGACTTCATGGGCAAGCTTGCCGAAGTGTTGGCAAAGGTGCCGCAGCCGCTGATGTGGGTGGTGTTTGGCGGCGCCTTCGACTTTGCCCACATGGTGAAGATGCTATCCGTTGGGCAGCCACTACCCAAGACCCATGGAGAGTTCATGGCCCGAGCAAGGCATCTCCTCCATGGCCTGGCGTTTGACGCCAAGTACATGGGAAAACACTCTGGCCGTGCAGAACTATGCGCTGGCGGGCTCAGGACTATGGCTGCCATCCTCGGCATGCCGCAACTCATCCTGGTATCGCCAAGCCTTGCGGGTCCCAAAAGCCACACTGCATTTTGCATCTTCAATGTGATGAGGCTGGTCGTCCACGGTGGTGCCAGCTATGACGGCCTCATTGATGGCATATACTAAGGAGGATTGCATGCCACCATATTGGGTCGTATGAAATAATGACTACTCCTACCACTACTAGATCCAGGGTCTTTGCCAAGGGCCCGAAACGCTCGGCAAAGAGGGCATTGTCGTTGACAAAGGCTTTGCCGAACATAGCCCTCGGCAAAGGCCTTTCGACAATGCAGTTATCGGCAATGATATCTTTGCCGAGAGCCACAACCCTGGCTCTCGGCAAAGGCTTTGCCAAGAGCCGGACGGCTCTCAGCAAATGCCATCGCCATGACGTCCCCAATCACTATACCATCCCCCAAGTATTGTATAGTCTTTGTCGAGAGCTGCATGTCTGGCGCTTGGCAAAGCAGTTGCCAAGGGCCGGAGGGCTCTTGACAAAGTGCATCGCCGTGACGATCTCAAAAATCTTTGCCGAGAGGGGAGCATCGGAGCTCTTGGCAAAGAGTTTCCAATTTTTTTTAAAAAAATACACTTTGCCGAGTGATCCTCCATAGCTCTCGGCAAAGCTGGTGTTCTGGGTGTTCCAAAATTCCCAGGTTTGACGAGGGCATGGCCATAGCCCTCGGCATAGCAACAAGATTTTTTTTGTTTTTTTAATTTCTAGTCACACGATAAACAGATATATAGCAATGCATAACATATTAACCACATCCACATCACCATAACCACATCCACATCCACATCACATAATTCACATATGCCAACATAAACAAGTGTCCATGTATCACCAACATAAACAAGCGACAACGGAGGCGCCAAACTGCTCACGACGACGGTCCGGGCTGGGAAGAAGGCACCAATCTCAAGGACCCCCTTGCTGACACACACACACACAACACACACACAACACACACACACAACACACACACACACACACAATTTCACACAATATAGTGACTCACAGACACACACACAAAAACCAAGGAAATGTAAATTACTGCACTCCACGATCACTGGATGAACTGCAAGCGCAGATGGTAGATTACTGTCTATTTTGTTTGCAACGAGATCTGTGCAATTCAGCTAATATAATATAATCCATATATACTCTATTTTATCGAATAATCTATTTATTCTATGGAAGAAACTGAAAGTAAACACATATTGACATATTGTTTTCTTTGACTACCGGGAATACCAGAGACGGCAGCCCAAAATTCTGCAGCGACATCTACTGGCCAGGTTCAAAAGGTGCCAGGTTTTGCCAAGTTTCAGGGTAAAAATTTTATGTACTTTATACAAATTTATTCAGTCATCTTGGAACACAACACTAAAAGCTATACTACTTCATTGCTTCCACAATCTTTACCCTTTTGCATCCGGATGATTGTTTACCCTGGGCATGCAAGTGCTGATGATTGTGGCCATAGCAATTGTGAGAATGCGGTTAAAATCAGCAACGGCATGGAAGGAAAGTTGGTGAAACAAAACAGGAGTTTTCCCGGAGAACTGGATATGCTGTTATATCGCATCAATAATGCTAACCCAGATGAAACACTTGATGGCATTGGTATGTTATCTGTACGTATATACAGTCTTATAGATCCATTTTGTTCCCTTTTCGTACATTCTAGCATACTAATAGAAAGTGTGGAATCACAAATAACTTTATCCACATGCAAAATTATTAATCTATTCTTGTGTTTGTTCGTGATAATAACTATTGCAAATATGGGAACCGAAGAAAAAATAAGCCACAAAATTTTGCTAGCATTGTGCAAAATAGGTATACTTTTCTATGTTTCCCTTTTTTTCTAGCTAGGGCAATGATCTTGTTTCCTGTACCTTAGGGTAGCATTGTCTAAGGATTGATGAATCAACATGACATTGATGTAGCTTAGCATTGTTGAACCAGTAGAGAATTGCTAGCTTGTTGATATCAGATTGATGTGCTTCTGAAATAACTTGTTTCCATTCCTGAAAAAAACTTCTTTCCAACAACGATCAGGTTTTGTTGACTATATGGTTCATTTAATTGGAGCAGTGATTTTTTTTGCAGAGTGCAGTAAATATATTCTCTCTCTCTCTCTCTCTATATATATATATATATGTACATATATATATATATATAATATTTAACAGCCAAAAAATTTGCCATATATATTTTTTGGTCCATATCTTGACGCAGGTGCACTCATTGTTGCCCCCTGGCCAGATGTGTGGCTTTGATGATCATGATGACTCCGCGCGCTATGTGGTTCAGACGGCTGCCGCTGTGTCCCACATCATCAACGCGCCCTACCTGTTTTTTACCATGGGCATGAGGAGCATGGTCAACATGACAGACTACCTATCGCTACACCAGGCTCGAGAGCATGAGGGAGCGTCAATAGAGGCCAAAATTTCTGCCATATTTTTTGTTCGTCTCTCGACACAAGGGCACTCATTGCATGTGGCCCCCTCTGACCAGATGTGTGGCTTATCGCGATGACCTCACCCGCTATGTGGTTTGGATGGCTGCTGGTGTGTCCCACATCTTCAACACGCCCTAGCTGTTGTTGTTGACCATGGGCATGAGGAGCATGGTCAACACAACAGACTACCTATGGGTACACCAGGCTCGAGAGCACCAGGGAGCCTAGTCAATAGAGATTTTCACGCACTAGTGCATGTCTTCTAATAGATTTAGCGCATATAGTTGATGCTGGTTTTTTAGTTATATCTTTATTTGAGCGTACCATTTGGAAAAAAAAGCTAGGAGAAGATGGATTGACGGTGGCCAGCTAGTTCGATCGTTGATCCGTTGGAAACCCATGGATAGTTGACACTAGTCCATTGCAGTTGGACCTGGTGCCTATATAAGTGAGTGCACAAGGGTAGGTGGCTCCTCCACCAGTTCTTTTCTCATTGCAGGCAGTAGGAGTAGCCACAACCAATAACTGCCCACGCCTCTCCTTTCCATTCGCAGCAGTAGGGAGCCCTGGCGCTTCGGTGGTTGGCGTGGCCGACCGACGATCCTCACAACCGACGCCGCCATGTTCCCGGCTCCACCTCCTGCGCCCATGATCCCAGCCCGGGTGATGGTGGGTCGCCTCCAGTTTGTGTCCATGGGAAAGGAGAACATCACCACAGAGCTGGAAAGAATCAAAGAGCTCCTCCCAAGGTACTGCTATGTCGCCATCGATACCGAATACCCTGGCACCGTCCATGGGGTGCCGGCGGGGGGGCCGTGCTCACCCCGGCGGCATGCTACTATGCGCTTGTCAAGGCAAGCATCGATGAGGTCCCCATTCTGCAGATCGTGCTCACCCTTTGCGATGAGGAAGGAAACCTTCCTGTCATTGTGGATGTCGATGGTGGGCCCCTACAGCTTGCCTAGGAGTTCCACTTCTCAGACTTTGACATTACCCACCACCCCTACTATACGGAGTCTGTGCATTTCCTCTAGACCTAGGGCTTCAACTTTGCCCACACGCTCGTGCACGATGTCCCCTCCACGGACTTCGTGGGCAAGCTTGCCGAAGTGCTGGCAAAGGTGCCGCAGCCGCTGATGTGGGTGGTGGTTGGCGGCGCCTTCGACTTTGCCCACATGGTGAAGATGTTGTCCGGTGGGCAGCCACTATCCAAGACCCATGGAGAGTTCATGGCCCAAGGGATCTGCTCAGAACTATGCGCTGGCGGGCTTAGGACTGTGGCTGCCATCCTCGGCATGTCGCAGCTCATCCTGTTACCGCCAAGCCTTGCGGGTCCCAAAAGCCACACTGCATGTTGCATCTTCAATGTGATGAGGCTGGTCGTCCACGGTGGTGCCAGCTATGACGGCCTCATTGATGGCATCTACTAAGGAGGATTGCGTGCCACCTTATTGGGTCGTACTCCCTCCGTCCCATGATAGAAGGCGCAATTCCTCAAGCACCAAGACCAAGAAGCAAATTAACTCCTACACGTTAAAGCTACTTTTGTTGTCCATCCAATTTAATGCCACATTGCATGCGTGCATTGAGAAAGGGCGTAGCCAATTAGCTTCCAACATTCGTGCATGCATGCTGCACAAATGCATTGGTGTGGGAGATAATATTGATTATTTAGTCTTGCATTAGATGCTGCATGCGGAAGTTTAAGTCCAGGCGCCTTCTATCATGGGACGGAGGAAAAAACAGTTACGCCTTGTATCTTGAGACGGAGGGAGTATGAAATAATGACTACTCCTACCACTACTAGATCTAGGGTCTTTGCCGAGGGCCCGAAACGCTCGGCAAAGAGGGCATTGCCGTTGACAAAGGCTTTGCCGAACATAGCCCTCGGCAAAGGCCTTTCGACAATGCAGTTATCGACAATGATCTATTTGCCGAGAGCCACAACCCTGGCTCTCGGCAAAGGCTTTGCCAAGAGCCGGACGGCTCCTCAGCAAATGCCATCGCTGTGACGTCCCCAATCACTATACCATCCCCAAGTATTGTATAGTCTTTGCCGAGAGCTGCATGTCTGGCGCTTGGCAAAGGAGTTGCCGAGGGCCGGAGGGCTCTTGATAAAGTGCATCACCGTGACGTTCCTGAAAATCTTTGCCGAGAGCGGAGCATCGGAGTTCTTGGCAAAGAGTTTCCAATTTTTTTAAAAAATACGCTTTGCCGAGAGATCCTCCATAGTTCTCGGCAAAGCTGGTGTTCTGGGTGTTCCAAAATTCCCAGGTTTGCCGAGGGCATGGCCATAGCCCTCGGCAAAGCCACAAGATTTTTTTTGTTTTTTTAATTTCCAGTCACAAGATAAACAGATATATAGCAATGCATAACATATTAACCACATCCACATCCACATCACATAATTCACATATGCCAACATAAACAAGTGTCCATGTATCACCAACATAAACAAGCGACAACGGAGGCGCCAAACTGCTCACGACGACGGTCCGGGCTGGGAAGGAGGCGCCAATCTCAAGGACCCCCTTGCTGACACACACACACACACATCTCTCTCTCACACACACAAAGCCAAGGAAATGTAAAATTATTGCAATCCACGTTCACAAATGGTAGAATATTTCAATTCATTTCTAGTCTAGCGAAAGTCTATGTTTTGATATCGCAATACTATGGGTTGGTATTTAGCACATATAGATGACGCTGGTTTTTTTTTTTTAATTATATCTTTTTGTGAACTTACCATTTGGAAATAAAAGCTAGGAGACAACGAACTAACGGTGGCCAGCTAGTTCGGTAGTTGACATGTTGGAAATAAAAGCTAGTGCCGATAGTTGACACAAGGGCAGGTGGCTCCTCCACTGCCACTGGTTCTTTCCACGGAGCAGGCCGCAACAGCAGCCACGTACAAGCAACGGCCCATGCCTCTCACGTACACATCCGCAGCCACAGGCAGACCTAGGTCATGGTCACGCCGGCTTGGGCCACACTAACGCCGTCGGTGTGCTACTACACGCTTGTCAAGGCAAACATCGACGAGATCCCTAACCTGCAGCTCAGGCTCACCCTCTGCGATTGGGAAGTAAACCTCCCCCTCATCACAGACGTCGACGGTGCCCCGGCCCCCTGCAGCTCTCTCCTGGGAGTTGCACTTCTCGGACTTTGATCTCACCCATGACAGATGACACCCACTCCAAGGAGTCCGTCCACTTCCTCAGGGCCTAGGGCTTCACTTCGCCCGTGTGCGTTGATTCAATGATAATTCTACCTTCCTTTTTGTTCCATGTGTGTCTCTACCATGCAAGCATATTCATTCAATGTCGTTGTTCCTTGGGAGAGGATCCATCATTCTTCATATAATTTATTTTTGAGTGTGGGGGGTATAAGTAGAGGCCATGATCGGTCTTGGCCAATCTCAAGGATCCCCTCGAACACACACAATATAGAGACACACACAAGTGGAATATTGTATATTTTGTTTACAACGATTTGTGCAATTCAGCTAATATAATCCATTTATACTGTATTTTAATGAATAATCTATTTACGCTATAGAAGAAACTGAAAATAAACACATATTCTTTTTTTTACTACCTGGAATACCAGAGACGGCAGCCCAAAATTCTGCAGTGGCATATTGTCCAGGTTCAAAAGGTGCCTGGTTTTGCCAAGTTTCAGGGTGAAAATTTTGTGTACTTTATTCAAACTTATTCAGTCATCTTCAGGCGCAACACTAAAATTAAGCTATACAGTAGTCTTTGATCTCTCTAAATATGAATGGGGAAGCCAACACGTTTCCCGCTGCCATGCATGTTTATTCTGTGACTCTGAACTACCCCAGTTTGCCATTGAAGTCATTGGAAGAAATGGATGCACCATTCGGGGGGTCTCTTATCTCCCGGGTAGTGTCCCTATTAAATTGAATTCTCAGGACCTCATCGAGATTGCTGGCATAAAATTCTACTTTCTCCTACCATATTTGCCACTCTTCCTGCTCGGGATACTACTTCACTGCCTCCATACAATCTTCACCCTGTTGCACCCTGAAAATTACCCTGGGCATCCAAGTGCTGGTGATTGTGGCCTGCAAGGAAAGTTGGTGAAACAAAACTAATGCTGACCCAGATGGAACACTTGATGGATGTGGTATGCTGCCCCCCCCCCCCCCCCCCCAACACACACACACACACACAATATAGACTCTCTCTCTCTCTCACACACACACACACACACAAAACCAGGCAAATGTAAATTTACTGCACTCCACGAACACAGGATGAACTGCATGCACGGACGATGATAGAATATTTCAATTCTGTTCCAGTCTATGTTTTGATATTGCAGTGCTATGGGTTTGTATTTAGCACGAATATATAGTTGACACGGGATTTCTTTTACTTATATCTTTTTGTGAGCATACACAATTTGGAAATAAAAGCTTGGAGATGGCAGACTGACGGTGGCCAGTTCGCTCAGTTCGTTCACCCGTTGGAAACCCGTGGATAGTTGACACTGGGTTATTAAATACATACCTTGCGCGGGACAGACAGAGGTGATGCTGGAAACCCATGGACCCCAAGGTCAACTTGAATAGTTCACACGCGGCAGTCATAGTCGGACCTGGTGCCCTATATAAGGGCCTGTTTAGATTGGAAATAAGAATTTTTTAGATGTCACATCGAATGTGTCGGAAGGATGTCGGGAGAGGGTTTTAGAAATTAATAAAAAACAAATTACATAGCTCGTCAGGAAACTGCAAGACAAATCTATTAAGTATAATTAATCTATCATTAGCACATGTGGGTTACTGTAGCACTTAAGGCTAATCATGGGGTAACTAGGCTTAAAAGATTCGTCTCGCGATTTTCAACCAAACTGTATAATTAGTTTATTTTTTTATGTACATTTAATGTTCTATGCATATGTTTAAAGATTCGATGGGATGGATGAAAAATTTTTGGGTGGAGAACTAAACAGGCCCTAAGTTAAACAAGGGCAGGTGGCTCCACCACTGGTTCTTTCCTTGCAGGCTGCTGCTGCAGCCACAAGGCAACCACCCATATATACCTCTCCCGTACATCTGCAGCCGCAGGCAGCCCTAGCGCTAGCTTCCGGTGGTTGGCACGGCCGACCAATGATCCCTGCAACCGATGCTGCCATGTTCCTAGCTCTGCCTCTGGCACCCATGATCATGGCTCCGACGATGGTGGGCTGCCTCCAGTTCGTGCCCATGGGCAAGGAGAACTTCACTGTAGAGCTGGACAAAATCAAAAAGCTGTTTCTGCGATACCGCTACATCGCCATACAACGAATACCCCGGCACCGTCACAGCGCGCTGGTGGGGGCAACACTGACCCTGGCGGCACGCTACTACGTGCTTGTCAAGGCAAACATCGACGAGGTCCCCACCCTGCAGCTTGCGCTAACCGTCTGCGATGAGGAGGTCGACAGACGTCGACGGTGCCGCGGCCCCTGCAGATCGGCTGGGAGTTCCACTACTCGGACTTCGACGTCACCCACGACCCCCACGCCATGCCTACCGGACTCAGGAGCTTTGCCGTGTGCCTCAGGCACAGGGCAAAATGCCCAAAGCACACGGTAAATACTTTGCCGTGCGCTGCACACGGCAAAGAGTGCACGACACAGTAGCTGACGGTGAAGACCATCTTTGCCGTGTGCTAGCCGCGGGGCACACGACAAAACCTAATGCCGTGTATCTTTTTGGCACTCGGCACACAAAAGCAACGTAACGGCCGCCATCGCAGTAACGGCCAGCTTTGCTGTGCGCCACGTCACAGGGCTCACGTCACCCACGACCCCCACTCCATATGGAGTCCGTCCACTTCCTCTGGGCCTAGGACTTCACTTCAACCGCGCGCGTTCATTCAAGGATAATTCTACTTTTCTTTATTGCATTTGTGTCTTCACCATTCAAGCATATTCATTCAATGTTTTTCCTTGGGAGTACAAAGGACCCACCTCATTCTTCATGTAAATTTCTGAGTGTGGGTGTCACTACATGAAAACTGGACTTTGCCGACTACTAAAATCCTTTGCCACCTGCCAAAGATAGGGCAGTCGGCAAAGATTTTCTTTGCCGACCACATTTAAAAGCAGTCGGCAAAGAATTCTTTGCCGACTGCCCAACTATCCTGGCAGGTGGCAAAGAAAGGCTGGTGGCAAAGGTGGCTGCCTGGCAGGTGGCAAAGAAAAGCTGGTGGCAAAAGTGGCGGGTAACTAACGGCGCCCATCTCCGTCCCCTTTGCCACCTGCCAAGCCGTTAGGCAGTCGGCAAAGATAAAAATTTTTATTTTTGAAATTTGAATTTAGGTTTTAGACATTCAATGTCGTCACTTGCTCCAAACTTCCTCAAACTTTTTTCATAGCCTCCACATGCAATAAGAGTGAACCTTATAAACTTTCGTGATTTTGTGACCCTTTTTGCTATATTTTGTAAATTAATTTCTTTTAATTGTATTTTCCACCGCAGAATCCTACTTTGAACTGCAGGTGCATCAAATAATGAAACTTAGCCATTCGAAAAATGATATTCATGTTAGAGAGTCTATTTTAAGGTTGTTTCCCGAAACTCACCCAAAATTTTGATGTCTTTATCCACGGGACATGACCATCCAGGTGTGTTAGAGGTGATTTTTAATTATATAAAATTCAAACAAAGTCAGAAAATTACGAAACTTGGCGAGGTGTCATGTTATCACATGTGGAAGCTATAAAAAAATTTTGAGAAAGTTTGGAGCAAGTTGCAGTATCAGATGAACAAAACCCAGACATTTCCAATATGATGGTATGTGATCACATGCGGATGAGTTTGGGTTTTGTACATCTAACATCATAACTTGCTCCAATTTTTTTCAAAATTTTATCATAGGCTCCTCATGTGATAACATGACACCTCAACAAGTTTTGTAATTTTTCTTATTTTGTTTGAATTTTATATAATTAAAAATCACTTCTACCACACTTGGATGATCATGTTCCGTGGACAAGGACTTCAAATATTTAGGTCAATTTTTGGATATGGTCTAACAATATATTATTCAACATGAATATCATTTTTCGAATGGCTAAGTTTTACTATTTCATGCACCTATAGTTCATAGTAGGATTATGGAGCGGAAAAATCAATTTAAAGAAATTAATTAATGAAATATAGCAAAAAAAGTCAAAAAATCACAAAAAAATTTTGAGGTTTAATGTTATCACATGTGGACCCTATAGAAAAAATTTGAGAAACTTTGGAGCAAGTTGCAGTATCAGATGAACAAAAACCAGACATTTCCAATATGATGACATGCGATTACATGCGCAAGTGTTTGAGTTTTGTACATCTGACGTCACAACTTGCTCCAAAAATTTTCAAATATTTATCATAGGCTCCTCATGTGATAACATGACACCTCAACAAGTTTCGTAATTTTCCAATTTATTTTGAGTTTTATATAATTAAAAGTCACTTCTACCCCACTTGGATGATCATGTTCCGTGGACAAGGACTTCAAAATTTTGGGTTAGTTTTTGGATATGGTCTAAAAATACAATATTCGACATGAATATCATTTTTCGAATGGCTAAGTTTTACTATTTCATGCACCTATAGTTCATAGTAGGATTATGCAGCGGAAAAATCAATTTAAAGAAATTAATTAATGAAATATAGCAAAAAAAGTCAAAAAATCACAAAACTTTTTGAGGTTTAATGTTATCACATGTGGACCCTATAGAAAAAATTTGAGAAAGTTTGGAGCAAGTTGCAGTATTAGATGAACAAAAACCAGACATTTCCAATATGATCATATGTGATCACATGCGGATAACATGACACGTCAACAAGTTTTCTTAATTTTCCGAATTCGACTGAGTTTTATATAATTAAAAATCACTTCTACCACACGTGGATGATCATGCATGTTCCGTTGACATGGACTTTAAAATTTTAGGTCAATTTTTGAATATGGTCTAAAAATACATTATTCAACATGAATATCATTTTTCGAATGCCTAGGTTTTATTATTTCATGAACCTGCAGTTCAAAGTTGAATTATACTATGGACAATTCAATTAAACAAAATAAATTAACGAAATATAGCCAAAGAGGTAAGAAAATCACGAAACTTTTTTAGGTTTCATTTAATCACATCTGGAGCCTATAATAAAAATTTCAAAAATTTTTGAGCAAGTTGAGGCTGCAAATAAATTGGAAAAAAAATCTTTACCCACTGTTCTAATTCTAGGCAGTCGGCAAAGGGTTTTTTAATTAAAATATACCGTGCCTTTGCCGACTGCCTTTCCCGGTAGCAGTCGGCAAAGGACTTAACCTAAAAGCCCAGCCCATATCCATGCCAACCTTATACTACCAGGCAACGCATAGTAATTTGTAAAAAAAAAAAAGAAACACGCAGCACAGCGCCGGCTCCACCGCACGCAGCACAGCGCGACTCCCGCACGCAGCACGCCGCCGCCGCCGCCGCAGTCCCGTCGTCGATCTGCGCCCTGCGCCCCCGCCTCCCCTGCGCCCTGAGCTCGCACCCGCGCCTCCTCCCCTGCCGTCGACCGCCTGGCCGCCCGGCCGCCCGCCCGCCCCGGCGCCCCGGCTGCTTCGGTCCGGCCGCTCCGGCAGCCCTGCCGCGCCGCGCCCCGTGGGCAAGTCCGCTCCGGCCCCAGGCTCGTCCGAACCCGTGGGCAAGAGGCTCGTCCTCTTCGTTCTTCATCTAGGCCAACGACGACGGCAGGGGGCAGCGCTCCACTCCAGGCGAGAAGCAGCAGGGCAGGGCGCGCTCCACTCCTGGCGGCCACGTTGGGGCGGCGGGGGCCTGCTGGTGGCTTGGGACTCCTTGTGGCTGCCGGATCTACAGGGCAGTGGCCGACCGAGGGAGATCAGGAGGGGCAGCGGCCGGCAGCGGTACCGGCACAACTCCCGAACACCGGTAGTCCACCAGGACGACTGAAGGTGAGGAATTTGATTTCCCGATTTCTCTTTGTATTTTGTTAGAGGCTGCATTTTCCTGGATTCTGATAATTCTCTCTTTAGGCCATTAAATTTTGATTATATTGTCATTTATTAGAGGCTTCATTTTTCTTCAAAGCGGTTTGTAGTTTCATGAGTTTCCTTCTCACTACTACAGAATAGGCATTGGTCGATGCCCAAAATGGCCAAAAACCTCGGCCTTTTTGCGGCCCGGGGTTAAAGGCCCCTTTAACACCGGTTCGTAATACGAACTGGTGCTAAAGGGTCCTGTCCAACGGCTACTGACAGGTGCTGTCGGGGCGGAGACCCTTTAGCACCGGTTCGTGTTACCAACCGGTGCTAGCACCGGCCAGCGCCACAGGCCGAGGCAAAGCCTTTAGCACCGGTTTGTGTTACAAACCGGTGCTAAAGTGTTACCCTTTAGCACCGGTTTTGTTTGTGAACCGGTTCTAAGGGTCCGGTTTATATGCCGGATCACTTCTCCTCTCTGTCCATTTGAAACCGAGAGCACCATTCACCATTGTTGTTCTTGGAGCTTCTTCTTCCTCATTTGTTCTTCGTCTCCGACGCCCATTGTTGATCTTCTTCGACTCCGTCATCGTTTCTTCGTGTTTGGAGGTGACTAACTTTTGTCTTTCTTGTCTTTTTCATGTTGTTTTTGGCTTGTGATGTTCCCATTATTTTTAGCTCAAATCCACGTTGTTATTTAGAATCATTTCACATGAATTAGTATCCATATATATATATATATCATATTTCATGGTTGACCTAGTATTAATGTAGTTTGCAAGAATGAATTATAGTATATTTTTATGATATTAGAAAGTAGGATAGTTCAAATTAATTGGTTTGTTAATATCACTTGATTTATTTTTATTACTACATATAATGTCCATTTTATCATACATGTTTAAATGTGGAATTTATAATTGTTTAAAAATTGAGTATAGATAGTAGATGGCAACCGTGACCGGGTCTTCGGTCTCTCAACGGGTTCAAAAGTGCATTTTAGTTTTGGTTTTTTTAGTGCTAGTTGCGATTGTATTTGTTGTAGCCAAGCTTTCCTAAATTAATCAACTATGTATCTTAGACATGTTGTGCAATAAAATGAGAAACTATAGGTGTGCATAGTTTTCATAATATATATGTTATATTTAATGCAGATGGTAACACGTAATTGGATGTATAATGCCGATCGGCGCTCCGAAGAGTTCATTAATGGTGTGCACTATTTTTTAAGTGTGGCTGAGTCTTAAGAGAGACGGTTTCATGTGCTGTCCATGTGCCGTGTGTAAGAATTTGACGGAATATTCTAACTCAAGAACTCTTCATTCACACTTATTAAAGTCTGGTTTCGTACCAAACTATATTTGTTGGACCAAACATGGAGAAAGCGGGATTATAATGGATGAAGGTGAAGAAGAAGAAGAATTGGACCATGCCAATATTATTGTTCAGTACGGTGGCTTCAATGATGTTGCAATGGGGGAAGATAATGAAGAAGAGGTGGCGGCAGAAGATGATCGGGGCGATGATGCTTTTGGTGATGCCATTCGTGATGCACAAAGAGAATGTGAAAGTGATAAAGAGAAAGCCAAGTTCGAGCGCATGCTAGAGGACCACAGGAAATCGCTATATCCCACCGCTGAAGAGGAGCAAAAAAAGCTGGGTACCACACTAAAATTGCTGCAATGGAAGGCAAAGAATGGTACATCTGACAAGGCATTTGAGCAGTTATTGAAGATCATAAAAAAGATGCTTCCGAAAGGCAACGATTTCTTACGGTCCCAGTGGCCAGGGAAAACATATATTGGTACGGGAAACGATTACTTCAATAAAGCACACTATACAGTTCTCCAGAACTCCTCATTGGTGGAACCATATGTTGAGGTACACAAAGATTTCCTACGGTCCCAGTGGCCCGGGAAGAATGAAGCTTGGATAATGCGTCAGCACATGGAAACTTTTGGCGATTGGTTGCGCAAAAATGTCAAGGTGATGAAAACATTGATGAGCAGCTTTATTTGTTGGCCAGGCAACCATCATGGCATGTCCTCACATACAAAGGGTACGAGATAAATGGTAACACATTTTACACAGTTGGCCAAGATAAAAGTAGCACCAACCAAAATAGTGGTGTACGCGTGGATGCCACAGATCCAAATGGAAACAGACAAACATATTATGGACGCATAGAAGACATATGGGAACTAGTCTATACAGCTAATTTTAAAGTTCCTTTGTTCCGGTGCCAATGGGTGAAGATGACCGGAGGTGGGGTAACAGTCGACAAGGAGTATGGGATGACAACCGTGGACCTTAACAATAGTGGGTTCAAAGACGAACCATTCGTCCTTGCTGCAGACGTGAGTCAGGTGTTCTATGTCAAAGATATGTCTACGAAACCAAAGAGAGGAAAAAATGATGACCACTCAATCATCAATGAGCCAAAGCGCCACATTGTCCTTTCTGGGAAAAGAAACATTGTCGGAATTGAGGACAAGTCAGACATGTCAGGCGATTACGAAAGGGATGATCGAATTCCGCCCTTCATAGTCAACAAAGACCCAAGCATTCTGTTAAACAATGAGGATACTCCATGGTTACGGCAGGATCATAACCAAGGGTCATACGTCAAGAAGAAGTTCACTGTTGTGTCGGCTTGACTTTGTATGAAACTATATTTGAGAATTGTGAATTTTGATGTGTGTAACAAACTTCCCAAAACTTTGTCAAATGCAAAAATGGTCTATAAGTGTCAATTGTGGATTTTCAACTACACCTTCCCAAAATTGTCATGACTACATGTGTCAATTGTGGATTTTCAACTACACCTTCCCATAACTTTGTCAAATGCAAAAATGGTCTATATATGAAATGTAGATTTTGATGAGTGGAACAATATTGGTATTCATGACTTTTCCATTCGAGACCATCTAGGGTTCCGAAACCGCTGCGTGGCTATGAGTTCTATGAAAATTCAAAATTCAGTGGTTCAAACTTTTCCAAATGAAAAGTTGACCATTAGACAAAATGTAGAACTTGATGAGTGTAGCAAACTTTGTATTCATGACTTTTCCATTTGGGACAATCTAGGGTTCGGTCAAAGGGTGTGTTCATCAAGATATATATTTTTATATGATTTTTTATTTGATGAAAATTATATTCAACTAGCATTCCTAATAATAAATAACAAAAATAAAAAGTTTTACGTCAATATGATGTGAAAATAAATTTCCAGTTCATTGGATATAGTTTTTGTAAATTTATTGGAATAATATATTTTTGCATTAACAAAATACTAAACATTTCTTACAAAATCATTGCAAATTATAAAAATACAATAAGATATTTAAGTTTAAAATTTTTCATGTGTACATTAAAACAAATTACAATATATGTCACTATTTAAAAAACATTATGCAAAATATTTAATTTACTATACAATTTATAATATAAACTGTATATATAAAACAATTGAAAAACCCTAAACTAAAAAAATAGGCCTTTAGCACCGGCCCATAGTGGGAACCGGTGCTAAAGGGTCCTGAAAATTTCAGGAGCCCGTCCTAGCGCGCTCTGGACCCTTTAGCACCGGTCCGTGGCTGGAACCGGTGCTGAAGGGTCCCTTTAGCACCGGCTTGAAACACGAGCCGGTGTTAAAGGGTCACCCTTTAACACCGGCTCTTGTTACCAGCCGGTGTTAAAGACCCTTTAGCACCGGTTCCAGCCACAGACCGGTGCTAAAGGGTCCGTCCCTATATAAGCCATAGGCGCCCTGGATCCGGCAGTTCTTTCGTCTTCGTCTTCGTTCCAGCGCCGCTGGGTTCATCGTCTTCGCCGCCGTCGTTTCGTTCTCGACTCCCTCGCCGCCGCGACCACCGTCTCCACCAGCGCCGCCGCGGCTCTCCACCAGCGCCGCCGCGGCCCTCCTCCAACGCCGCCGCCGCGGGCCACGGCCAGATCGAGCGCGCGGGCCACACATCATCCCACGTCGATCTTCTTGATCTCTCCGGGCGGCCTTGCTAAGTATAGATCGAGAACGCCATTGATTAATTATGTATTTATATACACTAGCTAGACCAGAAATATATATACAAAAAATATTACATATATATACATAAAAATATATATAAAAATAATACTACAAATCAAAACACCATATATATATATATGGTGTTTTGATTTGTAGTATTATTTTTTGTATATATTTTTATGTATATATATATATGTATATATGGTGTTTTGATTTGTTGTATTATTTTTTGTATATATTTTTATGTATATATATGTAATATTTTTTGTATGTATGTATATTATTTTTTTTACGTATGTACACATATATATAGTTTGTATGTATGAATTATAATTGTTTGTATGTATGTATGTATTATTTTTGTAATATATTATTCTAGTATATATATATAGTATGTATGTATGTTCTATTTTTTGTATATATGTATTATTTTTTGTATGTATGTATATTATTTTTTGTACATATATATACACACACATATATAGTTTGTATGTATGAATTATAATTGTTTGTATGTATGTATGTATGTATGTATTATTTTTTAATATATATATTATTGTTTGTACTATATTATTCTAGTATTGTTTTTTATTCTAGTGTATTACTTGGCTTAAAAGATTCTAGTATTATTTTTAGAGCACTCCAACACTTTCATTTGTAGTAGTACTAGTAGTAGTATATAAGTCTCTAATATATGTTCTAGTAGTGTTTAGCCACCAAATTTATTCTAGTAGGGTTTTGTATATATTTTTGTTTGTACTATATATTATTCTAGTATTGTTTTTTATTCTAATGTATTACTTGGCTTAAAAGATCCTAGTATTATTTTTAGAGCACTCCAACACTTTCATTTGTAGTAGTATGGACTTATATAGAATATATATATATATATATATATATATATATATATATATATATATATATATGGTTGCAGACATAGAAATGGCTGACCGTCGTCATGATGATCCTGATTATATGGAAGATGCCATTTTAAATATGATCGACGACGGTAGTCAGTACTTTGTTGATTACCACGACATCATGCAAGGCAATCCTACTGAGCAACAAGAGGGCAATGCCCCTGAGCAACAAGAGGGCAATGCCCCTGAGCAACAACTTGTCGTGCAACAAGAAGAAAATACTGGTGTGGTATGTAAATGTAAACATATATAATTAATGCATCTCTTACATTAGGTTCTAGACTTATTACTTGGTTATTAATTTAGTATTTTTGTTTCTATATGTACGTGTAGCCTTCTGGATCGACCTCTACGGGGAGAAGCGTACCTCCACGAGGGCCAAAGAAGCCGTTGGAGGGCCGTTATGTAATCTCTGAGTTTGAGATAGCTACAGGTAGACCACTTGGTGAGCATGCAAACAAATATGTTAGTCACTGTGGATATCTTGTGAGAGATCAAATACCGATCAGTTGTCGTGAATGGAGAGAGAAGCGAGGTGCTCCTGAGATCAGTTTTGTCTCTGATCGTGACAAGGAGTTAGTTTGGAAAGCCGTCACAGACGTTTTCACCTTCGACACCAACGATGAAGAGTTGAAGGTGCGAATTTATGACTGGACTATGAAGAAGATGGCAGTACTCTTCCAGAATTGGAAGAAGTCTTTGTACAATAAATATGTCAAAAAACGAGACTCCAGATTTCAACCTCAAGCAATATGTAAAGCTGAGGGCCTTCTGGGATGACTTTGTGCAGTACAAAACATCAGAAGAGGGCGAGGAACGAGCCAATAGAAACAAAGAGAATGCCAGTAAAAAGACATACCACCATCATATGGGATCAGGTGGTTATAAGAGTGCTGTTCCCAAGTGGGACCGAATGGAACAGGAGATGCTTGCTAGGGGGGTCACACGCGAGACAATAGCAAAGAATTGGAGCGAGCGCTCGAAGCATTGGTTCTACGGTCTTGGGAGAAGCATGGACCCAGACACCGGGGCGCTAGTTTGGGGCCAAGAAATCTCTAGAGCAGCAGAGAGACTAGTCCGTGCACGAGAGGCGGTTCAGTCTGGTGAGTTCAGGCCTAACAGGGAGAAGGATGAACTCACCTATGCGCTTGAAAATCCTGAGCACGGTGGGCGTACAAGAGGCTATGGGGCAGTTCCGTGGCTGCAATCATTCCAAGCCGATCAAGATACCTACAGAAGCCGCCAGAGAAAGAAGGATGAGGAGGCAGAGCGGATCCGCCGCCTGGAAGCTTTTGTTCTGCAGTCATAAGAGCGCGAGAAAGCTCGTGAAGAATGGATGCAGACAGAGATTCAAAGGCAAGTGCAAGCAGCACTTAGTCAAATGACGAAAGGGCAAGGTACATCACAGCCTGAGGTCAATGTTAGCCCCCCAGGCCAGTTGAAAAGCAGCTGCGCATCCACGAAAGTACCAACCATTCAGGATGACACGAAGCTACACTTCCCCGTGGATGATGTCACAGAGGCTTTTACTACCTGTGAGCTGCATGTACCAGATGGGAATGCCACCAAAAAGGTGGCTATCGCTGTTGTCAACCCTATCGACCGAACGAGAACTCCAAGAATCCATAATCGACCAGTACCTGGTGGATATGCTAGCGTCTCGGTTGATAGGGTTGAGAAAGGTTGTGGCAATGTGCCACTAGACATAGAAGGGGGAGACGGAGAGAAGACATTAGGTGAAGCTGAGAAGACATTTATTTGTTGGCGCAAGCGCTTCATAATTATTCCTCAGCATAGGTTTGTGTGTGATTTTACTTCTTATATTATTTATTATGTATTGAAATTAAAAAAAGTTTGCTCACAAAACTTGTAATTGTTTTCTTTGCAGGGACTCCTCCAACCTAAGTCCAGTTCTCTCCCCAGCGCATCATAGTGCTGCGGGCGGTGACAATGCTGGATCTCCACCAACACCAGCGGTGGCCACACCGACCCCGCCACCGCCTCCACCATGGTCTCCACCTCCTCCACCGAGGTCTCCAACTCCTCCACCGAGGTCTCCAACTCCTCCACCGCGTTCTCCAACGCCAAAAAGATCGGCCCCACCACCTCCACCGCCTGCACCGCCCTCTCCAAAGAGTGCACGGTCGGTCCCATCGCCTCCAAAGCGAGGTAGTAAGAAGCGGTCCGCCCAAGAAGGACCGAAGTCATCGGTCCCACCTCCAAAGAAGGCTGCCTCAGCAAAGAGAGCTAAGACGCCAGAAAAATTACCTTACGAAAAGAGTGAAGAGGAGGTAATTGCTACATCCAAAGCTGAGGTCAAGCAATTTTTTGATAAAATAAAGGAGGATAGGAAAAAACGGCTTAACCCAGAAAAGCCGTACTTTTATGTGAAGCCATCGGAACTGAGGCAGAAGGTGGCGGACCATCAAAAGAAGCAACGCGAAGCTCAGAAAAAGCCAGCACTTTCGGACTATGAGCGGTCTCTGGTCAAGTCTTCACAGCCTACTAAGAAGAGAGTAGGAAAGGGGGTCCCACAGCTCGGAGAAGTATCAAAACCGGTGCCCCTTTGATTGTGCCAAATCAATACGGTTCAAATGAAGACTTGATGCCAAAGAAATCCTTAGCGTTGTCTGAGCTAGACTCGCTTGAGCGTTACTTTGGACAGAGCGGTTTAAATATGGAAGAAATTGCCGCCATTCTTGGATGCCAAACATTTGAAAAAGCCGAGGTAGTTGATCAATGGAGGGCAAGATATGAACCGGGCAGGAGTCTATTCGACCCTAAGCGTTTACACGAGCTCGGCACACAAATGTTTGCAACAAACAAATGGTGCATTGAGGCGTCTAAAAGGGGAGATAATTGGATTTCTGTTCGTATTAGACAACATCACTACTTCCGTGGAGATGACCTCATATACGTGCAGTTCGAAGAATTGCACCAATTATGCCACTGTTGATATTTGGGAACGCAATAAGGAATTGATCCGCAAGCGCACGGATATCGGTGAGCACTTCACCCGGGAAATTATCCAGAGTATCGTATTTATTTTTTTACCACTAGGAGAAAGAGTGCATCTGACTAACCGGTCTATTACTACTAACCTTTAGGCACAAAGAATGTCTTTCGATGTGAGTGATAAATAGAGAAGACTGCAACCGTAGTCTCCTTCTAACCTTGGTAAGGATGATCTATTGTTCTAATGGGGAGGCTAACGGAATCTAGACAACACAAAGGATGTTCGACCCGCACCTATAAACCCTATCCTTCCTGCTAACGAGATGTGATCTACAAAGGTAGCTCGGAAATGTCACGTTCCTCACTACTACCACGGTCCAGCTAGTCAGGGAATATCTATGAGTACCCCAGCCTAAACACCACGTTTACGCCAGCAATGATTACTCTAAACTCTACGCGAAGAGATTAAAGTAAACTCATAAACCATAAGAACAATAAAACAAGAACTTACTAGAATTTAGAAGTCGAATTACTGAAGAATCCTAGGAGCAAGCTTCGGGTTAGGAGAACTTGATCCCGCAGGTACAAGCTTGGAGTAGACACCGACAGGCCGGGCTTCCTCCACTCTACACCTCCACTCTATATCTCTCAATCTAGTAGAAACTAGAAGATCTATTTCTACCTTACATTGATTGCTAAGCCTAAAAAGAAATATTAATTAGAGAAGAGGTTTTCCTTCGAGGGCACCCCTCAGTCTCTGATAATTTCTTCATGTCCTCCAGGGGCCAGGGGGGCCTCGCTTATATAGTCCTCCCTTCTATGCGTTTTTGGGTCGATAGCCGAAGTGGTACTATGTTTTTCTTGATCCAATAGGTCGGTGGAATATCCCGAACGAAGGAGTCCTGAATTGGCTCCAGCAGGGGGGCGGGCGCCCAGGCTTCCAGGGCGGGCGCCCTGGGCCTGGCCCAGCTTCGCCTCCGCTTCGGTCTCGTGGTTTCTGGAGTCTTCTAGATGATGTAAAATTGCGCGGTGCGTTGATATCTCTATGTAATCCCGACATGTGGGCCTTTCTTCCTTATTTCCTGATAACCCCCTGCAGAAATAGATAAACAACAAAACTCGTGGAATTCTGTCAGATCAAACCCTAATTCTAGGTGATGGTTGCATATTGGTCCTTTCTCTTGTTTATTTGATAATTAAAATTGATACTTAAGAACCGTCAACAAATACCCCCATACTTAGGCTTTTACTCGTCCTCGAGAAAAGGATGGTTGAGAATAATATCTGGGGTAAACATTTAAAACATTCTCTTTATAATTGCAGGGTGTCAAAAATTCCACTGTGTACCATAGTCATGGAAGTATATGGTTAAGAGTAAAGATCCTTTCTTCTCAATCCTGTCACTTGGAGTTTTTGTATATTTTTGAAAGAAAGTTAGCATACCTTTTCATCCTCATAAGTTCTCTCAGATCACTAATTATATATCTAACTGAGGCTATTTTATTTTGCAAAAATTCTCAAGCATACTTACTTTGCATTTATTGCCTGATCAAAACGGGATCCAAGGAGGGGAATGTCATACTCTTAGATCAAAGACTTTGAAAATTAAAAACTTGTCATCTCTTGCTGGCATATTGCTTATTAGAGGGACCATGGGCTATCATTTTTTTTTCTCTCTTTTTTTAAGTGGATACCGAGGTACCCCTAATTCTACTGCCGGACACTTGTCCATTTTTTCTACGAGGTTGTCGAGCACTTGCTCCTTTTTATTTCCTCGAAATATCTTCTATTTTTGCATAGCCCATGCCTCTAATGCAATAATACTTCGGAAGAGTGAATCTTACTGAAATAGTGTCTTGATCTTGGGAGCATGATAAATCTCTCAACAAGGGTCTAACTCATTCTGAACAAACTCAATACAGAGCAGATAGCTTTTATAATCATAATTAATATTTCCAGTCTTATCAGGCATATAAAACACTGAGGATGGTAGCTAGAATTTTGAATATTTTGAAATAAATTCTCCAAGCAACAATGATATCAAGAATAAGAAACTCATACTCTACCATCACATATTCCATAATGACTTAAGTAACACAGGGTTTTAAAATGACTTTATAATAATTGCAAGTTTTCAGGAAATATCACAGATTGAGATTAATCATGATTAGAAATATTTTACTCTTTTTATTTTATCATGTCGGAAACAGTAATCTGCATAATCCAAAATAAATGTATGTATGAAGTAAAGTGTGCAGAATGTGTACCTGAATCGTGGAGTGGTGTAGTCGGAGTGTGTTTAGCATGTCGAGGGATCTCCCCCATACTTGTTTTCTGCTTTCTTGCACAAAAGTAAAGTAGAGACACACAAGACATAATAATAATAATAATAATAATAATAATAATAATAATAATAATAATAATAATAATAATAATAATAATAATAATAATAATAATAATAATACTCTTTATTGATCTTGAGGCATTTATTACAAAAGACTGATAGCAAACTGATAGCAAACTTATAATAGCAAACTTAAACTGAATTTAAAGATAGATAACTAAGATGCATTGCCTCAAGGTCTAATCTAGATAACTTAGCGGCGCTCTAATTCCTTGATCTCCTTGTTGGCACTGGCAAGATCCTGCCTAAGGCCTAGTATAATGGTGTTGTGGTTAGAGAGCTGCCTAGTGAGGGAATTAATCGAGGACTGGAGGTCTATGATAACTCTATCTAGCCTGCGAACTTCCTCATCAATATCCATTATAGTCTTGCGACGCTTGGGAGGTGTCTCAAAAGCATTGAGAGAGTGCTTTGGGGCTGCCTTTGGAGGGATGAAACGGACTTTGGCTGCTCTAATCCCTTCAAAGTAAGGCCTTTCCTCCTCCGTAGTGTAGCGAACACTGCTGATCTCGCCGCTCCGGTTGGTCTTGACTCCAACGACCCTCTCATTGGGTCTAGGTGGAAGGATCCTTGTGCCGGTTGGCACCTTGATAGTGGTCTTCGTGTTGGATGATGGTCCTTTGAGGAGTAGGGGTTGTGGTGGTGCGGTGAGAACTGGTTGAGCATGGTAAGATTGGGCGGAGCTGCGTTGACGTAATGGCATGGCTTCTAGCTGACGCTCTGTGTTGGCCGGGACGAGAGCACGGGCATCGGGGTCTTCCACTGGCTCCATGTTGAGGTTGAAGGGGACGACTTCCCAATCATCGTGGTATTTCTCGGCCATTGGAGTAGCAAGGAACTAATAAAATTTTAATTGAAAGAGAGCTAATCAAGCTCTAATTGAAGGAGAGAAAGCTTGGTGGCTTGGTGTTTGAAAACTGAGGTCAGGGGTCTGTTTATATAGGGGTCAAAAGGATGCCTCTATGGGTTGTTCGGGTTGCTCCCGTCGACTTGCGTGCGAAACTTTCCATCCGAGGGATTATTCGGATCACCCTAAGTGCATTTTCCATAACAGAGAAAGTCGGGACCGAGAGGGAACAGGGGCTGGGCGCCCGCCCACTTGACTTGGGCGCCCGCCCTGTCTCTGGCCCCTCTGTGGGCCCACTTCTCCGAGCGTGCTTCTAGATGCGAAATTATTTAGAAAAAAAAATATATATATATGACCCAAAACCGTCAGACCAAAAAATATCGGGCTCTAATTCTCCATGGGAAGGTAAAAATGGACTACGTCTATTTCTTCAAATTCCTCATTGGGCTCTAAAAATAATTTAAGACGTTGACCATTTACCTTGAATAATGTATCTTCGCTGTTCTGAAGTGTGATAGCTCCGTGGGATGATGAATTGATTACCTTGAATGGTCCTTCCCATTTGCTCCGGAGTTTTCCATGCCCGAAAAGCTTTACCCTGGAATTAAAAAGTAATACCTTATTTCCGGGTGTGAACTCCTTCTTCTTGATTCTCTTGTCATGCCACCTCTTGACTCTTTCTTTGTAGATCTTTGAATTGTGATATGCCTTCTCTCGCCATTCTTCCAATTCTGATAGTTGCATTCTTCTATAATCTCCAGCAACATCTAGGTCCATATTCCATCTCTTTATGGCCCAGTGTGCTTTGAATTCTAGTTCAACAGGTAGATGGCAAGTCTTCCCGTACACCAATTGGTATGGAGACATCCCAATTGGGGTCTTGTATGCTGTCCGGTATGCCCAGAGTGCATCGGGTAACTTGTCTTTCCACGCCGTTCCCATTTCATTTACTGTCTTCTGAAGAATATTCTTGATTTGTTTGTTGGAAGTCTCTGCTTGGCCACTTGTCTGAGGATGATAGGGGGTAGCGACGTTGTGACGGATTCCATGTCTTGATAGATATTGCTTGAAGCGTTTGTCGATGAAGTGTGCTCCTCCATCACTTATCACTACTCTGGGAACTCCAAATCTTGGAAATATAATTTCTTCAAACATCCTCTTTGTACTGACGTTGTCGGCATGCTTGCAAGGTAATGCCTCTACCCACTTGGAGACATAGTCAACTGCCACCAAGATATACTCACACTTCTTTGATGGAGGAAATGGACCCATGTAGTCTATTCCCCAGACATCAAAGAGCTCAATCTGAAGGTTGTTGGTGAGTGGCATTGCATCCCTTGTATTTATGTTTCCGTGCCTTTGACATGGCCCACATCTTCTAATATATTGCTTCGTGTCCTCATACATTGTAGGCCAATAGAATCCACACTGCCAGATCTTTGAATGTGTACGGAATGCTCCATAGTGACCTCCATATGGTGATGAATGACATCTGTCGATGATCTTCCATCCTTCCTCAGTGGTCACACATCTCCTGAGTAAGCCATCAGAGCATACTCGGAAGAGGTATGGCTCATCCCATATATGTGAACGACTTTCTTGAATAAGCTTCTTCTTGTTTGCTCCTGGTGGTACATACCCTGAAACCATAAAATTAACAATATCTGCATACCAAGGGTCAGACCTGTTAATCCCGTAGAGCATGTCGTCCCGGAGTGAATCATTGATGGGGGTTTCCTGTGGACTCTTAAAATACATTCTAGACAAGTGATCAGCAACAGAATTTTCTACTCCTTTTTTATATTTTATTTCTAAGTCAAATTCTTGGAGTAATAAGATCCATCTAATCAGGCGAGGTTTAGCATCTTTTTTAGTGAGCAAATATTTTAATGCAGCATGATCAGTGTAAACAATTATTTTAGCTCCAACTAAATAAGATCTAAATTTATCAATGGCAAAGACAACAGCCAGAAGCTCTTTTTCAGTGGTTGCATAATTAAGTTGAGCTCCTGTCAAAGTTTTACTGGCATAAGCAATTGCATGATGCTTCTTATCTTTAGTTTGTCCCAATACTGCCCCCACAGCATAATCACTATCATCACACATAATTTCTAAAGGCAACGACCAATCAGGGGGTTGAATGATTGGTGCAGAGATGAGTGCTCTCTTTAATAAATTGAAAGATGTTAGACATGCATCATCAAATTCGAAAGGAGCATCCTTGGCTAGCAAAAGAGTAAGTGGTCTAGCAATAAATGAAAAATCTTTTATGAATCTTCGATAAAAACCAGCATGGCCAAGAAAACTTCGAATTCCTTTTATGTTCACAGGTGGAGGTAGTTGTTCAATTACTTCAATTTTAGCTTTGTCTACCTCAATACCTCTTTCAGACACTAAGTGTCCTAGCACTATTCCTTCCCTAACCATAAAATGACATTTTTCCCAATTAAGGATTAAGTGCTTTTCTTCACATCTTTGCAAAACCTTGTCTAAGTTTTCAAGACAACTATCAAAAGTTTTTCCATAAACAGAGAAATCATCCATGAAAACTTCCATAATCTCTTCAATCATATCAGAAAATATAGACATCATGCATCTTTGAAAAGAAGCTGGTGCATTACATAACCCGAAAGACATTCTACGATAAGCATAAGTTCCATAAGGGCATGTAAAAGTGGTTTTGCTTTGATCATCGGGATGGATCGGGATTTGGTGATATCCTGAATATCCATCTAAGAAACAAAAGAATGAATGGTTTGCTAACCGCTCTAGCATCTCATCTATGAAAGGTAAAGGAAAGTGATCCTTTCTCGTGGCTTTGTTTAGTTTTCTATAGTCTATGCACATCCGCCATCCTGTGACGGTGCGTTGCGGAATTAGCTCATTCTTTTCATTCATAATAACTGTCATGCCTCCCTTTTTAGGCACAACTTGCACTGGGCTTACCCACTCACTGTGCGGCACAGGATATATAATCCCTGCATGCAGCAACTTTATAACTTCCTTTTTAACTACCTCTCTCATAGTGTTGTTAAGTCTACGTTGGGGTTCTCGAGAGGGTGTAACAGAAGGATCTGTTGGAATACGATGGGTACAAATCATAGGACTGATTCCTGTAAGATCTTGAAGTGAGTAGCCGAAAACTGATTGATGTTTCTCAAGAATGGTCATTAATCGCAGAGTTTGATCCTGAGTGAGTTTATCGCTAATGATCACAGGGAACTCTGGATTATTGTTTAGGAAAGCATAGGTAAGACCGGGTGGTAAAGTTTTAAGTTCTATGGGGGGTCTAGGTGTTTCTGCAATCTCATCTAAGGGTTCAGGCTCGGAAGGTTCGTCTTCTTCTTCTGTGAAGAAAGGAGTTTCGTCTTCTAAGTCTGATTCATCTAAAAGCTCTAGAGATGCAGCCTTTACCTCCTCCATAGGATCAGGCAAAAGATATGACTCGGCCTTATTATTTAAGGAGTGTGAAATTATCATTGGGAATTGAAAAGTTTTTCCAAAAGAAATGTGTAGCTTTCCAGTATGACCTTCATAAAGGAGTCTTCTAAAAGGTTGTCCTATTAACAGGTCAAAGTCTCATGTATCAAAGATATAGAAGTTCAAATGAACCATAGAGCCTTCTACCGTAAGAGGTAGGACATTAATAATTCCAAGACTGGGGACTAATCGTCCCGAAGATTCCTTTATGACCTTTGTTGTGGGGGTTAAGACAAGATTTTTAAATAGTTTAAGTGCAAAGGATTCAGACATAATGTTGATCCCCACAACAGGATTATAGAGAGCATTAAATCGATCAGAATTATAAGCACAGCGTATAGTTATAGAGGGTGTGTCCAATCGGATCACATCAGAGGAAAGCTCTGATTCCTCCAACCATTCGCTACTCATTACTGAGATAAGCTCTCTCAATTGATATTCACTTGGTAAATAAATGCTAAACTGGCCGTTTTGGGGTTTGTCAATAGAATGGTAGTTTGAAATATTTCCAAAATCGGCAAAAAGATCGGATTCTATATCCAGCATGAAGTCCGGTAGTGGAATTTCTTCCTCTTGTGGCTCAGAACTTGGGATAGCTAAAGTAGAAGAATTTGGCAGAGTGTCTACTTCGGCTTCGTAGGTTTCATCATAAAGGGTATTATCCATCCAGAGTATCGTATTTATTTTTTTACCACTAGGAGAAAGAGTGCATCTGACTAACCGGTCTATTACTACTAACCTTTAGGCACAAAGAATGTCTTTCGATGTGAGTGATAAATAGAGAAGACTGCAACCGTAGTCTCCTTCTAACCTTGGTAAGGATGATCTATTGTTCTAATGGGGAGGCTAACGGAATCTAGACAACACAAAGGATGTTCGACCCGCACCTATAAACCCTATCCTTCCTGCTAACGAGATGTGATCTACAAAGGTAGCTCGGAATTGTCACGTTCCTCACTACTACCACGGTCCAGCTAGTCAGGGAATATCTATGAGTACCCCAGCCTAAACACCACATTTACGCCAGCAATGATTACTCTAAACTCTACGCGAAGAGATTAAAGTAAACTCATAAACCATAAGAACAATAAAACAAGAACTTACTAGAATTTAGAAGTCGAATTACTGAAGAATCCTAGAAGCAAGCTTCGGGTTAGGAGAACTTGATCCCGCAGGTACAAGCTTGGAGTAGACACCGACAGGCCGGGCTTCCTCCACTCTACACCTCCACTCTATCTCTCTCAATCTAGTAGAAACTAGAAGATCTATTTCTACCTTACATTGATTGCTAAGCCTAAAAAGAAATATTAATTAGAGAAGAGGTTTTCCTTCGAGGGCACCCCTCAGTCTCTATGATAATTTCTTCATGTCCTCCAGGGGCCAGGGGGGCCTCGCTTATATAGTCCTCCCCTTCTATGCGTTTTTGGGTCAATAGCCGAGGTGGTACTATGTTTTTCTTGATCCAATAGGTCGGTGGAATATCCCGAGCGAAGGAGTCCTGATTTGGCTCCAGCAGGGGGGCGGGCGCCCAGGCTACCAGGGCGGGCGCCTTGGGCCTGGCCCAGCTTTGCCTCCGCTTCTGTCTCGTGGCTTCTGGAGTCTTCTAGATGATGTAAAATTACGCGGTGCGTTGATATCTCTATGTAATCCCGACATGTGGGCCTTTCTTCCTTATTTCCTGATAACCCCCTGCAGAAATAGATAAACAACAAAACTCGTGGAATTCTGTCAGATCAAACCCTAATTCTAGGTGATGGTTGCATATTGGTCCTTTCTCTTGTTTATTTGATAATTAAAATTGATACTTAAGAACCGTCAACAGCCACCTCGACGCTCTTGACAAATCTCTTGTCAGCTGCTTTTGTCTGTAAGTATTTTTTTCTTTTTATTATACTTCTAACTTCTTTAATTACATGTATATAATCCTTACACACTTAGGATTTGTATGTATATATGCAGGCACCAAATGAGAGAGCTCAGAATGAAAAATGACAATAGTATTGGGTTCGTTGACCCTTATATTGTTTTCAAGGCTCCGCAGGCAGTGTGGACAGCAGATCATGAGACAGAAGTCTGCACCAATCTTATGAGGTTCTTTGTGAACCAAAAAGAAAAACAAAAAATACTCTTCCCCTTCAACTTCGAGTGAGTTATATAGTTATTAAGTGTA
Source organism: Sorghum bicolor (assembly GCF_000003195.3). Lineage (NCBI taxonomy): Eukaryota > Viridiplantae > Streptophyta > Magnoliopsida > Poales > Poaceae > Sorghum > Sorghum bicolor. The sequence goes on along the minus strand of NC_012874.2, from coordinate 68,412,872 downwards.
TGCATATTTTATTTTACATTATAGGACTGACTATATATATGTGTGTAAACAGCTTTCACTGGATACTCATGGTCATTGAAATTCCCAAGAACCGGTTGATAATTTTTGACTCAATGAGAAAACCACAAGAAAATTATCAACAAATGGTAAACATTATTCAAAGGTACGTAATGTCGATCTCAGCTACAAAAATATCATAATATGACTCTGTAATTATTAGTTCACGATCCACAATGGCTGTGTATAGGGTTTGGGAAAGATTCATTGACCGTGAACATCTCAGTGGATGTAAAGCGCCGCTTAACATAATACATCCACAAGTAAGTTCTACTAGCTAACAAACTTTTGCTAACTTTTAGCCTTCTTATTGTCGTGGTCGTGAATATTTTTATATATATATCGTACAGTGGTGTTTAAGACAAGAAGGGGGGGAACAATCTATGTGCATATTACGTGTGCAAATTCATGATGGCACAAGTCAATCAAACACCCATAGAGACGCTCAGAGTACGTTACATGTCTCTTTTCATTATCTCCTGAATTATATTGAATAACTTAGATAACTAATACCTTTTTTATTTATTTCAAATTAAAGACGGAATGACTGAGGGAAAAGGTCCTACAACAAGACCGAATCAAAGCTATCCAAGAGACGATAGCAGGATTTCTCCGCGACCAAGTGATCAATCCAAACGGCGAGTTTCACTTCAATGGCAACGAAACTCTTATTCCAAACAACGATGATCATTTGTATCGTTTGTAGACATTGGGAGAAAAAACTCTATGTATATATGTGTTACGAATTTTGTACATATAAAACTATATATATATAAAGCTTTTTACATATCTATTTAATTTTTGATGTGGTCTATTCATTTTATTATAGGCAAAGCTTAATTATTAAGCTAAGCCTATCATTTTTATTTATATATGCTTAATATAAATATATTATTGTATCAGAAAAACATGTATTGAAAAACCTATTATTATATATTATATATAAACAATAAACAGAACCGAAGAAGTGAACTAAAAAAAAAGAAAAAGAAACCCTTTAACACCGGTTGGTAATACCAACCGGTGTTAAAGGGTCCTACAACGTGGCAGCCCTGGCAGGACCCTTTAACACCGGTTGGTATTACCAACCGGTGTTAAAGGGGGTGCCTTTAGCCCCGGTTGTCCGAACCGGGACTAAAGGGTGGGCCTTTAGTCCCGGAAGGGCAGCACCGGCTCGGGAACCGGGGCAACAGGCCCTTCCCGACCGGTGCTAATGCCCGAACGTGTGGCAGTGTCTGCGTTTTGATTTGGTTGACAGTTAGTTGAACCACTGTACAAAAAGGAGGATTTTGAGTGATCATACTTAGTTATTTTGCTGATATAGTTGATTGAAAGGTAGTCTGATAAGTGGATTTTGAGCAATAACGCATAAGCCAACAAGTGTCCATCTAACATAGCCTGTTACCATACTTGTCAAGTTTATCATTTGATTCAATGCACTTGCCATTTGATAACATTTATTTATGGACTATCATGTCCATTTGAATAAAGCAAAACACTGATTTCCACAAATGGTGTGTGGTTGGTACACTTTCATTTATGCAAGTGAGAAACTGAGAATGCAATTTGTTTTTTGCATTTTACTTAACTTTTGGTATAATTCTGTCCAAATATTGTGCTGATCACTTTTTCTATGCCTGCTTTAGTCAAGACAGCGACAGGCCAAAGACAGCTGCCATTTTTCCTTAAATAAACTAATAGATGCACATATTGGCAGTCTAGCATTCAGTTTAAGTTTTGGTATAATTCTGTCCAAAATATGGGCAGTCTAGCATTCAGTTTAAGTTTGTTCCTTAAATAAACTAATAGATGCACATATTGCTGTTCTAGCTTGTTTAATTGCACTTCGAGAAGTGCCCTGACATTGTTCCTGTTATCCAAAAAACAATACCTTTGCAAGAGGTAACTGATGTTCGTAAAGCAAAGACAGCTGCCATTTTTCCTAAGCGCTTTCAGTTGACTGAAGAAATTAATTGGCATCGAATATGACATGGGCTATGACTTTCTTCTTCTTTGATTACTCTGAATTGTCTTTGGGTGCAAAATTTGGGACTTGTCAAGAGGTTCAGAAACTTCGTCTTTACAAAAACAGGTTACTCTAAGATTCATTTTCTGCTAGTTAAGTAGTGTGGTGTCTCACCTTTGGTCGCTACGGAATAAAAATTGAGATTGTAGAGCTAGCAATTATTTTAGTGTCCTCTTTTGTTGGTTTTATCAAACTTAGCTCTGTACCTGAAGAAAACTCATGCCTTAATTTCTTATATTTGGATTTTAGTCCGATCAGGTTGCCTTCTTGGTAGTTGATTGCTATGTGCATGTCTTAGCTTTCTAACCTGATGTTCCGTGCCAACTTTTGTGTTTAAGATATTATCGGCTTGGCATCCAGACATTATCATGCTAGCAGTAATCTGTTGCTAGTTCTGCATGCTTGTTTCTTGTAGCAATGTTTCGCTTGTGAAGAATAATTGATGTTACAGCTCCCTGCAATTAACTTCTGTCACTTGTTTGTAGGCGTCTAATGATTCAAACCTCTCAGTCAATAGGTCATGCCCCATATGGGGACCATTTCACTGTAGAGGTGAGTAATCCAAATGCTGTTTATAATGTTGATTTTTATCTAGCTTGGAATTTCCTTTTTGTGTACAATGGAAAATAATGTATATATGATTTTTCATTTTGCTTCTACCAACTTCTGTTGTTATATGCCATATTAACATTGATTTTCTCATAGCTTTAAAGCCCTTAACTCTTGTTTGATCTTGTTTTTACCTTCAGGGCATCTGGGATGTCGAACAAGATAGCCTAGATGAGAACTGTTGTGACCTCAGGATATATATTAATGTAGCTTTCTCAAAGAAAACAATATTTAGAGGTAATTTACATCCATTCTATCCTGAATCTTTAGCGAGAACCATATTTGGAATTATGCTGCATCTTTGTATTTTGGATCCTCCAGCACTTTCAGAATGTCCTCAATATTCTTAGGGCCCATTTTTTGCATGCCTACAGAATTAACCCCTACCAACTCTAGTTTCTGTGAGAAAGTTTGTCAAGTTAGGCCAACTTAACCTGGTGTCTGAATCTTACAAGCTACGCTTTTTATGTTAAGTTTCAGCTTATGTGTTGATAAACCAAAACATAATTTGCCAAGGAAACCCCTAGTGTTACAGCTTATATCAGCTCTATTTACTTCCACAACAATGGTGCACATTTTTATTTATGTCTTTACTGTTTTTTAGTTGCATAGTTGGGAAAAAAATACAAAATAATGGTTACTTGGGTACAAATGAGACAAGCCCCCCTTCCTGCAGTTCAATATGTCATATACTTGATTTGGCCAAGTTAGTTCTTTGGCTTGCTGTGCTATATTTAGTGAAACTGAGAGGCTTAGTCAAAGGACTGTATCACTATAAATAGAACGGAGTTGATGTAGAGACTCTTGCAGATGTTGTTTATTGTGGATCAGATTCCAAGCTCGAATTTTGCTATCATGGCATCTGTATATTTGTGCAATTAGTTTATTCCAACATCCAAATCATATATATTATCATTTATTTAGAACATATGGCATCACTGCTTATATTCTTTAAATCTCTAACTCACAGGGAAAATAGAGCAGAACCATGTGAAATAAATTTTGCTCCGGCGTTGCCCCCCTTTGTGCTGTCTGTGCCCCTGCCTCTGCCTTGTGGAGGCTTAGAGGTGCCTTGGTTGTCTGGTGATAGTTTCATCGGAAAGCTGTAGATTGAAGAACTACGCTCATATAATCATAATGTGGAGTCCCATGGTTCTGGAAGTTCTTGCAATAATAGCTATGTGGCTTCACAGACTGAAATGCTAGCATTGTAGTGGTGTCTCGGACTTGTTGAACTCATTTATTATGGTTTATGTGTGCTATATATGTGGATTTGTGTGATATATATGTGGATCTGTGTGATATATGTGAATTTCAGTTATATAATCATATTTGTGATACAAAATAAAAAAACAAGCCAAAATTTTACTTATTCTAGCTTTGCCACCTGCCACGTGGAAAGCAGGTGGCAAAGCTAGAATCTCATGAACAATGACATCTTTGCCACCTGCCAAGAAAGGTAGTCGGCAAAGAGCCCTTTGCCACCTGCCAAGAAAGGCAGTCGGCAAAGAGCCCTTTGCCACCTGTCAAGAAAGACAGTCGGCAAAGAGCCCTTTGCCACCTGCCAAGAAAGGCAGTCGGCAAAGAGCTCCGTCATCTCACAACGGCGTTCGTTTCCTTTGCCGACTGCCATACTGGCAGGTGGCAAAGGCTTTGCCGACTGCTTTTCTCTTGGCAGGTGGCAAAGGTTTCTTTGCCGACAAATTCTTTGCCACGTGTTCTTTGCCGACTGCCACGTGTAAAGCAGTCGGCAAAGCCTTTGCCACCTGTTTTAGGGTCTTTGCCGACTGCTTTTGGCAGTCGGCAAAGAACGGAATTCCAGTAGTGTGTATAAGTAGAGGTCATGGTTGGGCTTGGCTCCCTTGCTGGGGCGCACACACACAATATAGAGACTCACATACACACATGAAGCCAAGCAAATGTAAATTTATTGCAGTGTCCACGATCACTGGATGAACTGCATGCGCAGATGGTGGAATATTATCTATTTTGTTTGCAACGATCTGTGCAATTCAGCTACTGTATTTTAACGAATAATCTACTTACTCTATATAATAAATGGAAAGTAAACACATATTGTTTCCTTTGACTACCAGGAATACCAGAGATGGCAGGCCCAAATTCTGCAGCGACATCTATTGGCCAGGTTCACAAGGAGCCTGGTTTTCAAGTTTCGGGGTGAAAATTTTGTGTAGTTTATACAAACTTATTTGGTCCTCTTGAGATGCAACACTAAAAGCTATATTGTAGACTTTGATCTCTCTAAAATATGAATGCGGAAGTCAACGTGTTTCCCGCTGCCATGCATGTATATTCTAGAAATTTTAACTACACGCCATTTTGCCATTGATGTTATCGGAATAAATGGATGCACCATTCCGGGGGTCTCTTATCTTCCAGATTGTGTCCCTATTAAATTGAATTCGATTTCATTGAGATGCCTAGCATAAAATTCTACTTTCTCCTACCATCTCGCTCCATCTTTGCCACCCTTCCTGCTAGAGATATTACTCCACAATCTTCATCCCTTTTGCACCCTTCTGATTACCGTGGGCATCCAAGTGCTAATGATTGTGGCCATAGCAATGGTGAAAATGGGGTTAAAATCAGCAACGTCATGCAAGGAAAGTTGGTGGGGAATTGCATATACTGCTATGGCATCAATAATGCTGACCCACATGGAGCACTTGATGGATGTGGTATGCTATATGTCTGCTACAGTCTTATGCTAGATACATTTTGCTCCTCTTTTCTTACATTCTAGCATACTAATAGAAAGTGTGGAATCGCAAAAATAACTTTATCCACATGGTTTATTTGCCAAATAATTATAGTATACCCTGACTGTTGTAGTGATGGTTGGTAGACATTCCCTCTTCTATGTAATACTTTGGAAGAAAGTACATTGGCCAATGCAGTCTTCTCTTATTTTTTTAACTATAGAATGACCAAAAAATCTAGTTACTAAGGATGAATTAATAGTGAACAGGGTTTCCTTTCTCTTGTTCACAAAATATCAATACATTCTCTAGTTACGTTTGAACCAAGTGTAACATGGATGGCTTTTCCTATGCCATTTTTTGGAGGGAACAGGAAGGATTGCCCCCCTATTGAGAGAAAACATCAAAACCAAAAGTAGCAAAATACAACCGGCTGCGGCGCCTCTATAGTCCATCCGTAGGCAGGTAGGCAGCCACAACCCTCGCGGCTGGGTGGTCCACGCGGTTGACCCTATATCCTTGCAATGGCTACAGCCATGTTCCCATTCCCGCTTCCAGTGCCTGTGGTGACTTCATCAATCTCATCTTGAGGATATGTCAGCCCTGTCTTCGAAGGTGCTCATAGGTGTAGGTTCCACGTGCATGTATTTATAGGGATGAGTGTGTGTGCATTATGAATATCTAGTTGTACTATGTAATCTCAAAAAAAACTCGAGCTCTAGTCACGAGTGCGCACTGCGACCAGTGTCATCCACGACAGCAACCGACAGCGGATGAGCCCAACTATCCTAGTCTCCCAATTGTCATCTCCAGCACATCGTCTAGCTAGAGCTTTGCAGGGAGGCCAAGTCGATGGTTGTGCTTCTCATGGCGGTGGCGTTGGTTGTGGTCGTGGCCAATGGGTGCCATCAAGATAGACATCCCCTCCTACCACGACAAGAGCTTCCATTACAAGCGGCATGATGGCTTATTACATTGCGCTGAGGAGGTGATCGCTGCAATGCACAGACATCGTCGGCCACATGCTTTCACACCTGATGCCCCGTGACATGCAGGATCTCGTCATCTACATCTGGGCCGATACATCCAACAGCTTATGGACCATTGCTGGCAACAAAGATGACTTGTTGTGGCTGCCTGACATGGATGTGGGTGTGGGGGACTTTGAGTTGAGCTTTGGCTATGGGCCAATTGGCTGCTCTCCGGGTGTGGCACATCACCAACTATAGTGACTTGACGCCACCATCCATGTCTCAAGATGTTGCAGCTTTGACGGTCCAACATCTCGCTTTGAAGCCTCTTGAACATGGTCATTTTCTCTTCCAAGCTTGCCAACTTGCAGCTTGAATATGTCTTCCTCTCATCAACAGTCACAGTTCCACACCCACAAACTATATGGATGTCAGGGATTAGATATCACAACAATGATGGATATTATAACTACTAGGATGAATCCCTATGTTGGGACTTGGCACAAAGCTTCTAATGCCCAGGGATAAACACCCTCATGCAAGTGAGCTACCACTACAAACACTATACCATAAGCCATTATAACGACCGATGATTGGTCGCTATAGCGTTATAGCGACCGATGTATAAATCATTGTAAGTGGCATCGCTATAATTCTATAGCGACTGACAAGGTTTATAGCGACTAATAGTTGGATGCAAATATTTATACCAACCAATGATCACCTACATGTTTTAGTGACCAATGTTTTCAAGATATCAAACTTTTTAGTAACCAATAATCATTCACTATGAATTGGTAGAATTATAGGTAATATTAATTTCGTATAACCAGATTTAAAACCAAATAAATATCCATAACATGTGACATTATTCATCAACCACATACATATGTAAACCGTAGCTGCCCACAACACTCATGAACCAGATTATCAGATAAAGTTATCTCAAGTTCATTGAACCCAACATTTAGCAATGCATCAAGTTCTATCATCTTGATCCATGACAGTTATTCATTAGAAAAGGAAAAGCAGTAAAGTTTTAGCCCAAAATGGGCATGTCTTGCAATATCAACCCACAACTTTGTTAAAAGAAGGTTTTAGAAAATAAAAAAATTAAAGGTGAATTAAAAATCTTTGAAACACACATTTATATTTGGTAAAGTACATCCTATACTAGTGCCCATGATGAAAAGGGCACATAGGAGCAAAAAGAACCAAAGTAAAATAAACACCTCACTTCAACTTAGAAATGCCAAAGTCATTTGATTATGTACATTACTGACTTTCAAGATGACTGACCGAAATGTTTGATGCCTTTCAGACTGAAATGTTTGGGGACAAACCAAACATGGGAGTGCTCATGAAGGAAATTGCTTTTGGCCCAGGTTGCTTTTAGATCTTTAGAAATCGACCCTGGCGTGATCAAATGTATGCATATGCCTAGATAGAAGGGTAATGTGCAGCACGTTTTTTAAGTACTATGGTACTTTTATCGGCAGCAAAGTAAGCAACTAGCAGCAATCGATCGGGTGTAGCTGGATCTAGACTTCAGAGATAATTGGTACATGACATAGTATATATGTGCAATCAAATGTAGGCGACATCATTCACACAGGGTTCTATCAAGTCATGAAAACAAGTAAGGCCTCAATCTGACCTGCTGTGCGTGCATCCAAGGAAGCCTGGGAAGAGCACCAATGCCGAGAGAGGATAGAAGGGGAAGGAAGCAGCGGATGGGAATAGGAGGGTAGAAAACTAGTACCTGCCTGGGGACACTGTTCCTGTTCAAGCTCATGGACGGGGGAACAAGGATGGCGGCTGCGATGACGGAGTCGGGACAAACGGCTGTGGCGGCTCGGGGGGGGGGGGGGCATGACAACACTGACAAGCGTGCAACAAGGACGACAACATGCAAGACGGCCATAGCGGTGGCGACGACAGCCCGAAAGATGACCGGTGACGGGGACGATGACGACGACGGTGGCTGGACGGCAAGGATGGCAGGCACGGCGCTAGGGACGCGTCCACAACGACAGGGTCGGTGTGCGTGGCTCTTGGGATGGTGTCCGCATAAGGGATGGCACCCCCCGGCCACGAGGTCGTGTGACGAGAGATCGTCGTGAGGAGTGGAGAGATGTGGCGGCGTGAGAAGTAGAGGTCCGGCAGCTCAGATAGGCCTTTTTATTTTAAGAATGCACGGTTTTGGGTTTTGGTTGACACTTTGACTGATGGGTGGGCCTCAACAATTTCAGTGCGCACAGGTGGGTTGGGCTGAGCGGGCCAAAATGGAAACGAGCTATAGCGACCAATTGTTTGACTCCAAGATGTGCTTTTAGCGACTGATAGTCGAAGGCAAACAACTAAATATCTGTACCAACCGGTGTACCGTTGATACAAATTTATAGCGACCGATTGTTGGACGTTAATATTGCGTTTTAGCGACCATTATACGATCTCCATCTGGTATAATATCTCGTTTTAGCGACCATTATACGATCTCCATTTGCGTTTTAGCGACCATTATACGATCTCGATCTGATACATAAATGTGAGTTATTGAGTCTAATGAATTATATCAATGGCCATATCTTTTTGTTCTTTTTAAGAATTTCAAACATTTATCTTTTTTCATTGCATCTCAAGACGCATTGTTAGGGTCTCTAATGCATTGAAGGCTAGATCATTCTATTATTTTATGAGAATTTGTAGAATTTATTATTTTTATAACACATCATGTAAGAATTAAAATTGAGTCTAGGCATCTAATTGTTAATAGTTAATATATAGTTAGATGACCAAGACATCGCACACTGACCACTCTTAAGAACTGAACTTGATTTCATATAAGGGAATTCCTCATAAAAAGTAAAAACACATTGCACTAGCTAACAAAAGTTAATTCAATAAATCAAAATTTTGAACAAACTGTGAAACTAAAAAATGAAAATGATGTGCTAAACACTAGTAGACAAGTGCTCAAAGCCGGCGGTGGAACATAATTTTTATAGGCGGTTTCAATTAAAGAACGCCTGTGGAAAGAAATTGGCTTACCCGACTAAAAAACTGCCTGTGAAAATCAATTTTTACAGGCGGGTTTCCTAACAAAACCGCCTGTAGAAATCATGTATTATTTCTACAGACGGTTTCTTAAGAAAACCGCCTGTAGAAATAATTTGAAGTTGAATTTTTCAGCTTTTCAAATGACCTCGTTTGAAAAAAACCGTCAAAATGAAAGTTATACATCTCGAAAAGTTATGAAACTTTGTAGTTGATAATTTTTTCATTTAAAATCATCTTATCATCGAAAACTTTGAATTTTTCAAATTTGAAATTCAAATTTTGTAAATGACCTCTGATGGAGGAACTACCAATATAAAAGTTGTAGATCTTAAAAGTTGTAAAACTTTGTAGTTGACGACTTTTCTATTTGAATCCGTTTAGGGCCTCAAATAATCAATATATGCTTGGTTTAGGATAATATGTGGGGAACTAAACTCTAATATAGAAAATTGAGTGATAGGTGGAGTGGTACACAAGGCTATGCGCACTGGCCGCGAAGCGCGCGATTTTACGCGAAAAAAATGCGCGACTTGCCAGTGGGCCTACCTTTGGATTAAAATCTTTTTTCCTATTTTTAAAAGCCGATTTCGTATTTTATTTTACGCGAAAAAATACGCGACTTGCTACTGAGCCTCCCTTAGGATTAAAATCTTTTTTTTCATATTTTTAAAAGCCGATTTCGTATTTTCTAGAAAAAGATTTCTACTAACGGTTGGCTAAGAGAACCGCGTGTGGAAATTTATTTCCACAGGCGGTTCTCAGTGATCCGCCTGTGGATCCATAGGTCACTAGTGCAGGCGATTCGCCGAACCGTTTGTAGAAAGAGGTTACAAACCTGTATAGTACCCTATGTGTACTAGTGAAAATTATGAAATGCATCTGAACTGAAGCCGAAAAACTGAAGCACATTGTATTTTCCAATGCAACCATGCTGAAGTCTACCGGGCCCAAATTGAGAACAGCACGCATCACAGCTTTTGTTGGGCCCGTAACTTGACACCACTGGTAGCATAGCACAAATTCACAAAACACAAGTCTTTGAAACAAGTGGCTGGCAACGCAACAAAAATTATCCAGCTAAGTGAACTGATCCTAGATCAGCTACTTCGGTTTCCTTATGGTTAAACCATTTCACCTAAACTTAAGTCCTCGACTTGGCACAAATACTCGTATTTTCTTGAATCTATTCTAAAATTTAATATCGTTATGCTTTTAGTGGTAGGTGATATCCTCATCAATAGTGAGACGTCTGTGATGACTTCATGAATCTTGTGATTTGTTGTCTTATAGCGAGGTGCTTGTGCTGACATCATAAATCTCATGATTTGCAGGCTCGATTATTCAATGGTGCTCATAGGGGTAGGACTTGCATATGAATCTCATGATTTACTAGCTCGTTTCTTCGGTTACTCTAGGGCTTGTGTACGTATATTCATAGGATCTGTGCGCGTGCATGTTGTGAGCGTCTACGTTTTACTATATAATTCTTAAAAAATATTATCTAGCTAATGTTTAAAATTTTCATAGAGTATGTATGTATTTTAGACAGCTTTGTTTTAATAAAAGCTTCCATTTCCAAAAGAAAAAAGATGTATTTTAGACAGGAGCATATGCATTCAAACTAAGGATGTCCGTCATCTGGTTGTTGGCCCATGGGCTTTCGGAACTTGAAGGCCCAGCCAAAATTGCAACAGCAAAGAACAAATTGGAGTCCAGAAGGAAAGCCCCTGGCAGAACGCGCGTCGAGATCGAGCCACGACCGCGACCGCGACACGCCGCCGCCACCACCACCCATCGGCGTCGTCGACGGGACGGTGGCGATCGATGGCGGACGACGAGCCCGACCGCCTGTCGCAGCTTCCCGATGACCTTCTCCAGCACATCCTCCAGCTCGCGCCGTGTAGGGAGGCCGAGTCCACGGCGGTGCTCTCGCGGCGGTGGCGCGGGCTGTGGCCCCCGCCGACGAGCGCCGTCAAGTTCGACATCCCCTCCATCATCGACAGCGACAAACTCCACCGCAGGCGGCCAGATGCCTTGTTACGCGGCGCCAAGGAGGCGCTCGCCGCTGCGCAGGGGCCCGTAAAGAGGATCTCCATCCACGTGGGCGAGGAATGCCGGTTCGTCGACATCGTCGTCGGCGACGTGCTTTCCTACCTGGCGTCCCGCGGCGTGCAGGATGTCCGCATCATCGGGGCCGATGACTCCCGCCGAAAGGCCAGCAGCTACAACGACGACTCCTCCTGGTCGTGGCTGCCCCAATACCACGTGGGGGAGTTCGAGTTCAGCTTTGGCTCCGTGGCATCCGCCGCCGCCCTCCGGCTCCGCGTGCTGCACATCACCAACTGCAGGGACCTGACGCCGCCACCGCGGGCGTCCACGTTCCCGTGTCTCGAGGTGCTGCGGCTGCGAAAGTGCACTGTCGATCTTGACAGGCTCCAGGACATGGTCGTCGCCTCGCCGCAGCTCGCCGCCTTGCGGCTTGAATATGTTTTTTTCTCAACAGTGGCAGCCCAATGGCAGGAGAATGATCCAGACTATTACGATGATTATTCTGAACGACGTTGGAATTTCTCCAAACAAAGCTTCTGCTGTCCAGGGATCACCACACTCGTGCTACTGAATTGCTACTGCGAATGGGGGAACTATACCGCACTCGAGCTCGATGTGCCAAGGGTGCAACACTTCAGATACAGAGGGAGGATTGACCAGTTCACACTGAGATCTCCACTGCCGGATGTGAGGAGAGTGTATCTGCACATTCTTGACAGCAATGGTACCGGAGACTTCCAGTGCGAAACGTTCTGGAACTTTCTAAAGAATTTTGGCAATACCAAGGTCCTGAAGCTGAAGGTCGAGTACCCCATCGATTATGTCGCGGTGCCGGACAGGGAGAGATTCAGGGAGCTCCTAGGTGAGACGTTGTTCAATGTCGAACACCTTGAGATCGATGCACGACACAACTCCACGAGTGCGGGTGTGGCAATAGGAAACTTGCTCCAGTGCTGCCCTGTTATTCTTGACCTCAGGCTGAAGCTGAACACTGCTGACCAACCTAGGAGAAGCAGAAACAAAGCTCAGTTGGAGTTTCACAAGTCTGTTGATCATTTCAGGCGCCGCAGAGATCGTCCAGTGATTCCCATGTGTGGAGAAGATGTCAATGCTGCGGTTGTTTCTGATATTCCTGGCTTCAGCGATAGATGGTTTCACTTCAGATGTTTGCGATTCCATTTAAGGAGATTGAGCCTGCAGTTTCAGATGGATAAGCCTGACTGTCTCGGCATCCAACTAGCGAAATTCTTCGTCGAGAGAGGAATGGCCCTTGAGGAAATGTACATTGACGATGGGAACATGAGACTGTGGGAGGCTGGGAGCACATGAATTGCAGGATTAGTGGATACAAGCCTTCTTCAGAGCACCAAGTTTTGGCGAGAATGTCACCAGCATTTAGCATGAACCAATTCAGTTCGTCAAAGATTAGCGTGGGTGGTTTCACCTCCGCAAACTAGAAGTAAGGCGAACACACCCGTGGAGCGCAGTGAGTAGAAGCTTTACAATCTTGCCATTGGCAGATGCATGAATGTAGTGGTTTTAATTGATCATCAAAGGTACTTATGAATAATTGTATTGTTTTAGTAAAAGCTTTGTTTTTCTTGGATCTTTGGGCACCATATGAATAAGGTACTTATGCAAGATTTTGATATCTTTGGGCACCATATGAATAAGGTACTTATGCAAGATTTTGATATGAAATAAGGACACGTTGATAATCTATGTTGGTGTTGTACATTTCCTTTCCTGCTATATTGATTGAAATAATGATTGCAGCTGTTTGTTGAATATACTTGTCTTCCTTTCATTATACTAGGTGATACCCCGCGCGTTGCCGCGGGGATTTTGTAGAAGGATGTATGACAAATTTCGAACCAACTGTAGAAATGAAAACACCTTAAATACAGTATGTAAGTAAATAGAATTCACTCCCAAGGGAGATATCTTATTATTTATAATGTATTAGTATCATGAAGGAACTGTAGAAATGAAAACACTTAAATATTGAATATAGTGTGGAAGTAAATAGAAATCATCTGAAGGAAGATAACTTATTATTCTTCATAAGTATGAATAGGACAACTTTTTTATAATAAGCTAGAATATTATTTTATGAGTAGTTAGGTGCTCCAGTGCATGAGAAGGTTGCATGACGATGTCCTGCATGTGTTGAGGAATAAAAGATTATTATTCTTTGAGTGATTTTTTTTTGTTTTTACCTAAAGTAGCTGAGAGAAAGTAAATATGAAGATTGATGTACTTATGTCTTTGTAGTATATATGTTGTCTTGTGTTTCTGAAAATGGGCTTCTCAAATGCTGGGTGAAGGACTACTGTCTGCTATGCTGTTTGAAGTTAAAAAGTAAGAATGGTATATGTCAAAGGTGTTACATTTTATAGAGGACTTACTTTTTGTGTCTTTTGGGAGCATGAAGATGACTTTGTGGTTCTGAAAGTTTTTGTGCTTCTTCCCTGTTGGATGGATATTTCATAGTTTTGAGATGTTGTAAGCTAAAATAATAGGATCACTGTTTTTCATACCTGTCATTGGTGGCTGCATCATCTGGTAAAAAATCAAGTCTTCTTTTGGCCTGCTTGCTGTGGAGAAAAATATCTTGTTTCAATATGAAATTTATTCAGAAGAAATGAATACATAAGAAATACTTTTGAAAGAATTACTTGGTTTGAGTTATCTGAGTGTCAGTATTGGTTGTTTGGTCAATGGAAGGTGTATTATTGTCGGAGTCTCCTGGAGTATGTGTAGTTGTACTGCAAAGTATGAAATTATGATTTAGTATTTGTGGATAGATGTTGTATTTTGAATTGTAATTTGAATTATGTTGTGTGAAGGCAAACCTCTGGACATCTAAGTTTGAAGGTGGATGGCTAATTTGTGGGCTGCTTGAAGATGTCTAAAAACAGACAATGGTCCAAGTTAGATATAGACTGATATAGACGCTTGGAAACAAAAATTAAATAGCTGAGGGAATCAATGAGGAAAAACAAAGAGGAAAAAAATGCATACCTGTGTGATGTGGGAGATACCAATCAAGTTGAAATCATCAAGCACCTTTGGAGACGTGAGAGATACCAATAAAGTTGTAGCTCTGTAGGAATTTCCTTATGGACAAATCATCAAGCACCCTGGGAGCAACGGAGGAGAAGTGATTAGCAAATCAAGGCAACTCGTCGAGCATCTTTGGAATAAGGAAATCAAGAAACCCTGAGGTGAGACTAACCTTTGGTGGAGGAAGAAGAACAGTTTGCCTGGCCAGGCATAGATGGGAGCGCAAGGAGGCAGTGGCTGCACTTTTTGAACACCGTCATGGGTGGGACCATCAATGAGCAGTAATGGATTGAGGAAGTGGGAGCAGAGAAGAGGGGAAGAGGCAGGGGCAAAACCGTGGGGCAGAGCGACGGTCGCGGCGTAGAGGGAGAGGGAGGGGCAATTACGGAGCGCAGGAGAGGGCGGGGTCGCGACGGACCGGCGCACGCGGGGGTCGCGACAGACGGACGGACCGCGACGGGCGCGCGCACGCGGGGGTCGCGATGCCCTCCTGCGACGACCGCTGGCCAGAGGGAGAGGGAGGGGCAGGGTCGCGACGGAGGGGGGGTGCGACGCCCGTGCGATGCGCGACGGACGGACGGGCCGCGACGGGCGCGCGCACGCGGGGGTCGTGACGCCCTCCTGCGACGGCCGCGGGCCAGAGGAAGAGGGAGGGGAATCCACGGAGCCCGGTAGGCAGCCGCGGTTGGAATGGGCGGGTCGGGCGGCGCGACGGAAAAACGGAAGGGATAAACGCAGGAGAGAGGATAGTGACGTGGCTGCACGAGATTGCGGAAAAATATGGTAGTGGGGATCTCCTATTTAGGCATAGAGGATTAGCTGGATGTATTTGTCTTTGCTGAGGCCAACCATTGCAACGGCGGACACGATAGCTATGGTAGAGCGGCTGCGCGCGCAATTCGAGCACAAGGTGGCTCGTTTCGTGCGATTGAGGTCATGGGTAGGCCTTAGGAACACAGCGACGATGATCAAATAGCATGGCGGAGTCCGCACCACGGCTATATGTGCGGCGGAGCTCCGGCGAGCTAAGGTCAAGGCTCAGCGTTAAGGCCATCATGTACATGCAGCGGTGTGTGTGGGGTCATGGCGGACATCGTCGGCCCCTCCTCGTCTAGCGAGATGGCCAAGATTGGCTAGAATAGCTCCGGCAGCAAGGAGACATGGCACACAGCCATGTTGGCATTGCGAAAACGCAACCAACTGCTCCAGGGTAGCTTTGCTAGTGAGATTAAGGATACATGTAGCCTCGCGCGAGGCGGAGCTTGCTACGGTGTTGATTTTACCTCTATCGGCCTAGATCTACTAGAACGGGCGCTCTCCATGGCGGGTCTGGCCATGGTGGGCGTGGTGAACACGGTGTGCCAGCACGGATGTTCTCGAGCCCACCTATATTGTATCCGAGCAGATCGACAAAAAGAATAGCCGAAAAAACTGAAGTATATTGTATTTTCGAATGCAACCATGCTGAATCCTACCAATATCATGCTTATGAGCATCTCCCTTCTAATATTTAAAGTTATACAGCAAGAAAATTATCCAGCTAATGTTTAAAATTTTCATAGTATGTATGTAGGCCCTGTTTAGATGGGAGATGAAAAAATTTTGAGTATCACATCGAATGTGTCGGAAGAATGTCGAGAGAGATTTTTAGAAATCAATAAAAAAATAAATTACATAGCTCGTCTGGAAACTGCAAGACAAATCTATTAAGCAAAACTAATCTGTTATTAGCACATGTGGGTTACTGTAGCACTTAAGGCTAATCATGGTCTAATAGGCTTAAAAGATTCGTCTCGCGATTTTCAACCAAACTGGTAATTAGTTTTTTTTATCTACATTTAATGTTTCATGCATATGTGTAAAGATTCAATGGGAGACGTCCGGCGCCAGCAACGCGTCCGGACGCCGAGCCCACCACCCGCGCCACCATAAAGAAGAAGATAAAAAAAGAAAAGGAAACTCCACCCACCCCTAACCAACTTCCCACTCGCCCCGCACACTGAAGATTGTTTCTTGTCCGCTCCCTCCTAACCAACTCACCCCTGCGCCACTCGCCCGCACGGAGGACCACCTTTCGTCCGTTCCCCGTGCAAGGAGTCCGTGCCCCACCCCACGAGCACGGGATCCGCCCCGCCCCTCGCCTTGTCAGCCCCTAGTAGATCTACCTGCCGCTAACTCGTCCCTACATCCTGCCTCTATACTTAACGCTGCAACACAAATATGCATGATAGTGCAACAACACATGACATACTGCTACAACAAACAAGTTGAAGTAGCTGAAACATCATAAACATAGTATTACAACAAACAACGAACAACTGCTGCAACAGCATGCAAACAACTACTACAACATACAGATTGAAGTATTGGTTAGAACAGCTGAAACACCATAAACATAGTATTACAACAACAACGAACGGCTGTTGCAACAACATGTAACAACTAATACAATAGCATAGGTTGAAGCATTGGATGGAGCAACCGAAACACCATGGACATAGTATTACAACAACATCGAACAAATGTTGCAACAATATGCAACAACTAATACAACAGTGCAGATTGAAGCATTGGATGGAGCAACTGAAACACCATGAACATAGTACTACAACAACACCAAACAACTGTTGTAACAACATGAAACAAACTACTACAACATGCAGATTGAAGCAACTGAAACATCTCAAGAACACAATACTGCAACAACGACTGAAACCTACTGCAACGTCTAGAAAGAACCATTGCAACAATGACAAAATCTGAAGCCGAGAGCTTGCCTAAAACCCTATCCTACTGCAACATCACCTGAAAAACTGCAAATAACCACCATTACAACACTCGAGAGCACTGAATCCCAAGAGCTCGCCGGAACCCTAGCCAACACATCTCATAGATCTAGACCTAGAGGAAGAGGAGAAGGAGGAGTAGAGGAGGGCCTAGATCCAGATCCACAAAAGATGAGGGAGGGAAAAGGGAGAGGGAGGCCTCAGATCCAAATCCCTCCCCACCTACCTCGTCGGAGCCGCGCCGTTCTCTCCATCTCCAGATGCATGGAGGTTATGAGAGCGAGGGAGAAAGGGCAGGGAGAAAGGGAGCTGCGCCGCTCACTGGATGCTACCACCGTCACGCTCTACTCCGGTGGCTTCGAGGGCGCGTGGGTCGCAGCGAGGAGGGAGGGAGGAGCGGCTCGCCATTGGCACGGCAGGAAGTGCGAACGCATGGTGGAAGCGGCGGGGCGGCAGCGAGACGATAGAAAAGAGTGGAGAGGAAAAGAATGAGTGGATAAGAAGGCATCGAGGAGGAGCGAAATGAGTGGACAGCAACGTCCGGACGGACGGACGTCTTAAGTATATCATTACCGAAAATTTTTTGGTGGAGAACTAAACAGGGTCGTAGTTTAAAGAGGAGCATTATTCAAAGGAAGACCATCAGGGCCATGGGCCGTCGGAACATCAAGGCCGAGTTAGGCCTTGTTTAGATACACCCAAAAACCCAAAACTTTACAAGATTCTCTGTCACATCAAATCTTGCGGCACATGCATGAAGTATTAAATATAGATAAAAATAATAACTAATTGCACCGTTTACCTGTAAATCACGAGACGAATCTTTTAAGTCTAGTTACTCTATAATTAGACAATATTTGTCAAATAAAAATGAAAATACTACAATGTCAAAATCAAAAAACTTTTTCATCTAAACAAGGCCTTAGGAAGCCCATCGTGACGAAATTGGAGTCCAAAAAGGAAAGCCCTTGCAGAACGCGCGTCGAGATCGAGCCGCGACACCGACACGCCGCCAGCGCCACCACCCATCGGCGTCGTTGACGGTGGCGATCGATGGCGGACGGCGAGCCCGACCGCCTGTCGCAGCTTCCCGACGAAGTCCTCCAGCACATCCTCCAGCTCGCGCCCTGCAGGGAGGCGGAGTCCACAGCCGTGCTCTCGCGGCGGTGGCGCGGGCTGTGGCCGCCGGCAACGAGCGCCGTCAAGTTCGACATCCCCTCCACCGACAGCGACAAATTCCACCGCAGGCGGCGTGACGCCTCCTTACGCGGCGCCAAGGAGGCGCTCGCCGCCGCGCAGGGGCCCGTAAAGAGGCTCTCCGTCCACGTCGGCGAGAGGCTCCGTACATCCGCGGGCGAGGGATGCAGGTTCGTCGACATCGTCGTCGGCGACGTGCTTTCCTACCGGGCGTCCCGCGGCGTGCAGGATGTCCGCGTCATCGGGGCCGATGTTTCCAGCAGCGAGGCCCGCGGCGCCGGCGACTCATGGTGCTCGCTGGCCGACCACCGCGTCGGGGAGTTTGAGTTCAGCACTGGCTCCGTGGCATCCGCCGCCCTCCGTCTCCGGGTGCTGCACATCACCAACTGCAGTGACCTGACGCCGCCACCGCGGGCGTCCACGTTCCCATGTCTCGAGGTGCTGCGGCTTCGAAAGTGCAGTGTCCATCTTCAGAGCCTCCAGGACATGGTCGTCGCCTCGCCGCAGCTCGCCGTCTTGCAGCTTGAATACGTCTTCCTCTCAAGTCTCAACAGGGGTTCGCAGCAGTCCCATGACCGCAGCTCAATGGCAGGCGAATGAACGGCAGGGCTATTACAACCGCCATGATGGATACTATTATAACTTCTGTGACTGTGAGGATTATTCTGCAAGACAATGGGAGTTGGCACAAAGCTTCTGCTGCCCAGGGATCACCACACTCGTGCTACTGAATTGCGACAGCGAAGGGGGGAGCTTTATCGCAGTCGAGCTCGATGTGCCAAGGGTGCAACACTTCAGATACAGAGGGAGGATTGACCAGTTCACACTGAGATCTCCACTGCCGGATGTGAGGAGAGTGTATCTGCACATTTTTGACAGCTATCGTGCTGGAGGTTTCCACTTCTTCGAAATGTTCTGGAACTTTTTGAAGAATTTTGGCAATACCAAGGTCATGAAGCTGAAGGTCGATTACCCCATCGATTATGTTGCGGTGCCGGACAGGGTGAGATTCAGGGAGCTCCTAGGTGAGACGTTGTTCAATGTCGAACACCTTGAGATCGATGCACGACACAACCACACGAGCAAGGATGCGGCTGTGGCAATAGGAAACTTCCTCCAGTGCTGCCCTGTTGTTCTTGACCTCAGGCTCAAGCTGAACACTGCTGACCGACCTTGGAGAAGCAGAAACAGCAGGAGCACTTTTGTGAAAAGCAAAGCTCAGTTGGAGTTTTACAAGTCTGTTGATCATTTCAGGCGCCGCAGAGATCGTCCAGCGATTCCCATGTGCGGAGAAGATGCCAAAGCTGATGTTGTTTCTGATATTCCTGGCTTCAGCGATACATGGTTCCACTTCAGATGTTTGCGATTCCATCTAAGGAGATTGAGCCTGCAGTTTCAGATGGATAAACCTGACTGTGTCGGCGTCCAACTGGCCAAATTCTTCGTTGAGATAGGAATGGCCCTTGAGGAAATGTACATTGACGATGGGAACATGCGACTGTGGGAGCACATCAATTGCAGGATTAGTGGATATGCAGCCAATCCTCAGCCTTCTTCAGATCACCAGGTTTTGGCGAGAATGTCACCAGAGCTTAGCATGAACCAATTCAGCTCGTCAAAGATTAGTGGGTGGTTTCACCACCGCAAACTAGAAGTAAGGCGAACACAGAGCGGCACAGTGAGTAGAAGCTTTACAATCGTACCATTGGTAGATGCATGAATGTTGTGGTCTTAGCATATCATATCTAAGGTCATCCCCTACACTCCACTCGGAGTCTGGACATTGTCTTCAGATCGCCACATCGGCAGCAATCTGCTGTGGAGGAGAAATTAAGCTGGCATGTCATACTCTCTCTCCTGAAACCATACAATGGTGGTTAGTTAGCCTTGGGCTTGCTCTAAGGTAATTATGAATAAAGGTAGTGTCTTGTAGAAGCTTTGTTTTTCTTGAATGTCAGGCACTATATGAAATAAGGTATATGAATAAGGTATTCATGCAAAATTTTGATATGAAATAAGGAGACATTGACAATCTATGGTTGGCATTGTACTTTCCTTTCCAGCTATATTGATCGAAATAATGTTTGCAGCTGTTTGTTGAATATATTTGTTTTCCTTTTATTATATTAGCTGAATGTATTTGCTTGATAGTACAAAGTGTAAGCCTGCACTCTTTGTTGCTGTGATTAGTTATTTCTTAGCAATAGTTTGTCTGAATATCACATAACTTGCTTAATTTTTCCTTAGACGATGAGAAGAGTATACTAGTGCTTACACTAGAATATGTCCGGTTTAAAAGACGAGGGCGAAATCCCTATTGAAAAAGAATAAATTTAAAACACTTAAGGAGTACAAGCATAAAGCCAGGAAACAAAAAAAAAGAGATAAAAAGAAAAGAAAGGCAGAAAGGAAGATTACATAAATGAGCTTACTTTTGCTCTATGCACTAACCGAGACAATTCTCCAAAGCCGCTACCATATCCAGGTAGGGGAAAGCCAGATCTAGCCCCGAGGTGGGAAGTGGGGGAGGAGAGGAATCCACCCCACCAGCCAGCCTACCTACCGGGAGAAGTAGAATAAAGGAGGGATGGTGGAGGAGTGGGGGCAGGGGAGGGCGGCAACGGAGGGCAGCGGCAGCAGCAGGAGATGTGGCAGTAGGAAGGTGCTGGAGTGATATTTTGTTTTTTGATTGAACTGGAGGGACTTTCGCCCCTGCAGAAATTTATTGATAGAGAAGGTTCCGAAATTACAAGATACAAGACTTACAGGAGCAGAGAGCGGGGGTTGTTGAGTTAAGAAACAAAAAAGGAGATGAAGAAAATTAGAGCTAAGAAGCAATCTATTGTAGATTTTGACACCATTGATCAAAAAGAGTCTTAGACTTGTCTTGATACGGCATAAGACCTTCGCCAATTCCATGGAAAAGGCTCTTTTGCATTCTTGGGTTGACATTAAGCTATTGTTGAAGATTGCTTCATTTTTTGCTTTCCAAATCGTCCAACTCATCAAAATGATTGCTATCATGAAAAACTGGGATCTTAGTTGAGTTCTCAGTGCATGAATGTTTTGCACCGTGTCCCCATCTTGTGCTATCTGTAAGTCAAGAGTTCCCTAACATTGTTGTGCGTATGGGCTGGAGTGACATCAGCGGCCTCCCTGGAATTTCTCATTGGGAGCACTTGAGGAGAGGAGTATCGACAAACCTGATGGCTGATGTTTGGGCTGAGTATTGTAGTGCTTACATGAGAATACGTCTAGTCTAATAATTTTTCATTAAGAGAAGAATATAGGAGGGCCGAAGCCCTATTAAAAAAAATAAATTTAAAACACTTAGGAGTATAACTACAAAGCCCACGAAACATTAAAAAAAGATTAAAAAAAACAAGGGGATAAAGGCAAATTAAAGAATTGTCTGTATCCATAATTCAAACAGGAATGAGCTTGCTTTCTATGCACTGTGCACCAATAGAGACAATTCTCTAGAGAAAATCTCCTTACGGTTCTATATGCTAGCTGGTATGTTGTTGAAGATTAATCCATTTCTTGCCGTCCAAATTACCAGCACATAATAATTGCTACAATCATGAAAAGAGGTGAGCTGAGCTGGTCCTTCATAAAGAGTTAGAAGGTTCCTCAGTTGTGCAATTTGTAGGTATCAAAATGCTGACAAGTCCCAGCATTTTCTTGCAAAGGTGCAATTTATGAACAGGTGCTCCAGAGTTTCTTCAGTTTTTTAGCATAGGACACCATTGTAACAACCAAGAGATGCATGTGTGTTCTCCACTGAATATTTATTGTGCTTAGCCAGTTAGCCTATTACTGAGTAGAAGTCACAGAAACATCTTGTGCTTAGGTTGACAGGACTGCCATTGCCATGTATATGCCTCGCGCACTTGGGTTTGACCGGAAAAAGTGGTATAGAGGAGAAATTACCAAGTGTCATTTCAATGAGGCAAGGAATAAAACCAATGACACCATGAACTGAACTTGTACATATTTTTTTTTTGTTCATATTACATCCCTTGTAATTTTAGTTATATCACCATCTTACATCTTGACGTATACATTGAAATATAAAAGTAGTAAAATAATTAAATCATCTTACACAACAAAATAACATGACGAAGCATTCACCGACCTCCATGATCTTTATTTGTCATATAGTCGTTTGTCTAAAAAATTTTGGACCCGTGTTGATCTAGATGAAAACTCTATGGTTGACTAAGACCATTGGCACCACATCTCTTGTATTCCGGTGGTGGTGGAGGAAGGCTGGTCTCCGGTGTTGGCCCATTCTCAACTATGAACGCTGTCGCCATGCCCATCACAATGTGAAACTCAAAGTGGCAATGCAAGTACCACATTCCTGCCCATCAAAATTCAACCACAAAGATGATTCCTAAGATACATGGTACTCTGTAATTCCCTTATAGTTATATCAGGAAAAAAAGCTAATTGAAGATGCTCATAAAACTAGGATATATATATATATATATATATATTTGCGCTATATAATTTTAAAAAAACTAGGACCAAATCTGAGCTTGTCCTGTGGCTTTACCTGGATTGTCTGTGACGAAGCGGATTGCGGCCCATCCTGTTCTTGGCACTTGCACGGTGTTCCTGAGCTGTGGGTTGTGGTAGTTGAACTTGGCCACGTCCCTCTTGGGATCGAAGTTGCCAAGCCCTTGCGCAAGCACAAAGAAATCGTATCCATGGAGGTGCATGGGGTTGGAGTCACTCTGCAGCAGCGCCGTGCTCTGGAACACGATCTCCACCGTCGTGTTGTACTTGAATCGCCGGAGCTTGGTCGCCTTGAACGTCGGCTCCAGCACCTCCTCCAGCGGCCCCGGCGGGATCAGCTCCCTGTTGGTGTAGTTGTACGGGTGCGGCGGCTTCTCCGGGAAGTCCTCCGTGTACACCCCCGTGCCATTGCCGGAGTCGTAGTACACCTCCAGCAGCGACGTGGTGTTGGGGTGGTGGAAGGAGACGTTGTTCATGGTGGCCACCACGATGGTCTCCTCGCTGCGGCGGCGCTTGCACACCTTCTTGCCTCCACGGCAGAGGGAGCCGAGCCCTAGCGTGACGAAGAGGCGCTCGTCGACGTTCATGGGCACGCGGTGGCGCTCTGGGTACGCGAGCCCGGTGAGGTTGCCGTGGAAGTAGTAGGACGGCATGGTGTTGTGCTGGTCGGGCATGACGGGCACGGCCGCCGGCGGCACGGGCACGCGGCCGTTGTTGTCGCCGCCGCGCACGACGCCGGCGTAGCGGACGAGGCCCCGCGAGACGAACACGGGGATCTGCGGGTCAGGCTCCGGCGGCTGGTTGGCGAGCGCGACCATGTGGTAGTGCGCCGGCGGCGCGTCGGCGGTCATCAGCACGTCGATGGTCTCCCCCGGCGCGACGGTGACCATGTCCGTCTCGAACGGCGTCAGGTAGTTGCCGTCGGCGCCGACCACCGTGAACGTGTGCCCGGCCACCTTGAAGTAGTACTCGGAGAAGAGCGCCGTGTTGATGATCCTCAGCAGGTAGGTCTCGCCGCGCTCCACGTCGAGGACGAAGCTCTCCTCGGGCACGCCGGAGCAGTTGCTGAGGTCGCCGAGCTTCCCGTTGATGGTGGCCGACAGCGGGTTGTCGTCGAAGTTACCGTCGGCCATCCTCCGGTCGAGCTCCACGAGGTCGAGCTGCCACCACTCGCCGATGACGATGGGCACGTCCTTGGCCGGCGGCGTCGTCGTGCGGCGGAACGGGTAGTTCGTCCCGTCCTTGGGGCGGATGACGAAGGCGCCATTGATGGTGGCGCGGAGGCAGGTGACGTGCGCGTGCCACCACAGGGTGCCGACCTGGCCGGTGAGGTTGAAGCGGTAGGTGTGGTCGGCGCCGGGAGGGATGGGGCACTCGGTGACGAAGCCGGCGCCGTCGGACCAGCAGCTCCGGAGCTGCCGCACGCCGTGCCAGTGGATGGTCAGGCCGTGGTCCAGCCGGTTCACGACGTGGACCACCACCGTGTCGCCGTCGGTGACGTCGATCTGCGGGCCGGGGAACTGGCCGTTCACCACGTAGATCTTGGTCGTGTTGCACAGGTGGGTCACGTTCATCTCGTGGACCTGTACGTTTGACAAAGCCAAGGTTAGTCAAGGTAGTTTACTATAAATGTCTGTGTTTAACGACCACGATCGAGTTGTCTAGCAAGCAAGCCTGTCACATCCAGAGTCGAAAATTAAAGGAGCACAATGATAAAATGTCACATCATCGCAACCCTGTACTACAATGCAAATGATTCTTTTATTTATGCTGGTCTGACGACGGTAATCTCAAATTAATTAAACTTTTTATGTTTGATCAAATTTATAGAAAAAACGTAAACATTTATTGAACCAGATAAGCATATTTAACGTATCTAATGATACTAGTTTCTTGTGATAAATCTTTACACTCTTTTTTATAGACTTATGATCAAATTTTAAAAAGATTGACGCAACACTAAAAGTTGATTTGTTTAGAGACAGACATAGTACTCGGAGGTACCAAAATTGGTACCTGGTAAAGTTTCATAACCTCATTAGTTATATACTAAAATTTCGTCCTTGGTTATTTCCCAAGACCATAAAAATCACTATAATTTAGATCTTTTAAGGCTTATATTATAGAAATATAAGCACTAGGACTACTACATTACAAAAGTAATTATTAGAAAATGTTAAAATCACGAGGAGGTTGTTTGGCCAAAGGCCTCAAGACAATGGTTTGTTTTCATAGACGTCCAATATTAACTACTTCTAGACGTGTATTTTTAATGGGATAACCCTTTCGAAGGTGGTCGTTATTAGGGATGAAAATAGTACGGATATTTTCCGACTGTATTTGAGACCGAATTCGTTTATGGTTCAGATTTGTCCGTATCCGAGTCCGAATGTTCAACATCCGATATTGTATCTGTATCCGAATATTTAAATCATATTTATGATGTCGACATCCAATTGTATCTTATCCGACAAGATTGACATTATCCGTATTCGAATTCGAATCCAACCAGAAATATGAAAACAAATATGATATCGATGATATTCGTCCGTATCCGATCCGTTTTCATCCCTAGTCATCAAAAGTGGCACCTATAAAAATGGCACTTCCATATGAAGTCCCTTAATACAACAACCTTCAATTACCTATATTTTTAGAGACTGTAGTTTTAATCCGAACACCTCTAAAAATGCGAAACCCAATTTATAGTTGCGAGTCGTGGTATTGGGAACCTCTTGGCGTATAGTATAGAGCAGCGCCTTTTATGAAAAAAAAATATGGTCCTCAAAATCTTTATTTTTGTAATAGTGTAGTGAGCATCTATATTGTTTTCTGAATAACATTTGGAGCCTAACACCATTTTAGTTAGCAAAATGCCTAATGGAATTTACTTCTATTATCACTAAATGAAAACCTTATTAAAAAATATCGATGGAAATATATATATATAAATATATATATATAGGGAAATTCCTTTCTACACTTACGTGTAGTTACTCTCATCTTCAATAAACTACATTGTGTATGTATTCATACTTGTTTATCGGTTTGAGTATGTTTATAACTTTATATACTATTAAGATACTCTAAATCTTACCACGCGAAAATTCCCTTCGAATATCACTAAACGTGAATCTAATAGAGAGTGATGTATATTTACTTACAACAAAGGTGTGCTCGACGACTGCTGCCTCGCCAATGGAAACTGCCGTGGAGAGGGCAAGAAGGGACACACAGAGGATGAGTGCTGCCATGGAGACCTTCCCCATGGCGGCAATGGCAACAACAGTGGCGCTAGCTACTTGCTATAGCTAACCAACACGACTTGGTTTCAGTTTGATCGATTTGGTTTGGAAGGAAGTGATGCTATTTATGCACGCCCATATGGCGGCAATGGTGGTTCCAGCAATGTTGGTGAAATGAAACGCCTGAATCCGACGGGCGTTGTTTGCAATGTTTGACCGGCAAGATTGGTGGAGAAAGTAATAAACATTGGACTTCTACTCCTCTTATATAGTATTACGCAACGCCTGCACGCAACCTAGTTGCATGGCATGGATTACATTTGGTTTTAGTTTCTTTGCACTTAGTAATTTTTTTAGTATATATAGGCTAGGTGCTTTATGCAAAGATGATCAGAAAGGAGAGATATCATTGGCAGCATGCATCTTTTTACACCAATCAAATTGGAGGACTAAATAACCATGCATGCTTTTGGGTGCTCTCATTAGTTGATTAACTCCATATATAAGACTGCATACGTAGGTAGGGAGCACTGTAATTATTTTATATGTTCTTTCATCGAGCACGAATCTAGCACGCAACATTTCTCTTTTCACCGTTCAAGAAAAGACAGTGGAGTTAGTTTTGGCACAGCTTATGACAAAAATAAACTAAAACAAACAGCCAAAACAGTACGTTGTTTTTTTAGTTCCCATTTGTACTAAACACAGAAGCTGGATCAGACCATCTTATTTTCACCGTACCTTTCTTTATTGATTTGTGCAGTTTATCTAAATAGCGTTTTTTTTTCTGACCGCTAGCTCTATCAAACAGGGCCATGTGTACTGTACAAGCGCAGCTGCAGAGGATGGCATACTCGGAGAAAAATAGAGCTGCCATCATTTCTTTTCTCCGGATTGTATGTATGCAGTAACAACTCTATGTAAATAAATCTCACCTATTAATGAGTGGGGGGTGCTATGACTAAGAGAATCTCCAAGGGACATTCTAAATTCCGCACTCCATATCTTCACTTAGCTAGCCACTCGATAAAAATTCTCTCTATATAATTCAGCACACTTCAACAAACAAGCCATGAAAGAAGGAGAAAGAAATGGAATTTTGGAGCAACAGAAACATGAACGTCTCCAGAGCCATTCTAAAATCTACTCTTTAAATCATCGTTTAGATAGTTATTTGAGTAAAAATCTTTTTCTATATTTTATACTCTCCACTGTATTTTATGCGCGGCCTAGCGAGTCATCCTTGCACTCCATCTTTGGCTAGCAAGAAATTCAGAATAGGATATTCAAATAAGAAGTTAAAGTTTGGCTTTGCAGATAGTGTCGTTGTTCCGAATGACTAGTTAGTTTGTGTACTGTCTCGGCAGGCAAAGACTTTTCTCGTCTTCTCACCAACCAAATAATATTATGATTAGTCAAACGGTGACGTACTGTCACGTGTACTCGCATGCCTTTATTTGACAGTCAGGTACCGTACAGCAACGGATGTTTGTATATATATACGAACTATTCTACATCAACATGGCGTTCGATCTTTCAGGGAAAAGAAACATTGCGTTTCATGCTGCTTGAAAGATACGTAATCCTATTTAACAAGATCTTTTGATGTGCATCGTCGCAGGATTTTAATGGGCGTTTTTTTTAGGAAAGTTTAGTGAGCGTTTGACGCAGTCAGGTAAACGGTGCCGTACAGTAACGGATGTTTACTTCAACATGTACTATTCGAATTCTGTAATTTAATTACTTGAATACACATCATGCATCCATCCTATTCTGAATTGAGGTTTCATCTATACCAAGTTCTATGTACGTACGTACGCTCATGCCGGCCGACTAGACTAGTCAAATACAGATGCATATGCTACTACTAGCTAGTAAAGTAGTTCACTACAGTTACAACTATATTTTGACCTAGCTTTATGTTAATTTCAGAGAGATTGCGTAACTGCATCTGGTGGAAGAATCATGCATGCTACTACATTATTTTTTGTGAGTTAAGATTGATGATGCACTTCCGGCACGAATATCTTCGATCAGGTCGTTTATTTGTTTGCATTTTACTGGGTCCTTGTATTGCTCAACTCGATCAGACCACTGCGTACATCAATGTAGGGAATTTCCCAGCATATCGCCGCTCAGTGATTTGTGATGTTTCCATTGTTATGTACCTCGCCAGCATATTGGCGCAGGTTGGTCACAGAAGTAGAACGACGTCATCATGTCGTACTCGTCCGGGCACTGGAGCATCATCGGATCTTGGACGGCGACGACAACGTGATCTCCTAGCTCTGGTGGCGAACGCCGGGATCTGGGGATTCGGCGGCGACGCGGTGTCAGGATGGGCTTGGCAACCATGTAACGACCTGCGCCACGGAGCGCGTCCGCCACAACCAGAGCGTCCACCGTCTTGCCAGGCGAAATGGCGAGGATGTCATGTCAGTGCTGTAGGGGCTCACGTATAGTTGGCGTCGCCGGCGACCACCGTGAACTTGTGCCCGGCGATCCTGATGTACTACTCCGAGAAGAGGGCGGCGTTGATTACTCGCAGTAGGTACGTCTTGCCAGCACATACCCATCTTCCACGGCTCCTTCACAGTTGAAGAAGCTTGCCATTAATGGTGGATGCACTGGGTTGGTCATTGAGGAAACTATGCACGAAGTCCCTGTCCATCTCCCACCACTCCCCTGATCGACATTAACAAGACAACATGAGCAAAACCAGTTCATATCATAGATGATCTCTAATGTGAAATAATTCACCAACCTATCACGATGGGGATCTTCCTATGAGGCTTCTCAAACGGGTAGGAGTCGGCGCCATGTCTCGGACGGATGATGAAGGCTGAGGGAGGGGAGGGAGAGGCCGCGTGAGCTCGGGGGCTGGTGACGGAGAGGGAGGAGGAGGGGGGAGGGGAGGCGCTGTTGCTCGGGCACCGGAGGGAGGGGATCGGAGGCGCGTGAGAAAGAGAGGGTGAGTTCTGAGTGAAACCATAGGTTAGAAATTTATACTTGAGCGCCTATCGGGCCTCAGTATAGGTCTGTTTGGGCTTTGGCTTTTTTTTAGGCGGGCAAGTTAGGAGGTCCGCCTCCGAAAATAGGAGTATTTTTTAAGGCGTGCTTCTTATAAGGCCCGCCTCCATTAATATATTTTAGGAGGCAGTTATTTTGTAACCGCCTTCGTAAATTGATTTTGCGAGGCGATTCATTGTGACCGTCGCGGTTAATAAAAAGCGATCGCCTCGGTTAATCACAGGCATTAACCAGCAGTTCATATTTCTAGCCGCCTCCAAGACCCAGTTTAAAACGCCTCGCAAAAGATTTTTGTAGTAGTGCGAAGAACTAGACAATCTTGTCATCAATGCATTCAGGTTGCTTGATGCACGGAGCTTCCATCTGCTACACAATGCTCTGATGATCCTCTTGTGCAAGAAGGACCCTACTACTCTAAGGGACTACCGGCCGATAAGCCGTTGCTTGGCCTTTGCTTGGCTATAGATGAGGTAGGGATTCGGGGGTTTTCTTCTCAATTACCAAAACTAAAAGATATACTCTTGGGCACAAGACACATGACACTTACATTCTCCCCCACTTCAGTGATTTATTATAGCACAAGCATCATGTCTTAATTAAGTTCATCTATCATGTACTAGGTTTGCCACTATCCTTACAAGAACACGTTTCATTATGAGAACAGCAAAACAATAATGAGTAAGCATCATATCATCATCATGTTTCATATCATTACTATGATGCAGGGGCATGGATCAAGGATCATTATTCAAGAGAGATGAAGATTTGAATCGATTTACATCCAGCTGGGCACCCTAAATTCACGCACATATGTTCTGAAGCTGCACAAGGCAACCTTTCCATTGACTCAATAGTGTGTCTAAACAGGACCTGAGGGCGGTCGTAGCTCCACATGATGTTCCAAGCCCATCCATAGTGTGTGCTTTGCCACGACCATGCATATCTACCATCCTTAGAGGAGGGCATCCATGACACATGGCTGACTAAAACCTTAGCAATTGGTGACTCATTAGAGCCATTACAGAAAAGCTTCATAATCCAACTGTTACACCTTGGAAATGTAATGTGAGACACATGGAAAATCAAGACTTCTAGTAAGTTGTACATCCTCTAAAGAGTGTCTTTTAAACTATTATAATAGTCGTGCCCTCGAGATCATTGTTGCTTAAGCACAATCTAGTTACTCAGGTTGAACACATTGCGTCTAACTCATGTTATACTTGTTAAGTATGTTTACACTTACAAATTAAAAAAAAAGATGGGTACTAGATGGTGTTGATGTCATGAAATTTCCTTAGGAAGTACTAGTCATGTGTTCACTAATTGATGTCTGCGTGGTGTTGGAGGCTTCGTCAAGATAATAATATTATATTCTATTGCATTTTGTTAAATCCTAAGTCTCTTTTTTATGTTTTTTCTGAAATCTTTGTATTAAATACATTGTATTTGGTATTACCTTATTTGTCTCTATACGTGTGAATTGACTTACTAGGCACACATATGGTAAGAATCTTGTTTCATCCTTAAAACTAGATGATACTCTATGCATTGCTGTAGGAATTGTAAAGAATTTGGAACAAAATTAAGTGGAGATGACATGAATAGTTTGCATTAAGAAGTTAAAAGTTAGTGGAATGACATGGCAATTACTGGGAGATAATATGGATAATGAGAAAGAAATGGTGTGGATGGCTTGTATGTTGAGATATAACTTGTTGTGGGGATTAACTTTAAAACTAGGCAATACTCTATGTGTTTCTATGGGAATTGCAAAGAATTTGGAATGAAATTAAGTGGAGATGACATGAATAGTTTCCATTAAGAACATGGTAGTTAGTGGAATGACATGGCTATTCGTGGGATATGATGTGGATAATTAATGGGAAATGGTGTGGATGGCTTGCATGTTGAGATATAACTTTTAGTGGGGATTAGATTTATAAGAGATATAGATTGGGTGTGACAACAAGCAATAAAGCTCTCCTGATAAACTAGACATAGGCCATAGTGTACCTAAACCATTATAAACCTATGTCGTTGTACAACCTATCTAATCTATTGCGCATGATTCGTTGGATTAGCCATTGGAGGTAAAGAACAATGACAGGTCTATTAATCGAGCGATTGTTGGTCAATTGACAATCCAAACTAAAATAGTCCTAACCGTATGTCTTTCTATCCCATGTGTGGTTAGAGAAGATGTGAGTTGCTAGTGTTGAGGACCACCAAGGCAGATAGTGGGAGGATGTGGCTCGGTAGTGTCGCTTAGTGATGAATTGGTGTAGGTAAGGGATTGCAAAAAAAATTGTGGTAATCATAATAACATACTTGTGGCAATGGAAGGTCAAGTAATGATAGATGGAAGATGACGTACCTAATTGTCCTCAACTGACAAGCTACCAAAGATAGAAGGCAATGATGGTTCATGAGTGGATGTCGTCAATCAAGATCAATCGAGCGGGGGACAACCTAGACTGGGATGGATATGGAATGGGTGGGTTGTCATGGCAGCTATTTCAAAGACATGCTTGTGTGAACTAGTGGAAAAGACATCCCTTTGCAAACTATACTTTCATACCCTCACCTTGTCGGCCCCTTTCTACATCAGTTGGGTTCTTATCTTCCTTTCATATTCATAGTTGGAGGGATATGCTAAGACTATTACAAGAGCAAATGGTAGAGCTTATAGACATAGTTCAAGATGTCCAATAGTAGCAATAAAGTACACGATAATGGTTGTCAATGAGGGAGGGGCTTCTAATCCAAAGATCTACCTCTGTTCAATTAGACACCAGTCTTGTATGTGATGATGATCATGTGTGGCATGCATCATTTGGGGGAGATAGAGATAGAGATAGAGATAGAGATAGAGATAGAGATAGAGATAGAGATAGAGATAGAGATAGAGATAGAGATAGAGATAGAGATAGAGATAGAGATAGAGATAGAGATAGAGATAGAGATGGAGATAAAGAGAGCTTTTGGCTATTAGTTTTGGCATTGCGATAGTAGAGTGTGACAATTCAAGAAAGGAATAGGAATGAAACAGAAATGGCAATAAAAAAATATTTAATGGGCAATATAAAGAGGAATAGATGGGTAGGGAATTGAGCCACCTTTGAAGACAGATCTGGGAGGGGCCTCCATCCTTTTCTCGTCGCACCTCTTTGTTGCCGTCGCCACCACTGTTGGCTCTCTTCTTGGTGATCATGGAGTTCTCTAGTGAGAGCATGAGCTTGCCTGCTTCTGGTATGTACTAAATACGTTTTTCTCTCCTACTTTCATTATTTGCTTTGTTTAGAAATCTATCTTGTTGAAGGTCTTGTTCGTTAAATCCTTTCCCCATGGGCAAGGGATTTTATCGCCCAAATCCCGACCAGTTCCAAGCAAAGGGATTAATCGAAGATTGAAATGGGATTATAGTGAATTCATACAGATGCTAAGGGTTTTATGTATTAGAGCATTAGATACCTTGTGGTTAGGAAACAAAAGATGATATCACGTTTTTGTGGGATTTTATCCCCCAAATCTCTACTAGTCCTAAGGAATGGACTAATTGATGATTAAAATGGGATTATAGTGAATATATACACATGCTAAGGGTTTTATGTATTACAGCATTAGATGCCTTATGATTAGTAATCAATAGAAGATATCATGTTTTCGTGTAAGTTGCAATTAGAAAACTTATGGATTAACATGTTAACTATATTACTTGGAGTAATGGTTTTACAGAAGGGCTTGTTAGGTACATGTCATTACCTTTTTGCATATTTCTGAAATATCCCCCTACAAATTAAGATCGAAGTTGTAGACATATCATTGAGATTTACTTCTTATTCGATATATGCCATAGGTTGTGGTAGGAGCACCATGAGCATATCTACCCTAAGAGGAAAAGCACTATAATAAATGGGCACTTGCATGGGCTCTGCTAGTAGATAGAAGAATGATTTTTGTGGCCATGGAGCAATATTGAGCCATGTAAGAGGGGAAGAGGTTGGGGGAATCTTTGTATAGGCAAATTTTAATTCCAAAAAAATTGTAATGTGGCAAGGATTTAATTAATCGTTAAATAAATAGGTTGAGAAGAATGATTGTATTTTCATGCACAGATAAAGTGGCATGCAATTATGTGCCTGGGGTGAAACAAATCTCCTATTTTGATTAACCCATTGCTATGTTCTCTTACTCAAAAGAGAAGACATGAGATAGTATAATGACAATATATTTGTGTAGTCTTTTTAGTACAAGAGATTTTCATTTGGGCGTTCATGTCTCTAGTAAGTCTATTTTGAATGTGTTGGGTTTTCCCCCAAAATAATTTCTATATTTGGACTCATATCTATTTACATAAGCACGCCTTTTTATACTATGGCCAGGAGCTTTTACTTCTCTAGAAAGCTTGAAAAGCTAGAAACTCCACCAAACATGGTAGCTTCTTCAAGCTGACAAAAGTTCCAAAAGCTACATTTTGTACTAAAAGCAGAGAAGCTCCCTTAGAGTAGCTTCCTGAGCTTTTACAAAAAGCTTCTCTAGGAGGAGCTTTCTGAAAAGCTACAGCTCCACAAACAGAGCCCTATATCAAAGCTAGCAGATCTGGTGCTTAAACTTGATAACACATCAGCTTGTGCCAGAATGTGAGAAGTAACCATTTCTAGATCCACAATAAGTTATTATTGAATCGCCATGATGGTGAGCTGCATGTTGGTGTGGACAAAATTCAATTGCATTGGGGCCTGTATGTATAGAACCCCTAACTGGTAGAAAACCTTTGGTTCTTGAAAGTCAGCCTAGATGTTGAGAAACTTAGGCGCATGCCAATTTTGCTCTATGCTATGTTTTGGACTGTTTTGATCCAAATTTATCATATGGGTATAGAAAATTTTATCATAAATTATTATTATTTTCCATGAATGCATGACCATCTTCTGAAAATAAGCTCAAATGGTCTCGTAGCCCATTTTTGTCCAAAAAGATTTGTACAGCATATATTAATTCTCTCCTTGTTTCACAATGCAACCATCAAGGTTATTGTGTAGACATCACTATCAACAATCAAAATCATAGGATAACTGGTCCTTCACGTATTTTTACATTATTACTTTGGTATATCCTTTTTCCAATAGTTTTGTTTTTGAATTTTGATAGAGAGCTGCTATTAACATATAATTTTATTGCCATGCCATTTTTGAAAGGCATTCCTCATTTGTCGTGTTAAAGATTGATGCACACAGATTATGATACGGGAAAATAATGTTGTTAGTTGTCTCCCTTCAAAACACAATGAGCCAACGTACCAGACCCCTGGAAATACAAGCATCATGGTATCTTTCTAGATGTAAGAAGCATTTTGTAATTGTACATATAATCTTATATTTTTTATCAATAGCACTGATAGAAATTGGAACAAAAAAAGGAACTTTGGCTCCCCTAAAACTGTATCTTCGTGTAATCAGCAACATTACTGAACTATATTAAAAGGAATAGTGAGAATTGGTTCCATTTGTAGCCTACACTATGTCTTATGTGCAATGATTTGAAGGAAGCAAACATGCTACTTATGTAGTCCAGTGTATTCTCTATTAGCATATATTTGTTGTTTTGGACCCTTTTATCATATTATTGTATTTTTACAATGTTTAGTTCATGTAACATAATGATCTTAGCTGTCTAGCATGAGACTGCATAGCCATATATTGCAATTCAGCTAATATAATCCATCTACACTGTATTTTAACAAATAATGTATTTACTCTATAGAAGAAACTAAAATAAACACATATTGTTTTCTTTGACTACCAGGATCACCACAGATGGCAGCCCCAAATTCTGTAGCAACTTCTATTGGCCAGGGTCAAAAGGTGCCTGGTTTTGCCAAGCTTCAGGGTGAAAATTTTGTGTACTTCATACAAACTTATTCAGTCATCTTGGGACGCAACACTGAAAGCTATAGTGTAGACTTTGATCTCTCAAAATATGAATGCAGAAGCCAACGAGTTTCACGTTGCCATGCATGTATATTCTATGACTTTAAACTCCGCCATTTTGTCATTGAAGTCATTGGAAGAAAAGGATGCACCATTCGGGGGGTCTCTTATCTCCCAGGTAGTGTCCCTATTAAATTGAATTCTCAGGACCTCCTTGAGATTGCTGGCATAAAATTCTACTTTCTCCTACCATCTCGCTCCATCTTTGACACTATTGCTTCTCGGGATACTACTTCATTGCCTCCACAATCTTCATCCCTTTTGCACCCTGCTGATTACCATGGGCATCCAAGTGCTAATGATTGTAGCCATAGCAATGGTGAGAATGGTGTCAAAATAACCAATGACAGGAAAGGAAACTTGGAGAAACAAAACTGGAGTTTTTCTGGAGAATTGGATATATCTAACTGCAATGGCATCAGTAATGCTGACCTAGTTGGAACACTTGATGGGGGTAAGCTACCTCTGCTATAGTCTTATGCTAGATCCATGTTGCTCCATTTTTTCCTACATTCTAGCATACTATAACAGAAAGTGTGGAATGACAAGATGACTTTATCCACATGGTTTATTTGCACAATAATTCAAGTATACCTTGACTGTTGTATTGATTGTTGGCAGGCATTTCCTCTTCTTTTGTGATGCTTTGGAATAAAGTACATTTGCCAGTGCAGACTTCTTTTATTTTTTAATTATAGATGTCAAAAATTGTTTAGTTACTAAGAATGAATATTAATAATGGGAAGGTTTCCTTTTGTTGGCCACAAAATATAAATATGGAGCATTATCCTACTGACCTGCTCTCATACAAAAAAATGAGTATCCCTAACTAGTTTTATTTATGCAGTCAGCAAGC
Source organism: Sorghum bicolor (assembly GCF_000003195.3). Taxonomy (NCBI): domain Eukaryota; kingdom Viridiplantae; phylum Streptophyta; class Magnoliopsida; order Poales; family Poaceae; genus Sorghum; species Sorghum bicolor. Next base: position 68,376,686 of record NC_012874.2, on the reverse strand, counting down.
TAGATATACAAAGTGCAGAGAAGGACATAGATGATCAACAGCTCCTACTAGAAGAAGAGGAGGTAGCGACGTGTCTTGCAGCCCTGATATCTGACCTATCTGGTCCTAGAAAATGGGTGCCTATGGAAAAACTCCATTCAGAGGTTTGTCATGGAAGAAAAATCTATTTTTTGTAGAAATTCTGGATTTTTTTACTAGGCATTGATACAAAACATGGAAATATGTTGGCATCTTTAATGTGACATTATCAATCATTACTCGATCAATGGTAAACTAAATTCAAGACTTGGCTTTGTCTTGCCAATATGTTAGATGCTGCATAATATTGTACCATTTGTCCTTTTGTCTTGGTTAGTTGTTGATGTGGATGCCATAGCGGTAATGGTTTTGTAGGCAATATTTACTATCTGCAATATAGTGGTGACTATAGTGACGGTTGCAGTGTTGCAAACCCGTATGTGCAAAATTATACAAAATAAAATATAAATTATATTCTTCATTGAGGCGATAGTAGACTGGCTCTCTCTATATACATTAACAATTTGATGTTTTGGGTATATTTTAAGATTTCAATATTGTTGAATGTGGTATCCAATATTATATCCTGCCATCCATTCTTGAAACTTTGGTCATAACAACAGTACTATTATACATTAACAATTTGATGTTTTAGGTATACTTTAAGATCTCAATATTGTTGAATGTGGTACCCAATATTATATCCTGTCATCCACTCTTGAAACTTTGGTCACAACAACAGTACTATGATCATATGATTATTTTTACAATGTGTACTGTTTCTAACATGCTATATATGGCATGTGAACGTATTGTAAAGTTTTTTTAAAAGAATACTAATCATTGATTACCTGCAGCTTTTTGAACGCTTTGGTCAGAATTGGCCCCATGATAGGGTCAGCAAGTACTTATCACAAAAGGGCATGTCAGGCTCTTCAATTGGAGATGGTAGGCCATGGTGCAGCTTGTGGACGCTATTCAAGAAGTACCCGGAGCATTTTGTCATGAGCACTGTGACAAGAGGACAAGCAGTATCAGAGTATGTTGGCTTGTACCATCTGGTTTCTTTGGAAAATGAATCGTGAATCCAAGATGCATTCTGAGTATTCTCAAGCCATCGTGATCCTATGATCTAAAAAAACTAGGACATATTATTGTTAGCATTTGAAATCTGAAATTCATGTTGCAGATGCTATGTTGTATTGTAAACCTATGCACCTTGGATGATGTGGGTACCTTTAGGATTGATCTGTGCACTTCAGTGCTAGGGTTTGGAAACTTTGCTTTTGAAATAGTTGTATCTGTTGGGAGAATATGAATTATCAGTGTATTCCTCCAGTTTAGATCTGTGGTCACATTTTTTATTTCCCTTGCTGCATTTTGCAAGATAAAAGGGGTTGCCAATGCTAAGAGATGCATTGACCAGTGACATTGTTGGAAACATTTTTGCTACATCATATTATTCGTGACATGGTCCTACATTTTTTTAGAAATTCTTCAACCCTCAATTCTCTGATGTCCAGTCTATAACCAAGACAACCATAAAGGACCATGCATTTTTTTTGGCAAATTGCCCACGACATGGCTTCATTGTAACAAACTGCGTCCTTGAAACAGACGACAATTGTCCTATATTTTCTTAGAATGTAATTTATACAAAGATGATATTGCATCTCATTAGCATCACACGTCGATAGAAAAACATTGTAAATGGAGAAAAGGGACACATACAGATATACCACCAATGAGTGTGGCAAGCCACGACTGTTACATGTTGTTCCAAGGTTATGAATACATGACAAAAGTGTGGTACAATCAATTCTCAAAGGATGCTATGCAAGCCATGAAAATCAAAATGGAGAGCAGAATACAACTTGATGAAAAACCTGACAGTCATTTTTACAGTTAGGTAAAACTAAACTGGTGGAGTACGGAGGACGGAGGGGCGGAGGCTCGGGAGAGACTCGTCCCACCTGACCGGAACCACCGACGGCGATGGCATACCGGTGGCGAGCTCTCCGACGGCCTTCAATTTCTAGTCGAATTCAAATTTGAATATGGATAATGTCAGCCATGTCGGATAAGATATAAATTGGATGTTAACATCATAAATACACGATTTGAGTATTCGGATACAGATACGGATGTTAAATGAATTGGGTCTCAAATATGGTCGGAAAATATCATCATCTCCGGCCTGGAGGCTGGACTGGAACTGCTGTGAGGTTGATCATCTGCAGTTGCCATCTTGCATGATGGACACCCCACCAAAGCCACACATGTCCTGGTCGTGCCCTTCCCAGCGCAAGGCCACATGCTGGCGCTCCTCGACCTCGCAGCGCTGCTCGCCACACGCGCGGCAGGAAGGATGGGGATGGTGTTCCAAACGAGTATCCGCAATTCTTCTCTAGCGTAACAAGATCATCTCCATCCTTACACGGCAGCGAGCACTCCGTCACCGTGGCCATCACGGCGCCACGGCGGGCAACGCGCCGCTCCTCGAGCCGCTCCCCCTGGCGCGGCCGCTCATCTCCTGGTGCAACGCCCAGCGGCACAGCGTCACGGCCATCGTCTCCGACCTGTTCACCGGGTGGATCCGGCCTCTCGCCGCCGAGCTCGGCGTCAGGGCACGTCGCGTTCTCGCCTTCCAGCGCGTTCTACGTCGCCATCTCGCGCCCGCTCTGGCGCGATATGCCGCAGAGACGTCGTGCCGACGACGAGGCCGTCGTCATGTTCCCGGACGTAATTGGCGCCGGATGACATGGATGTACCGGCAACACGAGGTCGGCGACGAGCCGTCTGAGATGATCCGGCAACACGTACGAGGTCGATCGGAGACGAGGGAAAGGCCATTAATTAGGGAGCGTGCCATGGAGCTCACAGCTCAGACGCAAGGCGAAGGGTGGGAGCTCGTACATGGACTTCCAAGATTTGGTTGACATGCATGGTGCCAAAAGTCGACTACGGTCGTGGTTAGCTTTTGTTGGGATTTAGATTTAATTTACAGGCGGTTATATATCGTCTTTTGTTAAGATCGAGACCATCGTTTCCTTGGACACGATTAGCATGCAATCACAAATTCACAATACATCAAACCCGGCCATACACACCCACGAATCGTATCGTATTTACACTAGCTACACACTCGCTGAGAGTGAGCTAGAGAGCCACTGTGTGATCGCACGGCATGCAGCCTCTCTGGTCCAGTCGTCCGTTCACTTCTCCTCCGGCGGCGCCGGCTTGCCGACGAAGCTCTTCTTGCGCTCCTCGATGAAGGTGGAGGACCGCTCGTTGATGTTGGACGGCACCCGCGGCACCTGCGGCATCCGCGGCCGGAGACCGCTCCGCTTCGGCACCCGGGCGCCGGCGCCGCCCTGCTGCTCCTCCTCCCCTCCCGCGACCGACGACGCCTGCCGCTTCCTGAACAGCGACTTCTTCCTCTCCACCTTCGCCGGCGCCGAGCTGGCGGCGCCGCCGTCCTGTGCATGAGGACGGTCATCCTTGATCGTCACCGTCCTCCTCACCTTCGTCTCCTCCACAGCCGGCACTGCTGCTGGACCGTCGGCAGCGGCGGCCGCCGCAGCAGCAGCTCCGTCCTTCTGCTCATCAGGAACGTCCCTCGTCGTCGTCGGCGCGGCGCTCTCTTCCAGCATGGTCGGCTCGACGCCGCTGCTGTGCTGGCCTCCATCGCCATGGCCGCTCAACTGGAAGTCGAACTCGGCCCTCTCGATGGGTATAGCGAACTCGTCTTCTTCCACGCCACCGGCGTCGTCTCCTCCCTCCGTCGGCGGCGGAGAGTGGCCACCGCCGGCGCCAGCGCCGCTCCTTGGGCCCTCGGCGATGCCCTTCATCCTGCTCACCGACAGGTTCTTGGCCAGGAACGTGAGGAACCGGTCGCACATGCCGCCGGCCGCGCTCGTCGCTGGCTCGACGTCGCCACCACCGCCACCGCCACCACCGCCTTTCGCCATCGCCGCGTGCTTGTATTGTATTGTACCCGCTGATTCTATTTGACGCCAAGATGGAGGAGGTACACTTTATAGATGCCTCGACATGGTCGTGTCGTGTCCTTGTGTTTGGATAAGAGCAACAACAAAGTCGCCGACAGACAGCGTAGGAGCGAAGCAGCAAAGAATCCATGCGTTGCTTGCAGCTGCAAGAGACCGTCTCGTTTGGTTTTACTTTTACCTGATGAAAATGTCTTTGGGTAGTGAGAGACAGCAAGTGATTCCAGATGCCATAGATGGCAACCCGTTGGGAATATTGCAGGCCAAAGCGATTCCAAGAGTGATCAGAAACAGGCTAACAGAAGCAGCAAGGTACTTCCTTGGCCGCTGGAATAAGGCAAGCATCCTTGTCTGGTAAAAAAAATGCTGGAGACGATCCGACCAGGCTTTTGATGAAGCTCTTGACAGTTTATTCAATTGATCTTTATTTGGTCATCACTTTTGATGAAACAGTTGGTACAACATTTTGTTCTGCGCAACACTTTGTGAGTAAATAAATAGTTCATACGACACTTTTGAGGTAATGATGCTATGGTATACAGCACAGCAACAGCAACAACAGAAGCTTTTGTTTATCCAAAGAAAAGGAAGGAAAAAAAAAAAGAAGAAACCACATCAGAAGCTTTCTGGGTAACAAAGGAGTTGATACTGCACAGATTTATTTCCCTTCTTCTGAACCTAGAGCCCGGTGCAGAGGAACGACAAGACAGGTCCTGCTCTCCGCCGGGTCCTCTCACTCACCTTCCACTCCTCGACGAGGAGCTTCTTCAGCCTGGTGCAGCCCGAGACGATGGTCGCTACCCCAGAGCTGGTGATTCGCCGGCAGTAGACCATCTGGCAGGACTCCAGCTGCAGACACCCTCTGACAAGGTGGTCCAGACCAACGTTGGTGACATCTGGGCAGTGGGAGAGTGCAATTTCTTTGAGCTTAGGGCAACCATCGGCTATCTCAGCAAGCGCTATGTCACTTATGATCTGTATGTTGAAGCAAGATGAGAAGTCATCAGACAAAGGAACTAGCATGCCCAGATTGTTATGTATACCAATACCATAGTCACAGAAAACAGGATCAAATGCCGTCTCTGACCCCGGTTTGACAAGGTCATTTTTTACCCCACCATGTAAAAACCTCTCGCAAGTAGAGTACCACGTTCCTTGACCCCATTGACTTGGGAACTTTGTGACTATATGATTTATACAGAGCAAATGAAAGCATGTTTCCTTATGTATGGACAGCATAAAACTGTTTATGAAACTAACTGTAGAATCAAATATAATTCCACATTTCCACTTACCTTCTTCTACCCTATTTGATGAAGAATACAGAAACCTATCACAACGTGGGCTGGTTCTTTTTGACAGGTTAGAGGTAGAAGCCAGTTTTAAACACCTAGACTTACTGACTAGGTTGCTGATCCCTTGCATGCAAGATTTCCATGACGGCTATTAAGAATTCATTTCCTGCCAAACTTTGTATCTGCACAGCTTTATTATGTCTCACAGTTCTAATCATATTCTGACAGGGATAAAAATCCTTTTTTGTTACCGAAATCTTCACATTTGTTATTACATATTTCAATTGCACTAATTGATTCCCTACAGACTACAGTCAAATTACTATATGTTTGCCTTACTGTATACCAGACTACCAGAGCCTAGATATAGAACATGTGGGCTCAACCTTTTCAAGTGCTGTGAAATGTGCTTCAAGTGTTCTTCTTTGAGGCAGAAGGAGGTAGCTTTCTTACTCAAAATACAAAAGTGTTTATCGTAACACAGGATAAAAATGTACTCAAAGTAAAGTGAAGCAGTGAAGATTTCTCTGTTTACTCAAATTTCGGACAGTTTTCAAATAAGGAATGCAGCATGATAGAGAAAATGCATACCCGAAGAACACTTATATCTAGGAAGACTAGATCAGGGCATCCTCTGGCAATTGCAGTCAAGCCACTATCGGTGATTAGATGGCACCCACACAAGTTTAACTTCTGCAGAGGGCAGTTTTCCGCAATTGCAGACAGCCCTGCATCAGATACCCTGAAAAAAAAGAACTTGAAGATTCACAATTCAAAACAAAGAGGGCAATACAGATTGGAATACCAAGTTAAATAAGACATATCACATCATACATTATATTTACCTCTCACAAAACTGAAGCGTTAACTCTCTAAGTGATTTACAATTCTCAGCAATAGACAACAATGCTCTGTCTCCTACCTGCATACCAAATGCATAAACTATGAATACAAAGTTACAAACAGAAAAAATCATTTAAAGTTCCAAACTGAACACAACCAAATATAGACTGCAGGGGAAATGCAGCTATCCATCTCCATGCATGCTAGGCTTTCAGTAAACCAAAGCAAAACTTGGAAAGCATGTACCTCATAACCACGCCGGATAGAAAGTTCTGTTAAGTTCTTGCAGCCTTGAGCTATGTGGGACAAGGCACTATCACTTATTCTTGAACAGTCAACCAAAAAAAGAGTCCTGAGAAGTGAGCAGCCTCTACCAATCTCCAGAAATGCACTGTTCTGGATCCTGGGGCAGAAAATTAGAGAGAGCTCCAAAAGGCCCCTGTTTGCATAGGACCACAAATCATATACTGTTGTCGCAATAGAAGTTATCAATATAGTTCAAAACTGCACCTAAACAGGAAAAAAATTGCAGAAGTACAACAATTTTCATTGACCATCAGTCAAAGATTATGATAGCCTATATGCTGTTTCAAATTCAATATACAGCCAAACTGTGCTTATTAATGGATTCATTATCCTAACATATTCTTTCTTGAACTACAGCACATCAGTTGACATTAAGGAACTGTTCATAAAAAGGAGAATAAATGTCTAGGAGTGCTAACTGAAGCAATTTCAATATAGTATGTTATCACCAAGGAAACTTACGGACACCATCGCCCAATGTGCTCCAATGCAACAGATTCCATGTTCTGACAACCACTGATCTTCAAACGTGCTAATTTTTTGCAGCTACGAGCTACAAATTCAAGGCTTCTATCAGTTAGTAAATGGCACTCATTGAGAACAAGATCTGTGAGATTCTTGCACCCTTTCGCAATTGAAGTAAGGCTCCTGAAATTGCAAAAGTTGGTCCGCTAAGCATTCAGAAAACTCAGAAATAACTGAAGCACAAGGTGCAAGCAAGGATATTAATGGATGATCAGCACCTTCAGTTGCACATGATTCAATGAAAAGAAAATCAAATTGGCATACCTAACATCCTAGTTGGTTTACATCAGTTCTGCATAGTACATAGTACTACATATCATGGTTCTTCATTGTTTTCATTTTCATTCTTCTTGAAATTCTGTTTTTTTCTTCGCTTTTATGTAAATCATGGGGTTCATAAGCCCTGCTAGTATATTACATAAAACCTTCAAACATTTTTTTACCTATTAATATATTTTATTATTTTAAGAGCCAAGATGGGAAATTAAAAAAAAACAGAAAAAAATCTTTAGCCTAGAAGAAAAGGTCCAAATCAAAATTGATAGAGGAAAAACAAGCATATATAAAACAAAACTGGGACTTCAGGTCATAACATTAGATTAGATAGTGCAACTAAACTGAGTACCTGTCTGTAAACCCTTCAAAGTTGTTGAGTGACAAGATTTCTAAAAGCGGACAAAATGAACCGACAGCATCTAGGGCGTCATCCCCAGCACCAATACATTGTAGCTTCAAAGTTTTTAATTGTCGGCATCCTTTAGCAACAGATATTATTCCGAAACTTCGAACACAATCTGATTCCACCGATAGAATTTCTAGGTTAGGGCAATGGGATCCAACAGCATATAAAGATGCATCAGTCAACCATTGACAATTTGCAACAGCAAGTGAGACCAGCGATTGCCCACAGTTCTTTACTAATCCAATCAAGCCTTCATCTGTGGTGCCTTCAACAAATCGCAAGTTCAATTTCCTAAGCAGCTTGCATCCTACCCCGATAGCAGTAAGTCCTGGATCTCCAATAAAGCAGGCCTGCATTTTAAGATTTGTCTTCATGCTTTGTCCATAAATATGTATTGGGTCTACGAAAGAGGAACCATATGGATTGCGACCAATGGAAAATTGTGTGTGGAATTAGACAAAATGACCTTCTTATCAGATTGCAACTCTGCCATGCATATACATTCTTTACTTTTAACTTCTGTACATAAGGAAAATACAATATTTACAGCTTCACCAGGACCAAAAACCACAATCAATTTTTTTTCCAGATATATATTGTTTTTTCACAGAGCTAATGTTTCAAGTCTCCAAGGTAGAAAAGCAAAATGATATATGAAGTTCATGAAGTCAATAGCACAGCATAAGCTGAAGAATAGACAATACAGAATTACCTGGAGATCCAAAGAAGTCAACTTCTTGCAATGCTCAGCTATCCTCACTAAGCCTGTTGAGGATATGGCAGAACACCACACCAGACTCAACTTCTCAAGCCCTGTGCAACCCCTTGCGAGATGACCCAAGCCAACATCGGTCAAACAGCTGTGCTCAGACCCTTGATCGCCGACTGGCTGGTCCAATGGGAACGGGGATATATGAAGAGTAAGATTCGATGCGAGGGGCAGCCTCCTCCGGCGGCGGATCTGGTTAGGCATATGAATATGCTTTCAAGACAAGTACTGAGTGCATAGTAACAAGGGAGCTAAATAGCTAGCTTCGAGAAAGGAATTCTCAAGAAACCTAAGTTACAGCACTAGAAGAATGACACTAAATTGAGTTTTTATGTCTCAGTCTCATGCGGCAAAGTTCTTCCCACTCTAGCATTTCAGGCAATTTCTCAGCGGCCGAGGAAAACTCTAGCATTTAGCACTAGAAGTTCCACAGCAGACGAAAATTCTAGTTTTTTTAGGGGAGTTGGTCCCACCAATTCCTCGACAGGTCCTCTACATTCGCCATGTTTCTCGCAAAAATAGGACGACGCCGACACAAGACGCGACATTTTCGTCGCGATCCGCGTACGGACGGACGGCGGCAAGCGGGGGATCCCAGCGCCCGGATCAAGGGGGGAGGCTAGGCGAGGCGTACCATTCCGGCGCGGTACGGGCCGCGTTCCATTCGGGAGCGGTGGTACGATCTGGAGGCGGGTCCGGATCCGGAGGCGCCGGCGGCGCCCGCGGAGGCGGTGAGGCGCTCGTCGACCGACACCTCGGCGAGCGCCGTGAAGCGCTCGGCGACGAGGCGCAGCACCTCGTCGGCGCGGTCCCCGGAGGCCGCGAGCCTCGCGGAGCGGCGGGAGGCGCGCTCCAGGCGGCGCCAGCGGCGGCAGACGAGCGCGCAGGCGTCGAGGTCGCGCTTGGCCCCGCCGACGCGGCGGATCACGTCGTCGAGGAGCTCGTCGGGGAGCGCCGCGTTGATGAGGTCGGCGCCCCGCATCGCCGCCGGTGGAGCGCGGGCGGGCGGGGAGGATTTGTTTGGGCCGGAGTGGACGGAGAATCAGGCGTGGCGCTGTGGGGTGGGGCGGAATATGGGAATATTTGGATTATTTAAGTATGGATATGGAAATGGAAAGCGGTGGGCGAGTTTCGAGGGGTTGGAGGGGGCGGAGTGCAAGACCTGCGCGGGGGAAAGGAACAGAAGCGTGCACGCGCGGTAAACTACTTGTGCGGTTTAGTCCCCCAAAGCACGAGTGAAATCTCCACTGGGTTTACTAGCATCTCCAACGAATTACCTATTTCTTCTTTTATATAAAAAAAAAATGGCATAGGTATTTTCACTGGATTGAAAAAAATACTCAATCCTGTTTGATGTCACTATTGAGAGCTACTTTCTCCGTCTCGGATAGAGAGTTGTTCTACGATTCTAAAGTTGTCGTAGATTAAGACTATCTCCAACAACAATTGTTACCCAAAATACAATACTCAGGTAAAAGATTCAATACCTATTTTTAGTCTTCTCCAACAACAAGACCTAAAAGACAATACTCTCTGCAAATAGGTCTCAAGGAGAGAGGATACCCAATTTTGGGTTATGCCTCTCCTGATACCCAAAATGGGTCTTCTCTATGGGTACTCTGTTGGAGGCTATAGGTATTGTGTTGAAGACCCATTTTGAGTTTAGGTTCCCAAATGGGTCTCCTATTGGAGACAGCCTAAGAGTCGTTTCAAGACTCTGAAGCCTATTGCGTAGCCTCTACTTCCTCCTCAATTTGATTGCTCCCTCCCTCCTCGTCCTCTACACACCAGCACCCTTCGCGGCTCCACACCTTCGTCAAAAGGTCGTCTTCATCTCCGTCAAGCTCCTCTACCTCGCTACCGTGCTTTCGTCTCGGACTAGACCGACCTCAAGAAGAGGTGTATTTGGTGACCGACGTCGAAGAGAGGCGTCGCCCCGAACAAAAACCATGCCCTACTGGCTCCTCTTCTCCTCCACCGGGTGGAGGCCCGTGCTCGGAATGCCTTTTCTCCTCCATGATGCCTATAACAGCCGCCATCGTCGTATCCACTGCTGGCACTTTTGCTCTAACCCCTCCCTCACAGATCCACCGCCCTGGTTCCTCTTCTCCTCCACCGACAGCGGCCACGCCGGATCTGCTACCCGCCCATTTGCTCTGCCCCCACCCTTGCAAATCTGACGCTCTGACTCCTCTTCTTCTCCACCAGTAGCCACCAACGGTAAATCCATAGTCGCCCCGTCCCCTCTGTTATAGATCCATCGTTCAATCCTCTTCTCCACCAGTGCGATGTATGTCGCCCTTCTCTCCACCTCCATCGCATGGAGGACGCGTCCGCTGGTCCCCTTCTCCACGAGCGACTAATGATGAGTCCAATACTAAATTGAGTGGGAATTGAAACGAGGCTCAAATCAAATGTTATTATTTGGATAGCACGAGAAATTGCAAAACAATTGAGGTATAATTCATTTCCAAATGTTGTTTGGATAACTTATACTACTACAATCTCGATTCGAGAGGAAAACGACAAAATTGTAGTGTGTAGATCCAATACATGTCCATGACCTAGCCCTATGTCATTCTCCTTCCAACCACAGGACACTAACGGTAGGACTGACATAGATGGACATCTGGTCCAGTGGGCACCAACCCTAGGGAAGGAGAGAAGACATAGCATAGGCCTTCTTTATCAGCCCTCCGTACCCTCTGTCATAGATCCATCATTCGAGATCCTCTTCTCCACCGGTGTGATGTACGTCGCCCTTCTCTCCACCTCCATCGCATGGAGGACGTGTCCGCTGGTCCCTTCTCCACGAGCGACTAATGATGAGTCTAATACCAAATTGAGTGGGAATTGAAACGAGGCTCAAATCAAATTCTATTCTTTGAATAGCACGAGAAATTGCAAAACAATGAGGTATAATTCATTTACAAATGTTGTCTGGATAACTTATACTACTACAATCTCGATTCGAGAGGAAGATGACAAAATTGTAGTGTGTAGATCCAATACATGCCCATGACCTAGCCCTATGTCATTCTCCTTCCAACCATAGGACGCCAACGATAGGACTGACATGGATGGACATCTGGTCCAGGGGGTGGCATAGGCCTTATTTATCAGCCCTAATGTCCAATGTGGCCTACGTGGCACGACGGTGCTAGCTCGCATTGGACGCGACAACAGGTTTCTTTGTCAACCATAGCACTTAGTGCGGTTACCTAGCACGGAGATTGCAAGTGTAGTGGTTGGCTCAGCTTGGATGCAGCGGCATATGAGGAACACCTTAGCCGAGGTTCGCAGGGTGTGAGGTGCTGCAGTACCCTAGGAAGCAAACCAATTTCAGCAAACACGATCTCCGGGAAGATGATTGAGGCTTTGATGGCTCAATTTTGATGGGGGTGTGAACATGATGTGAGGCGTCGTGAGAAAATAATTGTTGCAGGAAAACAAAATAGAGTCGAGCGGGTGTCCTCTTTGTTCGAGACTTTGAGGGATTGGGGCAGATGTTTTTGAGAGATTTAAAATAAAACTATTCCTAAGTCTTAGATAACTATATAATATGTTATATGTGATTTTTATTATTTGGCTTTGATAGTTAAACAAGTTAAATTAAGCTCATAATATAATAAGTTGGCCTTATGTCTCGTTAAGACATTGAGGTAAGTCAAGCTGACTTCTAACTCGTTAAAAAAATCTGAGTTGATCTGACTTGTTATTGAGCCCTCACATCATCGGCAGATAAGAAGGGTGGCTGATGGAGTAGGTACGGAACCCGTAATTTAATCAAATAGCATCTTTTGTGTCTTAGAAACATTGCAGCTGGTTTGCCCGAGTGGTTAAGGGGAAGACTTAAGATCTTCTGCACAGTAGTGCGCGTGGGTTCGAACCCCACAGCCAGCATATTTTTTATTTAATTGTGTTTTTTTCTTGCTCTTTATTTATTTTTTAAATATTTGTTTTTAACTCTTTATTTACATTTGATGTTTCTTCTTATTCTTTATTTAATCTTCTTATATTTGTTTCTTACTCTTTATTTAATATTTTTATACTTTTTCCTTACTCCTTATTTAATAAATCCTTTTTATATTTTGTCTTACATTTTATTTAATCATTTTTACTTACTCTTTATTTAACCTTTTTATATTTGTTTCTTACTCTTTATTTAATATTTTTATACTCTTTTTTTCTTACTCTTTATTTAATCCTTTATATATATTTCTGTGCTCTTAATGGAATCTTTTTATATTAGTGTCTGCTCTTTATTTAATATTTTTAATACCCTTTATTTTGGAATGGAAATTGTAACATCTTTCTGTAAAAAAAATATGACTCTAGAATTACGTTTCCTCTTTTTTTAATACTCTTTATTTTGGGATGGAAATTGTAGCACTTTCAGTATATATTTTTTAAAATACTCTTTATTTTGGAATGGACTGTAGTGTAGCATTTCTGTACAACTGTGAGGGCACAACTATTTTTTTTCTGGCTCTGTTCTCAATCCAACCAGAACAACAATGGAAAGCTATATATATATATATATATATATATATATATATATATATATATACTTACTACAGCGTGCGTGCCATCTTTCTACTCATAACCATGATGTTCAACGGCCATGTGGCCATGTGGGGTAGGGGTCCCAAAACAATACTTCTACATAATTTGGTCAAATGAATCTTAGGTCTATTTGGTCGAGTGATTCTGAATTTCACTTCTTAGGCCTTGTTTAGTTCCAAAAAATTTTACAAAATTTTTTAGATTCTCTGTCACATCGAATCTTTAGACGCATGCATGGAGTATTAAATATAGACGAAAATAAAAACTAATTATACAGTTTGGTCGGAATTGACGAGAAGAATCTTTTAAGCCTAGTTAGTCTGACAATATTTGTCAAATACAAACGAAATTGCTACAGTGTCAATTTTCTCAAAAAATTTTGGAACTAAACGAGGCCTTATTCTCTGATCGAGTGACTTTGGTGGGAGAGCAAGTGAGTACTGATTCTGAAACGATCCTTATGGTGTTGAATGAGGAGCAGTAGGGAGCAAGGATTTTAGCTCTTAGCACATAGTATAATAAATGGATAAGTGATTTTTATCAGCTTTCCAACAAAATCTGGTTGCATTTTTAACGTTGGTAGGATACAGTATGTGCTTCTAAAAAACTGAGTGGAGTTCTACCAAACTCACGGCTTCAACAAATCCAGATTCTACTGGACATCATGAAAACACAGTCCCTAACTGGCCATTCCAGCATCAACAAAATATCAGCACAGAACATAACCCAGTAGCCAGTAACTACACATCCCTTTCTTGCAGCACCAAAGCATTGCCAGAACTTGCCAAAAAAAAGACATTTCCAGAACTACTAATCTTGGACGATTTCTTTGCCCTTGTTGACTCGAGCACCAACAGGTTCTCCTGCAACGGAAAAGTTCAAGGCGCCAAAAGAGGGAGGCCTGATGCAAAGACTCGAAGAAAACAAGTTGAATGCATGTGCCTGTTTAGAATTTTGTTTGAAGGGATTCTTCTAGGTAGAATTGGTATAACTAAAAACGCCGTTGCGGTGAAGGAATATTTCATCTTAATATTCCTGGGACCCGGCGGTGCCTATGAACAAGGGCTTTCACGTCATTTTACAAGTCACTTGACTCTGTTACTAACCCAAATGGATGGTAGTGTCATCTAGGGAAGACTGATGCTAGATAAGAAAGTTCCAATTTTTTAGTGCCAAATGGAAACTTGGTGCTAGATAAGAAAGTTCTAATTTTTTAGTGCCAAATAAAGAAGACTGATTTGTTTCAGTGCCAAATAGGTAAATTTCTCCCTAAAAATCTAGGTTCATGTAGGAATATTTCACCCCATTCTTACATACTTCTCCTATATTTCAAGTGCCTAAATTTTAAGATGATTTTAGAGAATACTCTTATACAATCAACTAGTACAAGTAAAATTTACTTTTGTGATTTGTTATTTATCTTTGTGTCATAATATATTAAATTTTTGTCGTTTCCTTACTAATTACTATAGATTGTTAATTGTCTTTGTGCTTACATAGATCAGCTTTTGTAGTTTTGTTTAAAAGGTTTTTTTAATTTTTGAAACCAAAAATTACAAATTATGTGTCCATAAACTGCAACCAACTAAAACATCAGTTTTGATATAAAATATATGAGCAACTATTGTCTGAATTTTAGCAAGTCTGAGTTCGAGTATAGGATGGAAAATTTTCACCTAGCAAAACTAGGGGGATGTTTAGACCCCCTTCTATCCAAAAAAATTAGGTTTTGATTCATCATTTTGTAAAATAGAATTAAATACCATGCAAAATTTTTGGCAAAAAGATAGTTTGTTCTCCATTTTGAATTTTGGTCTCAAGAGACAAAAAAAAACTCAAAAGAGCCTCAAGAAGCCCTCGTAAGGGCAATAAACTCTGCATTTTGGATAAAATTAAACGTAATCCTGAAAATTTTACTATTTTGCATTTCATCATTCCAATGTAGTTGTCATTTTGTATTTTTTTTTTAACTAAACACCCCCTGATTTGCTATTTCGGAGACAATATCCTATTTAAATCGGAAGGGATAACTGCTTTGGTAAACTGATTTTGACACGTGACAGGACCTTTGCCAGTCAACGGCAAATGAGTCGATGTCCTCTACTCTACCGGTCGCCATGGCCGTAGCCAGGAAACCTCTGAGCTCTGCGCCTCCCTGACCCTGCCTGAAGAGCAAACAACCTTTGGCGTGCACTGCTCTCGATGCAGAGGCAATGAGGCGAGCTCATGGACTCGTGGATCTAATTATTTTACGACTGTGAAGATAAGCCTCCGATTTAATCTGCTGTCAACAACATAGTGGATCGTCGGAGATGAAGCTGAAGCATGCCGGGCGGTCATGGAGTGGAGGGTGGAACATCCGCGCGCGTGAAGACCATGTGGGATAGCTGGAGGTACACGAAGAAGGCCAGCCAGAAGCACCATGGATCCCAAGAGCTGCTGGAGCTGGAGGGCGGCACGGAGGCCAAGAGCGTGTGGGTGGAGATGCTCTGCGCTACGCCGCCGGCCGCAAGTGTCGGCGGGAGCGCCCACGCACGGCAGCTCAGCCAGGGCGGCGAGCTGCTCACCGTCGTGTGGCTGCTCTGCTCATGGCGGCGCACTTCGGCGTCGACGATCAGTACAGGGTGGAGTCTGGCCACACCAGGGCCAAGCTCGTCGTTGACTGACAGATTCGACTAATAAGTTGTAAGCAAAAATATATAATTCCAAGTTCTCTGTTTTTTTTTTTGTAGTTCTTTGTTTTCCAATCATTGAGGTATAATACATTATAAATATAATTCCAAGCTCTAAAATTTATTGTATGCAAAACTAGTCAAATTTTAACATCCAGAGAAGCCGGGTAACCACAATTTTTACAGCAGAAAACTAGCTACCGAAAACACTGGAGCTCTAAGGACAGAACATTGATGTAGACATGGAAAGCGACGTTGCTGGAAATGTCATTCAGTCTAAAACACTAATGCAGGGTCGGGAAGTAGTTACATTACACTCTTCTTTGACTAACAGGCATCAATCATTATTCTGAAAGTGATGCGGAAACAAAACAACACAGGCACACATAATTACAGACAAAACACTT
The DNA here is from genome assembly GCF_000003195.3 of Sorghum bicolor. Classification (NCBI taxonomy): domain Eukaryota; kingdom Viridiplantae; phylum Streptophyta; class Magnoliopsida; order Poales; family Poaceae; genus Sorghum; species Sorghum bicolor. Next base: position 68,360,596 of record NC_012874.2, on the reverse strand, counting down.
ACATGACTCTGTGGTCAAAGCACATCGAGTCTGGTTTGCAACTGACTTTCAACTACACTAATAGTGTTGTTTTCCAAGATCCGTGCATCTTTTTCTTCGATGAATCTCAAGGAGCCTTTTTTTTCCTAGTCACCTTTCCTTTAATAAAAAATAAGAATCACATCACGGGAACATGCCTTCGAGGTACTCTTCGAAGCCTTCGTCATTATTCCCTGAACTCCTTGAAGAAGCTCCACTCCGATCTGCAGAATTGTTTGCAAGGGTGAGTTTCTGGCTACCAGAATTTATAGCATCCTCAAATACCCCAAGGAAAAAAAACACAACTATACATAGCATGGAATAGTCGACGAAGCTCAATGCCATTACAGGTTCAAACGAGCCCTAACCCCAGCCATATGTTCTCTCCAGATATGTGCACCTTGTTGCTGCCCCAATGGGCGCCAGGCAACACAACCACACCATCTCTTTATCATTTTAATTTTCTGACTTCTTTTTCCTTACCATATTCTATACAGTTCATTTTCAGTGCCAGAAGGGTTCACCCACCATTCGAAAATTATTATTCTACCAAAATCTACAATACGGCTCGTTAGGCCACAGGGATGTTATAAAAAGGATCAGACTGAGGTTTTTTCTTTTACTCTAGGGCCAAACAAACCCGTAATTAAGCATAACATGCCTGCCCCAAAATGCATCATAGTTCATAACAACACACAGAGGTGTCCGAAATCATGGATACCTTTTTTCTTTCTTCTATATTTCTCGTCCTCGTCCTCAGAGGTATCATCATTTTCCTCATGTTTTCTGCAGTATGAAAAGGAAAATTAAAGAATATAGGGTAAAAAAACATAATGGGGGTGGAGATGAACTAGAAGTACCTCTTTCTCTTGTCACTGTCTTTCAATTCAATTTCCTTTTCACCAGAGAGCTCATTTTCCTTCTCTTTCTCCTTTTGCCTCTTATAAGCAAGCTTTTCTGCACATCTTTCATAATGTACTACAATCAGGCTAAATAACCAATTGAATGCTTGCTTGAACAAAAAGAAGGCAGGAAAGACAGAGCAGGACTCAGTGGTCCATGGTAAAGATTAATTAAAGAAACTAAAGAAATATCATAACAAAAAAGTACAGTAGTGATAGTTAAAAACTGTTTCAAACAAATTCTATCACAGAACAATGGATTCACTAACCTTTTGCAAGCTACTAACTTCACTAGTGCTTGTTTTTGTTCCCCTGCTTCAACATAAGAAAAATTGACCTGAACATGAGATAAAGAAAAAAGAAAGGTAAGGGCTACAAATAAAGCTAAATACACATTTTAGTATCAACAAGAAGATATTACCAAACAACATACCTCATAACTACCTAGACCATGTTTTTCATCACAATGCCTATTGCCGCAGATAAATTGCCCTGCATAAGAGCATATTCTGGTTATTACTGAACATCATAGATATTGATCAACAAATAGCAGATCCTGTTTGCAAGAATATATTTTCTGATCTCTCGAGGAACTTTCTACGTTCTATTACAGGTAAGTATATAATAATATGAGAAAACTACAACGATGGGTTCCAAAAACTATAATTCAGTTCTGATCTATTTTGGAGTTTGAGGTTGTTCGATGCAAGCAACCCCCACCTGTACTCTGCTAAGTGTAACAAGCAACCTTTAAGCTCGGTAACATCGATAGTTTGATACAGTTTCTTTAAATACCCTTTTAAGTTCTACACTTCCATTTTAATGGTCTGTAACTAACCACAGAATACTCATACGATCCAAGTTCAGCCATAGTTTTCAGGTAAACCATTTTATGGAATTTAACTGACAGGATTACTGAATAATACCCTTGCCAGATATCACCTCCTTTTCTGTTCTCCATCTCAATCCAATCTGCAGCAGAAAATGACCTTATAATGTGCAATTCACATCCAAAACTACAGATCATTTCAGAAACACAAAAATGTTGTTGGACACTCATTCATCATCCTATCACGAGTATGCATGTCTGCCATATGTTTACTAGTTGTTTCACTTCTGATAAACAGTGTTTGTGCATGCCTGCCATATCTTAAATATTAGAAATGGGTGTGGCAAGCATGCTTATTGTGATATGCACATTGACACAAATCCAAAAACAAGGAGAACAGTCATCTTGCTATTACTGCCCATTTATTAATCTATGAAATATGAAATCAAGGTTGAAAGAGTATCACAATTGGCATGATATAATTCTTGCAATCTTGCCCATACATAGAGACCACTCTCTAAAAGTACATAAAGGCCCCTCTAAAAGTCATGCTACAAACATTCTTTTCTGTTCCATGGTATTCAAGAGTGAAGGAGAAACTAAGTGTTTACATCAAGAAATGGCTCTCAATGATAGCAATGCCACAGGGGTAAAGAAACACACCTTGCCTTTTTTGTACTGGGTCATGTCAGCAATGCAATACCTGCCTTATGTTAAGGACCCTAAGTACAATAGAGTTAACCCTTACAAAAATTACAAGGAATAACACAACCCCATAAAATAGCTCCCATGTAGACAAGCATCAATCAATCCTAGCTGAAAGAATGCATAAGTTCATGAGGTGAAAGTATGAACTATGAAGTGCTTGACACAGAAGAATGTGGCAATGCAGAAGACACCAACAGATTTCATATGATAATATTCACATGACATATGGCTATTTATATATCACCAAACTATTAAATAGCTGCATGTAACAACATTAGCTTCAGCATATATGAACATGTTACTTCACAAACTTATCTGAAAAATATGTCATGTACTGACATGTCCTTACAGAAAAACAAAACAATATCAAATATACCAAACAAAAGGATACTCCTTAAAAAGTTTGTCATAGTAACGTTTGACCAGCCTCTTCTCCCAAGTTGAATCCATGTCATCTTCCTCGGAAAGAATGAACCTTTTACAAGCTAGAAGTAAAGTGAGGCACTTACAAGTTTCCCAAAACCAAAGGCATATGTTGTAACATGAAAATTTAACAGACATCATTCTGACCTGTATCCTTCTCTCAGTGTATCTTTATCAGTTTTGATGGGCAAACTACTATCCACATTTTTCTCATGGCCATAAAACTGAACTGTTTAAAGACAAAACATGTATCAGCGTCAATACACAGATACATCATACAGGAAAGGAAGGATATATGTGAACTATACTAATATAATAGGGTTTTAAAAAATTGTAAGGTTGAGTGTCTGATCTCCAACTCTTTCTACAATGAAGGGGTAATTCTTTCACAATTCACACCACTATTCTTGATGTGGGATACATAAAATAAGAGTTTTTGAACATAAAATACATTCTCGTAGTTTTGAATTCATGCATTAGAGATGGCTCATACATATATGATATCAAGTACTGCACCATTAGAAGTATGCCAACCAAACCAGTTGCTAAAGAAATCCATCAAAATCCAAGCACCCCACTTAAGATTATACTTGCCATGTTTTTCAAAGGTTCATACTTCTCCTAGATGTACATGTAGTCAGGTATCAGTATATCACCTGACTGGGAATTGGGATAACAGGGCATCATATTGATTCCTTTGGGAAGAAAATAATCCAGATTTGTATATGTTTTGTATACAACTAGGGGGTGGTAAGTTACAGATTGAAGTATATCACCAATGTATGGATGAAGGTAGACCCCAATTCTTTCTACAATAGAGAGGACTGTTCGTCATCCTATTTCTTTTGGAAACCAAGAGTAAGCAAATAAATAGCTTGTTACATGCCACTATCTCAGTTTCCTTGTCACAATGTGATCGATCCATGGGTTGGCATTGGGCGAAAAAGTAAGATTGCACCAGGTTCAAGACCAGGACATAAAACCAATGTAAACAAAAATACACATTAGAATGTTTTTTGTATTAAACTAGCTGACAAGTTATATTTAGAAATACAAATCCATGTATGGATGAAGGTAGCCCCCAAATATTTCTAAAGTAGAGGGGACTATTCATCATTCAGTTTATTTTGGAAACCAATGTTAAGCACATAAATAACTTATTATATGCCACTGCCCCAGTTTCCTTTTCACCATGAAAGGGCAAATTAATCATCTATCCAGACATTTGCAGTGGGACAATATACCAATACATCAAATTTAAAGCTGCGCCTAAAGCAGGCACACCGGCACGTTAATGATTGTGATCAGAAGCCAAATACTATAAAGGAATTCAATAAGACTTTTAGTGTGTTGGACTGTTGGTTGCTCAGTTCCATACATAGTTCAGCATTTGTGGACTCAGGTAATTAGTAATATCAGAAGTGCAAGCAGCTTGCATATGGTTCCTGCAGTAACAGAATAACTGCAAGCTACAAGTGTTCCCTGTTTCTTTTTGATATTGAGAACACTATCAGTTTACCAGGTATAATTTACTTTACATAGCTTATTATTCCATTACCATGCTATTCTATTCCGGAACCATTTATTTAAACCCAACATATAATTCTCATAGTTTTGAATTCATGCATTCGAGATTGCTCATAAATATATCTGTGTAGAAATACTCAAGAACTGCACTATTAGAACTTTAGAAGTATGCGAACCAAGCAAAATCCAAGCAACCCCACTTAATGTTATACTTGCCATGTTTTTCCAGAAGTTTATACTTCTCCTAAATGTACATCTAGTCAAAAGTATCTGTATATCACAAGACTGAGAATTGGGGTAACAGGACATCGATTCCATTGTGAAGAAAAATAATCCAGATTTTGAATATATTTGGTATCCAACTAGGGAATATCATGTTACAGACCGAAGTATGTGACCAATGTATGGATGAAGGTAGACCCCAATTCTTTCTACAATAGGGAGGACTGTTCATCATCCTATTTCTTTTGGAAATCAAGAGTAAGCAAATAAATAGCCCATTATATGCCACTATCTCAGTTTCCTTCTCACAATGAAAGGTTCATTCTGTGAATCTGTGATCTATCCATGGGTTGGCATTGGGCAGAGAAGTAACATTGTACCAGGTTGGAGACCAGGGCTTAAATCCAATGTAAACAAAAATCCACATTAAAATGTTTTCTGTATTAAGCTAGCTGACAAGATTTATTTTGAAATACATAATCCATGTATGGATGAAGGTAGCCCCCAATTCATTCTAAAGTAGAGGGGACTGTTCATCATTCAGTTTATTTTGGAAACCAAGGTTAAGCAAATAAATAACTCGTTATATGCCACTACCCCAGTTTCCTCTTCACCATGAAAGGGAAAATCAAATCTGCCCAAACATTCCAGCAGGACAAGGTACCAATATATCAAATTTAAAGCTATACCTAAAGGAGGCATGCCACCACATTGAATGGTTGTGATCAGGAGCAGAAGCCTATAAAGGAACTCAATAAGGTTTTAGTGTGTTGGTTGCTCCGTTTCATACATAATGCAGTGTTTAAGGTAATTAGTTATAACAGAAGTGCCAGCAGCTCGCGGCATATACTTTAGAGCATCACGAATATGTTGCATATGCTGGTGCATACTGTAACAGAAGAACTCCAAGTTACAGACGTTCCCTGTTTCTTTTGTCGTAGAGAAGCCCATCAGTTTACCATGTATAATTTGGTTTACATAGCTTATTATTCCATTACCATGCTATTCTATTCTGGAACCATTTATTTCAACAACAGATAATACCTTAACCTACACAATTCCCAAATGAATCAACAAAGAATGGATGGGAAAGACAAGGTTGGCATGCTTTTGCCAGAAAAGATTGCAGAAAAAAGATCATACCATAATCCTTCATGAACTTCTTATGGCGATCATAGGCATTGAGCCCGCGGATGTGCGATTGGTACTGCCTGCATCCATCAAAACCTCATTCTGATTAATGAGACCAGTATGCAGCAAAAAACACCACAAGAGTACTGAAAGAAGATACCATGATTCGCCACGTTCGATTACTGTACTAACCTACACTAACTAGTAACTACTGCAAAGCAATTACAGACAAATAAGTAAACTACTAGGGTTCGTTGACCCAGTAATGATATCACATTTGCAAACCGAATGAACCAAGGGCATGAGGCTAGGGTTTCTCTATCCAGTTTGAGCCGCAGGAATCAATCTAAGAAACGGAAGGCGCCAGAATAACGGGCACATCGAATCGAAGAAGGTAAAGAACGACATGGGGATTGGCGGACTGCCACACGAGAGGCTTACATCTTCCTCTCCTCCCTATCGAAGATGGCGGACTTGAGCCGCCCCAGCGACGCCATCGCCCTCGCCGCCTCGCTCCGGCTGAACCTTCAGCCTGGCCTCGCTCCCTCGGCAGCCGCGGCGCGCGCTCAAGCACCAGCTGCGGCAAGCGCGCCGCCAGGATCCGCGCCGGGGTTTGGGAGCAGCAGCAGCTGGGAAAGCGAGCACCTGCGGCGGCGGGTCGTGGCGCACCTCCCGCTCCAGGGCCGGAGCTTTTTAACTGTATGGCATTAGGAAAGATTGACCAAACCACCACGCCACTAAAGAGTTGTTTCGCACCGTTGTGACTAACTTCATCTTCGACTATACCCGTGTGTCATTCCGTCTCAATTCCGTTTGTTTTGTGACGTTCAAGAGATCAGGCACGTGGGTCCCATGTAGAAAAATGTCCTTCCTACCCCTGAGTCCATAACTCCCACGCGGAGGCCGTGCTCGTGCTGCTTTCCGCGGGCGCTGTAAATCCGAGGCGAGGGAGTCGATGACATTCAGGTGAGTACGTTACTTTTCTTTTTTTTTCTTATTCTTTCTTTATTTAACTTTTTTTTCTTTTCTTTTCTTTTCTTTTTTTTATCTATTTTTTTTCTTTTCGTGTTTCATGTCGCGGGATCGGCTTTCTTTTGTTTTCCATTTTTGTTATTGTTCTCATTTCTTTATTTTCCTCTTCTTTTATATTTTTATTTTTATTTACATTTCTTTTTTGTTTTAAGTGATTATTATTATATTAATTTCCATTTTATGTTTCTTTTATTTATTTTTTTCTTTTCTTTTCTTTCCGTTTTAACATTTTATTTCTAATCTTGATTTTTTAATTTTATTCTTTTTTTGTTTCGTGTGATTTTTTATTATGCTAATGATTTTTATTTTTATTTTTTATTTTTTCTCTTTCTTTTTTCGTGCATTATTCATTTTTTATTTTTTTTATTTTATGGTCTTGTTTAGTTCACCTTGAAAACCAAAAAAAAAAAATCAAGATTCCCTGTCACATCGAATGTTGCGGCACATGCATGAGGCATTAAATATAGATGAAAATAAAAACTAATCACACAGTTTAACGGCTAAAACTTTTTTTAGTTTAGGTAACATCGGATCTGTGCCTTTTGTTTTGCTGGTTTGGCGTAGCAATACGAAAAAAACAAACAAAAAATTCATGATTAGACAGCAGGTGCCGGCGTGCCGCTGCTTTCCCATGCATCGGACGGGATGTCTTGCCAATTTCAGTGCCAGAGATCAGGGCTTTGTTTAGTTCCCAACAAATTTTGTAAAATTCTTCAGATTCTCCGTCACATCAAATTTTTAGACATATACATAGAATATTAAATATAGACTAAAATAAAAAATAATTACACAGTTTGGTCGGAATTGACAAGACGAATCTTTTGAGCCTAGTTAGCCTATGATTGGACAATATTTGTCAAATACAAGCAAAAATACTACAGTGTCAATTTTCTAAAAAAATTTTGGAAACCGCAGAGGCTCACCTAACTTTTAGAGCACCCAGATTAAGGCCTTATTTAGTTCAAAAAAATTTACAAAATTTTTCAAATTTTCCATCAAATCGAATCTTTAGACGTATTTATGGAGCATTAAATATACACGAAAATTTGACACACGGTATTTTGACCATACACCATATCCTGCATTTACCATGGTAGTATCCAAAATAGGCCGTTAGTGGCACACGTTATCCAAAATGGGCCGTGGGCCGTCGCTCGTGTGACCATCCTGCCGCGTCCGATGTGGCCTATCTTGGCCCGTTTGGAGAGCATTTCGGTGTTGTGTAATAATAATTTTGCCATATTCCACAAAAAAATAATTTTGCCATATTTTCTAAAAAAAAATTGCCATATGTTTCCAGTGAATTTTGCCATAATGTTTGCATGTCCTATGGAAAATTTTCTCCCACTTGGATCCTTGGAATTGAAGTTATTTTAATAATCATAATTTATATATGAATTAATTAAGTTAATATGGTTGTATATGGAATATATATTGTATATAAACTATGGGCCATACTAGAGATGTACTTATGTGTTGCATCTCTATCATAAGGTAGCTAGTTGAAGAACATGTTATAGTTGTAAAGTATAGAAACATATAGCTTAATTTGAGATATTTATATGTGAACTTTGGAAAATTGAGAAATGTCAAATTTCGAGCCGAATAGTTTAGTCCATTAAGTAGATTCTAATTACTCAAAATGAAACGATCCAAACAGCCTCTAAGATTCAACGGCTGTTTCCATGGTCGACGGACATGGTTATCATTTTGGAAGTCGTTATAAGTACAAGAGTTTAAAGCTGTTTGCAACTTGACTTATTATGTATAAGTTGAAGATGCAGCCAAATTATATTGTCCTTGCCTTTTGCGCGGTGGAGGGTGGACGGACGAAGTTGGGGGACCCATGGCGCTCTCATTTGTCATTGCACGAAAGCAACACACGGAGGCACTTGGCACGCATCATCAAGGAACGTGATGTGCCCTTTTGTTTGGTACTACAACTTGTCTTAACTGTGTGTGTGCTTTGCTAGCATGACATGGGAATGCACCTAAGACTAAGGCCCTGTTTGGTTCCACCAACTAAATTTTAGCTAGCTAAAATTATTTTAGCTACTCTTGGGTGACTAATGGAACTAAACTATTTTAGCTCCTTTTAGTCAATGTGTTTGGAACTTTAGCTACTAAAGTGACTAAAGTTTAGCTAGCTAAAATTTAGTTGGTGGAACCAAACAGGGCCTAAGACACATGCCGTGCTCTGCTACATGACAAACAATGTGCGCATTGTTTAATACGTGTCTCCGTTAATACGGGGCTGTTCTTATAATTTGATCTCTCAAGTTCTCAACGCTATGATCTATTAGTAATGATTATGAGTTAGATGTACACTTTTAAGGTTTTTACCATCAATTTGGTAGAGTGGAGTCTATGCTTGTGTTTAGGAAAAACAAATTGCTCCAACGCCTAAAGTGGTCGTTAATAACGACCGTGTGTGTTCTTCATGACTGCACAATAATTCAAGTACGATTAAGAGTACGTTTTGTTTCGTTTAACTATCAGACGGATGACATTGCAAATGAAAAATGAGATGGAGAGGAATGTTTACACGTGGAATCACATCAGGACGTGTACGGACAAACCTTTTTGCTCATCTTGCGTAGCAAGGCAAGCTTCGCTCCCATGAGCAACGTGAAGCATATCGTTGGACAACCATACATAAAAATAAAAATTAATTACACAATTTGTCTCTAAATCGTGAGACAATTCTTTTAAGTCTAATTACTTCATAATTAGATAATATTTTTTAAATAAAAATAAAAATAAAAAAATTACAGTGTTAAAATTCATTTTTTTTAAATTTAAACAAGACCTAAATCCAAAAGAAACAAAACGAATGTACTAGTAGAAAATAGATGCACATGTGCCTATGTCCATCCAATGCGGCCACCGCCTTCATAATAAAAAATCTAACAAAAATTAAATAAGAATGCGACTTAAAAAAAATTCAAACAAAATTCAGGGCCAATGATTTCACCAGCTGTCCCACGTCACACGCACACAGGCACCAGCTAAAAAAAAAAATAACAAATGAATAGACTAACTAATTCTTAATTCCACGTGGAGACACCTAACTGGGCCGTGCCCCTGGCCCACCCATCATTTCCCTATCACCATCCCTCCTCTCCTATAAACACCAACCAAGCAGAAAAAAAGCTGCTAAAAAATACCTAAAAAAAAATCAATATAATTACATAAAAACACCTCCCGGCCACCTCCCCCTCCGACCCCCAGATGCCGGCCACGGCGAGCGTCGGCGGCGCGCGGCCGGAGCCGGAGGAGGCGTCGCCCGCGCCGGCACCCGCGTCGACGTCCGCGTCGAGCTGCATGGGGACGAGGCCGGAGGAGCTGACGGCGAGGCTGGCGGCCGCGGGGCCGGGGCCCGCCGAGGGCTGCGGCGGCGCCGGCGCCGGCGGAGAGGAGGTGGAGCACGAGCGCGTCCGCGCGCTGCGCGAGATCAAGAACCAGATCATCGGGAACCGGACCAAGAAGCTCCTGTACCTCCGCCTGGGCGCCGTGCCGTCGGTCGTGGCGGCGCTGGCGGAGCCCGGAGCCTCGCCGGCGGCGCTCGTGCAGGCGGCCGCCGCGGCGGGGAGCTTCGCGTGCGGCGTGGAGGATGGCGCGCGCGCCGTGCTGGCCGCCGGCGCTGTGGAGCACCTCACTCGCCTCCTCGCTCATCCCGATGAGAAGGTAGGGTCTGCCCTTTACTTGCTCGTTGTTGCTTGTGTCTGCGGGAATCTGATTGGTTTTGGTAATAGAAAAGTGGGTTTCTTGCTTAATTGGGAAAAGATCTGTTGCGCCCAGCAGAGTTGACGGAAGCTAGCAGCAAACAACTGCTTGGCTTGTTTCCGGCTGTAGATTTTGGGATGCCTTAGCAATTATGCTTGAAATTGAGCCTGAATTGTGTACAAATGGTGTCCATTTCATCATCTATATGAGAACTGTTGATTGGATTGGTGAAGAATTTTGGCCTTACTTGCTGCAATTGGGAATTTGGGATGAGGTGCGTGGCAACTGGGAACTACATCATTCCATTTGCTGTTAACATGTTCTGTAGTTTAAGTGTGTTGATCTAGTTAAAATTTAAAATAAATCGGGGTAATTTTGATGGCAAATAAGTAAGGACTGGTCGAAATGAAGTAAACAGCTCTGCAAATTATGATTGGTGGTTTGGGCTTAAAGCCATGGAATGAGGGCAATTATTTGAGCTAAACTGTTGGAGAATATGTTGGTCTAGTTAAGGTGAGAGCTACTGTGGTGGTTGTCATTTCCTTTTCTCTTCTTTTCTATGTCAGTTTCTTTTATGCTATTCTCATCATTTGGTTGAAGTAGTGTAATATTGTTGATTTGTGCTTGAAATCAGGAGAGTTTGGTAGCGGGTCAATGGTTAGGTTTGGTGAAGGGTGGGGGAGGATGTGCTGGAAAGTTGTCCTTTTATTTTGGATTCCTCTAGAGATCGTCTATATTCATCGATTAAAAGTTTCTTCCTCTTTTGAACACAATCTAAAAAAAAAATGTGGTATGCTTCTGTTAGTTATGGTAAAACTGGAGCTCATGATTTATACTTTAACTTAGAACTTGTTTGTTTTCTGATGTCAGAGTAGTAGCACTCAGTCAGGGATTGCAGTTCGAAGCCCCACATGCATTAGTCAGAATTTTTCCTCCCCAAAAATTTAAACCAATATATAATCACTCACATGATCTATAAATTTGTGATGCAATCGATATATGAGCTTGAATGAATTATGGAGGTAGTCTGCAAGTGAACTAACTGTTTAGTTTGGTGAACTCTGCTGTTCATTATTATACTATATGAGACCAACGGTCACTCCTTTGTGGTACAGAATGACTATTAAGGAGTGTGTGTGTGTGTGTGTGGGGGGGGGGGGGGGATATAACATGGTAGCTGAAGAAAAAAGGAGATGAAATTATTACTTTGGTATTTCTCTATTGGCACATCTCAACATCCTTTTCACAACCACCGCTTTCGACCTTAATTATATAGGGATTGTTATAAAAGGATAATCATGCCCATTTATCTGACATAATAATGTGGCAGTTGCTGGTTTTCTCCTTTTTTCTAGTTTGGGACATTTCTGATATTTATATTTGAAAATGGTTCTTGTGCATATTCAGGGTATAAACATGGCTCTATTCAGAGAATTTTCTAATGGCTTTACCAGTTACATTCTGATCAACAAGCTTTCACCTGATTGTCTTACTTCACAATTCTCTTCCAGAAAATGTAACTAATTCTGACAGAAAACTTCAAAATCTCCATTATGTTTCGTGACTAAGTAATTCATTGTTATATCACTGAAATCTTAAGTTTTCGTTATTGCTTAAATTCAATGTAAGCTATACAATTGTAAGCAGGGGAGCCCAGGAAAATCTTCTTTGTTGAACACATGTTTTTAACTTTTTATATTGTGCTTATGAGCCAATTTTGGTTAATGATTATTCATGTTGTTTTGTATGATATGGTTGTAGATAATGCTGCTGCATATATTTTGTTTAATGTTGTTCTCTTGATTACAGGTTGTGGACGCAAGTGCACGTGCTCTCAGAATGATATATCAATCAAGATTAGCTCCAAAGTTTGATGTTAATAGTGGGGAAAACATGGATTTTGTTCTTTCGCTTTTGGACAGTGAGAACGAGAATGTCACAGAGCTGGCTGCTGCTATTATATCTCACTCTTGTGAGAGTAGTGCAGAACAATTATCACTATGCAGTGCTGGAGTTCCACAGAAACTTGTTAGCCTTTTTGGAGGATCTATGAATCTACGGGATGCTTGTTTAGGTTCTGTCACTGCAGTCATTCGAAATAACAGAGACGTTGCTTCAAGATTTGCATCAACGGACCATGGAAAAGGTTTTCGTTCAGTAGTTGGTTTAATACATGATCGGAGTCCACACACAAGACTACTTGCTTGCCTCTGCTTAATTGCACTTGGGCATGCTTCTCCCTGTCATTTTCAGGACAAACAGATTAAGACGAAGTTGATTATGGTTTTGCTTGAGCTAATTGAAGAACCTGGTCACGTAGGAGATGAAGCTCCCTTGGCATTAACCACCCTGATTAAAGACAGCTTCGAACTGCAGAAACAAGCTCTTACAACGAATGCAGTTGAGAAGCTCAGCAACCATCTGCTAGCAAATCCATTGGAGACAAGGCGAGCAGTGACCATAATGCTTGCATTATCTGAACTTTGCTCAAAACTTGAAGAGTCAAGATCTCAACTAATGTCGGTTGAGGTATGTCATGTGTGAAGTTCCAAAGTTGTCAATTCTAGTTTAGTACTCTGTAGAGTCCTATTGTTATTGTTAGTTTCAGTTAGGTTGGTAACTCAATCAACCGTCTCAATGTCAGCTCCCAACATTTAAGTTTTTAGTAGTGGATGCATACGGTTGTCCATTGACAAATAACTTATGACTATTAACAAAATCTCTTAAAATAGGTATCAGCCTTACTCCTTGAGGCATTGAAGCATGATTGGGCTGATATCCGCATTGCAGCATGTTCATGTCTGAAGAATATCTCCAGGTCACCAAAGGTAAGATGCATGCATCTTTCCATCTTGACTTTTGTTGTTCATCCCAGATATTGAATTGATATATTTAATCTCCAGGTACTCAGTGGAGGTCGATTATCCTGCGATACAGTTATTGGTCCCCTAGTCCAGCTTTTAAATGACTCATCAACATCGGTCCAGGTATGTGAATCCTGCCAAATGTACAATAGCATAGTCCTGAGATAGTGAGATAGTGTGTTTGTTTTTTTTTTTTTTTGTTTTTGTTTTTTTCCCCTGGAAGTTGCAGGGTGCTTCCATTCTTCTTCCAATGGTGAACATGTGGTATTCTAAAAGGAAATAGAGTTTCAGTGCATGGCATAACAACTTATCTATTTTCCCACCCATTATGTAGCATGTTAGCTGACTCCTGAATTTAAAACTACAAGGCAGCTTACCCCTCTGTGGCATGGTGTGGTTGCAGTTTTACCTACTCTTTTTTTTGGAATCCAGTTTCTGTAAATGCCCTACATAATTTATAGTTCTGTTGTCGAAATATAAATTTGTGCGTCAACATATAGATGCACAAAAGGGACCTAAAAGCCAGCAGGTGAACTTGTACCACTGCTAGGGTTTTGTTATTGGAGCAACCTTGTTACAGAAGCCATGCTAAATTCAGTACTCCCTCCTTTTCAAGATATAGCGCATTGGAATCCAGAACAGTTAACATTATTAGTTTGAAGAACAGTTTATGAAATTGTATAAATGTTTAAGGCATAAAAGATATTTCATGTATTTTTCAATAAGATTTGGTTTTATTGAAATTCATAATACTCCCTCCGTCCACGAATAGATACACATCTCGTTTTCTTAGAAGTCAAACTGTTTTAAGTTTGACTAAAAATATATCAAATAATATCAATATTTGTATCTGCAAATAAGTATATTATTATGAAAGTATATTTCATGCTCAACCTACTATTCAATATTATATATGAAAAATATTAGTATATTTTTGTATATATTTGGTCAAACTTAAAAATGTTTGACTTCTCGGGAAACGAGATGTGCATTTATTTGTGGACGGTTGGCTCATTAGCTGGGAATGGAAGGGTCGATGGTGAGATGGTGTACTTGCCCTCACAAGGAGGCTCTGAGCAGGCTCTTTAGAAGGAATTGAGTTTAAAACAGACTCTGAACTAACTGAACTGAACAAACCCTGAGTGAACTGAAACAACTCCTGAACAAACTCTATCCTAGCTACTTGTGGGTGATGTGGTTCCTTCGTCTTGCAATGCTCATATATTTTCCAGATGAATGTGTTAATAAGAGACTGGTCAAATTATATCTCAAAAGATGTTTGCAAATCCGAACATGTGTTATAAAAAGAAATGGAGGGAGTATTAATTAGGAAACTAGCTAGTGAGGCATCACTACATTCGGCCTTTTAAACATTAGCATTAGGATTTGATTAGAATCTACATACCTATGTACAGAGCAAAGTAATGATTTGAAAGCTAGCAGGTACACTTCCTTATTTGGCTACTGGTAGCTTGGGCACTGTTTCATTGCTTTATGGGTGGAGGAACCTTCTGGCACTATGATGTGCTAGTGTTGATTAGGCAATTAGCTGTATTTTCAGACGTCAGTAATCAAGCCTTTAAGCCATTATCTTATCAACGAAAGTTGCACAACAATAATTAAAAGCTAGTGCCAAACTTTCTCTTCTGGTAATCTGCACCCTGGCTACCAATTCTCAGGTTTATTGTTCCAGCAACCTTTTTGTCATTGAAGTTACTAAAGTCAGTATGAATTTGGCAATTAGCTGTACTTTGAAACATGATTGTTTAGGCTTTTAATCCATTATGACTCAATAAAAGTTTCCTAATTTATCTCACTTATTGATTTGAAGCAGGTTGCCGCCCTTGGTGCCATTTGCAATATTGCTGTTAATTTGACACCCAGGAAATCAGTTCTTCTTCACTCTGGGGTCGTCTCACAACTTGTTCATTTGTCAAAGTCCATGGATCCAATGTTGAGGCTAAAATCTGTATGGGCTCTCAGGAATATTATGTTCCTTCTTAGTCCTAAGGATAAAGACTTCATTGTTAAGGAGTTGACCTTATCTACTCTTTCAAGCCTCATTTGTGGTAAGTCTAATGCCTAAATATGAATACGAGGGAACTGCCATTGTATGTTGACTGCTAATTGTGAAATGTCATGCAGATTCTGAACATTTTGTTCAAGAACAGACCTTGGCACTTGTGCACAATCTTGTTGATGGATATGTGGACTCTGCTAATTATGTCATTGGTGAAGATGGAATGGTTATGGATGCTATTGCAAGACAACTGATCAATGCATCTGCCCCGGGAGTGTGCATTCAGGTCAGTTTTCTTCAATAATATAGTCTAAGTCTATTTATTTACTTATTTTGAAGATTTGTAATAATATAACCGTATGCAATTCATATGCATATGCATTTTTTAATTTTGGAGGGACAGCCAGACAGGAGAGGAGAGAAACATCTATTCTAGTGAACTGCATAGTTTTTATCCCATTCTTTGATATTTTGGACATATGTGCTTCTCTATGACTCACTATTTTACAGAATAATGTAAAAACCATTGTACTGCAAGTCACTGATCTTGCTGTTCCCTCTCTTCAGGGTATGTACGTGCTTGCAAACATTGCGGCTGGAAACGAATTGAACAAGGAAGCTGTAATGAATGTTCTTCTTCCTCACAGAGCAGATCGCATCAAACCATTATTTGTAGTGAACTTTCTGCAAAGCAAGGATAAACAGTTGCGGGTTGCCACCCTGTGGTGCCTTCTGAACTTGATTTACCCCAAATGTGAAGCCTCATCTGGTAGAGTTGTCAGATTACAAAATGCTGGAGTGATCCAACAAGTGAAAAGCATGATAAATGACCCCTGCTTGGATTGCAAGGTACCCCCTCTCGTTAAACAATTTGATCCTATGATGATTAGCATCGCTGGTATCTAGTCTGTCCTAATTGTGACAAAAGTCCTCAAAATTAATCTCGCTGTGTGACAAACCTAATGTGCAACGTTGATTCTCTTTTTCAGCTTAGAGTACGTATGGTGCTTGAACACTGCGTGGACAATGCCGATGATTGTTTCATGTGAGCAACCAGTATGTCATCTTGACAACCAAAGTTTATGGAACCATATTCAGACCAGGAAAGAGGAAATCGGTGTGCTTCCGATCCAATATATGCTCTGAACAGTGAAACATGGGCACCATATTCAGATCAGGAAAGAGGAAGAAATCAGTGTGGTCTTGCTGATCTCTCCAGGTCGGCAAGAGCCAACTGTCATTTTTGCACCATGAGAACCTGACAACCGGTACCTGTTGTGCATATTGTCCATTACCTTGTTGTGACCGTGCTTGTCTTGGGAACTTGAGCTGCCTGCTCGCACACTGAAAAGGCTTTAGACACTAGATCCAGAAATATCCCATTTTTCCTGGTGCGTGCCGAACCTGGTGCATGCTTTTGCGATGTTGAGTGTATAATTGAGGGGACTGCTGTTGCTGTTGTACAAAATTTGTATTTCTGTTGCAATAATAAGGCCTTTCTACATGCACCTACGGGTTAGATGTTGTCCATGGATTCCCAATGTTCCCTTAAAATAAAGAAGATGCAAGTGTCCATGCATGTTTTGAGTTGTGTTTGCGGTTAGCTGATCTTAGGTCCTTTGTGATGTCAAGCCAACTGGGAAAATAACACTGGCTCAATGTTCAGAACTCAGAAATTTCGAACTATTTTATTGGTGGGTTTGGCATCTCAGTTTGAAATTTTACTAGAACACCCTAAAATCAGCAGACCAAAAATCAGTGGTTGATGGCTTGATTCTCTTGTTGTTCTGAGCTCGGGGTGTTTGCTGGTACTGAGTTTAGCTGAACAAAGGTTCAGACCAGTCCAATCTACTTGGTACTGAACTTTGAGTGATTAATTTAGATTTAGATTATGGCCTTGTTTAGTTCTCAAAAAAGTTTGCAAAATTTTTCAAATTTCCTGTCATTGAATCTTGCGACACATACATAAAGCATTAAATATAGATAAAAAAAATAAGTAATATTTACGAGACGAAGTTTTTGAGACTAATTAGTATATGATTGAATAATATTTATTAAATACAAACGAAAGTGCCATACTATTCATTTAAAAAATAAAATTTTGGAACTACTAAACAAGGCCTAGATGATCATGTTTACGCCCCACTACAAATTTTGACAGCCGTGTGGACCGCAGCTCGCTGGTGATGACTGGCGAGCGGCGGGCTGCCGGTAGGAGTGAACGTGGAAGAAGAGGAAGCGCCAGTCTGTATTTGTACTATAATTGAGGAAAGCGCGCGCGCCGCGTGGAAAATGGAAACGGTCGCCATGGACGGCGGAGTGGGCCGATCCAGAGTGGCGGCCCCACATCCAGCAGCATACCATTACGGCTTTCTTAGAGCAACTCCAACCATTATGCAAATGGACTTGCCATTTACCAAAATGTATAAAACTCCAAAAAAAACCTCTCCAATCGTTATGCATTTGGACTTTGCATTTTACATAGCTATGTATTTGGAGGGGGAAACTTGGCATATATGCCAAAGGAGTCCGGCTATGCAAATAGAGATCACGGGATTCTCGGTTCCATCTCGCGGGCTTTTTTCTTCCTTTCGCGCGGTTTCCCTTCGCGCCACCACCACTTTGCACGATAGGAGAAGCATCGCGCGTCCTCCTTCGCCAGCTTCGCAGCTCAGTACATCGAACAAAGACCACATGAATTGGATCAAGATATTCGGCTACGAAGTTCAAACCTTGGCGATGCGCTATGCAGTACGGCTAGATCCATTCTCCGGTACCCTCGATCCCATGTTGGCTTCACGAAATTCTGCTGCTCGCGAGCTGCAACAGCTTGACTGATGGCGGCGACCTGCCTTGACGACGAACTGATGGCGGCGACCGGAAACTGATGGGGAACAAGACTTGATGGAGATCGGTACTGGAGCCAAGGGGCGAACCTGTACGACGACGAACTGATGGCCAACAGGCGACGAACTGGTACGGTGAACAGGAACTAACGAAACGGGAGATCGGTACTGCCAACGGGAACGACGAACTGCGCAGCTCACGATCGGTACTGCGCGGCTGTTTGGCACGGGAATTGGTGAACGGGAGACGACGGCGGGCTGTTTGGCGCGGGATCGATTGGCCGCGCAGGAAGGAGTGCCGCGAAACAAAATTTCCGGAAAAAAAAAGATGATGGACTTGGCATTTTGCATAACGGTTGGAGATCACCCGATTTTAGCCTTGCCATTTTCATTTGGGGGTTTATAATTTGCCTAAAATGCATAACTTCAAATGCATAATGGTTGGAGATGCTCTTAAGCATCTCCAACGATTGGCCAAATGACTTGCCATTCTAAAAATTTGGCAAAAAACACAACAAAATAATCTCCAACAGTTTGCTATATGTATTTGTCAAATCTGGGCGTTTGCCAAATTGTGGAGCCACGCGTGTAGGTTTCCACGCGCGGAAAGGCTTCGCCATCGAGCGCGCGACCTTCTCCGTTTCTGTTCCCGCGCGGGTCGGAACGGGAGGCTCAAGGCGAGTCGGGAGGAGAGAGTCGCGCGAGACGCGGTGGGAGGAGAGGGTCCAACGGTAGTTGCAAGATTAGTTGGGATGTGGGTCTTTTTTTAATTTAGCAAGCCAAATAGCAAACTATTGGAGATGGTCACTTTTTCCTACTTGTCAAATTATTTAGCAAGTTGCTATAACTCGAAATTTGGCAAACAAAAATTTGTCAATTGTTGGAGATGCTCTAAGCCCGCTATTATTTAGTAGTATATACTAATTAATTAATTAACTCATAATGTATTATTTAGTAGTACTATTATATAGCCGCGCGAGATGCCGAGATTAATGCGACACCGCGTAATTCGAACGCTTCCGTTCCGTCCGTTGGATTCGTTCCGTCTCAACAGCGGCCGTATCGGAAGACCCAACGGCGTTTCCGGCGCGTCCTCCTGCCACGCCCACGCCTCTATATATATAATCTATCTATAGAGCCTTCCCATCCTATGCCCAGCCACACACAGGCTTTGAGTTGTGTGACTAGTGATCTCTCACCCACCAGCTACTACCTCACAACCATTGTCCCTCCTCTCTTCTTCTTCTTCTTCTTCTTCTTCTTCTTCTTCTTCTTCTTCTTCTTCTTCTTCTTCTTCCGGCCTACTCCTCCATAAGCCTAAGCTTAAGCTCCTCTCGTCTCAACTCCCAGCCCTACCAGCATGCTCTTGCTCTCAAGCACCATGTTTAGTTGAAAACAAAAACTAATTGCACAGTTTGCCTATAAATCATGAGACAATTTTTTAAGCCTAGTTACTCCATAATTGGATAATATTTGTCAAGCAAAAACGAAAGTGCATCTTTTTAAATTATAATTCTTGTCATATGCGGTAGGTATAATAATTTGGATGAACTTCCAGTCAAACTATATGTACATGAGCAATTTTTTTGAGCATTTGTATATGTTGTCAGTTCCTTATACCTGCTCTATTTCCCCCTCTGTGATAGCTTCTAGTGTTACGCATTCAAACTTCTTTACCTAAACCTGTTTTCATTGCTTAAAAATGTGAATTATGACATGTGTACTAAATACAAAGGGATAAGCTGAAATATAAAATTGGGGCTCCTAATTGTAGTATATGTGAATGATTACATGTGTACTAATGAAGAGGTATAAACTGAAATATAGAATTGGTGCTCCTAATTGTAGTATTTTTTTATACCCATGATGGAGTAAGTTCTAAGTTCAGTGTGTTATTTAATAAAAATAGTTGAATGTTCTTGGGTAAAATGGTAGCATGGTTGAAGACATTTACATGTTTATGTAAGTTTCATCAGATTCAGTGAATGGGATCGTGTATCTTTATAGTGGGAAAATAGAATATATGTATGTCACGAATTAAATTCTTGTCATATGTAGTAGGTATAATTTGGATGAACTTCCAGTCAAACTGTGTTCATGGGCAATTCTCTTTTGAGCATTTAATTTGTATATGTGTTGTGCATTTCCTTGTACATGCTCTTCTTGATTGTCTGTGATAGCATGAAGTGTTGTGCATACATACTTTCATCATGTTTAAAAATGTGTTTGTTTTATTTTGATTTGCAGTTTCCTCTTATTCCACTCAACACATCTCCTCCCAATAGCAATCCTGTCATTGATGAGATACTCGAAAGGATCTCTTCGCTGTATGGATCTGTTGCAAGGATCAGGCTGCCGATTTGTGCCCGTGCTGATATGATGTTGACCTCTCGGGCAGCGACGGAGCTAACGGTGGGGCTGGTGGGGCTCCAGCCCCCCTACGGCCGTAGAACCCACGTAGCCCCCCTTAGCCCCTCCTACAAATTTTTATCATTGATGCTCTTTAAGAAGGGGCTGAAGTTATCTTAAGGTAGTAGAAGCCTCTTCTAAATATTTTTCTAGATTCGTCACTGCTCTCGGGTGTACCTTGCTGAAACACAACACTGCTGGAAGAAACATGACAACCTTCTCATGGTTGCCGAGGCTTTACGTGAGAAGTTGTTTTGTGACCATGGTGTTGAAGCTCCTCCAGACCGGTTCTATCAGAAGTTTTGAGTAAAATATTAAATCTGTTCAGAAGCTCGTTATACATCACCCACAAACCGGTTCTATCAGTAGTTTTGAGTAAAATCTTAAATCTATTCAGAAGCTCGTTAGACATCACCCACAGACCGGTTCTATCAGAAGTTTTTGAGTAAATCTTAAATCTGTTCAGAAGCTCGTTAGACATCACCCTCTGAAATGTTTGTGAACAATGTCAGGTTTTAGAATGTAGTTGTAGACAGTTTGCACTTATGCAATGGTGGATACTACTGAATTCCTGTAATAAATTGGTACTCCTCGTTTAGTTTCTCGTCCAAGGGTTTGGTTGATACTACTGAATTCCTATAATAAATTGGTACTCCTCGTTTAGTTTGTCGTCCAAGGGTTCGCAAATACTTTCAATGGTTCTCATATGAAATGGTTCTACTTATTAACCCATGAATTTACTAATTCTTGTCTTTTTTATATTGTTTTTTCGTTACCGTCCACTTTTATGTTCTTATATTATTACGATGTTAGCAAAACATGCCCGTGCATGTTGTGCATCATAATGGGATGTATTATTGCGTAGTCACCTAAAGGTAGCCGTCTTTGTCTGGTTTAATCGGGTCAACATTGCTACTATACTTGCCCGTGCTTTTCACCTGATATTTAACTGAAATACGGTTGCACATTAAGAGATTCAATGCCCGTGCTTTTCACCTGCTAGAAAAATGTTACTATACTTGCTCTTAACAACCGTATTTCACCTAATGTGCAACATTGAATCTCTTTTTCAGCTTATTAGAGTACATATGGTGCTTGAACACTGCGTGGACAATGCGGATGATTGTTTCATGTGAGCAACCAATATTTCATCTTGGCAACCAAAGTTTATGGAACCATATTCTGACCAGGAAAGAGGAAATCGGTGTGCAGATCAGGAAAGAGAAAATCGGTGTGCTTTTGCTGATCTCTCCAGGTCTTCAAGAGCCAACAGCCAACTGTCATTTTTGCACCATGAGAACCTGTACCTGTTGTGCATATTGTCTATCATCACCTTGTTGTGACCGTGCTGTCTGGAAAACTTGAACTGTCTGCTCGCAGACTGAAAAGGGTTTAGGCGCTAGATCCAGGAATCCCATTTTTCCCCAGTGCTGTGCATGCTTTTGCCATGTTGAGTGCATAATTGAGGGACTGGTGTTGCTGTTGTACAAAAATTTGTATTTCTGTTGAATGTTGATATAAGACCTTTTTACATGCACTGCACCTACGGATTAGATGTTGTCCATGGATTCCCATGTTCCCTGAAAAATAAAGAAGATGCAAGTGCTATGCATGTTTTGAGTTGCAGATCAGAGTTTAGGACCGGTCTTGTTTAGTTCCAAAAAATTTTGCAAAATGAAGACTGTAGCATTTTCGTTTGTATTTGACAAATATTATCCAATCATGGACTAACTAGGCTCAAAAGATTCATCTCGCAAATTACAGGCAAACTTTGTAATTAATTATTTATTTTATCTATATATAATGCTCCATGCATGCGCCGCAAGATTCGATGTGACCGGGTATCTGAATTTTTTTGCAAAATTTTTTAGGAACTAAACAAAGCCCGGTGGCAAAATAGCATTGGCTCAAAGTTTAAAATGTCAGGAATTTTGAACTATTTTATTAGTGGGTCTGGCATCTCAGTTTGAAATAAAATCAGAAGCCCAAAAATCAGTGGTTGATGCTCTGATTGTTCTGAGTTGCTGGTACCGATTTTAGCTGTTCAGATAGATTTAGATAATCATGTTACGCTCCACTACGGTGGTGGCTGGCGAGCGGCGGGCTGCCGGTGGGAGTGAACGTGGACTGGGTAAAGAAGAGGATTCGCGCCAGTTTGTAGTACTGATGATCGCCACCAGTTGCTTTCTGCACGCTGCTACTGGATCCGTTGCTGCTAGATCATGCTGTGGAGATTCAAATCCTCGAAAGTAGCAAGATGCACGTCGCACGGCGGCACGCATCACACGCGTGCTGCATTGCGTGGGAAATGGAAACGGCCGCCGTAGACGAAGGGTATGGCCGTTCCAGACCAACGAGACCTACAGCTAGGGCACGTCATTACGGCTTTCCTAATAAGCCTGCCACTCTCAATCTAGTAGCAACAAAAACAATAGACAGATCCAACATTTTGCAACACCACATGAAATTCAGATCATCCGCATATGAAATTCAGATCATTCACATGAAGTTTAGATCACCACATGAAATTCACAACTAATAAGTCTCAACATCTTGAAAGTAACACAAATTCAGATCCAGAAACAATTCACAACTCAACCATCCAGAAAACACTTCAAAATGACTAGTCCAGGGTGCTTCAAGTGATCCAGATATGTAACACTTCTAAAAGGCAAAGATAGGGAACTTGAAGCGCCAGTAGGTGAGAGGCTCGCCCAACGGCATGCCGCCCAACTTTTTAACCTCACAGCGTATGAGAAAACATGCACTGCGATACCTCCAAACCTCCTTCTTTGCGGAACCATTCACAGAATGCTCACCCACCAGCATCTTCTCAGCATGACCCTAGAGGATTCCTAAGATCTTAGTATAAATCTCGGCAAGCAGCAAATTCTTCTCGTCAATAGCATCATCACCGGTAATGGCATTCATTGGTATTGAAAACCTCCCATTACAAACCACCTATCAAAGCATATAAGGATAAGCGAGGATTAGAGCTTCACCATTGAATGTTTGGTCACATGCATGGAATACTAAATATAGACTATTTATAATACTAAAACACAGCTAGAGAATAATCTGGGAGATAAATCTATTAAACCTAATTAGTCCATGATTAGACACTAATTGCCAGACGAAAATGCTAGAGTGCCTGATAAAATTTAAAAGGTCCAACCAACAGTTGTGGCTTAACTAGTAGGAGGAGGTATGTTAACATACTGATTTGGTGTAGCGCAGGTAAGTGGAAGGTGGGCGGCCCCCAACGCTTCCTCTTTGGTGCATGTATCAGGTTAACCCAGGACTAAACATCTAGAAACAAAAAACTTGTTCATCCACAACTCAACATCCAGAAACAAAACACTAAAACTAAAAGACAATGATTGGGTACTTAAAATGTCAGTACGCCACCCAAGGGCAACCCGCCCAACAGCTCTATTTCACGACGCAGAAGAAAGACACACTATGAAGCTCTCACGATCCTCTTCTTTAAGGAACCATATGCAACATCAGATTTCATAAACCCAAACACTAGTATCTTCTCAACGTGGCCCTATAACATCATTAAGATAAGAGTATAAGTCTCAGCAAGTGCTAGATTCCTACTATCAACAGTCTTGTTACTAGTGATGGTATACATTGGAATTGAAAACTTCCCCTCACAGACAACATGTCAAAGCATACAATTAGCTATATTTTCAAACAATATTATAAACTGCATAAAGGTAGTAATTTATAGTTGAGATATTGAATTAGCAGAAGGATACATACAACAAGTAGTTACACAAAAATTGAGATATAATATAATTAATAGTTGATGTTTCAATTTTTTTAATAATATAATTAATAGTTGAGAGAGTTTGATTTTTTCAGAACAGTTGTAAGTGGCCAAGACTTACTAGTCCTCCCCTTTAATAGGGAAGTGGGAGAGTTATGGTTTTTTTCCTTCCCTTGGTGGGGTTTATAATTACATATAAGTTCCTAAAACTTATAAGCATGCATCTTGACATTCACAATTATGCTCTTAGATGTAGTAACTAGGCCATTTTACACACTAAGAGGGTCCCTAACATATGGCACACTCCAAATAGCAGCTTTTTAGTTTTGGTTGAAAGAAAAAGACCCAATAGCTATTCTGAGTAGACGAGGCCCAGTTTGCTCTCAAAATAGGATGTGTGGATCACTCTTCACAATTTACATATGTGCTCCTGACTAAAAACTCCATCCCAAAATTCTATGGGAAAAATGGTATATCTATAAAAGAGAACGCACATGGCCTTTTTTATAGAAAGATTGACTAAGGATGTTTCCATATTTGATTGGCCTTTGGTAGACATGGATAATTCATGAATTTTATTTTTGGCAGCTTGACCCTTCGCGTGGGCTTGAGCCCTCAACTACTTCACTTCATAGATTTTCGTATGTGAAAATGTTGATGTAGTGGAAGTAGTCATACTAGGCAAAGTATTCATATATGACCACTACAAAGCCTCTCAAGGTGAAATGTTCATAAAGGTGTAGTCGATGACACCAAAGTTGACATTGAGCCCCCGTGGGTCAAAATGTTGGCGAAGGCAAAGTTGTTGACACTAAAGTTGATGGTGAAACCCTCGAGCTAAAATGTTGGCAAAGGCGAAGTTAATGAAGCTGAAGTTGATGATGAGCTCCTTGATGTGAAGCATTGGATAAGGCAAAGTTGATGATGCCGAGGATTGACTATGAGCCTCTCTATCCAAAATTGTGGCAAAGGAAAAGTTTCTTTTTGCCTACATTCATAAGACGTGATGGACTATTAAAGTGACTGCCAATTAAGGTAAAAGGAAATTGGATCTATTTGATGTGGTTTAATGCCGCCTTTGCAAGTTGATATGCACTATTTACGATTATAAGAATGTTTTGGCTTTGATTTTCCTGCAAAAGTTAGAAAACTTTTGGACAAGCATTAGAATGCAAAATTAATTTTGAGTCACTCAAACATAAATTAAGTTATGATCATTAGAATTTGGGATATACTTGACAACAAGGTTAGCAAGGACTGTTTAGATGATCGTGGCCTAGAACCTTAGGTATAAATATTTAAATCTCTTCGCCATGACACTTGATTAGTCACTCTATTTATTTACTACAGATTTATGATAATTTACAAATTGCACAATTATTTTGTAGAGAAGCATCTGAAACAAGCACTGGTTAGTAGACCACGATGTCACGTGTTGTGGATGACAAAGCATGACTTGACTAATTTAGTTTTCATTTGTGTAGCTACAATATCAGTTGGGGAATGCAAACTCTTCTGGGGTGGTTATGGTTGATAATTTGCATTATATATGGGTTGTGGTTGATGTATTTTACTTGTATATGGGCTGTAATGAATTAATTATGGTTTCATATTTGGGCTACAATTGATATATTTTGTTGTGAAATGGGTACTATATATTTTTTGACAAAACAACTTCCTCTGTGACCAACTAGTTATTTTTTTATCTACATTTAATGTTCCATGCATGTGACACAAGGTTCGATGTGAGGGGAAATCTTAAAATATTTTTGGGTTTTGGGTGTAACAAACAACACCTTAACCAGTCATGCATCATTCCTAGACGCTCTGGCGATTGTCCTATGAACTGACACACATGGCAGACCATAACTTCCAGCACTGTCCAAAGCTTGAATTGGAATAGCCACACAGGGCTGATCCTGAGTATTTTTGGACCTGGAACGAACCTAAAATTTTGGACCTTTTTATATGAACATGATAATACTACTAGTACTACCTATTGGTAGTATATACACACATATACAAAATGTTGCTAATAAACAGGCAAAAGCAATTTTCTTATAAAATCATTTGTATAAATATTAAATTACCTTAAAATTTTTTCTACCATTCCGTTGAAGCAAAGTCATCTATTCGCTTTTTCTTCTTTTTTTTTACCATTGCCAAAATATACTTTCCTGTTGACATGGTACTGTTAAATAATTTAGAGAAATATTAGTAACTACAACTTCATAAAATAGGGATCGTGTGAGAAACCATTAGTCAATTAGTAACTAAATTCCAGATTTCTATGTGGCGCCTCACTGAACTGCCGAAGTCGGCGAAGCCGAACAGGGATGATGGAAATTGGAATAGAGACCTAGGGATCAGCTGATCGGGATCCAGGGAACACGTGAGGGCCCTTGCTGTTGCTAGCGCCTGCTCGCTTTTCTGCTACTGGAACGCGGACACCACCAGGCCTCTCCCCTCACGTTCTCACGCACCTAGGCACGAACAGACAAGTTGCATTTAATTCCACAAAAAAATTCCATTTTTTAGCGAAAAGAAAAGTTGCATCTCAGCTCCCACCATGGACGAACCTGCCCATCAACCAGAGTTTGTATTTTTCCTGCTGCCTCTCGTCTCCCACCAATGCAGCAATGCCAGGAGGCCTGGGAAAAAAGCCTAGTGTTTCCCATATATTCAGATAAATAGTTGCTTCAATAGTCTTATATGTGTTGTGAGGATAAGGAAACCTCATCAGAATTGGGTAGGAACATAGGTCTATGTTAAGAACAGTTTGTCATGGTGTATATTTACGCAAGTTATTGTGGGTCTTTATGAAAAGCATCAGTTGGCAGACATGCCATGTGACTATTTAATCTGCACATATATCGTCCTCTTACATTTGGACATAGAACTCTAACAAACATATATGCCACACCAAGCTACTCACGCATACCAAAACACAGATATTATTTTCCCATCCATCTCTCTCTTTCATTCTCTGGTGCTAGGAGATCTCAATGTCCATATGCATCGTTACGTCTAGCCTCATTTGCATGTATGTATATAGGGAGCAGGGAAACGGCTTTCCTTGAGCTGAATCACATGGAAACATTTTATTTTTTATATTTATTTCCCAAACATAGAATAAAACTAGCATATTCTTAGTGTTATGTGAAGAACGAGAGGAACTACACAATTTACAATGGGGAGGAGAGACATTAGGAAGAGAAGGTCCGCTGATACTTCATGGTCTACTTATTCTTACTGTGCTACGTGATCTCAATGTCCATATGCATCGTTACGTCTAGCCTCATTTTCTTGCGATGGGCTTCTGACCGCCCCTGAAAATGTATTTTTGACCGCCCCTGAGAATGTATTTTTAGAGGCGGTTCCACTAGGAGAACCGCCTCTGATAATGGTATTTTCAAGGGTAGTTGCATTAGTTAAACCACCTCTAATAACTACTTTTCAGGGGCGGTGCCAATACATGAACCGCCCCTAAATATTTATTATCATGGGCGGCTGCTACAGCGCAACCGCCTGTGAAAACGGGCAGTCAACTGCCTCTAAAAATAGTTTCAAATTTTTGAATTTTTAATTTGAAAATTTCTGTCACATTTGACATCGTGTTTTCCCATCAAATTTCAGACCTGATTGTAAATGATTAAAATTAACATCAGAAATACATACCAGTGGACTAGTTAACTATATTAATACACTGATGATCTACAAAGTATTTGTAGTACAATTTCAAATACATTACAAAAATATTAATTATATGTGCTTCTGCAGCATGGAAGATCACCAGGGTGGAAACCAGGTTCATGCGGCTTGGGAAGTCTGCCGCCATTCATTGTAACTAGGGATGAAAATGGTACAGATATTTTCTGATCGTATTTGAGACCGAATTCATTTAGAGGGGTTCAGATCTGTCCGTATCCGAGTCCGAATGTTCAATATCCGATACCGTATTCATATCCGAATACTTAAATTGTATATTTATAATGTCGACATCTAATCGTATCTTATCCGACATGGTTGACATTATCCGTATTCGAATCCGACCAAAAATATGAAAACAAATATGATATCAGTGATATCCGTTCGTATCCGATCCGTTTTCATCCCTAATTGTAACTAAAAAAACTGAGAAAAGCATCACAATAAATATAAAATCCCTACAACAACATATATGAGAGATACATATAAACAATAAATCATCAACAAAGATTTAGAAAACAAGAAATGTCTAAGGTTATGGAGAAATGATGTATAAATGAAAATAAAAGCCACCATTATTAGAAGATGAAGTTGCTAACCTTTACAAAATAAGAATGCATGGAAGAAGACGCTAACCTTTAGAAGAATATGGTTGGAAGAAGATGCTTGATGGCGGCTGGCAAGAACTGCTCTTGCTCCCCCAAGCAAGAACACACGCGCAATAACTTTATACTGGATTGGCTCCAGCTAACCTTTTTTTTTTGGGGGGGGGGTTGGGGGTGGGGGGGGTATTTTTAGGTGCGGTTGACTAAAAAGAACCACCTCTTTACATTTGCAGAGGCAGTTCTCTTAAGAAACCTTCTCTAAATATTGGACAGTTTTAGAGACGGTTTATAAAGAGAACCGTCTTAGAAGATCCATCTTCAATGGCGGTTCTAATAACTAAACCACCTTTGAAACTAAATGTGTATTAGTTACGGTTTTCTTAATAGAACCATCCCTAAAATGTGCCCGTAAAAAGAACGAGGTAATGCCTACTACTCGTTATTGTTCCATATTTTTTCACTGTCTCTCTCAACATATAATACAGTATACTCCAGGTTGGTAACCAATCAGTCAACAGTAGCTCTTATCTAGGCAGCTAATCAAACCATCTTATTTGCTTTCGCAGCATGCTTGGACTTGGTGACCCCAGGTCGGAACCTCCTCCTGCCTGAACTGCCACTGCCAGCTGCAGAAGGAGGAGGATTAGGATGAGGATTACGATTACCTACCGGCGCCGGCAGCGCTGGTGACGAAGCTTCTTCTCCTTCTTCTTCTTCCTCGTGGGCGTAGCCTTTGGTGTAGTAGTCGTTGAGGATGCGGTCCCTCTGCCGCATGAACCGCGCCTCGCACTCGTTGATTTCCCTGCAGATGTTGGCGATGTAGTCGTCGATCTGGTCCATCGGGACGGGGAGTTCGCCCTGGTCCGCCAGGTCCGCCGGGGTCAGCACCTCCTTGCTGCGCAGGCTCAGCCTGCGGAAGGCCTCCTCAGGCATGTGCACCGTCTCGTACCGGGTTAAGAGCTCGATCTGCTCCTGCGTCATCCGCCGCCGCGGCGGCTTCTTCTCTTCCACCGCCGGCACGATGCCCTCCTCCTTGTTCCTCATCTGGGAGGAGCTCGACGACATGGCTGGCTGCAGAAGTGCAGATCCAGATGCAAAAGGATGGGGAGATCGATTGGGGGCGTACCTGACGATTGCAGCGGTGGTCTAATTCCTTCCGGCCCTCCGACCCCTCTCAATTTATTTACTATTGATACACCGAATAAGGAACGGATATGGGGGTAGAGTTAGAAAATATTTCTTGTTTTTCTTCGTATATTTGATACGGAAACGAAGAAGAAAAAAAAAAGCTTGTGGAGAACAATTCGAGTCCTGAAAGATTGTGGACATGATGAGTTGATCGCGTAGGTAATTGTGATTTTTTTTATTTCTAACCCTTTTTTCTTTTTTAAATAAATTCTAAATATAACAACATAGTTTTTCATATAATCTCGGATGAAGATGATCTTTGTAGAAAAATTGTAGTACTCGACGAGATCTGCAACGTTCTAATTTTGAGTTTTTTTTTCATTTGTGTTGGTTAAAATGATAAAAAAAATTAAACAAAGTTTCAGCAGTATATTAATTGTGTAGCCTCAGAAAAAACATATCTTTCTTGTAGGTGTCAAACTGAGATATTTTATATATAAAAGTTGTAGCTTTTGATGTTTTTTTATGTTTCTTTATTTGAGATCGTTAAGATGACCATTAAAATTAAACAATTTTTCACCAATATATTAATCGTATACAAATGTTTGTCGCCTCAAAAAAATCATATCTTTCTTATACCGTATTAAATTGAGATACTTTATATATGAAAGTTATAGCTCTTAATGAGATCTACGAATTTTTCATGTTGAATTTTTACATTTGAGATCATTAAGATGCTAAAAAAATAAGATATACTTTCAGCATATAGAGCCTAGGAGCAGGCTCGGCGTCACACGTATTCTTCAAAACGTATGAGAGTAGGCTGAACCACATGAGAGTTGAAAACCCATATGTAAATTTCACAACTTCATGTACGAGTTCAGCATCACACATAGTCTTTATTACAAACATGTAATGTAACTAGCTCCAATTTGTGATGACGAGCTGTGCGATTGTGGACACGTAGGATAAGGTGGAAGAAGTTAGGGTGTATTGTAGGCAACCTGATACAAGATGTGATGAATCTTTGTATTATAGTATACAAAGAATTATGGTAGCCAGGTGAATTCGAGCACAGCTATCAGCTAACGCCCGTGAGATTTTGTTGGCAGCAATCCAAGTTTTTCTTCTCCTGTTTGGGTGGCGGTGTGGCAGGTAGGGATGAAAACGGATCGGATACGGACGGATATCACTGATATCATATTTGCTTTCATATCTTTGGTTGGATTCGGATTCGAATACGGATAATATCAACCATGTCGGATAAGATATGATTGGATGTCAACATCACAAATATACGATTTAAGTATTCGGATACGGATACGGTATCGGATGTTGAATATTCGGACTTGAATACGGACAGATCTAAACCCCTCTAAACGAATTCGGTCTCGAATACGGTCGGAAAATATCCGTACCGTTTTCATCCCTAGTGGCAGGCAAATACATCTTGGCCCAAATATTTGAAGCCCATTGAAACAGAAAAGTGGGCCCTAACTGGTCACAAGCCATTATGGACCATCATAGTTGCTGCTGGGCCGATGGACGTGCAGCTCTTGAGGCCCAATATCAGTGTCATCTTTCTCTAGAATCCGAAGCTCCGATTCCCGCCATCTGAGCTTCTCTTCTGCAGTCCTGCTGCCATATTTGTGACAGTTCCTTCAAAGAAACATATATGCATCATCTCGTCTATCTCACCGCCACTGACGGACCCATGAATTAGCCAAGACTTGGGCCATGAGAACGTACCACAGGTATACTACAGTACTACTAATAGTTTAGATGATTTCTTCAAACGGTTTGTAGTATGCAATTTTGTAGAACAACCGAAAAAGTATGTGTTGACGGTCCTTAAGTATCAAATTTAATTATCAAATAAACAAAGAAAAGGATCCAAACGAAATCAACATCTAGACTTAGGGTTTTATCTGACAGAATTCCACGAGTTTTGGTGTTTGTCTATTTCTGCAGGGGGTTATCAGGAAATAAGGAAGAAAGGCCCACATGTCAGGATTACATAGAGATATCAATGCACCGCGCAATTTTCTACCATCTAGAAGACTCCAGAAGCCACGGGAAGGAAGCGGAGGCCGAAAGGGGCCAGGCCCAGGGCGCCCGCCCTGGTGACCTGGGCGCCCGCCCACCTCTGGAAGCCTTTCGGGACTCTCTTCGCACACGACGTTCCACCGACCTAATAGATCAAGGAAAACATAGTACCACCTCGCCTACCGACCCAAAAACGCATAGAGGAGGAGGACTATATAAGGAGACGCCCCTGGCCCCTGGAGAAGACAAGAAATTATCATAGAGATTGAGGGGTGCCCTCGAAGGAAAACCTCTTCTCTAAATAATATTTCTTTTTAGGCTTAGCAACCAATGTAAAGTAGAAATAGATCTTCTAATTTCTACTAGATTGAGAGAGATAGAGTGGAGGTGTGGATCGGAGGAAGGCCGGCCTGTCGGTGTCTACTCCGAGTTGTAGCTACGGGATCAAGTCTCCTAACCCGAGGCTTGCTTCTAAGATTCTTCAGTAATTCGACTTCTAATTCTAGTAAGTTCTTGTTTTATTGTTCTTTGGTTTATGAGTTTACTTTAATCCTCTTCCGGTTGAGTATTAGAGTAATCATTGCTAGCGTAAACGTGGTGTTTAGGCTAGGGTACTCATAGATATCCCCTGACTAGCTGGACCGTGGTAGTAGCGAGGAACGTGACATTTCCGAGTTACCTTTGTATCCCATATCTTGTTAGCAGGACGGGTAGGGTTTATAGGTGCGGGTCGAACATCCTTTGTGTTGTCTAGATTCCGTGAGCCTCCCCAATAGAACAGTAGATCATCCTTACCAAGGTTAGAACGAGACTACGGTTGCAGTCTTCTCTATACATCACTCACATCGAGAGACATTCTTTGTAGCCTAAAGGGATAGTAGCAATAGATTTGGTTAGTCAGATGCACCCTTTCTCCCAGTGGTAAAAATATAAATATGATAACTCTGGATAACCTCCCGGGTGAAATGCTCACCGATATCCGTGCGCTTGCGGATCATTTTCTAATTGCGTTACCAAATATCAACAAGCATTTCTGGCGCCGTTGCCGGGGAGAAAGATGGTTTGCTGAGATAACTTTGAATCTTGCTATTATCTTGTATTATACTTTTATACTTTTATTCTTTTATCTTTTTATTTTTATGGATAACTTAAATTCCATACCTATTATTGAATTCTTTGCACCTTCGGAGACCAGCCATAGACCATGGGAGTCAACACGTCCTGCCCCTAATTATGATCTGTGTCCGGAGTTGATTGCAATAGGTCAAAACCAACCCTTTTCTATAGCCGAGGTCCTATCTTTTAATCAAGAAGATAATGCACTTTTAGCTACACCTAGGGAATCTGTTAATCTTTCTATAAATTCTGGTTTAGACCTAGCCCTACAAGACCATGTTTTTCCTAGATATTTTCACATTGATCTTAATCATATAACCTTTGGTAGAGTCCTTCTTTCTTTATCTATTAGTAAAGAAAGGTATGTCTTCATTCGTAGACATCCTTCTTGTACTAGTCTTCATAGAAAAATCTTAGAGATAGAGGAGGAATCATCTCCCAGAAGAGGAAAGGAAGTTTTAATAGCCAATTTCCAAACATTTCAATCCCATAATTCGGCTATCCATCGCATCCTTGAGCTTAATAATTTCTACTATGCTATTTCTCTTGAACCTCCCGATAATCCTATGAATCTATCTAGACATCTCATTCATAAGAGTCACCAAGACTACAAGGAGGATCGAGAAGAGCAACATCAATGGCTAGAGGGCATTAAAAATCCATGTGCTATCACCATTAAATGGATAGGTAAAACAAACTTGAGAGACAATCCTAGAGGAATTTTAAGCATTCATGAAGAATCATCCTTGGAGTTTGAGAATGAGAGAAACAACAGTGAGCATGGAAGTTATTTCGTAAATACCTTACCAAGTCCTTGCTCATATAAAACATCTCCCCAATCAATCGGTCTCTCCATCATCACCACATTTGAGATCTCCAACCCCCTCTTCCTTTTTATTTATAAAAACTTTAAAAGGGCGATTGTCGATGCATATGTCTATGATAAATATTGTAGATCTCGTTGAGTTGATCTTGATATAGGTCAGCGTTGGAGGGGAAACCACTTCACCGACATAAATTAATGGTTTCTCAAGGACAAGCTTAGCGTCCTTAAACAAGCACTTATCAGATCGTAACATGAACTTCTAATTATTTGCAACATTGCCTTGTGTATTGAGCATATGAGATAATTGTAGAAATATTCCTTCGGGTATTCTTGCCACTAACCTTTCCAGGATTGGAGCAAGAAGATCGGATGAATGACAAGCGCAAGGTATGCCCAACCAATCAACATGCAACATTGAATTAAATTCATCCAATCTTGAATTTTACAAAAATTCAAGCTTGGGGGAGTACTTCACATAAAAACATCCTTTGCCATGTTGCTATGTTGGTTGTCCTTACCTTTGAGACATGCTCAATTTGTTAAATACTAATCACACTACTTCATCTCCACTTAAGTAGATCTTTATAAGCCATCATGCTACCTTTGTTTATCCTAGTAAGTGTTAGTTTGGAAGTACTGTACATACTTCTATTGGCTTTTAAATTAAGCGTGGTGCTTAGGTTAAATAGCCTCCCTTAATCTGATTAGACATGGAGTCTAGTTTGGTTACTGAACTAAAAACTGCTTGAGTAGGCATTAGTATATTTTGTCGGACTAACCCCTAAAGGAAAACTTTCATTATCAACTTGGGAAGTCCTGAGATATAAACTCATTGGAGATAAAGGAGACACATAAATTTTAACAATTTGCACAAGAAGGACATAGCTCATTCATCATCAAGAGACACATAAATTTTAACAATTTGCACAAGAAGGACATAGCTCATTCATCATCAAGAGATGATCCATGGAGGGTGCCGCAAACACGATGCACAACCGTTAAGAAAGGAAAGCTTCCACAAGGTGAGATGGTACCATCACTCTTCAATTAAGATAACCTCTTAAGGTACTTGACTATCGCTTTTATAAGCTTCTCCTTGGTTCTAGCATTCACATAAAGAGACAAACATGTATGATTTGTAACTCCAAATTAACCAACCCAATTAATTCAACATGTTTAGTCCTTTAATCTTTATTCTTAGTACTACCTTCGTGATTCCACACTCCTAATCATATAAGCTAAAGTATTGCACATTAAATCTTTGGAAGATATAAACAAAACATAAATATTGATAGATTATCTTTCCACTAGGTTGAGCCATCTGATCTGACAAATGTTTTAAATGCTACACTCATGATCCTATCAACTTTGTCTTGCTCACTATGCTTAAGGTTAGAGAAGAACAAACACACTTTTGGTTCTGTTGGTGTTTTTCACCAACAGGGCCCATGCACTTGATCTCTGCCTTGTCTCTATGAGCAGGTACACTTCGAGCATAATATGAAGGAGTTTTACAACTCCCAGACTTCACCAAGAGAAGAACTGGGATCTACGAGCACAAACACACTGGAGATACTGGACACTCAGGCAATCACTGCCCTGAGATGCTTGAGGACGTGAACTCCGTTCTCAACAATATCAAGGTTGGAATCAACAGAGGCCTAATTACTTAGAGAGGTGATCCAGGACGCCCCGTCATCTCGATCTCCATCGGCATGGTGGACTTCCCAGAAGCACTCTGCGACTTTGGCTCCAGCATCAACATTATGCCCAGGGTTGGAGATCGGACACTTAGTTTTCCAAAGGAAATATTGAAGAACCTCTGTGTCCGAGTTGGTACCTTGTACGCTCCAGCAAACTTTGTGGTGATAGAGACTGGTACTGAGGAGAGGGCACCCATCATCTTAGAGAGGCCATTCCTAAACACCAGAGCTGTCATTTACGCTAATGCTGCCAAGATCAGTCTCTACATCAAAGGGAAGAAGGAGACTTTCCTTCAAGAACAAGACTACACAAACTTCAGAGCAATCCTAACATGAACCAAGGAAGAGGACCAACAGGAGGAACAAGAACAAGCAAATGTGGACCGAGTCAGCTGAGATGGTCACTGCAGCTCAAGGAGGTCAAGATCGTCGACTCAAGTCACCTTTCTTGATCAAGAAGGACGACCCTGGTGTTCCAAGCATTGAGTGCACAATCAATGGATACTCTTTTTAGAAGACACTCTACGACACCGGATCTGACGACAACATAATGGCCGCAGTCACTTATCAGCTCCTGCATGGAACCATGCCTCTACAACCAACATACATTCAGCTCCAGATGATAGATCAAACATTCCGAAAGGTTGAAGGTCATTGACATGGGAGAAGACGAGTACGATCCACCCATCATCCTTGGAAGACCGTTCCTCAACACTATCAAAGCCATCATCTACATTGGAACCGGAGAAGTCCACATGCACTTCCCCTCTGAGAAGGTACGCCGCTATTTTACTGACCCTAACTATTTAGTTGAAGACTCTAAGTAGGTCAAGACAAGAAGAAGACGACGCAACCGCAAACAGAGGAGGTAAATCATCAAGAACGGATGGGTAGACTACGAAGGAGAAGTGATAAGGACTGAAGACATACAGCTGGAACAGAACTGTGCTGAGGAGACCGTAGCACCGAGTCAGGTGTGGAGAGAGAAGATAGTTATACACGAAGAAGAGGCGCCGCCGGAATCACCGACTACGCCACCTAGCGAATCCCAGGACGACTGAAAACGGAGAGTCCCGTTCGGAGGACTTAAAAGCACCGAACGCCTTGCCAAGAGGTAAACTTGGTAGTTATCCTTTTCCTTTTAATTATTCAATTATAGTTTGCTTAGTTAATCAGGTTCATGCTATCTTGAAAAGAAAATAAAAATGTCAAAAATAGTAAGCCCCATGTGAGTATACTCATGGCATAAAACCAATAGGTACATTCACTGTGGTGGCATAAAATAAATATGTTTTCATCTTATAATAAAAATATAAAAATAAATTTATGATCCTACTAAAGAGAGTAACATTTATTGAGGAGGCTCAACATGATAAAGGCTAGATATTTATGCTAACACTTAACCAGTTCCACAAAGCTTTGTTGTCTATTTGAGCTCCACAGAATTCAAGGATCAAAAAAGACTAGCAGACGGAGGACATCCTAATCGCTGTCAGAATGCTGCTGACTTTCAAATACACCTCCACCACCTGCTAGCTACATCAAAAGAAATTACGTCAAAATCCAGCTTGGGGGAGAGCACCCCCATTTATCCAGCTAAGTATTTCTACTCGCGTTTATACTTTACTCAAATGATAAAAGATGCATAATCATGAAAACCCAAATAAAAATTTTGTGCTTTTATATATATATATATCTTTGCTTAGTTTGCTAAATAAATAAATAAATAAATAAAGTTTGCTATGAACACTTATGATAAACTCTCACATGGAAATGATGAATAGTTGCTCTGCCATGACTAGTTCTTAAAATTGAAATCTCTCTTAAGTTTAGGCATGACTGTTATGAAGTAAGATTTGCTCTAAACCTGAACTTGTGGGAAGAGTACTTGATCTAAAGTCTAAGTTGTTAACGGATATGATATGGGAAGGTTGAGCTACTGTTTATCTATTCCTAGAGATGCTAGAATTCTGAAGAATTTTATCTTTGAAAAATCTTTAAAATAACACATGATGAGCTCCTATATGATGAGAGTTTAAATTCCTACCACAGCCATATATACATGCTTGCTAGACTTTGAGCCACATATTTACTTTTTACTGCTTATGAGCATTGAGTGTGGCCAAGCTGTGTAGACCCTTAGGAGCTTGTCATGTGGTTAAAATCAAGATTCACTTGCACGTTCACTCATACATGCTACTTCTACTCCGGAAGTACCATCCACATATATCCACTCATTTCCATCTCCACATTCACCCGAAATTATTCTACTCTTAATCCGGGAGAGAATAGCCAAAAACATTTTCCAATCCCTGTTATTCCCTGTGAAATAAATGCTCCAGTTATTTTGGTTACTACCACTTGCTACATTATTTCAGGAGATGAGTGCTCTAAAAAAAAGAAAGAAAAAAAAAGAGAGAAGAAAAAAAATATACGAGGAAATAAAAAGGGGCAAGTGCCCGGAACCTCGAAGAAAAAGAAAAAAGTGAGACGAGAGGTAAAAATGGACAAGTGTTCGACAGTAGAATTAGTACAAGATACCCACCTGAGAGGAAAGAAAAAGAAAATATAGAGCATCTCATCATTCTCAAAAAGCTTCAAAGTGCAAGAAAGGTATGTATCCCCTCAAAAGAGCAAAAGTAGAATTAGACTTTCACCACTATTATCACCATCATCACCATACGCCATTCATTCGCCACACATGCACATCTTAATTTGACTTATTGACTTGTTTCTCTGGATCCATGGTTTGACTATGCAATAAATGTCTTGTAAGTATGTATTAGCTGTCTCCCACCTATGAGCTCCAGATATCAAAACCTTATTAGAGTAGGGTGAGAAAGAAGGCAATATCACTATGCACTACACCAAAAACACCACATATTTTGAGAGAAGGCATATACCATTACTGTCTTGGTAAGGATCCAGAAATACCACAAAAGAGATATCTGAGAGAGTCATACAAGGAATCTCTGAGTTTTATTTGAAAATCTGCAAAAACCCCAGAGCTATAGCTGATCAAGAAAAAGAGACATGGCGCTTGACTTGACCGTTCTATCTTTTAACTGCTCAAGACACAAGTGACGGTTACAAGCCCCATGGTGAAAGGTAAAATGAGTAAGTTTTAAGTCTTAACAGTTTATTCTAACTCAGAGATGAGATCTTGCTTGAATGCGTGTGTACTTTTAAGGCATGAAACCACTGCAGAAACTCTTGAGTTCATCCTTGCTCAGGGACGAGCAAGAGGTAAGCTTGGGAGAGTTTGTTGACGGTCCTTAAGTATCAAATTTAATTATCAAATAAACAAAGAAAAGGATCCAAATGAAATCAACATCTAGACTTAGGGTTTTATCTGACAGAATTCCACGAGTTTTGGTGTTTGTCTATTTCTGCAGGGGGTTATCAGGAAATAAGGAAGAAAGGCCCACATGTCAGGATTACATAGAGATATCAACGCACCGCACAATTTTCTACCATCTAGAAGACTCCAGAAGCCACGGGAAGGAAGCGGAGGCCGAAAGGGGCCAGGCCCAGGGCGCCCGCCCACCTCTGGAAGCCTTTCGGGACTCTCTTCGCACACGACGTTCCACCGACCTAATAGATCAAGAAAAACATAGTACCACCTCGCCTACCGACCCAAAAACGCATAGAGGAGGAGGACTATATAAGGAGACCCCCCTGGCCCCTAGAGAAGACAAGAAATTATCATAGAGATTGAGGGGTGCCCTTGAAGGAAAACCTCTTCTCTAAATAATATTTCTTTTTAGGCTTAGCAACCAATGTAAAGTAGAAATAGATCTTCTAGTTTCTACTAGATTGAGAGAGATAGAGTGGAGGTGTGGATCGGAGGAAGGCCGGTCTGTCGGTGTCTACTCCGAGTTGTACCTACGGGATCAAGTCTCCTAACCCGAGGCTTGCTTCTAAGATTCTTCAGTAATTCGACTTCTAATTCTAGTAAGTTTTTGTTTTATTGTTCTTTGGTTTATGAGTTTACTTTAATCCTCTTCCGGTTGAGTATTAGAGTAATCATTGCTAGCGTAAACGTGGTGTTTAGGCTAGGGTACTCATAGATATCCCCTGACTAGCTGGACCGTGGTAGTAGCGAGGAACGTGACATTTCCGAGTTTCCTTTGTATCCCATATCTTGTTAGCAGGACGGGTAGGGTTTATAGATGCGGGTCGAACATCCTTTGTGTTGTCTAGATTCCGTGAGCCTCCCCAATAGAACAGTAGATCATCCTTACCAAGGTTAGAACGAGACTACGGTTGCAGTCTTCTCTATACATCACTCACATCGAGAGACATTCTTTGTAGCCTAAAGGGATAGTAGCAATAGATTTGGTTAGTCAGATGCACCCTTTCTCCCAGTGGTAAAAATATAAATACGATAACTCTGGATAACCTCCCGGGTGAAATGCTCACCGATATCCGTGCGCTTGTGGATCATTTTCTAATTGCGTTACCAAATATCAACAGTATGAAATTTAAGACAAAATCGAGCAATCATTTAATCACGATGATGATTCAATAGAGCGTGAACAACCAAGCAAATATGTAATTTTAGTACAAAATTGAGCATTCATTTAACCATAATTTATAACTCAATCTCTAATCCAATTAAACTAAAATAATTTTAGTATAAAACTAAGCAATCATTTAACCATAATTTATAACTCAATTTCCAATCTAATTAAACTAAAACTCAATAGGATGGAAAATAGGGAGAATAAGCGCAAAGCCTTAAATTTCTGAAGCATACTCTACATGAGAGAAACGGAGGGGAGCTGTTGGCCTGCTGCATGGGAGCCTAGGCTGCTTGTGTTGGGCTGCTCGATGGGCCAAAAACTGAAGACTTGCTCCCTTGTTATATAGGCCACGACTAGGGCCATGGCCTGGGCTGCCCTAGTGTTGGGTCCGCCCATTCTCGCCGCTAGCCATGGCCACGCGACATGATAATTTGAAACCATTTGAATGTACTTGGTAGACTATAGGAGGAACTTTTTTTTTAAGAAAATTGAAATCCAATATGTGTACATAGACCAAGTATATTGGCGAATTTTAATAGGTTTGTATGTGGCGCGTGCGGATGCATTTCATAATCCATCCATCTCATGTTTCATAATAACATCATTTAGACTGGTGAAAGTGTTGATGTTGTGTTGTACCACAAAGTAGTAATCTTTTTGAGCATGTAATAAAGATATAGTGAATTAGTGATAACTCCATTAATCAACTACATAGTAATTTCTTTTGGAAACCATAGTTGGATGAGAATCTACATCAGCTACCCAATACGATTTCACATATGGTATTGTAACTGCAGCAAATATGACATTATGCCTCTGTCCCAGTAGGTTTGCCCATCCAAGTAGAAAATGCCACTAAATCTCGTGGAACCCTCCTGACGATATAGCAACACAACTAAGAACTCTGGCAGTGCTTACTGAGCTAGACTGCAAATCCATCTGTGCCCGTGCAACTCAACTTTGAGAATATGGTCTGCGCCTTGTCAACCAAAGGGGTTGAGCACTGGTGACAGTTATCTGTGTACATGGCTGCATTGTCGTTTTTATCACCTGGGTGACAATCTTGGGTAGCAATTCCAGTGCTTGGGAAATGGGATGTTCCATCTCAAGTATGCACCATGCAAAGGGGCATGTCATAACTGGCTGGCTTTTTCCTGCTGCCTCTCATCTCATGGGATATTGTGAACACTACCATCTATGCTAGGACAGGTATATAGTTTCCTTCATACACAGAGGAATAGTTATCTGAACAGTCTAATACATATTGGGAAGCCAAGGACACCATAGATGTAGTTCATGTTAAGTTGGTAGGAACTGCTCTAGAACAGCAGTATTGCAATGCTGTATATATGCAAGTTGGTCATCCTTGGTTATTAGGAGTGTGTCTCCATCCTTTGTAAGACAACACATGTGCCGTATTTATGCTAGTTTCTTTCACATGTTAGTAAACTAACTAAAATAAGTTCATATATGAAGGACATTAGAGCCTATATAAAATGTGTGTAGAATATTGATATATATGCATGGCGTGACAATAAGCTCACGTATAGGATGTGAGAAAATTTCCATAG
Organism: Sorghum bicolor; assembly: GCF_000003195.3. Lineage (NCBI taxonomy): Eukaryota > Viridiplantae > Streptophyta > Magnoliopsida > Poales > Poaceae > Sorghum > Sorghum bicolor. The sequence continues at coordinate 68,318,935 of NC_012874.2, read as the reverse complement.
TATTAATACTATTGAACAGTTTGCTATGAAGTTTCTAAATTCCAAATGGGCCTCATGGATACTGGATACACTTCAATAAAAAGTGAATTTATTAATTGAGTGAAATCATAAGTAAAAGTGCTAGCTAGTTTCTTCTGTAGCTTAATTATTTAAGTTGTGTTTGCATGTATGTACTCTGCGATTAACATATACTCCTATATTCCACTGTCTGTTCAAGGGAGGGACAAGTATGATATGTGTCCATTCTACTATTTTTTGGACAGAAACAAACATCCATTTACTACCTTTGCACCGAGATATCTTGTACTTCAATTCCACAGAAACAAAGATCCATTTTTTGGCAAAAAGACAAGTTGCATCTCAGGTCCTCACCATGGACGAAGCAGCACATCATTCAGAGGTTGTATTTTTCCTGCGGCCTCTCATCTCCACAAAAAGTTGGTCAGACTACCACCTATGCAGAGCAAGGCCAGGAGGCCTGGGAAAAAAAGCCTAGTTTCCCATATATTCAGATAAATAGTTGCTTCAATAGTCTTATATGTGCTGTGAGGATAAGGAAACTTCATCAGAATTGAGTAGGAACATAGGTATATGTATAAGAATAGTGTTTTCATGGTGTATATTTACACAAGTTATTGTTGGTCTTTATGAAAAGCATCAGTCGTCAATCACATGGCAGACATGCCACGTGACTATTTAATCTACACATCGTCCTCTTACATTTGGACATAGAACTCTTACAAACATATATGCCACCAAACTACTCACGCACACCAAAACACAAGTATTATTTTCCCATCCATCTCTCTCTTTTGTTCTCTGATGCTAGGAGATCTCAATGTCCATATGCATCGTTACGTCTAGCCTCATTTGCATGTATGTATGTATGTAGAGAGCAGGGAAACGGCTTTCCTTGAGCTGAGTCACATGGAAACATTTTACTTTTTATGTTCATTTACCAAACATAGAATAAAACTAGCATATTCTTAGTGATGTGAAGAACGAGAGGAACTACACAATTTAAATGGGGAGGAGAGACATTAGGAAGAGAAGGTCTACTGATACTTCTGTTCTGGAGATACAAAGATCAACTGATTGGCCATCGAGTCCTCCATAAAGCATACAAAAAACACTCACAGATCTGTGGCTTCAAGAAAGAGTACTGTAAGCTGGCAACAATGTTCTAGCTAGTGAGCCAAACTCAGGTGTTAATCTTTTGGTCACCCATGATAATATATATGAAACCATGAAAAATACTTGGTCATCATTTTGTTCGTTGTAAGCTGTCACTATTAAGTTTCAGGGGCAGTAGGCCTATGCTCACATATATCCAAGCCCAACTCATTCACTGCATCAGGTCATGGTGTATACACTTGGGGGGCTCATCAGGCATGCATGAGATCTCGACATGGCAACCCGACCGTACTGCCCAGGCCTCCTGCATTCTCCAACCCGATTGCATCCTGCTACTGCACCATGACTATTTTCTAGCCATCCATGCATGCCTAGTTCCACTTTTTCATTATTTGGTTCGCTTACATGCCCTTCTCATATTATGTCTGTCTGAGCTGAGGACCACTACTGTCCAATCAGGAGCATCCACATCAACTCCAGTAAATTTAAATATTTGTGCTGTATTTTTTTTGGGAAAATTAAAGCTTCAACAGAAGATGCTACTACATCCATACGTCATGCACCACAGCAGCCTGTGTAACACCATGTATCCAAAATCTGTTTCTATGGCTTACCTCCTAACGTGAAATGGGTCTGGATGCATGTAGCATATGTATCTCTTATGCTTTTGTCTCGCTTCACGTAAAAGGATTAAACTGAAGGTGCTACATTTCGAATGACAAGGATTATAAGCTGGTCTCCACTCTTTTAAACTTAGAAGGTAATACTAAACCGCCAAACTTCTCAAAAAAATACTAAACCGCCAAGTGCTCGGTCGTTACTTATGAAACTAGTAACAAATATATGCTACTTTAAAAGGTATTGAAAATATGATTCATCAAGTCGATTGATTGTCCTCGAACTCTGATTGTAGTGATAGTGAATCAGTGGGCCTTGAGCCTGCAGGCAGCCGCAACAATATGTTAAGTGAATCACCGACTCTGATTGTAGCTAAACATACTCCTGCTTGTCTGCCCCTACAGCACCGCACTGAAAAATGCCCAATTCCTTTTGAATATTCCAGTACATGACAGAAAGCACTGAGCTGGTGAGAGTGCTTTCCATCACTCGTCTAGTGCCCAGACACTAATGGGCAGGCACCATATTTCCTGTCCAACTCATAAAGAGCCCGTGCAACTAGTGTTGGAACGATCTGGTGTACACTCTAGCAACAAAGGGGTTGAGCACAAGCTGCAGATGGTATCTACCTACATGGCTTCATTTGCATTTTCATCGTCTCTTGGATGGTGCTTCAATGTTCCATCATTCACACAGCACCAGCAGCCATGGTTGGATTTTCCTGCTGCCTCTCATCTCCATAGGATGTTGTCCAGACTTGCGCCAATGCCACTACAAGTTGACCCATATGTTTCTCTAAATACAATGGACTACTTGTAGTTTCCTTCCTAACAACACATAGATCATAGATGTAGTTCATCAGAAGTTGATAGAACAAGGCCTCTAGAGAAGAAGTGTTGTGAGATGTTGTATATATGTGAAAAACGTTGGTCCTCGTTCTCGATGAGTGTGTTCTCTTGTTCCATCTACCCATAGCACCTGAGTAATTTAAAACATACATGAGATCTGTTTAATTATGTTATTGTATTTCACATGGCAGTGACCAAATTAATTGGTCTTCATATAAAGCACATTGGATCATAGTTAAAATGTGCGTATAAAGTTCACTGCAAGGATGGTGACGCAATAACAAGTCACTGTGTGACAGTGGTAGATGGCATATAAGGAAAAGATGTCCAACTTTAGACTTTATATAAAAGGGAGTTAAATGTACAAGGGGTTCATGAACTTACCATGTTGTACCATTTATTAGGTCAGTGAACTCAAAAAATTCATTTCCTGGTCACCTAACTTGTTAAGTGGTACAATGCACAACATGTCCATACTACTTTGACAACATTTCCTTGTTGATGTGGCATGCCAGCATAGCATTTATTTTTTTCACTATCCCCATCATACTCCCTCCCATTTTGTCTTTCGTTCCAATGTCCAGCTCTCGTAGACGGTGTCCTACTTGCGGTCATGGGTGATTTTAGGTGGCCTCAAAATTGGCCCTTAGCTGTGGTGGCGGTGGTGACACACTCCTATAGTAGGCGATGGTCATCAAGGAGGTCCTCCCTGTGGTGCAGTTTGATGACTTAGTGGCCAGTGCATCACCATGACTTCCCTCCAAGGCGTGTGTCATTGGTGACCATATATACAATGTGGCTCATATGATTTTTTTTGTGTGGCTCTAATTCCACTGTTGGCTAGATGTTTATACACCCACTCAATTTTGAAAGACCCATTCTTATGTAGACTAACTTCCCTCCCCAAGTTAATTAAGTGACCCTCACAACAATTATGAGGCACTCAGTTAGTTAATATATTTCCATTTCCATCCAGTGGTCTTTGAAAGAGACATTAAGTGGGTGTTAGAACCAAGCAATTGTGCCACCGTTGCTTGTTTTTGTCGAACAATACTGGACAAGGTAGGGTACTAGAATTTTGAAGCCTGGGTTCCTAACCATGTATATATCCTCACAAATTTGAATTTGGTTTCCACTTGACCTTCAGCCTCCCCAGTTTAGGTATTGGTCTTTTGCTACCATAAGAGTTAAACTTGTAGCTGTCTACGTGATTGTTGCTTACCGATGCCACCATCACTGATGGCCACCAACACTGTCACCGAACCTCCTTGAGTCCTTTCAAGTTGTAACTACCTTTTTTAAAAAGAATAGAATGGGCAATGCCCTACTGAATATATTGAAACGAGCAAAAGAATTACATGTAAGTGAAAATTACAAAAGGTCAGAACTCAAGAAACAAAAAAGGAATAAAAGAAAAATAAAAGAAGAATTAGCAAAAGTTTTCTGTCCATAAGAACAGGGTTGATCGGTATTCTTGATCCTGTGCAAGAACAGACCAATTCAGAAGTGAAATTAGCTTTGCATTTGTCCACACGCTCGATTGTATGCCTCTGAAGATGAGGTAATTTCTTTCCATCCAGATACTCCAGCACAGAAGAATGAATGTTTCCACCAAGAAAGGTCCTTGGACTTGCTGTTTGAGAAGCTTCGGAGAAACAAAGACATTGCTAGATGGGTGACTCTGAAAGTCAATGATGTTCCATCAGGCTGTTGTAAATGGGCAGTGAGAAAAAGACGTGGTCTATAGTGTTTGTTCTGTCAAGAGGGAGCAGATATGTACACAGTCATTACTGTCCATCGTCATTCTGTTTTCTTTTGAGCAGGTTTCTAGTGCTGTCACTATTATTATTTCAGTCGGCTACAATGTCTGATTGAACAACACAGCATATCAATTAGAGCCCACTCACATGGTTGGAGAACATCAGTGTCTGGCTTTTTTCCTCCTGCCTCTCATTTCGATAGGATATTGTCCAGAATATATACCAAATATGCCTGGGCAAGTCTAGCTTCCTTCATATTTATAGCAATAGTTACGTCAACAGTAATAATAGATATTGGGAAGACAAGAACACAACATAGACGTTGTTCACCGGAAAAGCAGTGTTGCAATGATATATACATGGATAATTCCTTTTTACTCCCGGTAGTAGTTAACTGTCCTTGGTTAGGAGTGAGTCGTTCTATTATTCCAGCCACCCATTACAACCATGTAAGACAACACATGAGCTGTATTTATTATAGTTTATTTGTCATGTCAGTGAATGAATTATATGATCTTCATATATATATATGTGTGTGTGTGTGTGTGTGTGTGTGTGTGTGTGTGTGTGTATGTGTGTGTTAAATTGTGTGTAGAATATTTACTATGTGCATGGCACGACAATTAGCTCAAATCTGGAACATGGGAAAAAAATCATATGTTGAACAGTTTGTTATGAAGTTTCTAAATTCCAAATGTGGCTTGTCGATACGCTTCAATAATAAGTGAAATTATTAGTTAAGTGTAACCAAAAGTAATTATTTCTCCATTTTCCTTCAATGGATTGTTAACTCGAGGGTCAGCTAGGTTCCCGATAACAATATACCACTGTCTGTTCTGAGGGAGGATGTGGGTACTTGTACTTCTTTTTTTACCAAAACAAACTTTTACACCGAAATCATGTACTTAACTGCATTTGAACCTCATAAACTAGCAAATGAGCATCTCCTATAAGTTACATAGGTAATTAATAAACACGTCCCATTTAAGACATCAATACATAGCTTGCAATACCCCCTGTCTTAATAAGATTAATTTATCTATCAAGACTGACATCAATAAACCCAAACAAAAAAAATCTAGAAACCAGTTCCAAGAAGAATATGCATTCCTGAATTTAAGGGACATGCACAGCATAAGTGAAATTGTCAAAAATTCTCAAATACCATCCAAGTGTGCCTAGCGACTAGCTAGTCTGCTAGGAGACAAAATTCCATGTGGATGTGATTAAAAAAATAGGTGAGCAGCAAAAACACACGGGGAAGTCACATCCCTTTTGCACCTCTGTCAATTGGAAAAGAGACATGAGTTCCCATATGTCAAGGAAAAAATATTTTTTTTGACGGTTTGACCATTGGCAGGGTAATGTTCCTATATCCCGTCGGCTTTAAACCGACAAGGAAATTGTTTTCTCTGTCAGCGGTTTACAGTTTTTTGTAGGTTCTAACTGACAGAGAAAATAACTTTTCCCTGACAGTTTCTAATTGTCCTATCGGTTCTTCATCGTCAGGCAAACAAAAGTTAATTTCCCTGAAGGTTCACCATCATATATACATTGTTTAATTTCCCTGTCGAGCTAGACTTGATGGTTATTCCTTGACGGTGCACCATCAGGAAAATTAAATTTATATTTTCCTGGCGGTGTTTTCAATTTCCCTGACGGTAGTTGCACCATCAGTTGCACCATCAGGGAATTTCAGCTTTCCAGTAATGAAGGTTTTGTTACTGACAAATTGAAAGAAGTAATGGATGCGGACAAGCTACAAACTTGTTGTTCGACATGTCATCTATTGGGCCTGACATGATGTTCTAAATTTATTCTTGTTTCATGAGCATATATGAATCACATAGAGAGTATATTTGCTACAAATGTTTTAGTTTTGTTCAAGACATTCTAAATATACAACATAAATCTTAGCTTATACAAGCATTTATCAGCGTGATGTGACACTATTCTTGCTTATGAGATGCAATATAGAATCCCCATTAACTATGTTCAAATCTAATCACCCACCTAGATCATATGCACAGCCCAACACATTTGCATCAAATCAAGAGCAACATGTCCCACCCCAGTTCAAATCTAGTCGAGGCACCACCCAGTGGCAGGTTAATCAATGGACTGCAAACTGAAGGTTGTTTACAACCGTTCCATTCCAATCTTGCGCCCTTGCTGGCCATTGGTCAAATGCAAACTTGAATGTCTGGATACTTCTCGCAAGTTGCACTACTGGGTTGTTTCCTCTCCCAACACCACTCATTCCTATGGTAAACTTTTCCTCATTATGCCTTCCCTTGTTCAACCTAGCGAAAAAGGAGGTTTGTACTCGTATTCTCTTTGCATACAGCATCGGCCTATGGAGCGATGTTCTTTGGCTCTACACCGTTGCTCGGTGCCAAGCTCATCTGGAAGACGGTCGCGCCACCGAAGGTACGCTTCTTCTTCTGGCTAGTCGTCCATGAGCGTTGTTGGACAGCGGATCGGCGTTTCCGGCATGGCTTGCAGCAGTCCAATACCTGTGTCATTTGCGACCAAGCGCCGAAAACAATGGACCACCTGCTTTGCGGCTGCTGTTTGGCCAGACAAGCTTGGCACGTCTGGATCTTGAAACTGCACCTGCACATTAGCGTCCCAGTGGAGGATGAGACGGCAATCGGCTGGTGGTTGTCGTCAAGGAAGTTGGTTCCCAAGACACTGCGACAAGGGTTCGATTCCTTCTTCTTGCTGATGGGGTGGATGCTTTGGAAGGAAAGAAATGCGAGAACCTTCAACGGTGAAGCTATGAACGTTCTTCAGTTAGCCGACGCAATCGAAGTTGAAGCCACGCAATGGTGTCTGGCCGGCAACAATAGGCTTGGGCTGCTGTTATCGTTCATGTAATGCCTCCTGTTGGTGCTAGTCTGCGCGCTAGCTTTAGCCTTGCTGCTACACCTGGGTTTGAGTTTCGTTTTGGGTTTCACTCTGTGCTGGTTTGCTTGGTAACCTTGGTGTTACCAGAGGTTGTAAACTCTTTACCTGCTTAATGAAAAACACGTCGGGGACGTGCTCTCAAAAAAATATGGAGAAAAACACCAGGCAAGCTCAAAAACTCGTCTATGGATCACGCATGGAGTTCAGTTTTGCATATTTAGCAGACACAAACAACTTCTATTGCTTCGTGCAAACTGGAAAGACATAGTACATGGTTATTATGTCTACACTCAAATATTTATGGCGGAACTAATCACCTGAACAGAAACAAACAACTTCTATTGCTTCGTGCAAACTATTACAGCTTCCTGTCCTGTTTCTGCCTCCCTCAACTTTTATATATTACTACTTCGCCAGTGTCTCAACCTCTATATTTTTGTCTTTGTAATGTTTAATCTGTGTTCATATGCATGCATGTAGCAAGGAAAAGAATAGAGTCCGTTGCATTTTTTCATTGATTCCACTAGACTACAGTCTCATACATCTGAGCATATTGCTTGTTATATATGATTGGAAGTCCAAAGTTTACAATGAGAATGAGTGGCAATGGGAAGAGAACTTCTAGTGAACGAGATCTGAAAAGTTGTTAAGTTTACTTTGATCATAATAGTATAGAGATGTTACTGCCTCCTCATAGAGCTATTTTTGTAAGATCACAAGAAGTTAGAGGAACCACCTGAGCATATGGCAGCATGTTGTGTACCAAAAGGTAAAACCTATCCATGGAGAATGGAGTTTTTGACTAAGCATGTGTGTGTTTACCAATAGTATATTATGAGACTTAAAAGACTTTAAAAACTCAAAACTCTAATGTCCAATAATTTTTCCTGTGATCATCTATTATTATTCGCAAAAGTTATTACGCGACGGCGTGGCCACGCGAACCATGTTATCCCTAATTCTGCACCACTAGATCATAATGTCTCCTAGCGACCCATCCACAGATAATCGATAAATCTCAGCACCACACACCTCTCAGGCACAAAGCTTGGACGAAAAATGATAGGTACTGAATGGCAGCAAGCAGATTACTTTGTCTCAAATGACGTACGACTCTGTAGGACTTCGGTTCATGCATGGGATTGTAACTAGAATGACATATACCAATCAAGTTAGCTGGTCCAATCAAGGTATGCAAGCCTACTCATTCACAACCCTACACTATTAATTGTCCTAGTGTTACACCGTACCTCATATCCCTAGAGTCTAACATTTCTTTTGCAAATTATACAGTACAAATGCTTACAATGCACACACACGGTGACACAGACCCCATAAACACATGCATGCAAACTCTACCCCTCAGACCACCTTCGAAAGACGGCACCGGTAGATATCAAGAACGTTACCTGCTAGTAAAATCACAATGCCGTTAAATAATAAATCGAGGAAAATATGAGTACATGTGCCAAGTCGAGCACTTAACCCAAGGTGGACAGGTTTTACCGTAAAGAACCTAACCAACTGAGCTGGCTCAGTTTGTGATTCTAACACTTCCTTTACTATCCTTTTTTGATTACATATAATGTTGGTATTTTTTTATTGGATTGTTTTTTTTGCTTTGGATGATCCCTTGATACAAGTTATCTATTTTTTGGCAGCGATATCTTTCTTATGTCTTCTCTATTTAAAAATATGGATGAGAATCAACTTATGTTTCTTTTTAACCATTTTCAACCCTATTAGCTTCAGTACCTTTAATTTCGTATATCACATTGATGAAACATCTAATGATGATGGATTAGCTTGGTCCAAGATAGGAATTTGTACAAATGTTCCATGTCGACACTTGTTAGAAAAAATGTAATTAATCAAAAATACCATGCAATAATTAATAATTAGAATGGAGGCATTAGCAAAGCTGGTATGTTCCTAAGAGATGGTTCATTTCTCTCCCCCCCTCGCTAAATTGGGGTACATTGGATCTGGCATGATCAATGTTAGATCTAGCACCATTGCTCCTGCCGAGGGCCACCACTGCTGCCATTGTCCCCGGCGCACCATCCCATTCCTTGCCGGCACTGGCCTCCTATTGAGCCACTCTAGTGGCAGAGAAGAGGAAGTGGTAGGGAAGCCTTCATGCCGAATCGCCTTGTGGGCCAGGATGGGGCGTTGGAGGAGTACTTTGTTGTGTACAACCAAAAAGTATATTTATGGTATCATGTTGTTATTATTAGCAATCTTAGACATAGGTTTTGAACCAGACCTTCAAAAATCAACTACCAATTCTAGCGGTCACTTTTAGCTAGCCATGTTGTCTAGGCCTCGAACCAAACATGGCATGAACTCCCAACTTAACCTTAATTTAGCTAGAAAAATCATCCCCTGATCTTTAAACCCAAGGCCAAGCTCTAGAATGTTCTTTGATGCAACTGACAAGACATGCTTTCAGTTGGTTATTTTTTTGTGGTGGAGCACGAGTTTTTTTAACACTAATTTTAAGCTATCCTTGTGCTACACTGTTTCTTTTCTATCTGCTTCATTCTCTCTGTTCTGTAGCACCACATAAAGGAACATAGGAATCATGTATATCCTGTATATACATGTTGCTACCATGTAATGCAATAAAGAAATAGTCCACTAAACGAAATAAGTTTTGTAAGATCACCGATAGCATTATCATTTTTGTGTCAGAAGTATCTATAATTCAACCCAGAAATGCCAGGCGTTTCTGGCAGTCCAGCATGACTTTAACTCTTATATAGGCATGCATCAAGAATTTGGTGGCCGCAGGTAGCTCTCCGTCAAGCTCTTGCAGACTAACTGTTGCGGGCTGCCACAATAGTCCATACACACGCATTCTCAGCCACGAGCAGGTGGACAGAATAGGCACGTAGCCAACATGCAATGGCATTGTGCTACCACACCAGATAGCTAGTCAATCCGACCCCGTGCGACTAGAGTTAGAGGATCTCGTTTGCATTCACGGGTCAAATGGCTCAACCACGGGCTGCTGGTACCTGCAATCTACATGGCTGCATTTTCTTTTTCATCGTGTCATTGACCACCACGTAGAGTCACTCCAGCTAATAGGAGAGCAGATGTTCCATCTCAGGTTTCCTCCATTGGACTTTTCCTGTTGCCTCTCATCTCTAATTCTCTATAGGAGATTGTTCAGAAAACCACATCAATGCCAGGAGAAGTCTAGTTTCCTTCATATAGAGAGGAACAAATACTAGAAGGCTCCTTATATATATATATGTTCAGTGGAAGACAACAACAGCACGTAGATGTGTAATGCATCAGATGTAGGAGCTCTAGAACAGCACTGCTGGGATGATGTTTGCGTGTATATATGTCCATGTTTTTGGACCTTGATTGCCCTTGTTCCAGCCAACCAACGTACTGCACCATATTAAGACAGCATATGAGCTCTATATATGCTAGTTTGTTTCACATGTCAATAGACGAATTATTTGACCTTCATAATTGAGTAGAGGACATTGGACCCTACTCCTTAATATATGGGTGTTAATATCAACTATATGCAAGGCATGACAACAATCTCGCATCTCAGACGTGGGAATCTTTCCCTGTTATTGAACAATGAATTTGTTACAGGCAGCAAGCCTGGCCTTGACACATTTTCTGTCAGCTAAGACTTTTCTAGATTCAAATGGATATGCTTCAATGAAAAGTGTAATTAAGATGTCAGTAACATCAAAAGTACTCCAGTAAATGATAGAAAACACCTGGGCCCGCTCTCTTGCTCTCCCTGATCATCAAGTGCCATCCTGACAGTAGAACATGTGACTAGAGTTGGAGAACCAAATGGCCAATCAATTGGGTGATCATGCAACTAGAGTTGGAGAACCTGGTCTGCACACTTTGAATCAAGGGGGTCGACTATATGACTGCCTGGTACCAGCCTACAAAGCAGTATTTGTGTTTTCACTCTGAAGAAGGCAAACAATATGTTCCATCTCATGTTTCTGCCGTTGACAAAGCAATGGGATCAATGTCTGGCTTTTTCCTGCTACGTCTCATCTCGATACGATGTTGTCCAGATGACCAACAATGCTAGGACAAGTCTAGTATGTTTCACATTCAGATGAATATTCTCGGTTGTATTCTCCCTCCCTCCCTGATGGTGCTTTCCTTCTCATTTCTTCCACAATTAATCACGTTTCGAGGATTTATCTCGAGCAAGATCCATTCTCCTCCAAGGCTGCAGAGTATTGCTGCCAAAGAAATCTGAACAGCCTCCTGCTTCTCAGGCCCAACCTCATTGCACTAGAAAATGCACCCAGTCCTTTACAATGATCCAGCACGTGACAGTAAACAACTGATGAGCTGGTGAGCCCACTCGCTTGCTCCCTCGTTTGTCTTAGTGCACGGCCACTGACAGGCAAGGGGCACATTCCCTGTCACACTCAATCAGAACTGGCACAACTGGAGTTGGGAAAATCTTGTGTGGGCTCAGGGGTTAAATTGGTTGACCACGAGGAGCAGATGCTATATGCCTTGATGGCTAAATTTGCTTCGCCAACTATAGGTCCACTGACTTTGGAGCATCAATGTTCCATCACAGGTTTTCACAATTGAGACACAGCACCTACAACAAGGATTTTCCTTTTCCTGCTGCCTCTCATCTCCATAGGATGTAGGATGTTATATCCCGCCTAGCATCATAGACAGTACAGGTGTAGTTTCCTTCATATTTGATTTAGAGGAATAGTTATTTGACTAGTCTTATGTATGTTAGGACAGAGGAAAAGGACAACACAGAGTTTATAGGAATGGAGCTCCAGAATACCAGTGTTGGCTCCAATGATATGATGTGTATATATATAAGTCGTTGGTCCTCGCTTAGGAGTGTGTTCTCACTTAGTAGTTAAGACAACAGATTTGCTGTATTTATGCTAGTATCATTCAGATGTCTTCAATGAGTTAAGTGTTTGTGTAGAATATTGAGGCCCTGTTTTGATGGCCTATATGATTATACTATGTCCATCCAAAAGTGTACGTTGTATAGTAAGCCTCATGCACAGTGACCAAGGAGAGGCTCAACCATGATTGATCTCCATTTAGTCATGACCATATAATCAATGCAACAGCTACCGTTCAGCTTTCGTGTAACCTTTCCATTTAATGCCGCTAAAAGTGCTGTTACCACGTCTGGCGCGGTGCAGTTGCATGCGAGGTGCATATGCATGGCTGATTGAGCGCTAGAAACAAAGAAAAACAGGAGAAAGAAAGCTAAGACGAGATGTAGACTTCTGGAAAACAAAATTTTGCTAAGACATGTATGTAGACTAACCATATTGTTCAATTTAATAGGTGTACTTGGCGTGGATTCAGTCATAATCCATTTGAAGTTCCATAATTCCATCATTTAGACTAGTGAAAGTGTTGGTGTTGTGTGTAACACAAAGTAATTTTTTTTTGAAAGATCCAGAAAATTCCGGTTTTGATCAATAATAAGGAGGAAGCAGAAAAGTAACATACACTCACGAGAAGCACTCCCCTATAACAGCCTAGGCTGCATGGAGCAAGGAAACAGAAAAGGGACTACTCACTACCAAAAAAAACAACTGTGTTGGTGGATCAGCTGCCTAGGGTCGAGCTAAGGGCCAGCAGCGTGCTGTGCCTTTGATCTCCCTCAAGACGTCGGACGGTGGTCTCTCTTGTCCTCTGAAAATGAATCTGTTTCTTTGGATCCCATAGGCACCAGAGGGTTAGAATAATTGACATTGTATGACCCCTACTGTCGCCGGTTTTTTTTGTTTGGGCAAATCAGTCCTTCAAATCCCCCTGGCCTTCCCATCCAGATGAACGTTAACTCAGTTTTTTACAAGAGCACCAGTCAGCTACTGAGTCCCACACAGTTCTGGCATAGGGGCATTCGAAAAAAAAAAGGTGTTGAGCAGTCTCCAGGTTCCTGAAGCTTAGGGCACAGATGTAGTTGTTCTCCTAGCCACGCCATTGTAGTCTTGCTGCAGTCCATAGCTTGTCTTGTAGGAGTAACTAGAGGAAGAACTTGCACTTGGGAGGGGCTCAAACTTCCCAAATCAGAGATGGGAAAGAGGATAGTGTGTGCCCAGAAAATTGTATAGTGCAGGCTGATCTTGTAGAGAACTAATAACCTGAGCTCTCAAGGTTCCAAGAAATGGAGTCATGCTCGTCATCCTAGAAAATTAAACTGGCCAAATCAATCATGTTCCATAGTTTGAGGAACTCATCTAGCAAAGCTATGGTTCAGGTGTGCAATGTCAGCAATCCATTTTCCATTGGTGATGGCTTCTCTGACTGAGCGCTTTTTTCTTCTACTGTGTTTGTAGAGTAGTAATCTTTTTGAGCCAGTGTAAAGATATAGTGATAGCTCCATTTATCATTTACAACATGTCTAGCAAAAACCGTCATTCATTTATATCTGGAACGCAGAGTGTAAAACCTTTTGGAAACCACACTTGGACGAGAATCCACATCAGCTACTCAGTATGATTTCTCATATGGTTTTATAACTGCAATAAATTAATATGACACTATGCCTGTCATTGATCTTACAGCAATTTCATACACATTCTTGCTTCTCAGCCCATGTAGGCTTCCGCATCCCAGTAGAAAATGCCACTAAATCTCGTGGAACCCTCCAGATGATCAATAGCAACACAACTAAGAACTCTGGCAGTGCTATTGAACAAGAATGCCAATCCATCGGTGCCCGTGAGACTCAACTTTCAAAATCTGGTCTGCGCTTTGTCAACCAAAGGGGTTGAGCACTGGTGCCTGTTATCTGTGTACATGGCTACATTGTCGTTTTTATCATCTAGGTGACTATGTTGATTGTTGAAGACCAATTCTAGTGCATGGGAAATGGGATGTGTTCCATCTCAAGTATCCACCATGCAAGAGGAAACACTATGAGTGGCTTGCTTTTTCCTGCTGCCTCTCATCTCGATAGGATATTGTCGACACTACCATCTATGCTAGGGCAAGTATAGTTTCCTTCATATTCAGAGGAATAGTTATTTGAACAGTCTAATATATATTGGGAAGACAAGGACCCCACATAGATGTAGTTCATTTGATGCTGGTAGGAACATAGCTCTAGAACAGAAGTATTGCGATGATGTATATAAGAATGAAAACGGTCGAAAACAGAATTACAATATATAAAACAAACGTAGTCGATTCACAATATTTCTATATTTTAGGAATTAAAGATTATAAAAAATGGTTGAGAATGGTTGTGAAACCAACTAAAACTGATAAATTTTTATGTTTGACAAAATGCGGAAATAGTATCATAATATAGAAATAAAAACAGTCGGTTCGGAATATTTCCGTCCCATTTTTGTCCTTAGATGTGTGTATGTATATATTATAAAATAAGTTATTCTATAGCCACCTCCATTTATGATAATTTTATATACTAATTTATGATAATATCTATACATGTTTACGATAGTTGGGTTATTATAACACATGGGAATATTTACCATAACATTATAGTTAATCACTTAGTAAAGAGTTACTATAATCTTATAAATTAATATAATAATTACCATAACTCAAAATGACTACACAATAAGTTAATTTTTAGCCAGCTACATGATAACAGTTCTATATATATGCAAGTTGTTTGTCATTGTTTAGGTTTGTGTCCACATCCTTAGTAAGACAACACATGTGCCGTAGTTATGCTAGTTTTCTTTCACATGTTAGTAAACTAAATAGAATATCTTCATATATGAAGGACATTAGAGCCTAGTAAAAATGTGTGTAGTGTGTATATATATATATATATATATATATATATATATATATATATATATATATATATATATATATATATATATATATATATATATATACACGATAACGCTATTCTATACCCTAGGTGTAGAATATTATTCTACACCGCAAGTCAAAACTGAGTAGAAAAAATACTGAGCAGTACTGGAGAGTGTTTAGTATCAACTTGTCTAACACTCAGGACCATAAAATACTGAAACACGAATACTGAGCGATACTGAATTTGCTCAGTATAACATTTTGGTGTAGAATAGTATTCTACACCTAGGGTGTAGAATAGTATTCTACACTTGTGTATATATATATATATATATATATACACACACACACACAAGTGCTATTCTACACCTTAGGTGAAGAATACTATTCTACACCAAAGTGTTATACTGAACAAAATTCAGTATTGTTCAGTACTCGTGTTTCAGTATTATTCAGTATTTCGTGGTCCTGGGTGTACGACTGGATGATACTCAACGTTGTTCAATATATATATATACCCTAGGTGTAGAATATTATTCTACACCGCAAGTCAAAACTGAGCAGAAAAAATACTGAGCAATACTGGAGAGTGTTCAGTATCAACTTGCCCAACACTCAGGACCACGAAATACTGAGCAATACTGAAACACGAATACTGAGTGATACTGAATTTTGCTCAGTATAACAGTTTGGTGTAGAATAGTAGGTGTAGAATAGCACTTGTATACTCTATTAGTCTAAAGCTGGCTATAGAATATGGTATTCTGTAGCCAGACCAGAACTCGCCACTCCGAGCTACCAGCGCAGCATGGTCCCACGCCTGGCTTTGCCTTGATCCCGCTAATCCAGTCTAATTCCGCGTGGCTTCATAATCATTCTGGTCGCTGCCTCCAACGACTCTCTTGTTTCTCTCTTCTTCTCTCTCAAAGTGTACGTCTAAATCTCAAGAAAGTGCATGCATGGCAGCTCCTCCCATGGATCGTCGCACAAAAGTGCACCCCACGGCGGCTCCTCACAGTGGCGCGGCAGCGTCCAGTCCTCTTCAATCCAAAGCACCGGCGGCCACGTCCCTTCACACCTCTCGGCGGTGGCGTCCCCATAGAGGCGCGTGGATCTCCTCGACCGCCGGCGCGCCATCGATCACGAAGGTCGCCTGGACGCTAGACCTCGTGAGCCACCCGTGCGAACTCGTCTACGCCCGCGCCAGCACGAAGGTCGCACTGATAGATCTAAACACATAATAAATCATGAATAAATCATACACTGTTGAACAGGATCTTATTCTTAGATCATTACATGACCACTAATTATCTATTGCGGAAAACTGAGGGGACTAGTGCTAGACTAACCAGAATCCAATGATGCCATCCTGATGGAGACTTGATGTAGATGTAGATCTTGATGTATCACCAGCTGAGGGTTGTGGAACCCTCTAGAGATGATGAACGTGAGTTGCCGAAATAGCGGCGGTCTTTCGGACGCTGTCGAGATTACCTGCGTAGGGATGAACGTGGGTGACGGTCTTCCCGAACCCTCTAGCGCCTTAGTGATCGGTTAGGGTATGAATAGATTGAATGAATTGTCATAGAGGTGCCAGGGGCGCCTCCTCTTATATAGCTACTAATTCATAAGGGCACTCCCAATGCAGAAACTATGGTAGTTTCTATAGCTACTAATTGTACTGCCACGTAGGCACTTTGCTGATGTGGCAGATCATTTATTGAAGAGAGAGGGAAAAATGAAGAAACGTGTGCCAAATTTTATGTAGAAACGACGTCTACGCGAGCTTGGAGACCAAAGAAACGAGTCTCGGCAGCGATGGGGAGGGTAGCGTGGTTTCTTTCTGGCGTCTTCAGATCCCGTGCGCCAAATCCTGTCCCCACCCTGACGCCGGCAACAAGCGAGGGCACGGCGCGGCATTCACGGGAGGCGCCAAAGACCTCACACACGACTATGCCATCAAGTTCATTGGCTTCGTCACTGGCGAGGCGTCCGAGCATGATTTCGAGCGGGCGGTGGCGGTCTCCGAGCTAGCTATGGCAACGGTGACAGCAAACTAAATCGGAGCATAGGAAAATTCCTTTTTACTCTTGGTAGTATTTACTCCCCCTCACATTTGGCCGTGGTGGCTCCGCCTAACGGATTGAAAAAAGCTAACCCAGCCCGTTAATTAATTGCATGTATATGTACTTTAGGCGTCCGCAAGCATAGGAAAGCAGCGGCGGTTTCACTATGGTCGCGCCTTGCGTTCATCTTCAATCCACAGGTGGCGTGGGGCCTAGGCGACCTTCCGTGGAGGCACGGCCAGTCCAACGTGCCCGGCGGCCCTTGGCGGTGGCGTGGCCAGGACCGTGCGCTCGGCGGTCCTCGGCGGCGGCATGGCCTCCCCGTATCGACGGATGTGGCGACTTCGACCTTCCCCTCCCCACTGCAACGGCGTCGGCCTCTTCTGCCCCCACCAGGGACGGCGCTCTCCCACCTCCCCTCTCCATGGATGGCGAGTAGGGGCTTGTCCTACACTGGTGGATCCAGTTGACTGTGTAGATCCGGTTGGATGAAGGCAACATTTGTGATTTTTGTTAATGCTTCCCTTCTCTATCGATGGAAATTTTTCTCGTTACTCTGTCTCCTCTTCATCTGGATCTTGAACAGGGCTACTAGAGGATGACGAGACAAGCGACGACGTGATGAGAGATGCGACACGACAAGCCTGTATCTTTTCAGATGCGGTCTTGTATCTTTTTTTAGATGCGGTCAAAACATGAATCGATAATTTTTAGCTTTGAAGTATCCTCGGATACTTCTTTTTTTAGATTGAGGTCTCACTTGAAACTTTCTGGAATTTTGTGCCACTAGATGTGGATTCTTATATATATATATATATATATATATATATATATATATATATATATATATATATATATATATATATATATATATATGACAATAACCTCACGTATAGGATGTGAGAAAATTTTCACAGTATTGAACATTTTGCTATGGAGTTTCTAAATTCCAAATGGGCCTAATAAATATAAATTCTAATTTTTCAAACCAAAAGAAAAGTTGCATCTCAGCTTCCCACCATGGACAAAGCAGCCCATCCATCAGAGCTTGTATTTTTCCTGCTGCCTCTCATCTCCACAAAATGTTGGCCAGACTACCACCAAAGCCTAGTACTTTGCCATATATATTCAGATAAATATAGTTGCTTCAATAATCTTATATATGTTGTGAGGATAAGGAAAAAATCTCACATTATGTCAGTCTGAGCTGGGGACCACTGTCCAGTCAGGAGCATCCGCATCACTCCTGTAATTTTAAATATATACTGTGTTTTTTTTGAGAAAATTAAAGCTTCAACAGAAGATGCTACTACGTCCATATATACGTCGTGCACCACTTCAGTCGGTGTAACACCACGTATCCAAAATCTTTTTGTATGGCTGTATGCATGTAACATATCTCTTGTGCTTTCGTTCTCGCTGTTATAAATATTCTGTGCATAGGATCGACTAGCAGTAGATCTAGACGGGTACAATATTTGATTGTAAACAACATGGTACATATTCTATACAAGATCTAAAATGGAAACTGTAAATACAAATAAATAGATCGGGATTAATAGAGTTAGACCATCAACGGAGGTAGGAGCTGCAGGGCCGGCGGAGGTCGATCCCGAAGCCATGACGTCGCTGGTGAAGGAGATCCGTGATGACGTTGACGGCAGTGGCGGTACGAACGTCGGGACGGCGTGGATCCGACGTCGGTGAGTCTTCCCGCCGCTTGCTGCGCACCCTAGATCGGATTAGGGTTTTCTCGGGTTTGGACGTCGGTGGGGAGGAGTGGCCACTTTTCAACTCGTGAACAGTGCCGCCGGCCCCCACCTCTTTATATAGCGCAGTGCGACGGGGGCCCACCAACCATATAGGGTTGGGCGCCCCCGATCAGGGCGCGAGACAAGGCCCAATAAGGCCGTTGGGTCATATTGGTGGGAGATCAAACCAACACTCGCTTCAAGTAAAAAGATTAAACTAAAGGTGCTACACTTGAAACGACAAACATTATAATTCAGCTGGCCTCTACCCTCCTTATGAAACTTGTAACCAATATGCTAATTTAAAAGGTAGTAAAAATATGATTCATCAAGTCGATTGATTCTCCTCAAACTCTGTAATTGTAGGGAAGCAGTGGCCCTTGAGCCTGCAGGCTGCCGCAGCAAGCTAAACACGCTCCTGCTTGTCTGCCCCTACGGCACCGCACTGAGAAGAGAAATGCCCCCAATTCTTTTTGAACATTCCAGTACTTTTTATTTTGACAGCAAACAATCCATTACTTGACATAAAACAACTGAGCTGGTGAAAGCGCTCCCTGGCTGGATCGCTCTCTGGTGCCCAGCCACTGATGGGCAGGCGACATCTTTCCTGTCCAACTCATAAAGAGCCCGCGTGCAACTGGAGTTCGGAACAGTCTGGTGCACACTCTAGAATCAATATGGGTTGAGTATACAAGCTGCCGATGGTATCTGCCTACATGGCTGTGTTTGCTTTTTCATCGTCACTTAGCTTGGACGTTGAAGCTGAAATGTTCCATCACAGGGTTTCCACCATTCACATAGCACCAGCAGCCATGGTTGGCTTTTTCCTGCTGCCTCTCATCTCTATTAGATGTAGTCCGATCCAGACGAACAGGGTTTCCACCATTCACATAGCACCAGCAGCCATGGTTGGCTTTTTCCTGCTGCCTCTCATCTCTATTAGATGTAGTCCGATCCAGACTACCATCAATAATGCCACTACAACTTGACCAATATGTTTCTCTCAATACATATATATATGTTTCTCTCAATATGATGTAATCTAGACTTGGAGTTTCCTCCTAACAACACAAAGATCATAGATGTAGTAAAGTTGATAGAACAAGACCTCTAGAGCATACGTGTTGCAAATGTTGTATATATGTGGAAAATGTTGGTCCTTGTATTTAGATTGATCTGTTCAACTTATGATATTTGTATTTCACATGGCAATGAGCAAATTGATTGGTCTTCATAAAGGACAGTGGAGCCTAGTTAAAATATGTGTACGATATGGACTTCAAGGATGGTGATGCAATAACAAGTCAGTGTGTGACAGACTGACAGTGGTTACACGGCATATAATATTTCTAGATAAGGGAAAGTATTCCAACTTTCGACTTTATATATAAAACGGAGTTAAATGTACTAGAGGTTCATGAACTTGTCATGGTGTACCGCTTGTTAGGTTAGTGAACTCCAAAAATTCATTTCTTGGTCATCTAACGTGTTGTGCACATGTCCTTACTACTTTGCTAATATTTCCCTGTTGATGCGGCATGCCAACATAGCATTTATTTTTTCACTATCCCCATCGTATTGTCCTACTCAAAAGGCATCATGTAACACAATTAAGAAACATAAAAAGTTCATGGAGCAATAGAACATTTAACTCTAGAAAAGGCATATCAGATCAAAAGTATAACACACATGAAAGTTTAACCACTCAAAGAGTTTAATATCAAAAACTAACTCAAAATGTAAAAGCTCATGCATCAGTGGTATACAAAGAACTTTATGGCACTTGAGTCTAGATGGAACCTGCAAAAATGTGAGTGGCTTCTGCTTGACACCCATTTTTTTAAGAAAACTATTAAATAAATGATCAGAATGAGGTGTCACTGGCATACTAAACACACTATGAACAAGATGCCATACAAATTTAGCGTCATAGAAAATGTGTTAAATGGTTTTCGACTTACTACATAAACAACCTCATATATGCCAAATTTTGTGTGTGGCTCTAATTACACTATTGATTAGATGTCTGTGGATCCAATTAACTTTGAAAGACCCATTCTTATGTAGACTAACTTTCCTCCTCGAGTTAATTAAGTGACCCTCGCAAAATGCCCCTGCTAGTTTAACCTCCCTAGTTTAAATATCCTTTAGTCCTTTCAAGTTGTAAGTATTTTTTCGAAAAAGAACAGGAGGCGCACTGCCCCTACTGAATATATTGAAACGAGCAAAAGAATGAACTCAAGAGAGAAAAAGGAATAAAAGAAAAGTAAGAGAAGAAGTAGCAAAAGGATTCTATCCATAAGAACAAGGTGGGGCATATATATGTCCATGCAGTCCGAGACACGATAGCCCGACCCGAAGCACTGCATTTTGGCCTAGCACGAGCATGGCTCGGCCTAGTGAGCTGCGGGCCTAGGCTGGCATGGCTCGAAGTATAGGGCCATGTCTGGGCCGCTCCTAGACACACCTGGCGGCACGACATGGCACAGAAAATACTACATGCCTGTTCAAACCCCAATACCCCAATCAAATACATACAGAATCTTACACTTAGTGACCCTAATCCTAACTCCCTTCCCATCCCAGAATGCCGCCGCCTCCCATTCCGACTCCGAGGACCGTGGCCCGCACATGCACGCCGCAGACGTGACTCTGTCCCTCTCCCGGGAACGGTGGCCATGCAGAGGCAAGCCAAGTCCCTCCCCCGATGCTTCTCATCCCAAGCGCCTGCGTCGCTCGAGCTTCCTCTGCTCATCCTCTGTGGCTCGCCAGCTCCTCCCCATCTGCCCCCAACACCGCCGCTGTGCCTGGGTCTTGGATGCCGGACGCAAGCACATTGACGCCACAGACACAAGTGCGTCGACGGCCACGGATGCGAGCACGAGCGCAGCTGAAGGAGAGCACAACTAGCCTTGCTCCGTCTCGCCCCACCTCCAGGCTCAAGGGCAAGCACGCCGGCGGCAGATCTGCCTCAAGGGTGAGAGCACCGGCAGCTGCCGTGCCTCCCGTGGTTACCCTGTCTCCTGCTCTTCCCTTCCCTCCCTCTCTCTCTATGTGGGCCTCGGACCAGCCCAGCACACTGGATGTGCCGTGCTTCTCGGGCCAACCCGGCTCAAAAAATGGCCTAGCAGGCAGTGCCTAGACCGTTGGTTAGGCACGACGCCCGCCTTGGCACGGGCCGGGTGGCACAGCGTACCGTGCCAGGCACGGGCCCATGCTGGGCGGGGCCGGCCCATTGGTCATCAATAGTGGGGCGGTGTCTACTGTTGATCCAGTGCAATAACAGGACCAATTTGGAAGTGAAATTGGCTTTGCATTTGTCCACACGCTCAATTGTATGCCTCTGAAGATGATGTCATTTCTTTCCATCCACATGCTAGCAGAGAAGAATGAATGTTTGATGTTTCCATGAAGAAAGGTCCTTGGACTTGCTGTTTGAGAAGCTCCAGAGAAGGGCCATTGCTAGATGGAGCAATCAGAAAATCAATGATGTTCCATCAGGCTGCTGTAAATGGGCAGTGAAAAAATAGGTGGTCTAGTGTTTCCTTTGTGAAGAGGTAGCAAAGGCCAAAGGACACAGTCATAACTGTCCATCGTCATTCTTTTTTCTTTTGAGCAAGTTTCTAGTGCTGTCACTATTATTATTTCAGTTGGCCACAATGGCTGTGCGATTGAACTAGATAGCATATCAAATAGATCCCACACGAGCTAGGTTGGAGAACTTCAGTGGCTAGTTCACACGAGCCTGGTTGGAGAATTTCAGTGACTGGCTTTTTCCTGCTGCCTCTCATTTCGATAGGATATTATCCATAACACCAAATTTGCCTGGACAAGTCTACTTTCCTTCATATTTGTAGGAATAGCTACGCAAATAGTATAGTATATATTGGGAAGACAAGCACACAAACAGATGTAGTTCACCAGAAGAGCAGTGTTGCAATGATGTGTAATTGGGGAAGATGATGATATAAGACGGATACAATCAAAAACTATTTAATGGTGTGATGTTGTTATCATTAGCATTCTTAGACATAGGCTTTGGAACCGGACCTTGCTCATATTTGGCTAGTCATTAAAAATCAATTAGTAGTTCCTGTCGTCACTTTTGCCATGTTTTCCAGGCCTCCGACGAAAGATGCCACCAACTCCCTACTTAAGCTTACTTTATTAACTACAAAATCAACCCTGGATTGTTAAACTAGAGGCAAGCTCTAGAATGTTCTTTGATGCAGCTGACAAGATATGCTTTCAGTTGGTTATTTTTTTGTGGCGGAGCAGTGGAGTATTTTCTTTACTGTATCTTTTAAGCTATCCTTGTGCTACACTGTTTCTTTTCTATCTACTTCATTCGCACCACACAAAGGAACTATGAATCATGTATAGTTCATCACATATATCCTGTATACACATGTAGCCATCATTTAACACAATTAAAAAACAGTTCACTAAACGAATTAACTTTTGTAATATCACAGATAGCATTATTATCATTTTTGTCTCACACTACTGGAAACTCGAATACTTCTGTGAGTAATTAATTTTTCTATGCGTTTTTCTCGGTACACAGAGAAAAATACCAATTTTTCTGTGAGTTTCACTATATACCGACAGAAAAATATAAAAACGCACAGAAAAATTGGATGATTTTTCTATGCGTGACAACTTACACACGGAAAAAAAATATATACTCACAGAAAAATGTTAATTTTTCTGATGGTTTTTCTAAAACTCACAGAAAAATACTATGCACGCATGGAAAAATTGCAGTTATTCTGTGGGTTTATATAAAACGCACAGAAAAAAAAATACACACAGAATAAAAGAAACACACACTCTCATACTAACTTGATATGAACAAGCAATTTTTCTTTTTAATCTCTCTCTAAAACTTGTATCTAGTCTTTCGTTCTCATACTAACTTCAATTTTGATGATTTTTTTCCTAAATTTTTCTAAAATCATGCTCTATTGAGCTATTGTACTCTTACAGCTATTCGTTTAGTCATCTTTTCAAGTAACTTTGTTTTGTCAGTTCAACATTTGAATTTTCAAAAATAACAACTTCAACCAATGTTTTGAAATAGTAAATGATTTTAGCTGAAAAAATTGTGAACATAAAAGTTATTGAGCTCATCAAGATCTACAAAATTTGTCTTGGTGATTACTTTATCCAACAAAGTTTTAGTAATATTATTCATAAATTGACACATGTCTCATATAGTTACATAAACTATGTGAGGGATTTATGGATTTTTGAATAATGTATACTACTACTTTGTCAAATGAAAAAATAGCTAAAATAAAAGTTGTAGATCTTAGTGAGTTGTATAACTTTGTTGGTGATAACTTTTTCAGGTAGAATCATTTGCTATTTCAAATTCTCATTTCAAGTTGTTAATTTTTGAAATTCAAAAATTGAATTGTTGAAACAAAGTCCGATGGAAAAATGACCAAAATAAAAGTTATAGATCTTGATGAGTTTTACAAATTTGTTGTTTGTGACTTTTTCATTTGAAGTCATTTGGTATCTAAAAATTATATCATAGTTCTCATATTTTAACATTTACATTTTTCAATGGTTCAAATTAACTCATATAAAAAAAGAACGGCCCAGCGGCGAAAAATGGCCCGAGGCCCAGTCGCCCCCCCACCCCCCCGCGCCCAGGCCGCAACCTGGACCTGGGCTGGGAAACATCCCGCCCGCCTGGGCTTAAAGGAGCCCAACGATGTCCTAGTCGATCTCGGCCGTCCATCTCAATCCGACGGCTATGAACAAATTTTGGGTGGAATAAAATCCTCAGGCAGCCGGCACCCAAACCCTAACTTCATTTCTCTTCTTCCCCTTTCTCCACTCAGCAGCGGCACAGCAGCAGTGTTGCTCATGGCGACGGCGGTGGGCGAGCCGCAGGCCAGGCTCTCGCCCCTCTCCTTTCTCTATCGCTTCCCTGCTGTGCTAGTGGCCCGAGGCCGGAGAATGGATGACGGTGCGGCCATGAGGCCTCTCGCTGGTGCGCGTGCTCGCCCCCGGCTCAGCACGCCACCGTCGAGCGGCCGTGGGGCCGTGCCCTAAGCCCCAGCCAGTCCGTCGATGGTGGCTCCGAATAAAAGGTCGTTGGGTTGCAGGTGGGTCTCTTTTCCCCTTTAGGGTTAGGGTTGCGATACTATCCGGATCGAAATATGTTATTCTTCTTTTCTTTTGACTTTCTTTTCCAAGCCCCAGATCTACATTCTTTAGCATGATGCATGGTTATATCAAGTGTGCTAGCTGGAGGTGGTGGGAGCCCTTCTGCTTTGGTGCCTGTTCGTCGACGAACACCAACGAGGTATGCGCCCCTTTCTCTCCCTTTGCCGTTGTGTGTAGGAGGAGCTCCTTGTATGCAGGATAATCCATGTGTTTCCTTGCTCTATAGTTTTCCTCCAAAATATAAATATATGAAACTGATAAGAGAACTATAGTACTCCAGTGCATCAACTGTCTGTACAAATGCCTAGCTGGGAGAAAAAGGATGTCTTTTAATATTAGTAGTTGATACCCTGTAATTGTATATTTGTTAATAGATCATATATTGCATTGAATTTGTCATGTACTGAGTGGAATCTGATTACCAAATAGCCTTACTATTTCCATTGAATTTGTCACCATAATTTCATTTGATTATTCTTACACAGGTAGAGATGGAGTGCAAGGTGAATCAGTTTTACTATTGGTTGAACAAGAGAAAAAATTTCGAGTGTATTGGTTGAACAAGAAAAAATAGTTTGGTTTCTTTTTCCATATTCATATTTGTGAATTCATTGTAGTATTCATGTTGAGCATATAGATGACTAGATATCATATCTGTATATATGATATATGTGCTGATAGATCATACCGTGATTCAATTTTTGACGTAAGTGTTAACTCTATTCATGATGGACTACTGATTATTATGTATTATTTGGATGAAGCCTTGTTGGTCATGCACATAAATTACTATATGGACAATATATATTTCAATATGTTTTTGCTACTGTTTCAAAATTTTTTTTGGTGTGTTTAACTCTTTTTTCTGTGAGTATGGCTACACAGAAATATTGTCTGAGCGAACAAATTTTTTCTGTGCGTGCAAGACCGACAGAAAAATTATTTCTGACGGTGAACCCACAGAAAAATTAAATTTTTCTGTCATTATATTTCTGTGTGTATTTTTCTGACGGTTATACACCGTCAGAAAAATATTTTTCTGACGGTATTTGTATTTTTCTGTGGGTTTTTGCACACACAGAAGTATTTAGGTTTCTAGTAGTGTCAGAAGTATATGTAATTCAACCCAGAATGCCAGAACTGTATACACATGTTTCCAGCATGACTTTGACTCTTAACCAAGTATGCATCAAGAATTTGGTGGCCATGGTTAGCTCTAGGACGAGCTCTGGCAGACTAACTGTTGCGAGCTTCGGCAACAGTCGATCCATAGTCATTCTCAGCCACCAGCAGGTGAACAGCTAGCATAGTTGCATAGATGCATGGCCAACAATGGCATTG
Source organism: Sorghum bicolor (assembly GCF_000003195.3). NCBI lineage: Eukaryota > Viridiplantae > Streptophyta > Magnoliopsida > Poales > Poaceae > Sorghum > Sorghum bicolor. The sequence goes on along the minus strand of NC_012874.2, from coordinate 68,292,527 downwards.
TGCTATCACACCACATAGGCGGTCAATCTGACCCCACGTGAGTAGAGTTGGAGAATCTTGTTTCCACTCAAGGGTGAAATGGCTCTGCCACGAGTGGCTGGTAACGACTGCTGCCTACATGGCTGCATTTTCTTTTTCATCACATCGTCGTTGACCACCTAGTAGATTCAATCCAGCTCAACGGAAATGGGATGTTGATCCATCTCAGGTTTCCTCCATTGGAGGCGCATCTTCAGCAGTGGCTGGATTTTTCCTGTTGCCTCTCATCTCTAATTCTCCATAGGACATTGTTCACATAACCACACCAATGCTGGGGCAAGTCTAATTTCCTTCATATAGAGAGGAATACTTACTAGAAGACTCCTTATATATATTCAGTGGAAGATAATAACCGCACATAGATGTGATGCATCACATGTAGGAACAGCAGTGCTGCGACGATGTGTGTGTATATGTGCAAGTTCTTGGTCCTTGATTTCCTTATTCCACCCATCCAACAGACTGCGCACCTTAGTAAGACAGCACATGAGCTCTATTAATTTATGCTACTTTTGTTTCACATGTAAATAAATGAATTACTCGACCATCATAAGTGCACGACATTGGAGCCTGCTATTTAAAATGTGAGTGTTAGTATATCAGATGTCAGAAAATCTTTCGGTATTATTGAACAATGATTTAGTTACATTACATGCAGCAGAGCCTTGATTCTTTTTCTGTCAGCTATGAATGTTCTAGATTCCAAATGGATACACTTGAATCAAAAGTGATTTCAATGAAATCAAGAGTAACAATTCCTTTGGAATGCTCCAGCAAATGATAAAAAAACACCTGAGCCCCACTCGCTTCCTCTCCCTGCTCATCAAGTGCCATCCTGACAGTAGAACATGTGATAGTGGGAAAGTATGCCATGTGCCATATTTTCCCACAATCGCACTGTGATTGAACCAAATAGCCAATGAATTGGTGAGTGTTGACCATGAATGCTACTCCCTCCATCCCAAATTATAAGTCATTCCAAGAATCTTGGATATTGAAACCATCTCAAGTTTGACCAAATTTATATGGTAAGATAATAATATCTATAATGTCAACTTAGTATCATTACATTGTTCATTAAGCGAGGTTTGATAGGAGAGGGATGTGGTGGGTGTGGAGAACATTTATCGGTGTTGCAGGCTTGTAGCTGGTGCCCAGTACTATGGCTCTTGGCTTGGCGCCAACAAGGTCTAGCACTTGGGGCCTGGAGGCTTAGAAGGAATGAAGTGATTGCATGCCGAGGACAAAAGAGAGGATGCTGAGTTGCCAACTTGGGCATAGTAGACCTGAATCATGGGCGGCCCGATCTGACTAACAGTAGCTGATCTGACCAGACCAAGTGCATCACGTGGGCTCAAGCCATAACATTTTACCCATAAAAACAATCGTGTTGGTTGTGGGTCACAATATTTCTATACTTTTTCTATCTATTCCACCTAATAATAAAAAGGCAAAAAAAAAAAAGATGGCTCCTGAGGGACAGGGGGATCTCTCCGCGGGGCGACTGTGGTCAACCTGAGCGAACGTGACATTCCTGATGACCATGCCAATGAGCAAGCTAGCGTGCTCCCGCTAGGGGGAGGCGGAAGCTCTTCTAGTTCCATTGTGCCGACATCAACGACCCTGCTTAGTGCCCTGTCCTCGGTACCCTATCCTCGGCTTCGGCTTGCGGATGGGTGAAGGCGGCGATAGGTTTCGCTCCGGGGAACTCCGTCTCAGCGGAGGAGTTCAGGGCTCGTGGGGGAAGTCGATTATCGTTCATGATGGGGGGTCGAGTACGTCTGAAATTCCTAGGGATAACTTGTCATCTGGTGGTTGGCCTACGATCAGAGAAGGGATCCAATCGGGCATGGATGCTCAGAGACGTTTGACGTTGATTCCTCGAAAATTCAGTGATTGGTGCAAGGATGCCTCTGGATATCATCCAATGACGCGTTTGGCTCAGAAATTGTTGTTGCGGTTGCAGATTGAAGATGACATCAAACGCCATATGTTCTCTGATATTTGGCAGCTGCTTCTGATCGCTTGGAGGAATCAGTGAGGAGGATGCTGGCAATTGGATCCACCATATTGTTGAGCACGTTGATCAGTTGGTAAAGCAGAGTCCAAGCGATGGAGACGACAACCCAATTTGGAACGGACTGGACTCCCAGTTTGACCACTCGTGGACCCCGAGTGGACCTGGGCCAGGCAGGTATTGGATACTCAAATGGAGACTCTCTGTTTGGATATTTCCTACCCAGCTTGTGCAAAGGATGTGCCAAGATTTGGACGTACAACATGAAAGATTAGAGCCAGACCTCCTCCACACTACTGAAGTAAGTTCAACAAATATTTTTTTGATCACAAAATACCATAGGACACAGCATAGTACAGGTATAAAACACACACCAAAAAAAATTGCGTAAGTGTCAAAACATGTGAAAATAACAGGAGACAAAATTTCTGAAAAATCTCAAACTAAGGTACCTGATGCAGAGGAGGTATGCTTTATAACTTTGGGGTAATTTATGGATAGATAAATGTTATTAGCTGCATCTGTAAGATTCTTTTTTGTTTTTTTAAGTTCAATGCCTATGGATAGGCCAAGGCACGAACTCAACCGCTTTCACGTTTGCCAAAGACTAAGATTCATTTGTAAGACTCATACCTTAAAAGAGAAATCAAGCTTTATTTTTTCTTGAAATTTTGCAAGGCCATAGAGCAAAACACCTCCTCTAGCATTCGGTTTGAGAAATTTCATTCAAAAACTTTGTCGCCTGGTTTTTGGCTGTTTTGAACACTTGTTACAGGCTCAGTTTAGTGTTTTGACCGCTTCCCCTTCTGCCGCTCTTGGTGTCCACCGCCACCTTCCTCCTCCTCCTCCTCCTGGTGTCCATCGCCACCTTGAAACTTTTGATGTGCCACAGCCTCTTCCTCCTCCTCCTCCTCCTCCTCCTCCTCGTCATCCGTGGCTTCATACATAACATAACCTTTGGTCTCAAGCTCGTGCCGAACCTTCTCCTGGCATGATCTCATGAAGTCATGATGATGCCTGGCAAATGTATCAGAAACCGTGAACAAGGTTCTCAGATCCTTGTACTTGTCCTTGTCCTTCTTCTCTAGAACCTCAAGGGCTTTGTGCTCATTTAAAGGTCTGACTTGTAGTTGAGGATCATCTGCACTTTATGTGGTGGCATTGGGCAGAGCTTCTTCTTCTTCTTCGCCTCCCTCTCCTCCATTCTCTTGAGAGACTCTTCTGCTTGGGTGCGGTAAAACTTGCATTCACCGGGATCCGGGCGTAAAGGTCGTCTAGGTCAACCATAGCTTTCTCCATCTCCTCAGCCGTAACCTTGCTCGAAGAGGCCGCCATTGAAATTGCTCTCTCTTGCCTACAGCCAAACTTTTGATCCCTGGAACTCTCTCGACGACACCCTGCAAATCAATCAATCAAATCGATTCAAGGTTCAGCGAAAAGTCAGGACCCATCGGGGGATATATATAGCTCGCAGCCTGCACCGAGCTGGAAGATTGATTTTGACGCGAACTACGCATCCGAGTCAAATTCTTGACGCGATAGGGGAGAAAACGACCTTAATCCACGACTGTGCAAAAAGATATTGGAAATTACTTACGTACTTACTGGTGGTACAAAACAAGGAGTCCCGAGAAGCATGTTAGGCCGCCGGCTGCGGTGCCCATCAGATGGACGGGATCCTTTGCCTAGCTCAGGCCCGTCATAAGAAAAGGCCCACTTGGTGGCCTGGCTCAGTTTTCAAGCGCTGTTAAAATTTGAAACATATCCGACGGTAGAGACCTATGTTATAGATAGATTTGTAGGTGACACGTATTTTGTAATCGGTTCGGTTCGCTCCTTTATAGTATAGATATAAACAGATGGATCGATATTTTTTCAATCAGCTTCGAGTATCTTTTTTTCGTTGCTATTTTCTGTAGTACGTCCCAATTTTTGTTGTGACCGTTTTCTACTTCTCTCAGCTGTTTTATGGTTGTCTCTACCTGTTTTTTTAGGTTCTATAATCTATACCTTATACTAAACAGGCAAAAATTCAACCAAAATTTTCATCTGACCTCTCTGGAACTGTTGCGAGAGGGAGGGGTGCCGCCACATGGGGATGGAGATCGCAACCTGCAGCAGCGGCACCACGACCATGCCAGTGAAGGGGAGATGGGGTGTCGCTGCTGCTGGTTGGGGCGCGGCCACCATTGGTGAAGGGGAGGGCATCGCCTCCAGAGCTGCCGTCGGGAGCGACGAGTGAATCGGATATGTTGCCGGCAGTGTGGTTGGGGAAGCCACTGCGGGCCTGCGACAGTGTGGCTCCACATCGGGAAAACACCGTTTCTGGACGGCACTTCTGAAATCGTGCGGGGGCGGTGCGGATAATGACTGTATAAAGAATTTGAATTAATGGCTCTGTATATATCCAAATGGGTAACCATATGCTATTGAACCCGTAGGTCGTACATAAGGGTACATGTACAGTGGAATTTCTAAAAACATCATTACACAATTAATACTACGCTAGAAAGACTAAATTATTAGATTCAATGAAATTCAGGCTCCATGAATATGCATTGCTTATATATTAATGCATATATCAATAAAGACGACAATGAGATCAATAGTGTCCCAGAGCTTAATTAAAATAAAATTATGTGTCTATATATATGAGCAAAAGTACCCTAACCAATATAATAAAGATTTGATAATAATAGAAAAGAAAATACCTAACTTGACCAAGTCGTACTTTATTATAACAAAATATGCAGCAATAATTTTTGAGTCTTGGCCAAGGCTCCAATGCTTTAGCTTAATAAAACATTTCAGTATGAAAATTTTGATTTAGAGTTTGTTTTTTCTAAACTGATGTATTATTTGAATAGGCATATTATAATCATGCTTCAATTTAAGTTAGTGCTCAATGGCGGAACTATAAACATATGCAGGGAGAGGAATATCTTTCTTATTTGTATATTTAGCCTCTCATTGTAAGCTTTAATGACTATAGATTTGTAGCTAGGATGAGAGCCTCTATACGTTCAGTGGTGCGGACACTGGTTTCAAGTCTTGGTTGACGCAAATGCTAGATCTGCCATAGATAGTTATTGTCTCTTACTAAAAGTCTATCTTACGGACCCATGACAAGTTCATTTAAGATTATAGCCTTTAATTGTTAATAAAAACTTTTTTGATAATTTATGATTTTATTATTGTTGATAGAATTATTTTTTCTTTTTCTCCTGTTGCAACGTACGGTCGCTTTTGCTAGTAAATATAATTCGTTTAGGTTCTAACAAATATAATATAGTAAGTGTAATAAAAACAAAGAATAAATAGGGGACCATAACCGTTTTAATCTTTAACTTGGTAAGAAAAAAATATTACTAAGTTAATTTGATTACACGTTCCATATGTAATTCTGACTCATGACCCGTGCTAATATGAGTTGAACAACTCTCACACGTCCAACAATGATACAATGTCTTATTCTAATACAATGTCTTATGTCAATACGTATTGGATCCCGTTGCAATGTATAGGTATGTACGGAGCAGATCAACGATGTGGCCGCAAGCAGAACAGTGGCCACGAAGGTGCCAGGGCCGAGGGCGGAGGACTAGATACTACTATAAAATTTATTAACCGTGACCTTTTAGAATGGCCCTCAGAGGCGGGCAGGATTCCCAACCGCCTCAGTTAATGATAGGCATTAACCAAGGTGGTTATTTTTATTAACTGGGATTGTTACAAATAACAGCCTTGGTTAATCGATTTACGGAGGTGGGCATCCTAAAATGACTGTCTAGGTTAATGTAGAGTAGCCGAGGCGGTCATCATAAGGCAACCATCTTGGTAAATCCTGAATAGAGGTGGGTAATATATCTCCAACTGCCTCCGTAAATATGTAGCCCAAATAACCACATCTCGGACCATATCACGCTCATCATATACATACAAGGTTAGGGTTTTGGTTCACTTATCCCTCTCACTCTTCTTAGAAGCTCACGTCGGTCTCTCCCTCTTCCCTTTCTCCCCACGCGCTATAGCAGCCCCCTCCCTCCCACTCTCTCCATCTCCCTCTCTCGGTGATAGCGACGGTGCCGCTCTCCTCTCCTCGCAAGGCGGGGCACCCCACTCCTCTCTCTCTGGTGGCCAAGCGTGGGGGGCAACCGGATCTGCGGCGGCATGGTCCCCTCCTCCCTTTCCAGCGGCCAAGCACGCAGGACAGCCAGATCCATGGCGGCGCACCCCCTTCTTCCTCTCTGGTGTCCAAGTGCATAGGGGCGGCCAGATCCATGACGGCACACCACCCCTCCTCCCTCTCCGGTGCCCAGGTGCGTGGGGGGTGGATCTGCGGTCCCCACTCCTTCTCCCTCTCTGGTGGCCAGGCGCGCAGGGGGTGGCCAGATCTGCGGCGGCGTGCCCCCCTCGTCCCTCTCCGGCGGCCAGACTCGCGGGGGTGGCTGGATCTGTGGTGGCGCCGCCCCCTCCTCCCTCTCCGGTGGCTAGCCACACTGGGGGCAGCCGGATCCACGGCGGAGCAGCCCCGTCCTCCCTCTTTGGCGGCCAGGCACGCAAGGTTGGCCAGATCTGACGGCGGTCAGGTCCGCTCCCTCTCCTCCGGTCTGGCCGAATCTGTGGCGACGACGCACGGTCACTGGGTCCAGTATTGGGATCACCGGTGGGCTTGGAAATGGGCTCGCCAGTGGGCTTTCGATTTTTTTGTTTTTTGTAACAACTAAGCGAGGCGGGCAACCTAACGTGTCCGCCTCGGTTAATTGATTTACCATGGCAGGCACAGGCGACCCTGTATAGTTAAGAGGGTTATGTAGACTTTTTTCGCGGACACGAAATGCTGAACTGGGTGAGGCCGTGGACAACCAATGTGCAGATGTGCTGACTGGCATGTAGGAGTCATAATCGCCACGTGCAACGTAGGCATATGCCAAATACGCGCGGATGGCCTGACCGTGTGCTTCAATTTATTCACGGTCGAAGCTCTACTATACTAATAATTATATATTATTCCCTTATTAAAAAATAGAATATTCCAAATGACCTCCATTGCAATCATAAACACCCGCTCGGATTCACTTGCTGGTATTCCAAATGAGCTCCCTTGCAATCATAAACACCCCCTTCGGATTCACTTGCTGGTCCGGGGCCAAATTTCCATGGGAGACACCAGCTAAAAATGTGCTGTGACGATATGTCCATTGCAACGTCACAGATTCACCCGTCCGTCGATTCGTCACATAGTACTATATACATATTTTCAGCTACCACATTCACCGAGCTATAAGGAAGGCGCGAAGCATGCTCTTTGCGACACCAAACCATCCAAGCAATAAATAAAGCATATAGCTCGAACTAAATTCTTCTACAAAAAATCTGTCTGTTTGCACAGTTGAAGCGGAAGCACTCGCAATGGCGAACCACCGAGCTGCCGCTGCCCTACTCCTGGTCGCGTCCATCTTCGTGATGGTCGCCATCTCAAGGGCCGATGCGAGGCTCACCATGGGTCCCAATAAGATGGCGGCACTCAGCCATGACTCACATGGACGAGGTATGCAGCTACAAACTCCGACCCATCGTCCAAACAATCATACGACATGAAATGCATTTATGCCCATGTGTCGTTGTCTGCGATGAGCATGTCTGCTGAATGAATCAAATGTCGCAGGTTTCATGGCGGATGTTGTGGCGTCACGTCAGCCGAAGCCGACCTGCGACAACTGTGAGCAACCGGAGCCAGAGCCAGAGCCGAAGCCCAAGCCGGAACCGGAGCCGAAGCCCAAACCAGAGCCAGAGCCGGAGCCAAAGCCAGAGCTGACCTGCAACAAGGTGCACGGTGTGCAGGCAGAGGCGAGACATGCTATTCCGTTGGGGAGAGCGCCGGGCTAACCCAGGACCAATTCCTCGACTTCAACCCCAACCTCTGCTGCGAGAAGCTGTTCGTCGGCCAGTGGGTCTGCCTTGAAGCCACATCCGGGTGTCATGACTGACTTCAATTTGCGCTGCCCCCTGACCCTGGGTCTGTGATGATGCCGAGTCGTGTTTGCCTTTGAATTAATAAGGAAGCACGTCCTCCAATGGTTTCCTTCTCTGTTATATATGTTCCCCTCCATGTATGAGGGAGCGAAGTATTTTTTTTTCTCAAATAATATATGAGTGAAGTTTCTAAGCTGCTAGGGTCGGTAGGTTGTCTTTCGCACTGTTTTATTCTGTAGTCATGTGTGTCACTCCGGTCGCCGCAACACATTTCCCAGGAAAAAATTGATTTCGTCGGTTTGGTCTCATGTAGTCATGCATGTGTATATGTGTTCAATCGATATGTTTCGGCGTTTTTCATTTCATCCCTCGTGTTGCTGATCTGAGGAGTTGGTATGCTTTGGACTCTACTAATTCAACCGCCAAATGTCTCCTCGCTCACGGTCACTACACATTTTGATGGTTGTACAAATTTGGATCCCTAATTAATAACCACCAGAAAATATGCCTTATGATGCTACAGATAAATGATACTCTCTCCATTCGAAATTATCATAATTAATGAAGAATCTATTGATAGTTATTTATTATAATATTATTATTTTAATATATAAATTTTGTTAAACTTAAGATGTTTTGACTCTCTAAGAATCTTCTTTATATATATATATATATATATATATATATACTCCCCCTCCCCCGATCAGACCCTCATCACAGTGAAACGAAACAGAGTCTGCATCAAAGACAAGCTCGATAGTGAAATGGAAAAGTCCGCGTTGGCCTACATGTCACCTGCTCCTGGATTGGAACCAAAGCAAGCGTCAAAGCCAATCAGGCCATAAGTGTCGTGTGGCCAGTCATGGACCCGCTGCTCCTGGTGAATGAGGACCACCCTGACGGAGGTGTGGGTGGTGGCCATCATTGCCAAGACGTGCCTGAGCGCCAAACCGAGACATCGCCTCTTGGCGCGCCCTGGAGAGCTTGTTTCGCGTGGTGCACTAGGGCTCCTTCCGGTCCAACTCGATGCGGTGGCAACTATGGAGCGTGTCATCGTGGAGCTCTTGGCAATCACCTGGCGGAGCCTGGACGTACGCCGTGGCAATGGACCGGCGACACTTTCAGAGGTGTAAGTAAGTGCAACGGAGGCGACGCATTGTTCATGTTCTCATTCAAGAGAGCTGTGGTGATGGACGAAGTGCCGCAGCTGGCTGTGACACTTGACGAGGACGACATTCTTTTATATATGAGAAGAAGGGTGGTGTTCTTGATTCTTGCTCCCCGTGTAATATGATGTCGTCCCATGTGTGTAAAATTTGTTGCGTCCATCCGTACGTGTTTCAACGTGACAAAAAAAATTATCACTAAGTTAATTTGATTACACATTCCATATGTAACGTGGACTCATATGATCCATGTTAATATGAGTTGAACAACTCACATATGTCCAACAATGATATAATATCTTATTCCAATAGAGTTCCGTTACAACGTATGCATGGGCACATACAGAGCAGATTAATGATGCGGCAGCGAGCGGAGCCATGGAAGCAACAGAGGGGCCAGACTGAGGACGGAGGACTGGAGGTGGCATGGAAAAAGCTGGTGGGAGAGGGATCTGGTTTTCACGGTTTTGTGAGCACTTGCTAGCGCGGCAGGGTCGTCGTTTGCGACTGGGAACTGGGGCTGCTTCTGCTGAACTGGCTGAGGCCGTAGATATAACCAATGTGTTGACCGGCACGGAGCAGTCATATATAATCGCCACGTCCAACGTAGGCATAGGCCAGTTACAGGCGGATGGCCTGGCCGTGCTTCAATTTATTCACGGTCGAAGCTGTACTATACTAATCTCATTCCCTTATTAAAAAATAGAGTATTCCAAATGAGCTCCATTGCAATCATAAACACCCCGTTCAGATTCACTTTGCTGGTATTCCAAATGAGCTGCATTGCAACCATAAACACCAACTTCGGATTCACTTGCTGGTCCAGGGCCAAATTGTCATGGGAGACGCCGGCTAAAAATGCGCTGCGACGACATGTCCATAGCAGCGTCACCAATTCACCCGTCCGTCGATTCGTCACGTAGTACTATATACATCTTATCAGCTACTGCATTCACCGAGCTATAAGAAGGCGGAAAGCATGCTCTTTGTGACACCAAATTAAACCAACCAAGCAATTAAGCACATAGCTTGAGCTCAGTTCTTCTACACAAAATCTATCTGCTTGCACAGTTGAAGCGGAAGAACTCGCAATGGCGAACCACCGCGCCACCGCCGCCCTCCTCCTGCTTGCGTCCCTCTTCGTGGCGGTCGCCATCTCAAGGGCCGACGCGAGGCTCACCATGCGTCCCAACAAGATGGCGACGCTTGGTCACAACGCACATGGACGAGGTTTGCGGCTACATACCCGTCGTCGACATGAAATGCATCTGTGCGTCGTTGTCTGACCATATGATGAGCGTGTGTGCTCAATGAATGAAATGTTGCAGGTTACATAGCGGATGCTGTGGCGTCACGTCAGCCGGAGCCGACCTGCGATGATTGTGAGCAGCCAAAGCCAGAGCCAGAGCCAAAGCCGGAGCCAAAGCCAGACCCAGAGCCAGAACCGGAGCCAAAGCCGAAGCCGGAGCCGGAGCCAGAGCCAAAGTCGGAGCTGACCTGTAACAAGGTGCATGGGGTGCAGGCGGGCGAGACGTGCTGTTCCATCGGCGAAGGCGCGGGGCTGACCCAGGACCAGTTCCTCGGCTTCAACCCCAACCTCTGCTGCGATAAGGTGTTCGTCGGCCAGTGGGTTTGTCTTGAAGCCACATCCGGTTGTCATGACTAACTTTAATTTGTGCTGCCCCATGGACCCTGGGTCTGTGACAATGCCAAGTAGTGCTTTGTCTTTGAATAAGGAAGCACGTCTTATGATGGTTTCGTTCTCCATTATATTCCCCTCCATGTATGAGGGAGCGAAGTATTTTTTTCTCTAATAATGTATGAGAGAAGTTGCTAAGCAGCTAGGGTCGGTTGACTATTGCACTTATTCTTTAGTCATGCTTGTCATTCTGTCCCCGCAACACATTTTCCATGAAAAAATTGTTTTCGTCAGTTTGGTCTCATGTAGTGTATATGTGTTCGATCGATATGTACCGTGCGTTCTTCGTTTTGTCCATTATGTTGCTGATGCGAGGTGTTGGTATGCTTTGGACTCTGCTAATTCAACCGCCACCAGCCTAAAACATCTTCTCGTAGTCACCACACATTTTGATGGTTCTACCAATTTGGATCCCTAATTAATATCCATGAGAAAATATATCATATTTTCCATCATGACGTCTCTCTGGAGGTCGTTCTTCGTACTCTCGGATGTTGCCAAAGTACTTTAAGTACAGTTTACTGCGGTACTTGTGACCTTCCTTTAAGAAACAACGATTCCCGATGTAAACACTCTTCTTGGATCCATCTAGGAACACCCACCTAGTATTATCCAGACAGACTAAGCATCCCATCTTGCCTTTGAACTGTCCAGACAAGGCAAACAACGCAGGGTGATCGTTGATAGTCACAATTATTATTGCCCTTAATGTGAAGGTCTCGTGTCGTAACGCATCATACATCAGCTCCCCAGTCCTCCACAGTTTCTCGAATTCTTGCATCACAAATCCCATAGTAAGGGCGGCTGGGTCAACAACAGCCCTTACAAATGCAACCATTTGTAAGGGCGGCTCGTGTTACCAGCCGCCCTTACTGTGGTATTTGTAAGGGCGGCTCGTGATCAAGAAGCCAGGTGCTAATGGAAAATCCACTGTAAGGGCGGTTACATCACCAGCCGCCCTTACAGTGGAAGTACCCTGGCTCTTACAAACCAATTCTGTAGTAGTGTAAAGATGTTGGATTCACTCACCTGCGCTGGCCACGCCAAATCTTTCGGTTAATGGAGAGAGCCAGGCAAATAAAAAGGTGCCCGACCACAGTGTATCGATAGCAGGGAGCCTCGATAAACGCCGGCCCACATCTACTCCTCATGCCACCAAGAGTGTTAGGGTTATGTGCTCACGGTATATATATTATAAACTCGTTATCAGACCTAGATGGGCTGTCTGGGCCTTATATTTACGGAGGCGGGCCATATATGTGACCGTCTCGGTTAATAGGCATTAGCCATGGCGGTTATCTTATAGTGTCTGAGGCGGTTGCTTGGCCTGCAGTCTGGCCATGATTAACCGAGGCAGGCCGCCAGCCCAATCGCCTCAGAGGGCTTTTTCAAAACGTCTCAGTTAAGGTTTTTTTTGTAGTAGTGTCCGCTCGCTGAAATGCTATGGCTTCAGGGCATGCAGGTGGAGGAGAGGTGAGCAGAGGTGCAAGGTGAGGAGGAGGGGGAGAGTTTTCTGGCAACACTATTGCCACACTTTGAAAGGCATGGCAAGAAGAAGAGGAGACGTGCAGAGTCCAAGCAACGGGGACAGGGGCCAAAAAAGAGAGAAGGGAATTAGTGGTGGGTCATGGCTGAGCCGAATGAATGGGCTCCCAAGCCAAGAAATTGTAATGAGTGGCACAGATTTCGCAGTGGCCCAAGCCTGATCGGAGGAAAGAGATTTGGAAAGCCCACCAAAGGAATTAAACTCTGGGATTTGGCACGACATCCTCAACGACTAGCTATTTGGCTAGCTATTCTGACATGAATATAAAAAAAGTAGAAGAAATAGTAGTCACTGGCAATGAGCAAATAGCTTATCTATTTCACATATTCCTATAATCTGAGAGAGTGATATGATCCAATTGTACATATAAAAATAAAATTATATAAAATATTCTTTATTTTTGTCTCTCACTTTGACATAAGCTAGCTACGTAGCTAGCACTATTACATAGCTAGAACTATTTTAGTTCTTTATTCCCTCAATGAAGATGCTGTCTTTGGTGACTCAGGCACAAACAGAAAGAACAGATAACAACGAGTCGATTTGCAGCTAATAAGAACAAAAGAAAGCCGGTCGAAGAATCCTAAGATAGTTCTTCAGAGAAAACAAAGGTAACAGCCATTCGTTACAAATTTGACCACGTTACCCTGAGCTTCCCACTAAACTCTAGAAATAGACAAAAGGCTAAACAATTAATAACATAAAGAAATTACAGTCGCACATCAAAGCAGTCACTATATATCGTCATCTTCATTGTCAGGAATCTGTAGCTTGGGATCTGGGTTCAGAGCACGAAGTGGTTGACTGTCAGCACCCCTCATCCAGGAGACCCTGCAGCAGCCCCCAAGCCCAGGAAGTCGACAAGGCCCAAGTCCAAGAGCGTCCGCCTCGCTGGCCCCGAATGGGCTTGTAACGCATGCTGTGCGCGGCCCAGCAAGTGAGATACAAATAGCGTAGCTTCCCCTGAAGTGGGCATGTTTTTGTAACCCTAAGTATTTCCCTTTACATTCGTTACTTTTACTCTGTAAGGAACCGGCGCCGCCGGCAGCTACTCTTGGTTAAGCTTCCGATTCAATACCATCGGCGCCGCCGACAGTGGTATCAAAGCCTACGATCTCCGGCCGCTTCCAGCGCTGGAGCCCCATCCCGCGTCCCACCCCCACTACACTCGCCTCCAGCGAAACAGGGGTGCCATGGATCCGGTGGTTCGACAGATGTTCGACGAGTTGCTCGAGCGCTTCGATGCTGTGCGCACCGAGCTCGACGGCTTCGGGTCTCGCCTCGATCAGCGCTTCGCCGATTCGGAGGCAGTCCGCACTCAGCGTGCTGCTGTTGTCGACGGCCGCCTCGAATCCCTGGAGCGCTTCGCCTCCGACCAGTACACCGCCGCCATCGTCGCCGACAACTGGGGCGGCCACTTCTCCGAGCGCGTCGCCGACCTGGAGGAGCGCGTTCGCAACCTCGAGCTGGTCCGCTACGTCGAGATCCAGGATGAGCGCGACGAGCGCGTTGCGGTGCTCGAGACGGCGAACGAAGCGATTGAAGCCTGGCGTCCACGGATCGAGAGCTCCCTCTTCACCGTCCGCTCCGAGGTGGATCGCCTCGCCAGGCTCTGGGACGGATCTGCCGCTGCGCCAACCAACGGCCATCCTCGGCCGGCGGCGCAGCATGAGTTGGTCGCCGGGCGCGCCTCTGCCGGATCTCCGACCGACTGGCCCAGGGGGCACGGCGCGAGTTCGACTACACGGGAGTCGGGGCATGGACCGATCGTGGCCATGGCCCCGTTCCCGGCCAATGGTACGTCACCTGTTACCTATCCTCCAGATCCCCATCTGATGCATACCCATCACCATCCCCCTCCCCCGTACCCTCCACCACCGCCGCCAGCAAATCCTCCTCCACCCTATTTCCAGCCACCACCGCAACCCCAGCCACTCTACCTACCTCCCCCAAGCTCTGCTCCTTCGTTTTATCCACCAATCCTACAATCCCAACCCCTCTTCAATTTCCATCCACCCCCACAGCCATATCCTCCCAACCATTCCCTCGGTCAACTTCCCAAGATGTTGTTCCCTCAATTCGATGGGGATAACCCGAAGCTTTGGCTCTCACGTGCTCGTTCACATTTTGAGATGTACTCTGTTCACCCCTCAGTCTGGGTTCGGGTTGCCACACACCACTTTACCCACGCTGCTGCTCGTTGGCTCCAATCTGTGGAGGCTGAGGTTCGGAACATCTCTTGGGAGTCCTTTTCGTCGCTCATCCTCGAGCGATTCAGCCGCGATCAGCACGAGTTGCTGTTACGCCAGCTCTTTCATATCAAACACTCCACCTCGGTTTCAGACTACATTGAGAAATTCACAGACCTTTACGAGCAGCTCAAAGCCTATAACCCCAACCCTGACAAGCTTTACTTCACCACTCGATTTATTGATGGGTTGCGTCCGGACATTCGTTCTGTTGTTTTGGTTGCTCGTCCACAAGACCTCGATTCTGCCTGCTCCATTGCGTTGTTGCAGGAAGAAGCCCTGGACCCTGGTCCACGACGGGAGTACAAGCGTTCTGAGGGCTCCGTGTTTGCTCGTCACGCAACGATCAAGGGGGCGCTTCCTCTACCACCCCCTCCTCGACAAAATCCTGACCCGCCACCCGCTGGTCGCCCGGGCGAGAACAAGGTGCTGCATCCCCGAGCTTCGCCGGTCGAAGACAGGCTCTCGTCCCTTCGCGCGTACCGCAAGGCGTGCGGCTTATGTGTCCGTTGCGGTGAGAAGTGGACACCGGGACACCGATGTGCTGCCGTTCCCCAGCTTCACGCTCTCCAGGAGGTTTGGGACCTCTGTCAGAGTGAATTCGTCGAAGAAGGTGAGACCTCTGAACCAGTTGAGCATGAATCAGGGCAGTTGAACTTGTTGTTGTCCTCTGCGGCAGTTTCAGCTGGGGACTCCTTGCGCACTATGCAGTTCTTGGGGTATATTGGTGGTCGCCCAGTTTCATTGCTAGTTGACTCTGGCAGCAGCCACTCCTTTCTTCATTCTGAGATCGCCAGCAGTCTATCTGGGTCTAGGAAGCTGAGTTCTCCTTTGTCAGTTCGTGTTGCTGATGGGTCTGTCATTCAGTGTTCTTCAGAGCTGCCGGATGTTGAGTGGTCAGTGCAGGGCTATCGTTTTCACTCTACCCTGAGGGTCTTACCCCTTGGCTGTTACGACATGATCATAGGGATGGACTGGCTTGAAGCATTTTCTCCAATGAAAGTTCATTGGCTTGAGAAATGGATGTCAATTCCATATGGCAATACTAATGTTTTGCTACACGGCCAGCAGTCTGTGGGTGGTCCACCTGTGTTGTGTCAGCTCTTTCAGTTGGCAGAACTTGCTGTTGGTCAGTCAGCTCCAGTTCTGCCAGCCCCGGTCCAGGATCTGTCCGAGCCGTCCGAGTTGCCTCCGCGTCGCGCTTGCGACCATACTATTCCACTGGTCCCGGGCGCCTCTCCTGTGGCTATCAGACAGTACCGCTATGCCCCTAAGCTCAAAGATGAAATTGAACAGCAAGTCTCGGACATGTTGCAGTCCGGCATGATTCGGCCCAGTACAAGTCCCTTTTCCTCCCCAGTGCTCCTCGTACGCAAAAAGGACGGCTCCTGGAGGTTCTGTGTTGACTACAGGATGCTGAACGCCCTCACTATCAAGGCCAAGTTCCCAATCCCAGTGGTGGATGAGTTATTGGATGAGCTCGCTAATGCTCGCTGGTTTTCTTGTTTGGACCTACGGGCCGGATTCAACCAGATACGGCTTGCTGAAGGTGAAGAGTACAAAACAGCCTTCCAAACACATTGGGGGCAGTTTGAATTCAATGTCATGTCCTTCGGATTGACTGGAGCTCCAAATTCTTTTCAAGGCGCCATGAACAGTACTCTTAAACCGGTGCTCCGGAGGTGTGCCCTGGTATTCTTTGATGACATATTAGTATATAGCCCTACTCTGGTGGCTCATATTGACCATCTCCGTCAAGTCCTGCAACTTCTGTCCAATGACCAGTGGCGCCTCAAGCGCAGTAAATGCCGCTTCGCTCAGACTTCCATCAGCTACCTCGGACATGTCATCAGTTCCGCAGGGGTCGCGACTGATCCCAGCAAGATTTCAGATGTTCAAAATTGGCCAGTTCCCCAGGATCTCAAACAGCTCCGCAGTTTCTTAGGGCTTGCTGGTTACTATAGGAAGTTTGTGCAGAATTTTGCAGTCATCGCGAGGCCGTTGACTGATCTTCTCAAGAAAGGCACCCTGTTCGTTTGGTCTTCTTCTCACTCTAGTGCCTTTGACGCACTGAAAGCTGCACTGGTTTCTGCTCCGGTCCTCGCCCTTCCGGACTTCTCCAAACCATTCCAGATTCAGACCGACGCTTGTGACACAGGAGTTGGCGCGGTTCTAATGCAAGATAATCACCCGTTGGCGTTTGTCAGCAAGGCTTTGGGTCCTCGGTCTCGTGGGCTATCCACTTATGAAAAGGAATACCTGGCAATATTGGTGGCTGTTGATCAGTGGCGCTCCTACCTTCAGCACGCCGAGTTCACCATTTTCACGGACCAACGAAGCCTGATGCATATATCCGACCAGCGACTTCATACACCGTGGCAGATGAAGATGTACACTAAGCTGATTGGCCTTCAGTACCGCGTTGTTTATAAACCTGGCACGTCAAATGCTGCAGCCGATGCTCTCTCTCGCCACCCATCACCGTCTGGTCACTTGCTTGCAATCTCCTCTGCAGTTCCGGACTGGCTCGCCGAGGTCGCGGCGGGATACTCTTCTGACCCGGCAGCAACAAGGCTAATTCAGGAGCTCTCACTGAACCCCAGTGCTCATCCACCATTCTCGTTACATTCTGGTGTTCTCCGTCACAAGGGTCGCATCTGGTTGGGTCAGAACGCTCCAGTTCAGCTGAAAGTCATTGAAGCGCTGCATAACAGCGCCGTGGGTGGCCATTCAGGTTTTCCAGTCACGTTCGGTCGCATCAAACAGCTGTTCTACTGGCCGGGAATGAAGTCTGCCGTCCGGTCCTTTGTCGCTTCTTGTTCGGTGTGTCAGCAGGCAAAGTCCGACCACTCCAAGTATCCCGGCTTATTGCTGCCTCTTCCAGTACCAACAGAATCTTGGCAGGTAATCTCCATGGATTTCATTGAAGGTTTACCTACCTCTGGCCATGCTAACTGCATTTTAGTGGTGGTTGATAAGTTCAGCAAATTCGCCCATTTTGTTCCTCTTCATCATCTGTTCACTGCTGCTAAGGTTGCTCAGTCCTTTCTGGATTCTGTTTA
Source organism: Sorghum bicolor (assembly GCF_000003195.3). Taxonomy (NCBI): domain Eukaryota; kingdom Viridiplantae; phylum Streptophyta; class Magnoliopsida; order Poales; family Poaceae; genus Sorghum; species Sorghum bicolor. Next base: position 68,274,773 of record NC_012874.2, on the reverse strand, counting down.
CCGCCTCCACGGCATGCCATCTCACATTATTTCAGACCGCGATCCGATTTTCACAAGCTTGTTTTGGAAGGAGCTATTTAAGTTGGCACAAGTTGAGCTTTGCATGTCTTCGGCCTATCATCCTCAATCGGATGGCCAGACGGAAAGGGTGAATCAGTGCCTCGAGACTTATCTGCGATGTTTTGTGCACTCTTGCCCGCGCTCATGGCTGAAGTGGCTGACTCTTGCTGAATATTGGTACAATACTTGTCATCATTCGGCGCTGGGCAAGTCCCCCTTCGAGGTATTGTACGGTCGCCTTCCCCGTCACTTTGGAATTACTGACATTTCTGTGTCCCCTGTGCCGGATGTGGCTTCTAAATTGGCTGAGCGCAACACCATGCTCGCTGCTGTGCGTCAACACCTCCTTCGTGCTCAGCAACGAATGAAGGCTCATGCTGACAAGCGACGGTCCGAACGTTCCTTCAGTGTGGGCGACTTCGTCTACCTCCGCCTGCAGCCCTATGTTCAGTCGTCGTTGGCACCACGCGCCCACCACAAGCTGTGCTTCAAGTTCTTCGGGCCTTACGAGATCATTGAGAAGATCAATCCCGTTGCTTACAAGCTAAAGCTGCCGGAAGAGTCTTCTATCCACCCGGTATTCCATGTCTCCATGCTCAAGCCAGCTTCAGCGCGGCCTTCGTCGGTGTCTGCCACTCTACCGGATACCGATGACTCCATCCAAGTGCCCGAGAAGATTTTGCAACGCCGCCTGCATCACCAAGGTGCTCGTGTCGTTCCACAGTTACTGGTCAAGTGGTCCGGCATGGAAGATAGTCTGGCCACCTGGGAAGACGAAGTCGCTCTGCTCCAACGCTTTCCAGGTGCGCCGGCATGGGGACATGCCGCCTCCCAAGGAGGGGGGGATGTCAGCACCCCTCATCCAGGAGACCCTGCAGCAGCCCCCAAGCCCAGGAAGTCGACAAGGCCCAAGTCCAAGAGCGTCCGCCTCGCTGGCCCCGAATGGGCTTGTAACGCATGCTGTGCGCGGCCCAGCAAGTGAGATACAAATAGCGTAGCTTCCCCTGAAGTGGGCATGTTTTTGTAACCCTAAGTATTTCCCTTTACATTCGTTACTTTTACTCTGTAAGGAACCGGCGCCGCCGGCAGCTACTCTTGGTTAAGCTTCCGATTCAATACCATCGGCGCCGCCGACATTGACAAAGTCCGCAACTCGTCAACATGTTGCGAGGTCAATATCCTTGCTTTAGTTTGCAAATTGTGAAGTTTCTAAACAATCTTTTCCACAGTGGGCTTCTTGGCTCCTTGTGTGAGCACCTTTCAGGAACTTTACTCGAAGAATCCATGCATGAAGCTCTGCGTGAAGTTAAAGGTCCATACATTGCCTACACCCAAAAGTGGTTTGGAGCCAAATCCTGGAAATAGCGAAGGGAGAAAGCACAGTAAAGGCCATGATATAAGTTATATTTTTAGAAACTTTATATTTTTAGACATTTGTCAGACATTTGTGTTTTTTATTATGGATTTTTAAAATTTTTATATAGGTTATATTTTTAGATTAACCATGAGAAATACTTCCATATATAATATATAGTTTCTATGTTGTCAAACTTTAGCAATTTTTTAAAGTCGATAGTCGAAGATTGTAACATTTGACTTAGAACAAAGCTAACATAACATGTAAAATCAAACGAGGGCACCCAACCATTCATGCCATTACTGATTGCTAATGTTACAGGTACAACACTTTTACCCAATGTGGGTAGAAAGTTTGAAGCGGGGCAATTGCCAATTCTGTGTGTACTCTTTTTCTGTTTTCTGAGAGGAAATTCTGTGTGAACCTAGTCAGATATTGTGGGAGCTTAAATCATTTGGGCACAGAGATTGGACCTTCGTGTCCCAATTAGAAAATTCGTTGACTTACAAGCTGGGCCCTTCATGGGCTGTGGCCGCCGCGCTGGCAGGCTGAGCCGACTTCGCATGGGAAGCACATTTGCGGGCTGAGGTAGCTCCATGTGCGGATAGCAGGTCCTTCGTGAGCCGCCACTAAGGATGAAAACGGTACGGATATTTTTCGATCGTATTTGAGACCGAATTCGTTTTGAGGGATTTAGACATGTCCGTATTCGAGTCCGAATATTCAACATCCGATACTGTATCCGTATCCGAATACTTAATTCACATATTTATAATGTCGACATCTAATCCAATCTTATCCGACATGGTTAACATTATCCGTATTCGTATTCGAATATGAATCCGATGAGAAATATGAAAACAAATATGATATCGGTGATATCCGTCCGTATCCAATCCGTTTTCATCCCTAGCCGCCACTATCAATCTCCGTGCAAAGGAACCTTATGTCCCAAGTGTGCACTACTGTACTAATTACGAATAAAGAATTTGGATTAGTACACAGAACTTTTTAATACTCATGTAACATATAAGATTTTGAATCATGAAAGAGTACACGGCTAGTTAAAACTTTTTTTTAATCATGACACGTACGACTAGTTAAGATCCAAACACTAGACAGGATCCTGAGATGGCCTTATCATCAGGCAGCACTAATGTTTCCTGATCGAACCTGGAGTTATCTGAGGTCCGCAGCAATATTCTTTAGCGCGATAGGGTGCAGAGTTCAATATACGTCAGACGGCGTGCTGGTGGTACGGTGATATATGCATGTGTTATTCGGAGGCAAACAATGTCCAAGAAAAAGAAAGTATAACCATGATATATATACTCAGGATCCAACCAATTAGCTTCCTTTGGCAGAACATAATTCTTAATTACAGCTCAGTCGTCGTCCTCGTCCTCATCCGCGTGCTCGTAAATCTGCAGAGCGGAAATCCAGTATTCCGTTTGAAGGGAGGTAGTAATTGGACAAAAAATTGGTAAAATGTATACATAGAACCGAATAAATGTTTCCATGCATGTTTGATGTTTCTGCACCTTTCATACACGTATGCTATAATATGTTTTTCATTACTTCAACAACATAACGGCTCGGTGACCCAGGCAGCCACCAACCCAACGAAACCCTAGCGGGGCGCCTTTGGCGGCCACCCGCCACCCACTTTTGCTGCTGCCGGCCTCCCTCCCAGCACCAACAACCCCCTCCACCACCCTCCCTCCCGTCCCCACTCCCCTCACCACCCTGCAAGCTCCGCCATCACCAGGGTGTCGCCACCACCGCTATAATTGTGGCCACGTAGAGTTGTGGCTGCCAGCAATGGTGCCCGCCTCCGGAAATGATGAAGACAGGAGGACCTAGTGTGCTGGCAGCCCCTGTGTAGGTGGACCCACGCTCGCCTTTGATGTCATGCCACCAAGGACGCCGGCACCGCCCATGGAGGCAAGGATGAAAACAGTCGGAAACGGTCGAAAACGGAATTACAATGTAGAAAACGAATGCGGTCGGTACGGAATATTTCTATATTTTAGCAATTAAAGAGTATAAAAAATAAACAAAAATGGTTGTGAAACCAACTGAAACTGACAAAGTTTTATGTTTAACAAAATTTGAAAACGGTTTTATAATATAGAAAACGATATCATAATGTAGAAAACGAAAGCGGTCGGTACGGAATATTTCCGTTCCGTTTTCATCCTTACATGGAGGCGACTATAGACCCCACACTGATAGGCCCCAAATGGGAGGATCCACGGTTGCTGATGCCTCGGCCACGGCTACGGCTACCTAGAGCTTCATATGCCGTGCCCCAAATGTTGTAGTCAAATCCACTTCTGGCATCGGGGTCATATGCCGCGGCCACGGCTACCTAGAGCTTCAGTCTGGTTCACCTCACGACAGATGTTGGCCTTCCCACTACAACGCCAGGGAATACCCAAACCGTGGACCACAATGCCTCCTTCAAGCAGTACTGGCTCGATAACTTCACCAAGAAAGTGGTGCGTAAGAGGGCACCCCTGCTAATTCGTGAGCCACCAAAGCCGTCGCCTGCAAAGGCTATGCTGTCGCTGCGGAGCTAGCGTCTAGCAGCTCAAAGCCTCTCCCGGGTGCTTGCTTCTAAGCGAGGTGAGATTCTAATCATGCAGTGTTTGGGTTTGGTTACGGTTCTGTCATCGCCGAGTGAATCATCGATGACGACCTACAAGGCTGAGTCAAGCACTTACATTGTGAAAGCGCTACAAGTGCTCTTCCAGTACAGTAGGAAGGAGTCGCGTCGACCGCAACAAAAGCACAAGACTCTTCCTAGGCTGTGCTGCTGGTCTTATCTTGGTTGTCTACCATTTCTATAATATTGAAATTTTTTTCTATTTACTAGTTTGGTCCAGCCCACTGCTGTAATCCTGTAGAGACCTCATAGAGTGCTCACTATAGAAGCGTGTTGCTTGTTTCAAACTTTTCTATCTTAATACAAAGGTGAGCAAATTTGTTGCCTATTCGAGAAAATATTACACTTCAACTTAATTTAGTATTCTCGTTTTCCTTGCACAAATTAAATAAATAAATAATTAACACATATGTCTTCTTTGGAATATTTAATTTGTCTTGTACTACTAGTCTGTTTTAACAGAAAGAAACTGATTGCAAGATGCTATTTAAGCTTGTAGCTAAATAATGTGGCGAGAGAGGCGAACAGAAATTTCATAACTTGTTTCCCTCCTGCTGCAAATTTGTTCTAGTATTTCTATATAACAAGTAAATGGAATATTGTTGCATAAATGTATACTATAATACCCAAAGATAATTAACGTGCCACACACAAACAGCAAGTGGATATGTAGCTACACAACGAAGGACTTGAACGCTGAAATCTTATGTTACTATTGTTAACTAGACCCTAACTTTATCAAAAATAAGCCCCCTAACTTTACAACTAAATTATACACCTCTTCTATTATCAAAGATAGTTTTAAATACCCTCTACTATTGTAAAAGATAACGCAAAAGTCATAAAGCTGACGAGGTAACCCGAGGCGGATGTGGTTCTAGCTAGGTGTCTGAAAGGCAATAGATCCGACCCCAGGTTGCTCCCTTGCGCCGAATGGACCAGGAAGGACTGCCAGTCGATGGGGCGACAAGATCTCTAAAATGATAGGGACAAATCGAGGCAGCCGGGGGAGCAGGATGGGCACCCGCCACAGGATGGCGGCCCGTTGACGCATACTCCACTAGTACAGAGAGATACTATACAGGCGGTGGGTGCAGGCAGGCGGCGGTGTGGACAACGTCAGATACTCAGATTCATTGGGCGACAAGGTCACTGATTATGCTGTGTAAAATGACTGCTTGTACCATTGAAGACTTGACAATAAACACTAATATGAATATTTACTTCTTAGATTCAGGGCGTGCAAGACACGGATTGATGGACTAGTTAGATAAAAGTGCAGTTCAGCATTGAAATCACTTACGTTTATGTGGGCGAGCTTTGTCTTGTTCTCTTCTGATTCACACCACTCCTTCAGTTGCTGGTTGTTCCTAATATGTAGCTTTTGAAGCTTGGTGAGGTGCTGTATACATGGAGGCAACGATTTGATGCTCTTACATCCTGAGATGACAAGGCTTTTTAGAGAGGAGAGCTCATCCAGCCATTCAGGCAGAGCTGATATGCCGTCGCACCATTCCAGCTCCAGCATCTCAAGGGAAGCAAGGCGCCGCATGCTTTCCGGCACGCTCGTCAGTTCATATCCAGAGATTCGCAGCTCTCGGAGTAGAGGGAAGTGGTGAAATAACCTTATGCTCTCGGAGCCTATTTCCAAATCCAATTTGACAGCTCGACTAGGGGCACAGTGATGACATACCCTTATGCTCTTGCAGGAGTGGCCCGATTCAATCAAATCCAATTTGATAGCACGACTAGACGAAGAGCAGTGATGACTGGTTTTGTCTACCTCCTCGATTGAAGATATAACTTGGTCGCTGCTATATATAATGCACTCATGAAATGTTGGTGGGCATGGCTTCAACCTCAACCTTGGACAATATTGTATCGTTAGACTGTCTAGGACTGGGAACATGAACTCTTCGACACCATCCTCAACAGAGTATGTTGTGTTCCACTCCTCCAAGCCTTCCATTTTTTCAATGAAGAAGTTTGACAGTCGACGGAATGCTCCTTTGCCACCACAGAATTCCCTGTCTATTTTTTTAATGCTTGATAATTTAGAGAGACTCAGAATTTCTAGGTTTGGCAACTGTCCAAGTGGTGGCAGGTTGGAACACATAGGCAGCTTCTCCAGGAACATACAGGTAAGATTTGTGAGATGATGAGAAATGCCCATGAACCAGACTGGTAAGCTTGTACTGCTGTAACCTTCGAGATGCATGTCATTAAGTCCTCTTGGTGGCATTAGTTGTTCCAACAAATCCTTGTCCTCTAGAAGCCGAACTGCATCCACTGTCCAAGTTAATGTTAACTTCGAGAGAATTTGTTTGTCCAACAACTTAACTTTATTTGCTTCTTCTAGATACCTTACGTTCTCAAGAGAACGTATTCTTAAATCACTGGCATCGACACGCTCGAGCAGATGAAGATTACTGCAACCACTGACATCATCAGCACGAACCCTGAAGAATGGAAGTGTTTGTGAAAAGTGCACTAGGGAACTGGCATGATCGATTAGTTCAGGCGAGCACATGTTCAGCCATAAATACTTCAGCCCAAGAGCACCTATACTCTCTGGTAGGGACTTAAGCCCAAAACAATAAGAAAGATCCAGTGTATGCAATCGTTTGAGGTTGCCAATACTTTGTGGTAAACATGGTAAACAATTACCCGAGAGGTCCAGGTGCTCCAGATTCGTAAGGTTACCAATACTTTCTGGTAAAGAGTCGATTAAGCTTAATCTCAAGTACTTGAGTTTGGTGAGGTTTTCCAAAACATCTGATAAATCTTCAAGATCAATACTTCGTAACTGTGACATATCCAGGTGTTGTAGTGTGGTGAGGCCACACAGAGCTCCCAGTGACCCTTTCCGAAAGCCTCTACAGCGTGACAAATCTAGATGCAACAGATTTTGGAGCTTCATCAGTGACTCTGGCAGTTCTCGGATTTTGTCACAGGATGACATGTTTAAATACTTTAAAGCGATGAGGTTACCAATAGCTTCTGGTATCCGATCAAGGAAAAAACAAGATGATAAGTTCAAATATTGGAGTTTTGTGAGGGTACACAACGATTCAGGTATTGCTTTCAGATTGGAGCATCCAGATAACTGAAGATACTGCAAATTCATGAGATTACCAAGAGAGTCTGGCAGTTCCATTATCCCAGCACAATTTGGCATGTCAAGATGAACCATACATTTTAAGTCACCAAATGATTCAGGCAGTTTTGACATACCAGAACAACTGGACAAGCTTAGATATTTCAGACATCCAAGCATGCCAATAGTTTTGGGTAGCTGATCAAGATTACGACAAAATGATAAATTCAAATATTGAAGTTGAGTGAGGCCATACAACGATTCAGGTATTGCTTTCAGATTGGAGCATCCAGATAACTGAAGAAGCTGCAAATTCGTGAGATTACCAAGAGAGTCTGGCAGTTCCGTTATCCCAGTACAACCTGACATGTCAAGGATCACCATACATTTTAAGTCACCAAATGATTCAGGCAGTTTTGATATATTAGAACAACCGGACATGTGTAGATATTTCAGACATCCAAGCTTGCCAATTGATTCTGGCAGTGCAGAAATTTTAGAAGATCCATTTATATTTAGGTACTGCAGTTTTGAGAGCTCGGTGATACACTCAGGGAGACTCTCATTTTGCATTCTTGGAGCAATAAGACACCTCAGCTGCTTCAGTTTGCCAATAGAGGCAGGCAACAATATACCAGAGCATTCACTAAAATTCAAAGTACGCAGGTACTTTGCAAATGAAAATGCACCATTTGGGATATCAAGTGGTTCGCCACTATGTGAGAAACGAAGTGCCCTTATCTTTGAAGGCATATTTGCTAACTTCATTGTCCGGTCACATTTTCTGAGCCATGAATAGCGACAATTTTTGTGGGCACTTGTGTTTCTTGGAGGGGCAACATCAAAAAATATTAGCTCATCAGACATTGTCAATCTTGCCAGATCATGCACCAGGTCATGCATGGTGTAGCACACCACATACTCCTTAGAATTCTGAAATGGCAACATTCATTAGAGATGTCAACTATTCCCTCCGTCCATAAAAAAAATGCAAATATACGTTGTGTATAGGTCAAACTAGTTTAACTTTTATCTAGTTTATAGTGAATAGTAGAATCATCTATGTCCCTAACCAGATTTACTACAAAAATATATTTCATAATCAATTTAATGATACTTATTTTGAATAATAAATTAGTGTATTTTTATATAATTTTTGTCCAACTTTAAATTATTTAACTTCTCAAAAAACAAGAATTGCATTCTTGTGGACAGAGGGAGTAATAACCACTTTTTTGTATAAAAAATTATTGTTCAAATGCATATAAACCATCATGAAAATTTATTAACATTTAAAGTTTCATCACGTAGACATTGATATCCCTCCCCCCGCTGCATAGTCTTTACATTGATCCTCACATAACACTCTATGGAAAAAATATAAATCGAGTTTGTCACAAAAAAATTGTATATGTCTAGCCTTTAACTCGGTAGACTCCAGTTATCATCAACAATAATAAATTGTGATTGGATCTATTTTAATCTTTAAAAACAAATTACCCGCGTATGGTATTATGAAAAATACATAAAGTAACATTATGGAAGTCAATTTAAAATAGCCCCTATGTTTACCTGTGCCATTAGGTGGAAGATAATGCAAAGTGACTTCAAAATTTTGTTTTCTGTTCTCACATATGTTTTCTATAAACAATAAACTAAAACATCCCTTAAATCTACATCTAAGTACTAATAAGCTATTATTATACTCCTTCACATCCAGTTTACAAGGCGTCACTACCAAAATGGTGGACTTCTCCTAGTGTTAGTAGTAAAACACTACTATTAGTCATAGTATATGGGAATCTCCTAGACATTTACTAGGAAAAATTTATACTAAATTTTGAATGCTAAAACACTATGAGAAGCCCACTCTACTAGGAGAAGTGAAAAATTATGGTTGTGCGTGCACTATTGATCAATTCATTGACCAATAATTTTGCCAACAACTTTTAACTATTAATACAAACTTAACATGGTTAGATTTTGGTTTAAATATAGGGATAAAAACCAAATATTTTTTATATTTAGTTGATTTGCAATTTTCATCCATTTGCCAACTCTTTTTCGATCATTAATGGCAAAATAATCATCGAACAGGTCAAAGAAATAAATTTGTCACACAAAAGCTGTTACTAAAATTTATAAATCATGCACATATAATTCAATCGTACAGTCAAAATTAACTTTGAAGTTTTTGTGTGAGTTCAAATTTGAAAATTTCTTTAGTTACTTCATGAAAATGCACTAAAATGAATGCAGAACAATGGTTCCATATATTTCATACTTTGTATGCTGACACAATTAATTGTACAACATTTTATAATCAACTATGGCCAATGCTGATGCCAAAATTGAAGGATATAAAACCTTTGTCAATAGGAATGACAAACAGAACTGAGAAAAGAACTAATGAATTTTTCTCTTTCTTCCAATCATATATGGTTATTCCATTTGAACTTATTACTCGAAATTGCACAGAAAACAGAATTGAAATACTGAAAAAGAAACTAAAATGAGCTAGTTTCTGTCCAAACTGTAGATAATTTCTTAATACGTTCCCTATGAGCTTTTCTGCAAATCAGAGCACCAGCGCTCCTACAATGTGCCCATACGCTCCTAGGTCATGGGTACGCGTTAGTGACACGCAAATTTGTTTCCAGATTAAAGAGGATTAATACAATTTAAAAAATATAAATATGTACTATCAAAGATGCCATACCTTCTTAGGGTGTATGTATGCTACTTTATTTTCTAATACTTATAGTTATCTTCAATCCATCATGCTTTCTTGAACTATTATTTAACGTACTTCTGGGCAAGTATACCACTATATGTATCATTTTTGTTACTACAACTAGAAAGGCGTTAGGGAAAATCTATATAGTGTATATGTTTTGCATGCAACTTGCCTACATCAATACCTGACTATGATGTGCAATAGAAAAAAAAAGAACAAGTACTGTTAAAATTAGTGTTAAGGAAGTTGTATTGTAGCTTACCAAGTGCAACTTTGAAACCTGAAGGAAGGACATTCCTATAAGTTTTTCAATATATTCCTTTCCCTTTGATCGCTCAGTAATAAAATCTAGAGCAATCCACTGTTCGACCAAATCAACCTTAATAATATTATGACCTTTTGGGAATATGGCACAATAGGAAAAGCATATCCTTAGCTGTGGCGACATCCTTTCATAACTTAATGTCAAGGACGGAAGCACATCGTTGTCTTCATAAGATCCATTCCAGATATCACTGTTGTTTATTTTTGTCCATCCAGACAGATCATCTATGGATCGTAGCATGAATCCAATTGCTTGAGTTGCTAATGCCACACCTCCACATTTCTTTGCAATATCCAACCCTATTTTCTCTAGTTGTTCTTGGTTAGATTTAAGTCCAAACCTACTGGATCTCTTAATTATTTCCCAGCATATATCATCTTCCAAAGGCCGTAGCTTGTATGGTTCACTGGTGGAAACTTTCCTTGCAATCTCTTCCTTGCGTGTGGTTATTATGATATCTACCTTACTGCCTTTGATGTGAAGCATCCTTCTCAGTTTATCCAACTCAGTCTTCTTTTCCTCCCATAAGTCATCCAAAACGACCAGAACCTTCTTGCCATGAAGTAGGCGTTCAAGGCATTGGTTTATTACCTGCTGTATACACATATTTTGCTGACCTCCTTCTGGTTGCAGTTGAGAAATTATAGAGCTTCCTATTTTGTTCAGATTAAAATCTTGGGACACATAAACCCATATACGATGGTCATACTTCATGAATTGGGCATCATTGTAAACTAGTTGTGCCAATGTACTCTTTCCCATACCTCCAAGGCCATAGATAGGAACAATGGCTATCTCATCGTTGTTGGTATTAGCAGACAACAGCTTTATGATTTCCTGCTTTTCTCTGTCCCTTCCTATTACTGGTTCTTGAGGCAAATATGACGTAGTTTCTCGTTCGTCATAAGGCTCGTCCTTAGTAGTGCTCTTTCCCCTTATAAAGTTAAAGCTATCAATTTCATTTCTAATTTCCCTCAGTCTTTCCCTCAAAGTCTTCATCGTATTAGCCATGGCAATCTTGTTGTATGCCGCCGGGAGATATGAGAGAATTACTGGCATCTGCAACAATTTTATTTATTTCTCAGTTGGAATGTGGACTAAGCGAAGAGGCATAGAGAAATTAAGTGGACTATAACCTGTTCAAATTACCACAACCTAAAAGAGGAACATGATAGATATGCTTAAAATCCTGCAGTAAAGAAGAATCAAACTATACAGTCCCTAATTCCTTCATATAAAAAATAATATACTAACATACAAAACAAGAAATAGTGCTTTTGGTTGCCTTTTGCTTTAAAATATGCAAGACACATTTGGTTAGCATCACACTACTACAATAAAACTTAACCGAGGTGTTTGGCAAAGAGGCTCGGAGGCGGACGGGCATTTGAACCGCCTCGATTAATGTCTAGGATTAACAGAGGCGATCTTTTTTATTAACCAAAGTGATCATAATCAACCGCCTCACAAAATTGATTTACAAAAGCAGTCAAAATATAAACCGCCTCTTAAAATCTATTAACCGAAGGGGGCATCTGAAGACACCTCCAAAAATGGTCTATTTTTGGAGGTGGTCATTTTAAATTGTCCGCCTCCGCAAATTGATTTACGGAGACGGTTATTTTCCTCACCGTCTTGAAAAATTAGTCCAAGGCCCAAATAAGCCCTGAATGTCCATTACCTTAGTCATATATAAAACAAGCACTTAGCGTTTCGTCCGTCACTTCTGTCCACCTCGCGTAGTCCCTCACTTCTCCCTCGCACTGTTGCGTCTCCTAAGGTGCGCAACTGCGACTTCCTCGCTCCCCTCTCTCCTCTCCCTTGCCTCTGTCACCCTCTTCTCTCCCTCACGGGCACAACTTTGCAGGCTAGGCGCAGCGTGGCGGTGCGGTGCGGGTGCTGGACGCGGTGGGCACTTGCGCGGATAGCCTCAACCAGCTCGCCGCCGACTTTGACAATCAACGCGCTCGGGCCACTCCTTCGCTGAACCAGGGGCATCGGTGTACAATGACATCGCCGGCGCTTGTTGTAGGAGCAGCCAGTGCTCGCAGTCACTCTTCCTCGCTGGTGCTCAGATCCATGGCTGCAGCAGGTAGATCCGGTGGCCGTGGCCCGGATCTAGCCTCCTCCTCCTAGATCTGGCATTCTCCACGTGCAGCGGCGGCTTCGCGCAGATCTGGTGCAGCCCCTATAGCAGAAACGCCTCTTGGCGGGACCACAATCCGGCGATGACGACGACGCAGCCACAATCTGGCGAGTGCTTCTTAGCTGATGACAATGACGACGCTGCCACAATCCGGCGAGCAACAGTGCAGCGGCCCATGGTTGGGCTTGGCGGGACAATGGATGGGCTCACTGGACTTTGTCCATGGGTTTTCTTTTTTTTTTGTTTTTTATTTGATTTACCAAGGCGAACATTTCAACCACATCAGTAATGATTGATTTACTGTGACTTTTGGCCCAAGACAGTTGAGATGCCCACCTTGGTAAATAAAAACTGCCCACGTCAGTTAAGTTTTGTGTCGTAGTGTGAACAGCATAGAACATCACCAGATTGCAATCTTCCTACTCTAAACACTCCCAGAGAATTAATCTTTGCTCGAAATATATACATCTACATGCATGATTTGAAAGGGGTAACGCTTTAACAATTTATATAAAATACATTTCAAATAATCATGCTTAACTATTATTGTAAATAAAGGGGTTTTCGAGAACTAGATATACTACTTCATGTATTTATTTCTTTTAAAATAAAAACCAAGAAAAATAGACCTTGACGATGCACATGTTAATAGAGTGTGTATAACAACGCACCTTGGCAGCAGTTGGTTGGTCCCTAATGTCTTGGTAGTCTTCGAGCATGTCAGAGATGTCCAGGGCGACGTCCTTGAGCCTCTTCAGCCATAGCCGCACCAGTTTCTCCTTGACTGACCGGCTCTCGGCATCCTCCAGCACAGCTGAGATGGTCTCAAGAACATCGTTCATGTCCTCCATGTCGTTGCCAGAGTTCCACAGCAAACTTGCCGGTCCCGCGAGGATGGAGCGCAGCTTATCTTTGGCGACGTCGACGAAAGCAGACGCGAGCGATCCAGCAACTGCTTCCGCCATGGTTAGCTGCAGTGCTCTGTCTGAATGGCTCTCAGGCTCACGGTTTTGTGCAGAGTGGTGTGTGCAGGTGACCTGCCAAGTGAGAACAAGAGTTGAAGTGCCCCAGCACAGCTTTATTCGATCGACGAAGTGGTTTTGTGCCGTCTCCACATGTTGCGCATATTATGGCTTTTCTCCGAGACTTGCTGTTACCAGTCCACTCCCTTTCTCCTCTCCCTCATTTCGTGCCCATTTCATCTCGTTAAGCCAATCGGTACATAAAATTAAAATATTTTTATATCCTAAACCTTTGCTAAACACGAGACGGCTAATACAACAAGATATAAAGTGACTATATGCAATAAATGTAAACAAATAAATAAACACATTTTTATTTATCAGATGCTGCTTCCCTATACTACGTAAAATTACCAAACACACAAAGGTACTGCATATGCTTATACTGTCTTAGAGCAACTCCAACAGCTTTGCTATTCTTATTATGGAGGCCTTTTAGAACTTTTATAGTAGAAAAATAGGCTCCAACAGATGTGCTATTTGGTTTTGTAAAATAGAAAGTTTGCTATCCTTTTTGTTGGCCATATATAGCCAACCACTGGCACTAGCTATCTGATAGCAAGACTGTTGTAAACCTTTTCTTTTTTAAAAAGTTATCTATTTTACAAAATGGCTAAACATTAGAATTTAGCTACTAATTTTAGCCAAGCTCTTGGAGATGCTCTTAGAGGGGTGAAGCCAGAAAAAAATTAGGAGAGACTGAATAAAAGTGCTACATCGACTTAGCTCTACTATAACCTCTCAAAAAAAATATAATAGCTTGAAGTAGTTTTATATTAAAAACAACAATCAAGGATGAAATTCACAAAATATATTATAAAAAGTAAAGGCCTCAGCTCACCCTATCTTATACATGTGTGTTAAAATTTAGAAGAAAAACCTAGAAACTCCACTGGCCCAGCAGCTGTAGGAGCCCCCTAGCCCCACCACTCACTCCGTGCATTAGATTCTACTTTATAAGATTTGTTAATACAGGCAACCAACCAAACCCATTAGTACTGCCATCCGTTTTCCTGTACCCGTAGTGGAAATCAAAGTTGAAAATGAAACCTCTCCGATCCCATCCCATTCAAGATTTCTTAACTTCTCCACTAGCTAAAGCCTATGGCTTGTGCCTGTACGCATTGGCTCGACACGGTTCTACACCTACCACGCATGGAAATGGAGAGAACCTGGGATCGAATGCGCGTGCGCGGCTATTCAGGCCGACCTCACTAATTAACGGACGACCGCTGTGGTCAATCGCCCAACTCCCGTGTTATCAACAAAAAAAATGCCCACCTAGCTCCCGTGACTTTCTTTTGTTTGGAAAAAAAGTATAATTTCTATAACTTTAAATTTTTTGTAAGCAACTTTGCTTTTTTTGAGAGTTGCACAACTATTCTATGGCACTGCTTTCGAACATCTAAGTTCATAGGGGAGTAAAAGCATCTAGACAGCAAACACGTCCGTTCAGACAATGAATGGTGTACCTCGTTGAAGGCTTAAACGACTACTATATCAGGACGGAGGGAATATATAGATTGTGATGTTTATGTGTTATACATGTAATATTATATAATATAGTATATGATGTTAGCATAGTACACATGTGATGTTATATGATATAGTTTGTGATGTTCATGTAAAAAGTAATCGATCAACCTCACCTTTGACAACACCTTTCCTCATAATCACTCCACAAGATGATAGTCCAACATTACTATAGGAATTTTTATGGAGGCAGGCAAAACCAATTTTCCGAGGAGGGCAACCCGTCCATCTCGCATCTAAGGTCATGGTAAATCATCTATTTACCAAGGCAAATCAGTTACCCACCTTCGTAAATAAAATAAAAAAACAACAAGCCCAATCGCAAGCCATCTAGGACTTGGCGTCGAGCCCATCTGCTATTTGCCCTCATTGTGCTCGCACCACCACCTAGATCCGCTGCTAGCAAGGCCTCCCCATCGTGGATCCACAACCGTGGGCCTAGATCCGTTGTTGGGGAGGCCACCACGTTGGATTCATGAGGAGGCTCGTTGTCGGGAGGCGATACCACCGGATCTGGCGCAAGGAGAAGGTGGCGCCACCTGCACCATTGCTAGCCACTGGATCCGTGGTGGAGGCAATGTTGGGCGAGTGCGCAGATCCCTCTGCTCGGCTCGGTCGACCCGATGCTGGACGAGCTTGACACCCTGCTCGCCGCGACCCAAATAGAAGCCGCACGTGCTCCTAACCTCCTATCTCTGAAGGGTCAAGCATTGTTGTGGGATCCTACATCAACGACCTCTCTGGGCATAGCAGAGTCACCCCCGTCGTCACCTGTACAAGGCACACCTATGACGATGGGCACTGTGGCACTGACAGTGGATGACTCGCCTTCTCCTAGGGAGGCCGTGGCACAGTGGCCACGTTCACCGCGGAGGTCATGGTAGTGAGGCAGCCACTCCTCATTAGCTCCCCTTCCCAAGCAAAAGCTACCGCCCAAGCGAACCTTGCCCCTTAAGAGCAGGTGGATTGTTGCTCAGCAAATGGACCACATCCCGGCGTCCAAGCACGGTGAAGTGCTACTCATGAAGAAGATGGGGTTCCTAGAACCTTCAGTGTCGCCTTCCTCTGTGGCCAAGCGTTCGTACGACTCCTACTTCAAGGGCGACCTATCAGCTACAGACATTGAGGCCCTCGACGAGCTGTTACTAGCTTGCAGGGGGGATGTCCGATGACCGAGCTTGCCGGCCTTTGGCCATGGGGCCATAGGCCGCGCGCGTAGGTTAGGTTAATCCCAGGGTTGTCATATTCAAAATGTACCCCCTTCGTGGTTTTGGTCGGGCCGGTAATGGCCACTCTTGTATTTTATTAAAACTTCTACCTTCTTAATACAATGATACACGCAACGCTCTTGCATATTTGAGAAAAAGGGTCAACAAAGGTACACTGAGATATAGGTACAAACATGAGAGTATCACGGAATGTATACTGATGATATGGCCTTAGCAGGCACTGGATCCATGAATTCGTTTAATTTCCTTGACGTGAAGTAAGCTGACGGTGGCCGCAATGTTTCATGTGAATGAGCCATGCCGAGGCGCCGCCGAGGTAGTAAAGATGCACAAAACAAAATGACTTGTGCAGATTCCATTAGCCTTTTCCACACCTGCTGATTTTCAAACTTACATGCTTCTCTTATGCATGATGCCCTTCTTCCTTGTCATGCTACGAATAGGTCACTCTGCAAACACCATTAAACTGCACAGGGCAAATATAGTATGTTGATTAGCTATGGACGGTAATTCAACAAAAAAAACTTATTATGTTTCGCCTAGAAATTTCATTACTTGGGAGTTGGGACATATTATCATCGATATTCTGTTTTCTGTTGACGCACGACTGTCTTCTCTGAAATACTGGTCTTACTCTTCAGCAGCGAAATAAACTTGTATTGTGATTGTTAAATTTAGGCTAACTAACAAATCCATGCAAAGAGACTTGAGCTTATGAACTACGTACACTCTGTGTTTTGTTTCCTCCAGCTGTAATTAATTTTGTCCTACCTTTTCTAGCGTACACAAAAGCTAACAGTACGTGTATATATAGTTGTATAACAAAAAAACATGAAGACTGAAATTAGATATGCTGCAGTTTGTGAGTGAACTTACTTTAACGTTTATTATGTGAGCGAGCTTGGCCTTGTTCTCTTCTGATTCACACCACTCCTTGAGTTCCATGTTGCAACTAAGCTCTAGCTTCTGAAGCTTGCGGAGGTGCTGTATACAAGAAGGCAACGACACGATCCTATAGCATTCTTGGATGTCGAGGCTTTTTAGAGAGGAGAGATCGCCCAGCCATTCAGGTAGCGCTGATATGCGTGAGCACGAAATCAATGTGAGCGACTCAAGTGAAGTGAGTTGCTGCATGCTTTCCGGCAAGCTCGTCATTTTCAGTTCACGTCCTTTGATACGCAGATCTCGGAGGGCAGGGAAGTGGTGAAGTAGCCTCATGCTCGGACAGGGGTCGTGATCTATTTCCAAATCCAATTTGATAGCTCGATCTCGACTAGGAAAGCAGGGACGACTGCTCGGGTCAATGGACTCCATTGAAGATAAAACTTGGTCACTGTAACCTATTTGACACTCACGAAATGTTGGCGGGCATGGCTTGAACCTCAACCTCCGACAGTTAAATATCTTGAGAGTGTCCAGCACAGGGAACATGAACTCCTCCACACCACCCTCAACAGAGTATTCTTAACTTTATTTGCTTCTTCTAGAGAACTTACATTTTCTAGACAACTTAACTTTATTTGCTTCTTCTAGAGAACTTACATTTTCTAGACAACGTATTCTTAACTCACTGACATTGATTCCTTCGAGCAGATGAAAATTGCTGCAACCGTTCACATCATCTGCACGAACTTTGAAGTCCGGCAGTGATTTTGAAAAGTGCACCAGAGAACTGGCCTGATCCACCAGTTCATTGGAGCAGCTGTCCAGCACTAAAGACTTCAGCCCAAGTGCACGTATACTCTCTGGTAGGGACTTAAGGCCCCTACACGCTGTAAGATCCAGTGTCTGCAACCTTTGGAGGTTACCAATACTTGCCGGTAAACATTCTAAACCAACATTCCAAGATAGGTCCAGGTGCTCCAGATTTGTCATGCCACCGATCCAGTGAGAGACAATTCTTCCTATCTTGCGACTGATGATTACCCTACTTAAGCCCAAGTACTTGAGATTGGTGAGGTTTGCCAAAATACCTGACAAATCTTGAAGACCAATTTTCCATGACCGTGACAAATCCAAGTGCTGTAGTGCGGTGAGGTCACGCACACCTCCCAGGTGTTGCAAGCTACTGCAGCGTGACAGATCTAGATGCAATAAATTTTCGAGCTTCATCAGTGTCTCTGGCAGTTCTCTGATTTGTTCACAGCGTGACATGTTAAAACATTGGAGTTGTCTGAGGCCACACAGTGGTTCAGGTATTGCCTTTACACTAGAGCATCCAGATAACTCAAGATGCTGCAAATTCGTGAGCTTTCCAAGTGTGTCTGGCAGTTCTGGTAGACTGGAACATCCAGATAACTGAAGATGCCGCAAATGTGTGAGATTGCCAATAGAGTCTGGCAGTTCTGTTAGCCCAGAACAACCTGACATGTCAAGATGAACCATAGAATTTAAGTCACCAAATGATTCTGGCAGTTCTCTTATCCCAGAACAACCAGACATGTCAAGATGAACCATAGATTTTAAGTCACCAAATGATTCTGGCAGTTCTCTTATCCCAGAACAACCTGACATGTCAAGATGAACCATAGATTTTAAGTCACCAAATGATTCTGGCAGTTCTCTTATCCCAGAACAACCTGACATGTCAAGACGAACCATAGATTTTAAGTCACCAAATGATTTTGGCAGTTCAGATATACCAGAACAGCCTGAGAAACATATATATCTCAGACGCTCAAGCTTGCCAATTGATTCTGGTAGTGCAGAAATTTGAGTAGATCCATTTAAGCTTAGGTACTGCAGTTTAGATAGCTCAGTGATACACTCTGGCAGACTATCATTCTGCATTCTTGGAGCAATAAGACACCTCAGCTGCTTCATTCTGCCAATTGAAGCTGGCAACATTATACCAGAGCATTCACTGAAATCCAGTGTACGCAAGCACTTCGCAAATGAAAACGCACCACTTGGGATATCCAGTAGTCCTCCACTATCTGAGAAACGAAGTGCCCTCAGCTTTGAAGGCATATTTGCCAACTTCATTGTCTGGTCAAATTTTCTGAGCAATGAATAATGACAATATTTGTAGGCATGTTTATTTCTTTGTGGTGCAACATCAAAAACTATCAACTTGTCTGCCATAGTCAATCTTGCCAAGTCATGTACCAGATCATGCATGGTGTATCGCAGCACATGCGCTTGAGAAGTCTGAAACGATAAGACCAAGGCAACATTCATTAGAGACAACAACGAATGTCCACATTTTGTAAACTGAAGAAAAGTTAAATCCTTCAGTGACATGCAAATAAAGTGTCAGTAAACCTTGTTTACTCATGAAAAAGATTAACTACATTTTAATTCTTCATGACATCGACATATTGATACATAAATTATATGAGAATGGAAAGAACGAATTAAGAAAATTGATTATACAAATATAAAGAACAAAAATAGCTCCACTAATACCCTGAACCGCTGCCACTACATCCCAAAATTTTATATGGTTGTTGGATTTACTAATAAATATGCTCATATGTTCTATTGGAAGAAACAGTTTTCTCACCATCCTAGCCTGATAAACATGCGCCCATTAAGACTCGGTGGGCATTGCCGTATGGCTAAAAATACCAAAGAAAGAGGTTTATGTTCACCTGTTAGGGTCTACAAAATAAGAGGCGGGTTGGTACCCAAACCGCACATACCCAATATTAGAGGGCTGCACTGCCATTGTTGGTAACTACTACCGGTAAAGTTGTTTGTGCCCTTGCACGTAAGTCTCATATTAGTGACGTGTTTTAGTTCTGAGTCACTAATTAAGGTGTCTCATTTGTATTCATTTTGCATAGTGATGGCTTCATTCCCATATTCCTTACGCCCTACTAGCCACTATCGCTGCCATATCACTCTACTCTCTATCTTCCATGCTATCACCGCCACCAAAAACGTCAAAATACTTTGCATGCATTCACACACGCTATACACGTCATTGGTATGTTGTTGTCCATAGCAAATAATAAACAAAATGGGTCACTGATCAAATATTAGAGGCTCTTCCCAACTGGAAGCGTCACTGAAAACATGGGCTTGCTGCAAGTGACGTGTTTCAATAACTCCCGTCAACCGAACCCAAAAAAATTAAGAAGTTTGGTCAAATGAGGACTCAAGTCCGTAATCCTCTCTTGTCTCCCCCTGTCTCATCCCCTATCTCTCTTGACCCTCGTCCCCCATACTACGCCGTCCATCACCACCTCCCCACTTCCTCCACCACCGCCACCTCTACGCCGGCGTTGCGACCTCCCATCTTCCTCCTCCACCGCCATTGCCTAATGTGAAAATTGGACATAGTCCATATTATATTATGGTATTGTTGATTATGATGAAATCCAAATCACTAGTTTCCATAGAATGGAGAATTCATATAAATTTATGGCCAAGGGGTTCACGGCGCAATGGCAAAGGCCATTGGTTGGGGGACTCCCACCCAGGGTTCAAATCCTGGGTGCGGCACTTTATTCTGGATTTATTCCAGGATTTTTCGGCGCTATGCATTAAGTGGTAGGCGACGTGCCCGTCGACAACGAGGCGCCTGTGGTGACTTCATGAACTTCAAGATTTGTCGGCTCAGTCCTTCGAAGGTGCTCATATGGGTAGGGTTTGCGTATGTGTGTTCATAGGGGTGTGTGTGTGTTGAGTGTCTACGTTGTACTGTGTAATCTCAAAAAAATATATATAAATTTATGAAAGGTAAATATATATCTAATATGTCACTATTCCCTCTTAGGGAAGCCAGAATTTTATTCTCGCTATTTCCTTATAGTTGTCTTTCATTATAACATGCCATTTGGAACGAGATTAAACATGTACTTCTAGGAAAGTATATTGCCTAGTGTTCTATTTTTTACTACATATAGGAATGTGTAACGGGAAAATCTTTCAAGTTTTTACCATCTATATAGTGTATATGTTATGCATGAAGCATGACAGTATGAATGCATGACATACAATAGGAATCAACATAGAGATAATCATCAAGAAAAAGTAGTGTTAAAGAAGTATTATTTCGTTGCATACCGAGGGCAACTTTGAAACTTGAAGGAAGGACATCCCCAAAAGTTTGTTGATGCATTCCTTTCCTTTCGATTGCTCTATGAAATCTAGAGCATTCCATTGTTGAATCAAATCATCTTCTATGATATTATGGCCTTTCGGGAATATGGCACAATAGGAAAAGCATATTCTTAGCTGTGGTGGCATCCTTTCATAACTTAATTTCAAGGATGGAAGTACATCACTGGCTTCAGACGATCCATTCCAGATATCACTGTTATTTATATCTGTCCATCCAGACAGATCATCTATGGCTCGTAGCATGAATCCAACTGCTTGAGCTGCTAATGCCACACCTCCACATTTTTTTGCAATATTCAATCCTACTTGCTCCATTTTTTCTTGGTTAGATTTAAGTTCAAACTTACTAGATCTCTTAATTATTTCCCAACATTTATCATCTTCCAGACTTTGCAGGTTGTACGGTTTACCGGTGGAAACTTCCATTGCAATCTCTTTCTTGCGTGTGGTTACTATGACATCTACCATACTGCCCTTGACATGAAGCATCATTCTGAGTTTACCCAACTCAGTCATATTTTCCTCCCATAAGTCATCTAGAACAACCAGAACTGTCTTGTCATGAAGTAGTATATCTAGGTTTTGTTTCATCACCTGTTGTGTACCCATATTTTGTTGACCTTTTGTTGGTAGTTGAGAAATTATAGAGCTTCCTATTTTGTTCAAATTGAAATCCTGGGACACATAAACCCATATACGATAATCATACTTCTTGAATTGGGCATCATTGTAAACCAGCTGTGCTAAAGTACTCTTCCCCATACCTCCAAGGCCATAGATAGCAACAATCACTAACTCATCACTGATGGTGTTTGCAGATAACAGGTTTATGATTTCCTGCTTTTCTTCATCCCTCCCTACTGGTTCTTCAGGCAAATATGACGTTGTTTCACGTACATCATAAGGCTGCTCATTATTATTACTACTGCCCTTTTTGAAGTCAAAGATAGCAATTTCTTTTTCAATTTTCCTCAGTTTTTCTCTCAAACTCTTCATCCTATTAGACACAGTAATCTTCTTGTATGCCACTGGGAGACATGAAAGAACTCCTGGCACCTGCAATGCAAGAGTTTGATTTAGTTCTTAGTAGGAGGTACACTAACAAGATGCATCAAACTGGATAAACTTACGATGAATATAACATATTCAATGAACACAAGCTGAAATAAGAACATGCTAGATACTTGAAATCTCTTAATAAAGAGAGGTCAAACTTTAATATTCCTGTCACACAAATTAAGAAATTTTGTTTTTCATAGCATGATTCTGTGAAGGATGAAAAAAAATGTTTTCATCAATAGCCAAGAACATCACTAGGGGACCATTCATACTACATACACTCTTTGTTGGAAAATATAAAATATATGTAAAATAAAGATAATTAAATGTTGTCAAAATTGTTTTTTCATCCTTAAAATGTAAAACAAAGAAAATTGAGCTACTCAAACATTGAGGTAGAACACCACTACGTTGTGCTAAAATAACAAATAGTAAAAACTTTTGTGCTAAAATAACAAAATAAGAACTTCCTTGTTTCTGATAAAAAAAATAAAAATACCAAAAAGATATCATAATATGTAAAATGATATAAGTCTTTATAAATTGTTTTCCATGCCTCTATAGAGCACATGTCATTGCCTGAGTCATGCCTGCCACCATGACTATTTTATCCACTCGATCGCCAGCTAAGCAAGACCCATTTATGTCTCAACCACTTCAAGAACCCTGTAAATAGAGCACTGTCCCTTTACAATGCTTCAATAGCAATGCATAGTAACCATGCCAACTCAATAAGCCAACCACTTTCACAGCGCTCTACCACTAATTTTGATCTAAGCTTCTGGTGGCCCTCCATTAAAAATGATGATATGATGTCGTAAGCATCACCTGGCCCACTGCCCTCTTGCTCCCTCCTAGCATCCTCACTCTCTCATGCCTGCACCATGGTCACTCTACTAGTGGATCAAACTAGCTAGCCATGGTGCTCCACTAACCAAGACAAAACAAGGGGTATGGCTAGCGTCATTTTACGCACCTGCTCTAATTTTTCACCACATGCTCAGCTTCTTCCTGTCCACAACAAACTGGCCTCATATCCCTTAGTCTCTTTCTCTATCTAAACCGTTGCGTCCCCTTATCCTTGAGTTTGACCGCCATGCATGTGTGCAACTGCCAAATCAGACTTAAGGGTCATTGGTAAGGTCCATGGAGGACTTACTTCTATAATCAACCAATGGTCCATGGAACCACCGAGCCAGTCCATGAATCCATGGACCAAAATCATACTATATCTAGCGCATGGTGCCGTGCAACCAGTAGAGATATAAGCAACCAACAGCTTACAACATCGTCCTACTAATCAGTCTCTCATGCTGGAGAAAATGGATTCTACACAAAAAAAAAACTCATGAGTAAGAAAAGGTACACGTAAATCAATTTACAGTCCATCCCTCCCTCAAAATTTCTTAAAAGCATTAATCAAAAGTGCTATTAAATTCTGAAGACCAATTCATGTGTTTCTAGCCACACTCAATATCAAAAGCATTAATCTCTCTCTCTCTCTCTCTCTCTCTCTCTCTCTCTCTCTATATATATATATATATAAGAGGCACAATTTTCGGCAATTTTTTTGGTCCATCTTCCTCTAACTAGCTCCATGAATATGAAAACTATCTTTGTTCGTCTCTCTACAACTTTGTTTTATATATAGCATATGTAGGGTGTTTTGAGATAAGTTAGATAACTAGGAATCCTTTTTTTTTCTCAACAGCGCAGGAGGATAACTAGGAATCCTAATCTAATTCCTCCTATCCTGACTAATATGAATAGGGGTCCGAATCCAAATAGAAAAAAAAAACTTCTATCTACTATTTACGTTTACACATATACATAAATAATACTACACGCCAAATAAAAAGTATGAAGAGTTATCATCATTCACTAATCGCCCGCCCTGCCTGCTGAGTTCGACACCATGTTTGCGGAGTTTGTGTCGCACGCAGCAACCTTCCTCTAAGGAAACCGCCGCAACAAGGCAAAATTTCAGGCTATTTTTTCGTCCAACTCATTCAATTTGGCCCAATTGTCGCGATCCTCGCCGGCGTCAAGGTTGACGCCATGGGCGCTCTTAGTGGATTCACAGAGTGATGCTGTTCGTGGCCAGGCCGGTGCGGAGGTTCAACAAGGGTGTTGTGAGTGTGCTCTAGGATGCGATCGTGGTGTCCCGCAAGGATTATCGCTCTGCAATAGGACACCTTCAGATGTGCACGTGGTTGGGGGATCACCCACGGACCCTCATCGACGATAAGGCGGCCGCTGGCAGGGATCGGCCCAACATCGAGCGCCTTTGTTTGGTGATTTTGGGGAAAAAGATGAGAAAAAGAAATAGAAGAGAAGGAATGGTTCCTGGTGGAAAAGTGCAAGAGAAGAAAAAAAGGTGGGAGGATCTAAATTAAATTCGAGAAACACATGGATTCCAGGTGTAAAACTGCAGCCAATGTTGGACCTGTTTGCATGTTAATGTCCGAAAAATGCCCTCAGCATATGTTTCTTTTCCTAATTACATAGTTCATGGTTCTGAAAATTCACATTAACATAGTTCGGTGACGATTGAGAAGCTCGAGACCGTAAAAAAAACTATTTTCAGCTTTAATAATTTAAATGACATTCTAACTATTTTAGGTTTGACCATATTTATAGAAAAAGTATAAATATTATGACATCAAATTAACATTATTGTGACATGTAGTTGCAGATGGGAGAGAAACACGAACTCTGGATTTGAGCTTTAGTAATCAACTATGAAAGTTGAGGCGCGGAGGAAGGTGATGTGATCATTTGAGTTTCTATTGGCCTAGAGATACTATTGTTTTTTTCGGTTGCAAAGCACGGACATCTTTGCTTGTGTTTAACTTAATTATTAGGAAAAAACTAATAGTATACATTAAAAACAGAGAGAGTAGTATGATAATTAAATTTATACATGCACCTAACTAATACACCTGCAGGCACGTTATAATCTTTGAGACCATATCTGATCAAATGGAACAGTTCCATTTATATGCATGTACGATGGTAGAAATAGATTCCTAATTCAAAGGTGCCCTGCAAACATTTTAATGTGTGCAATATAACTACGCACCTTTGCGTTTTCTTGGTCGCTAGTGTCTTGGTAGTCTTCTAGCATGTCAGAAATATCTATGGCAGCATGTTTGAGCCGCTTCAGCCATAGCCGCACCAGTTTCTCTTTGATTGACCGCCTCTCGGCATCCACCATCGCTGCTGAGATGATCTCGAGATCATACTTCATCTCCTCCAGGTCGTTGCTGAAGTTCCACAGCAAGCTGGCCTGCCCTGCGATGGCAGAGCCCAGCTTGTCTTTGGCGATGCCAACCAAAGCGGACACAAGCAGTCCAGCAACTGCTTCCGCCATGGCTGCAGAGCTCTGAATCGCTCCCACTGCTCATGCCCCTCAGTGTAGAATGGCGTGCGCAGAGGACCGAGGAACAAAGGTGCCCCTTGGTGTACAATGGCAAACAGGAGGGAATGCAATCTCGCCATATATGTGCTGCCAACTGTCACGCAAATGCGTGGTATAAAAAAATAAATGGCGCCCACCCTCACCAAACACACGGAAGCAATGCAAGCCAATCTTTGCTATGTGCTGCTCATTATTTTTCATACACTATGTGTACAGCTTTTTTATTTTGGCGTCAGGTTACGCATGCTTAGACCAAGTCATTACAATGTAAAAACAAGTACAACATGGTTGATTTTCCATCTATTTGGGTTAAAACTAACCACAGCTACCTTGCTAAACGAGGGAGAACCCTAGCTTGCCGTCGTCTCACCTGGTAGGCGACAAGTACCAACCACCGTTGAACGAGAGAGCAGCGTCGGCGTAAGATCGAGTGCAGGCACAAGAAAGATGCATGGCAACAAATAATCGTTCTCCCCCACTCACGAAAGCTTCCACGCAGACGCATGTGAAGCTACCTTGCCTTGTCCAGCACTGCACACCAGCATCGCGCCACCTATGAAGCGTCCATGCATTTGTGCCGCCTACATGATGAAAGTTCATGTGACTATGATCTGTCATGGCTGATGCCCTCTCGGGCTGGACGGTGATGGGATTTGTTTTTAAATGTGATGGCGGTGCATCTGATAATTAACATGAGAAGGGAGCTTGTTTCAAAACTGGGTTGGCTGATGAAAGGGATGTATGGTCTTATATCTGGGGCAGTCCCAATTTCACCTCCAAAAAGGCTTACAAACATCTCATTGGCACCTGCAGAGCACATCCAATTTTTAAGTGGATTTGGAAATCATCCTGTCAGCACAAGCACAAGGTTTTTTTTCTGGCTGCTTTCCAAGGACAGGCTTATTAGTACGTGTGAAATATCATGAAAAGGAAAACTTTCACTTGCCCACTTATAATTATATATGCTCTCTGTGCTGACAGTACTGAGACTTTGGAGCATCTCTTCCTTGAGTGCGACCTAGCCATGCAGAGCCTGCTGGAGTTTAATTGGTGTGGCAATTGGTAACTAAATGACCCTTCTCAAATTTTTGAAGATTTCAGAAGGAACACAGAAATGATAAATGAGTGGATTAGCATGGCAGAACATATGAGCTCTTTGTTTATGCGTTTTTGTGATGATGCGACATACTGCCACACTAGAGATGCGACACACAAGCGTTCTCTCTATTATATTGATGATTTTAATCAATGAAATATTGCAACAAGTGTATCTATGATTAATCTTATTTATATCAAAGGGACCATAAAATGATATATATTTGATCATAGTTACATGTACACATTAAACACTTAAATAGATGGCTCACTATACAAGCTTTCTATTTAACTATTTGTTGACAATCAGACTGGATCAATACCAATTTTAATTGTCCCATGCCAATTTTGCTCCAATCCAAGAAAAATGATGAACGGACATAACAATAGTATCACATTGATTTTTGTATGGCATAAGGCCACTGGCAGATAGAACATTAGCACTGGCGGTTCTAAACTTATTTTGTACTACGTTTTTGGTTTTTCCACCAAACGTGAAAGGTTAGTGAACCTCGTGAACTTCACGGGCATCTTCTAGAGAACCATCACTATAAATTCAAGCGGTGTGCAATCTTCTGCCTTGCAAACAAAGCCTGGTCATGTCATCACGGCATCCCTGTTGGAAGACGCTTCGAGACAGGAGGTACAGCAGCTCATCTTGGTGTGGTTTTGCAGCAGATCGAGTGTTGCATCCCTTATCTTTGCATCTCCATTTTTATTCTCCACTTGAGTCATATATTTTAATTTACCAAGCAAATTGCGCTAGCATAATAAGGTTAGCAGCTATCTAGTTAACTTCATGTGACTCATGCCACGATGACTTCATGGAAAAGCTCAAAAGCTGGTAACGAAGACATGGCCCTATTTGGTAGAGATTCACCACAACAAAAAGTGAATCTGGATATGGGATTCACCATGGATTAGCTCCACCGTGGATCCCATCCATGGTGAATCTGTCATAAACTGTTTGACAACTTGTCAAAAAAAAACTGTTTGGCAAAAGAACAGCTCTAGATCCGTGCAAGGTAATTTTAGGGTGCTCAGATTTTCCCTTGGGATAGGCCCTACCTATCAATGTTTGAATCCTAGACCCCACGTGTCAAGAGCCCAAATGAAAACAACACATGTGGTTCTTCTCCGGTTGGATAGTGTTCTTCTTCCTTCGGACGGCACATGAGAGGGCGCGGCCTCGGCCAAGCAGGGTTAGGTCGCGCGCGACTTGGGGCAGTGGCGCCATGTGTCAGCAAGGCCGGTCATGGCTGGAGTTAGCTCGGACAGGCGCGAGAAAGGCCGAGCTCGGCCGGGGGCAGTGTGGACCAGTATAGGCAATGACAAGCTCGGTCAGGGGTGGCGAGGCCAAGCGCGGGAGAGGAGGAGCACGAACGGGGCTGGCGAGGATGAGCATGGCTCATGGTGCTCCTGCTCGCGACAATGGAGGGCTAGCATGGCCGATCGCGAGTCACAATGGACGAAGAGAAAGAAAATGCGATGGGGAAGTGGCCAAATAGAAACAAACCGACACGTTGTGCAACCAGTGGCAGTGGTGGGTACATTTTCCATCTCCACCATGTACCCCTTGAGGAGCTTCACCAAAATGGTGAATCTGGCCTCTAGATGCACCATTTTGCTGAATCTGGATTTGGTGGATCTAGACCGTTTGTCAAATTTTTTTGGTGGAGCGGAGCTCTTTTTGGTGAATCTGGAGCTTGTGAATCTCTACCGATCAAAGCCCATACAAAAATATTTCTTCTGATCTGTAATATAGTGCATTCCAAACATTTTAAGATACTTTAAGGGAACCCTCAAATGACGCATGTACCTATAGATTAGTAGCAATTAAGGTGTTTCTCCTTACATTATGGTTTTCTTTTTAATAAACTTTGCCAAATCTAGACATTGACACATGCTGAATGCATTATATTTGAGAACAAATTTTAGAAGTCATAATGCACTATATTCCAGGACAGAGGGAGTATTGATTGTTGGCTTAATTTACTTTGCCATCGATAGCATTTTTGGCATTGTGTGGACTACTGGCCTCAGTGACAATATATTCTCCGTCATCATGAAAATTAACAACAACCTAGACTCCCAGACGGACAATCCATAGCCTCTGAAATGATGTTTGAACAACCGTGTGCTGGGTTCCGTTGAATAATTCTTCGCAAGTGGTGGTCATGCGTATGTACGTTACACACATAATAGCAACGCTTACGATTTTCTAATGACCACGACTCAGGATTAGATTTTATTGTATACAGCACAGTGGATGTATGTTCTTTGATTGCTGCGCCCATTCTTTACTGCGGATCATTATTCTCCACTTAAATCTAATTTACCAAGCAAATTGCGCTAGAATAATAAGATAGCAGGTATCCCGTTAATGTCACGATGACTAGCTTCTTGGGAAAGCTCAAAAGCAGGTAACAAAGACAAGGAGGTACGTGCAGAAAACTAAAACTGCAGCAGCTAGCACGAGGAAGCAGAAGCATTAGTAGCAGGACCGTTGCGCTGTGGTGAAGCAGCAGCAGGCCCAAATCCACACCCAAATGGTAAGGCAATCGATATTACCCTATATATCCACAATCAAATCTTTTTGTCTCCTAAGTGAGGCTTGTAACACTTTGTACTTTTTGTTTTTTTTTCAATAAATTCCAGTAGGGGGTGAAACCCCTCCTGTTTCCTAAAAAAAAAATATCCACAATCAAATCTAATAGGTATTTTATTTCTACCCACACCTCACCTAACCATCATGGGTGTGTATTTGAGTATGAGGATCGTATATCGAGCAGCAGGCTCTCGATAACAATTTTGGCATTGTCTGCACTGGCCTCAAGCATATTCTCTGTCCTCACGAATGTAATAACCCCGGACTCGGAGATTTTCTATACCTTAATTTTCTGCCATTCAGTTGCAAGGTATATGTAAGATTGAATGACTATGTCGTTAACCAATTACCATAATCTCAATTATTTCCTACAACTACAAAGACCATCTTTGCTGAAATCTCCCCTTCTTTAGTACTGATAACAATAAAACCAAACAAACATAAAAGAAGCCAAATTCAACAATCATCTCCCCTCCCAATAATGTTCGCTTCAATGCTTACCATTATCCAAGCTTCACTTCCTCCAATGTTGGACCCTTCTTCCTACCTCTTTTTATTCAGAGATGAAGTACTCAATCCATCCCAAATTATAAGACGTTTGACTTTTTTAACACAAAGTTTGACCATTCGTTTTATTCAAAAATTTGTGCAAAATATAACTTTTTTTGCCGTGGCTTGGTTTATTAATAAAATTTCTACAAGAATGACTTAAATTTAACTACGTTTGCACAAAATTTTTTTAAAAAGACGAGTGGTCAAACTTAAAGTTAAAAAAGTCAAACGACTTATAATTTGAAATGGAGGGAGTACTTTACTAAAATGCCAAGAGCATACATCAAGTTGATACATAGTCTGTAAAAAATAAAACTTCCATCCTCCCACTACAACATACAGAACAGACAATCCTTGTTATAGAATTCTAATAATTTCTGAAAATAAAAAAAATACCTTTCATCATATATCTGCTCTTCTTCTTTGGTGCCATCCTTGCACTTGCAGGCGGTCCGGCGGAGCCGCAGCCGCCGTCACCGCGTGGGCCGTGGCCGCGTCGAAGTAGTCGCGCCGCCGTACGTCCGCCGGCCACCACGTTGAGTCGTCGCGCCGCCGGCCACCGCGTCCGCGTCGAGTTTAGGTACGATATTTTTCCTCTTCTTCGTAGAGCTAAATCTAATTTTGTAAGCTTCTAGATATATTTTTTTCACGAGCTCTGAATATTGTACTTGAATTATTCTTATTCTAATGCATCTGTATAACATTTCAGAATTTTTAGAATTAGAAGGTTAGAGACATTCCATGGTTTAAAAACCTTGTCAATTATCTACTGAATTATTTCTTAACTAAAGAAAAAGATTAGACCATCTTCAAATGGCAAGCATTATCTCAATTTTTTCTGTATTTCCACTATACGAGTAACATTCCCAGTCGTCCGATGGGCTGTTCGCGTGATGCGTAATGAACCAGTTTAGCAGAATATCAACGCTAGTTCACAAGCTGTTACAAACACTCCTCCGAACAGCACAGACCAAATGGCAAGCACTATTTCATTTTTTTTAAAAAAAATGTTTCTGTATTTCCACTATACCACTGCCTCAAATTAGCGTCAGACATGTGTCAGCCTCCTTTGAGAATGTCTTTTTGTTTCGTTTCAAGTGTTCTCTTTTCACGATGATATCGAGGTAGATCAGCATTTTTTTTTAAAAAAAAATAGCGCTGTAGGCCTTGTTCAATGTATTTGGCAGTTTTCATAATTTAAGGGATGCATCCCTTTTTATCACTGAAAATAAAATAAGTGAAATGCTGTTTCCCCAATGATTAATGTGAACATGAGATTGTAGCTGATAGTAGTTACCACGTGCAAGAGAGACGAGCTTTGTGGGGTCAAACAATGGCGTTACTTATCCAGACAAAATTCAGTCTACATTCCATTGTTTACTCATACACTCCAGAAGTCAGTCTACGATTAGATTTACACAGTCATCCTAATATCATTCTTTTGTTACAATCTGCATGTTCCCGAGCTGTACTCTTGTACCATATCCATGCCTTGGAGATTTTGCTTCGTTGCGTCTATACTATGGATCAGAGGCAGAAAGCAACAGTTTAATCAAAGAATTTTCTCACACTTTATCAACAGAGCTCCAGACATCCACGAACCACATATCTCGTGTTAGTTGCTACGTACATGCACGCTTTTTCTATAGCTCAAAACGAATGGATGCATATACTGGATTGCCGAAGATGAGCTAGTTCATGAACTTCTCAGCCGATTCAAGTTATTGATTGAAGCAGCAATTGCCACCGTCTCAATAGAATCCCAGTGGTAGAGCTGACTTGCCACAAGCATTTAGGGAGGCTCCATGCCCTGCCGTGGAGAACAAACAGATGACATTTTATGATTTCCACATTTGCTAGCTAGTATATTGATTCTAAGTGTGCATTGTCTTAATAAATACCATGATTCTATTTTCTGAAAAGCAAAAACACAAGAGAGGTACCTGGAGGCTGTGATTTAGTTAGGCAGCTAGAACCATTTTGCTAGGGGTTCCTGGGCTCTGCGTTCTACTATCAGCAGATTTACCTACCAAGAACATATGGGGAAAAGTAAAGAGTTTTAGTAAACACACAATTCAAGGAAACAACGAATTCATAACAGGGGTAAAAGATGGGAAACATCAATTGAAGAAACTTCAGGGGTACTAGAACTAGACTTCCAATCAATATTTATCCTACAAAAGTTGATAACAAAATGATACTACATGTGCTGCTAATCACAGCTATACTAACATTTCGCTTGACCAAAGCTAGGAGTATATTAATTCATTTTTCCCATTTTCACTGATCTCAGAAATTCCTTGGCGTGTTTGTTTTAATATTAAAATATCTATTCCACTAAATGCTGAGGCTATGTGCATCAGTATTCTCTCACCTCGTTTGTCTGGACGCCTTCTGCTACGCCACAATAAACGAATAGGAGTGCCTGGAAACCCAGCATCTGACCGGAGTTTCTTTTCCATGTAACGGCGGTATGTATCAGGGAAGAGCTTCGCATCATTTACAAATAAAACGAATGTTGGTGGACCAATGGCAGCCTACAAATCAGCAATAACTTTTCTTCAGATGCAAAGGAATGCACAGGTGAGTTTAATGATATTAGTTTTCAAATATATCTGAAAGCAGTAAAAAGATTGTGAATCACTTGCTTGAAAAGTTGAAACCTTTTCTGCCAAGCTTCTAGTTATTTCTAGATACTGTTGTTCCTTTATTGTTGAATTAACAAGATATATAGAATGATGAGCTGAATCAATTGTTGTATTGGAATTATTTAAGAGAAATTCCTATATTTTTCATCTGAAGATAACAAATCTTAGAAATGCCATTAGAAATAATATTTGATTCTTCCTGTACCACTCCTTTTAAAAAATCAAATGGTTGCCTTTGTTTGCACAATCCAACTCAAAATCTTACAAGCTGCCACAACATGGACACCTCGGTGGGCCTGTGCCCTGTGGTCACACATTGCATTCTTCCAAGATGCCCTTGCGACCTACAAACCATGGTCAGTAATAGTACCAAGCACCAACTTGCACCCGTGCGATCTACCACCATGGCTTGTCTGACATGCATTGATGTTGCCTACAGCCTCTGCATCCTCTAATAAGTTTCCCTAAAGAAGCGACCTCATCTACCTGATTTCAGGATTTTTGTTTGATTGTTTTGTCAGCAGGCTGGGAACTGTAAACTTGATGGTAGAAAAAAAGATGAAGTGTCGGCAATTTCATCTTGTATTATGAATATGGTATCATATACACATTAGCTTATAAAAAACAAGTTTGTTCTCTTGAGAACGAAGTTAGGAAGTTACCTGTGTTGTATAATAGACACGACCTCTTTTGCCACCTCTTGTTCTTGGTGGTGGTTTGAATGCTATAGCTTCTCTAATAACTTGATTAAGAATGGAGGTGCCGAGTCTTCTAGACCTTTCCTTCTCAACCAAAGCAGCAGCAGAAATTATCCTGAAGACAATTTAGTACAGCATATTATAGAATATGAACACAGGAAAAGGTTGGAAGGCTGATTTGATGAGCAGAGCTGGTCGGGCGACATATGTGCAATCAGTAATTACTTCTACTTTGATCTATTACTCTACTGCCTTGGAGCTTCCCCCTTGGTGTTTGAAGGCCCTAGATAAGATTCGACGTAAGTTCCCTTGGAGAGGCCGGAAGGAGTTAAATGGTGGTCACTGTTTGATCACTTGGCCTAAGGTGTGTCGCCCAACAGAGCTTGGAGGTTTGGGCATTTTGGACTTGCAGTATTTTGGATGGGCCCTCAGGGTCCGTTGGTTGTGGTTGGGGAAAACTGAACCCAACAAGCCTTGGGCTGCCTTCCCTATCTCAATAAATAAAAACGCCCAAGCCCTCTTTTCCATGGCTTTGACCACCACTGTTGGCAGCGGGTCTCAGACCAAGTTCTGGACGGACAGGTGGCTCAATGGGAAGTCTATCGAGCTGCTGGCCCCCCATCTCTTTGCTTGTGTTCCCAAAAGGCGTGCAAAAAATCGTATGGTCGATGATGCGCTTCGGGACAACACTTGGGTTCATGATATCCAAGGGCACCACACTGTTGCAATTCTGGCTGAATATTTGAAAATTTGGGAGATGGTTCAGGAAGTGGTTCTGCAACCTGAAGTGACTGATCAGCACAAGTGGAAATTTGAAGCTTCTGGAGATTTTTCTACTAAATCAGCGTATAGGGCCTTCTTCAATGGTGCTATCTTGTTCGAACCCTGCAGGCTGATTTGGGGCAGCTGGGGCCCCAGGAAGTGTAAATTCTTCCTTTGGCTAGTGGTTCATAACAGGTGCTGGACGGCAGATAGGCTGGCCAGACGGGGTCTCCCACATCCTGAGCATTGCCCTCTTTGTGATCAGGAGGACGAATCTATCCAGCATCTCTTATGTTCCTGCGTTTTTTCGCGACAGTTTTGGCACCTGCTGCTCTGTCGTTTTGGACTTCCTGACATAGGTCCTCAACCAGACTCGACAAATTTCTTTGATTGGTGGCTTCAGGCCGGCAACTCTTTCAACAAGGAAGTTAAACAGGGCTTCAACTCGCTGGTTTCTTTGGGTGCTTGGATTCTTTGGAAAGGAAGGAACGACAGGGTTTTCAATGGCATCTCGCCCAATCTGAGTCGTGCCCTTCTCCTTGCAAGTGAGGAGGTTGATCTCTGGATTTTGGCCGGTGCCAAAGGCCTCAGAAGATAAAGATGTACATTTGGCCCGTTAAATTTGGCCCGGTCCGTGGCCCGGTCCGTGGCATGGCCCGGTCCGGTGCTTGCGGGCCACGGGCGGCACGGCCCGTTGCCGGACCGGGCCATGGGCCGTCGCATCAGCCCGCGGCACGGGACTGGTCCGACCCGGTGGAGAAGGCGGCTCGATGGCGGCCCGGCCCAACGGCTCATTTTGTTCTATATGTTGTGATTCTGTGCTCTTTCTCTTTGATATAACTTGTGAATTGAGATATGTTTTGCTTGAAACAATGAAATTGTATGTTGCTTCTTTCATATGCTGTGATTTGTGAAAAAAATTGACCTTTGTTAAAAAAAAATTGGTAAATTGAGACATGATATGCTTGTCGGGCTGTGGGCCGGCCCGAGGTACCGGGCTGAACGGGCGGCACGGCCCGGGAAAATGGCCCACGGACCGGACCATGGGCCACACCCTCGGCCCGCAGCACGGTGGTGGCCCGGCCCGGTCGGCCCGTGGCCCGACGTGGCCCACCCCAGGCCGTGCTGGCCCGGCCCGTTGTACATCTATATCAAAAGACTTAGAAGTCTGGTTGCTGTTCGCAATAGTGGTTAGAGGCATTTCGCATTTTGTAGTGTTTTTTGGTCGTCTTTCTTTGTCTAGGGCTTTTTTTGGAGTGGTTTTTTTGTAGGGTGGTTTTTGTGTTTAGTGTTCCTTTGCGTGTGTTGGTGTGAGTACGGGGTGGTGTTGAACCTGTTTTGTACTTCGGCATTTATGCCTCCTTTTTTCTCTCCTATCTTAATGCAATGATATGCAGCTCTCCTGCGTATTCTAGAAAAAAAACAATATCTTGGGAAGCTAACCATCATAAAGGGGTTATACAAAGCAAGTGTTTATAGATCCCAGGTAACAGTAATGCACAACTAAGAATGTTGAGGGGAAACAAAAAGTTATCGGATTCAACAAAAGTTTCACAAGTCTGAAAGAAACAGAGATACAGGTAGATTAGGGTATATGAAAGTGAAGAATTTACTTTTCGACACTGGTGCCATTAGTCGCAGAACAGTAGACAATAGGTGCCCAATCAAGTATGCGAAGCTTTTCTCTTACATCTTGTTCATAATGTGTTGTACTCTCATGGTTCTTGTTTGGGATTGTATCCCATTTGTTCACAACAATGACACAAGCTTTTCCTTCTTTCTCAATCCTCTCTGCAATTTTATAATCCTTGATACCACAAGAGTTCATGTGTTAAAATGAGCATATAAGACAATCATATGTCTCTTCGTGGGTCTAAACATACATGTGTCGCATAGTTAACATACCTGCTCGGTAACACAGGCCATTGCCTCGATAACAAGGGCAACCACATCAGAGCGCCGAATTGCTCGAAATGCACGCTTTACTGAAAGCGATTCCGTTGTGCTGCCAGCAGAAATAACTGCTGCCCTGCGCCGGATCCCAGCAGTATCAATGAGTTTGTACTTCTGCAGGATATTTGAGCAAATTATTGTTATATTCCTGTGAAAGAATCATGCTTTGAAGTCACAATTTTATTCTGTTATGTAGAAGTAAATATAAGTGACCATAATTAGTGTGTTCAATGGAACAATGTAACAGCAATATAACATTAACAGAAGTGTTGGGAACAGACCTCCCCATCTGCTGTAGTAAACTCAGTATCAATGGCATCACGTGTTGTCCCACTAACTGGGCTCACAATAGTTCTATCTTCTCCAACCAAAGCATTTAGAATGCTACTTTTGCCCACATTTGGTCTTCCCACAATGGCAATAGCAGGAACCTTATTTTTCTCTTCTTCAACTGTATCCAATCCCTGCAGTACCCATGAGTTACTTTATGCTATGAAATTGACAGAGTATTAAAGTATCTTCACATAGAAAATAAAAAGGAAAGAAACATCAGATATTCAAGAGTTTGAAAGACATAAATTTCTGAAGCTAGGTTAAGGATTCCATAGTCCAATAGGACAATTCCTCACAATCCACTAGGTAAAACCTAAATCCCTAATATGCCACTCTCAGTTAGTGTGGGGATCCCACCTGTCGTAGACACATGAATAGCATATACCTCTATGAGAGATTATGAGTTTTTCAGTTGGCATATAAGGAAATTCCCTTGATGTACTTGATAAATCCATATGGGATTTCCACTCTGGTACATTTTCTACTTTCTAGAAGTTTTACCTTGTTTCTAATATTGTGGGATAAAGCTACTGAACAGTACCAAGCCTTCAATTATTCTAAAATATTCTATATCAATTAGCCTAGCCTTTTTGTAAGTAACTATACTTGTTTTTCTTCCACTGTCAAGTGCCATGTAGCTATGTCATGTTGTCCAATCTTTATTTCATAAATATTTCATTAACATTCAGTCATTAACAGAAAAAAACATCAACCAATTTCCGTACCTCAAATTTTCTCAGCTCTGAACACACCAGGTCAAGGAGATCTCCAGTTCCTGTGCCAGTAATAGCAGAAATTGGCAGAGGAGAAAACCTAGCAGTAACCAACAGAAAGATGAGCTCAGCAGCTTGGCTGACTGATGGGCAGTAAAAGAAAAGGCAAACCATCAACAAAACACAGATATCCTTGTTAATGTGTTCTTTTGCTTTAAAATCACAGTACAAGTGGAGAATTGCATACAGCAGATTCTAGAAACATTTTGACCTTAGAGAGAGTGGTGTTCAAATGAGCTTAGGATGTTAAATTCTCAAAACAGTTTATTGCTTATTCATAATTTACATCAAACAACAGCCACTAGTGAGTGTTTTTACTTTATCCACGCATGTTGTTTGGCTTTTGTATTTGAGCAGTGGTGCAATACACCATATCTAGTATTCTAGTGTCATGTTTTAACTACAATTGTTGTCCAAAGTATCACATAAAAGAACCACATTATTGTACATATTTTGAAATGCAAAGAAAACAATGAGTGATTTTGTAGAGCCAGAAAGTTATATGCTCACCCTAGTGACCAAAAGTCTAATGCTTGCATTTGCCCTTTCCGTGGAGATTCACACTTATTGACAGCAAGTATAACACACTTGTCAGAGTAGTTGCGTCGCAACCAATCAGAAATCTCTATATCAGCTGCCACAAGACCAGCCTGAAATATGTTTGGCACCATTATGCTAGTAAAAACGGAACTTACATATGAAATTATTAGAACAACAATTTCTGGTCAAGAAATGTTTAAGTAAAGTATTAGAAGTACATTTATTTAAGGTCGACGTAAATTCAAATATTAAGCAAGCACGTTCCATAACCCAAAAGAAAAGGTAATTGCCTAAACCTGCCTGACCATCCACGACGAATAGTATGACGGATGCCTCATCAACAGCTGCAACTGCTTGTTTTTCAATCATTGATGGCATCCTTGCAATAGCAGCTTCTCTAGTGGCGAGAGGAATCCCATCCATACCAACAGTAGTGGTGACGGCAAGTTCTTCCATCACCCCTGCTTGAGACTTTGACAAAGTAATTACCCCACCAGTATCAATAACCATAAACTCCTGATCACCCCAGTAGGATCGTCCATATAACCGATCCCTTGTCACACCAGGTTCATCAACAACTATAGCCCTATTTCCCTGAAAGAGATCATAGTTCAGTTTACTTCCGCATTCTGGTCTGAAGATTGTATGGTGATCAACATTGCAGGCACTACTCTGAGTGATGATTGACATACTCCGACAAGACGGTTGAACAGCGCAGATTTACCGACATTTGGCCTCCCAATAATTGCCACCTTCGGAAGAAGATTATCTGGAATCTGAATCATGTAGAGGCCAGTTACATCAAAAGAATCTTTTTTCAGCATTTGTGCATTTCATTCAGTAGAACATCAATGTATGTATACTGACATGTTTAGACACAGATGTCTTATCCCTGATGTTTCTTCGTTTCTCCCTCACATCATCATCTGAAATGTAATATTGTATGGATTACTGAAAAATGAACTAGTGCACATAACAGTGGCTCTGATGAAAAACGGACACAACGTTTCACTCTAAAGGTTTCGTAACAGTAGGAGGCCAAACAAGCATTGTGATTTCAATGCTAATGATTAGTTCTTCGGTGCCTTTAAATATCTAAATAGTGGTATCTGCAGAACCAAAACCGAATATGATACAGACAAGACAAGTGGCAGAGATAGATTGCGCAATTACACACTTTCAGAGCAAATCTTGCACAATCCAGCTGACACAACAAGAATTTCGCTAACAACTCACCGATGTGGAGCTCCCGTGCGAGGCGTTTGGCGAGGTCGGCGGCGGCGCCGCGGGCCTCCTCCTCCAACGCCTCCACGTCCATCGCCTCCTCATCTTCATCCTCCTCCCACTCCTCCTCCTCCTCCTCGCCGTCGTATTCGTACTCCTCCTCGTCATCGTCTTCTTCATCGAACTGGTAATCGACAGAGATTTTCTGCGCGGCTGAAGCGCGGAGTCCAGCGCCGGAGCGGCGTGCGGGCGCGGGGAAGGAGAGGAGCAGCGGGCGCGAGCGCGGGGCGGAGGCTGCGGGCGGTGACCTGTGGTGGAGCGGGCGGGAGTGACGAGACGTCAGAGTTTTGGAGGGTAGGCGAGGTGGGTGCGAGGAGGAGGCGGAGGAGAAGGGCGCCGTGGCGGCCATGGCGCGACGGCGGCGGAGACGAGCAGAGCAGAGCGAGCAGTGTGGGAGCGGGCGGATAAGGGAGTGAAAGCGAAGAGGGCGTGCCGTTATTAACGGACGGCGGGTAGGGTCGGAGTATGGCAGGTGGGGCCGGAATGTTATGGAGTGGCTTTACACTTTAGGCTTTTGTTTGGATGTAGTCGTATTCGCATCAATTCACATGTATTGAGGTGGATTAAAGTGGAACTTGAACTAAATTTCACCCTAACCCATACCAATATACATGGATTAAAGTGAATCCGACAACATCCAAACAAAGCCTTAGGTGTTTTCCATACAGGTTTTTGTAGAGATTAACTTATGGAACGCATAGAAAATTTATTTTAGCTTTAGAAAGTTGGGTTTCTTGTGGCGGAATCTGACCATCTGGGTTTAAATTTTCAACTTGATATGGGTGCTCGTATCTGTCAGCTTAGTTCTTTAGAGGTGCTCATACAGGTAAGATTTGTGTACGTATATTTATAGGGGTAAGTATGTATGTATTGTGAGTGTCTGCGTTATACTATGTAATTAAAAAAAGATACTTGGTCAATATGATTACTAAAATTTTAGCTTTGATTAACATTGTTTTTTGGGGACCCTTTAGGATGGAGGGATCATATAGGGATTTAATAGAATTTAGTTCAATTTTATAGAAAAGTACAGGAAATATGAAAAGTTCTCGCATTTATTTTTAGAATAAAAAGTTGCAATAGCTAATAGGTATATGAGATAATTCATAAAATACACTCAAGACAAACACATGCGTATAGTTTTTATATTTCCAAACTACTAGGTATTTTGAAAAATACTAATGGTAAAATTTAGGCAATGTTTGGTCAGATTTTGGTCAAAGCATGAAGTCGTGTTGACTTATAGATTATATAAAAAAGGTGGGTTATTGGTTTTTTTTTTGAAATCGATGAAATGCAGCTTCGGATCATGGTGTAATAAAGGGGTTTATTTTAAAATTTTGGCAAGTGTAATTCATAATATTGAAAGGTGTGCTTGATCAAGTGAACTTATCACCAGTTATACAAGAATATTTTTCTATCACAACAAATCAGCATCAAACCAAGGTGTATTCTTCTTTAGGTTAAGAAATACGCTTTCTCAGTGATAATCTAGGACATGTTTTTGTAATGCAGGAATCTGCATAGGAATTTTACATGACTCAGTTCAACTCAGAAAAAAAAAATGTGATTCTGGAAAAAAAAAGCCCCAACTTTTAAACGGGGTCTAAAATGTCAAGGAAAAAAACAGTTGACAAAGCTGGAAGAAACAGTTGAACTGGGATAGATGTGACGA
This sequence comes from Sorghum bicolor, assembly GCF_000003195.3. Classification (NCBI taxonomy): domain Eukaryota; kingdom Viridiplantae; phylum Streptophyta; class Magnoliopsida; order Poales; family Poaceae; genus Sorghum; species Sorghum bicolor. The sequence continues at coordinate 68,234,128 of NC_012874.2, read as the reverse complement.
CCTTGGTGTTCAGCATCACATCAGATCACAATTCCAAATGCAGTGATTCGCTAACACATTTGCAAACAATAGCATTGCAAACACAAAAACAGATCTCACACACCCAATAAGTAATAATCCTAACATCGGATTGCCCAGTCCAAATATCCAATAGTAGTTTCACTTAGACGTAGTCAATTTAAGATCAAAGCTTACTGGGTTTGCAGTAATAGAAGGATGGCACAACATCGATGATTGATGTACCTAAACAAAAACAGAGTATTACGTACTACTAGTCCCAAGCCTCACATAGATGATGATATAAGTACCTAAACAAAAACAGAGTAGTTGTAGCCGACCAGGAGGTTCAGATTCCTACTAATGGCGGTCGTCGTCATCCACCTTCACGTCGGCGTACACAAGAACCTTCCGGTGGTACTGCCTCAGGATCTCCTCCTCCATCTTGATAAGCGACTTGATCGCGGCCTCGTCGTCTCGGAGGAGCTCCCGGAGTCTGGGGAACGCCTGGAACAAGGATTCCGAGAGGCCGGGAGGCCTTATCGGAGGAAGCCTCTGCTGCTTCTTAACGTACTCGTCCGACGCCCTCACCACCTTCTCCTTCTCCTTCGCCGCCGCCGCCATCGTCTCTAGCTGCGAGCTGCTCAGCTGCAGCTCACCAACAAATAGCAGCCCAAATTGATGTGCAAATGAAGGCAACATTCACTCACCTGTCCGAGTCGGAGTCACCTCCATGTTCCTGACCAATGGACGACCCCTGGATCTGTTTCCTCTCTGGTGGTTAGTTTTTTTATTTCCTTTTTTTAAACGTGCATCCAACCATGACTGTCAGGGCACATTAAATGCATGTTTCATGAGAGTGTCATGCACATTAAATAGAGTGTCACGTAAGCATAATTGCTGACTTGACAGGGTCATTAAATGAAGGAGTTTCATCAGATGAGAGAGGAGTTTCATCCCCATAAAACTCCTGTGGCTCGGTTACCTAGTTATAGTCTTGGTAACTGTGTCATGAAACTATGCATTGAGACTGGCCTCAGTATCCGTGGCAAATAAATACGACTGCTGGTAGTAGATGCATAAACAACTTCCACTCGTACTAGCATTTCACTTTTGTAAACCATGGCTTTGTTTAGTTCCGAAAAGATTTCGAATTTCGGTACTGTAGCATCTTCGTTTTTATTTGACAAATATTATCCAATCATAGACTAACTAGGCTCAAAAAGATTCATCTCGTGATTTACAGACAAACTGTGTAATTAGTTTTTGTTTTCATTTATATTTAGTGCTTCATGCATGTGCCGCAAAATTTGATGTAACAGGAAATCTTGAAAACTTTTTGGATTTCGGTGGTAACTAACCAAGACCCAGGCGAAAAATATATTACAAGGAAGCTCCCTAGAACAGGTCAACGTAGAGCCAAATGAACCATAGCTCCATTTACTTTTGTTTGTGTGTGTGTGTTAGAGCAACTCTAGTGTTTGGTTCGAACGCTTCCTCAAAAAGTGTTTGGTTCGAACCGATCTGACAAAAGTCAGATGAGCCAAATGTCTTGTTTGATTTCATCGGTTAAAGTTTATCGTCCGTCATATCTAATATTTGTATATATACATAGAGTATTAAATATAGACTATTTACAAAGCTAAAAACATAGTTAGAGAGTAATTTGCAAGACAAATCTTTTGAGGCTAATTAGTCCATGATTGAACACTAATTCTCAAATAAAATGAAAATGCTATAGTGCTTGTTAAAGTTTAACAATCCCAACCAAACACCACCCAAAAGTTTGGTTCAAGTGCTTTGTTCGAACATTGCATGAGAAAACGATAAAAAAAATAAGAACCGATCGACTACCGAAGGTCCACGTCGTGTTTGACGTCGGTGACTGGTCCTTTCCAGTAATATTTTAATGCGTATGCTCAGCACGGTTCGAACCGTCTATTCGGTTCGCTTTTAATTAACTTCTGACAACCAACATCTGATCGCTCTAATGGTCTTGGTTCGCTTTTCCATCCCATGGTTCGACTCGTGAGAAACACTAAAGCTGCTCTTACATAGGTACATCAACTTTAGAATTATTGTTTGGGATCCACAAACTTTAGAAATCTGTCTAGCCCAGGCATTGGGCACTCTCGATTTCATACGTCTAGGGCTGGATCGAGCTACTTAGTTGTGGCTCTCAGACCAAAGCGGCAACCCAAAGCCTTATTCGTTTAACTGATAAGCCATAGCAGAAAGTATTGTTGGTTAATTTGTTGTGAGAGAAAAACACTGCTGATTCAACTGATAAGCTCAAATGAATAGGCTGCAACACACCCTTACTCTATGGACTTCTCTGAAACAAATAAAAAAAGAAATTCTAATGGATTGAAATCCTATAGAGAAATTTCCTATGAACCCAATTGGAGCAAAGGATTGGGTTCTTACAAATCCTATGAAATTCCTATAGAATGTCTTGTTTTATAGAAAAATTACCAAGAGGTTAAACTTTGGGTGAGATATCACTTTGTGTCACTCTCCCTTATCGAATTCCTACACTTTTCATGCGCTTCATGCAAACGTTCGATTTCACAAGTTTCTGTGTTTTCCCATAGATTTAAGGTTTAGGAGCATTTTTGTTCCTACGTTTTCTACTAGCATTTTTTATAATTCTGAGACCTAACATCTGTACCAAAAGAATTTCTATTTAGGGATGTACCAAAAGATTACTCACATTGAGTCCAGTTGAGGAATGCAAAGTTCTGTTTCCAGCATTGTAGCAATTATGAGTGAGTACATCTCCCCATCTAAATTCATGCACTCTGACAAACAAGAAGTAGTAGTAATGATTTGTATGTTTACCAAGAGTTGAAACAACTGTATACCAAACTAGTACAGAGGCACAACTTTACTTTACCGATAGATTTTAGTTTATTTTGGGGGTTTTGGGGGGGGGGACTACTGATGGATTATTATTTGATTGATGAGAAAAATGCAATGGATTAGGAGTACACGTTACGGTGTTTGGCGGTGCCTGACGACAACATGGACAGAGTTCTACACGTCTCGTCAAGCTAGACGAACGGATTTGCTTTGGCAAGGCGTTGTTTAACTGAATTTGGCACATCACGTACCAGACCAGACATAAAGAGATGCATGCCCTCTCTCTCTCGCCATAGTTTCTACTATAGTTCAACTCATGAAACATTTGACGCATCTAAAGCAATAAGGTAAATATAGAAATTTATAAAATATAACATTACTCCTTTTGTCCCACAATGGTTGTCGTTTTGGTATAGCATTTAAGCATCTAGGTTCACAGGGAAGTCCATGCATCTGGACACACTAACGTCCAGGCAATGTTTGATGCACTTCGTGGAAAGCTACAACAACTATATTGGAGCAGAGAGAGTACATACGACCGCATTTTTATTCTAGAGAAACTTTTTCTTCAGTGAACCGTCGAAGAATGATTAGATTGGTTGATTTTAAATCTTGATGACCATGTGTATGCTTTTGAAAAAAAAAGATAGGTATCTCTTAAAAAAGATAGGTGGGTTATTAACTTAGAAAAGACTTTTAATACGGCTGGCAGTATTTTTTGGCCACTGCACGCCCACCTCCACTTTCTCCCTCCCTAGCACTGCACGCCGCACATGGTGAGGTCATATGGCATGTTCATCTTCCTCATCGCATGCGCCCGTGCCGCCCCACCTCCTTCCTCCCAAACTCTAGCGGGCTTAGAAGAGAAGGGGTTTAGAGGGAGGGGGAGGAAGATTGGCCAGACGTTGTGGACAACGGCAAGGCAGTTTTAGGCTCTGGCGGTGGTGGAGACGTCGCATCGGTGAAGCTAAAGGAGAAAGAGGCCATGGATGCGTTAAGAGGGGGGAAGAAGGAGGCTGATGCTACTACAAACACGCTAAAAGAGCTCTGGCAAAACCTAACTAGTGTGTCGTGGTGGGGTGGTGGGTGGTGTCGAGGGCGAGGGGCACCGGAAAGGAGAGGCGAGAGAGAGCGCTCATGGCGCGAAGAACAAGACTATGTGCGCCACCTAGCACACAACTGGTTATTTTTTAGCCATGTTCTATTAACTTAAGAAAAAAATCAATGAAATTTATCAGAATCACAATGCACCCACTAGTAATCACCATTCATCCGGAGCGGATGTTCTTTCATCATCCTTCGTTACCAAAGTAAAAACGAAAAAATTCTAAAAAGAAAAAGGTGAAAACGAAAATACGGAGTAAAAGAGAAGAAAACATTTCATCCGAATCCGAAACACAGAAAAAATGCGTTGTCCGACGTGGCACTGGCGCACCATCCTCCCGTGCTGCGCTGCCAATGCCACCCATGGACGCATCCATCCGCTTCACTCCTCCACCTCCCTCCCTTCCTCCCACCGCCCATCCATCCACCGCCTCCCCACAATAATAAAAAAAAAAACCCTCCGAATCCGCCTCGCGTGCCCCGTCCTCCTCGTCGCCGGCGGAGCCGCCCGCCACCGCCCACCTATCGCCGGAGAAGGAGCGCCGCGGGGAGCTTTTCCACCGCCGCCTCCCGTCTGACTGACCCCTCCGAGATCGGCGGCGGCCGGCCATGGCGGTCCCGCTCGTGCTCGTCGTGCTCCCGCTCGGCCTGCTCTTCCTCCTGTCCGGCCTCATCGTCAACACCATCCAGGTACCCGCCCTTCCCGGCCTCCCCACCGGGGCCCGCCCAGCTCGATTTGTTTTCCTTTTTTGGGCCGACGGGGTGATCTGATGCGGCGGCTGAGCAAAAGATTCTATTTTGTTTAATTCGATGGCGTTGCCCCCGGACATTTTAGTTTCTTCGCTTGATTAATGATGATGGTCGCGCGTTGTAGGGTAATTCCAGCTGCTGATGTGCGTTAAAGATTTACAGATTCCCTCTGCGATTTGTTTGTCCCGATGGTTCCAGGCGAATTTTACTCAAGGATGTGTCTTTTAGATGCAAAGCTTCGTGCCGATTTGTTGATTTCTCGTTATAATTGCCGCTTTTGTATCTAAAATAATTTAGAATTTAGAGCTTCCATTTCACTGCGGTTATGAACGGGGTACTACACCCATGGTAACTTCCAATTTTGTTAAGCTTTCTTTGATCCGTTTGTATATGCGCGTGGAAATTTCAGGCCATCCTATTTGTGACAATAAGGCCCTTTTCCAAGAGCTTCTACCGTCGGGTCAACAGATTCTTGGCTGAGCTGCTGTGGCTTCAGCTTGTCTGGGTGGTGGACTGGTGGGCAGGTGTTAAGGTACACGCAGATATGACCAGCAGCTAAGAATTTTATTTTCGCATTTCATTTCTAGTAGATAGATTGATCTGTGACGTGTTCTCCTTCAGTATCAGAACTCAAAATTGCATTTCTGCCTGGGAGTTGCAGCATTCTGTTGGTTTGCTATATTCAAACTTTCTTGTACTGTCATATGATGCGTTATTTTGAAATGAACACAAGCTGAGTTAAACAGCTGTTTTCAGTGCTGCACCCTAACTGAATCTGGTAGATGCATATGTCTAACCAAATAAAGTAAGCAAAGAAGTTTCAAAAGTTTAGCTCCCACACACCATGTTCATAAATACAAAGTTGTAAAGGCAATGTCGGCAATACTAGTAGGGACACTGATAGAGATTGACAACCTATGTTGGCTAGAGTTTAGTGTGATGTTTGTAAAGATTCTATTTGGAAGATTTGCATGGATTGAATTATTGAAATGTTACTTTGGTGACCTTTTTATTGCATATGCACTAGAAATTAGAAAGTTAGTCATTTAATCATATTGCGTATGAATTTCCAGTATTGTTGGGGTGGTCAGTGGTGTGGCTTATCAAACAAGAAGGAAGATAGTTAGTTTTTTATCCTGCAGAATTGTGGCAGTAAATTAGACAAGCTAAGAAAAAAAACAAATTCTGATGAGTGACATTTATGTAAATGGCTTAAATGTGTATCAATTGAATTGCTAATTGAGGATACTTTGTCTACCTTTTTTGTATTTTGTCTACCTTTTTTGTATTTTGTCTTCCTTTTTCATCAGGAGATCTAAATGAACATACTTCTTAAGCACTTAGCATGCAAACTTCACGTTTGAGTGATGTTTTTGAAGCAAGCATTATTTTTTTCCTCCTGGTCCCCTGAGTAACTTCAACGCGTTTGAGTGATGTTTTTGAAGCAAGCATTGTTTTTTTCCTCCTGGTCCCTGAATAACTTCAACTTATGGTCTGCAGGTACAACTTCATGCAGATGAGGAAACTTACCGATCAATGGGTAAGGAGCCCATTATTAATAGTTTCATTGTTTGCATTCACCTTCATGCAAGCTTAATGAAAAAGTTCGGATTACAAGCTTATATCTGAATAATTTCACAGGTAAAGAGCATGCACTTATCATATCAAATCATCGGAGTGATATTGATTGGCTTATTGGATGGATATTGGCCCAGGTTGTTATCTCCTATCTTCTGGATGGTTGTTACAAATTTAGTTTGCTCACAGTTCACACTGTTTAGATTTATTTGGATTAACTGATAAATAATGAGACTCCTGTTTTCTGGTCATGTGTTCAGCGTTCAGGGTGCCTTGGAAGTACGCTTGCTGTCATGAAGAAGTCATCCAAGTTCCTTCCAGTGAGTTAATTCATATGTATATTTCTGTAACATGTACTTTTACAATTTATATGTGCATTGGAGTTATGTTGATTTTAATGTAGGTTTTAAAAAAAACTATTTGTGGCATAATTAAGCAACATAAACAAATATATTTTGGACTAGAGACTTGTTTATCTAGTTTCAGGAAAATTATAATGCTACATTGCTTTGTCATGTTCTCACTGTAATAATTGCGGGCTTTAGTAATAGCGCCACGATCATGGAGGAACACGGTGAGGGGTGTTTTTTTTTGTGTGAGAACAAGGGGTTCGAGCCCTGGTTGGTAGCTTCACACCTGGGAAGTTTTACTACCACCATGCTATGAGCACCTTCTCAGAAAGTTGCCCAATATGGAGTAATAGGTAGATCTGGAAATAGAATGACAGAGCAAAGACTGCAACAAATAGAATTTTCTGTTGGTAATGAAAAGAAATGAATTGCCATGATTAGGTTCAGTTATGTGGATCTTACCTGTTGTTTATGTTATGGTACTTATAAGGCTTTTGTGCGGTAGCAGCTAAAAGCAAACATGCCAGTTTGCAGTGTGTGTTGAGTGTGTTTGGGAGGAGTTTCTTTAGCCTATCCTTTGTACATTTCTCCTACAAATGAAATGACATGCAGCTCTCCTGCATCGTGAGAAGAAAAAGGTCCTTCTTCAATTGATGAAACCTGTGTGAACTATTAACCTTTCTTCTGTAGTAGATGTCCCGGCACATGATTTGGTATTCTATAAACCGTTTTGCTCACTTTTGCAGGTTATTGGCTGGTCAATGTGGTTTGCAGAGTACCTCTTTTTGGAGAGGAGCTGGGCCAAGGATGAAAAGACACTAAAGGTAAGTCCCCACCTTACCTGTACAAGGCATCCGTTTTCCTTTTTCACATAGTGACCTTTTTAATTTTGCATACAGTGGGGTCTCCAAAGGTTGAAAGACTTCCCTAGACCATTTTGGCTAGCTCTTTTCGTTGAGGGTACTCGCTTTACTCCAGCAAAGCTTCTTGCAGCTCAGGAGTATGCGGCTTCCCAGGGCTTACCGGCTCCTAGAAACGTACTTATTCCACGTACCAAGGTACTTCGTTGTTCCCTCACTTGCATGATTCTGACATTGCAAATATTCAGTATCTTTTCCTATGCTATATTTTTGTTTTACTGATTTAGTCTAGATGAGATGTATGATTCTAATTTTTAACTATAACTTGGCATACCCTGGAAAACTATACTGTTCACATGATTTTACTCTACTTTTTATTAGTTTGTTCACAAAATACACCTGTTGAATGTGATGTTTATAACGATTTTTTTTGTATAAAGTGATAACTGTTAGAAATTTTCTGCATCATATATGTGCATGTAGAAGTAATGGCGTTGGTGAAAACGCTTCCATTTTCTTCTTATACGTGCAAACCTGAAAGGAAAAATGCAGATTTTTTGTACCTTCATGACATTAACAATTACAATCATAAAGTTAAATCACTAATCATGAGGTTCTAACACAACACATCAGATTAGGAGTTATTGGGAATAAATGGCTGTATCACATAGAGTAACAAATACTGAGTACTTGTCTTGATTTTGTGGAACGCCTGAGAGATCTGTTAATGATAATTTTGTATAATAGCTACTGAGAAAGTATGGTTATATCATAGGTTTTACTCTTATGTATTTCTGATGCCATTCTCACATGTTCTAGCAATAGAGTTATGTACTAATACCTCCTGTGAAAAAAAATCCCAGGGATTTGTATCTGCCGTAAGTATTATGCGAGATTTTGTTCCAGCCATTTACGATACAACTGTAATTGTTCCTAAAGATTCACCTCAACCAACAATGCTGCGGATTTTGAAAGGGCAATCATCAGTGGTAAGTTTTCTAACTACATGAATAACTCAAGGCAGACCAATACAGAAATAGAGTTGTGTCAACTGAGCACTGAAATGAATTGATTCTACTAAAGTATCTTAAATCAAATTGAATACAAATATGTAATATGGAGTGGAATTTCAGTGCCCAACTACTTACTGTTATGCCAACTAATGTACTACTTTTTTTCCTCTCCAGATACATGTCCGCATGAAACGCCATGCAATGAGTGAGATGCCAAAATCAGATGAGGATGTTTCAAAATGGTGCAAAGACATTTTTGTGGCAAAGGTACTGAACTATGTAACGTTATTTTTTAGATGTCTTCTGATTAGATCTTGTTGAAAAGTAAAATGCTCCATATATGCTTTGATCAATTAGTTTTTAAGTAGAACTCACAAAAAAAGTTATTTTTAAAGTAAATACGATTTGCCCTGTTTTTCATTTCAGGATGCCTTACTGGACAAGCATTTGGCAACAGGCACTTTCGATGAGGAGATTAGACCTATTGGTCGTCCTGTGAAATCATTGCTGGTAAGACCCACTACAGTTGCATGTTATATAGTCTGCAACGGCATGTCACTGCCTCAGTGGCAGTGGCACCCTCACAATCTATCGATGGTTATCGTCTCAGCTGAATAAGAAAAAGCTGGTCTTACTGTCATGGGAATGGTGTTTTTGTGTAAATCTTGTTAGAAAACAGGGTTGCACCAGTGTCCTTTTGCCAGTGAGCCAGGTTACACAAGTCAATCAAGTGTCATGTAGAATCATGATGTTCTCGATTCATGATATTGCAGAACCAAGCAAACAAAGTACCAGTACTAGGAATTTACCTATTCCCCAGATTCACTGGCCATTTGCCGATATTGAAAATACTAAGTACAAAGCAGTACATCTGTTTTGAGTGAGCTGAAGAGAAGGTCACGGATTTGCATCAGAATGATTGCATATTAGTTTGTGTCCCATACTCAATTGGCAGTTGTGGGGGATGGTGGTGGTCATGTTTTTGGGGTTAAGAATGCTGGAGTGATCACTGTGCTGTGCTATGTCTTATTAGGAGTACTACCTTGTGAAACCTCTGGCAGTTGTTGCATTGCAGCAGGGAGCTCTTCTTTGGTACTTAAATAGCTGAATTGTTGCCCATTGCATAGCTCAATGAATTCATCTTGCCGAATGTGCATCTTAAATGTGTTGATATGTTGTCTGGCTGCTGACTTTCTATTCCTGCTGATGGAACAGGTGACCCTGTTTTGGTCATTCCTCCTGTTGTTTGGTGCCATCAAGTTCTTCAAGTGGACACAGCTCCTATCAACATGGAGAGGTGTAGCATTCACTGCCGCAGGGATGGCACTTGTGACAGGGGTCATGCATGTCTTCATCATGTTCTCCCAGGCTGAGCGGTCGAGCTCAGCCAAGGCGGCACGGAACCGGGTCAAGAAGGAATGAAAATGGAGGGTGGAGATGAGATGCTGGGGTTTATTATTGCCGACCTTCAAAAGGGTTGCAGATTGAATTCATATTAATGTATACAGCACCAAAATTCCAGACATTGATATGCTCTCAAATAGGATGCTCTGCTCCTCTTGTATTTGTATGCAGGAAAGAATTGTAGGGAGTTTATTTTTTCCCCCGCTCTTTTGGGCAGAGGAATTGTAGCACATGAACTTGATGTTGGTACTTTGCTCTGTCAGACATATTCTGGAAGCCTTTCAGTAGTTCATTTATCAGTAATGCTTGCATCTTTAATCCATGTAGTTGTGCACCTTGTCTGTCACTCATCACAATGTGGTTATGTGGGGATTGTAAGACGCACTGCTGCGTGTATTGAATGTTGTATCTGTGATGAAAAGCAAAGGATACAGAATGCTGCGTGTTGCGAAAAGCAATAGAAGTGTTTTGTGATGAAAAGAAGAGGGTCCTGAAAGATGAGAAGAATCCTGAAAGACCCAGAAGTTTCTAGTTCCTACTATGTCAATATGTCATGCCTGCCTGCCAGATCAAGGAAAAGAAAAAGGAAAAACAGTTGCTGCAACGCTTTCCATTGCGAATTCAGCGATCGAGTTACACCATTGCAGATAAGTTTTCAGATATAGCGGTCCAACAAATGGAGTCGAGGCTGCTGGAAGACTGAAAAGGAGGAGGAATCCCTCCACCCACCCGCTCCGCCTTGGCTGCTTTTGGTTGCTCAGTATTTTGTCAGGCAATGCGGCCCAGTACTCAGACTCTATTTTTAGCACTACTTTAACAGCAACGGCCAAATTTCAGCGAAATAAATAGTGTTTTCTATGTGCGATTGTCTCTTGAAAACAGTCTGTTTTACCTTTGTGAATATCATGATCTGACTTTTTTTGCTCATCAAACTCTAAAATCAAACTTCTTTCTTCCTCAACTATCAAAATTATTGTTCATGGTTTTCAAGACGGTTTCATCATTTTTTATAGTTAAAAAATCCAATAATACTTGATAGTGTTTTTTAAACCACGACAAATGTCCCTAAACTTCTAAAAGTTATGTGAAAAATTCAAAAGACTGATAGGGACATGACAAATCCAAAAAATATTTAGAGCTCATGAAAGTATATCTAAAAGTTTCTAGAAACTAGATTTAGCTCTAGGCAAATGGAAAAAGAATATCTAAACGATTTGATAAATTCCAAAAACATTATAATCAATGTCTAAACATGTTTTGAAACCTTCTACAATAGAAAAATATAAATGCATTGAGTGTTAAATGCATGTTTTGTTCTTGTTAGTTGCATGTCATGTTTTTGTTGTGAAAAGTTTTTAAAAATAAAGGCGACCACATATCCATGAAAGAGGATCCATGTACGGCTGCTTCATAGAAGGTAGGGAGGGATGAGAGGAGGAGCGGTGAGGGTCCTGAGCTCGGACCTCTATGTTGCCTTACCGTTGTCGATTTAAGTCCACCATTACGAAGAGGCAGTGAGGGATGATGGCAATTGGCAAGGTCTATGGGAGGTGACTTATGGGCAAAAAAGGGCAATGAAAGGGGAACCTCACACCATCCATTCTCCACTGCAAATGATAGAGATCCAAAATAGAAGCATCACATTGTCTAATTACTGAATTACATAGAGGAATTATAATACCTAAATGTTCGATCGCAATTGAAAAATAGCCTAAAAATTCATGGAAATGAATCAAAGTATATTTTAGTAGCATTATTATTATTTTACGAGGCTTGAAAAGGGACATCCCCTCAAAAGTAGAGAAAAAGCATAGGATAGACATTTGGTACATACACTTTAAGTAAGATAGGATTAAAAACTTGAAAAAAGGGTAAAAACTCATCATCCTTCGATACACATATCTGGACTACCTTTCCCTACTATAGCAACGAAAGCCAATAGGAGGCTAGGTTCTATACGCAGTGCAACGCTACCATACAAATGAACATTTTTCTCTGCAAACTTAAATTGACATTATCTCATCCCACAAAAGTTGCATAAACCTAAGCTTTATCCTTGTAGGAAATCCACAATCCATAATCTTACATAAAACATAAATCCCCTTAAAGAAAAGGGTCATCTAAGGATATATTTCATTGCTTTGACCGATCCCCCCGCCTAGCTTTACATGTGAGGTTCAAAATTTGCACTTGAAGCACCTCTAGTCCTCTCTTCAACTATTATGACAAATATTATATGTGAAAGATTCCTTGGCAGCATTGTTCCTACACAAGGCAAAGTTGTCATTATTAGTAAATAATACAAACCGGATAGCATGACAAAGAGCACCTAAATAAAGTTGTGCTTCCTTGGCGTCATTTACATGTGAACAATGAGCAATTGATATTTGCATATGAAATAAGCTTAAAGGAATAGTGCAATAAGGACAAAAGAGTGTTATAAGTTGTAAAATCATTAGAAGTTTAGACACAACAGAAGTCCATAATCCAGAAAAAGGCCAATTATAACCATTGCTTCCCTAAAGAACAAAATATAGGTCTATGTCCCACAAAGATAAAGGCCTCAAGCTGCCAAGTACTCCCACCGTTCCAAATTGGAAGTCATTTTGGCTTTCTTAGATACAAACATTTATTATGTATTATATATATATATATATATATATATATATATATATATATATATATATATATATATATGGGAAATTCCTTTGTACACGTACGTGTAGTTACTCTCATCTTCATAAACTACATTGTGTATGTATTCATACTTGTTTATCAGTTTGAATATGTTTATATACTCATATTAAGATACTCAGGATCTTACCACGCGAAAATTTTTCAAAAAAAATTATATTTTAAATATATTACTAAAATGCCACTACTATATTATATACAATAAGTATAACCATATACTCTATGTATGTATGCATACTTAACATACATATCACTCTAGATGGTCTAGTATGATCATATACTTTGTCTATATACATTTCGTCCGGTCATATACACCTTAAATCTAGAGATACATAGATGAGAGTAACTACACGCGCGTGTAAAAGAAACGCGTCCTATATATATATATATATATATATATATATATATATATATGCATAACAAATGCTATGTACCCAAAAAAGGCAGATTGACTTACAATTTGGAATGGAGGATGTACCTATACTCAAACCAATAAGTTTTGCATAGACCACACATCATATCAAACTTACTCATTTACCAACTTGTGTAAGTAAACTCAATCATTTCATACATCCTGTACCAAACAAAAGGGCGATCATATAACATAATTGAACAAACTCTTCTCATGGCACATATGGAAGGAATAATCTTAGAGAATATTTAACATGGTTAGTGATTTTGGAGCCATAGGGAGGCCTAGGACCACACAAGAAAAACAACACAAAAATTCCAAAACTAAATCTTGGATGTATTAAGTAAAGTCTGTTAAGTTCTATCAACATTACACACTAACATTGTCAAGATACTTGGATCTAATAATTGAAAACTATCAAAAAAATTTAATGAAGTGTTGAAAGCCAATATCATGACACAAGAAAGAAAATATCTAACCTTGAGTAGTCAATGGCCCATGTGACCGGTTGAATTCATTTTTGTAACATCATGCTCAAAAGATCTAGATGTCCAGGTTGTGTCTCCATAGATGGAGCCACCACCTACTGAAGAATCTCCAAAGTTCCTTGCATACCCACTGGTTGATTGGTTTAAGTTATTGTCACCACTTGATCCAATATTCCTTCCATAAACACTAGAACCTTGACCAAAGTTGGTTTCACTGGACCCATAACAAAAGTTTCCAGTACAGTAAACAGAGCAATTATTGGCACCTGGAGCAGGCACATGATGAGGGTTTCCCCAATTCACATTGTTGTTCCCAATTCCACTAAGGTCCCCATTTCCAAATGGCACAAAGAAATTAGAGCTTGTGGAACTAGAAGAGTGATTAAGACCAAAAATATCCCAAAGGTTATGAACTAGTGAGTCAAACAGTAAACCATTATTTCCACTGACTCCACCATAGCTAACAGAGTTGTTGAATCCACCTAAATTTCCATTGTAATATGGATTAAGATGCCATCCATGTTGAATACCACTATTGAAGCTAGAGCCACTTTCAGTACATGGGTTCATCGATGTGTCAAAATTCATTCCAATTCCATGACTACCACCAAAAGATGGATAACCATTGTTCGTGTTCCCACCTGATAGAAGACCAAAACATTCATCCATCCTCATTCCATAGCCACCTAATGGACTCATATTGTAATGTTGGGTATATCCATTAAGGAAGCTATTGGCTCTACCGGTTACATAATTGAACCCATTGATAGGAGAGCACATGCTAGGTATAGGAGATGGTTCCTTACGAATAGCTCGCTTGACCTCAACCATCTTACCTTTCAATTTTTGGAAGGTCTTGATTAATGCCCTATGCACAGCATCTTCTGAATCATACGTGATGAACCCAAAGCCTCTAGGGCGTTGTGTGTGGTGGTCATATACCACGACAACATCAATGATTGTTCCAAATTGTTTAAAGTGCTTTATAACGTCTTCCTTTGTCACATTGGAAGCTAGACCACCAACGAATATCTTCTTTCTGTGTTTGGGCCTTTGTAGTCCATGAGCACTACCATGAATATTATTAAGAGAATGATGATCATCTCTAGCAATAGCTTTCTTTGCCTCTACCTAACAAAACACACCCAAACATATTGTATTATTTGCAATGGGGTAATTAATACAAGCTATATATGAACTAACATAATCTAGAGGAACATGGATCTAGCATATTCTAATAAGTTTAGGATTTGTAAAAAATAATAGTGTACTCACCATTCGACCATCAATCATATGCTTCTCCATGATGACATGCTTGGCTACAGCAGGGTCAGCAAACATGATGAATCCGAAGCCTCGGCTACGACCAGTAGCCCGATCCCGCATGACGATGGCCTCCTCCACCTCCCCATACTTCTTGAAGTACTTTAGAAGATGGTCCTCATTAGTGTCCCATGAGATTCCACCGATGAACAACTTCATAGCATCTGCCTCCATCTCTTGTTGGACCGTCGCCATAAACACCTCTCACACACTCGCACACGAATTGGAAACAACTTTGGGCACCAACTAAAGCAAATTCTTATGCAGCAGTGTGGGAAAGCTAGGATCTAGGTTCCTAGAGGAGCCATAGCAATCTTAGAGGACACACAGCCGCCACCACTTCCTCCTCTGGTTCACTTCCTCTACCTATTGTTCTATCCCCCTCTCTCTATCTCTCTGCCTCCCTTCCTCTCTCTCTAGCTTTCCTTTTTATATTCCCCACTATTCCTTCACTTTTTTAGAAGATGTCATCTAGAGCGTTATATATAGTTGTTATGAGATCCACAATTTCTTGCCCTTCTTTTCTCCGGTTTTTGTGGTAAGACTGAGCAACCGACAACTTTTTTCAGAGTTTCTGGAAAAAAGGTGAATTGAATATGCCTTAGTCTCCCTAGTAATAGCGTACACGCTTCTTATGTGAAACACCTTTATCACTTTCTCACAAAAGTATACTATACACTCTTCTCGTGCTCCCTACCTATTGTTCTCCCCCTCGCTCTATATCTCTGCTTCCCTCCCTCTATCTAGCTTTCCTTTTTGTTTTTCCCACTATTCCTCATCTTTTTTTAGAAGATGTCATATAGAGCATTACGTATAGTTGTACTGTAGTTTTTATGTCCCATTTCCTGTCTTCATTTGATCCCTCACTCTTCTCAGGTTTAATACTTCAAAATCATGCACATTTACTCCTAAAAGATATTTCCATTTCATCCCATTATAGAATAAATTCTAAGTTAATTCTTGAAGTGCCCTTTTGAATCATTTTATTACCTTTGTAAAAACATTAAATTATTGGGTGAAGGATGCACACAAATATTGTACTTCCCAAATAAGAGAAGAGTTAAGTTTAACTAAATTTACCATGGTATAAGATCCACAATTTATTTTCTCCTCTTTTTATGGTAAGACTAAGCAACTGACCACTTTTTCCGAGGCTCCCTAGCAATGACGTACACTCTTCTTATGTGAAACGCTTTTTATCGCTTTCTCACAAAAGTATATGCTCTTCTCGTGCTGACATTGTTTCTTTCGTAACAAAATGATTTGTATTACTAATAATGCCACCTCCATGTATCATGATCTATCCATCTCCATCTAAGAAGTTTGTTACATGCTCATGTGTTCCACCACCTTGTGGTCATGTGTTTTGTGTCATCATGCCACACTATTTATGTGAAATTTTTTATAGTATATTGTGTGAAATATTTCCATTTTATGAAGCGTTATCCTTGTAGAATGTCTAGGTCTTACTTACATGGTCTAGAGATGAAAAGTCTAAACATCTTGCTGCATAAAAGTCTGAACATCATGCTGAGGGACAATATGGTCCTTTTACGGCCTATTTGGTTCCCTGCATCCGGTTGAACCAGGATGGCCGGATGCAGGGTGCGGTTGTTTGGTTGCCTGCTCGCTTGGTTGAGCCAGGATCTACGCGTGCAGCGGCCACCCTGCAGCCAGGCTCCACGGAAACAAGCGAATTAGACATTTCTGGTGAGCCTGACTCACTAGATGTAGTTGTTTCTCTCCTAATGATGGTATTAGTGTATGTTTAGTGAATATTAAGTGATATTAATATGTTTTAAAGATGTTTAACACATAGTTAGATAAAATAAGTACTTTAGAAGTGTATTTTCATAAAAAATCATAATCATAACCTTTTAATATTTTTTATTTCATACAACAAATCTTTATTCAGGCAACCAAATAATATCTCTTCTCAGCCAACCTAAGTGAGTACAGTCAACCAAACACAACAGGGTTGTATGTGCTCGGCCTGTCCCATGTGAGCCTGGCTCCCATACACTAGCCAGGCTAGTACGTGAACCAAACAACCCATTACCTTCAGTCTAACACTTTTAGGCTTCAAAGTAACGTCAGTTTTATTTTGGGCGCAAAAGATACAAGTAGTGTCAAATATGGGATTTCTAAGTTTGGAGGGCCAAGAAAGGAATATTTCATCTTTAATTTCTAGTGTCAGATAAGGAATTCTCTCTTATCTCTACTATTGCATTATCTATAGTTTTATAATCTGTGGCTTGTTTCTAAGAACCCCAAGAAATCAAGTTAGAACCAAAGAATACATCAAAACTAATTGTAGACTTAACATCATGTCCAATCAATATACGAGAAAAAACAAACTAGTATAGATGAAGACCTTCTAACTTTCAAGCAAATGTCCAAAGCATACATTGCATACCTTTAAGAGAATGCAAGTACTAACAAACCTTATTAATAACAATGAAAAATATACTGGATCTAGTTAATGTTAAGTATTGCAAATCTCTTGCAAGCTTCTATATCTATATCTATATCTATATCTATATCTATATCTATATCTATATCTATATCTATATCTATATCTATATCTATATCTATATCTATATCTATATCTATATCTATATCTATATCTATCACAATCCTAAATCCCACTAAGATTCTATCTCGATGTGTAAGACATTCACATCAGCAACCCATTTGTGTTTGAAATTATGTCACCTATCTATTCATACAAGCTATCCATGTCAGCAATCCATCATATCCTCTATAATGCATTTATTTGTCCATGCTAGGATACCTTACTGTCCACTAAAATTCATTTGTATTCACGCCACAACACGTGGGGTATACTTAGAATTCTTAGGGCCTAGTGTCATACCGTTGACACCAGAAGTGGCAAATGGATATACCGTAAGGCGGTTTAGGATTAGGTATAGAGAGGTCTATCTAGTAGAAACAATATGGCTATGATATTCTAAGTGTATTGGGATATTTCCTTACTGGGGGCGATAGTCGAAAAAGTAGGAGACAGAACCCCTACTAAGACAGCTACCAGTGCAGCCCTGCTATTATTTAGAAACTTGCCTCCAACACATGCAAGGAACTCTAAATCCTAGCAAAGCCTCTCACTCTTTGCTAGGCATCTACACAGTGCGACAAGGAGCCTGCAAAGGTAAGATGTAGCTTAGACACCACGTCTACGCTAATCTTACTACTCAAAGCTTAGCTAAAGCTTCGAGTACTCTAACTAGTAAAGCAATGCGCCAAGTAAGAAAATAGTATACTCAAAATACTAAGCCAGAATATAAAGTACTAGAAGGACTCAGATGTAAAACTTACAAGAAGATTCACATCTGCTGAGACACTGCACACCTTGGAGAAGATTCCCAATAGGTCGGGACTCCTCCTTGGAAGCTCCTTACTCTCTTCCCTCTATTCTTGCACTAAAGCTACTAAGTAGTCTCTTCTCCCTATGATACACACTCTAAAGTGAGGGCCTATGGGGGGTATTTATAGGGGGTGTTGGAGTAGAGGCTATTCTACCGCTACGTCAGTGATCCGTGTGCCTCTCCACCTCCACCCTTAGATACACCGACCTCCAAACCACATGTGTTCTGCCAAATTGAGGTTGTAGCTCATGTTCTGCCGAATTCAATATTTCTTCACAATGTTGGTATGCAGCTCACAATAAAGAAGAAAAATACCAAGGTTGCTGAAATGACTACTCGTGTGAATGATCTTCAGAGTGATGTGCAAGCTGCTCAGATGGGATCAGCTGGACTGCAATCACAAGTCTCTAATTTGGAGAAGCGGCTAGAGGAACAGAAAGAGGCATCAAGGAAGATTGAAGAAGCAGCCAAGAAGAATGCTGAGGAGACTGAAAAGGTAAGGCAAAAAACTCTTGAAATGCAAGGCTTCCTTCGTACCTTGTTCACTGAGAAATTTGCATCAGGCCTTCCGCCAGATCTTCAGCAGTAACCTCTTTGGCTCTCATATTTTGGTGGCATTGGTGCTTGCGATGCCAAGGATGATTTTGTTGACTGCAGCAAGACTATTTTGTGTTGTGCGCTGTTGTGTTGCCGCTGTTATGAGCTGCTGTTGTCGCTGTTACGCTATTGTTCTGCTATTGTGTCGCTGCTATTATGCAAATTTGATACAACAGTTTCTTGAATTGTAAGACTATTATACTAAAATTATTGTGATGTTTTGCTGTGTTCGAGCAGTAGATTCTTGAATTGTAAGACTGATGATTTGGAGATAATATTATGTGATGTATGGGCTGATTTCTGTGATGTATGGGCTGAATTATGTGATGTATGGGCTGTGTTGTGATTTGTATGGGCTGGGCTGAATTTTGTGGACTTACATAGGACAAAAAAAATTAAAAGGCCTGAATTTAGTGGGATGAGAAAATAGATGGCTGAAATTGTACTGCTCAAAAATTGAATAGGCTACAATTAACAAAATAGATATGGGCTAGAAAAAAGAAAAAATAATAGGCTCAACAATTTCAGCCCATAAAAAGAGCTTGTGTGGCCCATGAAGTGCCTGGTTGCTATATGGGCTTCAACAGGCCAAAATTGATTTTATGACATTTTTTTTTGTGCCATGTCATCTCCACGTCAGCTTTTCATCTTACATGAAATTTTGCCATGTGGCGAGGTCTCAGATATTATGAAAAAATCAATGTCATACCTTATGACAAAGAATATACATATGTCACATGATCCATTTATGACAGTGATTTTTTTGACATATATTTTTTTGTCAATTAATTGTCACAATTCTTATGTTGTGACATTATTTTCATATGTAATGACATAAATAAAAAGTCAAAAAATCATAGGATTTTTGTAGTGGCCTTTGGATGGACGCCTTGGATCAACCACCATGTGGGAAGCGTGCAGGGAGTCGGTAGAGTGCCAATGACCTAGATGGACACAGGGAGGGGGTCGGGCAACCCCATCCATTGACCTATGGGCCCAGCCTGGTTTTTTAGAAGACATCCTAAGTCGATGGAGTGAAAGTAGGCTCGGGAGGCCACAGTAAGGGGGTCGAGCGACCCCCACTAATAAGGTGGGGCCACCTCCCTTGCTTGTGGGCCCCTCCTCTGTCTCTACTCTCTAGTGTGGGTATGAAGTGGTGGGACCCCCTGATCACCTCGGATGATGGATGTTGGTCCATGGATCCATGTGACTTCATCTTCCCCTGTTGAGAGGAAACACACTTGTGATCCAAGGGTGGCACTTGCTTGGGACTGTGTTGGGAGGATCCTGCCAGTGTCTGAGATAGTCCCATGAGGGTATCGGCTGACGCCATTTTTGTGCCCCTCTTTTGTATATTGTCTCTAGAAGCTATGCTATTAATGAATGTGAAGTTGGTTTGTCCATTGTCTATCTTGGTTGGTTGCTCTACCTTCATATGGAGCTTCTGGACACTGAAAAGTACCCGTTCTGAGTGCCTGCAATCAAATAATGATAAGTACATGCGTAACCAAGTTATTTGTACATAAGTTACTATGTGTTTGGTGGTTTCCTTCTAGAAAGAATGTTTTGTTGACGGTTTAGATGGGGTAAAAAAATGGTATAACTATCGTCAACACATACCTGATTTAAAGGATAATATTGTATGCCATGTGAAGACACTATCAATGATACATTAACGAAGGACAATTGAGTCTACTAGAGATGCAGATTTACAAGACACACCGTTCCCCATTAACACCCTAAAACTAAATGATCTTATCATTCTGGTTGAACCTGAACAAGCTGAATATACTACTGCTTGAAAAAAATGTGATCCTTGACGATGCAGGGAATATGGGATCGTTGAGGATTGTTAGAAATTAGCCCTGACTGTCGCATGCTTTTCGCTAATCTCCATGCATGAAAACAACGATTAGATCTACCAAGAAGAACATGCATGATCGGCCAAAGTCTAAATTCTTGGGGGCATGACTACAGGCGCTCCTTCTCAATACTGCGACACCAAGCACTCTTAGGTCCCGGAAACGTGCCGCTCTACAACATTAAACAAGATTCATTAAAATTACACACCATGAAATATATTTTAATTACACATCTATTTGATATAATTGTTAACATATTTTCTTTGAAGTTGGTTAAAATTAGATAAATTTGACTTAGAACAAAACTAAAACAACTTACAATTCTAAACATATGAAGTATTTTATTAGAAACAGCTCGATAGATATGTGCAATTTAATATATAAAAAATATTTTGCCTATAAAATAGAACAATGAAGCTTAGGCTTCAGCCACATACTTATGCGCTGGTTGTGTTCCTTTGAGCCATCAGATTATACAAGTATATGTTATATTCACATACATCAGCCTACTTAGAATTTTTTCTTAAAAACACTAGTGCCGCGAAAGGGTTTCTAACTGAGTTGGTTAGATGGTTGAATAACACTCCTAAGGTTCTGACTTTGACTCCCACAACTAGTGGCCATGTTGTTTTCTAACTCGACTGACATGCATGATGGCCCGAAGTAAACATGTGAAGATGTACTGTATTTCAACTATTCACCTTTTGACTAATTGTATCCCTGCTCCAAAAGTCCAAATGGTTTTACACACATTTGTCATCTATAGTCTCCTATAAACACAGCAACTTAGGTCTTGTTTAGTTTCCAAAAACTATCCAAAAATTTTCAAAATTTTCCGTCACATCGAATCTTGCGGCACATACATGCAACATTAGATATAGATAAAAACAAAAACTAATTGTATAGTTCAACTGTAAATCACGAGATGAATCTTTTAAGTTTGGTTACTTCATGATTAGACAATATTTGTTAAATAAAAATGAAAATACTATATGACCCAAAAACTTTGGGGACTGAACAGATATCCAATGGCATAGTATGGGCGATATATACCCGATATGATGTAGATATATCATGAGGAACTGGATGTCACGGTCTGTTCGTCTGCATCATTAAAGCTGAAAGGAATTCGGACATATATACATGGGCATACCTTTCCGTGTGGCATCATTCATGTCTTGCAAAGCAGCTGCATCACTGGCCTACCTTCACAGTATTTTTTTCTCTTTTTTTTTGTGTTGCTGAGCACACATGAATTAAGGCCTGGTTTAGTTCGCAAAAATTTTCAAGATTCTCCGTTATATCGAATCTTTGGTCGCATACATGGAGCATTAAATATAGATGCAAATAAAAACTAATTGCACAGTTACCTGTAATTTGTGAGATGAATCTTTTAAGACTAGTTACTCCGTGATTGGACAATGTTTGTCAAATAAAAACAAAAGTGCTACAGTAGCCAAAAACCAAAAATTTTGCAAACTAAACAAGGCCTAAATTTAACGCAGTCATACATTCACTGATTTTTAGCAACGTTTCACTGAAATTTAGCTTATGCTCATTTGTTGTGAGAGAAAAACAATGTTCATTCTATGAGAAGTACTGCTAAAGTACTTAAGAAAACAAATCTTCTTGTAGTCAGTTTTATTTGATCCCCTATTTAGAAGTGTTTTTCGTAGGAAATTTGGCATATTTTGAAACGAGATTCTCGACAAACTCGTTTGCTTCAAGTTGACCCCCACCAAGCTTATCATTCTGATTTCAGAGGACAGCGCTAGATATCATACTTGTTCGTGCCGGCATAATTAATTGGAGGTTCTGCACATGACAAATCCACATTTTGATGCAATGCACTTGCAATGTTGTCGACAAATGATTGGAGATACATTTTTTTTTGAAACAGTCCGGTGCTTTTTTTTGGGTGAACTGGACGGTGCGTTACTAAGCTGTTCAGTAGACAGTTACCATTTTGGACAGTGTTTAGAAAGTTGTTAAGCTGCAAAGTACTGCAAACATCTCAAAAAATCACCATTGTTTTCCTTTTACTCAATTAAAAATAGATACAAAAGAATGTGGATTTTCTGTGATAAGGCATAATATAATAAACAAATTAGCATTAGCTTTGGGGAGCATACCTATTGTAAGAGAAGCTTGTTTGATAGAGCTCTTAGAGCTAATTCTCTGCTGAATCTAGCATGCCAATCAGTTTTTCAGAAAAAGTGTTTCTCTACTCTGTGAAATGATTCTCTGAAATAAACTAAGAGGCTGGTAGCTTCTCCTGTGAAGTGATTCTCCATCGTAATTTTGAGAGTTTATGATAAAAAATCAAAGAAAATCACTTTCAACCACAAAATCACTTCTCTTAAAGAATGAGCTACAATAGAGAATCAGAATTAAATGAGCTCTACCAAACAGGCCCTTTGCTAACCGACTTATTATACATGAATGAACTACATGTTTGTAGTGTTGTACACCAGTATATATTCTCTAGAAATTTGTTGAGCTGTCCTCGGGTCAAATTCAACGTACGTACCTCATGAATCATGATCATGGTCCCCCTTATGCAACCAATTTCAAGATCCAAAGAATTACAAAAAGGAAAAACCTGAAGAATCAATTCCAAAGCTCTCTGGTCCCCTGCGCCTCATCATATATCTAATGTGTCCTCCTCTTCTCGGTTTGGCACTTTTTGCCTTTTCAATTCAAAAAATGCTCCCCAATCTGGCGACCCTACGACATCACAGTATCCTTTTAATTTGATCATTCTAAGAATGAAATTAACTTGCAGTCATAGCACATGTTTAATTTGGAGACTGTGGAGCATGTGTTTACGTATGATACTATTAATTCGTAGAAAGCTAAAAGGAAACATGTATCCTAGCACCATTTGGTAAGGGTCCGTGGGCTCTATCTTCTCCACGTCCCATGTAGTAGAGCCAGAGCCGGTGAAGCCAAAAAAAAAAACATGCATTGTTTCACTTGCTCCTAATTTATGTAGATAAAGAGAGAAAAATTTAGGTAGCATGAATAGTGCCTGTTACAGTACGTGTTACGAGAAGCGGAACTTGGGAGAGTTCTCTCAAAGGAGGTCATTTTGCAATAAGCTAGCTCATTTAGGGCCTTTTAAGACTGCTCCACAAATTCTGATCGACAAATTTTACTTTGGAGCAGCTCCATAAAAGACTAGAGTTTCTAGAGCATTCTTAGGTGTTCTCATGACTCCACATTTTTTATTGAAGCAAGTTTGTGGAGCTGTATCTGTTTGATGAAAAAATATAGAGGTAAGATTTATAATATGCAAGGCTATTGTCAGAAACGTTTATATTCCTTTCTATAAATTCTGCCAAATATAAGAAAGATTGATTTAAGACAATTTAGAAATTGATTTATTCATGTACGGGTAAGTAGCGTAACTTGATATGCGTGTGGGAAAAAATAAACTCTACTTCAGGTTTATATCAAGTTCATGTTGTCAAGAAAAAAAAATTACAATTAGGGGGGCAACGTACGGAACGCGAGCATCACCGTTGTCTACCTAGGGCTCCTCTTCTTCTTAGGCTCCTCTCATTCTTCCTCTCGAGTACGTCGGCTGGTGGTAAAAAGAGGTCCACCTCGTTTTCCCGTAATTTGTATATCAAATTTACTCAGAGTTTAGCTCAAATAAATGTACCAGTAAAGTAATATAATCTTCTTCAAGATATTATTACCTGTGATGACTTTGAAGATTTGAGGTAATAAATCTAAATCCTTTGTTACGCCTAACGGGTAACTGTCAATGTTTTTCATCGATTTTGACAAGTTTTGAATTGGTTTCCAAATTTTGGATCTTATAGCATGTCCAATATTTTAGAATTAATTATTGAATTCGGCACAAAGACTACACTCTGACTTTTGTGTTTAATAAAACCATGGTTAGATAGTAAAGACTGCATCGGCTACATGAAAAAACCACTAAAAAGATAACAAAGGATGCATTGTGCCCAAGCCCTTCTCTTCGGAAAAAGAGGCTGTCAAGAAAAATCAGTTTTTTTTTTGCCCGAACAGGTGTTCAGTTCTGAAAGAAATCAGTGGCCTTTTCTTCTCTGGTTGCCCGGCATACTCTCCACTCTCTCTCTCTCTCTCGACTCTCGTCGTTCTCCCGTGTCCGCCGGGCGCTGTCTGTCTCTGGTGGCGACGACTGGGCGGCCACTGCCGCCGCCGCCCTACGCCAGGTTCCCAGCCCTCCATCTTCCGTACCTTCGCCGGCGACGAGCAGCCGCCAGGTACGCCTCACCTTCTCCTTCATTCCTGCTGTGGCTGTGGGAGACAGAGCGCGCAACTGTCGCAAACCCAAGCTATTTGTATTCGGATCTGATCTGATTCAATTACAAGTGTAGGATACATGTATTGTTTGCCTACAAACTTCCATTTTTCCCTTTTTTTTTGGGAAAAAAAGTATTGGGTGACATGTGTACACCCATGTCCTTTACTGGGTCCGCCCCTGCTTCTGGCTCATGGCAGAGCCGTTTCTTGATCTGAGCGGGGGTGACCTGTTTGCAGCAGGAGGGCCTCGCCACCGGTTGGGAGGGAGGCGGAGATGAGCCGGGGGCGGTCGCCGGAGCCGCTGGATTTCTTCATCTGGACTGTGGAGGTGCTGCGATTTCTATCGTTTTATTAGTTTCAATTTTGGTGAACTATATTGCCTATTCTATTCTTCTCATGAATAACAGTAGTTTGGATGTCAAAATCCATGATTGATCTCCTGCGAATTTTAGGACACTCGGGTGCTGGGTAACAAAAGAAATATAAAGTGTGAATCTTTTGCTTCTTTAACCCAATATAAGGGATTTGGGAATTTGGGATAGTCATTGTTCACTCTATGGTACTTGGGAGTACCTTTTGCCTTAACTTTTATTTTCCTCCAACTACTGAATTTCTTTTGTGGGGGTAAGATCATAAATTTCTGTTGTTTAGATGTTGTCTTTTTATATATATATTTGTGTGGGTAGTACAGTACAAAATTTGGAAATAGTTGCCCCTACAACTTTTGCTGATTATTTTGCTTTTGTAGAATTCATTCTGTAACTTCTTTTACTAATTTGCTGAGGGGATCATTTACATGTCTCTGCAGCTTCACATACCATGGCACTCAAACTGTACTGCTAATGGAAGAAAACATATAATTTTGCTTGTGGATAACATAATTGGGATGCTGGCAAGGAACATGCTTTTGTGAAGCATGAACTGTTCCTTCTCCAGCTTTACTGTTAATGTAGGTTTCCGGCTTTTAGACAAGTGCAAATGAGAGATTTGCGATGACTTTAACTAAATGGTCATTCTCTGACAGTAGACTCAGTAGACTCAGTATAGATCATTGCTTACAAATAGATCTAAGTACAATGACATGGGCCATAACTGTGCTGCAGGATGTAGGGTTATGGTTGGAGGAAATAAATCTTGGAAGCTATCGACAGGCTTTTGAAGAGAATGGCGTCAATGGAGAGTATCTAGAAAGCCTGTCGATGTTCACTACTGAACAGATTCTTCGATTTATAAGACGGTGTCATATGAAACGGGGAGATTTTATCACCCTCTGTAAAGAGTTGAGACGCATCAAAGGTTCAAATTTCTGCTGCTTCTACTCTTGTGCTTCAGGAAGGGTTTACCTACAGTCCTATACATATTTCTATTATATGTTTCCCATTACAGTTCCAGATTTTTTTTCCATTTTCCATTTGAGTTTGCACAGCTTCTGACATGTGTGAAACAGTGAAGAAATATGGTCTTTCCCCTAGCAATACTTCTTTTATCTTGAACAAATGAAATACTGTAAAGTTCTAGCAGCTTAATTTTCAGGCTTATATTTTTTGAAGCAAAGACATCCCTGGCATGTGGTATTGAAATATGTGCTCCTAGTGAGCAACTCTTTTTGCAGAACCTGGACCTTATGTTAGCAACATAGGGAAAAAATCAGGCTATGGTTCTGGTGGCGTTTAACTAATGATTAGTTATTGTGTGCAAACTTTATGGTTTAGTTATAGAATGTTTAATATTGTCCTCAATGATGTCAGTAGGTAACGGGGTTTCCTTGTCAAACACCTGCACATGCACAGATGATTTGATTAGGCATGACCTGATCACCTGAAATCTAAGATGACCTATGACCATGACATTTCACTGCTCAGCTATGACTTTAGCAGCAGGGTTACAGTGCCACAGCCACAGCCCACAGGTCTATCTTGATTTTCTAGAGCTCCAATCTTCAGAGTGCAGCTAGAGGCCAGTACATTTAGCACAGTCCAACGGTAACCAAGACTAGTATATATGAAGTAAAAAATGGAAAATTCAGTCACCAAATCATTTACTTTGAGAAATAAAATTATGGGTACAAGGCAAAAGGGAGATATGATGAAAGCTACTTATCTATTTTAATCTGTAAAAGTATGATAAGTGTTATCAGTCAGATTGCATTGCTTATCTTTTGACCAATACGTTCCTCCTGGAACCTGAAACAACTGAGATTTATTTGGCTTTCCTACAATCTGGTGATAATCTTGTAGTAGCTTCTCTCTGTTTTGCATTTGCACGTCGTAAAGTAAAATACATGCTTGATTGTTTCATCTAACTCCTAGTCATATTTCTCGCCAGTTGCCTGCCTGAAAGGGGAGCAGGAAGTCCGCAGGCCGTGGTGGGCGCCATCATGCCTGTCAGTTGTGTTCGTGCGGGTGGCCAAGAGGAACCGGCAGTCCCGCGTTGTATCCCTGAAGCTGGAAGCTTAGCAGGCTCGCTCTCAGCCGCGGAACTGGCAGTCCCGTGTCGTCTCCCTGATGCTGGAAGCTTAGCAGGCTCGCTGTCAGCCACCTTGCCTTGCCTTGCCATGCTGCCACCATCCCTGTCGTTCCAGCGCTGTACCTATACTAAAGCCCCTCTCCTTGTGTACCATATAGCAAGCAATAGGTCTCAATGTTCTTGAAAGGTGTTCCCCTTAGAGCCGTCGTGTGTGATGTGTGCGTGTTTCTTGATTTGTTTATTTTCCATGTATAGGGTTTGTGGATTTGAGTTCGAGATGGTAAGATGGTGTAGACGACAAACATACATATGCTCTTGATGTTGTGCAGATGGCTGCTCTTTAAAATTCCCTGAGTATCTTCTTCAAAATGTTCCTTTTTTTTTTTCCTGGCTATAAGAGATGGCATTGCCTGCCATGAACAATAAGGGTCGCTGTGATGCTGCTTGCTATATTGATTGGGCACAAGCTAGTGGTTCCATAAAATAAGGATCATGGGAGATTGTGGTGCTGATGCTTGCCTTAGTAAAAAGTGTCTGCTAGTTGCAGCAGATGGTATTGCTTATCTGATGAATAAACAATGTAAAGGAAAGCACATTACCGGGCGCGTTAGCAATATTTATTTTGTGACAGTGATTAGTTGGTGATCGATCGGTATGATGGTCTGCAAAAATATTATTCTTATAGCTAGTGCTCCTAGATTTTATCAGGTTAAGATCCTCATCCTGTAAGATATCCTGTCCTGTGTGCTAGAAAGTTTGGGCATGCTCTGCTTCACCTTCCTGGTGAAATTCCAGGGGAGAACACAGAACAGAGACGTATAGATGTAAAAGTGTACAGATTTTGCCTTACATCTAAACAAGAAATAACATTGAAGATATTCGCTTCAACAATTTGTATTTATTATTGTGGAATTAATATATTTATTATTTTGACTAGTTTATTTTAATCTACAACCTTAAAGCTCCACATGGATCTTGCAGTTTGAGTTATAAAGATCATCTTGATTGTAGGAGAGTCGTCCAAGACAGCGATATACTATCAAGCATTTTTTTTTTCGAGACCTAGTTACATGTGTCAAACTCTGTTCTTTTAACTTGACTAGCAATCTTCATGTAAAATATTTTAAAAAGTTTATATATATTATGGTAGTATTTTTTGTAATCAATTTAAGAACGTGAATACACATATATGTTGGAATATCAAAAGTCAAGATCAAAGTTTTTATGACTTTTTAAAAATTATTAAGTAGTGTTTCTGATGAGAACGAGTAGTTTTTTTTTTTTAAGAAAAGCTTTCCCCTCCTCAGGACGTGGCCATGGGCCCAGTTCCATTCCACCGCAGCGGCCAGCGGCACAGCAGACCTTGTGACACTGCGGGTGGGCCCAGTTTTGGCTGCCAGTCAACCCCCTATCCCGAGCGGTCAACCGGTCACCCTCACCGGCCAGTCACCGCCGACCGCCCGTTACTCCTTCCTTCCCCTTCCATTCCATCTTGTGCTGCCCATTACCATTTCGTCCCATTTCTCCCCCACACACAACTGGACCGGCGGCGGGCCTCTTCGTCAAGGGCGGCGGCAGCGGCGGCGGTTCCTCGTCTGCGGCTCGTCTTCGATGCTGTGAGTGCTTCCTCGTCCTGGCGCTTCTGCGGCTGCTCCTTGTCTCGTCAGATGGGGGTAGGGCGCGGGGTCCGGCGGACGGGATCTGGGGTTTCGGCCGGCGGCGCTGTGCTGTGCTGCTGCTGCGGCTGCTGGATTGGGTGCGTAGGTCAGGTGGGGTGGATGGGAATGGGAAGCGAGTGAGGGGGTGTTCTCGATCGGTTTTGGGGGTTGCTTTTCGCCTAGGATTTTACGGCTCAGTGATGTCTACCGGTTGCTCACCCATCTCGCAGCAGCAGCCGCCGCCGCCGCGGCAGGGTTCTAATCTCTCCGCCTGGGTGGGGGTCGGGGGGATCGCGGTCGCTCCTTGGTGGTGATTTGTTGCGTGATTACCACCTCCAACCGATGAGGGTCAGGCCTCAGGGGCAGGGCCAAATCGCTGCTAATCTATTTGCTTTGCCGCGATGGTTTTCTGCCCAAGCTGACAGTAACAACAGCAGACACGCGTCCCAGTTGTGTTGTGTTGTGTTGTGCGTTCGGTCGCTAATAAAATTAAAAAAATCAGACTTTTATTTTTGCTCTCAATCTGATCATTGTTGGTTCATTGATTGCCAGCTTCTGTTGTTCCTCTGCAGGTTTGGTTTACCAAGGCTTTGATTCACTCATGGGGACCTCGTCAGGCGCGGACTTCCACAACCACCAGCAGCAGCAGCCCACCCAACAGGGGTTGCCGCCGCCGCCGCCGCGCCCCAACGGCCGAGCACCGACGCTGCAGACATCTCTCTCCCTGGCTCGCGCCGCCTCGCCAGAGCAGGTCGGCTCGCCTCCGGATATGCAGGAGCCGCTGTCCAACTCCGACGGTGGGCACGACTCCGCCACTGAGAGCGCCAGCTCGCGCGAGACATGGCCAAGGGAGCCTGGCAAGAGTGGCGGTGCCGGTGGTCCTCCTGTGGCGGCAGCACCGATAACGGCGCTGAGGATAGCTGATAGCAAGGAGAAGGAGGTGGTTGGTAATGGCGTCGCTGAGATGCAGGCCATCTGGAGTAGGATGCCGAGTGCCAGTCGGATGACTATCAGGGAGGTCGCTCGAGAACGGGTGGACCTTGTTGCTGAGAAGATGAAGGGTATGAGTGACGAGCTGCTGGACGAGACCAAGACCGAGCTGCGGTCGATTCTGGAAGGGAGTGGTGGTCCGCACCAGATTCAGGAGTTCATGTACCTGCAGAAGCTTGTTCAGGGCAGGGTTGATCTCACCCTGCCCGTCCTTTTGATGGCTCACCACGTGCAGCTGGAGATCCTGGTTGCCATCAAGACTGGGATACAGGCGTTCTTGCATCCGAGCGTCGACATACCCCAGAGCTGCCTCGCTGAGATTTTCCTGTACAAGAGGTGCCGCAACATTGCCTGCCAGAGTGCTGTGCCCGCTGAGGAGTGCAAGTGCAACATATGCAGCAACAGGAATGGGTTTTGTAATCTCTGCATGTGCGTGATCTGCAATAAGTTTGATTTTGAGGTCAATACGTGCCGCTGGGTTGGGTGTGATATCTGCTCACACTGGACTCACACGGACTGTGCAATTCGTGATGGACAGATTGGGACTGGGCAGACGATTAAGAATGGCATTGGCCATGCCGAGATGCTTTTCCGGTGCCAGGCCTGCCAGAGGACATCTGAACTGTTTGGATGGGTTAGGGATGTCTTTCAGCAATGTGCACCTGGTTGGGATAGGGATGCCTTGCTGCGCGAGCTCGACTATGTTTGCAAGATATTCCGTCTAAGTGAGGACTCAAAGGGGAGGAAATTATTCAGAAAATGTGCTGAAGTAGTTGAAAGATTGAGGAGTGGTTCTGCTGAATCAACGACTCCTAGAATTCTGCTACAAGCACTGCAAGGTATGTGTGGTTTGTTAACCTAACTTGTATGTGACATGGAATGACTCACACATAGCTTACTCATGATCCTGCAATTTATTTACTCATATTTCGGTCTATTCATATCTGTATGCTTAGTTGAATTGAATTACCTGTGTTGCTTGTTTCCTGCTGTAACTATGGTTGGGATTTTGTACTTTAATTGCTTATAGGTATAAATGGAATGATGTAAAATGGTTACTTGTCAAGTACACAGTATGCTGTCTTGACTTGTTATTTTCTACAAGTTAGTTTGCATGATAAATTTCAGTTAGTAGTTTTTTTGTTCAGGTTGGACTTAGCTGCAATTTGTGCATAGAAATGCATGATGTATGGGATTTTGTACTTTAATTGCTTATAGGTATAATTGGAATGATGCAAAATTGTTATTCCCTCCGTTCCAAATTATAAGTCGCTTTGACTTTTTTGATACATCCATTTTGCTATGCACCTAGATAAATAATATGTCTAGATACATAGCAAAATGTATGAACCAAAAAACTCAAAACGACTTATAATTTGGAACGGAGGGAGTACTTGTCAAATACACAGTATGCTGTCTGTACTTGTTATTTGCGACAAGTTAGTTTGCATGGTAAATTTCAGTTGGTAGTTCTTTTGTTCAGGTTGGACTTAAGCTGCAGTTTGTGCATAGAAATGCATGATGTATTGAAACTATTACCTTTGAAGTTTCAAAGTTTGTTATTGTTTTCATGTTCAATGCTGGAAGATAAGACCGGTCCCCGAGTGTACATAATTTTTTGGCTGTCCTGTTTCATGTTTAGCTCTACAACTTGAGAGACTTTTTTTTGTCATATTGCACATGAACTCCTGTTGGTTCTTTAGGCAATCTGTGTTAGCCCATACTGTGATCTTCCATTGTCTGCGCTCCAGCTAATTTGTAGCTCAGTGCACTGCAGGGCCTCTACAGACAATACTTGAAAGTTAAATTTCTGAATGCCACTGATAATAGGGCTTTTATCCACAAATTTATTTGGATTTACTAAAAAAATGTAGGTTTCCACTACGATATTCTTATTAAAAGCATGTTGTTTAACATTCAGGAAGTATGATTGCCTGGCTTGTTACTGCCATCCAGCTCATGTAATCTCCGTATCTTGGTTTTACTTGACAGTTACTTTGAAACAACAATAATGTTTTAAGTCAGTTGTCTGGTTGCTCTACTGATGTTCATTTCCATTGAAACTATTATCTCACAGTCAAAGCATGAGGCACTTAGATGTTACATTTAGAATCACTCACAAGCGATTCTAGTTGGACATCTTCACCTTGTAGTTGAATAAATTTGTCTACCATAGTTGCTTTCCAGTCAATTTAGCAACAATTATAGGGTAAATGCTGTATCCATAACTGTAACGTTGTGATTTAAGGCTTCTTTGCTAATTTATTTGTTACACACTCATTCTGCTACTGCATCCATGATAAACATGTCCATGATTGCTCTCCAGGCTTTAATCTCGTTTTTGTTTTTTTTGGGGCAGAGATCTCCCTGCTACTATTTTTCAGTGCACTAGTTTGACTAGCTTGAATTGTTGGCCTGTGCTTGCTCTGTACGAAGTAGTTTTTGCCAATTGAAACTGATCAAAATTTTTCTATGGGGCGTGCTCATTTATTTATTAGATTGGGTTTGTGGTTTTGCTGCATCTGCATGTTTAGGCTATTTGGATGGTATAAATTGTTTCCGATGGAAAAGATAGTAAGTGTGATTGTTTTCCATGTGAATGTATGTCCAGCATATCTCCTGTTTTTGTGATTGTTCTTTGGGAACATATCTAGTGCAAACCACAACCTCCGTGAAAACCTGTGCAAACCATGGCAAAAAAGTCATCTAAATTCACCAAAAAATCACACATGTAGATGATATGATGATACACAACCCTGTAAAATATCTTATCCAAACTCGAATTCATTTGTGAGATATAAAAATAACAAATTTCTAGCAAATTCTGTGGACACCTTTCTGGCTTGAAATTTGTTATTTTTATATCTCACAAACAAAGTTGAGTTTGGACAAGATATTTTACAATGTTGTGTATTATCAAATCATCTACATGTGTGTTTTTTTTGATGAATTTAGACAACTTTTTTGCCATGGTTTGCACAGGTTTTCACGGAGGTTGTGGTTTGCACTAGATATGTTCCCTTGTTCTTTCCCCTAAATGGTGAATTGAACACATGCAACGCTTTCTTGTATTTCCCAGAGCTGGATATTGATACCTCCAAGAGCTTTGAGAACGAAGAGCCAGGGCGCCTGATCACTCCCCAAGAGGCCTGCAACCGGATCGCCGAGGTGGTCCAAGAAGCCGTCAGAAAGATGGAGATTGTAGCAGAGGAGAAACTGCGACTGTACAAATGCGCCCACCTCGCGGTGGAAGCCTGCGAACGTGAGCTGGAGGAGAAGGCGCGGGAGGCGCAGGAGCTGAAGGTGGAGCGGCTACGGAAGCTGCAGCAGGCGGAGGAGCTGGAGAGCATCATCCGTCTGAAGCAGGCGGAGGCGGAGATGTTCCAGCTGAAGGCGAGCGAGGCCCAGGAGGAGGCCGAGCGGCTGCGGAGCATCGCGTTGGCCAAGAAGAAGTCGGAGGAGGCCGGGCAGGACCTCGCGAGCTTGTACCTCAAGCGCCGCCTCGAGGAGGCCGAGGCTGAGAAGCAGTTCATCTTCGAGAAGATCAAGCTGCAGGAGAACAACCAGCGCGCGCCGCCGCAGGTCGCGAGCAGCAGCGGTGGCGGTGGTGGTGTTGGGATGAGGGGTGGGAGCTCTGGTGGCGAACCCTCGCAGGTGATGATGCTGTCCAAGATCCAGGACCTGCTGAAGAACGTCCGCAGCATGCCGTCGGCAAAGCCGGACGGGCCACGCTCCAAGTAGCCGTGACGTGGGCTGGGCGCGGGCATTTGCCCCTCCATCGATCTGATGATTGTTTGTTGGTAGACGTGGTTGTTTAACTACTGGAGTAGTGGTAACTTTATATGATGGATGTATACTGCATTTCTTTTTTTTTTAAAAAAAATGACTGTAGGAGCGCAGCATTGTTTAGTAGTGATTTGGTTCACTGATTATGTGATGTTGTATGACAATTGTATCCTGGTAATTAGAGTGTAACCAATAGCGTAGCTATACAGTTGAACTGTTCGTTTTTTTTTTAATATCTGCAGAAGTGTTGCAGTAGATGTTTATCTGGGCTGGTTAAGATTGCCATTGTGTGGATGGGATGTGGAAGCAACGTCATTGAGCCTCGCTGAAGCAAAGGTCATGGTCAGCCGGGCGTGATGCCGAGGCCCCCCTTGGCATCGGGAGCCCCCCTTGGCACTAGGAGTCTATTCGTTTCTGTCAAAAAAAAAAAGTCATAGTTGTATTCGCTAATTTATTGTGAGCAAAATATATACTTAATTAATTAATCGTAGATAATCTCAAGTGAAGGCACGTAGCACACGGGTGGGTGTCCAACGAAACCGACGACCGTCTGTGCCGTGCGGGCATGAACCGACCGACTCCGGGGGACGCTCCGACGGGCACGGCCCCGCGAGCCGACGAGAGTGGTAACACAACGCACGCCACGTGACGTGGTCGCCGTCGCCACCTGCGCCGCCGTACCGTAGCGGACGGGGACGGGATCAAGTCGCCGGCGGGGGAACAAGTCCACGGCACGTCGTCGTGCTCCTAGCCCTTGTTTACTTCTATATAAAACTTAATTTTTTTTTAAGATTTTCAGCTACATCGAATCTGTAGACACATACATAAAGTATTAAATATAAATAAAAATAAAAACTAATTACACAATTTAGTCGAAATTTACAATACAAATTTTTTAAACCTAATTAGTCTATAATTGGATAATAATTTACCATAAACAAACGAAAATACCGTAGTGTCGTAAAATTGTTTTTTTCTTCGAACACGGCTCGTGCAGGCGGAGGAGACGCGTGGGTGCGGGAGGCCCAACCGTGCGGGACCCACAGACACCGGGGAATAGGCCAAGTCAACCACCTCTCTGTCGCGCGGATCTCGAGGTGGCACCGACGGCCCTCGACCGTCCGGGCCCACGGAACCAGACGGGGCCTCCCCTGCCCGGTCCACGGTTTCTTTCATTTCACGCGGTCGCACCGCCAACTTTTTTTTTTTTTCTTCTTCTTCCCTATAAAACACCCTCGCCTTGCCCAAATCCGGGCACACATCCCTCCTGAAGTCCTGATCCCTTCTCTCTCTCGCGCGCGCTCGTGCTCCCTGCGTCTGCGTGCAGCTTCCCGGCTCCCCCACTCACCGCTGCAGGCTCCGTCCGGCGACGTCGCTCACTCACTCACTCACCGGCGGCGGCAACATGGTAAGCGACTCCGAACCGCTCTCCTTCGCCGTGGATTTGTGGCGTCTGTTTGTCCTCCTCCTCGGTCCGAATTGGGTGGGGGGAGATCCTGGATCCAGCCCAGATCTCTCTCTCTCTTGGTTCCTCTCCCTCTGCGCGGCGGGATAATAGATAAGATAGGTAAGGGATCTCGCCTACCTATCGGTGGTGGTACGGTCGATCCCTTCGCCTCGTCGACCCTTGTGAGATCTTCGCCCTGGATTGATCCGTGTGCCTCTTGGACGGCACCTGCTTCTGCTGATTCCTTGGGATCTAGACCATCGGATCGCGGAGGTGTCCCACGGATCGCGAGATCGGATGGTTGTTTTTGGTACCTAGGAGATAAGTCGCTGGGAATGGAATTGCGTTCTAGCGCCAGGTACGGATAGGAGGATTTGCCCATGTTAGGTCTCAGTGACCCTTTTGTAGGCCTCAACTTTCTGTGAGCAGAACCGCGCTGCTACCAAATTGGTATGCTGTTCTTGAGGGGATACATGGGGACGAAGGTTACAACTTTGCAAAATTCAGGGTTGTTGGTGGTTGTTGAACTGCCCTCATCTAATTTAGGATGTACGAGCTTGTTGTAGTTTAGAGATGGAAATGCTTCATGTTATTACCCACTTTGAGCATAGTGGTTTAGTTTGGGAATAGAAACGATCGATAAGAGAGCATTATTATTCCTTTAGTAGAGGTGGACTACAGTACGCCACAAGAATTGTTTTGACCCATTTCGTTTACAGAACTGGGAATGACATATGGTTCAGAAAACTGAACCTTGGTGTGTTCCTCTCAGCTGATAGTACTTGAAATGGTTGCGAGGCCATCTATTTTGTGTTATATATTCTTCTAGGACGGTATTTTATTTTTCATTCAACCTCATGCGGCAACGGCATGTAATCTGAAAAACTACTGATACATTTGCTAATTGCTTGACACTCCGTGTTAAGTAGGTATCAGATTGACTGAGTATTCAGATATGCTGACTTGTGGGTTTTGTTTGGACAGACTACTTCAAGGCGCCTTGCTGACAGGAAGACTGCCAAGTTCCAGAAGAACATCACCAGGAGGGGTTCCGTCCCTGAGACCACTGTTAAGAAGGGAAATGACTACCCTGTTGGCCCTGTAGTGCTCGGGTTCTTCATCTTTGTCGTCATTGGATCATGTATGCATTTCAACCCTCTCAAATTCTTTTCATATTCTATTGTTTTATGCTGGTGACATGCTACTTTAGAATGCACACTGGCGAGCCTTTTTTCTATAAGAATATGTATATGGTTCATCCAGAAGTTTAGCTTGTAGCCTCCATGGCCATAGATTTACCACTTGGCGGCTTTTCTTTAGTGTAGCTCCCTTAACATACTATGGATGAACAAACAAGAATTTATGTTAGTGCTAACACTGCACATGTATTTAATTTGATGCCAAATTGCCAACTATACCAAGTATCAACCCCAAAACAGGATACACAGCATAATTTAGTTGAGCTGTTGCATCTTGCATGGTTGTCCCATTTCTGTGTTTACCCATCTGTCCCTACAGTTTATTTGCAGTTAGAGATGAATTAACACGCTTTGCCTCTTTTGCCTTTGCAGCGTTGTTTCAGATTATCAGGACGGCGACCAGCGGTGGGATGGCTTAAAAGCCTTGTCACATCTAATCCCCAGTCTAGAGATCTGTTTGTTATACTTGCATCCAACTAGAATTGGGTAGCAGCTAAAATATCATGTGTCACTGCATCCTGTATTCCATTCATCTGGTGATCCTTGAGTCTGGAACTGAACTGTAAAGCAGAATCATGTACCTTATATCCTTATATAAAGTGATAATTGGATAGTACTACAGTGTTTCATTTAATCTCCCTGGTGATGGATTTTTTTCGTTGCGATTCTAAGATATTATGCCTCTGCCAATTTTGGTCACCTGTGTTGGCTTGTGACAATTGAAGTTTCAGTAGCTGAACTCACCAAGTTGCATTCTTGTGTGATTTAGCTATGGTCTCCTGAACTGATAGTTCATGTGCTTGGATAATCAGGTTTCATTTTATCTTTGATGATATCGTGATGTTCAGAAAAAAAATGTGACAGAGACTGTCAGTAAGAACAGGAACTAGCTGAATGAAGACTGTAAAAGTTTCGAAGCAAAATGCCAGTATGCCACGAGGAGTTGGATGCTTGAAACTATGTTCTTCAGAGCTTTCTTTTTCTATATATGTTCTTGTGTTGTGTTTCGTTAAAATATTTGCCTTTATGTGCTCTCACTCGGCAATTCGGCTATGGCCTCCCTTAGTCCGTCTCCATGGCTACACGAAAAGTAACCTTCGTACTATCTTTGTATCGATTCATCGGCTGCCATCGAT
The DNA here is from genome assembly GCF_000003195.3 of Sorghum bicolor. Classification (NCBI taxonomy): domain Eukaryota; kingdom Viridiplantae; phylum Streptophyta; class Magnoliopsida; order Poales; family Poaceae; genus Sorghum; species Sorghum bicolor. The sequence continues at coordinate 68,196,467 of NC_012874.2, read as the reverse complement.
TGCTAATTGAAAAATGAATCCGTCCGTGGGTTTGTGTTGCTGAAGCGTTCGTCCTGGACTGGGCACTTGCATTTGCATGCAGGAAGTTTTTTTTTTTTTGAAGTGAGAAAAGGAAGACTCGGTTTCGGATGAATTGGTTCTAGGATTAGGTGCCTGATTTCATGGCCCGATTCACCAGGGGAGAGGAGTGGGCCGTGGCCCAGGAAGGAAAGAGGGGGCGCGTGGGAGGAGTGGGCCGGCCTGCTGGTCTGGGCCGAAGAGCGGGGGCGGGCCGCGCAACCCAGAGAAGGGAGGGAGAGTGCGCGGGAGGGGACGGTTGGCCTGCTGAAAAAGGCCCATCATCAGTAAGAGAAGGGTGTTTTGACCTTTTCCAAGTAAACTCAGTTCGATACTGTAATTCAAATATTTTTGAGGCAAACAAGTTATCAAAGTTATTCCAATCACTGTTTTTTAAAATTTTAAAAATAGATAAAAGCCTTTTCGTGGCATAATAGAGATTTTAATAAATATTTTTCACATAATAAAATTAATCCACCCAACATGAATGCAACAGACATGTTAAATTAAATTCCAAAAATTTGAGGAAAACACATTTTCCACTGTTTAAATTATAAACACCATAATGAAATCTTGAGTTTTTTTTTAGAAATTTTATAAAATCATTTTATACTCACAACCTAAAATTGAAACTTTGGGGGTGTGACATTTGGGGACCCGACCTGTCTGGCTTCAGCAGGGCGCTGCCATTGTCGTCTTCATGCCACACAAATATTTTCTAGCACGTCTTTGGTGTCAGTAACTTGAGATGGTGTAGCCCAATTCCCCTGTCGGGACATTTTTGCATGTCAAAAGGTTCTTAAAAGAAAAGAAAAACGGCAACAGTAAGACTCCTTTTGATAGGGCTCTAGCTCATCACATGGAGTAGCTTTTATGGTGAAGTTAAAACAAATTTGTAAAACTTTGGCACGCGTGACTCCAATTGCAGTTTTGTAATAATTTGTGTCAATTTTGTGAGAGGGGAGAAGAAACATTTTTGAGGCTCCAACTCCTTACTCTATATATAAAAAAAAATGGCTCCGGTGATTAACCCTGAAAGTGATTATTTTAATTACTACTTGCAGTTACAACATGTCGTTGTCATTTCACCTTCAAAGTTGGCAAAACATTAAATCGTTTGACTGCATAAATTATTTTCAGAAGTATATCTATCTATCTTTTGGGAGGGAGAGGGAGTAATACCGATGAATCCTCCGCGAAAGCTACAAAGATCGATCCCGATCGACCCAGTGGACAGACCTCGGTATAGCTGAAGCTGAAGTACGATCTGGTTGGTGGCATGCATTATTCATCAGTTTAATTCAGGAGGGAGAGGGGAGAGGGATCGGACCCTATCTAGATTAGGTGAAGTAACATGTAATATAGTATAAAATAATCATTGCCATCGATCACTTTCACCATGAGTTAATTAAGTAAGACGAAACAAGGCTAGCCATGATGGATGCTCATGCAGTAACCATCAAGATCAAGCAAGGAACCCCACGATATGTGATGATCCTGTGACGCACATACGATACGATACGATACGATACCATGCATCCCACTCAGACTCTACTCTGATTACGATCAACTTTAATTTCCTTCCGTACGTGGCACATTTTACGTTTCTAAATTTTTCCATTTCTCAAAGCTACAGGAGAAATAAAAGAAACGATCGACTAAAAAGATCGAAGCAAGGGCAACAACTACAAGATTCGATCGAGTCCTCGACTCGCCGGCCGGCGGTTGACCTGACGGTGGCGGTAGGTAGGATGCGTGAGATATGATGGCGAGGAGGCCGAGGACAAAGATCGATCGAGGCGCCGGTGGTCGCTGGAGTGTCCAAATTTTGATGTAGTTAAATTTACCACTCTAGACGCACAGGTAATGCTGTGCTGTCGGATCTAATTACGACATCAGATTAATTAATATAAACTTTGTATCAAAATTATAGAGTTGTATAGTTGACAAACTTTTAATTTGAGATGGTTTACATGTCCAAATACTCAATATAATTTCTTGGATCGGATTTGACATGATTAACAATGCGGAATGAAGACAATGCCAACATCAAAGCTGTTCTACTTGGCGAGATCTACAACTTTACTGTTAACAACTTTTCATTTGAAATAGTTTTGAGTGTTAATATACAATATAAGATTCGAAAATGTGTAGTTAAAAAATGTATAGTTTCCATCAGATTATATACGACTTATTACCAAATTAATCAATACACATATAATGTTTATATATCTTTTAAAATACAGATGTCTGCTACATTGATAACTTATGCAGGGATACAGGTCAATGTCTAGTGACACAAAACCACACAAGGGCAAAGGAACAAAGAAAATGGTCATGACAGATGAAGAGGATTGGGTGATGGAAGAAGACTTTCACGGTTGGATTCCCATCCAAATCATCACGGCAGTCGGCAGAAAAAGAAGAGTGGGTAGTAGTTGAAGACATATAATTCCCATTCGTGGAAAACATATACTGTACATATTAGCCACATGTTAAATATATTGTCTCTACAATTCAAGTCCTGATGCTTTTGCAATAATTGTCATATATTCACAGCTTGCTAGTTCACACATACACTAGTAGAATATACACAATGTTGCATTTGTTTGCATCCCACGGCCAACACTGACGTCGACGAGCAAAGCTAGAAAGCAGAGTCATGGCGGACGAGACAGCGGCGCCGCTGCTCCACTCAACTACCCTCACCGCCGACGACGCATCACCACGCCGGAACAGGTTCGCCTTCGTCTGCGCCACGCTCGCCTCCATGACCACCATCCTCATGGGCTACAGTACGTCAACCATCTCGTAGTTGCCTTGCATGCATGTGTTCGATGTCATGGTGATCATGGTGAGCGCTCTGCGTGTGCTTGCAGATCTCGCCCTGATGAGCGGCGCGCAGCTGTTCATCCGTCAGGACCTGGGCCTCTCCGACGTGCAGATCGAGGTGCTGACGGGGTCCATGAACCTGTTCATGCTCGTCTCCATCCTCGCCGCCGGATGGGTGGCCGACCTCCTGGGCCGCCGAGGCACGCTCGTGCTTGCCAACGCCTTCCTCATGGCCGGAGCGCTCGCCATGTCGGCCGGCGGCAGCTACGCCGCGCTCGTGGCCGCGCGCTTCGTCACCAGCGTCGGCGTTGGGTTCGCCCGCGTCGTCGCGCCGGTGTACAACGCCGAGATCTCGCCGGCGTCCACGCGCGGCGTCCTGTCGTCCTTGCTAGACGTACGTTTATGACTCCATCGTTGTCATGTCATCATGCGTTCCTCTTTTCAGATGTTTTTTGTCTGATGTGCGTACGTGTGGTCTCGATCCTGCAGATGTTTATCAATGTCGGAATCTTGCTTAGCTACGTGTCGAACTACGCGTTCGCCGGCCTGCCAGTGCACATCGGCTGGCGCGTCATGTTCGCCGTCGGCGCGCTCCCACCGGTGTTCCTCGCCGCGGGGGTGCTCGCCATGCCGGAGTCGCCGCGGTGGCTGATGATGCGCGGGCGCTACGAGGACGCGCGCACCGTGCTGGTGCGTACCTCGGACACCCTAGCTGAGGCCGACCTCCGCCTGCAGGAGATCAAGCAAGCCGTCGAGGCGCCGCGGGCAGCCGGCAGCAGCGGCGCCGGCGACGGCGACGGCTTCGCCGTGTGGAAGGAGATGCTGTTGCGGCCGACGAAGAGCGTGCGCCGGATCCTCGTCTGCGTGATCGGCGTGCTGTTCTTCCAGCAAGCCTCCGGCATCGACGCCATCGTGCTGTACAGCCCGCTGGTGTTCCAGAAGTCCGGCATGTCGTCGAACAGCGCCATCCTCGGCGCCACCATCGCCGTGGGAGTAGTCAAGACATGCTTCATCCTGGTGGCGACGCTCTTCTCCGACCGCGTCGGCCGGCGCCCGCTTCTCCTCGCCAGCGCCGCCTGCTCGGCGGTGACGCTGACCTGTTTGGGCCTGACGCTCTGCGTCGGCGACACGTCGACGGTGAGCACGGCGGCGTGCGTCGCGTCGGTGCTGGCCTTCGTGGCCGCGTTCTCGGTCGGGTTCGGCCCGCTGGCGCCCGCGTACAGCTCGGAGATCATCCCGCTGCGGCTGCGCGCGCAGGGCACCAGCCTTGGCACTGCGGTGAACCGGGTGACGTGTGCGTTGGTGACCATGACGTTCATCTCGCTCGCCGACTGGATCACCATGCCCGGGTGCTTCTTCCTGTACGCCGGTGTGGCGGCAGCCGCGTTCGTGTTCGTGTACTTGCAGCTGCCGGAGACTAGTGGGCGGAGCTTGGAGGACATGGACGTGCTCTTCGCCGCCAAGTGATCATAGTTTTTTTTTTGGCGTAAATTAGACAGTGAACTGTTGGTGTGATTGTTGTTCAACCAAGAATTTGACACTAGTCCCTTGTGATTTGCTCATAAGGGCCCATGACAATTCACATCCAGCGATCTCTCATTTAATGTGATAATTGAAGAGAGACACACAGGGGGATGGGTACAGAAAATTGGTTGGAAGTTGAATTTCCTTGAAGCCAACAAGAAACTAACAGTACAATACTAGATTAATGAAAAAAAAGAAATTGCCTGCTGCTAATAGACTTTGTGCAGTTCAATATCAGACTCCGAGAGAGTTTACAATTTCTGTGAAATTTCATCAAAATTTCCGAAACATTGTATTTTTTTGTTAGGGTGTGAATTTTTTTTATATGGGTTAAATTTTTTCAGTTAAATTCATGTTTTGCTCCAAAATTACACCAAACCACTCTAAAATGACTCTCCATATCCTCTAGCCTCACCAAAGCCTTAATTTCTTCAACTCTATTTAATTTACTCACTCATACCTTCAATTGTCTCTAGCATATGCAGCTCTTCTACCATCACCTGTCGGATTACTGCTGCTGCTGTACTTATGTGATATATTGTGTTTTTTCATTGGTCTTATATAAATTTGTTTAATTTTGACCCAATATTTGTGAAATTCCTGAAATTTTATATTTATCGGTGAGGACTGAATTTTTTCATGCCAATATTATAAAAGAGGGAGGTGGTTCAAAATTTAGCTGATATTCGTCGAGAACCTATGAATATCAGTTCTACTTGTCACCTCTGCTAATTATTTATATTTTGCTTGTTCTATTTTTTGTTCAACTGAGATTTTTGTTCAATTTTCAAATTATTCTCAAATTTGCATAAATTTAAATTCTTTTGCTGAAAATCAGTCCACCAGTTCTACTAGCCCCCGGCGCCCTCCCAAGTTGTAATGATAGGTTGAGCAATAGTAGTTAACTAGTGACTGCCCAATTAGGAAGGCGACGAGTTCACTGCTTTCAGCGCCTTGACTGCCTACACATCCCCATAGCATGGGTCCACACTGACAATCAACGTTTACCGAGATCTAAGTCTATGCTGTCCATAAGCCTACACACCCCCATAGTAGTTGTCAAGTTTAGGCCCCAAATGTTAGGCTATAGTTGTCTTAGATCAACTAGGCAGTTAACTATGGTCAATTACGAGACTTGGATGCTAGAGCTTGTAGTAGATGCTAATGCGACATGTTTGTCTACAAGTGTCCCTTTAGCATCGTTAGCAAGAAAAAGTTCCGCCCCTCACAACAAGGCTATAAAACATCTAGGTCATAAACATCATATAGGGATCAAATGTAACAATGGTTGGAGGCGGGGAGCGGTCTCCAAAAATTTAATGCAACAATCATAACCTGCTAATAAATCAACTACTTCAACCCACTTGCATGGCTAACCCTACAAACTTAACAAACACCTTAGTATTAACACCACATGAAGCCATGCCCTTAGTCAATTGCACACTAAAAGTATTGTCCTAAATGTGGAAATGTTAAAGATCTATTAACAAAGGAGCATAATACTACAAGAACAATCCTTGTCAGTTGTCGGTTGTCACCAGATAACTTCAGGAACAAACAATCACTAAGCAAGCAAGATCATAATGAAAGTAAATGCTAGAAGTAAAGTGGACAACAGACAATTGGGTTTTTTTTCCCCATGGTACCAGGTTTTGCTATACTGAACAAATATAAAAAGATCTAAGAGCTTAGCTAGTCTTGATCTGTCAGCACACAAAAACTATAGAGGCGAGTATCCTAACACACCCTGAAACAGCAGCTATAGTGGAGGTACCTTTGCCCGCTTCTAAATTTCTCTATCTATTAAAACCTTGTGATTGAGGTGGCAATGCCCCCCGCTTCGGTCTGGCTGTGAAAATAACTTTTGTAGTAGTGTTCCCTACTACAAAGAGCACTTGATCTCTTCACGTAGACTAAGCAGGAGTGATACTCTCTCGAGTGCGCTATAAGTACTAGTGAAAATTGCCAATTCTTAAAAATTTCGGAAAATTTAGGTTCCTTGTTCCCTCTGTTACATTTAGGACTTGCTTTATGAGATATCTTGCAATCTACATTTCTAAATTGCTAGATTAATTAAGGTTTGAACTAGATTGCAAAATCTTTTGCGCGTTAGAAACTTGGAATTGACACACAAGCTTCTAGGTGCACGGGTGAATTGGTCATTATTAGTATGTTTTCTTGCTTCTTTAATTTTTTAGAAGACCTAAGTTGTGGTGTCTCTTAGTTGCTTCTCACGTCCTGAATTTGAAAATTGGAATCACAGCAGAAAAATTGGTGGGTGGAAACAGCGACGGTACAGGGACCACGACTTGCGACTACTGCAGAACCACAGTGGTGGTGATCTACTGCCTCGACGTCGCCGCCAGGCAGTGGCGGAGGGAAGGGGGGGCTGAGGGGGGCCTGGCACCCTCCAACCTTCCCATAACTCCCTTAATACATCCTATAGATTAGATGCTGAATTGTTTAATTAACTAGTTAATAGTATTATCTGTACTAAGATTTTTATTTTTATTTCATATTAATCTCTAATAGTTTCTTATACAAATAAAATCTAGATCTCTCTAATATTTTATTCATATCTTTTATTTTTATTATTGCCTACCCTTAATATATTCTATAGATTAGATGTTGAATTGTCTAATTAACTAGTTAATAATATTATCTGTACTATGATTTTTATTCTTATTTCATATTAATCTCTAATAGTTTCTTATACAAATAAAATCTAATCTAGATCTTTCTAATATTTTATTCATATCTTTTATTTTTATTATTGCCTATCAAACATTAGTTTGTCCCCTACTACATAATCTAATTAGCTAGTTAATTAAAAATCAGCGTTTTCTTGTTTAATCCTTCTGAATTGATCCCAAGTTTCCAACAATGAGATCTATATTATTTAGCATTAGTCTTCCTATTATCTTTCTTATCTCCTAAGTTTTTGTCATTATTTGTCTAAACTCTAAACGGTTATTTAGCTCGTGTACTCAACTTTTAAACACTAACAATGCTATGGTGTTTCTGTTTAACCTTCTATTTAAATGACCATTTTACCCGTTTAAGTGATCGTCTTGGCTGAGGCTAAACGACATGCAACTGATTGTTTGTCATTCATTGTTAGGATCTTGGGCTAATTAATTTTGCCCCGTTTAACTACTTGTTTTATTGTGATTCTTTTCCTGGCCAAATAAATAGACTGATTAGGTGAAGGTTAGAGACCTGAGACTAATTAATTTATCTTTATTTTTTTAGTTTTTCTTTTTTTTTATCGTAACGCAAACGTTTATTTTGCTGGTATGTACACCTTGTTATGTAATATTTTGATATACATGATTGTTTTCGGTTTGTACGCCCTCCTCCCGTATGTTCAAATTCTAGCTCCGCCCGTGCCGCCAGGCTGCTTGCCGTGGCATGCATGGAGTTGCAGGGAGAGACTCAAGAGGATGTGGCAGTGGATGTCCCACTCATCCCATGCCTCTTTCAGATGCTCCAAGTCCATGCTAAGAAAAAGTACACATGAGTTATTCACAAGGATAAATTGGTTCTCTATATAGCATTGAAAAAACATCATTTTTAAAAAATACCACCGACTGATGTTGGACATGTATAACACCACTAAAGGAGTGGTGCGTTATCAAGATTAAGAGTACCACCAATAAAAGAAAAAGTAGTTCAGAAAAATAGCATTAAAAAAGGGAGCAGCTATCTCTGAAAATCGTTTCCTGAGAAAACTATAGACTACTGTTTTTATTGGCTGCAACTGGAAATGCCCATTTTCTAAATTCTAATATAATGATTGTTGGACCTTAGGCATCATTTTTGCATATTCCGATTATAGTCAAATACAAGAAACATAGGGCTATGCTGCCTCAGAATATATACATTACAGAGAGTATTTAAATAGGCAAAACGAAAACAAGAAACATCAATCTTGTTACCTTCATTGTTTCTCCACCAGGTTGCCACCGCTAACCTCCGCATCATATCTCAGTGACCTCATTTTTCTGTTCAGTGGAATAAGCAAGCCCATCGATTCTTTGCTTTAGGATGCAGCAAAAGCATATGGTCCTCAATCATTACTAGTTGATACCCCAAGGTATGGATGCCCGAACTTATCTAGTTCATCAATATAATTAATTAAATGAATGTCAATAGAAGTACTACTTCGTCCTCAGCTCTAAATCATAGTTCAATTTGGCTTTATCCTAAGTCAAATTTATGTAAATCTGATCAAGTTTTAGAAAAAATGTATAAAAATTTACAGTTCTCATATAAATGCTCTATCAAAACAGATTTTACAAGGGTATCGAAACAAGCCAGGTCTTCCCCTTCTCCTGGCCACGCTGAGTTCCGGTGAACAATCACTACTACAATCACTCTTAGTATTTAACACCCATTACATGAATTTAATACTCATAACACACCTCACACTCTGAATCAGAAAACTGGAATCACAACAGAGAAATGTCCCATGTCTATTCCCTCGCTGCAAGAGTAAGAAACTGGGAATTTATTAAAAGTGTTCTTACAGAATAGTTACTGCAGGCCGCCTATCCATATATATATTTGACATTATTAGCACTTATATTATTTGACATGGAGAAGGGCATGATGCCCCTGTTAAGCAGCAGGCTTTGGCATAAAAGGGCCAAGAGAACGCATGAGAAGAAGAACATGCGAGATGAACTCCCCACCTGTGCTAAGATGCTCATAGTGGAAATCAGGCCCGCAACGAGGCGCCGTGTAGAAAAACATCTCCAGCCACACCTCCGAGATGAGGTGCCAACGGTCAGCTTCATCATCGATGTCAGTCAGCTCCTGGGCTACCGCGTGGGCACGATGCAGCACCAGAGAGTAAAGGGCTTCCTTCTCCGGACTCTGCAGAACCAAGGGTTGCATCTGTTCTTCCTTCATAGCATCAAACACCTTGATGGCAGCTTTCTTCTCATCTAGATTATCCGTTGCTGACTGATCTAAAAGGATTTCTGTGAGTCTTTCAACAGCTCTGTAATGTAGATACCTGGAGTTGCTTGTAAGCAGGACATCACACTTGAACACCAGGTACATGATATACTGAGATAGCTCCCTGCTCCTCTTCTTCCTCTCCGTCGTCGTCCTAGTTTCATCATTTTCAATACCATGGCCATTGTCCCCCGAGAAGTAGCAGATTTCTGTTGCAATGTGCCAGATGAGGACGCTCGTCGGGAACTCAACACCGCTGCTGAGGCTCTTATGCAGTGCTGCATAGCATGACCTTTCAGGTTCTTCAACTGGAACCTGATGGCTGTCCATCCACTTCCCAAGTGCTCTCTGGCCACGAAAGTTTGCAAAGTCCCACTCCTGTATCCTGGTTTCCAAGAATAACAACTTGTCGAGGACGAACAACTTGAGGTCATCACTAACTGGTGTCCTTGCCAAGTCAAGGAACTCAACACACCAGGCACCCAAGGGTTTACATTTAAGGATCCATTTCCATATGGACGACATGCATCCATGGTCGCCTCGCAGACTTGTGTACCTCCTGATCATGCTATATTGTGCTAGCTCTTCTGACCACTGCTTTATTGTGCGCCAGCCTTGAGGCTGAATGCAGCTGGAAACACAGAAGAATGCACATTCATACACTGATCTTGGACGCAATGGTTTTCTTGCATATGAGACAATGGACATGAAGGCAGGCAGCAGATCCAGGACTATGGCCCCAATGAGCAATATGTAGGACACAGCGATATCGGCTTTACTATGGTGGCCCTCCTTTTGAGCAGACACAAAGAGCACCAGCGCTATTGCGGTTGAAATATACTGGAATAGGTTGTAAGTGAGATCAAAAGGGACAAGAATTAGCCAGTGAAGTAATGTATCAGCACGCGTTTCGGAATCCAAATCCTGCACAATTTTTAAAAGTGATGCTTTGGTGTAGAGCCATTGGTAGGATTGTACCAGATGTGCGGCCACGTACTGGTAAGCTACGCACCGGTCTGGCATATCCTTAAACTCCATCACTATGTCTGATAGTTCCTCTGATTTTATGGTGATGAGCACATCATCAACCGGAGTATCCACTAACATGATGTCTTCCACCTCAGAGGTGAAACGAGTTTGGTCTTTTATAAATTCCCAGCACTTGTCAGCTTGGAACATCACTTCGAATCTTTCTTTAGCATATGTTACCTCTGTTCTATTTCCAGAAGCTTGCTGCCCATGTCGCAGATCAGATTGTATTAACCACAAACCAGCCATGGTTGAAGCCCTAACAATCTTTGGACTTGCTGAATAAAGGCAATATGTGCGCCCAGAATACTTGAAGAATCCACACAGGAACATGAGCACCATGGCAGCCCTGAGCCGGATATCCGGCCAAGATGACTTGGACACCACATAGCCAGCCACTGCTGTCTGAGTGACCAAGCCCAGCAGGTGCCTCGTCCACAGCTCGTTGTCCTGCTTGGAGAAGGCCGTGATGCTGTCCTGCCCGCCCAGGTGGACCAGCATGAACGGCGCCCAGAACAGCATGAGCTCGTGCCTCGGCGCCTGCGCATGGACGGCGAGGTGGCCGAGGACGAAGACGGCCACCGTGTCGGCGGACAGGTAGGCTAGCCATAGCAGAGTGCAAAGCACGCGTGATGCGCTGCGCTGCCGCAGGTCAGCTGTGAGGGAGAGGAAAACTTGCAGGGAGAGGCTCGCGAGGACTAGGCAGTGGATCTCCCACTCGTCCCATGCCTCTTTGGCATCATGCCCCAAGTCCATGCTGTCGAAATCGATCGGAGACAGACAAGAGTTATTCACAAGGGAAATGTAAAACACCACCACTAAAAAGAAATGTGCATTATCAAGATCTAACATTCCGCATGGTTTAGAGCTAACTTCAGTCGTTGCCATGCTAGCATCGGGATCTACATTAAATATGTTCTAAATTCAGTTGCACATTATAATAGTGAGGAGTGTTTGCTGCTGGTGGCCGTGGTTTTTCCTCTTCGTATTAGAGAGGTTTTCCACGTTAAATCTTATGTCTCCGCTGTAATTTGATCTTGTGTTCTTCGTTGTTTATCCGTCGTCATTCCCAACAATCCACACCATCTCCATGACACAGAAACTGTAGCATAGTGTCACACCAAGCCTTGACCACCGTGGCCATGCCTAGTGGAGGTGAAACAAGGCGGGCGTGGCTGGCCAGACGACCATGAATGAAGCTTCCCCTTCTCATATGCCTTTTCCTTCCATCTGTAGCAGCTTGAGCTATGAGATCATCCTCTGCGTCATCCTTCCTCTAATCTAACTATAGATAGGGATGAAAACGGATCGGATACGAACGGATATTACCAATATCATATTTGTTTTCATATTTCTGATCGGATTCGGATTCGAATACGAATAATGTCAATCATGTCAGATAAGATAGAATTGGATGTCGACATCATAAATATACGATTTAAGTATTCGAATACGAATACGGTATCGGATGTTGAATATTCGGACTCGGATACGGACATATCTAAACCCCTCTAAACGAATTCGGTCTCTTCTTGTCCAATGTACAAGCCGCCACCAGCAAGCCACAAAAGCAAATTATAAGCCTCTTCTGCAATTGCAGCCTAGAGCAGTAGGACAGAAGCTCCCTACAGTACTCATCCGCTTCAACATGCTACATTGTCATGGTCCTAAGAACGGCCCTCCCCAATGGGCTCAGTGGGCAGGGCCCATGGAGGGGTAGTGATCCGGCCAAGGGTGCCCCCAGCACGCGGGCAACAGGCGCGTCCAATGGAGTGGCGCCGCACCTCTCCCTTGTTATCCCCATATTTTAAGTAGTTCACGAAAATAGATAGATAATTATTTAGGAAAATAGAATCAAGATTTGTTAGGAATTTTTTTTGAGAGCACGCTTAAGCGCGTATTTCATTAAGCAGTAGAAAGTTCGAAGGACAGTTTACAAGGTAACACCGTTGTTACCCCCACAAGCAGAACCCCAAAACAAACAAGCCCTAAACCCTCTGCAAAACACGAGAAGGGCCCTCAAGCAGTTGCACGCGCCAGCAAAGTAGCTAGATGTCCATTTCCAGCTTCACACCAAACGTTCGCTTCGTCCTTGATGAGGGCAGCCAGCCTTTGCGCGCCCGTAGCTCGCGCTTGGAAAGTCCTGGCATTCCTCTCCTTCCAAAGCGACCAACCAACAAGCAAGACATAGGAATCGAAGCCTCGACGGAAGAATTTGGGCACGGCTTTCCTAGAATGAATCCACCATTCCAGCGCCGATCGCTCCCCAAGCCTGGTATCCAAGTTAAGGTGCACCCTCCCCAAGCAAAGATGCCAGACTTCTTGGCTGAAACAGCAGCCCAAAAGGATGTGGTCCAACGTTTCAGACCCCTGATCACAGAGGATGCAGATATCAGAATCCTGTAAGCCATGACGATAACGACGAGCTCCAGTCCAGCACCGGTTATGCACCGCCAGCCAGAAGAAGAAGCGCACTCTCGGCGGGGCAGCTGTCTTCCAGACTTGCTTGGCCCCAAAGACAGGGGCTGAGCCGAGAAACATGGCCCCATACGCAGAAGCGGCCGAGTAGCACTGGTCAGGCGTCAGGTTCCAAGAGAAGGTATCAGGTTCTTGAGAAAGCTCAATATTTTCAATGAGGTCGCAGATATGCGCGATGTCAATGAGCATCTGTAACGACGATGGTCCGCTAATATGATGCACCCATGCGTTTTCCGGCAATGCCTCTGCTACCGTGGCAAACCTCTTTGTCCTTCGAACAGCTCTGAAAGCAGTCGGGGCCTCCAACTCTAAACTGCGCCCATTAAGCCATCTGTCGGTCCAGAAGAATGTCGACGCCCCATTGCCCAAGTGGTGCACCGTTGCAGCCTGAAAGAGTGCAATCACCGCGCGCTCACAGGTCGCCGGCGCTCTCCCGCTTGTCGTGTCTTTCCAAACCCAACGCACGCGGAGTGCCAAGCCTGCTTTCCTAAGATCAGTGATGCCTAATCCCCCCAGCTCTTTCGGACGACACACAGTTAGCCATGCAACCTTACATTTGCCTCCTGTCACATTTTCAGAACCTGCCCATATAAAAGCTCTTCGCAGTTTATCGATCAAGTTGATTGCCCACTGAGAGAGACACAAGGCGATGGACGTGTGCACTGGAATGGCCGAGAGAGTTGCCTTGACCAGTGCCGTTCGACCAGCTGGATTTAGAAGCTTACCCTTCCAAGTTGGGATCCGCGCAGCCACTTTGTCCACTAAAATCTGCTCGTCCGCGCGTCTAAGACGGTGAACAGAGAGCGGTATACCAAGATAGCGGCATGGAAACGCTTCAGAGCGTCACATCAGGATGTTCTGTACCCTAGCCATGTCTTCCTGTGAACAGAAGATTGGTGTCGCCACACTTTTATCCAGATTGGAGAATAAGCCGGAAGCAAGGCCGAAGATTGAGAGCACTCCCCTTATGGTCAGCAAGTCTCGTTCCAGCGGTGCTACAAATATCACTAAATCATCAGCGTAGAGGCTGACCCTAGCGCCTGGTATCCCATGCAAAGGGGTGAGGAAACCACGCTCCTCCACCCAATCAAGGAGAGCATTCAGAACCTCCATTATCAGCACGAACAGCAACGGTGAGAGGGGGTCCCCCTGCCGCAGCCCCCTAGCATGGCATACCCGTCGGCCAGGTCTTCCATTGAGTAAAATCCTCGTGCTGGCCGACGACAGCAAAACAGAAATCCAGTCCCTCCATCTCGGGCCAAACCCCATATGCTGGAGGACCTCTAGGAGGAAAACCCAAGCAACCGAGTCAAAGGCCTTGGCGACATCCACCTTTAGCAAAACACATGGAGTCTTCCGCTTATGCAAGTGTTTGCACGTTAACTGAACGTCTCTGAAGTTATCGTGTATGCTTCGCCCCTTAATGAACGCACTTTGGTTTCTTCTCACCAGGGTTCCAATGACCGTGGATAACCTGTTTGCAAGGCATTTCGTGATTAGCTTCCCAAAGCTGTGTATAAGGCTAATCGGGCGATAGTCTCTGATCTCTGTCGGCTGGTCTTTCTTCTTTAGAAGCAGCAAAAAGGCTTCATTAACGCTGTGAAAACTTCTCGAGTCACGCGACCAGAAAGCATGCATCGCGTTCATGATATCTGACTTGATTGTGTTCCAAGCAGTCTTGTAGAACAGCCCCGTCAGACCATCCGGTCCCGGAGCCTTGTCATTTGGTAAATCCCTCACCACTGCCGCCACTTCCTGCTCAGTAAACATGATCTCCAGGTGTTCAGTATTCACTGTTCTTACCCCTATCACAGCCAAGTCAAGTCTTCTTGAGCGTACAAAATCACTCCCCAGGACCGAGTTATAGTATTCATAGATGGCATCCGCCATGGCATTGTCAGATAGCAGTTCGACCCCTTGAACCGCCAGGGATTCAATTCTGTTTTGTCTCTGCCTATGACAAGCCTGGAGATGGAAGAACCGAGTGTTCGCATCCCCTTCTCTCAAAAAAACTTCCCGAGAGCGCTGCCTGGCTATTGTTCTGGAAAGTGAGGATAGACCGAGCACCCTAACCTTGAGTAGCTTGTGCAGGTCCTGTTCCCAGTCAAAAAGAGTTCTCCGCTCCTGTTCTTCATCAAATCTCAGAATGACCTCTCTAGACATTGCCAATTGCAGCCTAATGCTCCCAATCCTCGAGGAGCTCCAGCATTTGAGTTCAACTGCCACATTCCTAAATTTCTGATCAAGGAGACGAAAGGCATCCGACGCCGGTGGCACCGTCGCCCACGCAGACGCCACAACCTCATCGTATCCTGGGACTTTCGGCCAAAAGTTTTCAAAACGAAACCGTGGCAAAAGTCCAAACGGCGCATTTAGAAGCAATAATAGAGGGCAATGATCAGAGCAATCAGATGAGAGCGCCTTCAGAGAATGGGCAGGGAACAAGTCTAACCATTCAGCATTAACAAACAGCCTATCAAGATGGACGAGCGTCGGGTTCTGTCTTCGGTTGGACCAGGTGAAGTTTCTGCCACAAAGCTCAATCTCCACTAAATGTGAACGGTCCAGAAAGCCCCGGAATCTTCTCATGGTTCTTCTGTTCAGCTGGTCATTATTCTTGTCACAAGCTCGATAAATCATATTAAAATCTCCAGCGGCCAGCCAAGGGCCCGGCGAGGAGATCATGAGCTGCGACAATTCAGAGAGGAATTCCATCTTTTCTTCATCTTGTTGCGGCCCATAAACCCCCACAAACCTCCAAAGGTTTGGCAAGGCTCCGAGACGCTGCATCCCAGCTGACACGCAAAAACGGCCCATGGAGATCTCCGAAGTTTCCCAGACCTCCCTGTCCCAGGCCAAGGCGATTCCCCCAGCCACCCCAACAGCAGGAAGGTAGACATAATCATACGCCGGACCTAGGAATTCGATTGCAGTTGCGTTACAAATAACTGAGAGCTTAGTCTCTTGGATACAAATTAACGACGGACGTTGCGCCAAAATTAAGTTTCGCAGAACGCTGCGGCGGGCAACATCATTGACACCGCGCACGTTCCAAACCGTCACTCCTTGGTTGTGTAACATTGTGTCACCAAATAAACCTCCAAGGTGGGGTGGCAGTCACTGCGCCTCCTCTTCCACTCCATCAAGGTCCAACCTCATAGCGGCAAGGTCGATACCTCCCTGGAGGAACAGCTGCAGGGCATGCCGCTTATTCAGCGACATATTTCCAGCAAATGCATTTTTGAATTTCTGCTGAATGTCGTTATCTGGCTCTGCGTCATGTATCACAATCCCCAGCTTCTTTAGTAGAACACGCTGCGCCTGTGCCGTCGCGTTAGCCGCACGCGATCTAGCTGCAATCCTCCCACTCCGACGCAGGGAGTGAACCGCAACAGGCGAGCGAGCTCGTCGCAGTCTAGGCCGATTCATGACAAGGGGAGTTTGTATAGGTATGCAGACCTCGTCCTCCAATTCCAATTGCACCCGGTTGGCCGCATCATTTGTGTTCATCTCCCCATCCGACATGGAGGCCAAGTCGGTCCCTGAGGCCGTTGAAGCCCAGAAACGTTAGGGAGCACCGCTTCCCTCAACTAGGTATTCTGAGACCGGCAAGGCCTCTGAACCTCTGTGAACTCCGCATCGACCAGCGCCGCCCACCAGTCCCGTGGTGGCAACCCGGCGTGGCCCTCCTCCAGCTCCCTAACCGAGCAGTCCTGAGGCTGTAACATGTCATGGGACAGGGAGGTCACATGCTGAGTAGTCGCCCTAGGTTCAGCTGGAGCACAATTGCCTGCGTGCAATAGTGTAGGTGCAATTCTTAGATAGCGTCCTACAAAGCCAGAACCCGTAGAAGGCGTTGAGGATGTCCATCCTGCCAACCTAACAGCTTCCGCCCCATCAGGGATTAGGCCAGCAGAAATCTTATTAGGGCGGGCACGGTCTTCAGGAGTGGCGGGTGCAGCATCATCAGCATCATCAGCAACAGCACGTAGATGGGTCTCGGCCCACCCAGGGGTAACCATCATCCCGTTCCTCAAAGGACAGGTAAGGCAGGGAACTTGTCCCACCATGATCGTTCCCAAATGATATTCAGCATCCTCTGGAAGCTCGGCTGGGTAGTCACAGTACGGCATATGTCGCCCATGTCTCGGGTCTGAATCAGGCGAGTCATCATCACTGTCTCTGCATGGCGTTGGGCAGTAATCGAACGCACGGTCGTCATTGTCCCTGTTATCCTCATTCTGATCATCGTCTTCCTTATCAGTATCCGGTGGCGTCCCGGGTGACTCACCAAAGTTCTGCTGTGCCATGATGCGGACACGCACCAGGTAATGCAGCCCTCTCTGCACCCTCTCCTGGGCGTGCATCTCCACCCACTGTACTCGCGGCTCCGGGATGAAAATGAGTTTTTTCGGCTCAATGAGTGCGGGGTGCGAGCACCAAGCAACCACAAAGAGCTCCCTGTCATCTTCAATGGGGCGATCACGAAGGTCTGTCAGCTGAACCACCGCGCAGCAGCGGCCTAGAATGGTTTGTGCCGTCTCAGCATTCCGCGCATGTGCCGGGATGTTTCTTAAAGCAATCACAACACGATATTGAAAAGCCACCTCGACAGCCCCAGAGACCCTTGTCCATGGTCTCCACCGCAAACCGCACCAGGAAGTCCTCAGGCTCATGCACACGGACATCCACCTGATCATTCCTTATCTCAAATCTGTCTAGCAGCGCCTGGTAGACCATAGAAGTTGAGATAAATGGCCGTGTTCCTGCAATGGTGGCCACTAGGGCCAAGCTGGCCAGAGTATCATCCGTTTCTTGTAGCCTCAGGCACCGTGGAATTACGGTCAGGGGCTCCTGGAGCAAACCGTTCGCTACTGCTACAGCGGTCAGCGATCCAACGTTGGGCGCCTCATCAAGAGGCCCACCTCTCCCAGGCGCACGGAACGGCGGAGGCTGCGGCAACGGTGGTGGAGGTGGCGGCGGCGGCGTCGACGGCGGCGGGTGCGCCGGCGCAGACTCTGTAGCGCCCGCCATCCGCACGGAACCGCCAGAGTTCGCAAGGTCTGCCCTCGCCACGGAGCCCCCAGAGTTCGGCGTCGGCGGGGTTGTTACTGAACGGCATGACCCAGTGTCTGCCGAAGCTGCACGGCGCCCCAGGGGCGGAGCCGGCACCCGACGTCGACGTCGAACGCGTGGCGGCGAGCCTCCATCATCAGAACGAGGCCATCGCCCCACCGACACTGGTGAACGTCCTCGCTTGAGGGTCCTCCGCCGTCTTGGCTCCCTGCATACGGCGGCAATATGGCCATCTCCCTCGCAGTTGTAGCATCTGGAAGTATACCGGCATCGAGCCCGGACGTGTCCCGGACGTAGGCAGTTGTAACAGAGCCCGTCCCAATCGGTTCTCGGAGACCTCGGCGACCGCGGGGAGGTACTCCGATGCCCGAATTTCCTGCTCGCTACCCTGTAGAAGCCATCAGCATCCAGAGGCCCGCGCATACGCGCCGGGTGGGCAGACGGCGAACACCTCGACGATTCCGCCGGCTGCGGCGGCGAGGCCAGACCGTCCGGGGACCGCCTCCGACGAACATCCGCCGTGGGTCCAGCCGGAGACTTACCATCCGGGGACCGCCTCCGACGAGCATCCGCCGTGGGTCCAGCCGGAGAATGTCCCCGACGAGCGTCGGCCATGAAGCCTTCTGCACGCCTGGGGTGTCGGTGTCGACGCTTGCGGCGTCGTTTGCGACAGCCCGTCTCCACTGGCGTCTTCCCCTTGCCATCCCCTGTTGACGTCGGGGGGAGCTCCACCGGCCGCAACTCATCCTCCGACTCCGAGGAGTCCTCCGAGTCACTGAGGCGCACGCGCTCCCCAGGACCACGGTCGAGGACTTCCCGAAGCAAGCCCGGCGATCCAGCGAAGAACAAGCTGGCCGGCGGTAGCTCCTCCGAGTCCAGATCCGCCCAGCGGCGTCGCGACGAAGAACTCCCAGCCACCTCAGCAAACCGTTCGAGCGCCTCAAGCACACGTCCCGGCGAGCCCTCCTCCAAGGCCTCGCGGACCTCGGCAGGCCACATCCGTGACGACCCCGGCCTCCCCATGAGTAGATCTGGGAGCTCGGGCGGAACAGAACGGGAGCAAAACGCTGGACAGGGGGGAGGGGGTGGAGGAGGTAGATCTGTCGAAGAGGAGCAAACCTACGTAAGAGACGCAGTCGAGCTAGGCCGGCGACGGGCCATCACCGGCGAAGAGCGGGGTGCGCCACCGAGTCGCCCCTCCGATGTAGTGGCAACTGTGTCCCGTTAGGAAAAATTCATAGTTTGTTTTGTAAAAGGTGAATCCAAACCTATAAGGATTCCCTGCTAGATTGTTTGGTGTGCATGGCTTCTAGGGACTATAAATATAGGGGCATTGCAACTATTCCAATCAAGAAGGAAATAGAGCTTTTCTCTTTAAACCAAATATCTCTCGTTCTTTGCCTCCCAACGGTGTTGCCCCATGTCCCTATGCCTGCACCCCATGCCACCGCCCCTTGCTGCCAATCACTGCCACCACATCCCTCACGCTGCCCCCGTCCCTAGCCAAGCCACCCCAACCCACTCCCGAGCAAGTACGTCTACATAGATGCTATACTTCTCTCTCTCTCTGCATCTTTTCCATTGTTTCATTTTCTAAACAAACACTTCTTCATTTATTTGAGCAGCCCCATCATCATCCAATCCACCACTCTCTCTACAAAAGGTGTTGCTATATGTGGCAGAGTCACATTTGCATATAACGAGAGATGCCTCAAACACATTACCAAGCAAATCACAAAAGCAGAGGCAGCCGCTTCCCCTGGAGCTGCTTGGAGATAACACAGCCTATGGTAGATATGCACCACCCTGGTGGATTGTGGCACAAAGTGTATCTCACATCCCGGCTTCCAAGCAAGATGAGTATCTTGTCATAAAGTGCCTTGGTAACCAGCGGTATGCCGTCTCCATATCTACGTCGACCTAGAAGGCGTACAACGAAATGTACAACGGTGATCTTGCTCATATGCAGGCGCCGTGTGAGTTGTTCCTAGCAGATGGCGAGGTGGGCACATGCAAGCAACGCCGCCGCCACTCGGCGGCCCGGGCATAAGCCTCTGAGCAGGTGCCACAATTTGGGTTAATCTTTGTCTAACGTAAAACTTGTAGTACACTAGGGATGGTTAGAGCGTTCATGTACAACATATTGACCCCCTAGAGCACCGGTAAGGCGTGTTGTGTTGAACATTTTCTCTAAATATAAAGACATGCATACCTTTTGTGTGTTTGAGAAAAAACATTTCCATGCCAAACCGTCATAAAAGGGGTCTGTGAGCATATACATGTCATTTTTACTAACATTTTAAAGGGCCAGGTGCCTATGCAATTGTTTTTTTATAGGCATGCAGTTGTTGTAAGCCGATGGTCTAAGAATACTATTGATGGTTTTCATCCAGCAGCTTACGATGACCGCCTATAAAAACTAGCTGGTTTTATAAAAAAAAAAAATAGCAACAAAACAGGGAGCAGCTGCATGCCTCTGAAAATCATTGCCACAGAAAAATAAATAGATGGCTGCAAGTGGAAATGCCTGCCCATCTCTAATAGTGATTGCTTAACCTTATTATCCATCATTTTGCACGTTCCGATTATAGTCAAGTACTCCAACTAATTAGGAGAGATAGGTCTAAGCAGCCTCTGAATATATATACACTATATAGACAGAGTATTCATTTAAATAGGCAAAAGGAAATTAAGCAAAAAACATAAAAATAAATAATGTTACCTTCGTTTGTCCATCAGCAGGTTGCCACCGCCAACCTCCGCATTATATCTCACTGGACACTGGCCTCATTTTTGTATTATTCAGGGGAATAAGCAACCTAAGCTAGCACAGCGCGCATGGTGTCCGGTTCTCTTCCCGTGGTATTTAAATATGCTTGTGAAGATGGAGTGAGAGAATACGCTAACTTTTGCGCTTTTGGTGTCGGCATATGTATGCTTGCTTCGATGAAGAGCAAAGCTGCACACATGTCCATCTTAACATGCTTGGATTATTAATCCCTGAATCCGGTCATATGTAAGTTAATAAGTTATCATAAATTAACGTTTGCATTAGTAGTTTCAGTTAGGGAAAGTAGAGCACCCTTTTCTTGTCTAAGAAGTACAACACATTCTTCATCGAAACGTGCTCCACAAAAGGGAATCGGTTCTTTGCTCTGGGACGCTGCAAAGCTTGCTCAATCCTCATTACTAGCATTGGTGAGTCGGACGGAATCAGATCACCTGACTTCACCCCGAGCGACGTATGGCTGCAGTCACGGAAATCAGACCGTCCGTTCATATCCAACGGCAAGAGCCTCCACGCTTAGCACGCCACACAGCTAGTCCAGCCCATGAAAGCCCACTAGTCCACGACCAGAGCACACACGCATTCTCTCTCGGGAAAAAAATAGAGCTGGCGACTCGTCCTTTTCCTCCACCGGCGGCGACTCATCCTTGTCCTCCGCCGCCGCCTTCCTCCTCGATTGACCCTGAGGTTCCGCTTTCTGCGAGGTCACGCATCCTGCGCATCCGACTTCCTCCTCGATTGACCAGGTGGCGGCGTGCCAGTTGTTGCCGCTCCCAAAGCTGGTGCTTTTGAAGGGGTTTCCTTGCTCGTCGCCAGCACGGCCGCCGTCAATCACAGTCGAGGTGGAGCCCCTGATTTGTAAGCTTCATCTGCACTTTGCAGCCGCAATTTTCAGCAGGTTGCAATCAGAGCAATTTTCAGAACAAGTGCTTGAACTGGGAACATCAAGATGCCATGGATGAGGTGGCCGTGCTTGGATTGTTGAAGATTTGTGTTTTGTAATTGTGCTTGCATTGTGTACCAACTGTGCAGGACTTTAGATAGGAAGCACAGGTCATAACAATTTATGCAACCCGTAATTGTGCTTTGAATGTTATGATGACACACCTTTTCTCTTCGATCTCAAATATTTCAGATTTAGTTTTGATGCATGCAACAAATTGATGTTTCCCTCACTTTTCCATCTCAAACCTGCAGATTTTCTCATGAATCAAACCCAAAATGGTGGAATGAGTTACTAGGGAGGACAGAAGCAACTAGGTAAGAGTACACTAGAACCTGAGCACCTGACACCTGAGCATGCACGCCGACGAGGATCGCCGGCACCTGAGCATGCAAGGCGACGAGATGCATGATCGCCTTGTGCCTTACCCCTGCGGTTCGTGCCAAAACATAAACAAGTGCCGTAATCTCACGCCAAAAAAACCAAGGGCCACGCCAAAAACAATAAACATGTGCAAAGAAAAAAAAAGAAAGAAACGAGCCCCACGGAAACAGGCCGGCTCTTCATGGGTCAAGGACCAGGTAGCTGGAAGCATGGTTGTTCTCATCCATCTCGCCGTTGGATGCGATTTGACGGTTGGATTTTAGTGACTGCAGCCATACGTCGAGAGGGGTGAAGTCATGGCGATCTGATTCCGTGTCGGACCATATCTACTTCATCATGATGATGTGACTGCCAAAAGAAATTTATTTTAATGGGCTTCCACAAAGGGCTTGGAGACCAGGTGCCCCCCAAAAAAAAAACAGTCGCCAAAGAGCCGGATTCCGATAGTGCTTGGCTGCTGGCAACCTGGATAATGCTTTTGTGGGCGATATGCATCACAGTCAGCGGCAGCAAGGTCATTTTGCAAAGTATCTTCTGGGTGAATCGCTTGAGCCGCCGTGTAGTGAAGTGGCCTCGAGCAAGAGAGAAGTCTAGAGGGCGTGCAATGAAGTTGGTGCTCTAAATGGATATCCATGATTCTTCTTTAGTCTAATTTAATAAACTAAATGAAAAACTAAGAAAAAAATTACTTATTTAGTTCAATATAAGTTAAACTGGAGTACCTATTTAGACCATCATCCTTATCTTTATATGATATGATACGAGATGACTTAGACGGGCCAACATGCCTAGGAACAGCCCTCTCATCTGCCATGCCATTTCTGAGCCAGGCCAAATCACCGGGACATATGGGCCATGTATATGTATCAAACAGTCAAAGAAAGGCATGGGAACAGCTCGGATTGCCACTAAATCCCAACACAGGTAGGGTGACAGGCTGACAGCATGGGGATCGATCCACTAGTTACCGGCCAGAGTGGAAATAGTAACGCTCTCCCGGACCAAAACCATGCAACCGAAAAAAGCATGTCACTCATGTTTAAGATCACGGTGTAGCAAAGGTACTCGTATTTTTCTAGATTAATTTATTGTAGGATTTAATAGCATTATGTTTTTAGTGGTAGACGATATTCTTATCAATAGTAAGGTGTCTTTGATAACTTCGTGAATTTCAAAATCTATCGGCTCAATCTTTTTGAGATGCTTATAGAGATAAAACTCGCGTACTTATGTTTGATGAGTGCGCATGCGTGTCTTGGGCGTCTACATTTTATACAGTGTAATTCTCAAACCTTGAGATAAACATGATCGACTACATCGGAGCAATGACCGCATGTGAAAATCTATAGCCCATATGTAATACCCAATCAATTCCGAAAGATTAATGACACCAGAACAAGCACAGATGACACGAGGAATCGAATCCTGTCGTGTAAAGGTCTTCTATTGTGTTGCGTGGGAATACCATGAGCAAGGCTGGAAATCAAAGAAACCTTTGGGTGGACCCCGCTCGCTTTACAGAGTCGGCAGTACCCATATAGTTTGGAGAAGAAGCTTTTTCTTTCATCTAATGGTGGGGGTGCATGCATGCATGGAGAGCAATAGAAAATGACCGCTCGTGCAGAAATAATAATTCATCAAGTAACTAAAGACTCGAATTCTCGTGAGCAAGTACTGATATAAATATTTTAATTTTTCTGTCGGTTCTAGGATGACACACAGAATAATTGTACTTTTTCCTCACCGCCAGGAATAATAATTTTGTTTTGGAATACTAGTACTCCCTCCACCCCCTCCATCCCAAATTGTAAGTCATTCCAAGAATCTTGTAGAGTCAAACTTTTCTAAGTTTCACCAAATTTATTATAGTATAGTATTTCTCTCTATAATTTTGGTCAAACTTGAAAATGCTTTGTCCAAGATTCTTGAAATGACTTACACTTTGGGATGGAGGGAGTACTATATATATATATATATATATATATATATAGTTCACGCTATATATGGAGCCTGGACTCATGCAAATGCATGCATGCATGTTGCAAACATTTTGAACCATAACCATTTAGATCTAGATGCATATGCATGCAGGATATGTACCATATAGAACGACTCGTATTAGGAGTAGTACTCTTATAGTATTTGTTATTTGCTGATTAGGCTTTTCCGAACAAACAGTGTGCACAAGACACTTGAGGGACCGAAACCTAACGTGCTGACAATGATCACTTGCCTGATACACCCAATGCAAAAGGCCAAATTCGATAACCCTAGCTAGCTAGACTGGCAACGGAATAAAGTCCCAAATAAGATGACCATATATCAAGTAATGCCATCATTGGGACACACGCACATCACTTTTGCATGCAGTTTTATTTCTTCCAGCCGGATCAATCGCGTCTCTATAAATTGGTAGCCAGCTGAGGCCAGAGCTCCACGATCGCGTCTCTATATTAATGCATATGCAGAGAGCATCACGATATATCATCGATCGAGTGTCGCTCCACCAATGCAAGCACCCAATAACGCTAGAATGGCCAGCAGGTCACAATCCCAAGTACAATACAAGTATTTGCAACTGTTGTTTGGCATTCACAAAGACCACGACTACAATACCAAAACAGCGACGGAGTACCAGGTGAAGAAGTACCTGCTGCTGCTGGCCACCCTGGTGGCGACGGTGACCTACGCGGCGGGGCTCAACGTGCCGGGGGGTTCCTGGCTGGAGGACGACCTGCCGGAAGGGCATCTCGCCGGCGACTCCATCCTCCGGGACACCAGCTTCCGCCGCTACATCGTCTTCTACTACTTTAACGCCATCTCCTTCGCGGCGTCGCTCATGGTCGGCCTCCTCCTCCTCATCGTCCACCAGGACGGCCAGAGCTGGGGCAACTGGGCGCTGCTCCAGCTCGTGCGCGCCGTCATGCTGGTCGACCTGCTCGGCCTCTTGGGTGCCTACGCCGTCGGCAGCAGCCACGACAGGTTCACCACCGTCTGCGGCGCCACCGTGCTCGCGTCCGGCGTCGTCGCCTACGCCGCCGTCGCCTTGGTAACGAAATGGTTCGTCACCACCGCCGCCGCCGCCGCCGACGACGACGACCAAAATAAACAAGAGAGCCTGCAGGAGGCCAAGGCCAAGGGGCGAAAGAAGGAGCACGAGATCCTGTTGGTGCTCGCCATCTTCGCGGCGACCATCGGGTACGTCGCCGGGCTGAACCCTCCCGGCGGCTTCTGGCGGAGCTCCGACGACTCCGAGCAGGCCGGGCACCACCACCACCACAACGCCGGCGAACCGGTGCTGCAGGGCCTCCACCGCACCCGCTACAGGGTCTTCTTCTACTTCAACACCACCGGCTTCGTCGCGTCCCTGCTCGCCATCATGCTCGTCGTCAGCTTTGACAAGATGAAATACGAGGAGCAGGACCGTATCCCGACGGGAGTAAGGAAGCTTGCGCTGTTTGGACCCAACGTCACGGCACTCTTGGGCCTTGCGGGTGCTTACGCCGCAGGGAGCTGCAGGGACAGCAGGCACACCATCTATATTGTTCTAGTTGCTGCCTCCATTTCTCTCCTGCTCTTTGTTGCCCAAATGATAGCAAAGAGGATGAACTCCAACAGCAGGTATGATGAAGTACTGTTGATCTTTTTTTTGTTACTGGCATTTCTAGTTCAATCATATTTCAGTATATCAGTTTTTAATCTATTTCCTCTGTATATATACGCATGCGTTATATTTATCTATCTGCCTATTCCTATTATTTATGATGCATGTGTACAGATTTTCTTTCCTTTAGCTAATAAATTTATTTTACATCGTAAATACTTCTGGAAATTAACAAAGTTCTAGGATCTATAAAGTATTAATGTATGTATTTTTAGCTGTACACTAGCATAATGTTTGAAATCTTCATCTAATAAACAGCCACATGCATGACTGATAACTTCCCTAAAGTTTACTACGTAACACTTACTATGTTCCAAATCGTAAGTCACTTTGACTCTTCTAGATACATAGATTTTGATATGTATCTAGGTATACACTATATCTTAGATATATATAGGAGAAACTATGTATTTTAGAAAAGTTGAGACTTACAATTTGGAACAGAGGATATACTAACACAATAAATTATTGGGTAACAAGTATAAACAAGGTGATCAAATACATAGGTTAATAAAAGTAGTGTCTCGACACACACACTCTCTCTTATCTACCTACCTAACTACCTATATATCTATATCTATATCTATATCTATATCTATATCTATATTAACAGTGACAAATCTCCATTTCTCTCTCCTGCTCTTTGTTGCCCACAGAGCAAATCTCCCTACCAAGAGCGAGTCGACCAGCAGAAGGTATGAAGTATTGTTGAGTGTCAGTTTTTCCTCTAAATGCTGCATGAATTATATTTATTCAATTGCTATTTATGATGTGTACATTTTTTGAGGTAACTATTTATGATGTGTAGTACATATTTTCTTTCCTTAACTAATAACTTTGTTTACAATTTAAATACACTTCTAGAAATTAAAGTTCTTGGATCTATAATCGATGTATTTGTACTACCATAAATGTTTGAAATCCACATTAAGGCTAGTCTCAATGAGGTTTCATTAGAGTTTCATACACATTAAATATGTTGATGTAGAGCTATATTAATAAAAAAAGATAATAAGAGTTTCATGAGTAGGGAGAGTTTCATTCCTATGAAACTCCTATGCACTGTTTCTAAAATATAGATGTGTTGAAAACTGTGTTATGAAACTACGAGTGAGGATGGCCTAACTAGTCAAAACAGCCATGCTCACCGATAACTTCCCCAAAAGTACTCCTCTCTCCCTCTCTCACTGGAAAAACCGTGGGTCTGGTACTGTAAGTGCGTAATAGAATTTGGCAAAATTGCACACAAGCAGTCTTAATGTTCACTACTAACAGATAGATGTTCCATTAATGCAAAATAACATACAAACAAACATAAGTTTTAGTCGATGGACACTAGCTAATAACACCCTAGCTTGAAGTGATATAAATTGGTTTTAACATCCATGCATGTTCAATTTAACTGATAGTCCTTCTAAAGATAATTTGTCTCAAGTAATATTAGAATTTCTAGATTTCCATATTCCTGAAGTCCATGGTAGGAGATAAATCTGTCATCTAATGCACCAATAATTAAGAAGGTGAAATAATAATTATTCACGTTATACAAAATAATGCTGAGGACTTAGTGCGTAGCTAGTGGCGCTACAAAGAATAGTGACGACAGTGGTATGTCGCAACACAACAACATTTTGTCATATATATGGTGAATCATATTTCACCACTAATGGCATATATAGTATTGGGATTAACATTTTGTCGTCCTACTACAAAGATGATTTTTAGAATTGTCTCCTATTTTTCTCAGCAGAGGCAGAGTAAAGCAGCTTTACAATAATGTCGTATTGTGTTGTAGCTTATACAAACAAAAAAATATTTCTAGAGGCGGTTGACTTAGGGGCTGTCTCTGTTCTACAAACTCCACCATAGAGCAGCTCCACAAAAAACTGAAGTTTATGGATTACCTCTTTAGGTGATCTCACAACTCCACTTTTTTTTCGAAGGGAGTGCGTGGAGCTGAAACCGTTTGGCCAAAAAACGTGGAGTGGAGCTGAAAAACGTGGAGCAGAGTAGTCCCAAACACTCCATTAATAGTAGCATCACTACAAATCTACCTAACTTTTTTTAAGGGTGGTTGAAATAAAACAAAAAACCACAAATTATCGCAAATCACTTAGAAGGAATTGTAGTAATCTAGCACTACCGGATTCCGGGGGTTCGCCGTGTGTGTGGCGCACACGGCAAAGCCTAAGTAGCACACGGCGAAGGCTTTACCGTGTGTTGCTCACGGCGAAGAGCACACGGCAAACTATGCCACGGCGAACCTTACCTTTACTCACGGCCAAATTGTCTGCACATGGCGAAGCTTTGCCGTGAGTCAAACTTGACATACGGCGAAAGAAAGGTGACGGATGGTGGGAGACGGGCTTGACGGAAGGGCTTTGCCTTGAGCTAAGCAGCGCACACGGCAAAGACTTATAAAATATTTTTGGTTTTTCCTGAAAAGAATGTTTGTCGTGTGTCACACGGCAAACCCCCTTCACAGGTTTGGCATAGGCGCCCTGGCAGGCGAGTTTGCCGTGTGTTATGACCATAGCACACGGCAAACCCCCTTCTTTGCCGTGTGTTATGGTCCTAGCACACGGCAAAGCCCCTTCCTAGGTTTTTTTTGTTTTTTTTGCTTTTGCAGCCATATGTATCATAGCACAACTCACATTAATCACACATAGCACACAAATATCACAGTATTCACACATTTGCCACAATAAACACGACATACGAAAGTTGACGGCAAACCCAGTCTTTGCCGTGTGCCTAACGGCCGCACACAGCAAAAGTTGACGGCTTGGGGCGGGCGTTAGCTTTTGTCGTGTGCCCAGTTTTGCCGTGTGTTGCTCACGACAAAGGTTTAAATTCGCCATGTACCTTGTGTTTGCCGTGCGGGACTCACGGCAAAGACCAAGTATACCGTGTGCCTCGAGTTCGCCGTGTGCTTTGGCTGGACACACGGCAAACCTGGCCTTTGCCGTGTGTTGCTCACGGCAAACAGTTGAACACACGGCAAAGACCGGCTCTCCGGTAGTGTAGTAAATTTATTAGTATAATGTTACAATAACTCAAAATGACTCGTGCTATTTATTATGTCATGTAAGACTTTACCATCCACAATTAATTAACAGCGGCGAAACAAAAACTCTACACAGCAGGAGTGGATCCACAATGAACAGCAGCGACGAAACAAAAGCTTTACCATACAAGAACTGGGCAAAGACTCGTGAAGATCTGCAGCTGCTTGCCATCCTTGTGGCGACCGTTGCCTACACAGCAGGGGTGGATCCACCGGGCGGCGTGTGGGCGGAAACCGGGCACGGTCACAGAGTGGGCGACCCCATCCTCCTGACGACGCACCCCGTGCGGTACAAGGTCTTCTTCTACTGCAACTCGGCAGCCCTAGTGGCGTCCCTGGCCATCATGGTCATGCTGCAGAGCGACCGTCTGGTCCGGAAGCACGCGCTGGAGGCGGTCATGATACTCGACCTCTTCGCCCTCATCGGCGCATTCGCCGCCGGCGGAGCACGGGACACCTCCACCTCCGTGTACACGGTGGCCTTGGCTGGCGCCGTCCTCATCTATGTCGTCATCCACATCGTCTTCTTCACCCTAGATACCCCGGCACCACCGCCGCCTGCAGAGGGTGGTGAGAACCACGCCGTCGCCGACGAGGATCCAAGCACCACCCCGGCGCCGGCGGCACAAAAGGGTGAAAAGAAGAATGTCGACGAGCAGAGGCAGGAGGAGAAGCAGCTGCAGAAGAGGCGTGACGTGCTGCTACTGCTCGCGATCCTGGCGGCGACGCTCACGTACCAAGCTGGCCTGACACCGCCGGGCGGCACCTGGGAGGAAGACGGCGGCGGCGATTCGTCGTCGTCCTCCGGCGGCGGGCACCGCGCCGGCTTCCCGGTGCTCCTAGACAAGTTCCCGCTCCGTTACAAGACATTCTACTACTGCAACGCGGCGAGCTTCATGGCGTCGGTGGCGCTCATCGTCCTCCTCCTGAACCAGAACCTGTACAAGCCTGGCATCCGGTGCTACGCGCTCTACGTCTGCATGGTGGCCGGGATGCTGGGACTCATGGGTGCCTACTCAGCTGGGAGCTCCCTGCATCTCAGGACATCCATTGTTGTCTTGGTGTTTGCGTCTCTGCTGACAGTCGCAGCGTTCGCGGTGGCGATCTACGTGAAGAAACGCAACGATAAGAAAGCCAGAATTCGCCAAGGTGATGATGATGATGATGGCGGCGGCCAAAAAAGGCCCAAAATAAAAGCCAAAACCAACAAGGCAAAACGCAAGGATGACGGCGACGCGATGACGTATCTGATGCTGGTCGGAATACTGGGCGCCAGCGTGACGTACCTGACGGGACTGAAGCCGCCGGGTGGCACCTGGAGGGACGACGGCGACGGACACTCGGCGGGGAGCCCCGTCCTCTACGACACCGGCAAGCATCGGTACAACGCCTTCTTCTACAACAACTCCGCGTCCTTCATGATCTCCATCAACATCATCGCCTGGCTACTTGTCCGGATGATCTGGGGACCTCGCCGGAAAGACGACGACGAAGCTGCGACGACGGCGACGACGACGACGGCGAAGACGACGGCGAGTTCTGTCGTTGTTCATCTTTCGCCGCTGTATGGAGCAGTGGTGCTGGACTTGGTGGCTCTCCTGGGAGCCTACGCGGCGGGCAGCGCTCGCAAGTGGGGGACAAGCACCAAAGTCGTCGTCATGCTCGTCCCTGTATTGCTCGTCGTTTGGCTGGTTCTCTTCTGCTGCGACAAACAAACAAAAGACAAGCCAGCAGCAACATCACAACCAGCAGTAACAAGCTGAAATATAAAATAAATTGCTCCCCAGCTCAAAACTGCTCCTGTTCAACCGGAGCACTCTGCTACATGCGTAGAGTTGTTTGTTTGCATATTTTTTATTTACTTAATATATATTACCTCTCCGCACATATGTAACAATTCTCCGTTTCTTTACAACTATGTATACTGAACAAAGGGGTTTCCTTATATTGCTGTTATATATATTTTCCATTATCCGAGGCGGGCAAAGGCAACCATCTCCATCAAAAGGCCACAGTTAATACATGAATCACAAAGGCATGAATTGGCTTCCGAGGCGGACAGACTTTTCAACCGCCTAGTTTAATATCTAGGATTAACCTAGGTGGTCACGGTCAACGACCTTGCAAAATTAATTTACCGAGAATAACCGCCTCCTAAACTCCATTAACTGACATGGGCTTTATAAAAAAGACCCGCCTCCAAAAATACCTCTATTCCAAAGGTGGGCCTTGTATAAGGCCTACCTCGGTTAATAATCCCGTAGCCCAAAAAAAGCCCATATCCAATCAACTATCGGGTTTTTATGTATACAAGAGATGGGGAGTAAGGGTGAACTCGCCTCCTCACTCAGCAGTTGAGCGCCCCATCCTCTGTCTTGTGCATCCCTCTCTACACCCACTCTCACATGCCTCCCGAGCGTCCCCTCCTCTCTTCTCTCACCCACTCTCCTGTGCCTCCCTCTCCCTCTCCATCACTAAGGCGGCGTGGCCATATGGATCGAGGAGCGGGGCAGCACGACCTATTTGGATCGAGGAGCTAGCGGCGCGGTGGCGCGGCCTTGCCGGGCATGTGGCTTGGCCGAAGCTGCAGCACGGGCACGGGCCTAGCCCAGGCGATGCTCCTGGCAGGCTCTTGGCATGCGTGGCAACCTGGTAGCGCGCTTCTCTACCAGCGGCGCTAGCTCCTTCCCCAACGGCGGCGTGCTGCTTCCCCGAGGTCCTCCACCCGTGGTGGCACATGGGGTGGCCCGGATCCAGGGCCGGACGGTGCACATCGAAGGCGAGGTGGTGTAGATCGATGACGTGGTTGCGTGGATCCAGGGCTAGGTGGCCCCTATCCATGAGGGCATGCGAGGTAGCCCATACCCGTGGTGGAATTGTGTGGTGGCGATGCTAGCGCAGACACGTGACGAGCTATCTGCGCGGATGTGGACGTCGATATAGAGCGTGGCGGGTCACAGTTCCCTCGGTGGCAGCGGCGGCGGCACGCAGGGCCCGTAGAGCCAGGCATAGTTTTTGACTTGAGTAGAGGTGGTAAGAGAAAAAAATCTCTACAAATAGTTTTTGACTGTGACTAAAAATTGATTCCATACTCCATAGTAGTGTAATGAAATTTTTCAGAGTTGACGCTGACTCTAATTAACTAAGCAGTTCACATTTACAAAGACACCCCGGCCCCCTCTGTAAATTGGCAAAAGAACAGATCTACCCTCCCCACGTACTAGCTCCTCCAACAGACAGGCCAGGTCGCAACCCGACCTCATTCCTTGATTGGACGACCATCCGACGGCTTGCTGCAGGGAAAACAGAAATTTGGTACGTTCTCGTACTTGACTCGGCAAGCCACCTTTTTCTCAACGAAATTCTGCAGTGGATTTGCAAGGGGAAACAGCAATCTAACTCTCAGAAAGTCCTCCACAGCGCCTACTGCTTTAACGATGTCTTTGCTCAACTTCTTTGCCAGCTCCAGTGTGAAATCTTTATTCATCAAAAAATCAGGCACATCATGAAATTACACCGATAATCCAATCCTGTCCACGGCAATCTCTCTGATGGACCCCCGAGGCCGTCATACGGCATGACGATGAACCCTTGTGCCTCCGTGGACCTCCATTAGTCACAAACTTGAACAGCTGTTCTGAACCAAACTCCAGCATAAATCGATTGTCCGTGAGCGGGCGTGTCTCCATGGTTTCCTATAATAATATAAAAATACAAAATAAGTGAGGCTATTTTTAAAATCTATCTATTACCTACCTTTCTTAATTTTATTAATATTCCCTGTAGGGGCCTCGGCCCCTTCAATTCAGTCAAAAAAAATAAATAAACAATATAATATATAATTATAATATCTATATCTATACCTAATACAAAAGAGGTATTCACATGATTTATTTTTCACTTATTTGGAATTTGAACCCATTCCCTACCCTCGCGGGATCTATCCGCTACCATCGCACCATACAATCACTTGTGTCTACTTTTACGATTTACGATACTTTCTATTTGTACTAATAAATACAAATCTTGTAATCAATATTTTAGCTCATAAATAACCTTAAATAAGAAAACTTTCAACTACAAAGTTTTAAATCTCATCCAACAATATGACTTTGATATAAAATATTTTCTCCATCCAAGGTCATTTATAAAATTCAAAATTCAAAATTTTAAAATTGAAAATTTAAGACTTAATTTATATATTTGGAAACCTAAATGATCTCATACAAAAATTTTATCAACTACCATCAGATCTCGTTGAGCTCCACAATTTTGAGATAATTTTATTTTTATTCGACTTCATTTAGAAAAGTTATGAATGTATTTGTGCTACAACCATTTTTAAGGATGGTTGACTTAGACAACCGCCTCTAAAAATTGATTTTATGTGTGCTTGACTTAATAAAACGTTGGTGAAAATCACTCAGTTTCAGAGGCAGTTGTCTTATGTCAACCGCTTCTAAAAATATATTTCCAGAGGCGATTCTCTTAACGAAACTGTTCCTAAAAATAAATTCATTTTTAGAGGCAGAGATTTCTTAATGAAACTACCCCTAAAAATTGATTTTTAGCGGTCATTGAATAACTACAGTGCCTCTCGCGAAAGTTAGCGGTGGCCTGCTAAGATAACCGTTTTTGTTAGAAAAGAGAGGCACCTCTAAATTTCATTTTTGTACTAGTTGGAAGATCCTAGTCACCGTTGCATCTCCATGGCGAGCATCCATACCCCCGCCAACTCACCGTTGCGGCCGCCGTCAGACAGGAATCATTATACCCATGACAACTCACCGGACACCGCACCCGATTTGTGGCAGGGAGGAATCTGCAGCTTCTAGTTTGCAGATTGCACCTGCAGAGAGCGATAGAGAGCATTCACCGTGCTCTGACCTAGGAGCAGGAACCCGTCACGCAGAGGCGACAACGACGTACAGACTGACATCGACGCCGCACACGGCAGCATCCAAAGGTAATTACACAGTCTTCGCACTTTTTTTAAAAAAAAAGGAGGTTTCCTGCTTTTGTATTTCAAAAAGCAAACACACCATTTTAGATTTTAGTTCCTGCGTAAAGACACGCCCGTCTTACAAAAAACAAGCCTAGTGGCAGATAACTCAAAAGTTTCTAACAGCTAGCAACTCCTGTCTAGGGATATCAACTCCTTAATATAGATATGAAGTTGCAGCGCTCAGAGCCGAAAGCTAAACATCCAATGGCCCCGATCTCGAGGACGAACTCCCAAGGTTGTGCCACATCAGTTGAGACGGTGATGACGCTTTTGGCTCCAGCTGGGCAACCATACTCACTATACCTTCCCTCATTTCTTGTTTTATCATTGGCACCGGTCTTCGCACATATGTGCAGCTCAATGTATTGATGCGTGTTTCGGTTTCCGTGCAAGCACAGGCACATCAAATGACGGTGGTTCGCCCTAGGCAGCAGAAGATCTTGACGAGTTGATCGAACCTCATCCACATATCCGACTCCATCACGTTTCTTATTTCATCGATGCATGGATGTTGCTTATTTTATTTAACCGGAAAAGGTGTATAACTCCATATATAAGTCAAGATTTGATTAGTTTCCGTCCAAAAAAGTGATGTTCTGGACTGGTATACATATTGTCTCTATTATTTCTTTTCTTTCCTATACGCCTAGTTTTTTTGGAACTGCTAGCGCTCGGACGTCCGATCCGAGCGCTAGCGTCCAGACACCGCACCTTCGTACTGTGTCTAATGTTGCGCTCCTGACCGCCCCATACGGAGAAGAAAGGTGATAGGAGCCACCCTTGCCTTCCACACCGAATCGTGACTCCGCCTGCTCCCTGCACGGAGAAGAAAGAGTACATATCAGAACAACCCTTCAATTCCTCTGCTCCCCATTCATGGAACCCTAGCGCATGGAACCCGCCTCGCCCCAAAACCTCGCCGGCCCCAACACCAACGCCTGCCGCTGGCTCACCCCCCCCCCCAACTCCCCCTGTCCCCAGCTTCCCACAGAGAAGAAAGGGATGACAGCTGAAAAATTAGGATGTTGAAGTTTAAACACCTTGAACATATTATTGCAACAACAAAGAACAACAACTGAAACATTAGGACGGAGCAATTGAAACACCATAAATATATTATTACAACAACATCGAACAAATTGTTGTAACAACATCAAACAAACTGCTGCGACATAAGATTGAAAAGCATTTGAAACATACTGCAACAATTTCTACTGCAACATCAACCAAAAATCTAGTGCAACATAAAAAAACTAATGCAACTTGGTGAGATTGACCCCTGAGAGCTCGTCAGAACCCTGACCACCGCCACATCCCCTTAGATCTAGAGGAGAAAAGGGGAGGAGAAGGAGGAGGAGGAGGAAGCCTTAGATCCAAATCTGGAGCAGCAACATGTCTCACATCGATATCCCTCTGCGTCCTATATGGTTGGAGACGCCACCATCGTCCTCATCTCCGGTGGAATGTGGGACTACGGTCACAGGAATAGTGGGCGCAGGCATGGAGGTCGCGGTGGGCAAAGGATGGAGGGAGGAAGGGAGCACAAGCGGGCGAGGGCACGCTGCGACCTCATGGGTGCGAGGGAACGGTGCCCCTATCCCGACGACGACGTGGACAACACGCAGGAAAGCGGCAGAGAAGAAAGTGGGGGACCAGCACAGACGATAGCGGAGAAGAAGCGGGGGAGATGGCATAGAAGAAGAAAGGAGAGCGATGCGGATGGAAGTAGAGTAAGTTAACACACTGCACATGAGTGGGCGAGGTGTTTGATGGACGCTCGGTCCATAGTATTTCCATTTTATTTTTACGTTTTGGGTTGTAAGGGCACTCACAATGCAAGACTCTATCACAGAGTCCAAGACAATTAATTACATATTATTTATGGTATTTTGCTGATGTGACAGAATATTTATTGAAGAAAGTGATAGGAAAAATAAGACTCCAAGTCTTATTTAGACTCTAAGTCCACATTGTTCGAGGTAATAAATAATTTTAGACTCTATAATAGAGTCTGCTTTGTGAGTGCCCTAATACACGTAGACAAAAAAGACACGAACATGTCATGGGTCCTTGCACACGATGACCGAATACGTGGTTCCAAAAAATTTTGGGAAATCGACACTGTAGCACTTTCGTTTGTATTTGACAAGTATTGTCCAATCATGGACTAACTAGGCTCAAAAGATTCGTCTCGTCAATTTTAACCAAACTGTACAATAAGTTTTTATTTTCACCTATATTTAATACTCCATGCATACGTCTAAAGAGGGAATCTAAAAAGTTTTGCAAAATTTTTTGGAACTAAACAAGGCCTAAATGTGATCTATTCTAACTCGTAGGAGAACGGGTCATATAAGTCTGCATGTGAGAAACTCGCTGTTATCCGAGTAGTTAGTTAGGGACCATAAACAAAAAAGTGGCTAGAAATTTGGTCTCTTTATTATTAGATATAGATATAGATATAGATATAGATATAGATATAGATATAGATATAGATATAGATATAGATATTGATATTGATATTGATATTGATATTGATATTGATATTGATATTGATATTGATATTGATATTTGTTGATATAGATTTAGATATAGATTTAGATTTAGATATAAATATAGATTTAGATATAGATATAGATATAGATTTAGATATAGATATAGATATTGATATTGATATTGATATTGATATTGATATTTGTTGATATAGATTTAGATATAGATTTAGATTTAGATATAAATATAGATTTAGATATAGATATAGATATAGATTTAGATTTAGATTCTGATATAGATATAGATATAGATATAGATATAGATATAGATATAGATATAGATATAGATATAGATATAGATATAGATATTGATATTTGTTGATATAGATTTAGATATAAATTTAGATTTAGATATAAATATAGATTTAGATATAGATTTAGATTTAGATATAGACTTAGATTCTGAAATAGATTTAGATTTAGATTTAGATTTAGATTTTGATTTAGATTTTGAAATAGATTTAGATTTAAATATAGATATAGATTTAGATTTAGATTTAGATTTAGATTTAGATATAAATATAGATATAGATTTAGATTTAGATATAGATTTATATTTATATTTAGATATAGATATAGGTACAGATATAGATTTAGATTTAGATTTAGATTTTGAAATAGATTTAGATTTAGATTTAGATATAAGTATAGATTTAGATTTAGATATAGATTTAGATAAAAAAACATTCACAACCAATGCAAATTTGTCTGTCTCCTCGTCATGTGATTTCTATATATTACCTGCCAAACTTCTTCCTCAACACTCATCTGCCGTCTGCTCGCTAGCAATAGTAATGGCACCTTCACGGAGGACTCTCTTTGCAACCGCTGCCATCGTCCTTGTACTCATCATCGTGGTCACCGGTATGTAGTACCCTATCTATCCTAAATTGTTGGTCGCTTTATAGTTTTTCAAGATATATAGTTTCTGTTATTATATTTCTTTATTAAAAATCCAAAATGTACAGTAACTTTGGACATGTGTGTAACAATATGGCAAGCCAAGTGATTTGAGCATATTTTCTTTTATCCGGCTAATCAACGACGACCTTCTTGGCTGGTTTTTTTCATGCCTGCAGAGATGTCATCTGTTGGGGCAGGTGGTGCTCTTTGCAGGCACCTGAGCAGCGGATTTACCGGGGTGTGCGGTTTTGACACTGATTGTAGGACTCAGTGCTTGAGCGAGAGCCACGACAATCTTGGCGGTGCATGTGACGGGTTCCCCGCTAAATGCTACTGTGTGAAGCCATGCCTGCCTTAAGATTGGTGCTGCTCTGTCTGATCCAGCAATAATACGACGATCCTTGCCGCCCCTACATGTATTACTACTACCTGTGTAATGCGGTAGCTTGCTTGTAATTTTGTTGCCATAAATAAAGTTGTTGAACTCCTGGATCTAATAAATATATTTGGTTTTATTTTCTCAACATGTTGAATCGAGTAGTAGTCATCCAAATAAGATCCAGCATGTTGCCGCAGGAGTAGAGAGTTTCATTACGAAGGTCTTTTTTTAGGGAAGCCGGTGCTTCATATAATCATATATTAACCATGACCAGGATTACAATCATTGATTATGATTTCCTGAAATCTAGGTGGGGTTATAAGCCACTCCTCTAAACGAGAATTACTAGATACCAAGCGAGCACACTCATGAGCTACCAGATTACAATTTCTATTGACGAAAAGAAACTTGCAACCTTCGAAGCTTTGGCTAAGCTCATCCATGCCTCCCTGATTCGGCTACCTCCCAGCATGTCTGATCAGGAGTATTCTCAGGCTGGTTGGTCAGCGTCAGTTAACTGTGCTCGGCCATTCAGTAGTCATACTATGTTATAAATGTCAGTAAAGGATTGCAATATCCTTTGTTGGAATGTTCGCGGGCTAAATGACGGAGCTAAGAGGGCTAGTGTGAGAAACCAGATAATTTTGTCGGGGGCAACCATTGTTTGTCTGCAAGAGACAAAAATTGGAACTTGGACGCCTTCCCTGCTAAATGAGACCGTTGGAGCAGACATGGCACAAAATGTAGCATTCCTACCCTCGATAGGTGCCTCAGGAGGAATCCTAATTGCAGCCTCAGATCGCTTCTTTACAATACAAAACACCTATGCAACGACAAATACAATTTCGGCAACAGTCACTATGCTGGCTGAAAATGTACAGTGGTCAATCACAGGGGTCTATGGACCACAGACGGACAATGAAAAAATTCTTTTCATGCAAGAGATCACAGACCTAAAACAACAAATGCTCCCGGAATGGCTACTACTAGGTGACTTCAACTTAATTTATCGTGCTCAAGATAAAAATAATGGACGCCTCAACATCCTCATGTTGAACAGATTTAAGAATACCATTGACAACCTATTAATGGCACCACTTGATCTCAGGGGAAGGAAATTCACCTGGTGCAACGACCATCAAACACCAACGATGACTAAAATCGACCACCTGTTCGCCACAAATGACTGGCTGGACGTGTTTCCGCGAACAGACCTTCAGGCCTTGGCCTCCATGGGCTCTGATCACTGTCCACTTCTCCTCCATGGAGATGTTACTTTTGACTTCTATAGAGGATTCAGGTTTGAAGCTTTCTGGACAAGCTGTCCAGGTTTCCATGATACAGTACAAGAAGCTTGGAGCAAACCAGTTAACACCCAAGATGCGATTCTACGGGTTCATGTCAAGCTATTGCGTACAGCAAAAGCTCTAAAAAACTGGAGGCGAAAACATTTTAGTGGCTGGAAAATCAGTTGGGCGATCATCAATATAGTCTTATCCAATTTAGAAAGGGCACAAGAGGTCCGACTTCTCACACCGGAAGAAATGGAGTTCAAGAAATATTTGAAGATCAAAGCACTTGGAATTGCAGCAATGCAAAAAGCTAGGGCTCGACAACATTCAAGATTAACTTGGATTCGGAAAGGTGACACAAACACACGTTTTTTCCAACTGCACGCAAACGCGAGAAGGAAAAAGACTTTCATTAGCTCTTTAAACACCCAGTCCGGAATGGTGACCTCTCAAACCGAAAAATCAAAGCTAGTACACAGTCATTTCTCTGAAATTCTAGGGACCCCAACCACAAGAACAAAGGCCATTAATTGGCAACAGTTAGGGTATGCACACCATAATTTGGAGGACCTTGACGCACCATTCACAGAAGATGAAATAGCAACAGTAATAAAGGAAATGGCAGCAGAAAAGGCACCGGGACCGGACGGATTTATAGGTCTATTCTACAAGAAGTGTTGGAGTATTGTAAAACAAGATATCATCCAAGCAATTATGAGTTTTTTCAGTCATCGCACAGCAAGATTACAGTTTATAAATGAGGCAAACATCGTTCTCTTGCCGAAGATCAAAACAGCATCACAAATAACGGACTACAGGCCGATTAGCCTTATAAACAGCGTGGTCAAAATTGTTACAAAAATATTAGCTAACCGTCTTGCACCCCACATGAATTCTTTAGTGTCCAATGCTCAAAATGCCTTCATCAAGAAAAGATGCATACATGACAATTTTATATATGCCCAAAGAGTTATACAACTCCTCCATAAAAAGAAGAGATCAGCCTTATTCATCAAGCTTGATATCTCAAAAGCCTTTGATTCCATTGGATGGAGCTTTCTACTAGAGGTCATGGAGGCTTTGGGATTTAGTACAAAGTGGAGAGATTGGATATCATCTTTACTAGGAACAGCAAAATCAAAGGTGCTTGTGAATGGCCAACCGACCCAAGGGATTACACACGCCCGCGGATTGAGGCAGGGAGACCCCCTATCCCCACTGCTATTCATTTTGGCAATTGACCCGCTACAGCGCATCATCGAGATTGCAGCTCAAAGAGGCATTCTTAGGCCAATCCTACCGAAGGCGGCAAACCTTCGATGCTCCCTCTACGCCGATGACGCGGCCATCTTTGCAGACCCATCAACTTTGGAACTGGATCATCTATACACAATACTGAATTTTTTCAGAGATTGCTCAGGACTCAAAATCAACATCTCCAAAACA
Source organism: Sorghum bicolor (assembly GCF_000003195.3). Taxonomy (NCBI): domain Eukaryota; kingdom Viridiplantae; phylum Streptophyta; class Magnoliopsida; order Poales; family Poaceae; genus Sorghum; species Sorghum bicolor. Next base: position 68,156,086 of record NC_012874.2, on the reverse strand, counting down.
GAAGTTTTCCCCATTCAGGTGGATAGTAATTCCATTACACAACTTCTCCAAAATTTCCCCGGGAAAATTTGTAAATTTCCTGGAAAATATCTTGGTCTCCCACTCCATATTCGAAAGCTTCGCAAAATCGAGGTACAACCGTTGATAGATAAGATTGGTGCAAGACTGCCGGGATGGAAAGGGAAGCTACTATCTACTTCCGGAAGGGAAACTCTAGTCAAGACGGTTCTCTCAGCACAACCAATTTATCACATGACCGCCTTCCCAGAAATGAAATGGTTAGTACAGAAGATCGATCGCATTAGGAGGAGTTTTCTATGGAGGGATGACACCCCGGACAAAGTGTATGGCGGTCACTCCCTAGTAAATTGGCCAACGACGTGTCGACCGAAAGAAAAAGGAGGGCTTGGGGTGCTGGACCTAGAACGTTTTTCCCGTGTGCTAAGACTACGATGGCTTTGGTTCAAGTGGAAACACAAGGAGCGTGCTTGGAATTGCCTAGATTTGCCATGCGATTGGCGTGATCGCGATCTCTTTGCGGCCTCTACAGTGGTAACAATAGGAGATGGTAAAACTGCGAACTTTTGGACGTCGTCTTGGATTGAGGGAACATCGCCAAAGATCATTGCGCCGAACCTTTTCCGAAAAGCTAAGAGAAAAAATATTACGGTGTGGAAGGCACTTCAAGATAACCGGTGGGTGGCATATATTCTACCACTGCAAACGGTTCAAGAGATGCATGAGTACGCCACACTATGGGAACAAGTACAAGAAACTACACTTGAGGAAAATAGTGAGGACACAATTCGTTGGAGATGGACAGCAGACGGGGAATACACAACCAAAAGCGCATACAACATCCAATTTGAAGGATCTTTCAGCAAGCTAAAATTGACACCAATTTGGAAAGCACAAGCTGAACCTAAATGCCGATTCTTTGCGTGGACACTTCTGCACAAGAAAATTCTAACTGCCAACAACTTGATAAAACGTAATTGGGCAAATGATCCCATTTGCAAAATATGTGGAATGGACCCAGAAACGCCAACTCACCTTTGCAAAGACTGCACCTACGCAAAGCAAGTCTGGTCTTATTTAAAACAATGGCTCAATCTATACGCGCTAAACTCGGTTGAAATGAATGGATCCTTACATGGTTACTGGCGCAAATGTCGAGCAAAGTTTGATAGAAGTGAACGTAGAAAGATAGATGGTGTCATGATCTATTTTTGGTGGAACGTCTGGAAGGAACGCAATAGAAGAACTTTCCAACAAAAACATCTGCAACCGATCCAAGTAGCCCAGCTGTGCAAGGATGAAATTCAACAATACCAAATGGCAACAAGACCTAGCACTATGGTTGAGTAGGTGTTTATACTAGTGCAATACAGTGCAATACAGTGGTTTGGAACTCGTTACTTTTTTTCTTTTTGTTAGTCTTTTGGTTTTTGGCATGTGTGCCATAGTAGTTTAAAGTCGAGTTGCTATGTAAGTTGTTGTAAATATTTTCTGTTTTTCTTTTTCCTCGTCTAATAAAAATACGGCAAAGCTCTTGCCGCCTTTCTAAAAAAAAGGATCAATCTCCGATTTTAACCAGATTATTAACGAGGATTGGGCAATGTATATCAAGTTGCAGTCACCGCACACTATGTTCCCACGCGAGCTGCAGGCCATCACAGCAGGCTAATGCTTCAGCTACAAGTGGATTCAGACAATACTCGTATCACTTCACTTCGCCCTGCCTCCACATGCCTTTCCTTCATGATCACGGAGCACGACATCCGACGACACTGACCGATCCCTGGCATAGAACTCGGCATCCACATTACCATTGATCCATCCAGGAGCCGGACGTTGCCAGGACTACAACCTGTGCAGTGAACTGACCACTGCCTTCGCCGGGTGTAGCAGTTGCCACACATCCAAGGCAGTACAATCCTTTGCCCACACTGCACTGCCTTATGCACCGGTAATGCCTCCTCCCCATGTCGTCTTCTAATTCTCGCCATCCACAGCGACCACATGCCGCACAGGATTACGGCTCTCCCTAACTCCTTGCGGCAGGTCTACTTCAGCATACCCAATTGGTATAGCTCGTGAGCCTGAGTGATATTTGAGATCAGCAGGGGGAGGGGGCTTCCTACCCAAAGACTTAACATACCCCTATATTTACCCCTATATTTGAGTCTCTTCGTCTCAGCTTTCCTAGGTTTGCCCCATTTTCTTCATTTTGCAGGGGGCTTCCTACCCGGGGACTTAGCATACCCCTATATTTGACTCTCGTCATCAGCTTTTCTAGGTTTGCCCCCATTTTCTTCATTTTGCAGTGATCTCCCCTCATCACAAAAAATCATATCTTTCTTGTATGGTGTCAAATGAAAATGTTTTCTATATCAAAATTATAGCTATCAATGAGATCTACAACTTCTAGTTTTGAGGTTTTTCATTTGAGACCGTTACTGTGCTCAAGAAAGTAATACAAATTTTAAGGGACATATTAATCCCATATCAGAACTTGTCTTATTAGAAAAAATCACATCATTTTATATAGTGTTGAATAAATATACTTTTTATATGAAATGTGTAGCTCTAGATAAGATCTACATCTTTTATTTAAATTTAATTTTATCTGACATCAAATAAGAAATATGTCATTTTTTTTTGAAAAGACAAAGCCGCCAGTAATATGTTCCTTAACTCTTAAATGAAAAGACCTCAAAACTAAAGTTATTGATCTCGATCTATGGCTACAACTTTAATATAAAAACTATCTCCATCTGACACTGTATAAGAAAGATATAATTTTCGTGAGGCGATAAGCCCCAATACACGATTGATATGTTGCTAAAACTTTACATTATTTTCTCGAGCATCTTAACAAGATCTGCAAAATAATGAAACTATAAAGTTATAGATCTCATTTGGAACTACAACTTTAATAAAAAAAAGTATCTTCATTTGACACCATACAAGAAAGATTTTTTTCTAATGTGATGAGCACTATTATGCGACTATTATGCTTGTAAAATTTCATATTATTTTTGCAAGCATTTAAATGCCTCAAACAAAAAACTCAAAACTAGAAAGTTATTAATCTCATCGAGATATATAACTTCTATATTCTATATAAGAATTATTTTCATCCGACGTCGTTTGAAAAAGATATGAATTTTTCTAAGATTGAGTATTGCCATATCATTTCTGTTGACGCGACAAAACAATGCTGCCATGCCAATTGAAATGGTGTGACAAGGTTTTTCATGTAAAAATTATCGTCCTACATGGCAGATCATGCCGCAACAACACATGTGACATGACAGCGCCATTTTGTCACGCCAGGCACGTAGCCGCTACCAAAAGGGTTAAAAGTAAAAATACAAAATAAGTGAGGCTATTTTTAAAGTAAAAAAAAAAGTTAAAAAGGGATTAATAAAAGAAAAAAATCCCCGGCAGGTGACATGACCAAATATCGTCCCACAAGAGTTGCTCAGATCACATCTGCGCCACGTACAGGTGACGCTGCTCGGGAACCATTGGAGGCCGTACGTTGCTGTATGGCCTTTTCCATCCATCATCTATCTAAAAGCTTAAATCTTTCACTGTCTCCTCCCAACTCCGATCAGCTTCCCCAGAGCGTCGTGTTCTTCCCGTCGTCACTCTCACACCACCATCAGCTTCGACAACACGCAGGCATGCACGCCACAGCAGAGCGAGCTGAGTCGAGCTAGTGGCATCCATGTCCGCATAGGGCCCCTCATTGTCGATCGTGTTAGGTGATAATCACTGTCATTAATCCTCTTATAAGCTAGTGGCGTGGGCAAACAAAAAGGTGACTAATTAACCCGGTGCTATGCTAATCACGTTACCCTACCACCGAATCCCATGGCTTTGTATGATTGTCCCATGTTCATATGCTTCTTTTTGCAAGGTGCAAACACTTTGATTTCATCCCCTTTTTACTTTCCTGATGCAACAATGTGCATCTCAAATAATTCTCAAGCATCCGAGCTGATGACACTGACAGTGACACACACTGGGATCCGATATATTCAGTGACCAGCCCACTATCTCAGTCGTCCTCACCAGCGACGAGCCAAGAAACCCAAGCCATGGGCACCACGGAGCACCATGCCGCCGCCGATGCCATCGCCGAGCCGCTGCTCCCCTCCTCCACCGTGGAGGTGGAGCCAGCCCCGCCACGCCGGAACATGTTCGCCTTCGTCTGCGCCACCCTCGCCTCCATGACCACCATCCTCATGGGCTACAGTACGTCGTTGCTGCTACTCTCGTCTCCATGACCACCATCCTCATGCATGGACTTCATCATCGTTCATGACACTGGCATCCTCCCCACCTGCAGATCTGGCGCTGATGAGCGGCGCGGAGCTGTTCATGCGCGACGACCTGGGGCTCACCGACGAGCAGGTGGAGGTGCTGTCGGGGTCCATGAACATGTTCATGCTGGCCTCCATCCTAGCCGCCGGCTGGGCGGCGGACGCACTCGGCCGGCGTGGCACAGTGGTGCTCGCCAACGCGTTCCTCATGGCGGGCGCGCTGGCCATGTCGCTGGGCGGCAGCTTCGCCTCGCTGATGGCCGCGCGCTTCGTCACCAGCGTCGGCGTCGGGTTCGCCGTCGTCGTCGCGCCGGTCTACGCGGCCGAGATCGCGCCGGCGTCCTCGCGCGGGCTCCTCTCCTCCCTCGTCGACTTCTTCATCACCGCCGGGATCCTCCTCAGCTACGTCTCCAACTACGCGCTCGCCGGCCTGCCGCTGGGGCTCGGCTGGCGCGTCATGTTCGCGCTGGGCGTGCCGCCGCCGCTGCTCCTAGCCGCGGGCGTGCTCGCGATGCCGGAGTCGCCCCGGTGGCTCGCCATGCGCGGGCGCGACGACGAGGCGCGCGCCGTGCTGGAACGCACCTCCGACGCGCCGGCGGAGGCACTCGACCGGCTCGATGAGATCAGGCGCGCCGTGGCGGCGCAGGTGGGCGGCGCGGGCGTGTGGAGCGAGCTGTTCGTGCGGCCGTCGCCGATGGTGCGGCGGATCATCACCAACGTCCTCGTGCTCTACTCCTTCCAGCAGGCCTCCGGCATCGACGCCATCGTGCTCTACACCCCGCTGGTGCTCAAGAAGGCGGGCATCTCGTCGACCAGCACCGTCCTCGCCGCCACCGTCGCCGTCGGGCTGGTCAAGACGCTCTCCATCTTCGTGGCCACGTTCCTGTCCGACCGCCTCGGCCGCCGCCCGCTCCTCCTCGCCAGCGCCGCCGGCATTGCCGTCACGCTCACGTCCTTGGGGATCGCGCTCTGCTTCGGCGCCGGCGACGGCGAGACGACGACGACACCGACGCCCGCGGTGGCGGCGGCGTGCGTCGCGTCGGTGCTGGCGTTCGTCACCGCGTTCTCCATCGGCCTCGGCCCGCTGGCGCCGACGTACAGCGCGGAGATCCTGCCGCTGCAGCTGCGCGCGCAGGGGATGAGCCTCGGCATCGCGGCGAACCGGGTCACGTGCAGCGTCATCAGCATGACGTTCATCTCGCTTGGCAACACCATCACCATGGCCGGGTGCTTCTTCCTGTATGCCAGCACGGCGGTGGCAGCGGCGGTGTTCATCTACGTGCGGCTGCCGGAGACCAAAGGCCGGAGCTTGGAGGACATAGGCGTTCTCTTCGCCAAGTGATTACAAGGATTAGTTATTGTGGAATATCTACTACTCCAACACTTATTTCGACATATTCATGTTTTGTCAAGTTCGTAAATCATAATCCAACCAATAGGTTTCAACATGCATGCTTTTGAATATATAATTGATAACTTTTACATAAGATAAGATACTAATGATTGTGATGTGATTGCGGCTGGCAAAAAAGGCTTCCACTAGTGAATGGAAATTTCAGTGGCTTCCAAAATTTCAGACAAGTGTTGTTCAAATCTTGTAAGTTTTATCTTGTATTTAGAATTCTTATAGGCTAAGAAATAAAAAAAAGATTAAGATTGCACGGACTTAGCAGAGCTCTGTTTTCTTTAATAACAGTGCAGCAGTTGAAAAGAGATGACATTTATTGTCTTTTTTACCTTGAAGTATGTAAGGCTTTGGTTGATATGATAAGAGAAATATGAATTAGGTGAGAAAAAAAGAATTAGATCTAAACACTGAAATTCTAAAATGGAATTCTGGAATCTATCTATACCAACAATACCACATACAGTATTTTTTCCTATGGTTTAGAGCAAACCTACTATTTGAGATTTTTAATACGTAAAGACGACAACAATCATTATAAGAATGAAATCCAAACGGTCTTCGCTTTTTTATCTAAAATCATGATTTTACATTCACTATATAGAATCCAGACTCTCACTGTGAGAACAAGATCCAAAAAGACTCTAGAGTTAGTACAACGATTATCATTTTCAAGTTCTTAATGTGGAACCTCCATAATGTATAGTGTACAAGTAACGTCTATATAGACTACCTTAAAGTTGTGTTCATTTTTTTTAAAAAAAAGTCATCCATAGTGAACCAAAACTATGATCACCGACCACTTCTTGTGCCCCAACTTAAAATTTACTATCGTTGTTAAGATGGTTAGCAGTGAGGGAGCTCATGGTCAAGATGGCTGGACTTGGAGAGGATGGCCAGCGAGGAGGGCTGATGTGTGATGAGAAAAGAAGCAAAGAGGAGAAAAGGTGTGGGAGCCGATTTCAATAGGTAGTGAAGGGCGGATCTAAGAGCAACTCCAAAAGGTTGGGTAAATGATGCAGGCTACCCGTGCTAGCTGCTAGTTGTCTCTATGCAGGCCTCTCTCAAAACCCTACCTAGCCATGCAACGTAGGCTTCAGGCGCTGAACGAAGGCAGGATGCCAATCAGATCTTTGTGAAAAATGGGATGATGTGGACATTTTAAATATGAACAAGCAAAAATTTAGCTAGCCTATTATAGAACACCACATTTTGGATGGATTTTCTATTTTGCATAATGATTAAATCTTACAATTTAGAATGCATTCTCTTGGAGTTGCTCTAGTGGCCAGTAGCTGGAATTAGTGGCGGTGAGGGAGAATGCAGTGAATAGAAGGGAGGCATCAACGTGTTCCATGCCGATGCACGTGTAGAACTAGTGGGGAACCAACACAATAAAAACATATGGACCCTAAGAAAAGTATCTCGAAATAAGGACCAATAGAAAGGATTTAAGGGCTTTCTCTATTTTTGGGCTTGAGTAGCAGTCCTGTTAGATATGCCTTCAAATTTTGGTCTGACGCCTCAGTAGAGCCTCTAGTCGAATTGATCTAATGACACAGTTAAAAGACACCATGTTATTGATATTGTTGTTTTTATAACCAAGCATGTTGACCATTGAAAATAAATTTTATTGCATGCTTGGATGTTTCTAGAAGAATGTGGAGATTTAAAGAGAGAAGATATTTATCATTTAAAATTCTACAATTATCTTGAAGACAAACAAAGAATACACGAATCATGCTTCATGGTAAAATAAGTATGGAATATTTGAAACTAGATATTTTTAGCTTCACAAAAAATATCTAGAAACTACATAAATATGAGGAACATTCTAGAGAAGATATGTTTTTCATAGGCAAGATATGAGTGTCCTTCAAACCCTAAGGGCTATGACACTGCAAGCAAGATGCCACTATAAATGTAAAGCCTACATAAGGGAAATAGAAAAACATTTGAACAAATGACATAAGATAAATTATGGCATACTAGTCACTAGTAATGTGTGAGTGATTCTTATATAAAGTTCTAATAAATAAAGCTCGAGCTCGCTTCGAAAAAAAGAGAATAGATTGCGCATATTCCTCAACATTGACAAAAAAAAGTGTGATAATATAAGTGTTAATGTAGTTTATGGCAGCATATATGTAGACACATAAGTATAATTAATTTGTGGCATATAAAGAAAGACTAAGTAACTTAATAGTCTTCTTAATAGCTCAAACTATAATATTTAAATTTAGATTTAGTATATAAGATCGATGTTTTCCGCGGTGCATGACTGTGCGCATAGGCAAGTAGATGAACAAAATAAAGAACACAAGTAACATCATTACACTGAGTCACTATAGGAAGTAATAAGGTGTAGCTTAAAAGAATTGTAGAAAGAAAGTATTTGTTGCTACCGTGCTAGCACAGCCAGATAGGACGCCCATTGCCTCAATTGGCGAAGAGCACCTCCATGTTCTCAAGGCTCCGGCCCCTCGTATCCGGCAGCCGCGTGTACACAAACACAAACGCAGCTGCCGCCATGCCGGTGTATAGCAAGAAGCACTGGTGACGGCGCCGGTGAGCAAAATGAATGTCATGCTGACCGCCGCACACACCAGCCGCACGACCCTCATCTCTGGCTGCGAGGATGGGCACGAACATGTACTGGTTCATGGACCCCGTCAGCACCTCGGTCTGCGCGTCAGTAAGGCCCAGGTCCTCCCGAATGAACAACTCCACGCCACTGATCACCACGAGATCTACAAGAATAGAGCATCGGCTTGGCGGTAGACCATGCATCGGCTACTTGTTAACTCGAAGTTGAAGATGGAAGAGTAGGATGATGAATGAACTCTAGCTTATGAGGACCGTGAAAGCCCTAGTTTGGTTTTGGATAATTGATGAAACCCTTGTACTAACCTTTATACTAAGTGTGTAGACTTAATGAGGTTGGTACATGCCAAGTGATGGAGCAAGTGATGATCATGGTGATGATGGTGATGACCACAAGATGATCAAGTGCTCAACTTGGAAAAAAAGAAAGAGAAAAACAAAACCCTATGGAGATCAAGGCAAAGGTATTGCTTAGGGTTTTGGCTTTGATGATCAAGACACCATAGAGGGTGTGATCACATTTAGGATATATAGTCGTACTATAAAGAGAGAAATTCTTTGGCTAAGCGGTTATCAAGTGCCACTAGGTGTTATTATTCATGTGCATGCATTTAGAACCTAGTGAGCTAACTTATCTCCTTCGAAGAAATTGTTTGCGAAAATGCTAACACACGTGCACATGTTGGTTTACACGTTGTGGTGTTGGCACACTTTGAGAAAGAGGTGGAGTTTGAAGGGTAGAGAGAGGATGGGTTCCTCTCTCCCTCCCGCCGAGCTTGCTCGGCGGGATTCGGCGCTTTTTGAGAAAATGAAGTGCATATTTTCTATTGCGCCGGTGGGAAATTTGGAGAAGTCGCGGGAGTGTTTCTCGTTGAGAAAACACTCACCGGACGCTGGCTTCTGGAGCACTGGACGCTGCGTCTGAGCATCCGGTGCAGACAGTGCCTGACCCAGCTAGGGTAAGGCACCGGACGACAGGCACCGGACGCAGGCCTGTGCGTCCGGTGGTCCGTGTCTGGTGTGAGGTCCGTTTTGCCGAGCTCTCTGAGTTTAAGTCCGGTGAGCATCGGACGCTTAGGGTGCGTCCAGTGGCTCGCGTCCGGTGACCCTGCGAGTTTGCGGAGCTCTCTGCGCACGGGTCCGGTGTGCACTTCAGCGTCCGGTGCACTGCAGGTGACCGTTAGACTCTGACACGAGCATTTCAAAAGGCGACACGTGGCTGACGTTGGAGCACCGAACGCAGGTGCTGAGCGTCCGATGCCCCTTTAAGAGCGTCCGGTGACCCCGCAGTTTGCCCAGTGAAAGAGCCAACGGCTCTATTTGTTTGAGGGGCTTATAAATAGTTGTTGGCCGGCTTAGGGCTCACTCTCTTGGCATTCTAACATACTTGACATCCTTATGAGCCTAAGCAAACACCTCCCACTCATCTCCTTCATAGATTATACATCTTTGTGAGATTGGGAGTGATTCCAAGTGCTTTTGCTTGAGTGATTGCATCTAGTGGCACTTGGGGATCGTTCTAGCTGCGGTTTTCTTGTTACTCTTGGTGGTTGCCGCCACCTAGATGGCTTGGAGCAGCGGAGGAGGATTGGCACGAGTTGGTAATCAGAATTACTATCTGTCAACCGGTTGTTCTAGCTCCCTCCGGCAACCGAATTCTGGGCCGTTAGATATGGCACGTGTAGCGTGCTGCGACGTTTGATCTCGCGCTTTCTGTTTGGCCATCGCTCCTTGGGTCTCCGTGACTCTGTCATGTGGGGTCTGCGCATCCAAAGTTGGAGCGCCCATTTCCCCCTTTCCTCATTTCTCATTTCGTCTCTTCTCCGGGCGACTCGACGTTTCCCGTTGTGGCGGCCGACATTTCTAGGGTTTGGCGAGCTAAGTTGTTTCTGCTCCTTGTTGTGATAGTTTCAACCGTTGCTAGGGTTTGTTCTCGCGTTAGTCAGTGATTTGGGTGTGGTGGTTTGTCTTCATTTCTTCTGAATCTCTGATTTCTAGGGGTGGTTTGATGTCTTGTTCATCTCGGGTTTGTCGCCGGGTTTTTGATCCATCGAGGATGGGATTACGCCGGCATGCTCTGGGGATGCTGCTCTTGTTGATTTGGTGTTTGTCGCTGTGGATTTGCTCTAGTGCCGATGCAGCCTCTGTGTCCTTGTTTTTTTGGATGTGTTTTGGTTTTTTGGGTAGGTTGTCGAGGTTTTGTCCATTCAGGATGCGGGATCTGCGTAGCCGTGTTCTGTTGTCCCAATGATTTTGTTCTAGCATAGATGCTGCCTATGTGTCATCATGTTCTGTGGATGCGTGCTGCTCAAACTGGGGTTTGACGTAGGTGTTTTGATTCAGCGTGGATGCGTCGTCTTTGTCGCCGTGTTCTGCAGATTTGGCTATGCTTTAATGATATCTGGTTCATAGGTCTGTTGGTTGATTTAGTGTCCTTTCTCCTTTGGCCGTGTAGAAATTTGGGGGTAGATAGATGGGAGGTTGTAGAGTTATAGGAAAGGAATGGTGAGCTTTGCTTATGCTGGGTCTATTGTTTTTTCTATAGTACTTTCCCTATATGTGTTGAGTTATACCAGTTCAAGCTGTCGAAGTTGTAGATCATATTGTGTATACTTGTTCATGGTAGTTCTGATAAGACTTTGGTTATGGTGTGTTTGTAGTGTCTAATTGTTGTATTTCTAAAAATGACGTTACTAGGCATTCTATTCTTAGAGATGACAATGCCAGGAAAATTGGAAATGGTGTGGAGTTTAGCTAGGTCATTTCAATTTGTAACAAGAGATAGCTTTAGAAAATGAAACATGAATTTATTTCTATTTGCTGTCAAACTGAGGTTCTATATTATGCTATCTATAAATTGTTTGGTTTACACATCAATTACCTTCTGTCTATAAAATGTTTGGTTTTATACCTTTATTGCTAATTTGCCTCTAATGCAACTAAGAGATGCCATGCAGATATTGGTTATGAAAGGCCATGCTGAAAGGCCATGCTGATTCTAATGATGAATTTGTAAGTTCCTTGCTCTCTAAATGTATTATTCCAGCAATAATGATGTACCTATTTTGATTGTCAAGTGTGAAATTGTTTGTTGTCACTTGTTAGATCTGTGTTTATTTTATTTGAACATATGGTCAAGTATCTATCTCATTTGTGAAGAGTGTGGAAATGTGTTTTGTGTTTTGGAATAGAGCAAATCATTCTTTTGATGTAGCAGTTCTGATTCTTTCCCAAAGTCTTAGTTCACTTCAGAGCTTTAGGTTTTAAATGACCGAAGATTTATTAGGATGTTGCTATTGTCAAATTCAAGGCTATTTTTTTTGCATTTGTTTGTTCAGGATTTCTTTGTGCACACCTTCTCCATCGGAAGCTGCACCGTGTGTGCACACATGTAAGCTAGGTATAAGACCCCTTCTCATTTTTTGAAATAGTTTGTTTTGCATTTGTGAAGTATCTACCACATTTCTTCTTGTATATATGGCTTCCATAGAAAATATTTGGAATTTCTTGTTTCTGAAAATTTTTGTCATAGTTTTGTATGTCTTTCTGAAGATTTTTGTTTCATTTTTTTTGAATTTTAGAATGTGTCTGATATTTTTCTCTGTTTTTTGTTTTTGATTTTTTTTCTGAGGAGTATGTTATGTCTATGTGAATTGTTGTGGTTGCTTGCTCTCTTCATGTAGTCAATAGACTAAATCATTGACACACACACACACACACACACACACACACATATATATATAAATGCATCATCTATTTGTTTTGAAGATATAGAAAAAAGCATTGCAAATTGGAAAATCACAAAAATAAATATTAGAGAAATCTATCATGTAGGAACCTTCTCTCTTCGTTCAGACTACTTTATTAAAACCATTGAAAAAACATGTCGTATTAATACCATGCATGAGACCTTGCACCTCCTTTCTGAAAGAGAAATAAATGACATTAGAGCTAAACCCCAATATCATTATCTGCACTTTGGTTTGGTCCAAGTAGCCATCAGATCTTTGACCAGAAAAGGTTTAAATGTATCCATTTTGGCCTGTCTAAGAGACTGTAGAAACAAAAGATTTCAGGATTCTTTACTTGGGATGGTTGAAGCTAGCCTCAGTAATGGTCCAGTTTTCTTCAACACCTTTCCAGATTTCTCAGTATCTCTTTCTGATCCAAATATCAACAAAGCTCTCACCCTAAATTTGCAAACATCAGGCTTTGACCTTGAACCAGGGAGTGAGAACATTTCTGTAACCTACAGAATCTATTACAAAGCTATGACCTCCTTAGCTCCATGTGCAAAACAATATACACCCAAAGGCCTTAGTACCTTGCTACAGGCTAATCCCAGAAACAACATTATCACTCCAAAAGCCTTGAAATGGGAAGAAATAAGGCTGCCCGAAAAGTGGACCTTGACACAAGCTGTTGAGCCACAAACCCTTGAGCAAACAGAAATCCAATCTATCTCTGAAACTCCTGATGGGGATGTTGAAGTCGCTTTCTCCTCCAAAAGAAAAGCCTTTGTCCAATCTAGGCCCTCAGTTAGCATTGACAATAGACCCCAAATGAAACCACAGAATATCGTCTATGCTACCTATGAAGATAACTCCTATGAACCATCAATCTCTGATTTTGAAATCAATGTCATTGAGACTGATGATCCCGAACTACAAACATATTGTTATATAGTAAGGGAAAAGGAGTTCCAAATAGACAAAGAGCTTCTCCGTAGAGAGATAGCACTCCCCAAAAATAAAGCCAAAAAGGAAAGGTATTTCAAAAATGTGGATCAGCCTTTTAGGTTGAAAATTAGAGAAGTTTGGCACAAAGAGATGATTGAGCAAAAGAAGAACATATTCTTCTTTGATTGGTATGAAAATAGTCAGATCAGACATTTTGAAGAATTCTTTAAACCAGGTTCGAAGCAAAAGGATAAGATAGAACCTGAGTCTGATAATGAGAAGATAACCATGATAAAAAAGGTTTCTAAAGATTGGAAGACCACCAGTGGTAAACAGGTAGAAGCTATGCATCCACCTTTTGAACCCATCCAATTGGAAGCAAAAGGTGAAAGCATTAAGGCCTGTCCACTCAAAAACATATCCAGAGCTACCTATGCTGAACCTATAAAAGTTGAACACATAGGTCACTTGGTAGAACAACAAAATTATTCAAATATATCTTTGCATGCTCTTGGCCAGCAGACAGAGCGGATAGAAGTCATTCTTACGGATGGAACAAAGCCTAACAAAAGTGAAGTTAAGGTAAATCATCCTTCCAGCTCTCATTCTGAGGTTCCCCAGACACAAATAGTCATTCCACCTTTTGTTCCACAAATGGCCTCTTCCAACTTCAAGCTTGGAAAACAAAAGGCTATGGAATCCTCTGTTTCTGAGGAATTGATCAATGAATTATCCAACAAACTTGGAAATCTAAAGGTCAACAAAAATATTAACCAGATCACTGATGGTGAAAGTAAAGATGTGATCAACAAAATTAAAACGTTTAAAACAACAACCCAAACGGCTATGACAAGAAACTACTATCCAAGACCAACCTATGCAGATCTTCAGTTTGAAGAATTGCCGCACATAGCCAACATGACTTGCTTCAATGGCAAATAAATAGTTGAGTGGAACCTTGATGGGTTTGTTGAATACCAAATTTTTACCATGTGCCATCAAATGGTTATGTATGCAAATGCTTGCATAGCAAATGGAAATAAAGAGAAGGAAGCAGCCCATATGATTGTCATTGGATTTTCAGGACCATTAAGGGATTGGTGGGATCACTACCTTAGTGAAACCCAAAGAAAATCGATTATTGAGGCCGTTAAAATAGATGAAAATGGTAGGCCAATCGTCCTAACCAATGATCAAGGACAATCTCTAGGATCTGTTTCTGATGCCATCTCAACCCTGCTCTACAACATAGTCTACCACTTTGCTGGTAATTACCAGGATATTTATGAAAAGAATAGGGAGCAATTGATTAGTTTGAGATGCAAAACCATGACAGATTTTAGGTGGTACAAAGACTCCTTTTTATCAAAATTATATACTCTTCCAGATCCTAATCAAGATTTTTGGAAAGAAAAATATATATCTGGCTTACCTCCTCTATTTGCTGAAAAGGTTAGAAACTCTTTGAGGAAAGAAGGAGAAGGTAGCATAAATTATCAAAACCTAGATATAGGAAAGATAACTCAAAAAATACAGTTGGTAGGAGCTGAACTTTGCAATGATTTAAAAATTAAAGAACAGCTCAAGAAGCAAAGGGCTATTGGGAAAAAGGAGTTGGGAGAATTTTGCTACCAATTCGGTTTCCAAGATCCTTTTGAATCCCAAAGAAGAAGGTCACATAGAGACCATAAAAGAAATTATGATAAGAAAGCAAAACACCCTATGAGAAGAAGACATAAGAAGAAATATGACACAGGAAATGTCTTCAAAAATTTTAAAAAGGAACACAAGGCAAATGATTTAGTTTGCTTCAACTGTGGCAAAAAGGGTCATAAATCTTCAAACTGTTTCAAATCAAAAGTAAAACAAGAAATTCAAGCCTTGCTTGAATCAGATTCTGAGGATATCAAAGAAAGATTGGGAGAAATCTTAAATCATATACAAAGTGATGACAGCTCAGAAGATAACACTGAGATAAATTGTTGTGAAAATAATGAATGTTCATGTTATGAACAGGGTACCTCTGAAAATGAGTCAGATGAAAACGTTCTAGTTCTCACTGACCTAGAACAGTTTGTTTTAGACACCTTTGACACTGTGCAGGACCCAGAAGAAAAGGAGATTATCCTTGAAAAATTCTTATCAAGGGTAAAGAATAACAAAGATAAATTGGTTAATGAAATTCAGAAAAAGAAATATTGTTCTGCAGATGAGATCTTCCAAAGGGTTGAAGATCTAAAAAGGAAAAATAAGCAACTAAGTCTTGATGATCTCTCAAAAGAATATAATTTCATCAAAGAAGAATTAATAGATCTCAAAAGAAGAATTCAGATCTTGGAGCTCCATAAGGAGAATGATCATGGGAAAAAACTTATCGAAAGAGAGCCACCTGATGATGAATTAATAGGCTCTATAGAAAGATATTTTAAGCAAAAATGGTACACTGAATTATCATATGAATTCTATGATGGGCATAAATTCACATATAACACCCTGCTAGATTCTGGTGCTGATGTAAATTGCATTCGACAAGATATCATCCCATCCAGGTACTTTATAAAATCCACACATAAGATTCACTCCGCTGAAGGTCATCTTCTGAAGGTAAATTACAAAATTCCAGAGGTCAACATTTGCATTGAAAACATTCGTATTAAAGCATCATTTGTGCTAGTTGAAAATCTAAAACAAGATGTTATCCTTGGGACACCTTTTCTATCTTCAATTCGCCCCTTTATGGTTACTAATGAGGGCATCCAATTTCATTTAGATGGAACCAAAATAGAAATATCCTTTCTATCAAAACCAGAAAAAATAAGACTCAATCAGATTTCAGAAGAATCTATCAGTAGCATATCATCAGATGACTCTACGGGAGTAAGATTTCAAAAGGGTAAGATATTACATGATTCATCCCTAACAAAAAGGATTCTCTTGATGCAGCAAAAGCTAGAGATGGCTCCTCTCTTGAAGTACAAACATCTCATGCGGATGAGTACTTGGAGGCTGCCGATACTTCCAGATGGAGATCATGATCGTTTCAATCATAATTTTGAGATCAATGACTTGCAGCAAGGGTTGTTAAACCTACTCTGGCAAGTTAAAACTAAAAAAGATAAAGCTCATGCTCTAAATGGGATAGCATACTATTTCAGAAGCATGGGAAAAATCCCTTGCATGCAAGATAACCTTTCTGATCATCAGAAAAGGTCTTCAAAATTATCAGATGATGACCACCTTGAAGAGGGGTCCTCAAACTTATCAGATTCTCTCCTCATGCCAGGAGAAAGATTTCCAAAATTATATGATCAAAATGATCCCAACTCAAAATTATTAAATCACAAGGTATGTGATTCTGAGACAAAATCTTCGGAAATATTCCAATCTCCACCAGATGATACTTTCCTTCAAAAAGATAAGATGTCTCATGCTAAAGTCAAAAACACCAAAGATGCTTCCACCCAAATTGAATCAATCCTCGATAACCTCAGTCACCACCAAAATTATACCACCATTGATGAAACCAACCTTGCTCCACTCAAAAGAGAAGGTTCCTACATGATAGATTTCTCTAATATTTATTTTTGGGATTTTCCAATTTGCAATGCTTTTTTCTATATCTTCAAAACAAATAGATGATGCATTTTTCACAGACATAGTCTTAACCGACCTATCACTGCTACACGAGGCTTCAGACCTGTCAGAAGCACTAAGCGTCCTTACTAACCAAGACATCTTATACGAAGACAAAGGAGTTTAGATGGGGTAGTTTCCAGTCCAACGGCAGGGATAAACCTCACAATTAAGATCACCTTGTAGGGTATATGGTTTCCAGTCCAACGGCAGGGTTAAACCTCACAATTAAGATCGACTTGTTTCTCTGTTCGAGCTGCTAGTCCAACGTTTCACCGCCTAAGCTGCTAGTCCAACGTTTCACCGCCTAAGCTGCTAGTCCAACGTTTCAACGCCAACAAACGCCTATCCTTCGGCTAAACAAGGCTAACGGGTCGAGGCAAGCTTAGACTAACGGGTCGAGGCGAACTCTTACAAGAGCAAACAGGATCTCCGTGACTTCGGCGTACCAACACACTACGGGATCTCCGCGACTTCGGCCTACTACCGCACCCTCTCCCCCCCGTTCGGAGAAGATGGCTTGGGGAGCTCGGGCGAACCTAGTGGCTCCGATACCACCTTGAAAGGATCGAGTCCAGGTCTAGGTGGGATTAGGATGGTATGTCCGTGAAGGTGGAGTTTTTATGGGTTTTTATGGGTTTTATACAGCTTGAAAGGATCGAGTCCAGGTCTAGGTGGGATTAGGATGGTATGTCCGTGAAGGTGGAGTTTTTATGGGTTTTATATGCAGTTTATATGCAGGAAAGTAAAATCGGATGCAGTGCAGAAGATAGAATGAACATAAAAGTAATTAATATGAAAGTAATAACTATAAATATTTTTGGATTTTTAATTAATAAAGAAACACAAAACTAACACAATATAACATAGAACAAAATATAAATAAAGTAGAACATGAACATAATTATACAAACATAGTCATGGATTATATTAGGTACCTTGATAGTCGAAGGTGAATGCCTTCGAGTAGTACACCAGGCTCTTGATACACACGAACACACGAACAAAGTACAGGGACTTGTTTACAAGACGACTCTCATTAGACTCTCACACTGAGCCTCTTATTTAGAGTACATGACACTACTACAATACTTAGGTGGATGGTGTTGCTCAATCTTTAGGGCTTGAGCTTTGGTGTGTGTGGACTGCGTCTGAAGTTTTTGTGTCTGAAGTTTTCTGCGTTGTATTCTGCGTCTTCCCTCCTCTTGCCTCTTCCTCTTCTTATATAGGGGTGGCAAGGATATGGTTGTTGGTGGAGGTGCATCTTCATGATGACTCTTTTGACTCTTTTCTTGCATTATTGGTGCATCTTCATGATGGTCCTTTTAACCCTTGTCATACTTTATTGGGAAATCTTCATGATGATCTTTTTGACTTCACAAAAGTAGTGGAGCATCTTCATGATATCTCTTTTTGACTATCTATGGGCATTATGATGATACTTTTGACTTTGAAAAGGCCTTCATGATGAGCCTTTAGACTCTTGATAATGTTTGGTCTTATCTTCAATAATGTAGATTCCTTTGTCCTTGAAGGATATCTAGTCTTCTTCATCATAATCTATCATGGGTGCTGCTTCTGTACCATCAATTTCATCAGGTTGCCACATGTCTTGCCAGGCCATAAATTCACGGTATTCTTTCCTTAGCTGTGTTTCTTTACCATAGTCTGGTTTTATCAGCCTTCCGACACATCTTGTAATTGGCCCAAAACTTCCATGGGGTTCTGGCAGAAAAACCCTCATAATTTTATTTTGGAAAACCATATGATATGTAGGATCAAATCTGATATTTTCTTCAAGTTCTTTGGCTTCATTGAAAATTCTCCAGTTGTCATGATTTGTATCTTTGGAGAGCAATTCTTCATATTCTTGTCCCAGATCATAATGCGTATTACTGGGAAAAGGGTAACATCCCTTGTTGATATAGACATCATGGGTTGCAGGCCTTAGTGGTGGCGTGAACCTTGGTGGTGATGAATAAAACATAATCTTGAATCTTCCTTTGAGATGGTATAGCTTCTTGCAGGCTTCTTTAATGGCTATTCCCAGATCAGAATGAAGAATTTCTTCCATTGATCCATAAACTGCATGGACCAACCCTTGATCTATTATAGTTTGTAAGGAGATATCTTCGGCGGAATAAGTCTGTAGGCTCCTGAAATATTTCAGGTTTATATCTGCTCTGAGGATGATATATTTGTGTCGTGGCTGGATGATCAATTTATCATCAAGATGAAGGAAGGGGAATGCATGAATCTTGATGGATATCCCCTTGTGCGTGTCTTTCCCAGTATAAAGGTCTAGGAAATAATCTTGGAGACCATGGAACACATTCATGTGTCTTTGCTGATATTTTTCCCAGATTAGATTAATACAATCCTGGGAAAGGATTGAAAGGGCTTGCTCAGTTTTGAAGCTTAGCTTTGGGACAAGCAACTCATAAGGGGTGCTGATAGGTAATGAACCTGGCTTGTGTCTTTTGAGTGGAGCAAGGTTGGTTTCATCTATGGTGGTATAATTTTGGTGGTGACTGGGGTTATCGAGGATTGAATCGATTTGGGTGGAAGCATCTTTGGTGTTTTTGACCTCGGCATGAGGCATCTTATCTTTTTGAGGGAAAGTATCATCTGGTGGAGATCGGAATATTTCCGAAGATTTTGTCTCAGAATCACATACCTTGTGATTTAATAATTTTGAGTTGGGATCATTTTGATCATATAATTTTGGAAATCTTTCTCCTGGCATGAGGAGAGAATCTGATAAGTTTGAGGACCCCTCTTCAAGGTGGTCATCATCTGATAATTTTGAAGACCTTTTCTGATGATCAGAAAGGTTATCTTGCATGCAAGGGATTTTTCCCATGCTTCTGAAATAGTATGCTATCCCATTTAGAGCATGAGCTTTATCTTTTTTAGTTTTAACTTGCCAGAGTAGGTTTAACAACCCTTGCTGCAAGTCATTGATCTCAAAATTATGATTGAAACGATCACGATCTCCATCTGGAAGTATCGGCAGCCTCCAAGTACTCATCCGCATGAGATGTTTGTACTTCAAGAGAGGAGCCATCTCTAGCTTTTGCTGCATCAAGAGAATCCTTTTTGTTAGGGATGAATCATGTAATATCTTACCCTTTTGAAATCTTACTCCCGTAGAGTCATCTGATGATATACTACTGATAGATTCTTCTGAAATCTGATTGAGTCTTATTTTTCTGGTTTTGATAGAAAGGATATTTCTATCTTGGTTCCATCTAAATGAAATTGGATGCCCTCATCAGTAACCATAAAGGGGCGAATTGAAGATAGAAAAGGTGTCCCAAGAATAACATCTTGTTTTAGATTCTCAACTAGCACAAATGATGCTTTAATACGAATGTTTTCAATGCAAATGTTGACCTCTGGAATTTTGTAGTTTACCTTCAGAAGATGACCTTCGGCGGAGTGAATCTTATGTGTGGATTTTATAAAGTACCTGGATGGGATGATATCTTGTTGAATGCAATTTACATCAGCACCAGAATCTAGCAGGGTATTATATGTGAATTTATGCCCATCATAGAATTCATATGATAATTCAGTGTACCATTTTTGCTTAAAATATCTTTCTATAGAGCCTACTAATTCATCATCAGGTGGCTCTCTTTCGATAAGTTTTTCCCCATGATCATTCTTTTTATGGAGCTCCAAGATCTGAATTCTTCTTTTGAGATCTATTAACTCTTCTTTGATGAAATTATATTCTTTTGAGAGATCATCAAGACTTAGTTGCTTATTTTTCTTTTTTAGATCTTCAACCCTTTGGAAGACCTCATCTGCAGAACAATATTTCTTTTTCTGAATTTCATTAACCAATTTATCTTTGTTATTCTTAACCCTTGATAAGAATTTTTCAAGGATAATCTCCTTTTCTTCTGGGTCCTGCACAGTGTCAAAGGTGTCTAAAACAAACTGTTCTAGGTCAGTGAGAACTAGAACGTTTTCATCTGACTCATTTTCAGAGGTACCTTGTTCATAACATGAACATTCTTTATTTTCACAACAATTTATCTCAGTGTTATCTTCTGAGCTATCATCACTTTGTATATGATTTAAGATTTCTCCCAATCTTCCTTTGATATCCTCAGAATCTGATTCAAGCAAGGCTTGAATTTCTTGTTTTACTTTTGATTTGAAACAGTTTGAAGATTTATGACCCTTTTGGCCACAGTTGAAGCAAACTAAATCATTTGCCTTGTGATCCTTTTTAAAATTTTTGAAGACATTTCCTGTGTCATATTTCTTCTTATGCCTTCTTCTCATAGGGTGTTTTGCTTTCTTATTGTCATCATAATTTCTTTTATGATCTCTATGTGACCTTGTTCTTTGGGATTCAAAAGGATCTTGGAAACCGAATTGGTAGCAAAATTCTCCCAATTTCTTTTTCCCAATAGCCCTTTGCTTCTTGAGCTGTTCCTTAATTTTTAAATCATTGCAAAGTTCAGCTCCTATCAACTGTATTTTTTGAGTTATCTTTCCTATATCTAGGTTTTGATAATTTATGCTACCTTCTCCTTCTTTTCTCAAAGAGTTTCTAACCTTTTCAGCAAATAGAGGAGGTAAGCCAGATATATATTTTTCTTTCCAAAAATCTTGATTAGGATCTGGAAGAGTATATAATTTTGATAAAAAGGAGTCTTTGTACCACCTAAAATCTGTCATGGTTTTGCATCTCAAACTAATCAATTGTTCCCTATTCTTTTCATAAATATCTTGGTAGTTGCCAGCAAAGTGGTAAACTATGTTGTAGAGCAGGGTTGAGATGGCATTAGAAACAGATCCTAGAGATTGTCCTTGATCATTGTTTAGGACAATTGGCCTACCATTTTCATCTATCTTAACGGCCTCAATAATCGATTTTCTTTGGGTCTCACTAAGGTAGTGATCCCACCAACCCCTTAATTGTCCTGAAAATCCAATGACAATCATATGGGCTGCTTCCTTCTCTTTATTTCCATTTGCTATACAAGCATTTGCATACATAACCATTTGATGGCACATGGTAAAAATTTGGTATTCAACAAACCCATCAAGGTTCCACTCAACTATTTATTTGCCATTGAAGCAAGTCATGTTGGCTATGTGCGGCAATTCTTCAAACTGAAGATCTGCATAGGTTGGTCTTGGATAGTAGTTTCTTGTCATAGCCGTTTGGGTTGTTGTTTTAAACGTTTTAATTTTGTTGATCACATCTTTACTTTCACCATCAGTGATCTGGTTAATATTTTTGTTGACCTTTAGATTTCCAAGTTTGTTGGATAATTCATTGATCAATTCCTCAGAAACAGAGGATCCCATAGCCTTTTGTTTTCCAAGCTTGAAGTTGGAAGAGGCCATTTGTGGAACAAAAGGTGGAATGACTATTTGTGTCTGGGGAACCTCAGAATGAGAGCTGGAAGGAAGATTTACCTTAACTTCACTTTTGTTAGGCTTTGTTCCATCCGTAAGAATGGCTTCTATCCGCTCTGTCTGCTGGCCAAGAGCATGCAAAGATATATTTGAATAATTTTGTTGTTCTACCAAGTGACCTATGTGTTTCTACCATCCCAAGTAAAGAATCCTGAAATCTTTTGTTTCTACAGTCTCTTAGACAGGCCAAGATGGATACATTTAAACCTTTTCTGGTCAAGGATCTGATAGCTATTTGGACCAAACCAAAGTGCAGATAATGATATTGGGGTTTAGCTCTAATGTCATTTATTTCTCTTTCAGAAAGGAGGTGCAAGGTCTCATGCATGGTATTAATACGACATGTTTTTTCAATAGTTTTAATAAAGTAGTCTGAACGAAGAGAGAAGGTTCCTACATGATAGATTTCTCTAATATTTATTTTTGTGATTTTCCAATTTGCAATGCTTTTTTCTATATCTTCAAAACAAATAGATGATGCATATTTCACAGACATAGTCTTAACCGACCTATCACTGCTACACGAGGCAACAGACCTGTCAGAAGCACTAAGCGTCCTTACTAACCAAGACATCTTATACGAAGACAAAGGAGTTTAGATGGGGTAGTTTCCAGTCCAACGGCAGGGATAAACCTCACAATCAAGATCACCTTGTAGGGTATATGGTTTCCAGTCCAACGGCAGGGTTAAACCTCACAATTAAGATCGACTTGTTTCTCTGTTCGAGCTGCTAGTCCAACGTTTCACCGCCTAAGCTGCTAGTCCAACGTTTCACCGCCTAAGCTGCTAGTCCAACGTTTCTACGCCAACAAACGCCTATCCTTCGGCTAAACAAGGCTAACGGGTCGAGGCAAGCTTAGACTAACGGGTCGAGGCGAACTCTTACAAGAGCAAACAGGATCTCCGTGACTTCGGCGTACCAACACACTACGGGATCTCCGCGAGTTCGGCCTACTACCGCACCCTCTCCCCCCGTTCGGAGAAGATGGCTTGGGGAGCTCGGGCGAACCTATTGGCTCCGATACCAGCTTGAAAGGAAGATTCAAGATTATGTTTTATTCATCACCACCAAGGTTCACGCCACCACTAAGGCCTGCAACCCATGATGTCTATATCAACAAGGGATGTTACCCTTTTCCCAGTAATACGCATTATGATCTGGGACAAGAATATGAAGAATTGCTCTCCAAAGATACAAATCATGACAACTGGAGAATTTTCAATGAAGCCAAAGAACTTGAAGAAAATATCATATATATATATATATATATATATATTTGTTATGCAGTTCTCAATCTTCATTCTTGTGCGAGTACAAGTATGGTGTAGTGCCTGGCAATAGTTCCTTTTAAGATAGGGTCATTTTTTTTCAATTCATAGTTTCTTATGTGATTCTGACTGCTGCTGCAAAGTGTACATCCCTGATTGCTCATCATTTGGTACCTTTGTTGTTGCGAGGGACTCAATGTTTGATTCGCTGAGAGAAGACATCTGTGCTCTGGTGTGACCACAACATGCACATGCAGTTCTTCCAGGAGATGTTGAAGCACCTCAAGTAGGCACCCATGCCTAGGCTGTTATTTTTTTCCTCGTGGATTCAGATAACAGGTCTTCAATTTCATGTGTTTATATTCTCCTTGTAAAGTATTTACAGTGCTATATTTCTATATTTACGGTGGTTTGTTCATTGTAATTTTAGTGTTACATTGATGCAAATTTATTCCTTTGTTGATGTAATATTTCTTTTTTGCATTATGTGTGTAATATTTGTATTTATGATTGAGTGTTGATTATAACTGTGGTCATTAGATTTTAGTGTCTATTATTTGGATCATCAGATTTGATCTGAGGTTCAGGAAATTCGGTTGCTGGATGGAGCCAAAACAACCAGATTTTATTTGATTGCAAATCCGGTTGTTTTGGTGCTTTCCAACAACCAGTTGTTGGGGAGGCCCAAAACAACCGGTTTCTGGGTAGACAGACTCGTTGGTAATTGTTCGTGGTCATCTTCCGGTGATTGTGAGGGGTCTTGTACCTTCCTCGACGGAGAGCCGAAAGGTAACTCTAGTGGATTGCTCGTGTCATTGAGTTACCTCACTTGTGGGTAGGTTCTTGTGGTGTCCTAGTGAGGACGAGGTTCGTGCTACACCTCTTAGCCACCGAACCACCAAGTGTTGGTCGACACAACGGGGACGTAGCGTGCCGGCAAGCACGTGAACCTCGGGAGAAAAATTGTGTGTCTCCATTGTGATTGTTCATTGGATTTCTCCCGGTGATTGGACTTCATATTATTGATTGGTTCATCCCCTCTACGCGGCGGTATAAAGTTCAAACCATCTCTTTTACATTCCTGCAAACTAGAGTAGCTTACTTACTTGTATAGAAACTTTAGATAGCTTTCTAGTGTAAGTAGTGACATAGCTCTTGTGTGCCTAGTGATTATATCAACTAGATTTGTTGGATAGGTGGCTTGCAAACACCACATTAGAGCTAGAGCAAAAAGCTTCGCTTTGTTATTTACTAACATCTTGCTCTAGTGAGACTCTCCCTCTAGTCATATTAAGACCTTTCAGACCGTGGTCATGAGCGTGGCACAGACTAAAGGGTACAGGTTGTGGAACGGTGTGACCACGTCGTCCTAGCTGCCCCCTATGAGACGACATGGATGATATGTTGTTTGCTTTCTCAGTGTGGTCGGCCGGTAAGACAGTGGTAGAAGCGAGCAAAGTGCTCTACTTTGTCAGGGCGGAGAGAGATCGGAAGAATTTGGTTTCACTAAAAAATTTGTATGTGTTTATATATTATGACACTTTATTTTTTTTGTCTCTCAAATCATTCTGTCCACTTTTTCATCTAACGATGTCAATCTACATTAGAAGAAGTCCTAAATGCCCTCACGTTGCTTTTCCATCGTACCCTTCTCCATTTCCTCCGCCGGTCCTGTTCCTTCCATCCTCCAACATGCGCTGGGGCAGGGGGCGGAGCTAGCTGCGCGGACGCTGGGGCCAGGGGTGCAGCTGGCCTCGTTGGTCGGGCGGAGCCTAGCCACTCGCTGCCTTTGAGTACTAATCATGACTTGATGAGCTTCTTCAGTTCTTCTATTTCTATGTACAAATTGAGAAGGAATATAATCTGTAACGCTAATCAACTCTCCTTCCAACAGGCCATGCATGGTAATAATTAACGATCAATCTTGCTGCTGTTGCTGCTGCTATAAGTAAATTAAAGCAGTAAACTAAATGGTTTAATTCCTTCGATTCTCCCCCATCCTCGCTTAACTGGTCGGGCACGCGGACCTTGAGGAACACGATGGCGCGCGGCGCCGTAATACGAGCGCCCCGGCCGGCGTTGACAAGCGCGTGGAAGATCTGATGACTACTATGCCCAACGACGTCAAACGCCCCTGGCCTGTCCAACCCCTCGGGCACCCGGGTGAGGTAGTAGAACGCAATGGCAATGCCGACGAGGTACACGATCGACGCGGCCATGGTGCCCGAGTAGGAGTAGTGACTGGTGGAGTAGCATCGCGGAGTGCTTGTCGTCGGCAGCGGGGGTGTTTGGCGTCCCAGTGGTAGCGGTGGGAGGTGAATGGTGGGGTTGTCCGCAAGTTCGACAAGTTTTGTAAACAACTTCTATTTTATAACACAATTAATTCATTCACTATATACCATATCATTGAACTAGAACTAATTTTTCTACATATATATTAAAAAAAATAACACAATTACTATTTCTATTTTATAAACAAACAAAATAACACAATACTCCCTCCGTCTCATAATATTTGTCGTTTTAGATCTACACATAGAAATTAATAAAATGAGAAATGTATGCTGCACAAAAGAAAACGAGGAAAAGGTATTAACATAGAGATCTACTGAAAAAAGAGAAATTATTAGAAGTAAGAATAATAAATAATTTAGGATAAGTCTACCACAGGCTAGAATTAATACATCGTAGCAACCTGCGGCAGTGTCGTATTGACATATTCAATCTCGCTTTGTCCTTTGATCAGTTCGATAAATATTAGTGTGTATTGGCCCAACCGTTCCTTTCATTTCGTTTTTTCCTATGCTATAAGCATCAAGCCATCGAACTCACAAGTTTTTATTTCGTTCCACATCAAGCCACACCAGTTTTGAAACAGCCGCTTTCGAGGCTGGAGTTGAGGTGTTATATATAGACCCACATGCCGTTGCCATGCATGGTCAACATCAGAGAGCGGATGGCACACATGTGGTGCTGAACCTTGTTGAGCTGCACTGGTCCAATCCAACACCAGCAATTATTTTGTCATGTGGCACTGCTGTGAGTATTATTAATTGGGGTATTTTCTCATGTCCCTTTCAAGGCATATAATTTGCCAACTACTTAGTACTCTATCGTGCACAATGGCCCAACACCAACAATGCACGGACATGTGTCCAGAGTTGATTATTCCATCTGCAACAAGATTAGGGGAGGACGAGGAGAGTGCGCCAGTGGGGTGAGAGATGGGCGAAGTGTCATGGTGGCGTCGGTCGTATGGGTGGTGGATGAGGTGTGTGGTGACGGGGTAGATGGTGGCAATGGTGGGGTTGTTAGAGAGTTTGCCGGCAATCTAGGGGGCAGTGGAGGCTAGCAAGGAAGGAGGGTAGTTGGGGAAGATCTACGAGTTAATTTTTTTTCTTTTTACAGTTAACTCCTAGATCTTCAAGAAATTATTTAACAGTCTAACTAGCTAGTAGTCGTACTCTATGCATAGTTCTTTTCACGTTTAGGTATACCTTCTTGTATTTGTGGCGATTGCAGTAGTGAGCTAAACGCATAGGGTCACTCCCTATGCAGATTTTTGCTGGATGCATTAGGCCTGTAAGTGTAGATCAGAGAAATAAATTAAGGGGTGTTTGGTTAGTGTTGTTAAATTTTAATATGTACTGTAGCATTTTTGTTTTATTTGACAACTAGTGTCCAATTATAGACTAATTAGGCTCAAAAGATTCGTCCCGCAAATTACTCTCTAGCTGTGTTTTTAATTTCGTAAATAGTCTATATTTAGTACTCCATGCATGTGTCTAAACATTCGATGTGACGGATGATAAACTTTTTTTGAGAGAATGATAAACTTTTAATAGATGCAACCAAACGGGGCTTAAGAGTTGGAGGGCTAGACATAAAGGGTACTAGACAAACAACTTGTTTCTTCGACCTCCAACACCTTTCTTCAATGCCAAACTTCAATCCATGGCAGAAAAAAATGAGAAGAGGCTATGTGGGGCTCCACTTACCCCTAGGGACCAGTGGGGCTCGGACACCCCTGCACTGATGTTGGATCCGGGCCTCTTTCGAATAGTATGTTATATAATTATATAATATAGAAAACATGAAGCAAGTCATAGTCTAATTGGTCATATACTCCTATGCTTTCCTCCATGCCCTGTTTCAAAATACTACATTTGCTCAAGCACATCTGAACGCATATAGTACACTTTATCATTGAACTAGCAATTAATTCTATGTAGACTAGCCTATTTGCTTGTCTTATAAGCCGTATTTTTTCTGCTAACCAGTAGTGTTTTTATCTCACGATAAATCAGCGAACAGTATTTTCAGTGATTACGACTAGAATAATCAAGCTTACATATTCAAAAACAAAATAACACAATTAGTATTCAATAAAAATAAAATAACACAATACTCCCTCAGTCTCGTGATATTTATCGTTTTAGCTCTAGGCACAGAGATTATGAAAGAAAAAGTATCGTGCTACGGCCATCTATATGGAGATCATTGCCTGCTTGCAAGCATTGCAGCGGCCAGCTGATTTTGGAAATCCAAAAGGTGATCTTGGAAATGGATGGTTGTGCACGCGGTAAACTCCTTCGACTTTGATCGTTGCTTTGCGGAGGAGTTGAAAGACATGCTAGCCAGCAGTTTTATTTCATATGTAGTTGTTTATAACCCTCGTTCTTGTAATTTGGCTGCTTATAGCCTAGCTGCCCAAGGAGCGTGTTTGATTTTGGGTGCTACTCCGATTTAGGATAGCATTTCAAGTTGTACTCATGTACCGTCTGTTAATGAGTAATGGAGAGCTCTTCCATGTCAAAAAAACGAGAAAAGGATATTAAGATAGAGATGTATCATAAAAAAGAAAAACTATTAGGAGTAAGAATAATAGTAATTAAGTTAGGACAACTCTAGGAGGCTAGAATGACTTACGCACCAAAGTAGTAGATGGTAGCTACTTGTACCTGTAGTATGTTAGAGCAAGTATTATAGTAGGCTGTAAACCAGCTAAATGCTGAGGTGGAGGAGAGAGAGTAAAAGCGGGCTGTAAGCTTACAGCCGGCTCAGACACAAAAACCAAGAAAGTCTGTGAGACAGACAAGTGGCCCATGTATTAATAGTGACGGGCTAACCATTATATGAGTGGGCTGCAAAAAGGTTGTAAAGAAGTCTTACAGCCAGCAGCTGGCTGTATTATAATACTTGCTCTTATGGAGAAATTAAATCGCTTTGTCCTTTGATCAAGTGGGACAATTAGTATTATTGGTGCAGAGCCGTTCCTTTCATGGAAAAAGTTGCGTGAGGACCAGCCGCATGGAGACACTGTGGGGGTTATATACCATATGTACGTTTAATAAGATGATAATATTGTAACAGACCGGTATTTCCAAAATTGAAATCCTGACCTTTTTGCCCTCTATGATAGTCTCAAGATATCTGATTTTAATTTTGGAAATTCCAGTCTGTTACAAATATGGCCTATGTATCAGCTGCATAGTTCGCATGACACCTGGTAGAGATGATCCGCACCAATTTTTTTTCCACTTCCATTCAGTTTTCCCATGCTATAAGCATCAAGCCATCGAACTCGGCAGTTTTATTTCATTCCCCATCAAGTCACACCTGTTTTAAAAATGGTTTTTCCCATGCTATAAGCATCAAAGCCATCGAACTCAGCGTGGAGATTTTCTGATGCGGAGGGTTCTTAAAGACGGTCTTTGAAAAAATAAATCATGGAGTCTTTAAATTCAAAATTGTGGAAGTGTTAAAACATTTAGGATATCAAAAAATTGTTAAATAATTGCACTAGCAGTTCTCAAAGAATGATGGCTGACTTCATCATGACAAACATTTGTGCTAATTTGGTTTGGTTTTCCATTTTTTAGGCCAAGGTGGTTCGATTGTTTGGATTCTCTAGGGCAGATTTCTTTTCGTTGTTTTCTTGGAAGGTTACATTAGGTGTATTCATGTTTGGTAATTGCTGGGGATCTCAAGCCTTGTTTAGTTTTCAAAAAATTTCAAGATTCTCTATCACATCGAATGTTTAGATATATATCCATCGAACATCGTCCACCCAACCAATGCATCATATATATTCACGTTTTCTCGTGTGTCTGAAATCTGTCTTTTGTTCAGACTTGAGACGACGATGAGGTCCTTTGATGTTGCTTCAAGATTCGTACGTACATCATATCTTTCGGTCAATTCTGATCATTCTTTTAACTGTCTTACTATAAAAATATTTATTTATTGTTAGTTGTCTTCGTGTCAATAATTTAGATCATAAATTTGTAATTGTCTTACTATAAACTTTATCATCTAACTAATAATTGATTCTCTATAGACCATATCTAGACTAGAATTAAGTTTTCTACATATTTAAAAGCAAAACAACAATTCCTATTTAATAAAAAACAAAGTAACACAAGACTCTCTCGGTCACATAATAATCTTTTTAGCTCGATCTAGGCACAGGGATTAAGAAAAAAAATGAAAAAGTATGGTGCATAAAGACTGGTAGGAATGGTCCACACCGAATTTTTCATCTTTCATTCGTTTTCTCCCCTGCTATAAGCATCGAGCCATCGACCTCGAACTCAGCAGATTTATTTTGTTTCGACATCAGGTCACACCAGTTTTAAGGTCTTGTATTTAGTTAGTGAAAAGAAAGTTTTTGGGTGTGATGTGTCGGAAGAATGTCGAAAGAGATTTTCGAATACTAATAAAACACAAATTACATATAGCTAGCCTGAAAAGTACAAGACGGATTTGGTAAGTCTAATTAATCTGTCATTAGTATATATGGAAGTTATTATAACAATTATATTTGTTTCTAACTGTGTAATTAGTTTTTTTTCTCTATATTTAATATTTTATGCATCTATCTAAAGATTTGACGGGATGATTGAAAAATTTTTGGATAGGGAATTAAACAGAGGCTAAAATAGTGGCATTATTTGCAGGAGGCTGGTCAACATCAGAGAGACAGATGGCACGTTGCTGAGCTGCACTGCTCCAACAATTTGTCATGTGTTCACTACATTGACTCAGTGAGTATTTTTGGTATTTTCTCATGTCTTTTTCAAGACATATAATTTGCCAACTACCTTGTACTCTAGTATATGTATATCACAACACGACCTTGTACTATACAAAGTCGCCGGTGCCGACGGCAAACCAAGCCGATAGAGGAGCTACGCCGCCGCGCGCCATGGCACAGGCTGCTGTCGGCAGCGCCGACGGCACTGAGGCGCCGCTGCTTCCTTCGTCGGCGGCGGAGACGCCGCCGCCTGCACCGCGCCGGAACTGGTTCGCCTTCGCCTGCGCCACGCTCGCCTCCGTCACCACCATGCTAAATGGCTACAGTACGTGATGATGCCAGTGTGCTCTGCTGCTGCTACCTTCTTCGATCCATGGCCATCATCCATGGAGATGTTCTTATCAAATATATATACTCCGTGCAGACCTCACGCTGATGAGCGGCGCGGAGCTGTTCATGCGGGAGGACGTGGGGCTCACCGACGCCCAGGTCGAGGTGCTGTCGGGGTCCATGAACTTCTTCATGCTCGCGTCCATCCTCGCCGCCGGCGGGGTGGCCGACTACCTTGGCCGCCGCCGCAC
This sequence comes from Sorghum bicolor, assembly GCF_000003195.3. NCBI lineage: Eukaryota > Viridiplantae > Streptophyta > Magnoliopsida > Poales > Poaceae > Sorghum > Sorghum bicolor. The sequence continues at coordinate 68,125,099 of NC_012874.2, read as the reverse complement.
CCTCGTGCTCGCCAACGCCTTCCTCATGGCCGGCGCGCTCGCCATGTCGCTGAGCCACAGCTTCGCCGCGCTCATGGCGGCGCGCTTCGTCACCAGCGTCGGCGCCGGGTTCGCCCGCGTCGTCGGCCCCGTTTACAACGCCGAGATATCGCCGGCGTCCACGCGCGGCGTCCTCTCATCCATGCTTGACGTACGTACGTCTGCATTTTGGATACACGTCAAGCATGGATACAACGACGAAAACAAACTTTTTTAATCAACGCGTAGTTGATTAAAAAAGTTCGTTTTCGTCGTCTTTAATTCATGAAATTTAAACACGTTCATCGACGTGCAGATGTTCATCAACGTCGGCATCCTGCTCAGCTACGTGTCCAACTACGCGTTCTCCGGCCTGCCGGTGCACCTCGGGTGGCGTGTCATGTTCGGGATCGGCGTCATCCCGCCCGTGTTCATCGTCGCCGGTGTGCTCTTCGTCATGCCGGAGTCACCGCGGTGGCTTGTCATGCAGGGCCGCCACGGCGACGCGCGCGCGGTGCTCTTGCGCACGTCGGACGCCCCAGCTGATGCCGACCTCCGTCTCGGGGAGATGAAGCGAGCCGACGCCGACGCCGAGCCACCACACGCTGCCGCACGCCACGGCGGCGGCGGTGCTGGTGGTGGTGTCTGGAAGCAGCTTCTCGTCCGGCCATCGACAAGCGTGCGGCGGATCCTGACGTGCGTTCTCGGGCTACAGTTCTTCGTGATGGCGTCCGGCGTCGACGCCATCCTCCTCTACAGCCCGCTGGTTTTCAAGGCGGTCGGCATGGTGTCCAACTCCACCGACCTCGGCGCCACCGTCGCCATCGGAGCGGTCAAGACGTGCTTCATCCTCTTGGGCATGCTCTTCACCGACCGCCTCGGCCGGCGCCCGCTCCTCCTCGCCAGCACTGCGGGCGTCGCCGTGACCACGGCCGCCCTCGCCGTGACGCTGTACATAGGCACGAGCACGACGTCGTCGTCTTCATCGTCGTCAACGGCGACTGCGGCGGCGTGCCTGGCGTTGGTGCTGGCCGTCGTGGCCACGTTCTCCGTCGGCTACGGGACGGTGGCGCCGGCATACACCGCGGAGGTCTTGCCGATGCGGCTACGCGCACAGGGCTCGAGCCTCGCCATGGCGGTGAACAAGCTCACAGCCGCGTTGGTGAGCATGACGTTCATCTCGCTCGCCGACGTGATCACCATGCCTGGGTGCTTCTTCCTCTACGCGGCGGTGACGGCGGCTGCGTTTGTGTTCGTGTACACGAGGCTGCCGGAGACCAAGGGCCGGAGCTTGGAGGACATGGAAGTGCTCTTCCACAAGTGAGAGCGCAGCCACATATAGTTTGCTATTTCGATCTGTCTGTTAGATCATCAATAGTAATGATAGTTTGATCTTGATATCCATCTACATTTGATAAATATAGTGATGGTGGGTTGTGACAGAGAGTACATATATGCTTTCTACAAGTTTGAATCATGATATCCATCTGTAGTGAATACAACATTCACATCAAATTGTAAGTTATTTTAGCCTTTGTTAATACATAGTTTTTACTATGCACCTTTTTTTCATAGATAAGAATTGAATCCGGTTTCATCCCTTGGAACTCATTAAGGGAATAACAACCAAAATTAATTAAGGGAAGAACAACCAAAATTTTCCACTTCTCCTCGTGGGGTGGGATTCTCTTAGTGTTTTATTATTTAAAAATTAGTATAAACTTTTTCTACCAAATGCTTCACAGTGGGGTTTTTTATGTACTATAACTAGTGGTAGCGTTTTACTACTACTTAAAAACATTAGGAGAATTTCATATTTTGGTAATGAATCAAACCACTTATTATGTAAAGAAGATTAAACTAATACAAAAATGTTTCACTTAAAACTCAATTCTAACATTTTTGTCATCGAGAGGAAGCAAAGAAATGCATAGTTGTTGTGGCCGCTTCTAGTTTTTGGCACACTTGGTGAGTATATTCTTTGTTGCAGCCACATAGATGTAGTTATGCCCAATTTTGTAATATCGGATTAGGGTTCAGTCTGCTAGGTTGGTTTAGTTGCTAGACCACATCTTTTGCGTATTCGAGAAAAAAATGTCGTGACTAGTGTGTTCTCCTTAACAAGACCTCTAAAAATATTTTACACATGCATTTTGCAAAAATAACATCGAGATATATATTATAATTAGATACATAGTAAAAGCTATATATCTTGAAAAGTCGAGAGTAAGTTTTGAAATGGAGCTGAGGGAGTACAATTGTACATAGGGCAGTCCCAATGCTTTCTATACCTATTAATTTTCATAAACACTACATATAGAAATCATGGTATTAGATAGTTTTTATAGAACAATGTTTTATCCAATCACATGCATTCTCTCTTTATTTCTTACCAATCACATCCCTTCATGTCTTGGTTCTCATGTAGACATGGTTTCTAACTTAGATCTGGTTTTTATGATTTTTTACTCTCGCTCTTCAATAACAATCTTGCCACATCAATGAAATACTTAGATAGTAGTATAATTAATGTCCATACAAACTATTGTAGTTTTTATATTGGGAGTGCCCTAAGGACTAACTTGTGTACAGTCAACTCAAATCCTAAAAAGGTGTTTTCAAGTACATGCATGCGTGTGATGACAATAGAGTGCAGATGACAGTTTGTCTTGCCCAATCAACACGTGACAGAATGGAAACCTCACATATGTCGCTTTAGTTGTTCCCAAATTTGTTCACGAAGTACTGTATATGAAAATTGTACTATTCTTTACCACGCATTACTGCAGAAGTTATAGTGTTATATAGAAAAAGAATTTATGGAGGAAGCATCACTACTAGAAACGCATGCTTTGCCAAGGACCTAATGCTTTACCAAGGGCTAAATCACAGACATTCGGCAAAGGCACTCTTTGCCGAGGGCCAGCCCCAGAAGCCCTCAACAAAGATTGGGCTCGATAGGCCCTCGATGGCCGCGGCTCTCGGCAAATTTGGCCTACTGGGTCACGGCAGCCGAGGGCCATTAGGCTTTTTTTTAACCTAGTTTTTCGTCCTAAATTTTTTTAGTCTTTGCCGAGGGCCCTAGGAAGCCTTCGGCAAAGAATTTTCAAAAAAAAAAGAAACTGCCAACGGCGCCGGTGCCGTGACAGCAACTTTTCTTTGTCGAGGACCATCCAGGCCCTCGACAAATGCTTTGTTGCGTGCCTAATAAAGGGCTCTCGGCAAAAACCAGTCCCTTTGTCGTCTAAAAATTTCCCAAGAGGTCCTTTCCTGAGGGTTTCTAGGCCTTTTCTGAGGGCCTCTAGCCCTCGTCAAACCACGCGAGTCCAGTAGTGCATGTAGAGGAAAAATGCCTCATAGTATAATAATCTTGGCTTCTTCATAATTTTAACTTGAAAGGTCAAACATTGGAGACAATGACTCATCTTCAATGACTAATTAAGAAGCTTGACAAAATGTCCAACAATCAAACGGTATCTCTTGATAAAGAAATGTATAGAGAGAGAAGAGAAAACCATTCAAATACTCAAGTGGGGATGGGGATGATACTCCAAATAGGTATTCACAATTCTTTTCTAGTCTAACTTAATAAATTAAATAGACAATTCTTTTCTTATTTTTTATCTAGTTTATTAAATTAGACTAGAGAAAAACCACGGCTATCTTTTAGAGCACCGTCCCCATCCTTAAATGCCGGCACATTGGCCTTAGTGGCCTGATGGATCGGATGGATCTTGAATGGATGGACCACGGTGTGTAGTTCCAGAGGCAAAGGCATGCCCCGGTCCTTCGCCTCCACTGCCCCGACGCTCTTCACCACCATCGACGACGCTTTCGCTGCGCTGCGCTAAACCATGTCCTTCTCTTACTATTCCTTGGATAGAGTTGGGTTGGTGAGAAAATCGCTTCTCGCAGAACGGTGTGAAGTTGTGTTGTGGTGAGCTGAAGGACAGGCAGATTATTTAAAGGGACAGCAGCATATATATATGTGTAGCGACTTATATTACAGCTGTGCGTGCCATGGTTGGAAACGGAGAGTGTCGCATGAGGTAGCCATGGATATAGGACTGGACGCTTCAGTTCCTTATAGGAGCACTTCAAGGTTAGTGAGTTATGGGACCCATTTGATGACGTGGTTTCATGAGATCGTAGAGAAATCTGCTAGTAGGTTTCTCCTATTTAGATATAGTAGATACTAGTAGAGCATTGTTAGTCAGTTTCTAGGAGATCTCTCTCTCTCTCTCTCTAGAAGCTGGAGTAGTTGGAAATCATATAAAGGGGGCTAAAATCAATTCATGTTCCTGTGAGAAAGCGTATGAAATACTCCCTTCGTTCTAAAATAGAGGTCGTTGTAGGATATGTGCAAGTTAAACTTTTAAAATTTTGACTAGATTTATAGAAAATATGTGTACCTCATGTTTTGGGAAAGTTGAAATATTCCTTCCCTCTACCGATTATGGGTCTGCTAGAGTGCTTCATGTCTAATTCCCATATTCACTGGATGGTTTTTGTAACTGGTACTGATGCTTACTTGTTGTGACAGAGAAACACCACTGAAATAGTTGCTGATTTCTAGTTAATAAGCTCAAGCGAAGAGAGTGAAAAAAACATGTTCCCCATGACAGTCGGCAGCTAGACCACGTGGTTGTAGCAATCAGTGTGTCGTTTTCAGGAGCTAATTAAGAAACGATTAACACTGAGATCCTACCAGCCTGACAATCTCCTGCTGCATGGCCGGATCTCACTTCTCTAGCTACATCAATCATGAATGCGTTCGCATCAATCTGTGTCGCAGTTACCTACTTAGTGCTCGACAGTAGCCAGCCTCGGAGCATCAAAAATAAGGTAGTGGCATTCATACTACCACTTATCCTAAAAAGATGCAATTATGATTATGTGTTTAATTAGGACAGTGCCAACCCGATGCTATACTAGTTTCTATACCAAAATAACCAGCCATATATATAAGCAAACAATCTGATGTGGCAAATAATCTAACGAGGATATTGAAGAAGAAAATGCAGAAACGGTTTCTCCCCTGATAATGAGATCGACAAGGACGAAGAAATGACTCGTTCTGCATTGGAGGTGAGACATCGTTTTCATCTGCACCTACCTGCCGCTCACCCACATGCAGAGAAAATTCCTGACGGTTTTTATAGAACCGAAAACCGACAGGAAAAACTCCATGCCTTGTTGCCCGCTCACATCGGCTGAGCTACGCGGCTCACGGCTACATGCCCTGGCAATTGCCCTCACATCTGTTGAGCAGCTGCAGGCCAAGAAACTGACACCACAGTTACAAAATAATGAGAAAAAGCCCAACAAATCCCAGAAGAGGGCAGCGGTACCAACTAAAAAAAACTCCAACAAATCTTCACCGATCTAGGATCTCATCCAGCAGACGCTTAGTGGTTGGCAAATTATATGCCTCTAATGGGACACCTGAAAACATCAATTATCACAGTAGACTAATATCAATTCAGTGTCGGCTCGTGACTGTAGGTGTTTTGGAACTAGCAATGAGAGTATCATTGCTGATTCATGGCTTCAAGTGGCAATGGTAGGCGTGGCTTCAACGGGAAGTGATAGTTGTTTTAAAAAAAAAAAATCATAACTTCTTCATATGAAACCAGCCGAGATTTTATATCAAAATAGTAGAATTTAAAGACATCTCAAACTTTTGTAGTATTACAAGTCTAAATATTCAATGTAAGTTCTTGGATCTGATTTTACATGATTAACAATGTCAAATGAAAATAAAGCCAACCTCAAAGTTGTAGTACTCTTGACGGGATCTACAACTTTGTCATTAACACTTTTTTCATTTGAGATTGTTTTGAGTGTCAAATATATAACATATGATTCAAAATTGTGTTGCTAATAAAACAATAGCATCAACTATATTGCCATATATATATGTCGTATAGCTTAGTTACTAAATGTCACGAGAGAACATAAATGTCGAGCTCATGAGTTCGATTCGAATCTAAATATTTTCCTATTTATCTCGTATCGCTGCCGGCACATATTTTCTTTTATTTTATTTCGTATCACTGCCGGGTTAGTTGGAACAACAGGCAATGATAAGAAAATCATGTCACTGCCAGTTTATTTTCCAATAGTGATGGCTGGTTGAGGTCCCAGAGTGATGCTGTGATATGTGGTAGTAGCAATAATGGAGCACATGATAAAATACTTGCTGTTATTGCCATTTTCTCGTTGCTGGTTCGTTTTCCGGCAGTGGTGGGCTGGTGGCTGGTTGAGACCCGGAAGTGATGCTGTGATCTGTGGCAGTGGCTGTAAGCACAACACTTGTTTTTTTTTGGACAAGAACACTTTTTTCGAATAAGCAAAAGGTTTACGCATCTTTGTATTATTAAGTAGAAAAAAATTCTTACAAACGCACAGTAGCACTGGATGGGTGGAGGTTCTAACAGGTATTACAAGCAGCAAAGCCTCTCCCACACTCTACTCGTAACCTACTACTCACGAATGAGACAACTCAGGTTCTGAGCCCTGACATCGATCCATAGATCGCCACGGCGTATGCTTGATGGTTGACAAAAGCTGGTTGATGGTGGAAGGGGCGCTTCAGAAACATCGTGCGTTTCGCTCTTTCCAGACCTCCTAAGCTACCAGTGCGAACAGGGTGTCGACTCCTCTTTGCTTGTCCCCGTGCCATCTCCGCCGCCACTGGTCCCACCAGGCTAGCAGAGTCCCATAGCCTACCTGGGACGCGTCGGCCCCGAGAACCGCTAGAATGGTCCACTAGACTTGATGCGAGAATGAGCAAGAGGCAACGATGTGGTTGATGGTTTCGGGGTCTTGGTCGCAGAGATAGCAATGGTCATCTGCCTATAACCCATGGTGTCATCTCCTGTCTGCAGTCCAATGGCGCCCCCTGATGCATGGCGAGCCATAAGAAGATTTTGATACGGAGTGGAGCCCACATCTTCCAGATCCTAGAGCAACCGTGGACCGGGTGTGAGGCTGTCAGTAGTGTCCGGTATGCTGACTTGCTGACTTGGAGGAGTACATTTCGTCCGCCGTCCAGCGCTAGATGAGTTTGTCCTCGCCGTTGCCAAGCTGTATCTGTGACACTAGGTCCCATACCCTTAGGTAGTCGAGGATAGCCGACACAGTGATCCCTTCGGGGATCTGGCGTACCCACGCACGTCCTGTCAGGCCTACAGCGACGATGGTTGCCTTGATGTTCGTTTGGCTAACGAAGTCCAGGAGTGATGGTGTGACGTCCTTGACCGCTTGGCCCTGGATCCACCTCTCGGTCCAGAATGTCGTGGAATGACCGTTTCGAGGCACGGTGTATGTGGAAGCGTTGAAGAAGGCCAACACCTCCTTTGAGGTTTGCGATGGGCAGATGTGCCCAGGGCCCGAGTTTCATCAACCTTCTGCAGCTAAAGCCATCAGGACTGCAAGGCAATGGTGGTGAGCCTTAGGTCGGGGATGCCAAGGCCTCTGAGGTCTGTTGGCCGACAGACTGTGGGCCAGGCGACCATGCATTTTCCCCTGACCAATCCCTCCTTCCCAGTCCACACTGTTGATCTCCTCAATCACCCAAGGCGGAAGACTGTCCGCAATGATAGTGTAGATGGGGATGATGGAGAGGACATATTTTATCTATATCAGTCTACCACTCTTGGCAATGAGCGGGCCATGGCAACCTATGAGTCTTCTACCGATGGCCTCGACTGAATCCGCGCTCTAGGGATCCTTTTTGTGCTTAGGGGTAGGCCGAGGTATGTAATGGGGAATTTAGTGAGCTGGCAGCCAATGATCTTCTAGAGTTGAAGCAGGTTGTCGTCTGGTGTGTGGATCGACGCGATGGAACATTTGGCGAGATTGGTCGTGAGTCCTGAGGCATCGCCAAAAAGTCTTAGGATCTCCATAATCGCCCTAGCTTCGGCCACGTCTAGGTGCATGAAAATGGTGATGTCATCGGCATAAATACTGCAGTGATGCTTGATTGCAGGCGTCCTCGGTGGCCTTAGGAGCCTTTCACACTTGCTGTTGTTGGACCAGTGCAGCTCAGCGTTCAGCAGCCTCATCTTGTGCTTAATTGCTTATGCAGCAAGCATGCATGCCTCATTCACTGCGCCCGGTCTTGTGCCATCTGCTCTCTGATGTTGCCATAGGCCTGCAAGGCGACTAATTTTAAAACTGGCGTGACTTGTTGCGGAGTGAAATAATTAAAACTGCTGAGTTCGATGGCTCGATGCTGATAGCATGGGCAAAACCGAGTCAAAGGAATGGCTGCGCCAAATATTTCAACCTGCTGATCAAAAGGATAAAGTGAGATGATATATATGGTCCTTAAGGCGATGACGATGTGACTACATGATCAGACACACCATGGAGGTGACTACAGGACCAGACATACCAAGGAGCGTCACCCTGCCCTCACGTAAAGAGTACAAATCCTGAATCCTCATATACTTCGTGAACAAATCAGTGAACAACTAAAACGTCACTTGTAAGGGCGTGTTCAACGGCAGCACAAAACGCTAGTCAGAAACATATTATATTCTCTGTTGAAGAGAGAGTGTAAAAAAGCAAAGCGTTGGCGAGTTGTGAAACGCTCAGCTCGCAGTCTTCAATACTGCTTGTGTCACTGCTCTTCCTCCTTTTTGCTATCTTCTCATGGTACTTCAAATTTCTTTCATATTTTATTTGATCTGAGCTAGCGATTTGTTAAAGGTCACAGCGGACGCCCTAAGCTCCGTTTGGGCATATTCCGATCCTATATAAACAAAGTTGCAGCCTCTAGCTATCACGTACTTATTCGTTTAGCTGATAAGGCTTGGCAGAAAGTATAGTCTAAGCGAACACACGGTAAATCAGATGTCTCATATGCCACACGTCAACCATACATCTCCATGCTATCTCCGTACGGATGATCCTCGCATATTTTTTTTCCATGAAAAGAATTGCTACACCAATATTATGAAGGCTTTATGTCAGCTTTTTTAGTTATATGTTTTAGCTTCAAGAGCAGTTTTTATGGTGAGGCTGAGCTATTTTCGTAACTCTAGTAAAATAGCTTCGTATGATAGAAAAAATGAATAAGTTGACTAAAGCCTTGTTTAGTTCGCAAAAATTTTTAAGATTCCCCGTTACATCGAAATCTTTGGTCGCATGTATAGAGCATTAAATATAGACGGAAATAAAAACTAATTGCACAGTTTACATGTAATTTGTGAAATGAATCTTTTGAGCCTAGTTACTCCGTGATTGGATAATGTTTGTCAAATAAAAATAAAAATGCTACAGTAGCCAAAAACCAAAATTTTTGCGAACTAAACAAGGCCTAATAATACCCCATGTTTTTCTTTTCTTCCATTTTTTCTCTCACGGGTCTCTTGGTTTTGCTCTGTACATCTTCTCGGTTTTTCTTCCGTACATCTTATGTCTGAAGAAGCTGGGCTCGCTGGGCTCACTTTTGTCTGATGAAGTTAGGATAAGGGGTGTTTAGTTCTCCTTCTATATTCTAAACAATTTTCGGTTTTGATCTATCATTTTGTATGTGAAACAGGAGAGGAAAAGAAAAGAGCTTTATTCATAAAATTATTTTTGAAAAAAAAAATTGTTTGGTAAAAAAAAGTTCATGATAGCTGGTGAAGTTGTTTGATGAAGCTATATCAAAGGGAACCTAATAAGATGTGAAAGGACATGGCTAGCCTGTTCGTTTGAACTTATCAGGCGAATATGTTAGTCATTCAATAGTATTTTTCTTTCACAAAAAATCAACCAACAGTACTTTTTGTCATAACTTATAAGCCTAAACAAAAAATCAAGCTTCCGCCAGCTCCTTTGTTAGACCCACCATACAATTAAGGTACGTCTTTGCTTCACATTTAAGTAAAGCTCATAAGAACAACAGTATGTGTAATGTGTCATCGTCTCCCCACCCAAACCAAACCTTATCTGCTCGATTGCTTGCGCTCATGAGTCTCAGGCTCTCGGCCGGCGCACGGCCACTAGAGCTGCTCCGTCCTCCCTAGCTCCATGGATGCCTGTCCTCCTCACTTGTGGAAGAGCACTTCCATGTCCTCCAAGCTCCGACCCTTGGTCTCCGGCAGCCGCGTGTACACAAACACAAACGCAGCCGCCGTCACCGCCGCGTAGAGGAAGAAGCACCCAGGCATGGTGACGATCCCGTCGGCGAGCGAGATGAACGTCATGCTCACCACCCCGCACGTGAGCCTGTTCACCGCCACGCCCAGGCTGGAGCCCTGCGCGCGCAGCCGCAGGGGCAAGACCTCCGCCGTGTACGCCGACACCACTGACCCGTACCCGATGGAGTACGTGGCCACGACGGCCAGCACCGACGCCAGGCACGCCGCGGCCGTCGCCGTCGTCGTTGACGACGACGAAGACGACGTCGTGCTCGTGGCTACGTACAGCGTCACGGCGAGGACGGTGGAGGTCACGGCGACGCCCGCGGTGCTGGCGAGGAGGAGCGGGCGCCGGCCGAGGCGGTCGGTGAAGAGCATGCCCACGAGGATGAAGCACGTCTTCACCGCTCCGATGGCCACGGTGGCGCCGAGGACGGCGGAGTTCGACGCCATGCCGACCGCCTTGAAAACCAGCGGGCTGTAGAGGAGGATGGCGTCGACGCCGGACGCCTGCACGAAGAACTGCAGCCCGAGGACGCACGCGAGGATCCGCCGCACGCTCGTGGACGGCCGCAAGAAAAGCTCCTTCCAGACGCCGCCGCCGCCGCCGTGGCGTGCAGCAGCAGCAGCAGCGGACGGCGGCGCCTCGGCGGCGTCAGTGACGACGGCTCGCTTCATCTCCCCGAGACGGAGGTCGGCCTCGGCCGGGGCGTCCGACGTGCGCAGCAGCACCCCGCGCGCGTCGCCGTGGCGGCCCTGCATGACAAGCCACCGCGGTGACTCCGGCATGATGAAGAGCACCCCGGCGGCGATGAACACCGGTGGGATCACGCCGATCCCATACATGACTCGCCACCCGAGGTGCACCGGCAGGCCGGCGAACGCGTAGTTGGACACGTAGCTGAGCAGGATGCCGACGTTGATAAATATCTGCAATAGTGAAATCACTATACACACCTTGATTCGATCGGAATCAGGCAGCATGCATGTGTTCCAATTAAAATGGTGGATACGCACGTCAAGCATGGATGAGAGGACGCCGCGGGTGGACGCCGGCGAGATCTCGGCGTTGTAGACGGGGGCGACGACGCGGGCGAACCCGGAGCCGACGCTGGTGACGAAGCGCGCCGCCATGAGCGCGGCGAAGCTGGCGCCCAGCGACATGGCGAGCGCGCCGGCCATGAGGAAGGCGTTGGCGAGCACGAGGGTGCGGCGGCGGCCAAGGTGGTCGGCCACCCAGCCGGCGGCGAGGATGGACGCGAGCATGAAGACGTTCATCGACCCGGACAGCACCTCGACCTCGGCGTCGGTGAGCCCCACGTCCTCACGCATGAACAGCTCCGCGCCGCTCATCAGTGTCAGGTCTGCAACAAGCTTCTCTCTCCGTGATGTAAAATTTCTCCATAGATGGTAGTACCATGGAAGTCAATTGGGCAGCGTACGTACGTACTGTAGGCATGTAGCATGGTGGTCATGGAGGCGAGCGTGGCGCAGACGAAGGCGAACCAGTTCCGGCGCGGTGCACCGGCTGCCGGCGGCGGCGGCGTCCCTGCCGCCGAGGAGGGCAGGAGCGGCGCCTCAGTGCCACAGGCAGCGTGTGCCATGGCGGCGGCGTACGTTTCACGATCGTGGGCAAGTACTAGCTTGCTTGTTTAGTATTTGGACTTTGGATGCTTATTTTGTACTAGTACTCAGGCCTTGTTTAGTTCCGAAAAATTTTTGGATTTTGACACTGTATTATTTTTATTTTTATTTAATAAATATTATCCAATCATGCACTAACTAGGCTCAAAAGATTCATCTCGTAATTTACGGACAAACTGTGTAATTAGTTTTTGTTTTCGTCTATATGTAATGTTTCATGCATGTGTCACAAGATTCCCCGTCACATCGAATCTTGTGACACATGCATGAAACATTACATATAGACGAAAACAAAAACTAATTACACAGTTTAGCTATAAATCACGAGACGAATCTTTTAATCCTAGTTAGTCTATGATTGGATAATATTTGTTACAAACAAACGAAAATGCTACAGTACCGAAAACTTTTCTCTTTTCGGAACTAAAAAAGGCCTTAGCAAATTGATATGACTCGAAAGGGACCTGAGAAAATATCAACACAAATATAGGGACGAGTGGCCAGTGAGCAGTAGACAAAGTGCTGCTGTTGTTGTTGGACTCTAGTACAGTACGAGACAAAAGTACTTGCTGTTGTTGGACTAGTACACCAAGTAACGCACAGTGCCAAGTGCTCGGACCTCGGAGCAACTCGAGCAGTACTTGCATACTCGTACAATAGATTATATATTTCTCTATTTAGATTGGATACCATCTATTTTTATAATGTCTAAATTTTACTCCCAACTTTAGCACTCTAGAACATGGCTCCCAAATTATTTATAGCAGTCCATGACATGGGAGTCCCACATGTCATCTCTTCCTTCCCTTCTCGTCACCGATGAACTCCGCCATGCGGATCACGTTGCCGCTAGAAGGAAACAAGTTCGCCGGATGGGTCGACCACAAATGGGGAACGCTGCAATGGAGGGTCGCCAGAAGGGACGCCGGTGAACCCTCGAGAGGGGAATCGCCAGGAAGGGCCGCTGCACCGCACCAGGAAGGGCATCACCGCCGAGAAGCCTGGTTGGCGGACATAGAGCTCGCGGCGGCCCCCTGCGTACGGTGTTTCCGTCATGCATGGCAGTTCATCAGCGAGAACCCACCGGCGAGGCCTGCTCGCCGCACACAAAGAAACAGTGCCATCGGCACGGACAGGGGAGGGAGGAGTGGCGCCGGTCCGCCGGATTTGGCCTCGCTAGACCTGGGGATGGTGGCGGCGCCGACGACGGATTGAAGAGAGGCGCATGCATGCGAGCATTTCATGGATGGTAAGTTGTTGCGGGCGTACAGTCACTTGCTACTCTTACTGCAGCCTCCCTATCTTCTCTGTCTCCCTACGTTCTGTGCTTCGAATCTAGAGAATCAAAGCATCTTGGCTACGGGCAGCTCTCGTGTTAGGTATAGCATCAGTCACTTGTCGTTTCCATGAGCTAACAGACACAGAACACATAGGGTCTCCATCTGGCAGGCTGACTGCTTGCTCATCGTCTTCACGCGTGGCCAGATCTCACTTCCGATCGCCATCAATCATGGACGTACGACGACGACGAGCATAGATCTGTTTCCAACCCTATATAATTAAAATTAGGCAGCAGGACGGTACGTAACTTTTCACCACAGCGACCTGTTACGCTTACGCTGCCCTCATTCCCAGCTGGCCCGCCGCGGGCTACGCTACGCACCGAGGAACCAAGGACGACGCCATGGCGCACGACGGCACTGCCGCTGATGCCGCCGCCGCGCCGCTGCTCGCGCCGTCGTCCGCCAAGTCCGGCAAGCCACGCCGGAACATGTACGCCTTCGCCTGCGCCACGCTCGCCTCCATGACCACCATCCTCATGGGCTACAGTACGTCATCATACCATTCATTCAACCATGCATCTTGTAGTTGCCGTGTGCATGTGTTCGATGTCATGGTGATCATGGTGAGCGCTTTGCGTGTGCTCGCAGATCTCGCCCTGATGAGCGGCGCGCAGCTGTTCATCCGGGAGGACCTGGGCCTCTCCGACGCGCAGATCGAGGTGCTCGCGGGGTCCATCAACGTGTTCATGCTCCTGTCCATCCTCGCCGCCGGCTGGGCGGCCGACCTCCTCGGCCGCCGCGGCACGCTCGTGCTTGCCAACGTCTTCCTCATGGCCGGCGCGCTCGCCATGTCGCTGGGCGGCAGCTACCCCGCGCTCATGGCCGCGCGCTGCATCACCAGCGTCGGCTCTGGGTTCTCCATCGTTGTCACCTCCGTTTACAACGCCGAGATATCGCCGGCGTCCATGCGCGGCTTCCTCTCGTCCTTTCTCGACGTACGTGTATATGTGTTGCTGGCTTCGTTCTAAACTTAGATTAAAATGTGGTTGCTGACTTGCTCTGCTCGTGCAGATGTTCATCAGCCTCGGATTACTTCTCAGCTACGTGTCCAACTACGCCTTCGCCGGCTTGCCGGTGCACCTCGGCTGGCGAATCATGTACGCCGTCGGCGTGGTTCCGCCGGTGCTGCTCGCCATGGGCGTGCTCGCCATGCCAGAGTCGCCGCGGTGGCTCGCGATGCGCGGGCGCGACGCCGACGCGCGCGCGGTGCTCTTGCGCACCTCGGACACCCCGGCGGAGGCCGACCTGCGCCTCGAGGAGATCAGGCAGGCCGTCAAGGAGCAGCCACAGGTCAGGAACAGCGACAACGACGACGACGACGGAGGCAGCAGCAACGTCTGGAAGGAGCTCCTGGTCCGGCCGTCGGCGAGCGTGCGGCGGATCCTCGTGTGCGTGGTCGGCGTGCACTTCTTCCAGCAAGCGTCGGGCATCGACGCCATCGTGCTCTACAGCCCGCTGGTGTTCCGCAAGGCCGGCATGTCGTCGAACAAGGCCGTCCTGGGCGCCACCGTGGCTGTCGGCGTCGTCAAGATGTGCTTCGTCCTGGTGGCCACGCTCTTCTCCGACCGCCTGGGCCGGCGGCCGCTCCTCCTCGCCAGCACGGCGGGCGTGGCCGCGTCCATGGCGTCGCTGGGCGTGACGCTCTGCGTCGGCGCGGCGGCGTCGGCTGCGGGCATGGCAGCCAGCGTCGTGTCGGTGCTGGCCTTCATGGCGGCGTTCTCGGTCGGGTTTGGCCCGCTCGCCGGCACCTACAGCGCCGAGATCATGCCGCTGCGTCTGCGCGCGCAGGGTGCTAGCCTGGGCATGGCGGTGAACCGGCTCACCTGCGCGCTGGTCAGCATGACCTTCATCTCGCTCGCCGACGCGATCACCATGCCTGGGTGCTTCTTCCTCTACGCCGGCGTGGGGGCGGCCGCGTGCGCGTTCGTGTACGCGCGGATGCCGGAGACCAAGGGCCGGAGCCTTGAGGACATGCACGTGCTCTTCGCCAAATGAAGATCTCGATAGCTAGGATGATGAGTTGCGTTGTATTGTGAAGAGTCTTGTATTGTATCTCCTGTTTTTGGTTTCGTGTTGGGTTCTAATTTTATGGTAAGCAATTTTGAGCATGGCAACGGCACGGGTAGCTTGTTGCACTAGTACAAAACTAATCTTGGAACACTTTATTTCCAGAGGCGGTCAAGCATCACCGCCTCTGGAAAAATTGTATGCATGCCGCTCTGGATTATCCTGGCTTCCGGCGCATGCAGTTTTACGTTAGGTTCCTCACCGGGGCAGTTCCAGGCTGTATGCCTGTATCTACCGTCCACATGAACCAATAAACGGCATCGAAGCCGTGTCGCGCACACGCGGCATCCCGTGCGGCAGTGGCACAGATATTTTTTTTCCCTCCAAATTAAATGGACCAGTCTCAAAGAGTTTCATAGAGATTAATTATATTGTGTGATATAATATTAATAAAGAGATATAAGAACTTCATGGAAATAGATAGAGTTTCATGAGAATAAAACTCTTCCGCACGGTTTCTAAAATTTTGATGTATTAGATATTATGACATAAAATCTCCATGAAGACTAGCCTAAAATAGTTAATATCTGGAAAAAACCATTTAAAAGGTGGACTACCTAAAAATGCCACCTTTGGACGTCTTCAATGACAGTTTACAAATAGCTAGCTAGCTAGATGGGGGCATACAAATAATAAAAAAGAGCACTATAATGGAGAGTTACATGAGTTGTGTGAGATATTTTTAAGACATTGTGCTAGAGTAGCTATTTGGCAGTCGTGCTATTTGTTCTCTCTCCTTGACAACCAATAGAATTCTTCCTAGACTAGCTATTTGGGAACCATTGGGATGTCCTAAGGCCCATATAACCAGCAATGCAAACCTTAAAATCGCCGACCTGGACACCTAGGGGGTTGCTTGGTTCATTCGTTGAATACTGTTTGACCTTGCTAAGAGAGGATATTGAACAACATTGTTTATTTGGTTGTGTTGCCTATCTACCTTAGGGCTTGCGCAGGCAAGCTTTGCTTTGCTAGCATGGGAGAGCCAAATTGGCTCTCCTAAGAGCAACCACAATGTGCTCTAAAACCAATTCATCTCTACCGTGCATCAATGTAAACTTTTGTAAAGCCAATACTAAAAAATGTTCACTGCAGTCATGAACTCTCCTAAGTGTACTAAAAAAAACTGCACCCAATAGAAGCTAACCTTTTGAATGAAAGGACGAGATTCACTCCGCCATCTCCTTTCTCTTACTCACTCACATCCAACGGACAAGATTGCTCGGATCAAACCTTATCCCTCCTCCCATAGTCCCGTCCCGTACCCACCCCACACACTAAGCATGATTTTCCCTCTTCCCGATGTGACCTCTCACACGCAACTCTCCCTCTCCCTGGACGCTTCCTCTACCACATACGCAAAATCAGACTCCTCTCCTCTCTCGCTGCCTCCATTGCCCCCCCGTTTCCTCTCCTACACGCCCCTTACGTGTGGCGCTACATCAAGCAGGATTGGTAGCCGGTGCATCAACGCGAGTGTGGACCTGGTGGTGAGCACCCCCGCAGCCACCCTCGCCGCTAGGTGAGCCACCCAACTCCACCTCCCTTAGGTCCGCCGAAGGCCACGACACCTCCTGGGCAGTGGCTTGGGACAGCTGCCAGCCGCCGACCCTCCATGGCATCCTTCCAGCAGCGTTGGCATGGATCTTTTGCTGAGCATTGGCCACTACTTCATTGGGTAGGTTTACTACAAACCTAAAGCCAAATCAGACGGAATGGCGTGCTGGGCAAAAGAGATAAGTGTCATGGTACCAGGGTCTGTCCCAACTTTTAAATGGCATGGAGACGGACACCATCTTTCTTAATGGCACATAGAAAAAAACTCTATTCTTCTTCATGTATTTCTAAAAAAATGTACTTAAATAATTATATTTATTTATGTATGAGTGGTTTTTTTTATTTCAGTTCATGAGTTCCTTGAACAGACCAATATCAGTCCAAGTCCATCACCATTCCTAAATTCTTACCCTATGTCTTGTGAGTTCTATTCAAATCAAAAGCTCGAACTATGATATCATCGTTTCTAGCTTAATCTTTGAATTAATGCTTATCATGCTATTTAATGTATGTGGTTTACCGAATTGTAAATTAATTTACCGAATTGCATAAGATTTTTTTTTTTGCGGCATATCTGATGATAAAATCCTAGATCTGCCACTAGGCCCACCTCTAAAAAATGATTTTCAGACCATTTTATAGTTTTTTGTTCCATTTAATGAGGCGGTGATGCTCAGTGACCGTCTCTGGAAATAAATTAGTCTTCCAAAATCAGTTTGTACTAGTGGGCGTACAAGCTATATGTGCCGTTCAATTGCAATGCTCAGACATGTTTACTACTCCGTATACCATAAAGTGAGAATAATCCAACACACAAAAAAATAACTTTTCTTTGAGGGAAACAAAAAAAACTGAGATACAAAACTCCTCACAATACCACCGTCACACGCTTGTCCCACTAGTGACGACTAACGCGAAGCCATCATCATCCTATCGATCGATTTTCATTTTGCAAAGAGCACGTGCATGTCCTCAAGACTCCGTCCCTTGGTCTCCGGCATCCGCGCGTAGGCGAACGCGCACGCGGCGGTTCCCACACCGGCGTACAGGAAGAAGCACCCAGGCATGGTGATCGCGTCCGCGAGCGAGATGAACGTCATGCTCACCAGCGCGGACGTCAGCCGGTTCACCGCGTTGCCAAGGCTGGCACCCTGCGCGCGCAGGCGCAGCGGCATGATCTCGGCGCTGTACGTGCCCGCCAGCGGCCCGAACCCGACGGAGAACGCCGCCATGAACGCCAGCACCGACACGACGCTGGCCACCATGCTCGCGGCCGACGACATCACACCAACACAGAGCGTCACGCCCAGCGACGCCATGAACGCCGCCACGCCCACCGTGCTGGCGAGGAGGAGCGGCCGCCGGCCGAGGCGGTCCGAGAAGAGCGTGGCCACCAGGACGAAGCACGTCTTGACGACGCCGGCGGCCACAGTGGCGCCGAGGATGGCCTTGTTGGACGACATGCCGGCCTTGCGGAACACCAGCGGGCTGTAGAGCACGAGCGCGTCGATGCCCGACGCTTGCTGGAAGAAGTTCACGCCGACCACGCACACCACGATCCGCCGCACGCTCGCCGACGACGGCCGGATGAGCAGCTCCTTCCACACGTTGCCTCCATTGCTGTCACTCTCATTGACGGCGTGCTTGATCTCGTCGAGGCGCAGGTCGGCCTCGGCCGGGGTGTCCGAGGTGCGCACGAGCACCGCGCGCGCGTCGGCGTCGCGCCCGCGCATCGCGAGCCACCGTGGTGACTCTGGCATGGCGAGCACGCCCATGGCGAGCAGCACCGGCGGAACCACGCCGACGGCGTACATGATTCGCCAGCCGAGGTGCACCGGCAAGCCGGCGAAGGCGTAGTTGGACACGTAGCTCAGAAGTAAACCGATGGTGATGAACATCTGCGGCACGAGCAGAGCAACCACGTTAAACTAAGTTTCGAAAGAAAACCAGCAATCCATGGACGCGTGCTGCGTGTGCGTGCATATATATATATATATGTATACGTACGTCAAGGAAGGAGGAGAGGAAGCCGCGCATGGACGCCGGCGATATCTCGGCGTTGTAGACGGAGGTGACAACGACGGAGAACCCAGAGCCGAGGCTGGTGATGCAGCGCGCGGCCATGAGCGCGGAGTAGCTGCCGCCCAGCGACATGGCGAGCGCGCCGGCCATGAGGAAGACGTTGGCCAGCACGAGAGTGCCGCGGCGGCCGAGGAGGTCGGCCGCCCAGCCGGCGGCGAGGATGGACAGGAGCATGAACACGTTGAAGGACCCCGCGAGCACCTCGATCTGCGCGTCGGAGAGGCCCAGGTCCTCCCGGATGAACAGCTGCGCGCCGCTCATCAGGGCGAGATCTGCGAGCACGCAAAGCGCTCACCATGTCACCATGACATCGAACACATGCACGGCAACTACAAGATGCATGGTTGAATTAATGGTCTGATGACACGTACTGTAGCCCATGAGGATGGTGGTCATGGAGGCGAGAGTGGCGCAGGCGAAGGCGTACATGTTCCAGCGTGGCTTGCCGGACTTCGCGGACGACGACGAGAGCAGCGGCGTGGCGGCGCCATCATCGGCGATGCCGTCATGCGCCATGGCGTCCTTGGTTCCTCGCTCGGTGAGTAGCCAGTACGTGGCAGGCAGAGAACGAGCGAGCGAGGGCGGTGTAACAAATAACTATAGCTGTGATGAAAAGTTATGTACCGTCCTGTTGCCTAATTTTATAGGCTTGCAACAGATCTCTGTGCTCGTCGTCCATGATTGATGGCGATCGAAGAAGCTGAGATCTGGAAACGACAAGTGACTGCTACCTAACACGAGAGCTGCCGTGGCCAAGATGCTTTGATTCTCGTATTCGAATCACAGAACATAGGGATGCACAGAAACATAGGGGAGGCTGTAGGAGTAGTAGAACATGTACCTTATACATTATAAGTAATGAGATGTCCATACTCTGCTATGAAATTCAATACGTCTTGAAATCGAACTCTGAACCATTACTAGATGCGAGCTATCTAAGTTGTATGAGCCCTCACACTCTCGCATCTCTTATCCGCTGCCCACCCTGTCCTCGCGACGGCCTCACTACACCGGCTCCTCTCCTTTGCACCCCGACACCCTTCCCAATGTTCACTTGCTGTCTTATCACTCCTATGACACCTCTAGACCTCTGTCTCGTCTCCGTCACCATGAACCTAATCCTAGCCTACGATATGGTGGCGGACATGGCCATGGAGGAGGATGAGTGACGAGAGTCCAACGTACTAGTATATTAATAAATCCCTAGGAAAGAGAATGTCGACCGATCCTATGGATCTCGCTAGGGGCTCGAGGGCTATGTCTATTGGGTACGCTTGTCCATACTCTCCGGTGGAGTCAAGGTGAGCCCAAGCATGCTTGGAGCCACTGCTTGAGAGACCTAGGGGCTCAGCCACAACCCCAAGCTACCGATTGACAATGGCCGAGCCTAACCTCCCCCCCCCAACGCCCGTTCGAGCCAGCGCCTAGGCGTCAACTGACATCTTGAGCTACAGGACAGAAACTGACTCATAAAAGTGTCATGCGTCTAGGGCTTGATAGATATGGAGGATAATGCTGCACCATATACTCATTCAATGACTGTGACACCCTATTAGTCACTTTCTTAGCAAGGTCACACAATGGGCGTGATGCATTAGGACAATGAACCTCTCATTGCCACATAGCAATGCCACTTGCTAAAATTTATTTCCTAAATCCAATAAGGTGGCCTTCTTCCAAAGTAATTGTGCATAACAACTATCAAACGGAGATGTGTTTCGTTTCGGCCCTTGATAATGCAACCGAGTTTTGACTCTTAGAGGACCATGATACAAGTGACCTTCCAAGTGGCATTTGCTTGAAGTGCATTTTCTATCAACCTTGCACCCTGCATAATATGAATATCCAACAAGCTTATTTTGTGTACCGCATAAAATGTTTAGGGCTTGTTTGTAACAAAGGAATACAAAATAGAAGAAAGAAAAAAAAGCATGAACATGTTATAGATGTTATGGAAAAACATAGGAATGGAAAAACACAGGAAAATAAAGATAGAGGTGTTTAGAATGTAGTTATAAACAAGATTCTCGAAACATGAGGTGTGATTAAAAGACATGAATACTTATTTTATTATCCGAATTTTTGTTAACAAATAAACATATTTAAATCATTGAGGACCCATAATTCTCAATTATCTCCTATATATACTCCATAGGACGTCAAAAGAGCGGGACGAATGTATAGATCAGATCGGACTCTGGTTGTTTTTTATTCAAAAATAAACGTGATTTATGATGGTGGGATTATAGACGTACATGAGATATATCATGCATGATGGACGGTTCATATAATACGACGTATAGATCAAACAATTATTATACAGGAAGAGCCCCCTAAAATTTTTTAACTCTTTTATAGTTACATATACCACGACACACACATGACAGAGGACTCATATAAAACGACGTATAGAACAAACAGAGATGAATGGTTCTCGACCATTTTTTGTACAGGACTCAAGCCATGGCGCAAGGTAGGAGACACAGGGCGGCAACAAGCAACATCAGTGGGGAGAGTAGATAAGCAGCGAAGATTCTTTCCCTTGGATCTTAGTGTATTTCATATGTTTTGTACATCGTCTGTTCCCTTTTTTCAGTGGAATAATGGAACTTTGTATTCCTTCAATCTAAACGCTTCTATTTAATTCCTTTCATATGGATTGTGTTCTTTTGAATTTATTTATGAAAATCCTTCGATCCAAACAGCCCCTTATATTACTTTAATTTAAAGTGTGGTTTTTCCCCTTGTTATCATAGGCTATACTAGTAAATATGTCTGTGCGTTGCAACGGGAGAAAAACATCAAATGGTCATAAAAAGTGATGACATAATATTACATATCTATTTATATTTATCTTTTTTATAAAATTTAAAGTCCATAATTTATTTTATTGATAACCATGACATCTATGGTATGAGATAGTTAATATTACAATTGTTGATGCAAAACTGATCTGCAAACACAAAGGGCTAATACCCGATTCAAACGTTAAGGCGTGCCAGCCGATTTGACCTTGCTATCGGCAAAGGTGATAACTCGAATACTTTAGTCCTGACAACAGCGATGCGCCCGGATGTCACGGCTAAGAGGTACTCACGCGGAACTTAAGAACACGCCGAGCTTAAGTCGACGAATTCCTAAGAACTCGTAACAAAAGGAAAAAAGTATGACGAAGTCGTCGAAAAGTAAATGCTGGAATATGAGTAAAAACGTGTGTTTGATTCATTGATTGATTTTTTATTACAAGGCCCTAGGGTCTATATTTATACCATGCTCAAAGAGCTACAACCAGACACGATTAGAATTCGAATTCCAAATTACACGGAATCCGTATACAAAACGATGCAAATAATTAAGGAAATAACAAAACTATCCCTCGAGACAAACCGAAACTCCTCCACATAACGACCGGCAGCTTCCGGACTCCCTCTTTGCATCATCGGCAGACCCTTTGCCATAGTCATCGGCAGACTTTCTTATCTAGCCATCGGCACCATATTACTGCCTGTGGACTTAGTCACGTTCAACTTCTCCCTCATCGGCAACCATCCTCATCGGCAACCCACTTTGTAAACATCGTACTGCCACCTTATCCTGCCATCCTAGACACATGCCCAAAAACGGTGTCAACACATGCCCCCCAGTTTCGGAGTATACAACTATTAATGCTCCGAAATTCTCTGCAGTAATGATGCCTTTTCCCGCAATTAATGCTCCTAATCTGGTAACCGACAACCTCAATCTGAACAACTCTGATCCTATTCCTCCGCAGATTTCTCAAAATCCCCAACTTCCTAAACGGGCATTTTTCTCAGCCGTACATCGGCAACAATACCGTTACAAAGATCTGCCGATGTTCTGACCAGGATATTCGCACAAACGGTTACTTCCCCTCTATCCGCCCATCGGCAATATGACCGTTATAGAATATTGCCGATGGACCGACCAGGAGATCTCGCACAGTAAAATATCTTCAGATAATGACCGCTTCCCGTCAAATCACCTGCACAATCCCTGGATTACCGTGCGAACAGTTACCATATCCACCTGAGTACCCTCGGATTTCTCGGATGCGGCAAAGAGATAAGTCGGATTTGCCCTTGCCCATTTTGTCCTATAAATAGTTCCTTCTTGGGTACTCCTTCCCCATCACACCATTCTACTACAAAACTTTACTTTTCCAGCGGCGGCGCCACCAAAAACTCCCAAGGTCTCCGACAAGTACCCCTCTTCACCAACTCCGGCGCCTTCAAACGCTTCCTTCGCAGCAAGATGGCCATCGGGTTCGTCGTCCCTGAGGTCAAATCTCCACCCCGTCTTCTGTATTTTTCTTCATATCCCTGTTCACTCGTAATTCATTTTACTGAACATCTTCCTTTTCTTTCCTCTTTGTATTTCTTTTTACGCCCAAAATCACTAGGAATTGTCCAACAAAATTGTCATCCCCACCGATCAACCACACCTCCAATGCCTCGGCCCTCTAGGGGACCCAGATCCAACTGACCTTATCAACGCAGAAACCAACAGGATCCCCTTCAGAGCCGAAAATTTTTCCTTAGATCTGTGGAAGGACACCTTCCGCTCTTGGCCCAGCCCAACTGTAGGGTGGAAAGACTGGTTCTTGAGGGTCAGCAACTCTAATGAAGTTCAGTGGGGTGAAAGGAATCTAGCCCAATGCATTAGATTGTCCATTGCCGATATGCATAGGAACGAGTCACTGCTGATAGCTGCATCCTACTTTTGGTCAGACACCCTCAATGCTTTTGCCTTTGGCCACGGCCCTGCTTCTCCTACTCTTGCCGATGTAGCCATGCTTACTGGTCTAGATATATCTTCTGCCGATAGCACCCACTTTTTTGATACTGCCCCTAGTGCCAAAGTGGAGACTCGCGCTATCGGCGGTTGGTCGGGGTACATTCCGAAGTACCGTGGGAAAGGATCTGTCACCATAAAGGAACAAACCACCTTTCTGAACATGTGGCTGGACAAGTTTGTATTCTGTGGTCGATCGGCAGGACCGACTTCTGTCTACCTATCGGCAGCAGAAAGACTGGCTAACGGTGGCCGATTCCCTCTCGGCCGATACTTGCTTGGCGCTGCTTACCACCTTCTCCATCAAGTAGCCCAGAAACTTCTGCTCGGCCAATCCACTGGCAACTTGGGAGGCCCCTGGTGGTTTGTCAACATGTGGCTCAATCTGCATCTGCACAAGCGTCTCAACTTCAACCTGTTCACACAGCGTTTCCCAAGAGATATAGCTGAAAACCATGTATTGGGTGAAGAGGAATCGGCAACACGCGCCCCCTTGAACTTTGGCGAAGCTGTCATAGTTCTGCCTGGTTCAGGGGGTAATCCAGATCAGATCGGCCGATTCTTCCAGACTCTGTATGAGGGTTTGACCAGAGACGAACGACCATGGTTGGCTTATGATGACCCAGATAGCATGCTCCCTCTGACCTTCAATCCATTTGATGAAGCTCTCGACAGGGACAATGAGGCGATGATGGCAATTGTGACTCCCAGAATCATTCCAGTGAATTTCTTTGGTAGCACAAAAACCTCCCCTCAAACTTACGAATTTTACAATCCATCGGCATTAGCTCGCCAGTTAGCTTTCGGCCAGTTGCCGATTGCACTTCCTTATGCCGATGTGATAAAACCCAGAGAAACTATCAACAACCTTCTTGAGTGGACTCGAGCAGCCCAACTACCACCAAACGCCGATATAGATGTAGATCTGTCAGAATGGGTTCCGGCTGCTTTTATCACTCAGGCATACAAGTTATGGTGGGCAGAATGGAAAGAGCATCTATTCTGCAGATCGGCACTTTCATACCGTGGCATGATTGACTCCAAATACGAAGTTCCCGATGACGTTGTAAGTAACTCAAACCAACGTTTCATTTTCTCAATATTACCTCCATTGGCAGCTTACCCTTGTATTCTTTTTGCAGGTTGACAATATTCCTCCATTGGTTAGCAGGAGTGGCAGGCCGATCGACTTGTTTCCATCAGGCCCGATTTCCTCAATCGGCCACAATGCTCCCACTCTAGCTTCCATCGTGCATCGGGGTGTACGCCTCAGGAAAGTCACCACCAGAAGAACCCAGACATCACCAACGGTAGCTGCTCCCACTCTTGCGCGGGCTTTCAAGGCAATTTGTCAAATCTTTTCCTTTATGCTGACTATCTTTATATCGGCTATATTTATGCTTATAAACTCTTGTTCATTATTGCAACAAACCGGCGCATCGGCGAAAGCCACGTGTGAGAGTACTGATGCCCCCCAGTCTAGCCAACCCAAGAGAAAGGGCACCACGGGTGCTAAGACTGGAACAAAGCGCCAGAAGGTAGCAACTCCCCCTCCTCCTCCGGTATCTCCAATTCCGGTGGAGTCTTCTCCTTCTTCTCCAGAAGCCCAGCCACAGCAAGCACCATCTCCCCCACCTATGCAGGAAGCACCACAGATAGAAGAACCCCAACAGGAAGGATCTCAGACAGAAGATACATCAGCTGACATGGGTGAACAAACAACTGGCCCGGTGGGTCCAGTTATACCATCGGCAGTTCTCCCGATTCAGACAACCGTTGTCCCTCCTCCAGGTAACATACTTTAACAATATCGCTACCGATGAACTTATTCTTATTTAGTCTCATAACTCCTTTTGTCTTCTTTCAGTTGATATCGTTCCATCGGCAATCTCAGCCGATCAACCTGTAGCTCCATCGGCATCTTTGGCCGATCAGCCTGCAGCTCCGTCAGCACTTCTCAGTCAAAGACAAGAGATCGCTTTGAAGCAAGTAAGTCACCGTTTACCGTTAGCACTATTTGCCGATTCTCTGAGTATGAGCTAATTTTGCTTTCCCTCCCAGGAACAAGATTCTCCCGATAGCCTGTTCTCCTTCGCCATCGATCTCTCTGAAGAAGAAGGTGAAGAAGCAAGCTCTTCTCAGACGGTCGGCATCACATCGGCAGAGATCAGGGTCAGGCTGGAAGAATTGTCAGCTCTCCTTCACCAGGACACAGCGCAATTGGTTGATGATTCCGACCCTACCAAGACCCTGTTCAGAGCTCTCAGAGGCCAAATCCCAGCCGATGTTGAAGAAATCCTGTTCCAAGCCGCTCATGTGGAGAGTCGCCAGCTGCAGTACCAGAGAGCTTCTCGGCGTCTTGCCGATAGAGCCGCTCAGACTCAACTCTCCGATGAAATGAGGAAAGAGAAGCTTTTGACCGATGAGAAGCACAAGAACATCGGTATCCTGAGATCTTCTGGAGACGCGCTGAAGCAGAAGATATCCGATCTATCGGCAAGAAAAGAATCCCTGTTGGCGGAGCTCAAGGAAGTAGAGAACGCTCTGTCCCAAGCCCAACAGGAAGAGAGCCAATTGCCAGAGACCATCAGGCTTCTTGAGCACGAGCGAAATGCTCATGGTCGCAAGGCACTTCAACTGAAGAAGAAGAAGCTGAAGCCGATAGAAGGTTCTGCCGATGATGACATCAAGGAGATAGAAGCAGCCAACCAAATTCGGCTACGCGCTATATCGGCAATCCAGACGCTGCTTAACACATAGAGTTTCCATCGGCATTATATCTGCGCTTTCCTGCTTCCTCAGCTTTTAGTCTAGCCGATAGGACTGTTATCGGCACCTAAACTTTTGAAACACCAAGTCTTGTCCCCAAGCATTTGGATCCAGCCGATAGGAGTGTTATCGGCACCTAAACTTCTATGCATCGACCCATATACTGGGGTAGTACTTCTTTAAATATTTGCCGTTTAATGCTCTGGAAAATTCAATTCCTTCGAGGGTTTCTAGAATGTAGGCATTACCAGGAGCCGATCGACTTATCCGATAAGGACCCTCCCAATTAGGAGACCACTTTCCAAACTTCGAACTTTTGGTCCCAATTGGTAAAATTAATTTCCATACCAAATCCCCATCGACAAACTCTTTAGCCTTCACTTTCTTATCATACCATCTAGCAACTCTCTTCTTATTTTCTTCTATACTCATTAAAGCTTTTAACCGATGCCCTGCTAGATCGTCCAATTCATCGGTCATCAAAGTGGCATAACCATCGGAAGTTAATTGATCTTGAAAAGATAATCGCCTAGATCCAGCCTTAATTTCCCAAGGCAACACTGCATCATGTCCATACACCAATTGATAGGGTGATACTTTGGTCGATCCATGACAAGCCATCCGATAAGACCACAATGCTTCATTTAATAATGTATGCCACCGCTTAGGATTTTCTTCAATCTTTCGTTTAATAAGCTTGATAATTCCTTTGTTAGACGCTTCGGCCTGCCCATTGGCTTGAGCATAATAAGGAGAAGAATTCAACACTTTAATTCCCATACCGATTGCGAATTCATCGAACTCCCCCGATGTGAACATGGTGCCCTGATCGGTAGTAATCGTTTGGGGAATCCCAAATCGGTAAATAATATGCTCTTTCACAAAATCAATCATATTGGCCGATGTGACTTTCTTCAAAGGAATAGCTTCAACCCACTTAGTGAAATAGTCAGTGGCAACTAGAATGAACTTATGCCCTTTGCTAGATGGTGGATAAATCTGGCCGATCAGATCGATGGCCCATCCCCGGAACGGCCAAGGCTTTATTATAGGATTCATAGCCGATGCGGGTGCTCTCTGGATATTACCAAACTTTTGACAACCTTGACATCCCTTGAAATATTTAAAACAATCTTCAAGTATGGTTGGCCAAAAATATCCATTCCTTCGAATCATCCATTTCATCTTAAAAGCTGACAGATGCGCTCCACACACTCCTTCATGGATTTCCCCCATCAAACTTCTAGCTTCATCATCACCCAAGCATCGGAGAAGAATTTCGTCGATAGTTCGATAATACAATTCATTTTCAAGGAGCACATACTTGGTTGCTTGAAATCGAACCCGTCTTTCAACTTTTTTGGATGGATCTTTTAGATAATCAATAATTTCTTTCCTCCAATCACCGGCACCGACTGCCGATGTCGCATTAATCATTGGCTGATATCCCGAGGCATGCTGAGCTAACCGATTAGCGTCTTCATTATGCAATCGGGGAACATGCTCCAATCGGAAATCCTTGAATTCCTTTAACAGTTGCATACTTCTCTCGAAATAAGTTATGAGAACTTCACTTTGGCATTCATAGCTTCCGGCCAATTGATTTATAACCAACATAGAATCCCCGAATATTTCAACAGCATCAGCACGAACTTCTCTTAACAACTCCAATCCCTTGATCAGAGCCTGATACTCAGCCTGATTATTTGTTGATGTGGCAACAATCGGCAAGGAAAACTCATACTTCCTCCCCTTAGGGGAAACTAATACAATGCCGATTCCTGCCCCCCGGTCACAGGTAGATCCATCAAAGAAGAGCGTCCAGGGTACAATTTCCAAGGTTTCCACTAGACCGCAATGCTGAGTCACAAAATCGGCCATAATCTGCCCTTTGACTGCCTTAGCCGATTCGTAACGCAAATCGAACTCCGACAGCGCTAAAATCCATTTACCGATCCTACCACTCATAATCGGCATAGATAGCATGTATCGGACCACGTCATCTTTGCAAACAATAGTGCATTCAGCCGATAACAGGTAATGTCTCAGCTTGATACATGAAAAATATAAGCATAAGCATAGTTTCTCAATGGCCGAATACCTGGTTTCAGCATCAATCAACCTCCTACTCAAATAATAAATTACCCTTTCTTTCCCTTCAAATTCTTGAACTAAAGCTGAACCGATAACCGATCCAACGGTAGATAAATACAATCTGAAGGGCTTCCCTTGTTGAGGTGGAACTAGAACTGGAGGATTTACTAGATACTTCTTGATTTCATCCAGAGCCAACTGCTGTTCTTCTCCCCAAATAAACTCTTGATCGGCTTTCAATTTAAGAAGAGGACTGAAAGCACGAATCCTACCAGACAAATTCGATATAAATCTCCTGATAAAATTTACCTTGCCGATCAAGGATTGGAGCTCGGTTTTGTTGGTAGGGGCCACTATTTTATTGATGGCATCAATAGATCTTCGACTAATTTCAATACCCCTCTGATGTACCATGAAACCAAGAAACTGCCCTGCCGATACACCAAATGCACACTTGTTGGGATTCATCTTCAATCCATGCTTTCTTGTGCACTCTAACACTTTTTGCAAATCGGCAAGATGCTTTGAGAAATCTCCAGACTTAACCACCACATCATCAATATAAATCTCCACGAGCTTGCCGATGAACTCATGAAATATAAAATTCATAGCCCTTTGATAAGTAGCACCAGCATTCTTCAACCCAAAAGTCATGACTATCCATTCAAATAGCCCAACATGACCAGGACACCTGAATGCGGTTTTTGGAATATCCTCCTCCGCCATGAATATTTGATTGTAACCTGCATTACCATCCATGAAGCTGATGACCAGCCGCAGCATCAACCAGTAGATCGGCGACAGGCATTGGGTATCCATCTATCGGCGTAGCTTTATTGAGATTCCTGAAATCAATGCACACCCGAAGCTTCCCGTTCTTCTTGTAAACCGGAACAACATTGGAAATCCACTTGGCATACCGACACTGCCGAATAAACTTAGCTTCAATAAGTTTGGTGATTTCGGCCTTAATATCAGGTAGAATGTTAGGATTACATCGGCGGGCTGGTTGCTGATGTGGCCGAAATCCAGACTTGATGGGTAATCGATGTTCAACAATTGATCGGTCTAAACCAGGCATCTCGGTATAATCCCAAGCAAAGCAATCTTTATATTCCTTTAACAAACTAGTCAATTGTTGCTTACTCTCAGGATCTAATTTAGCACTAATAAAAGTAGGCCTAGGCTTATCACCACTACCTATATCTACTTCTACCAAATCATCGGCCGATGTGAATCCCTGGCCTAATTTTCCGTCATCGGCGAATCTATCCATTAAAAACCGTCGTCAGAACCGACTGCTTGGATCGGTGGAATCTCATAATCGGCAACTTTGAGAAAATCTTTCTCCCAAACTTCTCCTGAAATGCACCAGGTCCTTTCGTAAGTATCCGCTTCTGCCGATGCGATAACATAAGAAGAATCTCCTGGGACAATCTCAATCTTGTCACCTACCCACTGAACCAAGCATTGATGCATTGTAGATGGGATACAACAATTGGCATGAATCCAATCTCTTCCCAATAATAAGTTGTAAGCACCTTTTCCGCTGATCACGAAAAAAGTTGTCGGCAAGGTTTTGCTGCCGATGGTCAACTCTGCACATATCGCCCCCTTGACTGGAGACACGTTTCCTTCAAAGTCTTTGAGCATCATATCGGTCTTGGTCAAATCTTGATCCCCTTTCCCAAGCTTCCGATATACTGCATACGGCATAATATTAATAGCAGCTCCACCATCAACTAGGATCTTGGTCATTGGCTGCCCATCAACCCTTCCTTTGAGGAACAGAGCTTTAAGATGCTGCCTCTCGTCATCGGCAGGTTTCTCAAAGATAGCCGTCATCGGATCCAGAGCCAACTGAGCTATCTGATCAGAAAATTCCAACTCATCATCACTGGCTGGTGCAAGAAACTCCATCGGCAACATGAAGACCATGTTGACGCCTGCCGATGGACCTTCCCTCTTAGTGTCTGATGGCTGCCGACTTCCAGAGTTCTCTCCCTTGTTTAGCTCTTCTTGCCTTTCACGTTGCAATCTCCTTTTCTGTGTCTTGGTTAATCCTCCAGGGCACCATGGAGGAAGTGGCCTTTGCCTTGCCGTCGGGCGTCGGTTCTCCCTTGACTCCATACGATGCGTGTTAGCATCCCTGCAAAATATGAATTCATCGGGAACCCGCGTATCAGCCATTTCCTCGAGCTCTTCTTGGTTCCTGGGAAAATACTGGACACGGTCACTAAGTCTGTCGTGCCCACTAAATCTGCCCCCCAGCCGGTCATGAACTGACACCCTTCCTCTGATCGGCCCATTAAATCGCCGTTCATCATCATGATAATGCCGATCGATCCTATCGTACCGATCATAACCGTTGCACTCAGGGCAGTCTCTGACAGTAGGAAGCTTGATATTTTCCTCCCAACAATGGATGAAGAATGGACAATTCCAATGATCCCTGTGCCGATTCCACTCCTGTCGGCGTCTTTCTTCTTCCCGTCGATAATCTTCCTGCTGGCGCCGATACCGATCTTCTCGTTGTTGCCATTTTTCTCGAGGCCTTCTATGAGTTATGACGATACCAGATCGAGGAGGCCTTCCTGAGCTAGTTCCTTCCTGGACCAAGCCCTTACTTCTTGCATCGGCAGTAGTAACTTGATGCTGAGGATCTACCGATGCACTCTTCTCAGCTGTCTCCGATGTTAAGACCTTAGCCTTCCCCTTAGCATCCAACATGTTTGTCGGGAAAGGATGTTGGTCTATCTTCATCGGCTTCTGGGCTTTGGAACTGTCAAACTTGATTCTCCCTGACTCTATAGCCGATTGCAGCTGCTGTCTGAATACTCTGCACTCGTTGGTGTCATGGGAAGTTGCATTATGCCACTTGCAATATCTCATCCTCTTCAACTCTTCTGCCGATGGGATCACATGGTTAGGTGACAGTTTGATCTGACCTTCCTGAAGTAGAAAGTCAAATATCCTATCAGCCTTAGCGGTGTCAAAAGCAAACTTCTCTGGTTCCTTCTGCCCAAAAGGACAAGACATCGGCTTCTTGTTTTTTACCCACTCTGCCAAGCCGATTACTGGTTCTTCATCAGAATCTGAGCTTGTTGCTTCATCGACAAATGACACTTTCCTATTCCATGCTCTTTTAGGCTCGAAAGGCTTGATGTCTTGATCAGAAATCCTCTGCACCAAATGACTTAAACTTTCGAACTCCTGAGAGGCATACTTATCCCTGATATGTGGCAACAAACCCTGGAAAGCCAAATCGGCTAGCTGCCGATCATCCAGAACCAAGCTATAGCATTTATTCTTGACCTCTCGTATCCTCTGCACAAAACCCTCAACCGACTCATCATTACGTTGCCTCAACTTGACCAAGTCGGTGATCTTCTTCTCATGAACCCCCGAGAAGAAGTATTTGTGGAATTGCTTCTCTAGATCGGCCCAAGTAATTACTGAGTTGGGAGGTAATGATATGAACCAAGTAAAGGCCGATCCAGACAATGATGATGAAAATAGACGAACCCTCAATTCGTCCCTGTTACCAGCCTCTCCACATTGAATGATGAACCTGTTGACATGCTCCATGGTTGACATGTCGTCCTGCCCGGAAAACTTTGTAAAATCCGGTACCTTGTACCGATGTGGAAGCGGGATCAAATCATACGCGGGAGGATACGGTGTCCGATAAGAGTAAGTGTTGACTTTGGGTTTTATCCCAAATTGTTCCCTCATTACTTCAGCAATTTTATCGGCCCAATATGCATCGGCATCTTGCCGATGAGGCGGCTGCGGATCTGGCACTTGGTGGCGAACCTCCACGTGTCTGTTCGGGACGTGATCTGCACGGAACATTGTATTGATCACCTGTCCTCCAATCTGCGGACCACCAAACTGCTGTCCACCGATTGGCTGTCCTCCGAGTTGCTGTCCAAAATTCATTGGCTGGTTGGGAATCCCCTGACCTTGGAACCCGGGATAGACCTGCCCTTGCTGGAACCCTGTAGTCTGGTAACTCTGCTGGGGCGATTGTGGAAAGGCTTGCTGTCGAAGCCATCCATTATTAGCGTTCATCGGCATAGGTGCTGCCGATGATTGGTAATTGGGTACCGTCGTTGAATTGACATACCCCGACTGGGCCATAGACCTCTGTTGCATCAGCATTGACTCTGCCGATGCGTTGGGCATCTGGAACATTGAATCTTGAGGATTTCCAGTGTGAGGCCTTGCAGTAGTAGTTGTGGTATACCGAGGACTCTGGTTCACCGGCGCATTGGGAGGTGCCGACGTCATAGGAGTTTTGCCCCTCATGTCAGTTATTTGTGATGTTCCCGGTGTCAACTCTGGAGGCATACCGTAACCCCACCAGTTGGGAGGAAGAGTCAACCCTGACATTGCCGATGCCAACATATCTGTTGTCAGTTTATGCTGCCCAACTGAAATTTGTGGGTTGGTTGTCATCGGCATAGATAGTGCACCAGTAGTCCCCGATGTACTTGGAGGGACGGCAGATTGTGCACTTGCAGTCGTCAAGGCAGCCGATGGAGCCGTGACCTCTGGTGCCGTTGGCTGATGATGGGAGGGGCCCACATAATCTGGTGGGATTTGTCCTTCCTTGAAAGTTCTTGCCACGGCATTGAAAACCGTATTAGACAGTACACCAGCTTGGTTAATCAACGCACGATTGATGGCATTGTCAACCATATCTTGAAGCTTGCCAGGATTGGCGTCAAAGGTAACCTGCCGTGGTGCCGGCAGTGCATCTTTCTGGACCACTTCGCCGCTCCTGTTTATGCTGAAAGACCTCAGGCATTGCTGCTTGAACTCTTCCATGGCTTGGGCAATAGCTTGCTTCTGCTCATCCTTGAGGTTGGCCTCTGTCACGGGGATGACGTTCTCTTGATCGAGGTCAGAGATCGACATGTTGATCTTGATCTTGAATCCTGTCCCACCGGGCGTGCCAAAAGATGTGTTGATGCAAAACTGATCTGCAAACACAAAGGGCTAATACCCGATTCAAACGTTAAGGCGTGCCAGCCGATTTGACCTTGCTATCGGCAAAGGTGATAACTCGAATACTTTAGTCCTGACAACAGCGATGCGCCCGGATGTCACGGCTAAGAGGTACTCACGCGGAACTTGAGAACACGCCGAGCTTAAGTCGACGAATTCCTAAGAACTCGTAACAAAAGGAAAAAAGTATGACGAAGTCGTCGAAAAGTAAATGCTGGAATATGAGTAAAAACGTGTGTTTGATTCATTGATTGATTTTTTATTACAAGGCCCTAGGGTCTATATTTATACCCTGCTCAAAGAGCTACAACCAGACACGATTAGAATTCGAATTCCAAATTACACGGAATCCGTATACAAAACGATGCAAATAATTAAGGAAATAACAAAACTATCCCTCGTGACAAACCGAAACTCCTCCACATAACGACCGGCAGCTTCCGGACTCCCTCTTTGCATCATCGGCAGACCCTTTGCCATAGTCATCGGCAGACTTTCTTATCTAGCCATCGGCACCATATTACTGCCTGTGGACTTAGTCACGTTCAACTTCTCCCTCATCGGCAACCATCCTCATCGGCAACCCACTTTGTAAACATCGTACTGCCACCTTATCCTGCCATCCTAGACACATGCCCAAAAACGGTGTCAACAACAATATTATGTAGCTTGGAGACATATTTATTTAATAATAAAAATAGATTATATTAAAACATGAGAAGTTTGTTGCTAGCTTTATTTTTTTATTTAGATTAGGATTCCTATAAAATATGATATATCAGTTAAATATATGTAGATTATAAACATATGGGCTTATGAAGTGTTCATATGATATAACAACACATCGTGCAAAGGTAGTGGAAGCATCTTTTTTATAACTTTTACACACTTAAATTGATGCTAAACTATTTAGCTAGCATAAATTTAGGTAAAATAGTAAATCAGTGAGATATGGAGGAATAATGCTAAAACTTTTACTACAAATCAAGCATCACATTAAATAGGCTACCATAAAATTTTTATAATCATTGGAGCAAGATAACTACAATTTCAATTTTACCTAAAAAGCATAGGTAAGCATCTCCAGCAAAAAAATATACTAAAATTTTATGATATTTTTTGTTTACTACATAGATATACATATGTGGAGCGGAACACATTTTGTTTTGTAATTTTTAGATTTTTCTATAAATTTCTACGCATTTATTATTTTTCAGCCGATATAAAGAATAAAATAAAAGTAAATTAATAGGACAAACACTTTGCACCTATTGGTAAAAAAGCATAGGCAAGCATCTCCAGTAAAGAAAATATACTAAAATTTATGATATTTTTTATTTACTACATGGATCTACATATGTGGAGCTGAACACATTTTGTTTTGTAATTTTTAGATTTTTCTATAAATTTCTACGCATTTATTATTTTTTAGCCAATATAAAGAATAAAAGAAAAGTAAATTAATAGGATAAACACTTTGCACCTATTTTTGGTTTACTGTATGGATCTACATATGTGAAGCTGAACAAAATTTGTTTTTGTCATTTTTTAGATTTTCTGTGAATTACTACGCATTTATTAATTTTCAGCTAAATTAAAGAATAAAAGAAAAAAAGTAATAGAATATAGGATGGAACCCTGAAAAAGTTTATTTTCTTTTTGCTCTTCTGCAAGCGGAGGACAGAGGCTAGCGGTAGAAAAACGTAAAAGGAGATTTTACATTTGGAACCCCTTTTTCTCTCCTACAAGCGTTAAAAGAAACGCAGAGACCGATTCCGGGCGAGACACGAGACAAGGCAGAAGAAATTTTGGGCAGACTGAAATTTTCACAATTTATTAGTAGGTATAGATGAGGCATCTATGAGTGTGTTTGGTTGGCGGCCCAGTCTGGCCACGGCTCACTTGGGCCAGTTTTTGGGTGTTTGGTTGCCTGTACTGGACCTGGGGTCTGGCTAACCAGAGCCAGCCGTACGCCTGGAGCCTGGCCAGGATTGAACGGCCAAATCGGTCGTTCGATCCTAGCCAGGCCAGGGCCAGCGTCTGTTTGAGTTTCCGTCACCGCTGCTCCGGTCGTCTCCTCTCCGCTCACCTGCGTCCCAGTGCGTGCTCCGGCCGTCTCCTCCCCGCTCACCGGCGGCGGCAAGCACCTGCTCTACCTCCGCCCCGCCGTTGTCGTCGTCGTTCCTCGGGATCGAGAGCCCACGCTTCTCTGGGGAAGCGGTAGAGCTCCCGTGCGCCAGAGGCGGAGGGGGAGCTGGGGACAGCGCGGGACCCTCGGTCTGAGCCTCCACCACCATTATTTGGGCAGAACAGCGAAAGGGTCGGGGACGGAGACGGTTGGTGGACTGGTGAACTCCGCTGTGGGCCACGCCGCTTCCGGTGAGTGCACCTGGGACGCCGCCGTGCACCCGAGCCCGCGCCAGTCTGCCGGAGGCCATGGGGTCTCTGACGCTATGGCCTGCAACGCGGCCGCGACGTGCACCGAAGGCCGCGCAGCAGGCCCTTGCCTGGCGCCCTCGCGGCCTTCGTCTCCGCTTGACAACCTGACGCAAGGAGCGCACGCAGCGCCACCCTCGCCGCTCCGCCACCGGTGACCCTCCTCCGCCGCCTCCTCCATCGCGGGCCACTCAAACTCTGCTTTCTCGTGCACTTGTCCTCCTAGGTGGCGGCTGCGTGTCACTGGTCCTACGCACGGAGCACCGCGGGGGCGGCTCATCCTCGCCGAGGTACGCGCCGATGAGCCTTGCTGTTGCTTGACGTGTTGCTGCTGCGCCATGCTTGACATACGTAAGGCTCACCTCTAGCTCCGTCGTGGTAGAGGAGACCAGGTGCTCGATGAAATGTCTATGGGGGTGAGCTCACCAGAAAAGAGAAGAGGTAATTGTATGTAGTGTAAATCAGACAACCAAACACATTTAGTTGTTGGCCAGACTTTATTGATACATGCAACCAAACAAGTCCATCCTCGCTTGTTAGAGGCAGGCTTGGGCTAACCCGGCTTAGTTTTACTAGTCAAGCTCGTAGAGGACATGAACCAACACACACCCTATTTGACCTTCAAAGTGCTAGCTGCTCACCATCTCCAGATCCGGCCTCGCCAGAGCCCAAGATCCCGAACATGAAACCAAAAGCCCACCAAGCCATTTCATGGCCTATGAGCGCGCGCACGCAGAAATGGCCTAACTCGAATGCCGAAATCGCCATGAGCTCCCACGCTCGTTTTTTTCTTCCACTAAGGATAGAGTAAAGTTCGTCGCGGGTCTCTAAACTTGTTTAAGTATATCATCCCAGTCTCTAAACTTAGGCCTTGTTTAGTTTCCAAAAATTTTAAAGTTTTTCCATCACATTAAATTTTGCGACACATGCATGGTGCATTAAATATACATAAAAACAAAAACTAATTACACAGTTCATCTGTAAATCGCGAGACGAATCTTTTAAGCCTAGTTACTCAATAATTGACAATGTTTGTCAAATAAAAACGAAAGTGCTACCGTGTAAACGACCATTTAGGCCTTGTTTAGTTCGCAAAAATTTTCAAGATTCCCCGTCACATCGAATCTTTGGTCACATGTATGGAGCATTAAATAAAGATAAAAATAAAAACCAATTACACAGTTTATCTGAAATTT
Organism: Sorghum bicolor; assembly: GCF_000003195.3. Taxonomy (NCBI): domain Eukaryota; kingdom Viridiplantae; phylum Streptophyta; class Magnoliopsida; order Poales; family Poaceae; genus Sorghum; species Sorghum bicolor. The sequence goes on along the minus strand of NC_012874.2, from coordinate 68,087,932 downwards.
GTGAGATGAATCTTTTGAGCCTAGTTACTCCATGATTGGACAATGTTTGTCAAATAAAAACGAAAGTGCTATAGTAGAAAAAAAAATCAAAATTTTGCCAACTAAACAAGGCATTAGTCTTCGACATAAAAAAAGCCCCCAACACGCTGTGGGCCCACGCGTCAGCGACAAGCCTGCCAACCGCAGATCGCATCGGACCCATCGTCCAGGCACCGTACCCGTATATAAGCAGACCCGTTCCCCCCCTGCGCTCCTCTTTCCCAAATCCGCCTCCGCCAACCTACCAACCAAACCCTAGCTTGCTAGATTTCGGAAAAAAAAAAAACGAAAGTGTCCCCAACTCGAACCGCCGAGAAGCCCGCCCGCCGCCGCCGAGAGATGGCTGCCGAGTACGACGAGCGCTACCAGGGCAACGGCGACACAGCCACGGCCGAGGGCGGCCACGCGCAGGCCGAGTACGCCGCCCCAGCCGCTGCCGTGGCGCCTGCCGCCGGGGGTTCGCCGCCCGCCGACAGTAAGCCCGCTGGGTTCTCAGACCACGCCGACGGCCGCTCGTCCCAGCCCCAGGTTCGTGCGCGTGCCCCCCCCCCCCCCCCCCCCCCCCCCCAGTCTGATGCGCTATAGTAGTTGGTGTTGACCGCTCGGTTGGATGCGTGGGCGATCTGTGGGAGTTCGAGTTGGATGTGGGATATAGAGGTATAGATCCAATGTGTCGGGTACTCAAAAGAGTGGATTTGTTCTGTTGGGGCAGTTACGATTTTTGGTGTCTAGTGGGTGCGACGGTTATTATTGCTAGCCTGTGATTTCTTACCTCGCCAATAATTAATTAGTGCAAATAAAAGTAAAAACTGGGTGGTGAAGGGGGATGGTTGTGTACGACTGATTGTGGGGTAAGTCTTGTTGGTCTATATAGTGAGTTTGATGCCAAATGCTTATGAATTATGATAGGAAATCCTCTGTTTCTGTCGGTCATTACATTACCTGTGCAACTTTTACTCTGCCGATTAAATTTTTATATAATCTTAGTCTGCAATCTATGTTTATGTTTCATAGTTTGTGTTGTGCAGATTAGCATACGAAGTAAGCCACATGTTGGCACTTGATTGATGGCCGGTTAAGACTTCTTTTGACTAATTTGCTAGGTGCATTTTCTTTTGACCTATAGTTGGATTAGTTTTTGCTGCTTGTGGACTGATGGAGCTGTGTTAACCTTTGCCAAGCTTTGTACCTGCTTAGGGGGTGTTTGGGACTGCTCCACAAACTCCACCATGGAGCAGCTCCACAAAAAACTGGAGTTTGTGGAGTACCTCTTTAGGTGCTCTCACAACTCCACCCTTTTTCCTCGAACTGAATGCGTGGAGCTGAAACTGTTTGACTAAAAAATATGGAGTGGAGCTGAAAAACGTGTAGCAGAGCAGTCCAAACACGCCCTTAGTAGTTAGTACCATGGTTTACAGTTATTACAGTTTTTTGCTGTTTGTGTTTATAATTGCAGTCACCTGACTTATTGAATTATTTCATTTTCTCTAGCACGAGACACAATCACATGACAGTGGTTCCTCCAAATCTCGAGAAAGGGACCGCGAACGTGATAAGAGCAAGGACAGGGAGCGTGATAGGGACCGTGGCCGAGAAAAGGAGAGGGACCGGGATAAGGATCGTGAAAGAGGTGACAGGGACAGAGAGCGTGATCGCCACCACAGGGACCGTCGTGAGCGCAGCGAGAGAAGGGAACACCGTGATCGTTCTGATGATCGTGACCGTGACCGTCACCGTGATGATCGAGACCGTCACAGGAGCCATGATTCTGAGAGGTACTTGGTTGTATGTGCAACTTACTGTTGCATAATTTGCTTCTGCTCTGATGATTTACTTTTTGCTTGTTTCGAACTACTTACTGATGTGGGAGAAGAGACAACAGAACAATGTAGTATATGGATAGCTAATTGTTTCACTTTCTTTTGTCACCTTTGTTTTTATGGATAACTTTTAGCTAATTGTTTGACTTTTTTTAGTCACCTTTGTTTTTATTTAAAACTGCAAAGTTTTGTAGCAAGCTATGATTCAAAGCCAAACAGTGTTTTATATTGCACACCAAAATACATTTCAAGGAAACTAGACATGTGCCCTGATATTATATATTTTGTTAAAAACGACTATTGCCTGCAGTGGAGATATGAGGATGTATTATTTGCTTATGCAGGAGAAGAGATCGTGACAGAGATGGCCATCGTAGGCATCGTTCCCGCTCCCCCAAGAGTCGTGACCGTGACCGTGACCGCAGATCTAGATCTCGCTCACGCTCTCGATCGAAGAGGTAAATGCTATACTTTGTTGAAAGCTCAATTGTTGCTGATCCTGCTTAGGATTCCTTTTACCCAGTGAATAGATAATTTGTCTTGTGATTTGATATCTTGTACGAATTTCCATCACAAGTTACTGTCTCCATTGTTTTACATGTTTGAAAACTTACTCTACAGCGAGCATTTTTCAATTGCTATATATGTTAATTTGTGGCTTCAAAATACATACATGTATAAATAAATGATGCATTGTATTGTTGATATTATTCCTTCTGGACATGATTTATTCATTTCAGAAGAATGGTTGTCCTTTTATCTTAGTGTACTATATCTTTCAGCTGTGTTTTGTTCTTCTATTGTTTATCTACTTGCTAACATCTTTGTCCTGAACAGCAAGCGCGTGAGTGGTTTTGACCAAGCACCTCCACAACAGGCACTTCCTATTGTTGCTACTGGTGCTATCCCAGGTATGAACTTGCTGCTCAGTTATTATGCGTACAAATTAATAAAAAATGATATTTACATTGTTCTTTAAGCAATATATAGAAGTGTTATAATAATTTATAAACTAGTGATTCTGATGAAGTATTAAAACTTATTATTATTATTATTTGCCTAAGATTCTTTAGAGAGTTTGTCAACTTTGCTCTAGTCTGGCTTGTCTCCACAAAATGAGTTGTCTTTGTTTTTATGAATAAGATTTCTTCTGTTTAGAAGACCTGTGTATTTCCATTTTATTAACCATGGTGACTGAATCTGAGTAAATTTTTCTTGTTTGTTCTTGGTGTTTATTTTCTGTTGTTTATGTATATGGGTTAGAAGGCAACCTTGGCCCACTTTGTCCATCTGCTGCCAATGGAATGAGCTGACTGCTGTTTTTTTAATGTACGAGGACACTGTCTGGTTTGATATCTTGTTCGTCTTCATATCAGCATGTGTTACATTTGTTTAGTTTCATAGTTAATGTTCTGTTGATTTTCTTGAAACAATATGTATGCTTTTTAGCAATGGTGGTTTTCTATTATTTTGTTCTATATAATATCTTTTGTTGTACAAGTTCCATCATCATTTTCATGATGTACTCTGATGAATTGCAGGTCAGCTCGCTGGTGTCACTGCTCCTATTCCTGGTGTGGGGGTGCTTCCAAACTTGTATAATTTGGCTGGAGGACAGGTAATTCCTTATTTCTTTTGTTTGCACTGTCCTTGCTTGTATCTTCTATTAGTTGATTTTGTTTGTTGCTTTCTAATATTACTTGCCCTGCCTCAGTTCAACCCCCTTGTTATTCAGCCACAAGCCATGACACAACAGGCTACTCGACATGCTCGGCGTGTCTATGTGGGTGGACTTCCTCCAACTGCTAATGAGCAAGTAATTTACTTGGATAGCTTAATTTCTTTTTCACTTGCTCCTATTTGATATTTTATCCTTACCAGTTCATTATTTGACACAGACCGTTGCCATATTCTTCAATGGAGTTATGGCTGCTATTGGAGGAAACACAGCTGGTCCAGGTGATGCTGTTCTTAATGTCTACATTAACCATGACAAGAAATTTGCTTTTGTGGAGATGAGATCTGTGGAGGAAGCAAGCAATGCAATGGCCTTAGATGGCATAATGTTTGAGGGAGCACCAGTCAAAGTTAGAAGGCCAACGGACTACAATCCTTCCCTAGCAGCTGCTCTGGGCCCAAGCCAGCCAAATCCGAATCTCAATCTTGCTGCTGTTGGCTTGACACCTGGCTCTGCTGGAGGATTAGAAGGTCCAGACCGGATCTTTGTAGGTGGTCTACCATATTACTTCACTGAGGCCCAAGTGCGGGAGTTGCTGGAGTCCTTTGGACCTCTTCGTGGATTTGATCTTGTGAAGGATAGAGAAACTGGTAATTCGAAGGGATATGCCTTCTGTGTGTACCAGGATCTTAATGTTACCGACATTGCCTGTGCTGCTCTTAATGGCATCAAGATGGGAGACAAGACTCTTACTGTTAGGCGGGCAAACCAAGGAGCTTCTCAGCCTAGGCCAGAGCAAGAAAGCATCCTGTTGCAGGCACAGCAGCAGGTGCAAATGCAGGTACAAGCCAGCACTTCTTTAGACTGATTTTATTAGAAGAATAGAGAGACATTTTTTATGTAATGACAATGTCTATATTATTGTTTCAATTTCTAACTTGGATCTTTGTGGCAGAAACTTGTATACCAAGTCGGAGGTGCCCTGCCAACAAAAGTTGTATGCCTGACACAGGTAGTGAAAGCAGATGAACTGAGAGATGATGAGGCATACGATGACATTGTGGAGGACATGAGGGAAGAAGGGCACAAATATGGTAAACTGCACGAGACCCATCTACTTCTCTTACCCTCTTGTTTTAAAAGCTTACATTCTGCTGTTATCATTATGATTGATACAGTTACTGAAATGTTTTCCCTTTGTGTTTTTGTCTTTTGTGTGTCTTTTTTGTAGTCCCACATAATGCCATTGCAGAGTGTTTTATAGTCCGACCCTATGCAATATTGGCAATCGGGCCTTAACCCACAGAAGACACTATGCTTTTGAGTTTGATTAATCATTATATTATTAGCCTCTTGTCTATATATGTACTCACTAACACTTGGACAGGTAACTTGGTGAAAGTTGTAATTCCACGGCCTGACCCCAGCGGTGCTCCTGTTGCTGGTGTTGGAAAGGTAGAGTTTTCATTCTAGTTCCTTTGATCTTTTATTCTAACAGCATTTGGATGATACTGGCACGTTATATATCTGGATTTATGAGCTTTTGCTGCACCGCAGGTGTTCTTGGAATATGCAGATGTGGAGGGCTCGACCAAAGCAAAGACGGGGATGCATGGGCGGAAATTCGACGGAAACCAGGTGGTGGCCGTGTTCTACCCTGAGGACAAGTTTGCTGCTGAGCAGTACGACTGAAAGTTGTAGAATTATAGGGTTGCAGTTGCACCACACAATGTGGTATTTTTTTTTTAATCTTTGATAGAACCAGGCAGTTATTCCTATTGGATTTGAATATTATATAGTTGAGTTTCATGCTTAACCAGTCTATATAAGTGATAAGTTCCGTGTGGATCCATTACTCTGATGATCTGTACTGTACCGGTAGGACAGCTAAGATGAATTCATTTGCTGTTTATCCTGGGTCCACTGTTTGCTCAAATAACAGTTGCCATAGTGGTGTTGTGCTGAGATGGAAAGACACGAGGACAGCTAAGATGAATTCATCTGCTGTTTATCCTGGGTCCACTGTTTACTCAAATGAACAGTTGCCACTGGTGTTGTGCTGAGATGGAAAGACACGAGGACAGCTAAGATGAATTCATTTGCTGTTTATCCTGGGTCCACTGTTTGCTCAAACAGTTGCCATTGTGGTGTTGTGCTGAGATGGAAAGACACGAGTGGACGTATGACTCCTTGTTTAAAATATGCTGCTCCTGCTTAAGGAAGTGCCTATATGCTGCTTGTTTAAAATATGCTGCTCCTGCTTAAGGAAGTGTCTATATGCTGCTTAAGGAAGTGCCTATATGCTGCTTGTTAAAAATATGCTGCTCCTGCTTAAGTGTCTATATGCTGCTTAAGGAGGTGAATGTAAATGTAAACTTTAGTTAGTAGGAGAGTCCTCTGACAATTGACGTATATGTCACTAAATTGTTTAGTTCATAACACTGTCGAGGAGCTGGTTCGTCTTGATAATGAAAATGTATTGTACCACGCAAGTGTTCACTGTTTGTGTTCTGGCAACAGATGACCAGCAAGGAGATCACAATAAAGTGAAGGCTGACAAGGTACAATAATGCCACACAAGTGTTCACTGTTTGTGGCCTAAAAAATGCATTGTTCTAGCAACAGATGACCAGCAAGGAGATCACAATAAAGTGAAGGCTGACAAGGTACAATAATGCCATTGGAAGGAGTATTGAAGTTACACCGCACAGTCCTCTTGACTTGGACGGAGTTGTGCCACAAACATCCTAAACATTGCTGTCCAGCAAAATGCTCATCTCCCAATGCCACTCATTCTCATTGTAAAGTTGACATCGCAAGTTCGTCTGGATGTTGTAGAAGAATACATAGCTGAGAGACAAAGAGGGCTTAATACACTACCTGGTGGGAGGCTTGAGGCCATATATATAGCGGTGTGCACATAATGGTTGGTGGGTGAGTTCTTATTACATTTATTATAGCTACATGGACCAGCACTTTTTTTCACACATGCTGCCCTTAAAAGTTGAGGACCACAAATTGAAAAGAGTGACTTCAAAAAGAAACGAACAGATTCTACCTTACTTGCACCAAGCCCTTCGGATATGAATGTTTTGCGCTTTGTTGATATTCCAGCAAAATTACGGCAACCGCTATTCGTCTGCAGTGTGGCCACACATTTATAGACCACACTGTGTAACTTACCACTAGCGCTAAGCGGTAGCATTCCAAAATTGAAAGGCATAGTACCAAAACAACTATAGTAACGAATGAACCACAAAAATACCGAAACAACTATAGTAACGAATGAACCACAAAAAGCATACTGCACATGCCATGCAGCGGATAACACAAGGTAGTCAATTTACAGGAAAACACGAGCAATGTTTGAAGAGAACAAAATGCGACTAAAATATGTGTGAACCTTTTGATGCTTGAAAATTAGATAATTTCAAAATTAATTCATCAAGGACATAAATCATGACGATCACACCTACTAGCTTGTAAATCTCTAACATACTAGTTGAGTTAAACAACACGAGTAACAACACTCACAATCAGCTGACATGATTAAGTAGAAGAGAAACACGATGTAAATAGTAGATTGGATCACAACGTATGGATGTCTCCTTTGCAGATGGGGATGCCATGGTGGTGGAGTGATGATATTGTTGATGATGTTGGCAAAGACTGGTCGAAGTAGCCGAGAGTGGAGATAACGGTACACAATGTCCCTGGGTACAACCATTGGCGGACTCCCAGCCCCCCTCTTGGGCTCAAAAAAATTTTAACAGATTTTCTTTTGAGCAAAAGACTATGTATTTGATATTTTTCTATGTTTATTCTATGAATCTTTGCTTTTGAGCACTTTGAATCAATATTGAATTATCAATCTTAGCTATATCTATTAGTGTACTGGATTAAGCGAGCCAAAATATTTTTTTAGCTATGTTATTTAGCCCCCCTCTTGGTCCGTTTCTGGGTCCGCCACTGGTACAACCACACAATTGAATGTCATGTTCCTTCTGTCTAACTTGTGGCATGAAAGAAACCATATCAGAGAAGGAGAGGCAAGGAGAGCGTCTAGGGAATTGTCTATTTTGTCATGTTAGAAAGCGGAAGAGATAAGGGAGATACATGAGAAGCAAAGAACCCCTGGGTATGCAGCCGCAACACCAAAATGGGAAAACCCACGACTGGAGTTTCTTAAATTAATGTCGATGGAGAATTTGATCCTACAACCAAGAAAGAGTTGGATGCTCATCATTAAGGCAGAAGCTGATCAGTGGGTTGAGGCAGGGGTGAAAGCCTTAGTTTGTTTAGCATTGGGGGAGTATTATAGTTTGCTGCTCACCAAGTTCCCATAGTTGTACAAGTAAAATACCTTTTTCTCCCTTCTTAATACAAGGATACGCAACACTCTTGCGTATTCGAGAAAAAAATAGAAAGGGAGTTGGGGCTATATTATTCGGGATGAGGATGGGAAGACTATAAGAGCTGGAGCTTTGAGTTTTGATTACTGTTCTCATGCTATTCATTCTGGATTAATGGCATGTATACAAGGAAAAAAGCTGCTCATGAACAAGGTATAGGAAGAATCATCTTGGAAACTGATGCATTACAAGTGAAGCTGTCGCTGTTATCCAGGCCCGGCCCTTGGGGGGAGCAAGAGGGACAGCCGTCCTGGGTCCTAGACTTGGTCGTTATCAGCTGATTATCGCCTGACATACTTAGGTGGAATTTTACATGATCTGAAAGGTCTATCTGCAGGACTCTATTTCTGCATGTGTGGTGCATGTTTCTAGAGTTTGTAATAAAGTAGCTCATGAACTTGCAAGATTGGCTGCCACCAATCAAGTAGGGGTAGGTCGTCTATATGAATCACATGTACCCAGTTGTATCATGGTACTGGTGGCCAGTGATCTTGCTGTGTGGTAGCGATTAATGGAATCCATGTGGTTCTTTTTTTTAAAAAAAAATTACGCTGCTCGGCTGGGCATGCTACACATTATTGTGGCAATTGATGCTGTCAACGTGGCTAAATTGATGCTCCTGATACGTTAGTAGCAATTGGCCGAAATTGTAACAAGGGACCTGTTCTGGTAGACCATTTACCTGAATATATGTTGCTGTTCTACTGTCCAGTGAGTTGACTGGACAAAGTGGATATTGGATTTCAAAAAAAAAACTTTGTGTTTGTCTTTTACCGTGTGTGGTCTAGAAAATGCAACATTACACATTAAACTCTATGTGTCTAGCCTCAAAAAAAAAAAAAAAAACTGTGTGTGAGCTCGAACCAGGATGAATCAAACTATGCGCCCAGATGTCGCTTTAGAGCTTCACAGGGTGAGTGATGAAGTGATGCGTAAGAGAAAGAGAATAGATTTGTCAAATGGTTGTTTTCTTTGCATTGTATTATCGTTGAGGAAGTGATCCTACACTGTAAGCCACAAAGCAAATTGCCATGCAAAATCGTTGAAGATGCTGGAGCTGGCCTAACTTCCAGCAGTACCAGTTCTTAACTAAAGCCAAGCCATGATAAGTCAAACTAGAGACCTTGCCATAGTTGACGAGCACTGAAGCTATAACAATACACACAGGGCTCGTTTGGAAAGCCTTAAACCCCGCCACCCGTGGAACCAAGCCCACGCTGAGGCGAGCTCCCTGTCTGACCAAAAGTTGCATTTGGCAGGTCATGGATCGTCGTGGTTCGCCGTCCAAACCCTGATGTGCATTCACGCGCTGTGCGGCCCTCGCCCTTGCGTCGTTGCTGCTAGCAGGTGTGGACAGCATGGCTCAGGCCTCTCTCATGGATGAACGCAAAGGGGATTGGGTGGCCCCCGGGGTCAATCACACCTCCGCGTGGGCCACATCTCCCTTGGTTTGGTTCCCAGAAATGCCAGACAATGCCAAAGGGTGCTGCGTTACCAGGAGCTACCACTAACTGCGGCAGCACCGCACAGTCACAAAGACACTCTTGACATTGGTTCGAAGATGAGAAGAGACAGAACCGTTACAGCAGGACAGAGTTGTGCCACAAACATCCTTCATTGTGATCTTCAGCGAAACACTCTTTCTCCCGATACCACTCATTCCCATTGTAAAGCTGCTCTGCAGCATCACAAATTCATATGGATGTTGGAGGGGACCTACATAGCTAGAGAGACAACAGGGCTTACTAAGCTGCCTGGGAGGTTTGAGGCCATATATATAACAGTGTGAGCACAATAGTGGGTGGATGATTTCTTATTACATTTACAGCAAATTGGTGGACCAGCACTTTAGCTCACATGCTCCCTTTAAAAGTTGAGCCATTGGAGGGTGATTTCAAAAAGAAATGAATAGATACTACTACGGCTGGACATTTTTCTGAAGCCAAATTGAGTGAATCGCATGTAGCGCATTATGGCACATGCCATGCAATGGGTAACACATATAGTCAATTTATAGGTAAACTGGAGCGATGTTTGTAGAGAACAAAATGCAACTAAAATACATGCAGTCTAGTACATGATATATATTTCTATAAGTTAGAGGCAAGTAAAACCCTTGCTCCAACTTGATGCTGGAAATTAGTCAAAGTTCATAATTAATTCAAGGACATAAATCATGATGATGACACGCACATACTAGCATGTAAAAAAGGCTAACTAGTGTTTTAATTGTTTATTCTTCCTTTTGTAATAGTCTATAATGGCATCCACATAATCAAGGGTTAGACTTTCTATTATCTTTCTCATTTCTTTTGTTCTCTCTATGGTATAGTTCTAGTTATCTAGTTAACAAATGTAATCGGTACTTTGCTTGTCTGTTCAACATCTGTATTTATCTTCTACCACATCTATTATTTAGGATTAGTCTTAGTGTCATCTTTCTCATCTCCTTTGTTCTTTTGATTATCATGATTTTTCATGACCTAAGAATTAGATTGATCAGGTGGAGGTTAGAGACTTAGGGATAATTAAATTTTCTCTCTTTTTTTGTAATATTTTGTTTTTTTTAGATTTTTTACTATGAAAAAATGTTTATTTCATTTTTATCTATACCATTGCCATTTATGTGGTTATGTGCATCATCATGCATTTTTTCCATAAGCTTGAATGGTACCCTTATGTATAAATCCTGGCTTTATGGCACCCCTTATGTATAAATCCTGCCTCTAGCTTCACAACACCAAGGGACACAAATCTAACGAGGAGAGGCGGATGCACGGCAAATGAAGGCGAGGTCATCAATGATGTGTCGTGGCGATGGAACATGGGGCAGGACATGATTGAGATTGCCGAGAGGGTTTTTTTCTTGGGCTAGGCGGCATTGGTGGATGACGGGGCAATGATGGCCTAGCGCTGGTGGATGACGAGTTGTGGTGGGATTAGCCAGTTAGTCGGGTGGGGTCGTGTGGGTTGAACAATTGATTTTTTTGGGTGAGGTTGAGTTGGGAGAACTGCCTGATAAGCAATTGGTCAGGTGGGTTAGGATCGAATTCAGCCTAGTTAGCAGGCCTTGCCACAATTCTGCATGCACGAGCTCACAGTGTGTCACCAGCTGCGGGCTTGTGATATGATAGGCTAGCGATCAAGCTTCTCAATGTCCCCTCAGGCTTGGTAATGCTGGGCTATGATTCTCTACAATATGAATGAATGTTGGTGGTTAGGCTATGATTGACATTTAATTTTCATTGTGCGTCGATTGGGTGTCATGGTGAAACAAAGGTAGTTGTGGGCTGAGGTATCAAATCGGCTTCTACCATCTGGCATGACTATGTACTACCAAGATATAATAGTTGCGATTCTGCATAATTCAAGTTGTCTAAGCCTGTACAAACTGATTGCAATGTATATATCCAAACAAGGAAGAAACATGCATTGTTTTCTCTAGCAACACACATGGATCAAATCCATCTCGCTAGGAGAGACAACACAAAGTCCATGTATCTTTTTCAATTTTTTTTTATATAACATGAGCATTGATAGTTCTCAGCTAAAGCCAAATTTGGCATTGCCATAGTCGAGGTGCATTGAGGCTACACAATGTACAATGTGCTGGCGCTATATTCAGGTACCACTTTTTTTGACCGCACTGCATGGAAAGAAAGTTTGATCTTGAGATGGATGCAAAGATGAAAACAGATTTCCCCACTACCCCTGTAAAGAGCTGTGCAACAAACAACCTGGCCCATCTCTTTCACTGAAATTCCTCCTGATACCACTCATTCACATTGTAAAACTGCTCCGAAGACTGCACTACTGCAAATTCGTATGGACGTTGCAGAAGATTACATTGAGAGACTAGAGGGCTGAATATGCTGAGACTCAAGACCTCCCACTCCTTACGATCTCACCTCCCACCACACATATGACATAGATAAGATACACTTTCCTATTTAAATTCACTCTAGAGGCAGAAGTGCCTTTAGTCCAGGTTCTTGTCTCAAACTGGGACCAAAAGCCACACTTTTAGTCCGGATTTCTGTCTCAAACTGGGACTAAAGCTTCTCACACTGACACATCGCTGACACACCTTGGTAAATGTTATAAGTGGGGCTAAAGGGTGGAATTAGTTCTAATTTGTATTACAAACCAAAACTAAAGGTCCAGTTGTCCCTTTAGTCATGGTTGCAATTTTTGAACCGAGCCTAAATACTTTTTGGTCATGGATGAAGGGTCATTTCTCTACTAGTGCTGGGTGGTGATTTCTTATTACATTTAATGCTAAGTGGTGTCAGGACTTTAGCTCGCACAGGCTGCCCTTAAAAGTTGATCCACAAATTGAAAAGAATGATTTTGAAAAGAAATTAACAGATAGTACGCCTGCGTACATTTTGATAAACCAATTGCACTTGCACATGCAGTGGGTAACACACAAGGCAAAGTCCATTTACAAGTAAACAATAGCGAGGTTTATCGAGCAAAATGCAACTAAAATACGTGCAATCTAGTACATGATGTTTTCTTAACCTTGAGATCAAACAAGTCAGGACCATGAATTTCTTAACCTTGAGATCAAACAAGTCAGGACCATCAATTTTTGTGCGACATGTGATGCTTCGTTACCTTTTCTGTTAGGAATCCTACATTACGTACTCGCAGCATTTTCATAACTAATAAAAAACTCATTAATAAATTTAGTATGTACAAGTAGACCAATTCTTTACTCTATCCATTTAGTTTCAATGTAGTAACATGTGTTGTCATCTTTTACATGCTATTTCTTCTGGTTAGTTATATAGCAGCCCTTGTTGCATCTTTTTTATAATATATTGATAATTGAATCTATATTTTGGCCATATTATTAGCTACCACAATTTTTATGCATGTTAGGTTTAAGGAAGGACTATACTTAACACCCTAACTATTTGGGGTCGTTTGGCTGATAAGCCATGGCAGAAAGTAATGTTGGCTGATTTCTTGTGAGAGAAAAACACTGCTGAATGACGGGTAAATTCAGCTAATAAGCTCAAGCGAACAAGCAAGGGTGTCTAAATAGTTTGCCAATAAAACCAGGTTTACCAATGTAGTTTTGAAAACTATCTAAATACCCATGTTGAGGCAATTTTACTGATGTGGCACGTGAATGTTGCCATGGCGAGAATTCAACAAATAGTACAAAAAAAATCTAAGTAACCACTTATATATATAAATGGACGACTACATGACCCCCTCAACAATAAAATCTGGTATATAAAAACTTTAAAACATGTGATAATCTTCAAATGAGCCCGAATGGTTTTAGGGTCATTTTGACACCGTATCCCTCCACATTGGTCTGCTGCCTCCTTGCTACCGACCCGCTCCCTCCCCCTACTCTTTCTAAGCTGATGAAGGGTCGAGATGGCGGACTAGAGGGAGGTGAATAGTCCTTTCTAAAATTTATTACGCCGGCTAACCGAAAACAAATGCGGAATTAAAACTATCGGTCTAGCCAAGACTACACCCCTCTATCTAAGTTCTCTAGCACCTTGAAAAGATCCTAAACAAGCAAGCAAGGTGCTACCTTAGCAAGATCTCACCTAACCAATTCTAGGAGCAAGGTCACACAAACCTATGCAATTAGTACTTTGCAAACCGGGGGAGCTCCTACTCAAACTAGTGAGGCAAAGCGCACAAAGCCTAAGCTCACTAGCAAGCTCAATAACAAGGCAACTAATGCCAAATTAGAGAGCGCAAATTACTTAGCTACACAAACTAAGCAAAGTGACTAACAAGGTTACACAAACCGAATTAGCCACGCAAGGGGAACTACTTCTAGCTACACAAGCAAGAAGGTAACTAGCAAGCTACACAAGCTTAACTAATTACAAAAGCAACTACACAAGCACAAGTATATAAAGAAAGTAAATACAAGCTCGTGTATAGCGAATGCAAACCACCGAGAAGAGTAGACAATGTTGACACGGTGATTTTTACCGAGGTTCACTTGGTTGCCACCAAGCTACGTCCTCGTTGTGGCGATACACCCACTTGATGGATCACGAGCTAATTGGCATTCCAAAGCCAAACCCTCAGCGGGTGCCGCACATCCACTCTCAAGATGGGGATCCTCCAAGCCACAAGCAATCCACTAGAGTTGCTCTTCGCGATCCCCGCGGGGTGAGCACCGTACCCCTCACAATCTCTTCTCCGGAGCACCGCACAATCTCCTTGCGTGCTTCGACGGAGTCACAAGCCACCAAGCCGTCTAGGAGGTGGCAACCTCCAAGAGTAACAAGCACCACCGGCTTGCAACACGAACACCTAGTGCCACTCGATGCAATCTGTCAATGCAACGCACTAGAATCGCTCACTCACACAATCGGATGAACACTATCAAGCATATGAGAGTTAGAGGCTTCACTAGCACTCCCCAAGCATGGACACTAAGTCCCAAGGGTGCTCAGCACCGGCCAAGGCCGGCCACTACTTCTATTTATAGCCCCAAGGGCTAAACTAGCCGTTGCCCCTTCACTGGGCAAAACACGTGGGCACCGGACGCTCACAGGGAGCCACCGGACGCTCAACTCCCAGCGTCCGGTGCTCAGGCGTCGGCCACGTGTCACTAGCCGTTTGAAAACGACTGTTGCCGCCAACGGCTACCTCGCGCTCGCTCCTGACACAGCACCACCGGACGCTCAACTAGTCCACACCGGACACGTCCGGTGCACACCGGACCCGTGCGCAGAGAGCTCCGCGAACTCGCACGGTCACCGGACGCAAGCCACCGGATGCACCCTGAGCGTCCGGTGCTCACCGGACTCATGCGCAGAGAGGGTCGCCAAACCGCCCGCACACCGGACGCTGAGCACCGGACTCTCTCTGGTGCGTCCGGTGCACTCTGCTGCACCCGACAGCACACCGGACGCTAAAGGCCAGCGTCCGGTGCCTCCGCGCAGAGCGTCCGGTGAGTCTTTCCTACTGAGAAACACTCCCGCGACTTCTCCAAATTTCCCACCGGCGCAATAGAAAATATGCACTTAATTTTCTCAAAAGCGCCGAATCTCGCCGAGCAAACTCGGCGGGAGGGAGAGAGAAACCCACACCTCTCTCAACCCTAGGAACACCACCTCCTTTGTAAAGTGTGCCAACACCAACAAGTGTACACCACCATGTGCAAGTGTGTTAGCATTTCACAAACATTTTTCCAAAGGAGTTAGCCTCTCAAACTTGCCACGCCACTCGATCCTAACACGTATGCAAAGTTAGATCGCTCAAGTGGCACTAGATGACCGATATGCAAACAAGTTTGCCCCTCTTGATAGTACGGCCATCTATCCTAAATCCGGTCATAAACTTCTCTACACACCTATGACCGGTGAAATGGAAATGCCCTAGGTTATACCTTTGCCTTGCGCATTCCATTCCATCTCCTCCGATGTTGATGCAACACATGCACCAACCAATCACCAAATGATATGATCCACTTCATATCATCACGTGACCGTATTGGTTCATCGATCTTGACCTCACTTGCTCTTCACCGTTGCCTTGGTCCATCGGCGCCAAGTCTTGCTCAAGCTTCACCGTCACACGCGGTCCCTCGCTTCAAAGCCTCCGACTTGCCCTTCACTCTTGCAACCGGTCCATCAAGCCAAGCCTCATCTTGATCTTCTCCACCTTGGTCACATGACTCCATGTCATGTCTCATATGCAATGAGCTCCTCCATCATCACATAATCACCTGTGGACTAATCTCCTGTGTATCTCACATAAACACTATTAGTCCACCTAAGTTGTCACTCAATTACCAAAACCAAACAAGGACCTTTCAATCTCCCCCTTTTTGGTAATTGATGACAACTCTACAAAGATATGGAAAATAAGCTTTTTCAAGCTAGCACTTCACACAAGTGTAAATTGCTAACTTGTTTTGGATTTTATGCTACTTATCCAACATTTAAGCTCTATGTCAAAATTTGGATAAGCACCACAAAACCCAACTAAGTGCTAAGGTGTATAGAATAAACCTTTGTAGTTCGATACCAAGTTCGATAGTATTTGAAGCATTCAATGTACACCATCCTTAGCACCATGTGTAGCTAGACAACAAAAACACTAGAAACCCCGTGAGATCAACATTAAAAGCAAGGGTCTAGTCTTTACTTGAAGAACACAAGTCTAGCTACCAACCTATGCATGCTAGTTATCATATCATCAATCAAGTTCTATAACTAGCATACACCACACAAGCATGCATATTGAATTTGAAAACTTATGCAATGCAAGCAAGCACATGAATATGCACAAATCAAATGCAAACAAACAAGGTTCATGAGCTTGCTCCCCCTACTTGTGTGCTTCTCTTTTGTCCAAGAATTTTGATCCATCATATTTTCTTTAATGTTGCTCCCTTGTCCGTGTCCATCATATCTTTTGTTATCCAACTTATCCCATGATCATATCTTTGTTCCAACTTCTCCCCCTTTGTCATCAATTTCCATAAAAGGTATGTAATACCAATCAAATCAATTGATACCAATTGAAAAAGTGTGAATCTCATTGTGACAAAGGATTGCATTGGGATAGATGGTTGAGGCTTGAATCTTGCATTTTTGATGGACATCACCATGTGTTGGAATGACATTATTTGAATTGCTCTTGAGATACCACATAGGATCTTTGACCTTGATAACATTAGGTGGGGCAACTCCCCCTATGTCATAGCATGGGTCATTCACTTGTCAATCTTGTTGGTGAGGGAACTTTCTTCACTTGATGATCACTTAAAGTTGAGGATCACTTGTGGAACCACCTTCTTGTATGATAGATACCATATGTATAAATGTGATATCACTTGAAATATCTTGTTCGATACCATATGGGATTCTTCTACCAATTAAAGATCTTCTAGTATGGAACCACTTGTTTGCAATCTTGAACATTTGCTATCATGAGTACCAATTGTAGGATATCCAATTGAAGGAACATTTGAGTCTAGATATCCATTTGCATTGTTGTCTTGTTCTTGTACTCTAATCATCATGAGCTTCTAATTGTTGACTTGAACTATGTTGATTTGCCTAAGCTTCCAAGTCCGGTTTGAACCAATGACAAGCTTTTTCACACCTCACATTAAGGGTTATCTTGCCAATGTTGTACTTGTCACTTGTTAGCAATCCAAAATAGATCAAGTACTTGGGTTCACTAGCTCATGAATAAACTCATATACATACCACTAGATCAACTAATCAATCAAACAATAGTGGTAGGCTATGAATTTAAAACTTTTCATTTGTCATGCATGATCTTATTAAGCATGTACTATATGCACTAACCGCATACTAGTAAGGGATGAAATGATCATGCACATTACAATGATACCTTTGCTATGTTGGAGAAGAGGATAGTCACATAGATTCCAATTCATTTCTCCAATAGCAATGTGAAGTCCAATTGATAAGCTTGGTGAAGACCAAATATAAATGTCAATTGACAGATCAAATCTTCACCCATATGAATGGAGAACCACTTATTGATCAAGTGCAATATCTTGTTGTGGTTGACTTGCTTCTTCTTTTGACCATTGCTTGCATGAGAGAACAACTAAGAATATCACTTGAAATAGCATGACTAGCTCTCTTTTGGGTATTGCTTTCTCTCTTGATCAATCATTTTGATTGCTTCAACTAAGCATCTCAAATGTCCTTTAGATCACCACTTCCATGTTAGCCTTCCAAGCACCACACTTGGTTTACCCACTCCTCGGGCGGCACGCCCCTCACATAGGGAGAAGTGACCTCTCTCCAAAGAACTATTTTTGATACTTACTTGAATTACTTTGATTGATTGATTCAAGTGATGGACTTAATGTGATGAGAAACCATGAATACTTCTTTAAGTCCTTTTATTTGTACTTGTTTAAGTCCTTTTTCTTTCTACTAAATGATCTCCAATAGTTACTAGAACTTAAACTTCATCTTTATTTTGAGTTTGATCTTGATCTTCAATTTGAGTACTAAAAGTGTACATCAAGTACATTCCACAATCAAATGACCTTGTACTCATTACTTGTCATGCTTCTAGATCAATTCAAAACCAACCTTAGGTGCCTCAAACACTTATAATCATAATTCCAACTTGAGGACCTTTCAATTTAAGTGACTCTAGATCAATCCAATATTTGTCACTTTTCTGGCAGATTCTGTACCTTTCAAAGAATAACTCATATCTCACAATGTACAGATCCAAATACTACAAAATTTGGTGGAGATGTGCTTTACTGAGTTATCTAGCAGCTGTAAAAATTTGATCTTCTTTTGACTTCTAGATTGCTACCAGATTTCAATTCTTCCACCACTGCTACATGCTGAAAACTGCTGCACTATAGCTGATAAGATCCACTCCAAAACCGAAGTATCCCTTATCCAATTCTCATGAGACTTTTACAGCATCTTCTATGATAAGTATACAGCATGCATGCCAAATTTCAAGTCATTCCACATAGATTTGATCACTCAAACTCAGACTTGATCTCAGCTAGCTCAGATTTTCAATATAGGACAGATTTCAAGCAATTGAGCTATACTTGTTCAAATTGAATCAAACTTGAAAAAGACTTGTTTGAATACTTTCACAAGACATATATCAATTTAATCCACTCACTAAAAGTCATCTTATGAATTTATCCAACTCAAATCAATCCAAACTTGATTACTAATCATTTTATCCATTCAATCATCTTATAGCAAGCAACATTGCATATATATCCAATTCAAACAACTTATATGCACCCAAACGAATGTGATCAATAAAGATATACCTTGGTTAGCTCATGATCATCCAATTTGCAAGCTTCAACTCATGTATTTGCAAGCCATCAAATAATTCAATAAATCATCACAACTTGAATATTTGCACTTGTATGTTGTAGCATTTGGACTTCACTAACTTGTCATGGCATTGGGTTTGGATGTGCACTAAGCTTCAATACTTGACTCAATCATATGATGAATAATATAAGATCAATTGAATCAAGTCTCCAATGCCGATGGTACCTACAAATAATCATCCACTTTTTGATGGTACCCAAACTTGTTTGGGTCCTCTCAAGTTAGGTGCAACATACTTAGGCAATGCCTTAGTATGAGTAGCGGGATGTTTTGCAATAGCAACCATAGAGGTACCATTACCATCCTTTCTAAGCATATTATGGTTATCAATTGAAATAGGCTTAGAACTATTACCTAGGGGACATGAATAAGCCATGTGTCCCCTTTCCCGGCATAAGTAGCAACTTCTTTTGGATTGAGCCTTTTCTTCCTTGCTCATGTGTTGCTTCTCATTGCCTTGCCTCTTGAGAGTTGCTTGAGCCTTCTTCTCAAGCTTGGTAGGACACCTCGAGGCAAAGTGTCCATCATCCTTGCTCATCATCTTGGCATCTTGCATTTGCATTGGATGCCTTGCTCTTCCACCCCTTCTTGTCTTCTTCTTCTTCATAATCAAGTCATCACCATGATGGTTGATCTTGACTTGAACTTGGGGCTTCTTATCTTGCTCATCTTGTGGCTTAAGTTGAGGCTTTACTTGTTGCTTCACCAATTGCTTGGTTGGGCACATTGAGGTGAGATGACCCCAAGTGCGGCACTTGAAGCACTTGACATGCTTGAGCCTCTCTTCTTCTTTTATCTTCTTGAGCTTCTCTTTGTTTGGGCAACTATTAGCAAGATGTCCCACTTCATGGCACCGATAGCGCATGAAATGAGAAAGCTTCCTCTTTTCTTGCTTTCTTTCGCCCTTTGTCATCTTCTTCTTGAAGCCAAGGCCACATTTGTCACCATAATTTCTTTGAGTCTTCAATATATGCTCAAAGGTGACTTTTGAATTATAGCACCTCTCTAGCTTGTTGCTCAAATTCTTCACTTGTTCATTGAGATTATTGTTCTCCTTCAAAAGGTTAGTCTCACAAGACATAGAAGTAGAACAAGCATCTAAAAGTGAAGAACATGGCATAGATAATAAATCATCACAAGAGGTGGATACATGCTTCTTGCCTACATCACAAGGGTTAGTAACAATATGTGATTGATCATTTGACCCAAGTGATGAGCTCTCACTAGTTTTAATTTCTTCATTAGAAAGCTTCTTAGTGAGAAAAGCATGATCTTTTACCAAGTTGTCATGAGCAACACAAAGTTCCTCATGAACCAATTTTAGTTCCTCATGGAACAAGTAGTAACATAAAGTAGATGTTTTTGTTGTTCACATGTGGTCTTTAGAAATGAGTTTTCATTTTCCAATTTCAATGTTTTAGCTTTTTCATTTTCTAAAGACATGGTCATGCTAGCAAGTCTACTAACAAGCTCATCATATGAGACAACATGATTAACCACATTAGCATCATATACCTTGGTGTCAACTTGTGACAAGAAGCTATGTGGTGTAGTGGATGGGCTTGTAGTAGCATCATAATCAAGGCTTGAGCATGAACCATCACCTTCACCATCAAGTGTGCATGGAGTAGTATCATTATTTGTATCACTTGTGGCATCATCGTCAATCTTGTCAAGTGAGCTTGTGGTAGACACATCATCATCACTTGACCATGAGGTGGGGCAATCCTCCACAACTACCGTGTTGTGGTCATGCTCAACATCCTCATGTATCTCCACCTTTGGTTCCTCCTTTTTGAATTTTCCATCATCCCATGTGGAGGAATCTCCAAAGGTGTGTTTGATAGACTCCCACATTTCATAAGTGGTTCCTTTGGAGTTTATCCTATCAAACAACTCAAAGCTCAAAGATCTCATTAGATAACAATAAGCTTCACAATCAAGTTTGAAGAGAACCTTTTGAGCTTTGGTGAGATTCTTATGGTCCAAGTTGTGTGTAAGACCATTAGTGACAATCCACCAAAATTTAGGTCCCTTTGCATGAAAATGATCAAGCATGTGATTTTTCCAAAGTGCAAAGTTTGTACCATCAAAAATGTGTGTCTCACAATCATCTATCCCACTAGACACCATCCTCTCGGGTCGGTGAAGACCACAAATGAGAGACCTAGCTCCGATACCAATTGAAGGGTCGAGATGGCGGACTAGAGGGGGGGGGGTGAATAGTCCTTTCTAAAATTTATTACGCCGGCTAACCGAAAACAAATGCGGAATTAAAACTATCGGTCTAGCCAAGACTACACCCCTCTATCTAAGTTCTCTAGCACCTTGAAAAGATCCTAAACAAGCAAGCAAGGTGCTACCTTAGCAAGATCTCACCTAACTAATTCTAGGAGCAAGGTCACACAAACCTATGCAACTAGTACTTTGCAAACCGGAGGAGCTCCTACTCAAACTAGTGAGGCAAAGCGCACAAAGCCTAAGCTCACTAGCAAGCTCAATAACAAGGCAACTAATGCCAAATTAGAGAGCGCAAATTACTTAGCTACACAAACTAAGCAAAGTGACTAACAAGGTTACACAAACCAATTAGCCACGCAAGGGGAACTACTTCTAGCTACACAAGCAAGAAGGTAACTAGCAAGCTACACAAGCTTAACTAATTACAAAAGCAACTACACAAGCACAAGTATATAAAGAAAGTAAATACAAGCTCATGTATAGCGAATGCAAACCACCGAGAAGAGTAGACAATGTTGACACGGTGATTTTTACCGAGGTTCACTTGGTTGCCACCAAGCTACGTCCTCGTTGTGGCGATACACCCACTTGATGGATCACGAGCTAATTGGCATTCCAAAGCCAAACCCTCAACGGGTGCCGCACATCCACTCTCAAGATGGGGATCCTCCAAGCCACAAGCAATCCACTAGAGTTGCTCTTCGCGATCCCCGCGGGGTGAGCACCGTACCCCTCACAATCTCTTCTCCGGAGCACCGCACAATCTCCTTGCGTGCTTCGACGGAGTCACAAGCCACCAAGCCGTCTAGGAGGTGGCAACCTCCAAGAGTAACAAGCACCACCGGCTTGCAACACGAACACCTAGTGCCACTCGATGCAATCTATCGATGCAACGCACTAGAATCGCTCACTCACACAATCGGATGAACACTATCAAGCATATGAGAGTTAGAGGCTTCACTAGCACTCCCCAAGCATGGACACTAAGTCCCAAGGGTGCTCAGCACCGGCCAAGGCCGGCCACTACTTCTATTTATAGCCCCAAGGGCTAAACTAGCCGTTGCCCCTTCACTGGGCAAAACACGTGGGCACCGGACGCTCACAGAGAGCCACCGGACGCTCAACTCCCAGCGTCCGGTGCTCAGGCGTCGGCCACGTGTCACTAGCCGTTTGAAAACGACTGTTGCCGGCAACCGTCTTTCTCCCCGGCAACGGCTAGTAGCAAGACTCAGGTTATCTCAGCAACCGTCTTTCTCCCCGGCAACGGCGCCAGAAATGCTTGTTGATATTTGGGAACGCAATAAGGAATTGATCCGCAAGCGCACGGATATCGGTGAGCACTTCACTCGGGAGGTTATCCAGAGTATCGTATTTATTTTTTTGCCACTAGGAGAAAGAGTGCATCTGACTAACCGGTCTATTACTACTAACCTTTAGGCACAAAGAATGTCTTTCGATGTGAGTGATAAATAGAGAAGACTGCAACCGTAGTCTCCTTCTAACCTTGGTAAGGATGATCTACTGTTCTAATGGGGAGGCTAACGGAATCTAGACACCACAAAGGATGTTCAACCCGCACCTATAAACCCTATCCTTCCTGCTAACGAGATGTGATCTACAAAGGTAGCTCGGAATTGTCACGTTCCTCACTACTACCACGGTCCAGCTAGTCAGGGAATATCTATGAGTACCCCAGCCTAAACACCACATTTACGCCAGTAATGATTACTCTAAACTCTATGCGAAGAGATTAAAGTAAACTCATAAACCATAAGAACAATAAAACAAGAACTTACTAGAATTTAGAAGTCGAATTACTGAAGAATCCTAGGAGCAAGCTTCGGGTTAGGAGAACTTGATCCCGCAGGTACAAGCTTGGAGTAGACACCGACAGGCCGGGCTTCCTCCACTCTACACCTCCACTCTATCTCTCTCAATCTAGTAGAAACTAGAAGATCTATTTCTACCTTACATTGGTTGCTAAGCCTAAAAAGAAATATTAATTAGAGAAGAGGTTTTCCTTTGAGGGCACCCCTCAGTCTCTATGATAATTTCTTCATGTATTCTCCAGGGGCCAGGGGGGCCTTGCTTATATAGTCCTCCCCTTCTATGCGTTTTTGGGTCGATAGGCGAGGTGGTACTATGTTTTTCTTGATCCAATAGGTCGGTGGAATATCCCGAACGAAGAGAGTCCCAAAAGCAATCCAGAGGGGGGCGGGCGCCCTGGGCCTGGCCCCTTTCGGCCTCCGTCTTCTTCCCGTGGCTTCTGGAGTCTTCTAGATGGTGTAAAATCGCGCGGTGCGTTGATATCTCTATGTAATCCCGACATGTGGGCCTTTCTTCCTTATTTCCTGATAACCCCCTGCAGAAACAGATAAACAACAAAACTCGTGGAATTCTGTCAGATCAAACCCTAATTCTAGGTGTTGGTTGTATATTGGTCCTTTCTCTTGTTTATTTGATAATTAAAATTGATACTTAAGAACCGTCAACAAATACCCCCATACTTAGGCTTTTACTCGTCCTCGAGAAAAGGATGGTTAAGAAAAATATCTGGGGTAAACATTTAAATCATTCTCTTTATAATTGCAGGGTGTTACAAAATCCACTGTGTACCATAGTCAAGGATGTTTATGGTCAAGAGTAAAGATCCTTTCTTCTCAATCTTATCACTTGGAGTTTTTGTATATTTTTGAAAGAAAGTTAGCATACCTTTTTTATCCTCATAGGTTCTCTCAGATCACTCATTATCTTTTATATATATCTTACTGAGGCTGTTTTATTTTGAAAAAAAAATTCTCAAGCATACTTACTTTGCATTTATTGCCTGATCAAAACGGGATCCGAGGAGGGGAATGTCATACTCTTAGATCAAAGACTTTGGAAATTAAAATCTTTGTCAACTCTTGCTGGCATATTGCTTATTAGAGGGACCATGGGCTATCATCATTTTTTTAAGTGGATACCGAGGTACCCCTAATTCTACTGCCGGACACTTGTCCATTTTTTCTGCGAGGTTGTCGAGCACTTGCTCCTTTTTATTTCCTCGAAATATTTCTATTTTTGCATAGCCCATGCCTCTAATGCAATAATACTTCGGAAGAGTGAATCTTTCTGAAATAATGTCTTGATCTTGGGAGCATGATAAATCTCTCAACAAGGGTCTAACTCATTTTGAACAAACTCAATACAGAGCAGATAGCTTTTATAATCATAATTAATATTTTCAGTTTTATCAGGCATATGAAACACTGAGGATGGTAGCTAGAAATTTGAATATTTTGAAATAAATTCTCCAAGCAACAATGATATCAAGAATAAGAAACTCATACTCTACCATCACATATTCCATATTGACTTAAGTAACACAGGATTTTAAAATGATTTTATAATAATTGCAAATTTTCAGGAAATATCATAAATTGAGATTAATCATGATTAGAAATATTTTAATCTTTTTATCTTATCATGTCGGAAACAGTAATCTGCATAATCAAAGATATGTGTAAAGTAAAGTGTGCAGAGTGTATACCTGAATCGTGGAATGGTGTAGTCGGAGTGTGTTTAGCATGTTGAGGGACCTCCCCCATACTTGTTTTCTGCCTTCTTGCACAAAAATAAAGTAGAGACACACAAGACATAATAATAATAATAATACTCTTTATTGATCTTGCGGCATTTATTACAAAAGACTGATAGCAAACTGATGATAATAGCAAACTGATGATAATTGCAAACCTAAAACGAATTTAAAAATAGATAACTAAGATGCATTGCCTCAAGGTCTAATCTAGATAACTTAGCGGCGCTCTAATTCCTTGATCTTTTTGTTGGCACTGGCAAGATCCTGCCTAAGGCCTAGTATAATGGTGTTGTGGTTAGAGAGCTGCCTAGTGAGGGAATTAATCGAGGACTGGAGGTCTATGATAACTCTATCTAGCCTGCGAACTTTCTCATCAATATCCATTATAGTCTTGCGACGCTTGGGAGGTGTTTCAAAAGCGTTGAGAGCATGCTTCGAGGCTGCCTTTGGAGGGATGAAACGGACTTTAGATGCTCTAATCCCTTCAAAGTAAGGCCTTTCCTCCTCTGTAGTGTAGCGTACGCTACTGATCTCGCCGCTCCGGTTGGTCTTGACTCCAACGACCCTCTCATTGGGTCTAGGTGGAAGGATCCTTGTGCCGGTTGGCACCTTGATAGTGGTCTTCGTCTTGGATGATGATCCTTTGAGGAGTAGGGGTTGTGGCGGTGCGGTGAGAACTGGTTGAGCATGGTAAGATTGGGCGGAGCTGCGTTGGCGTAATGGCATGGCTTCTAGCTGACGCTCTGTGTTGGCCGGGACGAGAGCACGGGCATCGGGGTCTTCCACAGGCTCTATGTTGAGGTTGAAGAGGACGACTTCCCAATCATCATGGTACTTCTCGGCCATTGGAGCAACAAGGAACTAATAAAATTTTAATTGAAGGAGAGCTAATCAAGCTCTAATTGAAGGAGAGAAAGCTTGGTGGCTTGGTGTTTGAAAACTGAGGTCAGGGGTCTGTTTATATAGGGGTCAAAAGGGTGCCTCTATGGGTTGTTCAGGTTTCTCCCGTCGATGTGTGTGCGAAACTTTCTATCCAAGGGATTATTCGAATTACCATAATTGTATTTTCCATAACAGAGAAAGTCGGGACCGAGGGGGAACAGGAGCTGGGAGCCCGCCCACTTGATCTGGGCACCCGCCCTCTCTCTAGCCCCTCTATGGGCCCACTTTTCCGAGCACGTTTCTAGATGCGGAATTATTTAGAAAAATATATATATGACCCAAAACCATCAGACCAAAAATGTCGGGCTCTAATTCTCCATGGGAAGGTAAAAATGGACTACGTCTATTTCTTCAAATTCCTTATTAGGCTCTAAAAATAATTTAAGACGTTGACCATTTACCTTGAATAACGTACCTTCGTCATTTTGAAGTGTGATAGCTCCGTGGGATGATGAATTGATTACCTTGAATGGTCCTTTCCATTTGCTCCGGAGTTTTCCATGCCCGAAAAGCTTCACCCTGGAATTAAAAAGTAATACCTTATCTCCGGGTGTGAACTCCTTCTTCTTGATTCTTTTGTCATGCCACCTTTTGACTCTTTCTTTGTAGATCTTTGAATTGTGATATGCCTTCTCTCGCCATTCTTCCAATTCTGATAGTTGCATTCTTCTATAATCTCCAGCAACATCTAGGTCCATATTCCATCTCTTTATGGCCCAGTGTGCTTTGAATTCTAGTTCAACAGGTAGATGGCAAGTCTTCCCGTACACCAATTGGTATGGAGACATTCCGATTGGGGTCTTGTATGCTATCCGGTATGCCCAGAGTGCATCAGGTAACTTGTCTTTCCACGCCGTTCCCATTTCATTTACTGTCTTCTGAAGAATATTCTTGATTTGTTTGTTGGAAGTCTCTGCTTGGCCACTTGTCTGAGGATGATAAGGGGTAGCGACGTTGTGACGGATTCCATGTCTTGATAGATATTGCTTGAAGCGTTTGTCGATGAAGTGTGCTCCTCCATCACTTATCACTACTCTGGGGACTCCAAATCTTGGAAATATAATTTCTTCAAACATCCTCTTTGAACTGACGTTGTCGGCATGCTTGCAAGGTAATGCCTCTACCCACTTGGAGACATAGTCAACTGCCACCAAGATGTACTCACACTTCTTTGATGGAGGAAATGGACCCATGTAGTCTATTCCCTAGACATCAAAGAGCTCAATCTGAAGATTGTTGGTGAGTGGCATTGCATCCCTTGTATTTATGTTTCCGTGCCTTTGACATGGCCCATATCTTCTGATATATTGCCTTGTGTCTTCATACATTGTAGGCCAATAGAATCCACACTGCCAGATCTTTGAATGTGTACGGAATGCTTCATAGTGACCTCCATATGGTGATGAATGACATCTGTCGATGATCTTCCATCCTTCCTCAGTGGTCACACATCTCCTGAGTAAGCCATCAGAGCATACTCGGAAGAGGTATGGCTCATCCCATATATGTGAACGACTTTCTTGAATAAGCTTCTTCTTGTTTGCTCCTGGTGGTACATACCCTGAAACCATAAAATTAACAATATCTGCATACCAGGGGTGAGACCTGTTAATCCCGTAGAGCATGTCGTCCCGGAGTGAATCATTGATGGGGGTTTCCTGTGGACTCTTAAAATACATTCTAGACAAGTGATCAGCAACAGAATTTTCTACTCCCTTTTTATCTTTTATTTCTAAGTCAAATTCTTGGAGTAATAAGATCCATCTAATCAGGCGAGGTTTAGCATCTTTTTTAGTGAGCAAATATTTTAGTGCACCATGATCAGTGTAAACAATTATTTTAGCTCCAACTAAATAAGATCTAAATTTATCAATGGCAAAGACAACAGCCAGAAGCTCTTTTTCAGTGGTTGCATAATTAAGTTGAGCTCCTGTCAAAGTTTTACTGGCATAAGCAATTGCATGATGCTTCTTATCTTTAGTTTGTCCCAATACTGCCCCCACAGCATAATCACTAGCATCACACATAATTTCAAAAGGCAACGACCAATCAGGGGGTTGAATGATTGGTGCAGAGATGAGTGCTTTCTTTAATAAATTGAAAGATGTTAGACATGCATCATCAAATTCGAAAGGAGCATCCTTGGCTAGCAAAAGAGTAAGTGGTCTAGCAATAAATGAAAAATCTTTTATGAATCTACGATAAAAACCAGCATGGCCAAGAAAGCTTCGAATTTCTTTTATATTCACAGGTGGAGGTAGTTGTTCAATTACTTCAATTTTAGCTTTGTCTACCTCAATACCCCTTTCAGACACTAAGTGTCCTAGCACTATTCCTTCCCTAACCATAAAATGACATTTTTCCCAATTAAGGATTAAGTGCTTTTCTTCACATCTTTGCAAAACCTTGTCTAAGTTTTCAAGACAACTATCAAAAGTTTTTCCATAAACAGAGAAATCATCCATGAAAACTTCCATAATCTCTTCAATCATATCAGAAAATATAGACATCATGCATCTTTGAAAAGAAGCTGGTGCATTACATAACCCAAAAGACATTCTACGGTAAGCATAAGTTCCATACGGGCATGTAAAAGTGGTTTTGCTTTGATCATCGGGATGGATCGGGATCTGATGATACCCTGAATATCCATCTAAGAAACAGAAGAACGAATGGTTTGCTAACCGCTCTAGCATTTCATCTATAAAAGGTAAAGGAAAGTGATCCTTTCTCGTGGCTTTGTTTAGTTTTCTATAGTCTATGCACATCCGCCATCCTGTGACGGTGCGTTGCGGAATTAGCTCGTTCTTTTCATTTATAATAACAGTCATGCATCCTTTTTTAGGCACAACTTGTACTGGGCTCACCCACTCACTGTGCGGCACAGGATATATAATCCCTGCATGCAGCAACTTTATAACTTCCTTTTTAACTACCTCTCTCATAGTGTTGTTAAGTCTACGTTGGGGTTCTCGAGAGGGTGTAATAGAAGGATCTGTTGGAATACGATGGGTACAAATCATAGGACTGATTCCTGTAAGATCTTGAAGTGAGTAGCCGAATACTGAGCGATGTTTCTCAAGAATGGTCATTAATCGCAGAGTTTGATCCTGAGTGAGTTTATCGCTAATGATCACAGGGAACTCTGGATTATTGTTTAGGAAAGCATAGGTAAGACCGGGTGGTAAAGTTTTAAGCTCTATGGGGGGTCTAGGTGTTTCTGCAAACTCATCTAAGGGTTCAGGCTCGGAAGGTTCGTCTTCTTCTTCTGTGAAGAAAGGAGTTTCGTCTTCTAAGTCTGGTTCATCTAAAAGCTCTAGGGATGCAGCCTTTACTTCTTCCATAGGATCAGGCAAAAGATATGACTCGGCCTTATTGTTTAAGGAGTGTGAAATTATTATTGGGAATTTAAAAGTTTTTCCAAAAGAAATGTGTAGCTTTCCAGTATGACCTTCATAAAGGAGTCTTCTAAAAGGTTGTCCTATTAACAGGTCGAAGTCCCATGTATCAAAGATATAGAAGCTCAAATGAACCATGGAGCCTTCTACCGTAAGAGGTAGGACATTAATAATTCCAAGACTGGGGACCAATCGTCCTGAAGATTCCTTTATGACCTTTGTTGTGGGGGTTAAGACAAGATTTTTAAATAGTTTAAGTGCAAAGGATTCAGACATAATGTTGATCCCCACAACAGGATTATAGAGAGCATTAAATCGATTAGAATTATAAGCACAGCGTATAGTTATAGAGGGTGTGTCCAAACGGATCACATCAGAGGAAAGCTCTGATTCCTCCAACCATTCGCTACTCATTACTGAGATAAGCTCTCTCAATTGATATTCACTTGGCAAATAAATGCTAAACTGGCCGTTTTGAGGTTTGTCAATAGAATGGTAGTTTGAAATATTTCCAAAATCGGCAAAAAGATTGGATTCTATATCCAGCATGAAGTCCGGTGGTGGAATTTCTTCCTCTTGTGGCTCAGAACTTGGGATAGCTAAAGTAGATGAAGAATTTGGCAGAGTGTCTACTTCAGCTTCGTAGGTTTCATCATGAAGGGTATTATCCATCTCAGCTTCTAGGATTCTATCTAGGATCACTCTAGCTTCATCAGCAGGGATGCGAAAGAAAGAACCTCTAGACATTGTGTGTAGCATTTGTTTGTGATTTTTATGAAGACCTCGAAAAAAGTGAAATAAAAGAACAGGGTCTTCAAGATTAAGGTTTGGACCAGATTCTAAAAGATCAGAAAAACGTTTCCAAGATTTTCCCAAAGTTTCATTATCTTTTTGTTTAAAAGATAGGACTTCGAGTCTAAGGTCGGCTATATGATCAAGGGAATAGAAATCTAGATAAAAGTTGACTCGTAAAACTCCCCATTCACCTTGTTGTTGACTTACCTTCTGACTGTACCATTGTCTAGCTTCTCCCCTTAAGGAAAAAGGAAAAAGCTTCCAACGTAAAGTTTTATCAGAAATGCCTTCAATGCGAAGACAATCACATGTTTGCTCAAAATCTCTAATATGAAGGTAAGGGTTTTCGTCTTCCTTTCCCGAAAAAGATAGGTTTTGAATCATGGCAATCAACCTAGAACTTAACTTATACTGGGATGTTTGGATAGGCTGTGATGATTCCCATGGTAAAAGGTCAGTTGCTAAAGGGATTGCAGACTCATGGATCGATTTAGAATTTTGGTTTTCCATAAGGTAAGAGTAAAGAAAATAAATTAAGAATATAAAAGATAAGAAAAGATAAAAGTATAGATACAAGCTAGTAGCAAGACTCAGGTTATCTCAGCAACCGTCTTTCTCCCCGGCAACGGCGCCAGAAATGCTTGTTGATATTTGGGAACGCAATAAGGAATTGATCCGCAAGCGCACGGATATCGGTGAGCACTTCACCCGGGAGGTTATCCAGAGTATCGTATTTATTTTTTTACCACTAGGAGAAAGAGTGCATCTGACTAACCGGTCTATTACTACTAACCTTTAGGCACAAAGAATGTCTTTCGATGTGAGTGATAAATAGAGAAGACTGCAACCGTAGTTTCCTTCTAACCTTGGTAAGGATGATCTACTGTTCTAATGGGGAGGCTAACGGAATCTAGACACCACAAAGGATGTTCAACCCGCACCTATAAACCCTATCCTTCCTGCTAACGAGATGTGATCTACAAAGGTAGCTCGGAATTGTCACGTTCCTCACTACTACCACGGTCCAGCTAGTCAGGGAATATCTATGAGTACCCCAGCCTAAACACCACGTTTACACCAGTAATGATTACTCTAAACTCTACGTGAAGAGATTAAAGTAAACTCATAAACTATAAGAACAATAAAACAAGAACTTACTAGAATTTAGAAGTCGAATTACTGAAGAATCCTAGGAGCAAGCTTCGGGTTAGGAGAACTTGATCCCGCAGGTACAAGCTTGGAGTAGACAGCGACAGGCCGGGCTTCCTCCACTCTACACCTCCACTCTATCTCTCTCAATCTAGTAGAAACTAGAAGATCTATTTCTACCTTACATTGGTTGCTAAGCCTAAAAAGAAATATTAATTAGAGAAGAGGTTTTCCTTCGAGGGCACCCCTCAGTCTCTATGATAATTTCTTCATGTCTTCTCCAGGGGCCAAGGGGGCCTTGCTTATATAGTCCTCCCCTTCTATGCGTTTTTGGGTCGATAGGCGAGGTGGTACTATGTTTTTCTTGATCCAATAGGTCAGTGGAATATCCCGAACGAAGAGAGTCCCGAAAGCAATCCAGAGGGGGGCGGGCGCCTAGGCCTCCAGGGCGGGCGCCCTGGGCCTGGCCCCTTTCGGCCTCCGTCTTCTTCCCGTGGCTTCTGGAGTCTTCTAGATGGTGTAAAATCGCGCGGTGCGTTGATATCTCTATGTAATCCCGACATGTGGGCCTTTCTTCCTTATTTCCTGATAACCCCCTGCAGAAACAGATAAACAACAAAACTCGTGGAATTCTGTCAGATCAAACCCTAATTCTAGGTGTTGGTTGCATATTGGTCCTTTCTCTTGTTTATTTGATAATTAAAATTGATACTTAAGAACCGTCAACACGCATTCCATTCCATCTCCTCCGATGTTGATGCAACACATGCACCAACCAATCACCAAATGATATGATCCACTTCATATCATCACGTGACCGTATTGGTTCATCGATCTTGACCTCACTTGCTCTTCACCGTTGCCTCGGTCCATCGGCGCCAAGTCTTGCTCATGCTTCACCGTCACACACGGTCCCTCGCTTCAAAGCCTCCGACTTGCCCTTCACTCTTGCAACCGGTCCATCAAGCCAAGCCTCATCTTGATCTTCTCCACCTTGGTCACATGACTCCATGTCATGTCTCATATGCAATGAGCTCCTCCATCATCACATAATCACCTGTGGACTAATCTCCTGTGTATCTCACATAAACACTATTAGTCCACCTAAGTTGTCACTCAATTACCAAAACCAAACAAGGACCTTTCAGCTGACCCACCACCTGACGAGGAGCATCGGACCTCCTATCTCCTACTCTGGCTCAAGGAACTCCTTGATGGCATTGTGCTCATGCACCACACCGCTCATGCTGCCTTCTCATATGGTACCTCCATCATCCTCCATCTCTCTCGTTTTCTCCTCCTATGGTTACCCCAAAAACTAAAGGATTGAACTATGTACGTGCATATGGCTTGATATTCAGATTGATTTGTGCAATGTCCTAGTGTATTTTTGTTAGTAGTAGAGGTGAGTAGCTTAGTTACAAATTAAAGTGGTCACTTTATGCTATATTTCGTACTGAAACATATGTGTAATTTAGTAGCAAATTTAAGGACTGAACTCTTGTGCATGCCTTGATATTCAGATAGATTTGTGCAATGTCTTGGTGTATTTTTGTTAGTAGTAGAGGTGAGTAATTTAGTTGCAAATTGTAGCAGTCACTTTATGCTATATTTCACAATACAATATATGGGTAATTTAGAAAAAAATTTAGATGTTACTATACATTATCATCCATAATGATATGGATGGATAGTTTAGCTGCAAATTTATGGTATTTATAATAAATTATCTTTCACAATAGCATAGATGGGTAGTTTAGATGCAAAGGCTATTTTAAGTTATGTTTCACAATCGTAGAGCTAGGTAATTTTGATCCAAATTTTTGTGGTTACTTTTTATATGTTTTATAGTGATAGATGTCATTAATGTTTTATAAATCAAAATAGTTCAAATGTCGATTATTCACAATGATGCTGATGAGTACATCACAACCGTGCACACTACCTCAAGTCCAAAGGATACAAATCAAGGGCCACTTACAAGAAGCCATGCCAAAAAACTATAAGAGTTGGTAAATTCATTCCTAACTAATTGTAATTTTAACACTTCTAGAGATCGTTATACTACCTAAATGTCCTATCTTGATGATGCTTGAGTTTACACATATAAAGACGTGTAAGGCACATGGCCAAAGGATCAAGACATGGTGCTACAAAATAACTCCGTTGGAAAGGTAACACGGATGGGCGACCGGACCTAGGGAAAAGTAAAGATGGCAAGTAGCACAGGCCAACGACCGGACCAAAAAAGTGACGCAGAAGATCAATAGTCTGGGGGCAGAATGTGGTATAACTTCTCATACAAAACTGTACAAATCTACAAAGTTTTGTGGTGCATGCTACACATGGCTAGAAAGCACTTCGATTCTACTTTCACAACCAACAAACAGTTTGTCATTTGGACTTCCCAATAAGGAGTTATAGAAGATTAGTGGAGACTGCTCTGGAGGCCAATAGTCAAGCGAGACCACTTTGGGAATCCATCTCGTGGTGACCTTTCACATAGGCTAACTTCAGAGCTCTAATTGTTTGACACCCAACTAGGAGGGTTGTTTCTAGTATAAATATCCCCTACCTCAAAGCTATTAGAAACCTTTTGGATGATTTAATAAACTACATGATATTGCAGCCAAGCTGTTGAGTGCCTAACTCAAATCTTTGTTCTTCCTTGTTCTTCTTGGACCTATGAAGAGATCTCTCTGGATTCCCCTAGTTCGTGATCTACGCTTTATAATATGACTGCACCATTTAGTGTGGATTAGTTTAGGATTGTGGTTCTGTACGTGGTCATTCGGAGATCAAGCCAAAGTCTTTGCAGTTTTGGTGCCTCTCTCCTTATCGCTTGGTTGTATCTAACCTTTGTCAGGTATAAAGCTAGTTATCCCACTGATCGCAACAAATTATCTTTGATTTGTGACCTACTGTCGTGATGATTGAGCCGAGGACATTCCTTACCAGATGCTTAGAGGAAAAAGGAAATGGTTCAAATGTCTATTATTTACAATGATGCTAATAAATTTATATGTCATTAAATTGGTATCATCAAAAGCTCATGTATTAGATGAAAAAATAAGGGGTTTAAATGAAAGTAAAATAATATAGAAGCAAATTTGGTAAATTTTCAAATAGAAAAATAACCGTCTTTGCAGCAAATTATAAGGCACATGGGGCTTATGAACATAAGTACTAAGTTATAAAAGAGGGCCAAACATAGTACCTACAATTGTTATAGAAAATTACAAACCATCCTGTTTGGTTCTTTCAGAAAACCTCATTTTACAACTAGCAATGCCAGTGAGATAATGGCTTTGATATGTTCAAGCAGCTGGGAAATGGGTCATTCCTATTGCAATAGAACTATGTATCCATAACTGGCTGGACTCAATGCAAAGCTAAAATAATCAAATTGGTTTGCAGATCACCACTCTGTCCAGTGTTCGCAACTTTTTTTTCTGCTTAGTCAAGTTGGCACTCTTAATTTGGGGAACAACAAAATGGTTTACTTAGAAGATTACATGTAACCATATGATTGTCACAAAATTGTCGCCTTGAAGTGAGTTCACTTAGAGGATTATCTAATCATGTGGTTCACTCAGGTTCACCAATGGTTTACACACCACTGCAAGCAGTGCTTTATAGTCATTGTGTTCTTCAACTTCTGTAGGAGTGAGTTTTCTTTGCTAGCACCAAATGATGTATCTGCTCACCTTAGTTTTATCAGGCAACGTGAGCATGAGAATAATTGTCCCAACACCGCCCAAGCTCAACTGCTTTTCTGCTAATATTGACAACAAGAATATAAAATACAGTGGAGACATGGCAGAGTGACTAAAGGGAAAGAGTGATGATGTAGAAGAAGCCACAATGTGTTGTTGAGGTGAGGATAGTATATATAAGAGATGAAAGATGACTACCAAACAAAGTGTGTTCACAGTGTAACTGATACTAATAGCACTACTGAGTCCATATGCCTTTTTGTGTTAATAGACTGCTGCAGTTGCAGGTAGAAGTCTTTAGTAGTTTGACTAATTTTAAATCTGTTCAGTTGCATGGTCCAGCCACTGTATATATACAACATTGAGATGGTATGTTGAGTTCTCATGTTGCAATAGAAGATAGGTTCTGAGTTCTAATTAATTAGTCTTCTGTCCCTTCCATCTAATTGCAGTTTCGATTGTTGCATAGTTGTTATTGTAATGTCATCACATTCACTCTTAGGTGATTAACCAGGCCTTTCCTTAAATGTATATCCATGTAACCCAAATAAATAAAAACGAGTGGCATCTGGAATGCAGAGTAGATGAGACGGTGGTTGTCCTGCAGAAGATGATGGTTCAAGACTGGCAGTCCATGATACATTTCTGGGCCTCAAATTGTTCTTCCATGCATATCATGAAGGGTATGAACAGGGACTATGTCAGCATATTATCTGCCTTCATACATATTTGCTTATCATGCAAAATGATGGGAAGATCAACGAGCTCATTCAGCATGGTCACCAAGGTTACCAGCGAAATAAATGAGTTGAAGGTGTGAATTCAATGACCTGGAACCTAGGGCACTCTGCTACATGATAGTATGACGTCGAGTTAGAGCAACCATCAATGGTTCTTGTGTAAATGCTGCTTTCAAGAGGTCATCTTCGAGCACACGATAGCACGGTCTGAGTTTTGACACTTGTATTGTTTGTCCCATGATAACATGGATGAACAGTTGTGGAATAGGCATCTCTGTCTATAATTTCGTGGGTTATAACTGGCAGAGGTCTCCGAACGACATGTAGGGATCATCCTCATCGAGGCATGCGTTCTTTGTAAGGCAAAAAAGAATTCAAAATGATGGTTAAGGTCCTGTGTAAATATGCATGTTCCCAACTTATATGGCGAGATGAACTTGGGCTAGCCACATGCACAACAAGGTTCTTCTGAGTTGTCTTAAAGCTGAGCATGCATGTAAATTTAAAGGTCCTACTGACATAGTTTCATTAGTATATAGCTGTAATGTATCTCACTCATATAACAAATTAATCCTAGTCATCAAAATTGTTGTGCACGTTAACAAGGTTTTGTTGGTCAGAATCTAAACAAAGGGTTCATTATGCCCGTAGAAAAAATCATAGTTGAATATGGTTTTTGTTCACCATGTTGCATAATGTAAGGTAAGATGGACAAGATCTAGACGACTATGGAATCGCCGTAGAGTCTAGAATTACTGAGGCCTCGGAAATTATGACGTTTTCCAAAAAAATGCGGCATTCAGATTAATATCGTCTCCTGACACCACGCGAGCTCAATGTACTGCTTTTCTACTAATCTTCATGAAGTAGCAGCATAAAGAATACAAAAGGACAGTGGAGACATGGCACAACATATTGAAAGGGAAAAAGCCTAGTTATTAGGACCGGACCGGCGGTCGGACCGGTAAAAGATCGATCTAGAGCCTCTACTGGTTTGGTTCACTTAAAAGATCGTTTGTGCAATTGAACCAATAAAAACCGGTTAAATTGGCTGGTTTTTTATAGAACCGGTGAACCTGCCGGTTTCATTCGAACCGCTCCGGTTTGTAGGAGGGCGTGTGGTGCGGCAGTTCTGTGCTCTATAGCGCCGTGCTAGGCTGCTAGCTGGTGGACTGCTGCCCCTGCCATTGGTCGGCCTGCCTGGCTGCTCACTTGGAAGTGTCCCATGCGCGGTGGCGTGCAGCAGCTGCTGCTGTTGACTTTTTTAGTGCTATAGCCTGGAGCTGAGCTGATGTTAGCATTTTTCCTTATAAATTTCAGAATTTCATAACTTTTCCAAATGAACTCAAAATTAGACAAATAATATATCTATTTCGATTATCTCAACGAGCTCTTCGAAGTGGCGCCTTTTGTTTTATTACTCGACATTACTTTGCAATGCTGGATATTTAAATTACTATTATAGTCTTTTTGCACCAATTTGTAAGTGCTCCAAGTTTATGTTTCTCCACACGTATTTTACATATTGGGTAAACAACTCTAGAGAACCATTACCTTGGAGTCTGTGTTGTGTACTTGTGGATAGATTAGTGAGAAGCAAGTTATATAATTGTATCTTTTATCATTGTTCTCATTTATATATGTGGATAAGTACATGTTGCTAATTATATGTTGCTAATTATCTATTATATATATGCACCGGTTCAAAGTTCTTGTGAGTGGTTCATCTGGTCCAAAACTATCGAACCGGCGGTTCAACCGGTTCTTAACGGTTGGACCAGTGAACCAGCGAACCGATGGCCTTACCGGTTCGATGTCCGGTCCGGTCCTAATAACTATGGGAAAAAGTGCTCATGCAGAGGAACCCATAGTGTGTTGTCGAGGTGAGGAGAGTATTATATATGAGAGATGGAGATGACTACCCAACAAAGTTTATTCAGAATGTAATTCGTACTAGTAGCACTACTAAGTCCATATGCATTTTGTTGTTTAGACAGCTGCACTGATGCTGGTTAAAGTTTTTAGTAGCATATTTATCTGGCTAATTTTAAATCGTTCTATTTTGGTGGTCTCACAGGGCTGTTTTCAGTGTGGACTCCAGGCACTGTATGTTTGTACAGGATTGGCCAGATGAATTATTCACCCTTGGTATATATAAACCATTGAGATGGAATGCTGAGTTCTCATGTTGCATTAGAACTGAGGTTCTGAGCTCATCGCATCTAGCCTTCTGGCCCTTCCATCCAATTGTAGTTTTGATTCATGCATAGTTGTTATTGTAACATCGTCACATGAACTCCTAGGTTCAGCCATGCTTTTGCTTATACGTATATCAATGACATCAAAGGCTGCAGATCATATAATCCAAATAGATAAGAATGAGTGACATCTGGAAAGCAGAGTAGATTGGACGATCGATGGTTTTCTCTGAGAAGATGATGGTTCGAGACTGGCAGTCTTTGACACATTTCTGGTCTTCAAATTGTTCTCCCATGTGCATACTGGTGAACAGGGACTATGTTAGCATGTTATTTTCCTTCATACCTATTTGCTTGTCGTACAACAATGGGAATACCAACGGGCTCAATCACCATGCTCACCATTATTACCAAGGAAAAGAAATGAGGTGAAGGCATGAATTCAATGCCTAGCGATCTCTGGTAGAACGACAACTAGTTAGAGGAACCATCTTTGATTGGTGTGTAAACTCTGCTTTTAAGAGACTATCCTCGAGCTTGCATTCTTTGTCCCGTGATAGCATGTACCAAGTTTTGACACTTGCATTCTTTGCCCTGTTATAGCATGGACAGATAATGGTCATGGATTAGAGGTCCCTCTTGTGTTTAATTTCTCAAAGTTCTCTGACAACATAAAGAGAGAGCGTCCTAGTTAATCTGGGTGTTTTTAGCAGGAACGACAGGGATCTTCAACAAAATAATTTAAAATTATGGTTAACAGCATGTATACATACACATGCATGATCCCAACTTATATGGCGATATGAACTTGGTTAGCTACATGTACAACAAGCTTCTTGTGAGTTGCCTTCCTTAACCTGAGCATGCATGCAACTTTTTTGGTCCTACTGTTACATAATTTCATTGGTATACAACAGTAATATATTTCCAGTCATTTATATTGACTTGTAGTTCTAAAATAAATTAAACCCAGTCATTAGACAAAAAAGTTTTACATGTTAATAAATTTTAGGATGGCAGAATCCAAACAATGAGTTATACCCCCTAGGGGAAACATAATCATATATGAGCATGGTTTTTGTTCTTCATATTGCATAATAGTGTACGGTAACACAAACAAGAAGTACTCACTATAAAATTTCCATATAGTCTAGAATTACTAAGGCATTGAGAAATTACAATTCCTCCAAAAAATGCTGCCTTCTTATTTCCAGATGGAGTGATTTATGTTGCATTATATTTGTGATGTATATGTCCAGCAGTTTTTTCCAAATCACTTCATATGTTGTACTCCTATTTCCTTTTGATAATGAACTGGTGATTTTCAGCATTCAGTTGCACCTCAATACAGCTTACTGTCATCCGGTGGCAGCAAAATAATGCTGTTATGCTATTTATAAGAGATAAAGTTGATTTGAGTCATCGTACCTACTCCTGGTCTTGTTGTTCTCTCTGGATGCTGTAGAAAGCTGTGATGATCTTTTATGCCTATTGGGTCTAAAGTGCCCAAGTTTATACTTGTTATTAGTTCACTTAAGTCCAACACAAACTCAATGTAGAAGTCAGACATGAGGAGCATTTGGCTTGATTGGCCAGACTACGAGGTAAACCATAACAATTTTTTACCAATGTGTGTAAGATGCAAATGTACGTACAAGAAATTGGTCAAGCACAATGTAGCATGCAACTTTTTTTTGAGTATTGTGACATTAAATTCAATAATACCATGTAAGCACATATCTGTGTTGGTGGCCTTTCTTTTCTACCAAACTGTAACTCCTCGTGAGACAATAGACATGTAAATTTTTGTTTCAGTCTTGATGACTGATATTAATTAACGGTGCCTTGTGCTCATGTATCCGAGTAACAGCAGCAACTGCACAGAAGTCAAATGTTTGACAAAAGAGAATGATTCTTCTTCATCAAATTTGGAGCACAAGATAACACACGGTTCATCTGAAGACATCTGAGCCAATAGGCTCTATTTCCAGCCGCCTAATTTTAGAGAAACTTGTATTTATTTCCAACTGCCTTTAAAAATTGATTTTTAGAGGTGGTTGGGAATATAGCCACCTCTAGAATATGAGGTGCATAGTAGAATTTAAATTACTAGAAATGGGAGGAGGACGATTCCCATGCAAACTAGAGAGAACCTCATCTTGAGAAGGTTGGTTTCTTACTCGGTGAGGAAGAACACCGAAGAGCATTAAATCAATGAAACAGATTTGTTATTATTTAGTGGCCTGCTGCTCAGAGGTGCCTTGACTACACAAGAAGAATGAAAGGACTTAGATGGAGCTGAGATGGACCCGGAATCTTTTAGCAGCTATGGTTCTGATGACATGATTTACTGGCAATGACATGAAGAACAAAGGGCTCAACATCACACTCTGCATCATAAAGCCACAGCATGGTTGCTAGTGGAGAATGCACAACAGCACGATCGACACCTGCCAGTGTATATTAACATGCTCAACGGATGTACAAGTCAATCATGTATTGATACATATCTTTGTCTCTATTTGACTATATATATATACTAGGTAGCGTGCCCGTGCGTTGCTACGGGATAGCTAATATTTTTTATTTAAAATACATGGATCGCATAATAAGATAATAATATTATAATCTCCTACTTAAATACCAACTTAAAAATGACATTTATCTAAAAAAGCAAAGTTCACAAACACAGTCACGAAGAGCACGACGTTGTAGGCTTACAAACTCTATTTTATAGACCTTTCCGTGATACGGCTGAGATAATGTTTAATATTGACACAAAGATATCTCCGACATCTATTTCTTCCGTGCGCCAGTAAATCCACAAATAAATTCCGCCGCATCTCTGTACCATCCTGTCACAAATTCGAGTATATATATGTAAATATTAGTGTGTATTGCATGGGTAATATTTTACAAAAACTTAGACAAAGTGTTATACTCACTGTATAAATATGTGTGGCTTTTGGTCTATTCCATGTAGACATATATTATAGGATGAGAAATTCACTTAAGTACCTGTAGCAAGATTCATGATCAGCAATATATAGAAATAGTTAAATCATAGGTATTTGTTATTGCAAACGATGATGATTTTGAGTTAATTACCCATCTATTTCCTCTGCAATGTTTTTTACACGTTTAAATTTCCATTTAAAAACATCCTCGTCCCATCCAGGAATATGTTTATTCACTACGGTCGTATAGTTGAAGCAAAATCCAAGAGTATATTTCACATACATGAGTGCTGGTGTGTCTTTACACCACTCTTCAACAGGTTTAGGATCAATCATGATAAGTATTTTTTCCTGCTGATCGAAAACATAGAGCATATATTTTCGAACGTATAGCCATGGCAAAATAACGATTAGAATAGTCAACAAGTAATAAAAGTAGGAGTAGAAGACTTACATATCTGCATTGTGCTAA
Organism: Sorghum bicolor; assembly: GCF_000003195.3. Lineage (NCBI taxonomy): Eukaryota > Viridiplantae > Streptophyta > Magnoliopsida > Poales > Poaceae > Sorghum > Sorghum bicolor. Next base: position 68,046,924 of record NC_012874.2, on the reverse strand, counting down.
GTTGTATTTCATATCCTCACATATATCAATCACAGCAACCATCATAGTGTATTTTTACGATATTCTGCCATCTTTGTTAAAGCACACATTCTCTGAAAGAGAAGAATAATGAGAGTCAAGATTAGTATATCTTGGTTCTTGGAAAAGATAAGAAAATATAATATATCACCTAATTTATCCTATTGAAGTTAGACTCCATGCAAAAATATACTTATGCAAAATCTCAGGTCCATGTGATGCTTCGTAATATTATTGCATTTTTTCATTATATTATACTCTCGAGCCGTCTGAAAATAAACCCCTATTTTGAAACAGTTCTCAGGGATGTCTCGATTGCTTATTAACAACTCTTGCAGATCCTGGACACTTAGAGCAATCATAGAGGGATGAAAACCTTTAACCCAAGGCTTCCTGCAAAGCATTAGACATAGATGATATTTCCATCATATAAGAGCATACTATCGTTAGTAAATAAAGTAATTAAAATAAGCAAGTAGCTTACTTTAAAATTTTTGCGGCTGATTGCTATGGAATTGATTTTTGTATGACTAATTTGCATGACACCGAGAGAGGCAGCTTTGCTTTCTGAGAGACAACGTGTGACACATCTCTTGGAAGGTGGATTAATTTTTGCCTTGCTTATTTCCTACGGATGTTGCAAGATTGTTTTTTGCCATCGTATCTGAATTAACCAGATGCAATCATATGAGATATTCCATATTATTTTGTTCCTGCTCTTGGCCCTGCCTTTGTACAATGAGGTTTATTTATGTATACTTGATCTTATATACATGAATGAAAATATCGAGCACTCGTACTTCACATGCACACATGCTTATACACCTTATATATACCATGCCTGATACGTACGTCACATGCACACATGCTTATACACTCGTACGCAAGGATGTAAAGCTAGATACGGTCACGGCTGTTAACAATATATAAATGTTAGATATGGGCATGACTCTTAATATACTCTTCCCATCATATTATAAATTTTACAATTGTTAGGAGATTTTTAGCGTAAAAAGATAGCTATTCTGTACCAACCCATGAGTATGTTGTGTAGTAAACCAATAATAATAAAATATAATTTATTTATTTACAACAAAACACTTAAAATGTAATTATGCCATCATATAAGTATGTATAGAACATCTCTCTGTAGAGTCTGATAAGCCAATTGAAAATACCTAAGAACAACAACAAATACGGAGATAGGAGATATATTTGTGCAGAAAAAATTTGAATTAAAAAATGCAATTATGAGTTAGTAAAGTAATGTAACCTCATTTTTGGCGTCAGGACCTCCTTATATACAATATTTTTCGTAAAAGTTCCATCCGTTGTTGAGGACTGCTTATCCTTATCTTTTTTATTTAACGCATTCTTAGGTCTTTTCCCATTCTATTCTTTTTAGCATTTTTCTTCTTCATATTTTTCTTCTCCATATCCGTTGTTGGGGTCTTCTTATCATTATATATTAAATAAACTAAAAATATGCAATATTGAATTCAGAAAAGCAAAATCAAGTTTACCTGTTTTTTCTGATGATATCGTTCACGACACTTTCTATTCTTTTCATTTCTTTCTTCCTAAGTCATCGCCATTAATCGCGCCTTTTCCCTTTCCCTTTTTAGACCGGTGGCATCTGTGTTTTCCTTGTTTGATTCAACCCCAACACCTATTTACATAATAATTAAAGATTATGTATCTATATGAGAACAAATATTTATTCTATGTTTGGTTGTTAAAAATTGTTTGTGGTGGACCTATTGAGCCAGCAGATATTTCAGTTTTCGTCTTTTTTATGATACTTTTTTCTAACTTTTTTATTTTTTTCATCCCTTTCTGTTTGAGTCATTGATGCATGTCGTGCTTTTTCTCTTTCCCTTTTATGTTGTACACGTTCATCAACTTGCGCTTGTGAATTTGATGTTGTCTTGTCACCTGTTTGAAAAATAATTTGATAGATATTTACTTAATATCCAAAAATACTACAAGTGAAAGCGTCTATAGACATGTGTATAAATAATTACCTCGATTGGTGGTGTTTGTCAAGTCTTCAAACGGTGTACGACCTTTATTATTTTGCATAGGTTCCATTGTGATCAAACTTGACACAAAAATTTGACATAGTTCCAATCAGAAATTAATCTATGATAGTGGTCTAAGCTAGCAGGCATAATACATTAACATAGATGTAATTAGACCAGATACGAATACTGATATAACCAAATGGCGATCAATAGGACAAACAAGTGACTGTGAGCAGAGGAATAGAGGCAGAGATCTCATTTATCAGATCTCAGATCATACCCACCGGATACCGTGCCAGCCCTGGAGGGTGTCGCTACAGGCTCTCCGGCCATAAATAAAATGAGATCAAACATAACAAAATTAACATTCAAAAGATGGATTAACCTTTCTTTTGGTTTTGGCCTTTCTGCCAGCAAGGTGTAAATGGCTAGTGAAAGCCATAGCAATGTCAGCATGGCAAGCCAGTTCAGAATGCTTCTACACCAACAATGGCAACCCAATTCAATATATATGTGAATGGCAGGTAGCCTGATTATATGAGCTTGTAATGTGCATTGGTGAACTAAATTCCCTATAGTCATTCTGCACGTCAAGTTTTTGTGCTTAATGAATTTGTACATAAGTAGTAAGGCAACCTGGTGCTGTTATATTTTTTAGCCCATTTACTTATGAACTTTTTACCCCTATAATCATTCATGAAGCCAGCTTAGACTAACTCATGAACCTTTAGGATGCACCCCTACTATATTGCACAGACATAAAAGAAATTGAACACACCTGAATATTAAGTCATGCTAATTCATTCAAACGCTGGTGACTGAATATTCAGCCATGCTTATTCTTTATTTTGTCATGTTAATTGACTACAAACACATGAAAGAAATTGAACACACCTAGACAACGGTGCTGTAGTGCAAAGCCATGAATATAGGTTAATGACACTGAAGTTGTGCTTTCTATAAATTTTCTGAAAAGGCACCAGGGACGACACTACTCCACAAGGTAACATGGAAAGGGTGAACCTGTTGTTGTTGTTTGGAGGTCAGCTGCACGTTGTCGTCAACTGAAGTTACCTTTCAAAGCTTGTTGCACTGCACCAATTCTGAATAAAATGATTCTAGGTGAGTACATAAACTTTCCAATACATTAACATCATATATGACTCATTTCAGAAACTCAAGTAGTTGGCAAAACTGGCAACACTCAAATAATGGCAGTAGTATATTGGATAGATAAATGACCATAGAGTGCAAGCAGTATATACTATCAACACTCAAATAATGCCAGTACTTTAGGAACTGAACTATCAAGAGACTGGTTGCAAGCACGCTTCTGAATGAAACATGAACTCAGATAACCCATTACTTGAACTATCAATAGGGAGCTTGTTAACTTGGGCGGCGGGCACGTCGCAGCGCTCGCGGTGCTTTCTGCGTGGAAGCCGAAGGACACCCAATCACGGTGGTTCGGCGGCGGGCAATAAGCAGCAGACGTTAAAAGCAGATGGAACTTTCGTAGGAGGTCTACAAGACATTGAATTTTCAAGAACTCTGTTATCTCAGAACCTGAAACTCTTAGTTCCAGCAAAGCTAAAGTTGGCATTACACTAAGCAACAATGTTTATACTTCAACAGATTCTTATGCCTCGGAGAAACTTCTGCAACAAGACAAGCCAGATGAGAAGATTCTGCATCAAGAGAAGTCAGAGGACAAACCTCTGCATCATTAGAACTCTGATGAAAAGCTGCTGGATAAACCAATTGAAAAGCATATTGACAAACTTATGGAAGAGCCAAGCTGACCACATAATTGAAAAATCAATTGAACTACCTACTCAAAAGATAGCTGAATCACCAACTGATGAGCCAGCCGAAAAAATAAATGATGCACCAACTGAAGAAACAGCTGAAAAAGTAACAGAGATAACATCTAAAAATACAGCTGAAGGGACAATAGAAAATGCAACAAAAGAGACACCCGAAAGGGCAATTGAGGAACTAATTGAAGAGCCAGATGAAACTATTTCTGTATCAATAACTGGGCCGAAGCAGTGGGGAAACACATCACTTGTTGAAGGAAGCAGTGCAGATCCTGAGGAAGATCATTTAAGTCTGCATCTACTAATCTTCAGCCTGGCAGTGGCAAGTTGCATTGTAAGTTGCAATTATTGCTCTTTTAGCATTATGCTTAGCTGTTCCTCATCCAATGTTATTAATTATTTATATATTATCAACGTAAAAAAACAAGACACTATCCATTTGCATGACTACAGGCAAGGGAAGAGCTACTGAATCGGAAGCATCTGGTGAAAATGCAAGCCATAGCATTAACACATCTGCACGCACCTTATCTCCACGGCCACACGGCGAGTGACAGGGACTGCGGACGACGTCGTGATCTCCAAATGAACTCCCCCAGTCAGAGCAGAAGACGTCAGACGTCTTGATCCAGCAGCCACCAGATGAACTCCCGAGGCCAGTCCAGAAGATGGCGGATGCGAGGGCAAAAGATTTAACACTGCACGGGCCTGGGTTGCGGCGCCGTCCAGAACCAGTGGACGCAGCGCCGAGTTGGTTGCCTGGGTTGCGGCGTCGGCGCAGAGGAGCCTGGGTTGCGTAGCCGTCCAGAACGAGAGGACGCAACGCCGAGCTGGGTGCCTGGGTTGCGGCGTCAGCGCAGAGGAGCCTGGGTTGCGGCGCCGTCGCAGAGGACCGGAGAAGGGAGGCCTCGATGCCGCGGAGGCAGGAAATCAGCGGCGGGCTCGATTCCGTAGAGGCAGGAACGCAGTCAATGAAAGAGCACCGTCGCAAAGGACCGGAGAGGGGAGGCCTGGATGGCGCAGGAACGCAGGGAAGGAAAGAGCGCTGGGTGCCTGGAAAGAGATGAACGCAGTGAAGGAACGCTGGCTGAGATTGAGAACCTTCCTATTTTTGCGTGTTTGCGCGAGGGGAGGAGGTCTCGTTCGCAGGTGCAGGAGGCAGACGGAGGAACGAAACGTTTTTTGCACCAAAAATTGTCCACACTTTGGTCTTTATATATATATATATATATATATATATATATATATATATATATATATATATATATATATATAGGAGAAGGAGATATATCGGTTTTCTATGCTACCTGCTGTTGTTACCGAAATCCTGCACAACTAATTGATTGAACAGAAGTTACTGGAAGAACAATGAATTGCTATGCACCATATTAGTAGCCAGCAAGCGCAGATCATTTGCTTGTCAAGGGATTACAACACTGTTATCAAAATTGTCAACGAATTGCTAACTTCATTATGGGCTTCGGCTGTTACAGATTTGAATGGGCTTGGCCTAGATGAATCTTTCATCATATTCCCATCACAAAACTATATATACACCATTGAGTTGGCATGCTGCCTCCTCAATCTTAAATTGCAATAGAGGTTGCTTCTCAGTTCGTCATATATTAGTAGATTTTGGACAGTCGCATTGTGTTCTTAATATTAGGTTGCATTGTGTTCATCATATACAGTCTTACCTATTAGTAATTTTGAGCCTCGCATAGTTGTCATTGTACCATCACATATATACTCCTAGGTGATGAGCCTGGTCTTTGCAAATTTATATATCCGTGTCCCCAAATTCTTCAGATAATAATATGGTTTCAATGGAAATAATTTAGCTATTTACTCCACGTGTTGTAAGGGCAGCTGCCTTACAAAATAAAAGTCCCCACTTCCGCACAACTAATTAGATCCACGTGTTGCATATATAGAGCTCTCTGCTTTCTGCATTGACACTACACGCTAGCATTTCCTCAACACACATATTAAGATTGGCTATACAAAACCATTATGGTTTATATATATAAGAATGGGAAGCGTCTGGGGAGATTGTTTGTCAAAAAATCCATTTTGTTGCTGTTTTCATGGACTAATGCTGAAAGACGACTGGCATGGCTTGTTGAGAAGATTTTTCGCCACTGGGACGCATGGGAAGTAGTCTGCACCGCCGATTGCTTGACCACCGAGGAGAGTGACTAGCTCGCCCTGACCGCTACCAGTCTCAAGATGATGAACACACGCGAGTACTCGGGGCGCAGCACAATCTGGTAGAACCTGTCGCTGTGGTCGTCCATGTTGTTGATCAGGTTGGCCATCTGCCTAGCATACGTGAGCACCAGCCACCAGAAAGGGATAGATGGTGCAGATGCCGATGAATCGGGGTGGTGAACGATGACGCCACCATGATTGGCGATCAAGAACTAACATGAAGCTCATATATCAAAGACGCGTACCTGGTGACCCTCAGTCGGAGATGCATTTGTCTAATAATCATTGCTGATGTCTTGTCATCAGTGAGGTGTTTCTATGCATCACTGATATCTTCATACCAGGGACATAATAATATAGGTGACATGTTTTCCTTTGTATCAGTTGACTGTTTGGGCGCGTCTCTCAAATCTGTGCTTCTATCGTTTCACACACAAATGCTGTGTATTATTATCATCATGTTTATAAAATGGGCCCAAGTTATAGGCATTCCTCTAGGCCGTGGAAAAATAAGCAGGGGTGGTTGCAAACTGAGTTCTCCCAATTTATAGTCGTAGGGGTAGTTTTCAATGGAAATAATTTGGCTGTTTGCTACACGTACGCACTGCTAAAATAACAAAAGGGTTTATTCAGTGTAAGCAGGTCTACTCACTCTATATCTGTCAAATCAATCACCTCCACGTGTTGCAAGAGCAGCAGCCTTACAAAATTAGTTTGAGTTATTGTGTCTCCAGTATAGCCCATTGCATATATAGAAGTCTCTGCTTCCTGCATTGACGCTACACACTAGCATTTCCTCAGGACATTATATGATTGGCCATACAAAAATCGTTATAGTTTTTATATATAGGAATGGCAGGCGTCATGGAAAGAGGGTACATTGTTTGGCAAAAAAAATCCATTTTGTTGCTGTTTTCATGGTCTAAATAAGGTGGAAGACGATTGGCGCGCATGGGAAGTAGTCTAGCGCCACTGATTGCCTGAGCAACGAGGAGAGTGACTAGCTGTCCACAATTGCCTTGAGCATCGCAGTGATGAACACGGCCGAGTACTCGGGCACAGCACAAACCGGTAGGACCCATCACCGCTGTTGTCCACATTGTCCACATTGTCCACAATCCTTGTCAGAAGCTGTATGCCTTTCTTGAGCTTTATATCAGACTAGAACGTCCACGGATGATTCTTTTTTTTTTTTTGCCCACTACGTTTCACTAGCTACCAGACCCTTGGGCAGTTGGGCTCTTACAGTGGCTGCACGAAGGAAATACAGAGTACTCCTTCATGGAAAACATAGGACAAGTTTATTTTTTTTGTTGTATCGTGAACAAGAAATGTTCAACCTAGACCTGCTGTTTTTTTCCAAATGCCCTGACTCCGTGTCTACTTGAATTCTGATTACGTGCTTTACTAATAAAGTCTCAAAACGTTGTAATTCATGGAATGATCAGTTTTGGAATCCTGTCCTTTAATGAAGGGCAATCCCCACATCACGGAAGCACATGGTGCCACTGGTATAGAAACATTCTGAGCTTCATAGCGAGCAGTTTCTTGGGTGATGTTGGCCTTGTTTAGTTGTGAATTTTTTTAGTTTTGGCTACTGTAGCATTTTGTTTGTATTTAGTAATTATTGTCCAATCGACTAATTAGGTTCAAAGGATTCGTCTCACAAATTATAGAAAAACTGTGCAATTAGTTATTTTTTATCTATATTTAATGCTCCATTCACGCAAGATTCAATGTGACGGTGAATCTTGAAATTTTTTGAAAACTAAACCAGACCATAGCGTGAGGTAAATGAGACAACTAACACAGTCTGCTGCTGTGCCTGTCTGTAACATTGTCGCAGTTGTGTCAGGGGCACAACCACTTTGTATGATTGGCAGCAATTATCCATAAATGGCTTATCTTTGGTAATCGACCAAGATTACCATATTGATATTGGGGCACATGGAAAACATCAGTGCCCCAGTGCATTTCTCCATCTGATTTGGAATAAATATGCTTTTCTACCTTTTATTTAAAATGCAAATCGATTTCTAAAGACAGATGGATGTAGAGCTGTCTCCAAAGATAGGTGCAGCACGTTAAAATTCATAACTTTCTAAAGACAGACGGACGGAACAAAGTGGATAAACCATATATGGCTCTTTGTGATACCCTTGCGTTAGATAGGGGAAACATACGCATATGGATTTGGCGAAATCATAGCCCTTTGAACACGAAAAACTAAAATCATTTATCCAGTCAGTTGTATTTTTTCAGCTACCACAAAGGTACTGCCACTTTCAGCACCCCATGAGAACGTAAGTGAAACCACGCAAGTGCCAATGCCATTATGTCCACCCCTATGGATGGTTGAGGATGAAAACGGAACGGAACTATTCCGTACCTACAGCTTTCATTTTCTACATTATGATATCGTTTTCTATATTATGAAACCGTTTTCGAATTTTGTCAAACATAAAAATTTATCAGTTTAAGTTGGTTTCACAACTATTTTTATTTATTTTTTGTGCTCTTTAATTGCTAAAATATAGAAATATTCCGTACCGACCGCGTTCGTTTTCTATATTGTAATTCCGTTTTCGACCGTTTTCATCCTTAGATGGTTCCTTGGTGGATAGGCTCTCCAACTCCTCCACCACTCTGCAATCCAGCAGCATGAAATTCAGAGGTAGTGACAGTGGTCTGCATGCAAGCACCCTCTGAGGTCAACACAGGATCTTCATCCATTGGCCCCCTGCACTGGCGGCGCCATCGTCACAACCTTCAGGAACATGGACACACTACATACAATACTCCATTTGGCCATGCGCCAATGCCTCCATGTCGTGCCCAACGGTGGGCGAGGTTTGTCTGTACTGCCTCCTTCATGTGGTCGCTCATCTTGATGAAGGACCAAAAATGGCGATCATAGGGGGAGTGAATGGAATTCGTAAAATATATCTAATGGTTAAGATCACCACAGCCTATAGATTTCGATGGCTAGATATTTCTGATTAACATGAGAATTTATAGCATTTTTCTTTTTTCTTAACATGTCTGGTGAGAATTAACGTGAAGGCTAGATTGTGACCTCTAATTAGTAATAGTAAGATGAGATGGTACTGTGGCATGGTATCAACCATTGAGTCGAGCAGATCGACTAGATGAAGGATCAATGTGGTATTTTTTATTTAGGCCTTGTAATTTGGAAAACATATAACATCTGTATGATGTCAATAACATTAAGTAGATGTTACCATGACACTATGTTTCCAGTAATCAGAACTGTAAATCATTTAGTTCTGTAAAAGTTCTGAACTTTTTTATGTTTTTTAAAAATATCTGTACGTTTTTGAAAGTATAGTGAATGTGGTGGCTACTATTCTCAATAGTGATTAGTAGCTACATAATTGATGGCTAGACATTTTAATTTTCATCTGAATTTCTATTGTTTACCTTTTTTTGTAGCGCATCATTTTTATCAATTAACATTTAGTTTGCGTCATAGCCTCCAATTACTTGGGTGTAAACCGCATATTATTCTTGGGTGTAAAGTAGGCAAACCGCATATTTTCTATAGTCACATTATTCTTGGGTGTAAAGTTGTATATGTTGACGCAACGTAGGCAAAGTGTTAAGAATTACTGCAACCTCTGCCTTTTTTTGCTTGAATCCTACGCCCAACTATTTCATCTAGAGATATCCGGCATGTAGAGATGGAGACTGAACATATATAAAACCCTGACATGCTTATGATGCTAGGCTTTACAAAATTTTCGGTTGTTATGAAAATGTGAGGCATCACACAATGAGGGGACAAATAGACCCAGGAATGATGTTGTGTTCCTTGGCTTCTTGCAATCTGCTCATCTATCAACACACCGTAGCTAAGAGTTGCTACATGTAGGAGGTCAGGGATGCACATCGGAATTCCTTCATAAGCATGGTGATGTGGCTCAACACATTCATAGTAGCTGTTAATCTGGCAAGAAGCATAGTGGCTCTACAAATCATATAGAGGTTGGTCAAGGGTTCATGGATGGGCTGAATTCAATATGGGCATTGGGCCATTGTAGATTTGTAGGGGGTTTGGTCCAGCTGAATACTTCATCCATATTACACAACTATAGTCTATATATACGCTATTGAGATGGCAGGATAAGCTCCAAATCCCAAGATGCATGCAAGAGAGGTGAGGTTCCCAGCCCCTGATATAAGCAGCCAGTAGCTCTTGGTTAATTATCTGTTCTTGTGGCCCTACTAGTAGTCCTGATCATCGCAATCGCATAGTTGCTATTGCATACATCCATGTCGATCATCAATAAGTGTCAATATACCATGTGGTCCAAATTCATGAGAATGAGTGGCAGCAGGAAAGCTGAGTACAGCAGTGCAAGAGTTTGTCGTTCTCCTTGAGAGGGCATCATCCTGGGAGACCACGGCCATCAAGTAGATGAGCAACACGACGTATTCAGATGCACCCAGCTTGAGCTCTGATGCAAGCTGGTGGAATGAAAATCCATTTGCACGAGTGTGACCATGATTTTCTTCTCATTTTGTAGTTGTTTTCCCTGACAGCAGGAAGTACCTTGCGAGTTCCTTATTTGGGTATATGGGCTTTGCCGCTTTGGGTCTGACCCTGCTCAATCCTTCGTCCTAGTATTCAGATACCATTCATGTGGGTACACATACACATAGTAATTGTGTCCTCGGGTTACACGAAATGTAAGGTTCCTAGGGTATGAGAACGAAGCAGCATCCTTTACCCCTGACTACATAATTAGTCTTCTCACAAAATAAACTATATAGCTAGTCTCTTCATACTAGGTAGTAGTTTGGGCGTTTGAATAGTGGTTATTGTGCCTTCATTCACACATGCTCAAAACTGAGCTGCTAGGCCTTCATCGATTCTTCTTGTTGTACATTATTTCATCAGATAAATTCTTCAGGGCAATAGTAGTCCAAATAATGGATGGTGTTAGTGTCGGTGCGTTGCTTGACCAAGTGTCTGCTCAAGTATGTGTGTTTTCGTGTGAAATGCTCTATCTTAAAGCAATGAAGCATAGTTCGCTTGCGCTTTCGAGGAAAAAAATCCAGATAGTTTAAAATGATTAAAATGATGCTCCTCTGTTTTACATGTATCTTTAACAAAATGATATGAGTACTGTATCGTACTGAACTCTGGTCAATCAATCAATATCCTTGTGATTTGCACTTTCAGGTTGTTCTTGATTTGTGTCGCCATGTGTAATTTTTCAGGAATGTGTGACATCCCTAAAGTTAGCAATGAGGTTCAGTGAGTAGCCCCGTATGTGAATTCATTCTAACTTTACAGCTACAATTTTTTTTGGAAACATTGCTTGTTTGTGAGCAATTTAAATTTGGAGTATTACTTAGAGACTAGATTTTTATTGAAATCTCCACAAATGTACAAAAGAGAGCATAGAATTTATGCTTAATGTCATAAGCTCATGTTACATGCATTTACTGATTCTTTGTTCAATGTTGGGGCATCATTAGTTAATTCAGTTGCTTTGCTTCTGATTTGTTATTTCTGTTATTTTCTGTTCCATAAATAATTATGGACATACTCCCTCCATACCTATAATGTTAGCAATGAGGTTCAGTGAGTAACCTCGTTTGTGAGGTCTGTTCCCAGTTGTGTTGTGGCATCTAGCAGTGGGAGGGCCCGACGCTATGTGGAAAACAGTCGACTCCTTCCACGATGCGTATCCAGCTTGAGGATGAACTGTTTGTTGACAGAGGGAGAGATGTTACGGTGGGCCAAGTCTATCAACGTTAGAAGTTCAGCTGTAGCTAAGTAGTAGCACACATGACATGTGAGATATGCATGGTCAGCATGTCCATGGCGGTGCCTTCCCTAGTCCTTAGGATCGTTTGTTATTCTGTTTGTTGGCTTAGTATGAGGTTGTTAGGATTCCGCTATAAAGCCTATGCTCTATATGAATGATAAGGTTAGCTAGAATTACAATCTCTCTCCATCTCTCTCTCTCTCTCTCTCTCTTAGACGCCGGGCTAGCAGCACGGCGCCTCTCCCTCGCCATAGCCGGGAAACTAAGCCGCGGCCACCCACCTCCTACGACTACTACCTACACAACACATCGAATTGCAACACGCATGGCACACACAGGAACAATGCACTGAAGAAACTCAGATTTGGTATGCAAAGGGGAGAAAATTAAACATTGAATATAGATGAAAAATAATGGTATAGAATAATTAATAATTTTTTACAGGAGGGCTCATATTATAGATTATGTATATGTGTATCATGTTAACAATCAGCATAAAAGAGAGAGCGCATCCATGGAAATTAAATACTAGTATATTTATTAGTTAAAGATGTTAAATAGAAATTCTAGTACTTATTTTTCCTAATATTGTGGCATCCTACAGGCGCATGAGTTGATGGATTAGTAAATATAATTCAGGTATTATCTGTACACATACCAAAACGAAGAAGGTGCTTATTTATATAGTCATATGCACAGTGATCTCTGTCTCGATGACCTGCCGTTTTCATATATAGATGAGAGGCCTATAACTTTGGCACCCTACCCTAGACCCATCCATTTCATCCAGACAAACCAAACATATGGATAGATCAAAACACTACACACATATAAAAGCCTGGTATCCTTGTACCCAGCTTACTACTCACGTTATTATGGCAATGGTAGGCATCACGGAAACAAAGAAAGACATGAATGCCAAGACCCCTGCAGGCTCAGTCCACTCGGCTACACGTCACTGAGCCTTCAGAGCTTCCAGCAATTGTGAAGCGTGTGTCATCAATGCTGCTTTCTTGAGGCTGTGTTCATCCAACAAAAAAGTCCTCTATTCATCCATCACATGAGTTGGCAGGTTATATAACTAATACATATACACCTACTTCATGTGTCTTGGTTCTTTCAAAGTGAAAGATGGGTCACAAACCCGATTCTGGTTAGACACTTGGTTAGGAAACAAACCACTAAAAGATAGATTTCCATCGTTGTTCAATATTGTAAGAAGAAAACAAGACTCTGTGGCACAAATACTTGGTTCATCTCCACTAAATATTTCTTTTCGCAGAAATCTAGTGGGTACGAACCTAAGGGATAGGCACAAAATTGTTGCCTCCTTACAAGATGTGAATTTATATGAACAAAGGGATGTTTTTGTCTGGGCATTACATTCATCAGGAAGTTTCTCTGTCAAATCCATGTATGCTGCGTTAATTAACAATGGGGTGAGAATGTCACAAGATATTTGGCAAATTAAAGTTCCTACAAAAATAAAAATATTTTTGTGGTATCTAAAAAAGGGTGTGATTTTAACTAAGGATAACCTTGTTAGGCGACGCTGGAATGGTGACACGAAATGTTGCTTCTGTCATTCTCCAGAGACCATTCACCATCTTTTTATGGATTGTCTTTTTGTCAAATTCTTGTGGCGAGCGGTACATTTACTATTCGGTATAGCGCCTCCCCAAGGCATAGATGACCTTTTTAATAGGTGGTCTAAGAGAGCAAATAAGAAATATAACACATTGTTATTGACAGCAGCGTCAGCACTTTGCTGGGCAGTTTGGCTAACAAGAAATGAGGTGGTTTTTGACAAATGTAGACCAAAATCTTTTTTGCAGGTACTTTTCAGGGGAACTCACTGGCTCCGGCAGTGGGCAAGATTGCAACGGCATGATGATCAGCGGGATCAGCTTGCTCTAGTTGGGCAACATCTAGAGACGTCAGCTTTGCATTTCTTTGGTTCCAATGGATGGCTGTCAACTAGATTTATTGGCCTTACTTAGTCATTACTTTACGCTTGTTTTTTGTTTTTCCTTGTGCTTTGCTGTAAGTTGGAACACTTTACAACCCGTTTGCTAGCCTACGGGCTGAATTCTGTAATAATTGGCCTGATTCTATCGGACGATAGATGAAGCCGGATATAAATTATCCTTTATCTAAAAAAGCTGTGGTTACCAAACCTCAGGATATAATGGAAGTGAGGGTCTCAGCTCATGATATAAACAGCTTGCAAGCTCTTGGTTCAAAGTAACTTGTGTTTGTCCCAATTAGTAGTTCTGATCATTGCATAGTTGCTATATATCACCGTCACATAAACTCAAGATGATGACCCGGGCCTTTGCAAATACAAACATCTGTGTCATTAAACGTTACAGGTGACATTATGGTGCAAATTAAACAGATGAGAATGAGTGGCATCTGGAAAACAGAGTTGGCAAATTGATGGTTGACTTGGTGAGGTCATTTTTTAAGGAATACAGACTCCAAGAGAATATCTTGATGATCTGATCAAAGAAGTTGAAGATGCATTCCTGCCTGAGGTCTGAGTCAGGCAACAGGATGACGGTGTGTATCTGCCCTGCTTGTGGACCATGCCTCGGAATGTGTGTTGCCAGGGTTATGTCATATTTGCGACCGTCATTTTCTTGCCAATTATGTACTTATGTAAACATGTATTCATAAACGTACACTACTAAACAAATGATTTTTACCGGCGTTCAAGAATGATTTTAGGGTTCTTTATCAAAACCGTTACTGTGCCACCAACTGGAAAAAATAGTCATTTTCAGGAGCTGTTTTAAAACCAGCCCTAAAAATTGATTTTCTAGTATCACTCTCTTGAGATGGCCGACCCAAAAAGTGAATGTCAGAGGTATTCCTGGGCTCTTGGGCCACCACTAGGGCCATGGCCCTAGAGGCCCTTAGGCCTGGGTACACCACTGTAAAAAGTGATAGTGCCCTAGTCTTGCACATTATTTAAAATACCTAATTAAATCACAATATGGCTGTCCATCATGATCTAGATCGATGTTCAGCTCTCCACGTACTTAAACAAATACAAGGATATTGGTTGTGCAATTACAAACTGTCAGCTTGTAACAGTCAAATAAATTTTGTTTGTTATTTCTTTACAGCTGTTTTTAGATTTCACAGAGCTTAGTTCAAGGTTTTTTTTTATGAAACTTTAGTTCAAGGTTCACCGGTGCATTTTACTCTATATAATCACTGCATGCTTTACGAGAACATGAGTAACCTTATTTTTGGGTAGCAGTAGTGAATATAATTAAGCTATTTTCGATATGCATAGCTAAAACAAACCATTACTCTTTCAGATGTTATCAATCCCTAAACTGCCCTGAGCATGTATAGTGTATATGCACAGCTGCACCATCTAGATAGAGCGGACACGTACAGCTGCACGTGTTGTTCTTATCTTGTCAGCATTGGCCATAGTGTAGTGCATATATAAGAGTCCCTATAGCTTCAGCACGTGGATCCTACACACTACCACTATATTAGATCAAGACATTGAGGCTGATATTGTTATGCTCGGTTATACTATACACAGAATCGTTATTGTAGGAATGGGACTCATCATGGAAAGGGTGCATGAGCAATGAGAAGACCCAATAAGCTTGCCCGACATAGTGCTGGCCATGGCCTCGGATCATAACCCTAGCCAAGGATCCAAACACAGCGTCAGCGTCCGCGCCGCCATCTTGACAAAGCATGTAAAGGCACGGAGATCAATATCCAGCACTGCCGAGGTATAAGATGACAGCAGTGGCTGTGGATGCAGTGCACGAGTCAGAGCAAAGGTTACTGCCCACAGGAGGTGCAAGATAAGAAGTGGGAGTAGTTCTTTATCTTGGGAAGTTGCAGAAAGAAGAATAATATCCCTTGTTTATCTTATAATACCCTTTACATAGAAATAATGCTGCAACTACTATGATAAAGAGCTTGAGCGGCAGCCAATTTATATTCAGAGGCAGACAGGGAGTCGTCCTCTGCCAAAACATCATTGAAAATTAGGATTTCTAATGGCGGTAAGTGAAGGCGAGCGTACTGCACAGGCCCGCCGAGAATATTGTGGAGGCCCATCGAGCCCATTGCATGAGGTCTCTGTTGCCAAAGACCATGCTGCTGCCGGATCCGCCACGGTTCAACCCACCGCTGCCACTATCACCAGATCTGGTTGTCGCACATTTAGTCATACATGGATCTATATCTCATTCTCTCTCTTGATCGCTGTCCATTTGCATACCTATGGTTATCTACAGGCTCGCGGTCTGATGAATGATAGCACCAGTGAGCACTACCGACCCACAGTCTCATGAACATTGGATGACAAACACTCAGGAACGTGCATAATGGATATCATAATATAGGTTCCATTATGTATGTGTCATTTTGACTATAACTATTTTTTTATACTACCTGCTGCTGTTACAAAATTTTGTACAAGTAATTGATCAAATGGAACTGACGACTGATTTGAACAACAAATATTGTTGCTATATATGCACCATATAAGCAACTGTAACAAAACATTTGAGTCGTCAGGGATGAGTACGTATTAGTACACCTGGTCTCCACTGGTCATGCCTAACATTGTTATGGGATTCGGCCACTATTTATTTGCAGGGGCTTGCCCAGCTTAACCCTTCATCATATCCCTGTTACACAACAATATATACACCAAGTTTGGCAGGCTGCGTCCTCAGTCTCAGGTTGTAATAGAGGTGAGGTCCTGAGCGCATGGTATAAAACAACATGTAAGATCATGGCCCTATTAGTAGTTTTGATCATGGCAAAGTTGCTACTGTGCCATCATATATCATGGTGAAGAGCTAGGTCGTTCCAAATACATACATCTAAGTCATCAAGCCATGCACTTAATATCTTGATTCCAATGGATGAGAATGAGTGGCATCTGGAAAACAGAGTAGAGGAGATGAGGGCTAAACTTGTGAGGTCATTCCTTGGTTAAAACAGAGTCAAGCAGATGACCTTGATGATCTGCCAGATGTTGTAGATGCATGCCTGCTAGATGTCTGAGTTGAGTGACAGGATGACAGTGTAGTCAAACATGTAGGTCGGCCCTGCTTCGAGAAGCTCGTCGTCGGAAAGAGTGCAGCGGAGGAGAGGCGGTGATGGAGAGATGTGGTCATATTTTGTACACATGACTGTGGTCATATCTTGTATACCTTTTCCAAAAACTTGTACACATG
The DNA here is from genome assembly GCF_000003195.3 of Sorghum bicolor. Lineage (NCBI taxonomy): Eukaryota > Viridiplantae > Streptophyta > Magnoliopsida > Poales > Poaceae > Sorghum > Sorghum bicolor. Next base: position 68,029,825 of record NC_012874.2, on the reverse strand, counting down.
TATGCATGAACATAAAAATATATCTGTATTTTCCAGAATTCTTGAAAAATGATCATCTAACAACTCATTTACAAATTATACTAAAAATTCATTGAAATTAAATTTACAGACACGTCTACAATGTAAGTATTTGCCTTTGACTGAACATTATGACATCTCTCTTTTGACTGAAACATTATAACATATATGTATGTTTCATATGAATGTGTATATATTTGGACTGAATATGATTTGAAAATATGTATGAGTGCAGTAGAGTGAAGCAATACTTTATCCAAAAGGACGTTGCATTCATCTTAACAATCAAGATATTTATCAAGACAAAGGCATTATAGACATCCAATTGGAAGGCTGCTACATATATTGGGTTGAATGAAGAGAACAAGCTTTGCTGCTTTTATTCTTTTGACAGAAAATAAGTAGGGCTCTTTCTTTCTTTATCATGAGATAACCTCTAGAGCATATGGTTTTTTTCTTGTCTTTGAACAATGAAAGAGGAGAGAGCCATTGTTTATGAAGAAAATAAAGACTTAATTCCGGTTCCACATTAATTTGCATTATCTTCCATTCAGTGGCGATTTTAAACAAAATATGCAGGGGCATTGCCTCAAGGAAATATACGCAATCTTCTTCCTGGTGTCTATTTGTGTTGGTTCTCGGACCTCCGATGACAACGGGATGGATGGGCCCTCCCGCTCGGTGCAGCAGGTGGTCTAAACACGCAAGATGTGAATAGGGCTCAAAACCCTAGAATAGTAGTGGCTTCAATAAATTGTTCTCAACCGCCCTTGAAGGGGCATTTACAATCCCTTTATATAGGGTTCAACTTCCAACCAAAAATCATCACCAAAAACTCTTCGTGACGGTGCCATTCAGGCATTGGCCCATAGGGCTACTTAAGTAATTCTTAACTGAGGACATTTTACAACTCCTCGTGCCGACATTTCAACCCTAATGTGGCTTGGTCCTCTGCCGCCTGTCTGTGAGCGTTTCCCCATCCTTCGCCAGTTGGATGCCGGAGGATCGGCGCATGCCTTCTGACGCGTTGCGGAGCATCCCCCAGCGATGGCTCTCGAACCTCCACCACTCGGACGTCGGGGGTTCAATGCCCGCTTCCCAAGATCCTTCGCCACCTCGAGCCCGAAGGACCCGTCTGCGGTTTCCGCAATCCTCCGCTTCGGGTCGGCCATTATGTTTCTGTTCACATAGAATCAGCTCAGGTCAGCGTTAGTCTTTCCCCCGAACCTCCGCATCATATCATACGAAGGTTCGAGTTACGAATGATGGTCCTCCGCCTGGTAACACAACTTCCGAAGCAACTGAGGGGGGAGGTGTGGGTTAAACCCCAACAATTTATTTCTGTAGTTGCATAGACCCCAGGAAGATAAACTGTTACGACAGTGAACATGTGAACTGCACATGTTCAATATTACTCATTTCAGAAAGATAAGACACTTCCAAAATTTAGGACTCAGTACTTTTGGAATACACCAAAGTTATGTCATTAAAGAACAAAGACAGTAGTTAACTAAGAGAAAATATTAGCAACTGATAAACTTAATTTTTCTGTCCACCGAGCTCACTAATACTAGATTACTAAGGATAAAATAAGTTTGTGCCAGATGTATGCGTTTGGTACTAAAAAAAGTACGCCTGCTGAAACAAATCAACTTGATTTTGGAACAACTCACAGTTTCACCATGATTCTATCAGTACAACCACATTGATGACTTCAAGTGTGCATGGGTACCAAGAATGACATTGGAATAGCAGGCGACAGGCATACATCAAATCCGGTGAAAATGAGACTGCTCGCACAGCCTGCACGTGCAGCACAGTCTAGCAGGTGGCCTTACAATCCCTACTGTTATTGACTATTGTCATTAACAAAGCTCTGGTGTGTTTTCAATCTTCATTATTTCCTTATTTGTTTCAAGTAAGTCAACTTTTGTTCGAAAATCACAATTCCCATGCTGGTAACAGACCATTAATCTTGATCTTCAGCAACTGTGTGCGGTTTTTAGGCTTCCCTGAACTTTTTTTATACCTATTCTGCACAAGCTGTGATTGCTGACATATAGATAGGCAACTAGTGTAACAGATTCGAAATGTGAATGGTGTTCCGGATCCATTTCGGTTTTACTTGAACCTGAATAATAAATTAACATTTTGATTTTGATCAATTCAATTTCAGTAGTAATCGAAAATCCCATCTCTACATCATGAAAGGACCAGTCTGTACTAGCGTCGTCAGGCCTAGTTATGGTTGCTCCTGCTCCTACACAGCTCCGGCGTGTGGCTGTTCTTTCTCGGTGCCAATGCTGCCTTTGCTTTGGCTTGTGCCTTTTGATTATATATATATATGATTTGGGTGAAAGTGGGACGGCACGGACGCACGGTGTTGGAATGTAGTGGGATGTGGCCACTCGTCAGTGTATAGTGAATCGATCGGGCCGGGCAGCAATACCAACGACCACAAGAGGAGGTAGGTATGCTGGCGACGGTTCCTGTCCATGTGACCAGACAGCAATGATGTCATAAGATGAGATGGGTGATGAGATTCGTAGCAAGAGGCAAGAGTTACGTATGTGCTAATTAGTGTCCTGACAGAATAATTGAATTTGAAGATGAAATTACAAGTGTACCACTCTACTTAATTTTAGAATTAATCCCTAGTTCACAAGATTTTAGTTCTAGTTGTACCTCTCTCCTTTTGACCATTATATCTAGACTAATTAATGAATGGTTATTATTATTTTTTTCCTAAACCCAGTACAGACATAGATGCCCGCATACAGTGTATGAAAGCATGTGTTTTCCTACCCTACCCATATGATAGACATCTCCCTGGCGACTGGAACATCGCCTACTATTGAAAGAATAGCACCGTTAAATTCAGAAATAATTACAGAAAAATACACACTCCTATAAAGTCGGGACTGAAACCCGAGTAGCCAGATTCCACTGCAAGGAAGCTAATAACCAACTGAGCTATGGTCGGTTCACACGAAGGACCCCTATCAATTTTGTGGGAAAAATGGCAGGAATAAAGCAGTGCACTGTAGAAAGGTAATGTGATGGGAACAATAATGAAGCCCATAGCTTTAATAACCGTCAACAGTGACAGTGCCTCGGTCTTGCATATTATTAAAGATACCTAATTAAGTTACAACAACACGATCTGGCAGATGTGCTATTCCCTAGGTACAAAAACTAAACTAATTCAAACATATTAAACTGATTATTCATTTGTACCACTCGGTACTCCAATTACAAACTGTCAACTTGTAACGGTCAAATAAATATATTTTGCTATTTCTTTACAGCTGTTTTTCAATTTCTCAAAAAATGATCTCTAGAGATAGGCTGTATTATCATCCAGTTATAGAAGTCAATTTCTAGAATGTCAGCCGCCACTCAAAATTAGATTAAGAGCCAGCTGCTTAGACACTGCTAGCTTGTCTTCTAGAGGTGTTTTGGTAGTCCAAATTTAGAAAACCAACTTAATTATAACCATGGCTATCCTGTAATAGGGTAGCCCACATTTCAATACCAGCTTTGACTGTTGGGTAGAAATGGTAGATGCATACATCAAATCAACTCAGTAGAAGCACAATCAACAGCGTGAGCATGGATGTCGATCTCGCAGCCAATAACTCTTTCTTCGTCAAGAGCGAGGCCATGGATGCTCAGGTGGCCGGGCTCGCGTGTGGTACCACCCTCATGTGCCTAGACAATGCACGCCGACGACGTAGAAGTGGCCAGCTCGTGTCCATCACCTTAAAGCAAGAATGTTTCATCTGTATGTCTTTTCATTTAGCTGGAACTAAGCAGCTGCCTCAAGTTCTTCAATCCCAATGTGATGAGATTGCTTGCCTTCAGTTTTGTGAGTGCAGCTCAGTTGATGATGTCCCAGATCATGTCGACGTGGTTGTGAATAGCAAATAAGAAATTACAATTTGCAGGACCGGCCATGATTCATTCCCAACGCCTCTCATTTCCTAAATTCTTGATGTCATGAGCAAATACTCCTTTTCATCTAGGTTCACCAGCATTTGCATGTGTTGGGGGTCTGGAGACACCAACGGAGATGCACAAACAAATCCACAAAGAATGCTTGATTCATTTCCAGTGAAGCGATTTATGTTGCCCTCGTAAGAGTGCCAGTGTGGGTTTTTTTATAGTAGGAAAGTTACAAGCACACAATTCACTATGGCTTTTGACTTTTTTGCCCTTTGCTTCACTAGGGTTTTGCAGTGATAACAGAATATTCTAAGGCAATATAGTCTTTACTCAGAAATAGTAATGACAGTTGTCAACTCAATTAGGTGGAACCCGGAACCAACAGCCATCCTTTTTTTTCAATAAAACAGCCATCCCATTACTCAGCATGGCCTGCACCAAATTTACCTGAATAAAGTTATATGCTCGCTTGCAACGAGCCTACGAGTCAGGTTTTAGGTTTTATCTAAATGCCTTCTCAGTGTTGTTTTTGCTTTACTCGTCAAAATGAAAAAATAATATTCATCAAACATTTCTGTCTATATTTAGGGTCCTCTGTTGAGGAAACACCCTTTATTTATTTTTTGCGGAAAGCCCCATTTTTTAACCCATGTGGTACACTTACTGCTATTTATGGCATTAATAATGTTTAGTAAATTGTGAGATTACATCTACTGCACCTGTAACTATAACTTGACATTAAATTTCTTCCTGTTGCTATAAAAACATTAGTCCTTTAGCTCTATAATGTTTAGTAAATTGCCAGTCTCAATGTATGTTTCATGAGAGTGTCATGCACATTAAATAGGGTGCCACATAAGTAAAATTGCTGATTTGGCAGAGTCATTAAATGAAAGAGTTTCATCAGATGAGAGAGGAGTTCCCATGAAACTCTTGTATCTCGGTTACCTAGTTTATAGTCTTGGTAACTGTGCCATAAAACTATGCATTGAGAGTGGACTTTGGACTTAGTTATTAGGGAAAAATACGGCGTGGGCACCCAGGACGCACGGGAGCTTCTTCTGGTAGTGGAGACAACCTCTGGTGGCGTGGGGCCCCACCTATGCAGATCTGGCCATGGGCTCGCCTGCGTCTACTGGAGGGCACACATCTGCATGGCACTCCAGAGTAAGGATGAAAACGGAACGGAAATATCCCGAACCGAACCGAACCGTTTTCTATATTTGATCCGATCGAATTCGTATTTTTTTGTCCGACTTTATCGTTTTCGCTTTCGTATTTTAGATATTTCGTATTTCAAATATAAAAGTAGAAAACGGTTTTGACATTTTTCGACCGTTTTCTACTTTTAATATGAAATATTTCGAATTCAAAATTTGGTTTAAACCGAATTTAGTCAATTGTAGGGTCACACAGTCTAATTACAGACTACTCACCATGCATCTGCGTTCTTTCTACTAGTGGCTAGTTGTGTTCATGTTAGCTATTAATTGCTTATTCTAGACTTGTATTTATGTGTGGGCTATTGTATTAAATACCTAAGACTAAGGAGCATGCACTTTTTAATTATTATATGCACTTGAACTTGATCCTATATATACTTTTAGTCATGCACTTTTATATATCAGTATTTCGTATTGAGTTTTCGTATATCGACCGTGTTCGACATAAATCCGATCGAATTGGTTCGTTTTCGAAATTCTCGATATTTCGTAAGTTCGTGTTCGTTTTCGTGTCCGACTTTACCGTTTTCGTTTTTGTTTTCGTATTTCAAATATAAAAGTAGAAAATAATTTAGGAGTTTTTCGACCGTTTCCGACCGTTTTCATCCTTACTCCAGCGACCTCGTCCACCTCGTCCTTGTCATTCTGTAGGGAATCCAATTTTGTGACAGTGAGCCAATAGGGAAATTCAAACTCCCTGTCGAGCTAGCCCTATTGGTAATTTTCTCTAAGGTTCACCATTAGAAAAATATTAGTTTGTCAGTATCCAAATTATTCTATCGTTTTTGCATATAAAGGTCTATTCTAGTTTCTAGTAGTGTAAGGCCCCTTTTGACACAACTCAGTATCACTAGTGAGGTTATGTTTTCGGTTTTCAACTCAAAGAGCAGCTCTACCAATAAATTAAAGTTGAGCTATTTTCTTGATCTGGTTACTTCTCATGATGAAAAAACAATAAATTACAATTACACCCCTAGCTTTTCTCTTTTCTTCTTCCATTTTTGCCGTCTTCTTCCCATGACCTTGGTCTTTCTTCGGAGGCCCGATGCTCAAGACCCTCGGGTGACCGTGGACTTGCAAGCTGTGTCCCTGGCGGTCCTCGTGCCCGCACACTCCTTCCCTAAGGAGGGACTATGCAACCATTGTCGTATTGGAGTCCACATGTGTGAGATGAAGCTGTAAAAAGCTTCTATTTTGAGCTATTCCCATGTCGGAGCAGGATTTAAGAAGTTTAATAGGTGAAGCTGTTTTCACACCTATTTGGCAAAAAACAACTCACATAATTTGAAAATGTAGAAGCGTGTACGTCCTATGTGTGGAAACCATAGTGAAATCAAATTAGATGGGGCAAATATTTCTTAATGTTATTTTTTGTAGGCCGTTGGAGAGGGACATTTGCCAGTGCTCCATGAGACTCATCGGTTAATAAATGAATATCAAATGATGATTCTGACAGAAACAAAGTAACCAAACCTATATAATCATGAACGATAACACACTTGCCAAATGCTTCAACTACATTTAAAAATGCACAGGGTGGTGGAGTGAAAACAGCTTGAACTACACTTGCCAAATGCTTCAACTACATTTAAAAATGCACAGGACGTTTGAACGATAGAAAAATCCCATCAGATGGGTATCTCCTATTTTTCATTTTTATCACCAGACAGAGCCCGTGAAGAGGTACATTGTCAATGCTCCATGTCTGATTCATGTTGATTCTCACAGAAACCAAGTAATCAAGCATATAAAATTGTGAAGATAATACATTTTCCAGTGCTCCAACTACAGTTAAAATTATGCACGGTGGTGGAGCAGTGACCAACGTTTTAACAATAGAAAAAATCCTATGAGATGGGTATCTCTTATTTTCATTTATATCAGCACACAGAGCCCGTGAAGATGGAAATTTTCAGTTCTCCTTGTCGAATCATGGTTTAATAAATGACTAGCTTCACAAATGTTTATATTTATATATGTACTGGATCGTACTAGCTATTACAGGTGTTTACATTTAATCAAGCTAGGGGTTGTTGATCAAAAGTGATAAGGAAGCATGAGATGACTTTTAGGCAATGTTTCTGGTAATAATATGGTCAGAAAAAAATATATTTGGAACATTGTGTGGAGGTCCAAAAATAAAATGAGAAAAAGGAGGCGCAGACCCTGCTGAACCGGCCTTACTGGTCCTGGATCGGCCCAGCTGGTCTTCCCCTCTCAGCTGTTGGGTGGGCCGAGGCCACCTGCCGAACTGGCCCGGTTTGGCACCCGGGCAGGCCAGCTTCCTTATCCCAGTGCTGCCCAACCGGCCTAGCCACCCACGAATATCTCCGCTTTCTGGCCCGGAAAGGGGATGCGGCATAGCATAGGAGAGCATTGAAGCGCCCGGAGTACTCTTGGACATAGCCGGCTGATGCGGATGGTCAGCACCAAGTGGGGCTGGAAGAATTCCTCGAAGTGATCCCAGCCGGGCATGTGCCTGTCCTACTGCAGCGCATAGTACCAGGTCTGGGCTATGACAACATAGTGGTACAGTGCAAACCAGGCACGGTCTGACACGAGGGTGCGCTGGCCCCAAAAGAACAGCTCACAATATTGAGCCAGTTTAGGTGGTCCTCGGAGCTGTCAAAGGTGGAGAACCGGGGCTTGTAGAAGCAGGGCACACCCATGCTAGGCCTGCACCATGGACTGGACCGATGAAACACCAAAGAAGGGTAGCCTGGTGAAGAATGACCCCGTGTGGAACGCCATGTGGATAGCCCATGCCCACTCTATGGAGGAATTGCACGCCCAAACCGAATGGGAGATGCACCCAGGACGTGCACAAAGGGCACAGTGTCACTTTTGAGGAAGGCTGCATGCCACCGTTGGGCGCCGAGGCAAAGGCCGTGTTGTTGTTGGGCGCTAAGGCACTAGGTCCGGCGAACGTGGGTGGGCGCCTGCCAAGAGCATCACCATGGAGGGGAGCGGTGGTGGGGAGTGGGAAAAGTGGATTTAGTGGGTGAGAAGACTAGCGGCTAGTGCTAGGGGCGGCTGCACCTTGATGGTCGCCAGTCGTGCAGATACTCTAGTGTACTGTTGCACTAAATCCGCCACTACCTTCGCCAAGGGATTAGGCGTCGATGCGGATGGCACCTTAAGTTGTTGATCACCGTCATTGGAGCCTGGCATCTCCGATACCAACTAGATTGATAGGATCGTCGATCCTTTGAAGGATGTGGAGTGCGTAGCAGTGGGTGATCAGCGGTTGGGGCTTGAACCCCAGACAACGAGAGGGCAAGAGCGCGAGGGATAGACAGAGAGAGGGAGAAGCCAGCAACAAATATTAGCCCCGTATGTGTAAAATCAGATGCCTTGGGATGTTGTCTGCACTGGCAAGCTCCGGCCAAGAGCTAACCAAACACGACATTAATCTATCCTCTCCGTTGTTAACATGTATAAATTTGTTAAAATGACTGTGCCTCCAATACTGGTAAGCTATGATTGTATTCATGTCCTTGTCACTACCGGAGACACGTTCTTTGCCGAGTGTCAAACGCTTTGCCTAGTGTTTTATATCGAACACTCGGCAAAGGAGTGGTTTGCCGAGTGTCACCCTCAGCAAAAGGGAAGCACACGGCAATTCGACGGTTTGCCTAGTGCCAGACACTAGGCAAACCATGACACTCGGCAAACTAGCTCTTTGCCTAGTGTCCAGCACTAGGCAAAGCTAGACACTCGGCAAATTTTCCATTCTAGGCACGGCCCAACCCGCCGTTAGGGTTTGCCGAGTGTCTCGTTAGACACTCGGCAAAGTTACATTTTGCCTAGTGTTTCGTACTGACACTAGGTAGGTGAGGACTTACTCTGCTGGGGATGGCCCTGATGTCAATAAAAACATTTACGCACTGGATATATGCACACCTAATATAAAAAAGTGTTTATTTATTAGTATGCAGAGGATTCGTACTCTCTCTGGACGTGTTGTAAGTAATTGGTTTAGCTAGTACGAGTTCTTGCTCGTCTCTCTGTAGCCTGGCCTTTTGCATATATAGGAACAACGTCTCCTGTTTTATGCATTGAGCATATGCCTTGTTACCATTCTATCATGAAATTAAACCATAATATTGAGTAGTACGGCCTGATTTAGACTAGACAAATATTATATTGGGCTCATGCTTGGCTGTAAGTTTTTGGTCATTATGGGAATGGGATGCATCACGGAATAAGGCGACAAACGAAGCTAGGAATGATGGTTTGTCACTGCTTCAATGGTCTGCTGCGAGAAGGGGACATGGCTATTCGATAAGGTTACAAGGACGCCCATAGTGTGTAGACGCACTAACACTCTGTAGTGTTCATGGTTCAGATGACTTGAGTCAGCATTAAGAGTTGAGGCTTGTTGGGTCGCCACAGATGAAGGCAAGGCACAGGAGACGTGGTCTCGACTTGGACAGACGTCAACAGTGCTGTGTGAAGAAGGTGGAGGGCCGAGATACCAAGATTCAGAACCTCATAGCGCTCTGCGCTACAGGACACACAGAACTAGAGCTACCATCCACTTGATGTCTTGATACCAGCTTTCTGGAGTCCATTCTCCAACCACAAAAAGGTATGAACGAAGGACAGGGAAAGGGAACGTCTACTAGCTTAGCACAAGTGTAAAAAAAAGCTGTAAAAGTAACTAATTTCATTCTTGTATAGACAAAATTAAAAAGTCGTTGCTACTAATTAAGAACATCATGTGAGCAATACCAGCCTACTATATATGGCCTGATTAACATCAAAGATCGATGATTACTCAGGTGGCATAGAAAGAATATCACAATATGCTCATGGTCACATATGCATGCATGCATCTGCATAACTTCAAATGCTGAAGGCACTCACATAAAACATATTTATTGTCAGCTTATCTTTTATTTGTATTGGTCCTCTTATGAGCCAACAGTGTGAATGGCCAGTTAAAAATCAGTGTATTTCAACTAGCATCAATTAACAACCATCAGTGTAAATATGTTTATTGGAAGTTTTGTGTAATAGTGCCCGAAGTGTGGCTCAGGCATCACAAGAAAGAGAGGGATGGAACCCACAACAATGGGACATGGCAGGAAAACCATACGGGGCACGTGAAACTGCGCTAGCTTGCACGTCCCTAATAGCCAGCAACATGTGCTCGTGGATTAAGAGACTCGCCATATGCTCTGGTGGCCAGATCCGTCCGTGTCAGAGTTATTGTCCAACTCCCTTGTGTGCCTAGAAAATGCACGCAAAGGAAGAAATGGCCAAGTGGAGTCCATTAGCTCCATGCAAGAAGGTATGAACTGTGCATCATCACACAATGTCACTACCGGAGAGCCGGCCTTTGCCGTGTGTCCGCCCGTTTACCGTGAGCAACACACGGCAAAGGTCGAGTTTGCCGTGTGTCTAATCCAAGCACACGGCAAACGCTAGGCACACGGTATATCTGTCCTTTGCCGTGTGTTGCACACGGCAAACACCAGGCATACGACGAACTCAAATTTTTACCGTGAGCAACACACGGCAAAAACAGGGCACACGGCAAAAGCTAACCCACGCTAACGTCTACATCCAGCCGTCAACATTTGCCGTGTGCGGCCGTTAGGCACACGGCAAAGCCTGGGTTTGCCGTGTGCTTGAGGCTGGCACACGGCAAACACAAACTTTGCCGTGTGCCAGGGGTGCGACACACGGCAAAAAAATTATCTTTTTTCAGTTTTGGCCCTCCAAATTTTTTCTTCTCTACACATTCACCATTTGTAACTTCATACTCAAATTTCATAAAATTTGAAACATGTTTGCTATATTTTTGCAATTAACATTATTTATTTTCATTTTTCCGGTTACGTTCAAATTTGAACTACGAGTCAGTGAAATAGTTGGAAAAAAATATCAAAAAAATGATATTCATGTTACCCAACCCTGTCTGAGAACACACATTCAAAACGGAAATGACTTTTGAATGTCGTGGTTAGGAGACACGATGCGAAACGTGCGTCGGTACATTTCGAAAATTCTAATAAATGCTATTTTATTCCATAAATCCTGAAACTTATACATATGTCATGTTATCATACATAGAGGCCACAAAAAAAGTTTGGAAAGATTTCGAACAAGTTGTCATGTATGATGTATAGAAACTAGACAATCTTCGAAGAAGTTCCATAGAGATATGAGTGAAGAAGCATGAGTTGGAGTAGATTTGACTTTTATATTTGAATTTGATTTTAAAACTTTTTCTTTAGGCACTGCACCATATAGGTTGTGTCATGTCCAAGTTTAGAAAATTTTCGGAATTGTTTACTATTTCTTAATTATTTTTAGCATTTTAATTGAAAATTTTAAAATTTCAATTTTAAAAATAACCTCGGATGGAAAAACTCTCTAAGTAAACTTTGTAGATCTCAAAAAGTTATGAAACTTTATAGTTGACAACTTTTTATTTTGGAATCATCTTGTCATGCAAAAACTACGTTTGAATTTCTCAAATTTGAAATTCAAATTTTGTAAACGACCTCGGATGGAGAAACTCCCTAAATAAAAATTGTAGATCCCAAAAAGTTATGAAACTTTGTAGTTGACAACTTTTTGATTTGAAATCATTTAGGACCTCAAATTATCAATTTACATATAATTTGATATAATATTTGAGCAACCGAAATGCAATATAAACACAAGTCATAGTGTGGTGCAGTGGCTAAGAGTGAAGAAACGTGAGAGGCAGGTCATGGGTTCAAATCCCATGGGCCGCAAAAAAATTCAAGACTTTAGATTTTTTTGTTGGGGTTTGCCGTGTGTCCAACCCTGGCACACGGCAAACATTGAGACAGACTTTGCCGTGTGTGTTAGGCCGTCTCCCGCCGTTCGTTATCTTTTCTTTGCCGTGTGTCAAGATTGACTCACGGCAAAGTTTCGCCGTGTGCCCATAATTTGGCCGTGAGTAAAAATAGGGTTCACCGTGAAAGAGTTTGTCGTGTGTTCTTTGCCGTGAGCAACACACGGCAAAGCCTTCGCCGTGTGTAATTTGGGCTTTGCCGTGTGCGCCAGGCACACGGCAAACCCCTGCTATCCGGTAGTGTGTACACCCATCATGTCATCATCCATTCTACCACAAAAACAAAACAGCATGCCCTCAGTTATGCAAATATAACAATTATGTGTATAATCATATATATCAAGAACTAACTTATATTATAGCATGTCAGGATGCACGTGAGCACAAGTGAGCTGCAATACAATGTATGTAAAGTTGAAAAAATAACAAATTCCATACTTGTATAAATAAAATAAAATATTTGCTCCTAATACAGAACATTTTGTGATCAATACCAGCCTATATCCTGATAAAGATCAGACGAACCATGACTGCTCATGAGGCATACAAAGAATATCACAATATGATCATGGACACATACATATGTCTGCTTAACTTCAAATGCTCAATGCACTAGCACAAAAAAAACCATCTTACTGTTGGGAAATGTTCGATTTGTACTGGTGTTTTTATGAATGGACTGTGTGAATTGCCAGTGAAAATCAGTGTATTCCACTGGCGTCACTGCTTAAGAACAACCAATGTAAATATTTGTATTCACGATTTTATTAATGATGCTGCCATTGTAAATAGATCTGCAATAGTAGCATGCATACACAGACCGCCAATGTAAAAATAGCAAAATGAAAGTTTTAACTCGTGAAGAGTTTAAGTCTTGTGTTTTTTCACGCAAATCACACACGCATGTGCGGTTGCTAGGAGTTGAATTCACATCCTCAGGCCTTGAATGTTCCTTCCTTAGCCACTATTCCTCAAAGTCAATTATCTTCCTTCTCCATCATGGTTTTCTATAATGGTTACTTAACCAGGAGTGATAACAAAGGAATGGTAACCCCCTAGATGTAGTTATTTTGGCTGCATCAAAATAATATTTATATAATCTAGAAAATAACATAATGCCTGATTGAGCATCAAGATGCTTATTAATAGTGGCCTCAATTTTAGGCAGTAGGCTGTTGGCACCACATTAATTTATATTCTACTTGACAGCATAATTTTGAATTTTTGCTGTACATAAATATAATTTGAATATTAGTTATATGTATTGTGAAAAAAAGGAAGTGCTTATTTAGTTACATATAGAGATATCTTTCTCTTTCTCGATCACCCTCACTTTGCATATATATGGGGGCCCTGACTTCGCACCTATCCTAGATAGACCGAACCGTTTTATTATCTAGTCATCTCAAGCAGGGACAGATGCAGACGGGAGGGATACAGTAAAATCCTGGTGTTCTTATGCCTGGCTTTAGATATTCCATTAACATGAGAAATTGAGAATGGGAAGCATCACAGAAACAGGGCACACATGAATTCCGGGAAAGAGATTTCTTATTGTTTAGTGGTCTGCTACTCAAAGGTGCCTTGGCTCCACAAGAAGAAGGAAAAGACATACATGGAGCAGGAATGGACAATGAATCTTTTAGCAGTGTGGTTCTGATGACATGATTTACCGGAAATGGCATGAAGAACAAAGGGATCAACATCACACTCTGCATCATCAAGGCACAGCATGGTTGCTAGTGGAGAATGCACGACAGCATGATTGTCACCTGCAGAAATTAAGGATATCGTAATATGGTCATGATCAACGCATGTCCACATATCATAACATGCTCAACGGCTGTACCCAAGTCAATCATGTATTGATACATATCCATTTGTGGTGCTACCTGCTATCGCTACCCAAATCCTGCACAATTAATTGATCGAATGGAACTGACTGACACAACAATGAATTGCTTGAATGCACCATATTAGTAGCTGTTATAAATGATTTTCTTGTCAAGGTAGTACACTACTACAGTGTTATCCAGTGGTCAATGAACTGCTAACTTTAGTTTGGGCTCCGCCTGCTATAGATTTCCATGGGCTTAGCCCCAGATGAATGTTCAATCATATCCCCATCACACAACTATATATACACCATTGAGTTGGCATGCTGCCTTCTCTATCTTAGGTTGCAATAGAGGTGTGGTTCTCAGTTCATCATATATAAATTATTTTGGTTATATTAGTAGATTTTATCGTTGCATAGTTGTATTGTACCACCACATACATACTCCTAAGTAATGCCGCTGTGTTCTCAATCTTAGGTTGCAATTTGGTGTGGTTCTCAGTTCATCATATATACAGTCTTTTGGACCTATTAGTAAATTTGAGCCTCGCATAGCTGTTATTGTACCATCACATATACTCCTAGGTGCTGAGCCACATACCAGGTTGAGATTGACTCGAAAACCTTTCATCTTCGCAGTACTAAGAGACTTTGTGAAACCATCTGCAAGTTGGTCGTCAGATGGAATAAACCGTATATCAAGTGGCATCTGCGCAACCCCCTTTCACTGACAAAGTGAAAGTCTATCTCAATATGTTTGGTGTCCCTTTGTTTATCAAGTAGCATATGCGCAATCCTTTCACTTTAGCAATTGCAAACTGTGGAGGACAACCAAACAGCCCCTTAGTTTAATGTCTTATCTGCAAATGAAGTATCAGCTGCTCATGGATATCTGGTGACACAGTCCAAGCTTAACCGCTTTTCTGCTAGTATTCTCAAAAGTAGCAGAGTAAAATTCAAAAATGCAATGGGGACTAAACGAATAGTGAAAGAACCCATAATGTGTTGTTGAGGAATATTTATATGAGAGATGGAAGATGACTACCCAACAACTTGGTGGTTCAGAATATAAATATAATCGATACTAACTAATGTACATTTTCATCTTAATACACAGCTGCGCTGTTGCTGGCAAAAGTCTTTAGTAGCATACATGTTACTGTTGGGTCGTCCACTGTAGATCTGTAAAGGCTTGGCCCAGCTGAATCCTTCATCCATAGTATAAATGCACCATTGAGGTTCCAAGAGAAGTGAAGTTCCGTGCTCATGATAACTAGTCTTCTGGTCCTTGTCTCTAATTGTAGTTAAGATTGTGGCATATGTAATTGTTTATATCCATATCCATGTAAAAAAACGCTGCTGACAATATGGCACTCGGACAAGAAAATATGAGTGGGATCGGGAAAACAGAATAGAGGAGACGACGATTACTTAGCACCCAGAAGATGAGGTCAAGACATGAAGTCTGTTGTGGGTTGCCTCCATGGCACACAGCTCCATATATTCAGGAAACAATTCTCTGCTTCTATCACAGGTCGTGCAAAGTGCGTGAATGTGGAAAATAAAGTGAAGATAGCTCCACAGAACTTGGGGAGTTGAAGAGCCAGCCCCAAGTGTAATTCCAATGAAGAGGTCTCGAACGACAACGTAGAATGAAGAAGAAGATAGTTCCAAAGTGTTCCAAAGAACGTTCAGAGAACATCTTCGTCGATCACAGGAGTTATCAAGGCAAAGCAAGGTGTGCCAACTTGGCCATCAGGAGTATCTTCGCCGCCAACTTTAGCCACCAAGTCCATTGGAACTGTGTCGAAGAAGACTAGTGAATTTGCAGTGGGGGGCACCATGTACAGTGGAAATTGCCATGCAAACGAAGGACGTGAAAGCATGAATTCAGTCATAAGGAACACTAACCTAGTCCGGTCTACTACACAATGAGTCAGACAGAGCCAATGATGGGCATGGTTGTCAGCCAGAGGTCATGCATTACACCATGAGCAAGCTGCAATTGAATATATTCAAGAAATTGTAGACTATATTTTTAAACCTGCAACTTATATGCTAGTGTAATGTTCTACCGCCTTAAAATATGAAACCTGGTAATGGGCGTCCATCAACTGTCAAAACAGGACAAATTTCAGACTTTTCATTATTTCGGAGGTGGTTTTCTTTCCGAATGAATATGTAGTTTACTATCTTCAAATTCATAAGTAATATTTTAAATTAGAAAACTATGAAACTTTTTTTGAAACTAGCAAAACATGAAACTAGTGACATCTTTTTCAAAACTATTTTTTTAGAAGTTTAAGGTCTCTAAAAATACAAAGCAAAGCTAAGGGTAGGGAAAATAGACAAAAGACAAATGTTTGAACAGAACCTAATCAGTGATTGTGCCCAACTATAGACATACAAGGCTTACTACTCACAGTCACAAGACTCGTAAAATGTCATTATCCGCCTTCCTTTTTCTTTTCCTTTGGACTTGTCAAACAGAGGCATCCAAAGTCATCATGCTCATATTTCTCTTGAAGATGAGCTTTCTGTTCTAGTGCCATAGGAAATATGTGCTCAGAGCAGTCTCCTGTAGCTAACTCAACACAATCTTTTCTGAGGATACTGTCTCCTGATACCTCCCATGCTCAACCATTTCTCTACTAATCTTCCCAAAGGATAAGGTCAAGTGATCAAAAATACAGAAATATGGGGTGGCAAAACAGAAATGATAAATGCTCCGTTAGGTGACACACTATGCTAAAGAAACAAGGAGAGTATATATGGAGATACCGAAGCAGGAAGGTAGTAGTACTGCTGAGTACATTTAAATAAGCTGCAGCGTTATACACAGATGCATTAGTTGGTAAAAATTGAGGTTGGTATCTACATACACCTCAAATTTTACCTTTCAAATATCCTGGCTGAAAACTCTAAAAATGAATCTTTCAACAGGTATAGTTCCTTAAGTTAACCGCTAGTGGAAATAAATCTATTGGTATTAGCTGTTTTTCTCCCACGAGTGTTCTCAGAAATGGTTCAGTTCTAGGCCATGAGACCATAATCCGGTCTGCAGTGGTTTTTGCATTTTGTGCCCGTAAAAAAGCAGTGGGCACTACTGGAAACTCGTTCTTTGCCGAGAGCCTAAGGCTTTGCCGAGGGCCAAATCTCGGGCACTCGGCAAAGATCTTCTTTGCCGAGGGCCGCCAGCTGAGGCCCTTGGCAAACAAAAGCCCTCGGCAAAGACGCCTTTGCCGACGGCCAGGCCCTCGGCAAAGACGCCTTTGCCGACGGCCAACAAAGACGCCCTCGGCAGTTTTATTGTGCTGAGTAACGGCAGCCGAGCCCGTCAGCCTTTGCCGAGGGCCTCCCGTCAGGCCCTCGGCAAAGGTTTTTAATTTTTTTTTTCAAAATTCTTTGCCGAGGGCCTTCCCTGTGGCCCTCGGCAAAGACCCCCTTTGCCGAGGGCCATCCTTAGCCCTCGGCAAAGAATTTATTTTTTGATTTTTGAGTCCAATTTTTTGTAGGCACAAATCACATTATTTTAAACACAATTTTAAAAATTGGCACAATTTTCACTTTTTTTTATATATTTCTTGATTTTTTTTCAATTCGTCGGAATTTTCCCGCTGTTTTAAATTTGAACTGCAGATGCATGGAATAATTCACTGTAGTCTTTCCAAAAATGTTATTCATGTTATTTGATGTGTGTGGAGTCCCTACGCATAAACTGCAATCAAATTTCACGCATCTTTTACGCGTGACATGATTAGTCACTTCTTAGAAAATTGATTTAAAATTATATTAAATGTATATGAAGTCAGAAAATCACGAAACTTGACGAGGTTTCATATTGAGACATGTGTAGGCTATGATAAAAAATTCAATCGTTTTCGAGTAAGTTGCGACGTCATATGTCCAAAACCCAGACATCTCCACATGTGATCACAAGTGATATATATATATACATGTGTGTGTGATCGTTGGCCATCGTGCCTACGTTTGTTGTAGGTTTTTTGGAACCTCCCGATGCAGGGGAGGTGCTGTCGAAATTTTCAATTGACACTAACCTATTGCCTTTTTATGCAGGAGAAGAGCACGTTGCAGGAGACCCAGAGGACGCCATTTGTCTTCGTTGGCGTCGCGGTTCTGCCTGCACTGCGTCGCCTCACCACTGCGTCGACTCGCACTGCATCGGTAGCCTGACTTCACCGACACCCTAGGTATAAATAGCCTCTCTTTCTTATTGTTGTCGTAGATCACGTGACCTAGTTAGGCGTCTCCCGTCCGAAAGAGATACGGTCGTAGGTATGTGGATCTTTGCATATCTTCGACCGTATCTGTTTTGGATTGTCCACATTTTTTGGACAGCCCGCAGATGCGTAGATGAGTTAGTTTCCATGGTCCGGTCCTGTCCGAGACAAAGTTTCGACATCACCTTCCTGTTGTTCTCCGGATACACACTCTCCTTTGTAGGACGTGTATCGGGAGAACGACGAGGAGGTGCTGCCGAAATTTTGTCTCGGATAGGACCCGACCATGGAAACTAACTCATCTACGTATCTGCGGGTGGGATTAGGACCTATCCTCACCTATTAGACAGTAGTAACACCGCGTAGATGCAATTGATGGTCACAATACTTTGTGATGTAAATGTTAAAGGATGGAGGATCGTGAGTGGATGTACACGGGCTGGAGAAGCGGGAATGACTATGACGTTGCATGGGTGAAGGGGGTTGATCTTTTCTTGAAACAAGCATTTGGCCCAGCAGTAGGAGGACATTCTCTAGTGTGGTGTCCCTGTATGAAATGTGACAACATGCGAAAGGTAGACAAGAAGACCATGGGTAGACATCTTGTGTTCAATGGTTATACGCCTGGCTACCATCGGTGGATCTACCATGGTGAAGCAGATCGTATAAGAGCGGAGGTGGTGAGACCACGGCTCGAGGCTTTTGATGATGATGCTGGGGTAGCAGACATGTTAGATGACACCCACCAAGCTCACTTTGCTGAACAACGTGAGACGGAGGAGATGGAGGACTCCGCAAAGGGTTTCTACAAAATGTTGGACTCGGCACAGAAACCCCTTCACGAGCGTACAATGATTTCTCAGCTGGATGCGATTGGACGCTTAATGGGGTTGAAGGCCGAGTTAAACCTAAGTCGAGAAGGCTTCGATAAGATGTTGGCCGTGTTTGGCACCATGCTACCGGAGAAGCATACTTTGCCGATGAACTTGTACGAGGCAAAGAAAGTCCTTCGTATGCTGAAGATGCCATATGGCAAGATACATGTTTGTCCAAATGGGTGCATCCTATTTAGGAAAGAACACAAGGATGCAAATTATTGTCCGAAGTGTAAATCCTCTAGGTATCTAGATGTAGACTCTGGTGATGGTCAGAAGAAGCAGCTTCAGATCCCCGCGAGAGTGCTACGTCACCTCCCTTTCCTGCCAAGAATCCAACGCCTATTCATGACCGAGGAATCCGCAAAACAGATGACATGGCACAAAGATGGCAAACGGTATAATCCTGAGAAGATGGTACATCCGTCAGATGCTGAAGCATGGACGTACTTTAATGACCAACATCCTGACAAGGCATCTGAGGCCCGTAATGTACGTGTCGCACTAGCAACAGATGGGTTCAATCCTTATGGAATGATGGCTGCCCCATACACATGCTGGCCCGTTTTTGTTATCCCCCTCAATCTCCCTCCTGGCATCTCATTTCAGCGACATAATGTATTCTTATCGTTGATAATTCCTGGACATCCGGGTAGTAATATGGGTGTGTTCATGGAGCCTGTGATTGATGAATTGATCCACGCTTGGGAGAAGGGGGTATGGACATATGACCGAGCTACAAAGACAAGGTTCAAAATGCACGTTTGGTACCACTACTCCCTGCATGACTTCTTGGCATATGGGTTATTCGCTGCCTGGTGTGTTCACGGGAAGTTCCCATGCCCAATATGCAAGGAAGCTGTGAGGTTCATTTGGTTGAAGAAGGGTGGCAAGTATTCATCGTTCGATCAACATCGTCAATTCCTCCCTCTAGACCATGAATTCAGACAAGACATCAAGAGCTTTACAAAAGGTGTCAAAGTGATAGACCCTAAACCGCACTTGAGGACTGGTGCCGAGGTTCGTGCTCAGATAGATGCTCTCGTGCTTAATGAACAAGGTGGTTTTGTGGGATATGGTGAGGAACATATGTGGACTCATAAGTCTGGCTTGACGAGGCTCCCCTATTTCGATGACCTTCTTCTGCCACATAACATTGATGTAATGCACACTGAAAAGAATATCGCGGAGGCACTTTGGGGAACACTCATGGACACTGATAAGTCTAAGGACAACGTTAAGGCTAGAGTGGACCTAGCAATGTCGTGCGATAGACCAAACCAACATATGCAGCCTCCTAGTGGCCGAAACAAGAACTGGAAAAGGCCTAAGGTGCCTTTTGTCTTAGGCATCGATCAAAGGAGGGAAGTACTACAATGGATCCAAACGTTAATGTTCCCAGATGGATATGCAACGAATCTTAGTAGGGGAGTGAACTTAGCCACTATGCGAGTCAACGGGATGAAGAGTCATGACTACCACATTTGGATTGAGCGGCTTCTTCCCGCGATGGTCCGAGGCTATGTCCCCGAGCATGTCTGGCAAATGTTGGCAGAGTTGAGCTATTTCTTTCGCCAGCTTTGTGCCAAGGAGATATCTCGGACCGTCACTCATGAGTTGGAAAAAGCGGCACCTGTGTTGCTTTGTAAGCTGGAGAAGATCTTTCCACCCGGCTTCTTCTTGCCGATGCAGCATCTGATTGTGCACCTCCCGACCGAGGCACGTTTGGGGGGGGCCTGTGCAGGCCCGTTGGTGCTATCCAATCGAGAGATGTCTAAAGACTCTTCGCAAAAAATGTACAAATAAAGCCAGAATTGAGGCTTCCATTGTAGAGGCATGCCTTCGAGAGGAGGTGGCAAACTTCACGACGCTATACTACAAGCCAAACCTTCCTAGCAATCATAATCCACTCCCTCGTTACAATGTCGTCAAAAATGAATCAACCCTCAGCCTTTTCCAAGGCCAACTAGGCAGCGCAAGTAGATCGTCACCGAAGCTATTGGGAAATGAAGAGTGGCGCAGTATAATGCTATATGTGTTGAGGAACCTTACTGAGGTGGAGCCATTCATCTTGGAATTTGTTCGTGAATTCTGGCATCAATCAAGGGATCCTACCTCGCATGAACAAGACACCCTTGTTTCGGCAGGTGCAGGAGCAGGGAGGCCTGATTTCATTTCTTGGTTCAAAAATAAGGTAGTGTTGAATTTAGGTCGTACATTCGATCATCCAAGCTGATCGTTAGTTTGATTAATATAACAATCTATCATGCTTCACCTTGTATCCCCAGACCGGTTCGTCAATGAGTGACCAGTTGAAACAAGTTGCAAATGGCTGTGATATTAGGGTCAAGTCATTTGCTGGCTATGATGTGAATGGATATCGTTTCCACACAACCGGTTATGAGCAGATTCGACCCAAACGAAAAACCACAAATAGTGGAGTTTGTACGCCCGACACGGATGGCCTCGACTATCACGGTAGAATTGAGGAAATCATTGAGCTCTCGTTTCATGGAGACAAACCTCTTAAACCTGTCATGTTCAAATGTCACTGGTTCGATCCACGATCAACAAGACGAACCCCTCATCTTGGGCTAGTCGAGATTCGGGAAGATTCCATCTATCCTGGAAAAAGATGTATACATTGTAGCTCAACAGGCCGTTCAGGTGTATTATACTCGATACGCCAACCAAGACAAAGTGGATCTTAAGGGTTGGGCTATTGTGCACCAGGTATCTCCACATGGTAAACTACCTGCACCAAATGATGATGATTACAACTTCAATGCAAACACATATGATGGACAGTTCTATCAAGAAGATGGGCTACCAGGGACATTTGAGATCGTCTTACCTAGCCCAAATGAAATGGAAGTGGACAACGAAATGGTTGATGGCGAGGTCGATGGAGATGTGGTGGTAAATGCGAAGGACATAGCAATGCTTGAGCAATTACTTCTAGGCAATGATGATGATGACAACATAGAACCTTCGGATAGTGTTACCCATTTAGACAATTTTGACAGTGATGATGAGACCTATGATCCCAATCATGAAGATTATTCCTAATACCTGTAATACTATATTTCTTTATTTTGTGTTTTGTTTATATATTCTGAATCTATTTCTAATATATGAAATAATTAATCTTGTTCACTCTTTGTGATTGTAGGTGATTGAACCAAGATGGCGAGCAGACGTCCACGCCGAGAGACGCCCTCGGTTTACGGGAGAGACCGCCCGCGCCTTCGAGGTGAGGGGTCCTCGTCCGGGGCAGCGTCCACAGGAGGTGACGAGAGGACCAGGGGCAGCCGTCGTAGGAGGCAGCGGTCTCCTCTAGCACCACGCGAGCTTGTGCTGGAGGAGGAGCACGTGACGGCCACGACCACAGACACGTCGGGGGACGAGGCAGGTCAGCAGACGGGCGAGGAAGGTGAGGGAGCCTTGGTGCCCGATGGCGAGGGAGGCGAGGCACTTGAGTGCGAGGGAGGCGAGGCGCTCGAGGGTGAGGGAGGGGGTACCACTGCTCAGACTCCCTACGAGCGAGGTCCTGCGAGCCTGCCTCCGGTACCGCTTCCTCACAACCGCGCAGTGATTCGGCCCGTGGCAAAGAGGTAAGTAACTATAGATGTCATCACAGCTACTTCATAAGATATGTTGGAAATCATAATAGAAACTAATAAATTTTCTTAATCACTTGTGCAGGACTTGGTTGGTTTTGTCGGGTACTACAGCACGCACCCCTGCGAGCGTCCTCGGTGTTTTGTGTAGGAAATGGTACCCGGCATTGTGAAACTGTCCGAGGAGCCGGTGGTGCGGGAGCCGGCCTCCAACTGGGATAGGTACGCGCTGGCCACGGATGACACTTACCGCAACAAGCAGGAGCGGGTATTAGCGGAGTTTTGGGTAAGTCTCTCTCGCAGAACATTGCTTAATACATCATATTCGTTGGTTAAAACTTTTATTGAAATAATGAATGGATACATTGGTTTTGTATGTAGAAATTTTTCAAGGCCGAAGAAGGACTTGAGGCCCAGGCGGATCGGGCGGCTACTACAGCTTGTAGGAAGTACGTCACCGAGATGCACCATAATGCGCGCATCCAGTCCCACATAGACTACTACAGGTCGGTACTTCTCCAGTCCCTCCCCAAGGCACAAGCAAGACAGGTTACGCTGACCTGAGACCAGTACCTTGAGGTAGGTGAATAACATTCACAATGATTCGTTTTGATATTAAGTGGGTTCAATTTTATCTTCTAATGCGTCAAATACTCTGTTGATGATTTGTAGGTGATTCCCTGGTGGTGCCGATCGTTTCCCGAGTGCTGGGCCATGATCGTGGACAAATGGTTGTCACAGGACTATCTTGACACGCATGAGAAGCAGCGGGAACAACGTCTGATGAGGCAAGGTCCGACTCACCATCAAGGCAGCCGCAGCCTCCCTACATACAAACAAGCATATGTAAGTTATTTTTTCATTTCTTTTGAGACTCAATTATGCTAGATTTCTCACCATCTTCCCGCCTTTCTTGCAGGAGGCTGCGCACCCGGGCGAGGAGGTCTCAGAGTTCTCTGCGTGGGCTATGTCCCACATGGGCAGGGCGTCGTCCTCTGTCTCCTTCGATCCAGCTGCCCCCCCAGAGGTGTACTCCGACCCGAACGTGTACACTAAAGTTCAAGAGTACACGTCAGCGGTAAGGGAGATCCATGTGGAAGATTACAATGTGCGCACTGAGCCCATTGATGCAGAGGAAATCATGAGGCTCGGAGGAGACAAGAAGCACGGGCGACTATGGATTGCAGATGGTGCCATTGACTCCTCCACTGTTCGAAACCTCGACGCTATCCGAGCACGGAGCACGAGCTCTAGCCAGGCCATACGCCCACGCCCTTCTCTAGCACTGCGGCAGGTTGAAGCACTCTAGGTAATGGATCTCTTACTCATCGTATGTTCATATTTACACACCAAAATTACAAGCAGATTACTAATATATTGGAGTGAAATATTGTAGGCTGAGCTGCAAGAAACAAAAAGGCAAAGCCAAGAGCAGACCGCGGCACTAACCGCACAGTTAGAGGCACAGAAGGCCGCGTTCGAGGGAACGCAGAAGCAGATGGCGGCGATGATGGTGATCATGCAAAGTCTTGGGCAAGCATCGGGTGTACCTGTGCTGTTTTCAGCTCCTCCTCCTACTCCTACAACTACTCTTGTAAGTATAAAAGTCCGCTTTTCACTTGTCTTTGCATGTATGTTGGCCTTCGTGCCGTTGTGGATGTCGGCGTTCGTGCCGTTGTGGATGTCGGCCTTCGTGCCGTTGTTTTTGTAGGTTTTGTAAACCTCCCTGTTTAGGGGAGGTGCTGCCAAAATTTTTAATATTTTTTTCCCATATTACTCAAACGTGCAATCTCTGTTTCTTTGTGCAGCCTCCGTCCGCAGGTTCGAATCATCCTGCAAATGCGTCACCAGGTGATCAGGCCTTTCCTTCACCATCGTCTCATAGGCTACCTTGATGAGGACTCGTGGTAGGTGATGTGGTTGGACTTTAGCGTGATTTGTGGTTTATAGTTGTGACTTGTGTTTGGATTTGATGAACTTGTTGTAATAAACATGTGAATGATGATGAACATGCTGAGACTTGTAATATGGTTGTGATATTATGATTTGTGGTTCATAATTATGGTTGTGATATATTGTGAGAAATGGAATTATGCGTGATATACATATGTGATGGTTGATATATATATATAAAATGTTTATGTCGATGGAATGTAAAAAACAAATTAAAAATAAAATTTTCTGTCTCTTTGCCGAGGGCCTTGACCACAGCCCTCGGCAAAGATTGGGTCTTTGCCGAGGGCCTTCGCCATAGCCCTCGGCAAAGAAAGTTACAGAAAAATTCCTGCGTACACTCTTTGCCGAGGGCCTCCTTGTAGCTCTCGGCAAAGAATTTTTTTAAAAAAATCTGGGTATTTTCTTTGCCGAAGGCCGCTGGAGGAGGCCCAAAGAATTTTTTGAAAAAAAATTTGCTCAATTTCTTTGCCGAGGGCCGGAGGTAGAGGCCCTCGGCAAAGACTCCATCCCGAGAAACGGCGCCGTTATGGTTACTTTTCTTTGCCGAGTGCCCGACAAACGGCCCTCGGCAAAGGCCATCTTTGCCGTCTAAAAATTACCCGAGAGCCCTTTGCCGAGGGCTTTTGGGTAGCCCTCGGCAAAGAGGGCGCGTCCAGTAGTGGGGTGTTAGCATAAATTATTTTTGTACTTGTGAAAAGAAATAAAACCAGTTGCATATCAAAAAGTTCATAACTAACTCATTTATATCAAATAAATCTGGAACAAGCACCAATTATTCTCCAAAAAATATATAGTATGCAATAGTGCAACGTTAAACAAAAAGATCAACAAAGAGAATTATATTTGGGAGGTGCGCCCGAAGCGATTGGTTTCTGAGCCAATCCAAATGGTATGGCTTGCACACACTGCAATAGAAGCCGGTCGAGATGCAGCATGAACTACTAGCACGCCAATATGAAACCTTGTAGCTTCATCAGCTGCTCGCATGGGAGGTTGTTTCGGAACTTCTGTGCACCAAAATGAAAGTTCTTTTATTGCACAGATTGAAATACAAGATATTGGGGATAATTCACGCACTGAACACTAGTGCTTGTATTCTAGATGCAATTTAGTGAATATAAGAAATATGTAGAAAACAATTCAATTTATTACTGTCCCCAGTATTTGAGGGCCTTATTACGTATGTGTAATAATGCTCAAACCAATGCATTGCTACATTATACTATGAAAGCATGCTTGATTCTTCATGTCTTCTGCCTGTGCTCAAAATATGTTGTTGCGCACACAACTTTAGCGGTCTACTGGTTATTAAAGCAGATACTGCAATAATAATTATAGCAGATCCAAAACTGTTTGTCTCCAAAAATAATTGATGAACTTAAACTAACTCAGGAGATTTACGAAGACAAACCAGAATTATTGTCTCTATAAATTGACTTACACAAGTAGGCGTCATAAGAGGGCCATTGTAAGTAAATAAGGCCTATTAAAGAGGTGGCCCTCCCAATGGCCTGCTTCTGTCAAAAATTAAAGGCCCATCTCATGAATAAACCGCACAGCCCTAGGTCACAACCACACCACCATGTTCCTCTCACACCTATCCCTCTCCCTCTCTTCTACTCGCACAACTAGAGCACCAAACCCTGAGACATTGCAGGACGTGTGGCGGGGCCGAGTGCCTTGTCGGAGTTAACAAAGCCAAAACACTTCATGTGAAGGTGACAGGACAAAGTCGTGTGACCAGAGGAGGTGTAGCTACTGTGCTATATATGGCGGCGGTGCCAAGGCACTGCATGCTCGGGCAGTAAGACCAAACAGATCAAAGCATGGGTCCACGATCTAGCATGGGGGCAGTGGATGCAGCAAGGGTGAGGATATATAGCTTCAGCGAGACAGCTGAGGATTCAATGAGGTGAAATTGGTTTCACTATGAGTTTGCACTTTATTGTCATAACCCTTCAGGTCCACTACCTCCATCGCTCTCTATAATTCGACTCGGGAGCAGCATGCCCAGTGGTGATGGGTTTAGCTGGGTACGGTGGAGGTGGCATGCTTGGCAGCAACTGGCCTCCAAGCGAATCCGCCGCGGTGTTGTCGCGGCGGGAGCTTGTCACTCCCCACGTTTGGCCATGAACTCTATGGTAGGGGCAGTAATCCATCTATAGCGCCCAGGGCAACGGCCTCAGCAGCCAAGCCATCTTGTTATGAATGGATCCCCAGTCCAGAGCTGCTCCCCTGCCGCATGGTCAGTGGAAGGCACGTCACCCGCCAGGCCATCCTGGTGCACAGAATCAGGTGTGGCGCCTGGCGCACAAACGTCCAACGTCAGGCACGGGCTCTCCTTCACTTACCGTGAGGCTCTTGCTCTCTAACCAATACATGTAAGCTTGCTTGGACATATTACAGATGTAGGTACGTCTTGCTTTGCAATTGCTTTGCTTGTGATAGTGAACCTACGTACTGATTAACATCTTAGCAACTGCATTTGGTAGTTTTGGTCCCAAAAATTTTTAATTTTAAAATTACATGGGAAGTTAAGTTAACGTGCTAATTATAATTTAAGCCATGACTGCAATCGACAGTTGGTACGATTTCAGCAGCAGCCTATTTCGACGAATCCAGCGAATTAGCCAAGAAGGGACTGCAGGACTACATCCAGAGATGGCTGATAGCATGTTAGCATCTGAAGTTTGTAGTTTCTGTAGCAATAAACAATCTGCGGCCTGAACTCACCCATGCCAGATGGTGCCTTCGTTGAAGCACCATTTGCTTTTTTATATCTTGGGGCCCTTTTGCTGTTGGGGCCTTGGGGGCTGAAGCGGTCTCCCCGCTTGCTCTACCTGAGGGACAGTACTGATACAACAGCCCACACACAGTCTCGCAACCTTTGACCATGAACACAGAGGCAATGTGAGCTCCGTATGAATATATTGCTTTAGCCTTTTCCTGGTGCCTCTTCTTCTCAATGCCACATATTTGAATCTACCAAAAATAAAATGCCTTGCCCCCTTTCTCTCAGCGAAACATCAGATGAATGGATTATGCAACCATGCACATGGAACTGATATATATAGGCTGGGTACCGGTGCATCATGCATTATTATTTAGTTTAGGAGGTGTTTAGTTCCAAAAGAATGCAAAATGGAAAATGCCAACTACTTTAGAATGATGGAATGCAAAATGCCAAAAATTTTAAGGTCATATTTAGTTCTATCAAAATGCAGAATTTGTTGCCCTCATGAGGGCCTCTTGAGGCTCTTTTGGGCTTTTTGATCTTTTGAGGCCAAAATCCAAAATGGAGAATAACCACCTTTTTGCTAAAAAAATTGCATGGTGTTTAGTTCCATTTTACAAAATAATAAAACAAAACCCAAAAGTTTTTGGAATAGAAAGGGAACAAAACCCAAAAGTCTTATCAAAACTAAAAAAGTTTTGAGGCTTTGTTCGCTTGTCTTATAAGCCATACTTTTTTTTATCAGCCAACAATGTTTTTCTCTCATAATAAATCAGCAAACAGTACTTTCCATCATGACTTTTTAGACCAGTCACTCCTACAGAATCGGCCATTAGTCCCTGCCGGGAAGGGGCTTTATCCCCGAATTCCAAGCCGGGACTACGCTTTCGGGACTAAAGGCCCCCCACCTTTAGTCCCAGCTCCGTGCACCGGGGCCAAAGCCCCACCCCTTAGTCTCGGGCGGTATTACCAGCCGGGATTAAAGGGTGCTACCAGCGGTGCCACGCAGCAGCACCCTTTAGTCCCGGCTGGTAGTACCGCCCGGGACGAAAGGGGCCCCTTGTTTTTTCTTTTTCTTTTCTTTTCAGTTCTGTTTTTTTAGTTTTGTTTATTTATAAAATAGGTTTTCTAATATGTATTCTTTGCTGCTAATATATATATATGACAATAAGCTTATTTTATACATATATAATTGAATTATATAACTACATATATATATAAATATATGCACATAAATATATAGAAGTTGTTCTCCAAATCTTTACTGCACAAGTTGTACTCCAAAGTGAATACTCTAAACCTATTACAGGTTGTACTTCATCATCCAAAGATCTACAAAGCATACAAATGATCATCATTGTTTGGAATCATCTTCTCGTTAGGATTATAGTGGAACTCGCCGCTTGGATTTATGACTTGTTCCCGAAGAAATCCTGCTATTGCCTCTTGTATTGCTTGGAGTTGTTCATGTTGCATGAGTTTTTGCTTCAACCATTCAGTCTTCAATTTGAATTAAAAGAATGTATTAGTTATATCAAGATTATCAATAGTAATTCGAGAGAAAATGAAAAGAGACATGTGTTACATACTCTGAGGTATTCTTCAGGAATTCTATTTGTTACTGCCATAATATACTCGCAAACGTAGTATCCACATAAGTTGTTCCCCAGTTCTTGTCTCAAGATCCACTGTAGGATGTAAAGATTCATCTCGTAAAAAAGACAAGATATAAGATATACCACGTACATTGACAAAGGATAAACTTACTTGTAGTTGTATGATCTTTAGTGGCGCCCTATGTTGAGTTAGATGTTCCCGAACAATGAATCTTTCCCAAACCCTAAACCAATGATATATTTGAAACAAGAGAGTTGGATCGTTAAGTATGCATATATACAAGCTTAGTCTACTTTACGCATGCAATGGATCGAAATTACCTTTGAATGATGTCTATCATATCTTGGTAATCTTGTTGCGGTTTCTTCATTGAGTCATAGATTACCAACTTACTTTCACCAATATCGATGACTATGAGTATCTAGTGAAAGCTGTTCATAGAGACATGAGTCATAGATTAGGGATAAGTAAAATTAAAGGTGCACACTTGCATGTTAACTATATACGTATAACTCACTTGAAGTTGTAGGGGAAGAGTATTCTTTTTTGTCTTTTTGGTTCACAAAGAACCTCATAAGATTCGTACACATGTCATTGATCCAAGTCGTCAAAGGGTTTGGCTCATTGAAAACAAAGAAATACTTACAAACAAAAACAGCTAATTAGTGATTTGTCCAGAGCGTCCATGTGGCATAGTTGGTGTAATTCGCTCATCTGGACTAAGATAAGGTCATCGCCACGGAAGTAGTGATGGTTTTGAATTCGAATAGAATCCAATCAACTCCGTGTTTAGAAGCCTCCATGCACTAATTGTTGATTGCAAACATCTGCGTACCGAGTACATGTAGGTGTTTGGGGTTCATTAGACTCCTGCATGGTGCAAAATTTCTCCTCCATTCATCAACTACTTCCGCTCGTGGAAACTCTAGCACATCAGCAATATTTTGAATCGTGGAGTACGGGAGACCACTCTCAATGAAATAATTTTCAAGTGAGTCCATCTCAGACGAAGTGGGCTCTCCAGATTTCCTCTGTACTACGCCCACATTTGAACCATACTGATCTACCACAATTAACGGGGACAAAGGTCTTGATATGTCCCCAAGCTGTGGAACACTCTTTCCTACTTTCTTCTAGGCGGATTGAGCTCCTACAGCTTTTATTAGTTGGCGTTCATAGTCCGACTTTGGCGGAGGCTTTCGAGCTTCGCGCATTTTCCGGTTGTGCTCTTCCACCCTCTTCCTCAGCTCCCCTTTTGGTAAGTAGAGGTATGGCTTTTTAGGGTTCTACTTCACTTCAAATTCCTTTTTACATTTTTTAAAGTGTGCTTTCACATCAGAAGCAACCGATGCAATTATCTCCTCGTCAGTCTTCTCATAAGGCAACTTTTTGCTCGCTGCTTTAGAGCTAGAGGGAGCCTGAGCCTGCTTCTTTCAAGGATGTGGGACCGAAGCCTTTGATGCTGGGGCGGACCTCTTCTTACTGGCTTGAGGCGGTGGCGGTGGCGGGGATGGTGTGGCCTGTGGCGGCGTTGGAGACTGTGTTCGAGGCGGTGGTGAAGGCGGTGGCGGGGTGGGTGCGGCTTGTGGCGGCGTTGGAGACCATCGTGGAGGAGATGGGGTTGCAGACGCATCCTCCAATGCATCTTCACCGCCCACAACACTATGATGCGCTGGGGAATGAATACTTGGACTGAAGTCCCTTCTAGGAAAACAATGAGTGTTGTGAGCGAATAAATTGTTAGCGAATAAATTGTTTTTGAATAGGATGTTAGCGAATAAATTAAATTGTTTTTGAATCCACGCGCCTATGCTGAGGATCTTGATCATCACTAAGACAATGGCGGTGATGAGACTCCAGGAATGATGATGAAGCGCTTTCGCCAACAAATGAATGTCTTCTCCGCCTCACCTACAGTCTTCTCCCCATCTCCCCCTTCAATGTCGAGAGGCACGCTGGCACAACCTCTCTCCACCCTATCCATAGAGACACAAGCATATCCTTCTGGTACTGGTTGACTATGGATTCTTGGTGTTCTGGTTTGGTCAATAGCATTTACAACACCGACCGCCACCTTCGTCCTGGTTCCTTCTGAAATGTGTAGCTCACACGAATTAACTGGTTCTGTGAGGTCATCCACGGGGAACCGTAGCTTCGCGTCAGCTTGGGCGGTTGGTACTTCTGTGGAGGTGCAGCTGCTCTTCAACTGACCTAGGGGGCTAATGTTGATGTCTGCCGGCTGTGATGATGTAGCCACCCCTCTTGTCAAGGAACTATTTGCTGCTTGCACTTGCCTCTTGATCTCTCCTCCTGCATCCATTCTTCTCAACTTCTATCACGCTCTTGCGAGCTATGCACAAACTCCTCCAACTTGTGAATCCGCTCTGCCTCCTCCTCCTTCTTTCTCTGGCGGCTTCTATAAGTTCCTTGATCAGCTGGGAAGCAATGGTACCATGGAACTACCCCATACCCTCTCGTACGCCCGCCGTGTTCTGGATTTTCAAGGGCGTATGTGAGTTCATCGTTCTCTCTATTGGGCTTGAAGAGACCAGATGCAACCTCTGCTCGTGCATGAACTAGCCTCTTTACTTCTCTTGAGATTTCTGGGCCCCAATCTAGCAACCCAGTCACGGGATCTACGGTTCCCCCATGACCGTATAACCATTGCTTCGAGCGTTCACCCTAATTCTCCTCTATTGTGTGAGGTACTACCCCCGTGGCCATCATCTCCCATTCCATTCTCTCCCACTTTGGAATGGCACTCATATAGCCACCTGATCCCAGATGATGGTGGTATTTCTTCTTTGTAGCATTCTCTTTGTTCCTTCTGATAATAGCTTCGCTCTCTTACGACGTTTTGTACTGTACGAATTCATCCCAAAAGGGTCTTAGCTTGACATGCGCCTTGGTGCTGAAATTTGGTGTCTCGTTCTTCTTCACAAACTTGGTGTACAAGTTCTTCTTCCAAGCCTAAAAAAGTGTTGCCATCTTCTTCATTGTCCACTCTCGGATTCTCTCCATCAGCTTGTCATCGTTCATGTCGAACGTGAAATGGTGTCCGATGTCAATCCACATGTCAGCCTTATCACGATCGGAGACAAAGCTGATGTGAGGAGCACTTGGCTTCTTCTTCCATTCTCGAGCACTGATCGGTATCTTGTCCCTCACCAGGTAACCATAATGACTGACATATGTCTTTGCATGTAGTCCTAGTGGTTGGCCTATAGCCTCGTCGAATTCGGAGATTATGAGACGGCCCTCCAACGGCCTCCTTGGCCCTTGAATGGCTCTGCTCTTCCTGGTCGTAGATGTCGATCCAGAGGGCTACATATATATAAAGACACGAAGATGAAATTAATACAAGATGCAATATACCCTAAAGTCTAAACCTAATCCCTAATAAACATGTATAATTAATATACCTCGCCAGTATTGGCTTGCTCGACAAATTGTTGCTCATTAGGTGGCGGGGAGGATCCCTGCATGATCTCCTCGTAATCTGCCTGCAAGTACTGACTCCCATCATCATCGCTCTCGATTTGTTCATCACCACTGGTGATGAGATTCATCATGATGGCCTCATCATCGATTTGTTGATCCGTCGGATCGGCCATTGTCTATATATATATATATATATATGGTATATAAAAAACTATACAAATATATAAAACATGTATCTATATATATAATGAGTCATATGACATTCATATTAAGTTACATCTATTCATACATATATCATCATTCATATATATATCTATTTAAATATATACATCTATTGAGGCATATAAATAAATAAATATATACATATATATACAATGAGTCATATGACATTCATATCAAGTTACATCTATTTATACATATATCATCATTCACATATATATCTATTGAAATATATAGAGAAATATATACATCTATTGAGGCATATAAATATATATATATATATATACAATGAGTCATATGATATTCATATCAACATATCAAGTTATATCTATTCATACATATATCATCATTCATATATATATTTATTGAAATATATAGAGAAATATATACATCTATTTAGGCATATAAATAAATAAATATATACATATATATACAATGAGTCATATGACATTCATATCAAGTTACATCTACTCATATAGAAATATATATATACAATGAATAAAATATATAGATATGTATATGTATAGACTTAACACCTAACAACTAGATTATGACACAAGACTTAACACCTATGACAAGGTTAGACCACAGTTGTTTCTTGGCTTGACAGAAGAGCATGTGGGCGTCATATTATCTCATTGTGTGTATGATATGTCATATGAAGAATTGATTTTGTGGCAAAGTGCATCGAGGGCTTTGAGTCATTCCTGGAATTTTCTGCCTCAGTCATGAATAATGATGTGTCCAAATACTCTATTGATGATAAGTCTAGAGAGAATAATACCAGAAGCATTTGCACGATGGGCTGTATTCAGAAGATATTGGAAAAACTTATCTGCACAATATGGGAGTAGCAATGACTAAAGATATATCAACTCAAAATGTGCGTATATATATTTATTATTTGATAGACTACAAACTAAAAATACAGTCTTGTGTTAAGTCTTGTGCCATCGATGGGGCATCGACGACGGCTGCAGCTACCACGGCATGAACATGACTCTATACGAGCATGTCATGGACGAGCACGCCCACAGGGTCTCCTTCGTCGCCTACCTTGAGGCCATCACGATGACGCTAAAAAGGAGCTCGTTGTTTCTCCTGCTGGCGCTGCATGACAACATCAAGAAGTTGTTCCTGGCTTCCTGCTGCTCAACATCAACAATGCCAATGACGCCGAAATTGAGGACATGTGAGGTGATTATTAAAAGGATTGTAATGACATGTCAAAAGCGGTTCACTGTTGTGCCTACTTGATAGTGGGTTGTAAAGATATTATGTAATAATTAATTATTTAAGACTTTTTTTACATTGGAGGATGAAGCTAGTTACCTATAAACACGAAGAGTCGATGGCGAAGTTGAAGAAGATCACCAATGGGCGCCGGTGACGTCGATTCAAACTATAACTATTAAATTTGAGCTCAGAAAAATGACGGCGATATCACAAAGACAAAAACAACATGAAAATGACAAGGGAGGATGAAGTTAGTTGCCCCTAGACCGAGGGAAACGATGGCGGCGTCAAAGATGATCACCAATGGGCGCTGGAGATAAAGAAGAAGCAAGAACTAGCAATGGCAAGAGGAAGAACAAGCAAAAACGGCTCACTGAAATTTGAATAGGCTTGGTCTCGACTAGGAAGAAGTGACCGTGATTTATAGCGTGGGCTTTTAGTCCCAGGCTGAAGAAAGAACAGGGACTAAAAGGGGTCCCTTTAGTCCCGGAGCAAGCCACCAACCGGGGCTAAATCTTTAGTCCCGGCTGGTGGCTTGCCCCGGGACTAATGGGACACCTTTAGTTCCGGACCGTAACATGAGCCGGGACTAAAGGGTCGTCCCTGCCCCGACAGCTCTGACAGGTAACCGTTAGGCAGCCGTTGGGCAGGACCCTTTAGTTCCGGCGCGTGTTACGGGCCGGAACTAAAGGTGTCTTTAATCCCGGAGACCAAAATTGTCGAGACTATTGGCGATTTTGGCAATCGTCCAAAGGCTTCTTCTGTAGTAGTGAGTGTAGGCAGTACTTGTTCATAGCAGCAAAAGTCAAATTATTTCAAATGCAGATGAAAACCATAGCAGAAGTTGGTAAGACTTTCAGTAGCTCCTGAAAAACAGAGCACTAAGTACACTCCTGCATCTCTCCCTCTTTTCAATGTGCTCAGTGCTCACGCATGCACTACGATAAACTATGGGGCTGTTGTTTTTTTCCTCGAAATTGTCCAACAGCATATACACTTGAATTTACTTAGCCAATTGCCCTTGCTGGCGGAGTGGGACTGGGGTGACTTTTTTCCTGCGAACGTTTTATTTTATTTTTAATCCATTAGTAGAGGCTGTCCTTGATTCAAATATCCCAAAAAGTTCATTTCTAGGTGCGATTAGTAGATTTATCATCTCTAAAAATTCTAATTTCTTGAGACACATATACAGCTGCCCGAGACAAACGTTGACTAAAATAAGCTTTTACCGTTTCATTAATTTGGCTTCATAGTAGTGTAATATTCTTGTCCCTTTGTTTTCATACAATAAAAAAAGGTGTCTGTTGATTGTGCACAGTCGATCATCTGTAGACATCTTATATCATGTTACTATAATTTGGTGAAGCGAGGACACGGCAGAAAAAATATTGGCATGCAGTTTCATGGATTCGAAGCAATGCTATCCATGGTGGTGGATTCATGTCCACATTGTCACATTTCAGGCCTTTCAGGCTACCTAGCAAAACAAAATAGTGCATCACTGTAGTTTGCATGCATTTCGAAGCTATGACATGTTTCTCCTCTTGCCTATCATCATCATCATCAATAATCCTCAAAAGAATCAGCGCAGTGCATATCTTAGTATATAGACCTTAGGGCTCTATTTGGCACAGCTCAGCTTCACTAGTGAATCTAAAGTTCTTTTAGAGACATGTTTGACAAAACAGCCTCACATAGGACACCTGACGAATAAAATGACTATATTCCCCTTTGCTTTCATTTTCTTCTTTTTTTTGTCGACTTCTTTCCATTTTTTTAGATAATAGATAAAAATCCGGCTTCATCTACCGAAGTAGAATCAGGCCTCTTATTACACAAACCACGCTCAAGAAATTCAAAAATTAACCACGTTCTGACAACCTCAAAAAAACAGAAGCTGTAGACCATCCATTAGAACCAAAGAAGCGGAGGGCAGCAACTTCGATATGTTGACAGACTTGGATTGGCTGATTCTTGAAATCTTCACACCTTTGTAGCTTTGCCCACTGGCGTAGCCAATGTGTTCCCCTAAATAGAACCTGCAAAAAAATTTTTGGTCTACCTTTGTCAAATACCACTTCATTTCTCGTGAGCCAGATTGACCAACAAAGGGCGGCTGCTGCTATTAACATCAAATTATTTTGATTACCACTTCCCACTTTTGACCAATGATTAAATAAATCATCAATAGTATGGGGAGGTGGAATACCAAAAAATAAATGAACCACACGCCACAGGAATTTTGCATAGTAACAATCGAGAAAAAGGTGTTGGATAGATTCTGGTAAGTAGCAAAAGCCACACCTTTTATCTCCCTCCCAATTTCGCCTAGCTAGGTTATCTTTAGTTAAGGTTACACCTAGTTTTAGGTACCACAAAAATATTTTAATTTTTGTAGGTATCTTTACATGCTAGATATCCTGTGACACTCTAACACCATTATTAATTAGAGCGGCATACATAGATTTTACTGAGAATCTCCCTGATGAATGTAGCGACCAACTGAAGGTATTTGTACCCTCCTGGAGGTTCACCTCTAGTAAAGAATTAACGATTCTATGCCAATCCCTCATATTCCTCCCAACTAAGTTTCTACGAAAAGAGATATTTAGCGGGACCGAACTGAGCTTATTGGACACAGTATCCTGTTTCCTTCTTACTAGATGAAAAAGAGCCGGGAACCTCTCTTTAAGTGGTTGGTTTCCAAGCCATTTGTCTTCCCAGAAACGAACCTGCGAACCATCTCCCACTTTGAAAGACCCTAGAGTCATAAAGGTCTCTTTAACATTCATCAATCCTTTCCAAAAGTGAGAATCAGACGCCTTTTTAACACAGGCCCCTAACGGTTTGTTTTTTAAATATTTATTTCTCACCAATTCTTGCCACATACCCTCTTCATTTAACAGTTTAAAAAGCCATTTACTCAACAAACATTTATTCTTAATGTCTAAGTTCTGCATACCAAGTCCTCCCTGTAGTTTTGGTTGGCAAAGCACCTCCCATTTGAGCAATCTATATTTTATTTTATGTTGATCGTTTTGCCAATAGAAGCGTGATCTGTAGCAATCTATCTTTTCTAACACCCCACGTTGGATCTCAAAGAAAGACAACATGAACATCAGTAAGCTGGATATAACTGAATTAATCAGTACTAGTCTGCCACCGGAAGACAACATCTTTCCTTTCCATCCACTGAGCCGCTTCTCAATTCTATTTTCAATTTCTTCCCAGTCCTTATTACTCAATTTTTGTGAGGACATTGGTAAGGCTAGGTAACGAAATGGAAGCCTGCCTACATCACACCCAAAGAGTTGTGTGTAGTATTGCTCGTGTTCCCTTGCCTTCCCAAAACAAAACAGTTCGCTCTTGTGGAAGTTAATCTTAAGACCTGATAATTTTTCAAAGGTGGTCAGTATCAATTTCATATTGATAGCCTTCTGAAAATCATGACTCATAAAGATAACCGTGTCATCCGCATATTGCAAGATGGATAACCCATCTTGGATCAGATGCGGGATGACGCCTTACACTTGGCCAATTCGTTTCGCTCTGTTGATCAATATGGCCAACATGTCTACCACTATATTGAATTGAATTGGCGACAATGGGTCCCCTTGTCTCAAACCTTTTTTTGTTTGGAAGTAGGACCCTAATTGGTCATTGACCTTAATATTCACTTTACCGCCTTTAGTGAATTGCTCTACCCACTAGCACCAGGTTTGGGGAGAACCCCTTCATTCTAAGGGTTTGTTGTAGGAAGTTCCAATTTACTTTATCATATGCCTTTTCAAAATCTAGTTTTAGGATGATCCCATCCTGTTTCTTATAATTTAGTTCATGCAAGGTTTCATGTAAAATGACCGCCCCCTCCATTATGTTCCTGCCTGGTAAAAAAGACGTTTGTGTGGGGCTTATAATTTTTTGTGCCACTGTAGTTAGTCTGTTTGTGGCAACTTTTGTGAAAATTTTGAAAGAGACATTCAGCAGGCAAATAGGCCTATATTGTTGAATCACTTTTGCATCTTCTTTTTTTGGTAGCAAAATTATGTTACCAAAGTTTAACCTGTGCAAATGTAGCCTGCAGCATCTTTGTTTCCCGGGGCATCCGCACACCAGAGGCGGCCGTGGCAGCTTGCGCTAGGGTGGTGGCCGAGCTCGCAG
The DNA here is from genome assembly GCF_000003195.3 of Sorghum bicolor. Taxonomy (NCBI): domain Eukaryota; kingdom Viridiplantae; phylum Streptophyta; class Magnoliopsida; order Poales; family Poaceae; genus Sorghum; species Sorghum bicolor. The sequence goes on along the minus strand of NC_012874.2, from coordinate 67,991,867 downwards.
GCCCCAGCCACGCAGCACCTCGTGCTCGACGACCGCCACGCTCTCCTGGTGCCGCAGCGACCAACGAATTTTACCCCAGCCAACGAGTTAACCAAGAACATACTAATCAAACAAGCTCTGATCATCGACCCAGATACCATGTGAGCTGTGTATGGATGTAAGGATTTAGGCTTTTCCTGGTGCCTCTCCTTCTCAATGCCATATAGTCTTCGTGCAAATAGCGCTAGCTATCAAATGCATGTTTGCCCCTTCCGATCGAGAAAAAAAGAACCATCAGCTGAATGGATTACATATTCAGGCTTTTGGAATTGATATATATAGGCTGGGCACCCATGATGCATTATTGTTCGGTTTATTAGGCAGTACCGCAGCAGCGAAGCCAAATGTATAGCTCATATAAAGCAAAACCTCACTAGCCTAATTCTCTAGCATCTCCTTAATCCATCATGCCCCACTAGCCCACAGTCGCACAAAAACTGCATTCTCCCACTAAGGCTCATTCATTCATTGCTAATTCGAGTTCCATCTATTCATCCGTGCGGCACCCTCCATTTCTAATCCTTGCACAGTGGATAACAGTTTTCAGAAATATCAATGCATCTCATTCACTTCCATATATGGCACATGTCAGCCTCCTTCTACCATGATCTCATCGCTTCCCCTTCTGCCATTAACCTTCACTAGTTTAATGCCCGTGCTAACGCTACGGTGACAAACCATATTGACATCTTAGAAGAAAGCAACATGCCATGTAAATATAGTCTCAATTTAGTTCCTGAAATATTTCAAAAAACAGCACAAAAAATTAACTATTGATACAATTTTTTTTTTGAAACAAACTATTGATACAATTAGGACCCCATGTAGCTTAATGGACTGTCCGCATGATGGATGAGTAATCTGTCACTTTCCATATCTTGAATCCTAATATCATGTTTTATGCTTAATGCAAGCTCAAACAAGAATTTTATCTACAGTTACAGTATTGCCCTGAGGACCAAATGGCCAAGACCATTGTTGTGTCAAATGATTTCGTGGCACTTTTGTCCATGGATGCTCGCGATCAGCCAACAGTCCTACAATCAGGTACGAAAAGACTCATTTGAATTGCTTGGTTCAATTGCTCCAAATCAAACCTGCAGCACCAGATTTTGATGTAACCCTGACAAGGCAAACCTAAGCTGTGCGGCGCGGAGGAGTCCAGTAGCCGATGCTGAGTCCACATTCGCATATGCTCCTTCCTCCTCTGCCCTGGGGTGGAAAATTAGTTTAATCAACTCACTATCTAGCATATTGGGACTTTTATATATATATATATATAAAACCAAGAGCAAATTAGGTCAGGCCAATGTAAATTCATCTCCAATCTTAATCTAAAAATAATTCACAGCGACTTACATGTTGCCATGTTGGACTTTCAAAGGAAATACAGTACAGTTGCATTACAAAAGCTGCAGTATTAGATGGCAAACATTGAAGCAGTTCAAAAAAAGAACCTTTCTGTTCTAAACCTGCTATCTCATTCAGAAATTCAGATTTAGATGCCGAGACACAAAAATACATAAACTGGAAATGAAGGACATGCACAGCTGACACACTCGTTGTAAATTTTAGCAGGCTGCCACCAACAATCAAGATTCTTGTGTGAAATTACACCCTAACTTGTTGGTATGAGAACCATGAAAATATATACATCATCTGTCGGTATAAGCAGTTTAGAACAGAAGTTGTATGTAACAGGTTAGTTCAGGCATTCATGAGAAACTGCGATGGGGATTCATGTCTGTGATCACACCAGTGTTTTTTGTATTATCATCCAAGATTTGCATTCAGTATGGTCACTAAACAATTAGCACAAAGACAAAACTATAATGATGCAAATCTTCAGGATTCTTACTAAGCAACATACAATTGGACACAATGCCATTTTTTTAAAATCTGACAGGTGGAAAGTTAGCAAAGGTGAGTGATAATACATACATGTAGAATTTGTCCAACCATGATGCATGAAGAAATTAAGGATCTCAATGGCTAATACTTAATTGCCTTGTTTCTGATTCATTTTGAAATTCCTATAGCTACTGTTGCTTCAAACTGCAAATTGTGCACAGAGGGTAAACAACACCACGAAAGGGAGAAAAAGGAATAGAAGAGAGGAGCAGGACAAACTGTGTCCCAAATCTGGACGTCATGTATGGGCCTCTCAATATCCAGTAATTTTGCACCACATCCTCTGGGTCAACTAATCTGCACACATAACCTGAAAAATGAACCAATCACTCGCAAGATCAAAGCGAAACAGTATTGCATTTCCTATATGGATGAAAAACAAGACCCAATATCTCAGATATAATATCGTGCTAAATTCTAGAGTTGCAGAAATTGCTAAAATTTATAGTTTCATGTACAGCTAGAATCTCTGTATGGTTAAGTGTATTCAGTCACAGGCATTGCACCAGACACCATGAGCCCAGCAACTTAAGAACAAATGTTGCATTGAGATGTTATTACGAGACGAACAGGGCCTAATAACACAGCAACTGAAACACCATCTGTTGCATCATCCAGAATACTAATTACCTCTACTACATCTAGCATGCAAGAAAAGCACAATAAGGTTATACTTATGGGATTATCATTGCAATAAATTAAACACGCAATCACAAATTTCAACTCATAGGTCCTAGTTGATGCTGAAGATATGGTTCGCAGCAGCATCACCACTGAGGATAGACATTACGGACGCCTTCTGGTAGTCCCCGATGCATTTCTCAGAGAAGTTGGTCTTTGCCCTGCAGTGAGATGAGCTCCATCCAGTCGAAGGGGTTAGCGACGTCGTACATCTTCTTGTGCTCCAGTGCCATGAGTAGGTAGTCGGCAATGAAGCCGATGTACTGGCTCATGAGCCTGCCGTTCATTCGAACCAGTGCGTTGCAGATGAACTCGCGCTCGATGTCGATGGCTTCGATGATGATCTCGCTGACACGGGACTCATCGAGCTTGTTGTGGCGGCAACCGCCTGGCTCTCGACAAATGGAGCCTGGCTCGCCGCTCGGCCTTCCTCGCGTGGCCCTGCGCCCACGGGTGGCGCGTGGCCAACCTCGCGCATCTCCCTTTGACACCACGGTGGCAGGAGGCCCCACGATGGGTGACTCCCATGGCAACGGCGACCCCTCCCACCGGCGGCGGCGGCTCCCTAGTGCTGGGCGGTTAGGGTTCGAACTCTAGTCCCTGGTACTGAGCATGGGCGAGAGGAGGAATTTGTGAGGTGGATAATGTTCTGTACTCAATGGAGCGAAAAAGAAAAAAAACAACATGTGGAAGTGAGGGATCGAACCGCAGCTGTCGGGTGCAGTCGTATTGGTCTGCGCGTGGGCGTGGGAGATGGGAGAGGCCTAGAGGTCGATACACATAATCTCGACTGTTAGATTTGAGTGAGGAATGAGAGAGATGGTTTACAAGTAAATCTGGACAGTTCATTTTGAATGTGTTGTTTTTCTGGGTACACTTTTCTGGGTGGATGGTTTGGACGCTCCTCAGTAGGGATGTTTTTTCGTGTAGGTTTAGCAAAGAAAAAGTTGGTGCATTAGTAGGGTAGAGATTATTCATACTTCTCTTGCATCCCCTATGTTCTGCAGTATTTAGATGGCTCTATCCTTTGTTTTTCTCCCTGTAGCATAGGATCGATGCAATTTTGTCCGCTAATGCAAAGCATAATGGGTACCATATATATCGACTAAGTCGTAGCCTCCATGCCACAGATTGAAAGCACCCAAGCTGCCAGATCGTTCGCATCAACCCCTGCTGGCCCCATGCGGCTCTGTCTCCTGCAACAGCAGCGAGCTACCACCCCTGTCGGATCAACACGGCTCCATCGTCTTCTCTGGTAGCGGCGAGCTGCTTGAACGCTCAGCTATCCACCCTGTCCGGCCCCCACGCAGCTCCATCTCCTGCTGGCAGTGTGCTGCTATAGGATATGAAGCAAACCCTGCGGCCTCACACGACGCAAAGCTGCTGCCTGCTACATCTCCACCTCAACTGCGTCAAAACAACAAGTCCAAGTGGCAGGACCAGGATCTTTCATGTGTGCTGAAGCGGAATGAGAGGATGCACTGAGGAGAGAGAAGCAATACATCAGTCACTAGAAAAAAAAATGGATAAGCTCATGGAGTCACGGTTGCCTACTGCCTCATACTACTCTTCTATTATATTGTTCGTTATTTTTTAAATGATTTGATGTTTAGGGATAACATCATAATTATTTCTCCAATCGGATTTACATGTGCCGGTGTTTCCTATATTTTTGTTTTTTATGATCACTCACACGGCATATGAGTCACACCCCGTCCATATGATGTACAACAGTTTACAGTTCACATGTAGACTGATGCGAAAACCATTCTAGTATTCTTTACCTTAATATAAAATGCATCATCTATCATGAACCAATTAAACCACCATGCTTCAATCCCAGACAACACTTGTTCTGCAATATATGTTTGCACTCCAATGTCATGAACAGAAACCATTTTACCCCGAGGCAAATTGCTGAACAGAATGTCGAGCCTCTTTGCCGAGAGCCTAGCTTTGCCGAGTGCGGCACTCGGCAAAGAGGCTCTTTGCCGAGTGCCCGACATTTAGCACTCGGCAAAGAATTTAACACTCGGCAAAGTTCGGCTTTCCTGTAGTGACTGTGACAGGATCTTGGACAAAGATTTGATCAGGCATAGCCATCAGGCTTGGGACCAAGCATGCAGTATATTACTACAGTTAGCGGCAGGAGCCACTTGTTCCATTGTGCTGGATAACCACACCATCCTTGCTTCTTTGGGACTGCTCGATTGCGTCAGATAGTCCATATCTGCTGAGCTTGAGCTGCCGGTTTCTCCTAGAGTCATCACAACTACTGGTATTTTGTGTCAATCAAACCCAGCTGATCCATGTGTCGGTGCAGTGGATGAAGAAAGAGTTGGGCAATTCCACCGATGGCAATCAGGTTCGGGGCTCCTACCTACTATACTTTGCAGATCCAGGAAGAAGCTTAATCCCTTTCATACCTCAAATTGAGTAATAAGCCCCTAAATGTGACTCGAGATTTCTGTTCATTTTTCATGAAGCCACCCAGTCCTGATCTACACTTAACTCATTGTCTGGGCCACTCAAACAACACCTGCTGGCAGAGCAGAGTTGATACGTATAGCCAGATAGAGACCGAAAGCATCTCCTCCTGCGTGTGTCATGAGGCGTAATATATAGTAATACTAGGTAGCGAGCACTATCAACAAGATCTTACACTGTTACTCAGGCTAATGGGGAGGCAGGAAACTGCAATATGCTTATGGAGTGGTAATGTGGTATATATAGCGAGAGGACTTTGACAAGCTTTTTTTTTTTCTCGAAAACGCAGGAGAGCTGCGCTTCATTATATTAAGAAGAGAATAAAGGGCAAGAGCCCATACAACACCACACAAACCCACACACACACACCCACACAAACAGACTCTAGGATTACATTCGAGCCGGAGACACCAAAACATAAGACGACCACGACTGAGCTAGACACTCTAACTACCAGGGAGGAGGGCAGCCAAAAAAGAAAGCCCTCGAGCCCCAGCCATAGACCACAGGCGGCGTTCCTCGCCAGCCAAGATGAGCGCTTTGGCAAGGTTCGGGGCCGCTCCATCAAAAACACAACTATTACGATGGTTCCAAATAGTCCAAGCTCCAAGAATGATAAGTGAATTGACTCCTTGCCTCTTCAATCCGACCTCGGAGATGCTGCTAGCATCATCCCACCAAGCATGGAAGGATAGATCAGGAGATTGAGGGGACAAGTTTTGGAGACCGACTTGTCGGAATAGAAAGAACCAGAATTCTCTTGCAAACACACAATTCACAAGGAGATTGTCTATGGTCTCCTCTTCTTGGTCACAAAGGGGACAGCACTCAGGATGAGGCAATCCACGACGTGCGAGTCGATCAGCTGTCCAGCACGCGTTGTGCGCGACCAACCATAAAAAGAAGCGACACTTGGGTGGAGCCCAAGATTTCCAGATTCTTTCCCATGGTCCAAAAAGAGTAGACCCCAAGAAGAAACCATCATATACCGACTTAGCCGAGTATATTCCATTAGAAGAGAGCCTCCATATATGTCTATCCTCAACCTCAGGCTGCAGCTGAAAGTCCATCAAAACATCACATAATTGAAGAAATTCCACCAACACACCGACTGTACGAGCTCCCTGAATGTCTGAAATCCAAGCCTGGGAAGAGAGGGCGTCCCGGACCGAGCGCCGTTTGACCCTCCTTTTGGAAACAGCCGCAAAAAGGCGAGGTGCAAGGTCAGCAATGCATTGCCCATGGAGCCACCGGTCCGACCAGAAAAGAGTATTTGCACCGTCTCCAATTTCAGAAGCAACTGCCACAGAGAAGAAGTCTTTCACTTGGTCAGGCAACTGATTTGGGAGAGCAGCCCAAGGACGATGAGGCTCTGCTTTCTGCAGCCAAGCCCATCTCATGCGGAGAGACCAGCCAAGAGTTTTAAGTTCTGAAATTCCCAGGCCTCCAAGCTCTGGTGGGCGACAAACCTTGATCCAGGCCACAAGACAGTGTCCTCCTTTTCAAAGTCCATGGGTGATTGTCGAACCTTGTCAAAGTCCATGAGTTATTGTCGACGTGATCCACGACCTAGGTTGAGTTGGTGACTAACCTTTGGCGTGAGTTGGGTCGTGCGACATGTCTCTTGGTTTGTAGTGTGCGGCTGTGGAGCTCGAAGATGGTGGTCGACGACGAGGTGAAGGTCAAGTAGAGACGTGTCGTGCCGATGGACCCGGAGTGGTGAAGGACGGATGTGAGGCTTGGACTGACAGACCAGGAGGCAGGGTGACCAGTCGTGGTGGCTGACACCTAGGACATCGACAAGCGCAAGTGAACATGAGAGTGATTGTGTTGACTAAGTCAAGATAGCGGACGTGCGAGTCGAGTGAGGCTCAGGAATACATGGCGGGCCGGTCGGTCGAGGATGGTGGTGACACATGTCGAGCAGCGGGGGACGCATATGGAGTACGCTACTCGAGGCGGGTTTTGCGGCTTTGGACCTCAAAACACGGGTGGAGGTTCTAAGGAGGAATGGACGGCACGTGGCGGCATCAAGGAGTTCGCATCGAGGCGAAGCTACCTCATGAGGGGCGCGGTGGCCGCTAGATGGAAAACTATGTCGAGTTGGACTAGAATGCCCTTGTGCCTAGCTAGTTCGCTCCAAAATATTTAGGGACAAATGAGGAATATGTAATAGGCCCATAAATAAGAGATGGCAGCCCCAAGTCATCTCACCTCCTCCATTTTATTTTTCCTTGCCCTAGCTGTCTTCCCTCCCCTTAGGGTTTCTAGTGAGAGAGAGGTCCACAAATCCAAGAATTTGTGTAAGCACTGAGATTTCCTGCGAGAATAGAGGCCTTAACCTCCTCGTCTCCTCCGGGATTGAATTTGTGAGATGCTTTTGTGAATCGCGTTGGTGTTCTTCGTGTTCTTGCTCTCTCCCTTCTCATTCTAGCCTCGATTCACTATTTTGAGACTGATTTGATTCATTCTTTTTGAGTTGGCTTGAGCTATGATGTGAGTTGAGCCTTTCCACTGAAGGATTTCAACCAATTCCTCACGAGCTCGCAGAACAGGTTGATTTCGTGGCTAGGGTTCAAGAAACCCCTTTTTCCCTTTCCCTTTCGATTTTCCGTGTTTTGACTTCAAATTGGGTGATGATATCTTAGAGATAGCTCTCCTACTGCCTTGTGATCATGCTCACAAAGTTTGGTGACAGTTGGTGTTGATTTGGTTGCAAATTGGGAGGATTGAAGGAGGAGGCGATTTGAAATCGCTTGTTTTCTGCTCTCTGTGCGATTCGTGGACAGTCCGCCAATCGGGGTTCAACAGGAGCAGAATTTGCTTTGTGAGTGTTTTCTGGTTTTTGAAGTGCGGACAGTCCGGCACCAAGTCGTGGGCAGTTTGTCATTCATTTTTTCGCCAAGACTCAGAACTAGTCTAGCAAGTTCGCGTTTCTAATTTTTTTAACTGCTACAGTACTGTAGCAGACTGTCCGAGGTACTGTGCGGATAGTCCGCCACCTTCAGTTTTGTGCAATTTGATCAGTTTCTTTAAGAGTTTGTTTTCATCGGTGCTCAAGCACTTTTAGGTGTGCCTAAGACTTCACGTGTGTACTAGTTAGCACGTATATCTCACATCTTTGGTGAGTGTTTTTTTAGGTTATTTGCGAGCCATGGACCAAAAGTTTTGAAAGAATTTTGAGGCTCCCATTCACCCTCTCTGGTCGCCGTTTTCGGTCCTTCATAACTAAATTTGTATCAAAAGCAATATTGTTATGAAATAACTTACAGTTCATTACTAATTGAAAACAAGCAAAAAAAACAACAAAGCTAATATAATCTAGACTTCAGGAACCAGAGCACCAATGGCCACCAAGTGAGCGACTCCGTCCATCATTCAAGCATGCCTTTTACTAGCTAGCTCTTCTTGTCGTGACACATCCAATAAATGCTGTTCCAACAAATGCAGGAGTTCTTGTCTGTGCGGTTTCATGTAATTCAGGGAGGAGGAGGGGAGCTTGCTCAGTAGTGGGGTGCCAAATTCGTTTCCCTGATTTACTGAGTCCGATAATGTAGCCCGCCTATGCAGTCAGTGATCAACAGAGATGATTATTCAGAGGTTGACGTTGTTGTCACCTCAATCCTTTTTACCTGTCTTGGAGAGTTGATTACTGTAGTAATTTATTACAATTGTTTATTGCTAGAGTGAAAAAGAGTGCATAAGTAAAAGTCATTTTTGTAATAGTATAGCCGGCCCCACATTAACACTGGGATGTCTCTGCTTACGGCTCTTACATGGCCAGCAAGCATGCACATGTTGAAGAAATTTGACGCGACCGCACCAAGTAAAATAGAAAAAAGAAAAAAATAGACATAAATGTCTTTCTTTTGATCTAATTGATGTATGCATGATCTATTGGATATGGAAAAAGCCTTTTATTAGCAACTTTGAATATGGCGTAGTTTATTTGGTTAACATAAATTACCTATTCTTTTATGCATCCACACATATAGGTGCCCAACTTACTCCCTCCATCCTGAAACATAGCGCATTTAATCATTGTAAGGCAAAAACTAAGGAAGAGTGCAATAGACACATGTACCCTTCACTTAACTTCCTAATTAATTAAAACATGAATATATATTCTCCATGATTAAACAGTGGAATCTGAGTTCCCCTATACAAAAATATGGCAAGTACTAAATCAAGTATTTATTTAGTACACATTATTTTTTTTGTTCCCCAAATCCCCTATATTCCATGACAAATTTCAAATACCAAAGCGAGTTATATTACAGGATGGAAATAGTAATATACATGTCCAGTGTACGTATGAGCTCAACAGGATGGAGATACTACATGCTTTACTGAAAGGCTCTCTCAATTATGCAATGTAGTTCTAATCAAGTTAGCATAATGTACACACTTGATTTATGCAACATGTTAGCATGTAATATGTTTTAGATCACCCAAATTCATAGTTCAGAATTATTCAAAGTATCAACTTTGCATGTATAGGAACCCAGCACCCTTTAATTTCAGCAAAGGAGAATTTTTTCTGTATATACTAGTGTCGAATTAGTTTCTATTTTTTTAAATAAGTAAGAGGTTATTTGCTCGGAAAAGCCGCAACACCCAGACTTCATCACAAGCGCTAGTTGCTGGTGACGAATATCTTCTTTAATTTAATATGCCTGCTGCAGCTCGTGCTGTTTCTGCTGTTGGTGTGCGTGCTGCCACTACCTTCTCCTCTATGCATGCCCACCAACCAAGCCACAATGGATTACTGCTTCCCCAGGATGCCTCCCAAGCGTCACTCAGCTCGTCGTCACTGGGCCTCCAGGGTCTCTCACGGCAGTTGTCCTTCACGCAGGATACGCATGCTGATTTGCTGAACCAATGGAAACATGTGCAAACCAAGCAGTTGGTATGAAATGGGCAGTGCAGTGCTGAAGGCTAGAGACAGGCAGTTCCATCGATGGCAAACAGGTTCGCGGGTTGCGTCTACGAGAGGTTTCTTTGTAAGGAAGAAACCTTATCCTCTCGGATCTCAAATTAAGTACCAGACTCCTTGATCTCATTAAGGTCTTCGTTGTATTTTTCCTGGTGCCACCTAGTCCTGATCCCTATTTTGCTCCTCAGATAGCAGCAGTAGCCTGACTGACACATACTAAAATCTCCTCCTCATCAGTGTCATGACACTAATATATATTGCTGTGAGACATAATACTAGTAGTCTAGTACGTGCAAACAATTTGAATAATGGCTAAGGGTGATGCATGAGGTATCCTAGAGTGGTATATATAGGGCTGGGCGAGGACTTTGGCAAGGTACTATTAGAAGTCTGCAATAAGGAAATTTAGAAAATTATTGAAAACTCTGGATGTAACAAACAAAAGGTAGTAGTTTTTCCTAGGAGTTCCCTACCTATAAAATTAAAGCCATCTTGGTACCGAAGTTATCGATGATCTCCAAAATATGTCAAACATGAAGTTGATAACTTTTTCATTAAAAATAGTCCATGCTGCTAAATTTCAGTTTGAAGTCCTCACAATTTGAAATTCATATTTTTTTTAATGATCTCAAATGGAGAAATTACAAAAAAAAACAAAGTTATGGATCTCAAAGAGCTGTACAACTTTGTATTGACAACTTATTTACTTGAAATCATTTATCGAAGGAAATTTGTGTTTGCATTTCTCACAATTTAGAATTCAAAATTTTCAAACAACATTAGTAAAAAGTGATTATGGAAGGCAGTGAATGGGAAAGGTACACGCGTGGTTTGATGTTTCAATTTTTGACATGTCCAATGCTCCATAGTACAAATGCAAACCAAAAGGATTTTTTTTTTTTTTTTGACTAAATGCAAAACAAAAGGTAGTAGCACCATTTAACATGCAGAAATAGACAAACTTCATTGGTGCCCATCTGTATACCGGACTGTCTTTACGTCGAAAACAAAAACAAACAGCAACAAGGGGAATATGATTTCTAGAAACCGTGTACATGGACTTGACGGACAAATGGATGGTATAATATTATAGCTTTCTCTTAAAGCCAACATTAGCTTAATGTGCTGGCTGTTTCGATTGGCTACATGGAAAAGATGAGTATTTAATACTTGTTTGTACATATCATCAGATGGGGATCAAACGTACAATGTATCGGCTATGAATGAAATAATTGTAACATGTCACCTGATTCACTAGCAAAAAAATGTCTTCTGATTCAAAAGGAAGACAACACCGCTAATGAATGGTTTGGGTAATTCAACCAATGGCAATCAGGTTCAGGGATCATGTCTACAAGATTTTCCTCATCTCTCGAATTGAGTACAAAGCCCCTAAAATCTGACTCAGGGATTTCAGTTGGGCAACTCTGTTGCTTGTGTCTGTTAGTCGTAGCTATCGAGCTGGCACGTCAGATTTCACTTGGGGTCATCAGAAATACTAGCATCTAGTTTCAATCAAACTCAGCCCAGCTGATCTATGTGGGGGTGCGATGCTTGAAAAACTGGTAGGGCGATTCCACCAATGGCAATCAGGATCGGGGCTGCTGTCTACCAGATAGTCCTGTAACAGGAAGAAGCTTATTAATCCCATCATATCTCTAATTGAGAAGTAATCGCCCAAATCTGACTCGGGATTTTGTTTCAATTTTCCTGATTCCACCCAGTCCTGATATGCACTTCACTCATTGTCTGGGCCACTCAAACAACACCGGCTGGCAGAGCAGAGCGGATAGGTACAGCCAGACAAAGACCGAAAGCATCACCTCATGTGTCATGAGACACAACACTCTCTTGAACTATAAATCAGGCGAATGGTGATACATACAGGAAACTATTCTATGCTGATAGAGGTGTATATATGGTGAGAGGACTCTGGCAAGCTGCTACCCGAAATTTGCAACAGAGCAATATGGCAAATTGTTGAAAAAATCTGGGTGCAGTGAATAAAAAGATACTGTCCTTAATTTGCTAGGGGGCACTAGTTATAACATTATTAAAGGCATTTAGCTGAGCACAAAAGGTAGGTACTACAATAAAAATTACATTAGTTTATATTAGAAAGGAGTCCAAAGATAGACAAAACAACCAGACGCTGGAGAAGAACTATCTCTTGAAATATTAAACTATTAGTACTGAAATGGCATCCAAAGCAATATTTGTATATATGTAATAATTTAATAATTCAATACGAATTGAAAACTAGCAAACAGCCCGCATGAGTAGCATGTTCAATGCCTTGATCAAGAACATTGCCGCCAAAACTAATCTTTGCCGTTGGAACGAAGTCCTCATGTGATCGGGCGTAGGGAGTGCTGCACGGGTGGCAGTGCTATATCTGTCAGGTGGCACCATGATCCATTAGAGGGGATCAACTGGTTATGGTGTGGTCAAGGGGCCTCAATGACGACACCAACAACCCGAAGCGAGGCTCCTTGGTTCTCGTGGCGAATCTCACAGGGCACCTGCTGGACTTGGGGCATGAGCGAGGCCACCCATGGGCTATGGCCACGAAGTGAGTGATTCAATCCACCATGCACGCTGCCATCTACTCATTCTTCTGGCAGTGACATGCATGCCCCCGTTCATCGGACAAATGCGAAACTTCAAATCTGTTTTGGATCCTCAATGTACTTGTCCCTGATATCACCTATTCTTAATCTCTATTTTACTTGCCCTGGGTCTCCACAGATCAACTAGCCTGAAACAGTTTACATAAAAGAGAGAAACACAGCTAAGAAATGGCAAATTACTAGCCTGAAGTGAACTGAATCGTGCAGTTCTCTTCAGTCCTGTATGACAGCAAAAGCGATTGAAATCGAAGGTACAAGGACTATGATGATGAGTATTATGATAGAACTGCTACCTCGAGAGTAACTTGCACCGCCCTTATCCCCTTGCCCACTGACACCGAAACTCTGTATTGCAGAATGAGGGCATAGCCTGCCAGTTTGCTGCGTTGACCTAGGGCCGAGAGAACTGTAAGGGACAAGAGCAAAATCACTTGGGGGCCACCGCCTGCCGGACATGGTAAAGAAACTGGAGACTGTGAAGAATTTGAGCAACGCGCTGACACATATCACCAAACTCCATCCCTAAACCAGATACAAGATAGGATTGCTTATTAGGCACTGTAACTGAAGCAGTGAGGTTTATGGGTTTTCCTGTATGTCACTCATTCCCAGGGCGTATGGGGTTCTCCCAGTCCCATGTTTAGCACTCATTCCTTTCAGTCTGGTACCTGATATTTTTCAGCCTTTCTCTCGCGCGCACGTTATGCTAGCTTGTGTATATATGCAGGTAGCCAGTAGTATATATGAAAGAAAATAAGCTAAATATAAAGTACAATGCACTTAATAGAAAGTAGGTATCATGTTTTTCATTTTATGAAAGAATGTAGCTAGGCACCATGATATAATATAAGGTGAAGGTTATTGGGAGCTGCATGGAAATAGTTTTTACTTTGGCAACATCTAATAATAAAGATAACATAGGTCATGATTGGTTATTGTTATATATAAGGTGAAGGTTATTGGGAGCTGCATGGAAATAGATTTTTTGAAATCAGCCTTTCGGAAGGTTCATACGTACTTAAGTGTCGGTAAAGTTACATAAGCTTTGTTTGGTGAAAGTACTTTCATGAAGATCAGGGAAAGTTAAAAACCAACGAAAATATTGGTCCCATATGAATGAACACCTACAATAATTTTTGTCACGCATGGACGGTTAAGCAACTTTGTCAGGCTGCACTCTTTCTTGAACATAGCCATATCTTGTTTCGTGTTAAAAAGCAACACGACCCAACCATCATATTACACTGCCAGCAGCTGAAACAAATCATCCTCCACAGTCCACAATTTGCATTGCATCACAAGCAGCAAGTCAGCAACACATCACCCTGTACATGTGTGCAATCTAAGACCACAGTACAAACAAGTTCTTGATAACTGATGAACCAAATTATCAATCTGACTTAAGAAACTAGATAATTCATTAGCATTCGTCGGGTACTCAGATAGGTAACATTGGCAGTGCCACCCCAATTGCTGCTATATACAAGATGTGTTGCGTTGCATATACATCCATGTCTAGTCATGGAGGAAACCATTCGTCTCAAGATATGACACAACTTGATCAGCCATTGATTTAGGTGAAGGGCAGTCCCCAACTTTACAATGGATCACAATCTGCAAAGATTGAGTTGTTCATCTCATTAGACTGTAGTACTCTAAAGTCATTATGTTATCCTTGAACTGGGAAACTTTAATTCTTCAGTGTAGCTAACACTACAAACATCTTTTTAATGTACAGAGACACGGAAGAAAAAGTTGTGGTAGTAGATGATTTCTACTAACCTCACAATCGGATGGTGCTTCGTAAGGATCATCAATGCCAGTAAAACCTGTTGGTGATTTCCCTTGGTTATTGGTAAGTTTTGCAAGTAAGCGGACAACGACAATCGGTTGGTTCATTTGTTACCTTTGATTCTGCCAGCACGTGCAAGCTTGTACAGGCCTTTTGGATCTCTCGCTTCGCATACTTCCAGTGGAGCGTTTAGGAAGACCTATGAAATGTACTTCTCTAAGCTATATATATCTCTCTAACTGAAATTCTGAAATAGAATAGATACCATATGGAAGAAGGCAGAATTCTCCAACTTCAGAAGTGAATCCTGCATATACCTCTATAAACGAAGACTTTGGTAGTAAACTGCGACATGCACTTCGATCACTTCTGTAAGGTGATATCAAGCTAGCAATGCAGATCAGGCCAGCATCTGCGAATAGCTTTGCTACTTCCCCTGAAAAGAACCACACGAACAGTAGTACATAGTAATACTTAGTTGCAAAAACAGAGTAAGTGCAGGGACATTTCAGAACAGAACATACCTACTCTGCGTATGTTTTCAGCACGATCTTCTGCTTTGAAGCTGAGGTCCCGGTTCAACCCATGCCTGAGATTATCGCCGTCGAGGACGTATGTCAGATGGCCTCTAATGTGCAACTCACGGCTCAGCGCACATGCGAGCGTGCTTTTTCCTGTGATAGATGTAAGGATCTTCTTAAATTTTAAAGGTTCAGCAAATTCTGTTTGTTACCATGAAGATCGTGTATGATCAGCTAATGCAGACCTGAACCACTTAGACCAGTGATCCACACAACACAACCCTTCTGGTTCAGCAAATTCTGTCTCTCGTTCTGCCCAATGGGACAATCATGCCACAGGATATTTGTCGATTTCCCCACAGTCGATGTCAAGAGGGTGCTGATACCTATCAAGCCCATGAAACTCTTAGAATGTTAAACATAATATATGTGATACGAAAGTCAATTATGTCATCCTTAACATACTTGGGACACTGCATCCTAAAATCTTGGGTTCACTACTTTCATATGTCTTCATTAACATTTTTATCAAAAGTAGGGTACTAAATCAAGCTAGTAAAACAGAAGTTCAGTAAAAGTCTGTGGTCCGTTCTAGAAAAAAAAAAGCCACTTTCAGCCTTGAAGTAAACTGGCAAGTCTTAAATTTGCTGAATAAAGGTGTGATGGATGAGACATATGGCCATTGCAATTAAGGGGACCTGACATATGACAACTCAGTACTACCACCCAACCAATAATTTGGTCACCAACTTTCTCATTCATTGTTAAACATACTACCAATGAAAGGAGTGACAAGATCCCACTAATGGCAGTATATATTATTCTAGTTCATGGCAAGGTTAATTAGGCATTGGACTATCGGAGCAGAACAGACAGCACAATAAACCTCAATTCATGAGCAACCTCAACTGAATCTGGCAGGTCCATTCAGTACGTAATCAGGCTGGAGAATGCTCTGAACATGCTGTCATTTTTGAGATGAACGGCTAGAGTGATTACAAACCGACCAACAGTTTCCATAAACTGAACCTTTTTTTTTTACGAAAGATCTCTTACCGGCTTTCATTAATAAGCAGAGAAGCAATAATATGTATAAGGCAGGTTTGCACGAGAAGAGCAAACCCGTGCAAAACGCGAGGTTTTTTCAGAGTATTCTGAAACTGCTCGCCACCCCTTTGCTATGATGCTATCTTAAAACAGTTTACATAAAAGAGAGAGAAACAGCTAAGACATGGCCTGAACTGAACCGTGCAGTTCTTTTCAGTCTTGTACGACGCTTCGAAAGCGATTGAGATCGAAGGTACAAGGACTATGATGATGAGTATTATGATAGAACAACTGCCTAGACAGTAACTTGGTCCCCTTGCCAACTGACACTGAAACTCTGCATTGCAAAGCCTTCCTTGATTCCTAAACTGATTTCTGCGCGTTTCAGGCAAGTCATTGTTTTTTGTGTAGATGACTAGATGTAGACTTGGGACACAACCTGCCAAGCGTATTCAGCAACACGTCCCCTGAACTAGAGGCTTTTCAGAAATTTTCAGATGTGTTGTGCTGCTCATGGTGTGTCTGTATGTAGTCTGTACCAGCCCTGTCCTGGTTTCAAGGAACAGAGGACAGTGTGTGGTGAGTGAGTGGTGGCATTAACAGCTCAGCTCGCTGTCAGCGCCACGGACTCTACTAATAAATTGGAATCATTTTCGTCCTGTACATTCAGTGGAATCATTTGTTTGTTGCAATCGCAATTGAATGCAATACGTATCAGGGATTCTGGGCTGTACAGATCTTATACCAAAATAGGTCATGTGTTCCGCATGCATGGGTCATCTGGTATGTCTGAACATAACTGAAAAATCTGCTTCACCTACCGTGCGGCACTGTCGTTATCAGTACCACTTTTGGTTTCAGGATGAGTGGTATGAGTACCACTTTTGGTTTAAGGATGAGCAAGTCCGTTAACATTTCCATCAAAAGTAGGCTACTAACCCAAGCTAGTAAAACAGAAGTTCACTAACAATCTGTGCTCCATTCTTTGAAAAAAAAATGCCACTTCCAACCTTGAAGAATGAAAATTGATAAATCTTAATTTGCGGAAAGCAATTTATTAAGGGAACCTGACATATGACAACTCAGTACTACTGCCCAACCAATAATTTCATCACCAACTTTCTCATTCTTCTTTGGTAAATGTACAATCAATCAAAGGACTGAGGAGATCCTACCAATGGCCGTACTAATGTCAAGGTTAATTACGCATTCATCTGCTTGATGACTATAATGATGCAATCGAGCTCCAAGATACAAGCACTAGAATGATGTGGATTATGATAGAACTACTACCTGACTCGGATCACACTTCGTCCCTTTGCCAACTGACCCCGCAACTCTGCTTTGCAGAGCCTCCATTGTTTCCTAAGGGCAGTCTCAATGCATAGTTTCATGGTACAGTTATCAAGACTGTAAACTAGGTAACTGAGCCACAAGAGTTTCATGGGGATGAAACTCCTCTCACATCTAATGAAACTCCTTCATTTAATGATCCTGCCAAGTCAGCAATTTTGTTTATGTGGCACCCTATTTAATGTGCATGACACTCTCATGAAACTTGCATTGAGACTGGCCTAACAGATCTGTGTTTCAGTCATAGTAATTGTTACATGCAGAGCTAAATCATTGTGCAGAGACTTGGGACACAATTTCCAACTTGTATGTATGTATTCAGTAACAGATCCCCAGAAGTAAAAGATTTTTTTTTTTTGCAACTTTCAGCTGTGCTGGTTTCAGCGAACGGAGGACAGTGTGGTGTGGTGTGGTGAGTGGTGGCAATAACAATAACAGCTAATATCACTGTCAACGTCACGGAATCTAGTAAACTGCAATCATTTCCGTTTCATGGATTCAGTGTGATACTCTGATTTGTTTGTTTGTTGCAAAACCGCAACCGAGGAACGCGATATGTATGATTATCACGCATGGTTTGAGTTTCTGCAGGAATAGTGTTTAGCCTTTATGAAGGAAAACCATTGTAAGATTAGTACGGTTTGAGCTTGTTTATGTGGACTGTGGTTTTTTTTTTCTTTTTTGATTTGCGGTTAATAAGCCGAGTCAAATCAAATTATTTTAAACTCCTGCTGCACTGAATGAACTGAATAAACGATTCAACAATCCTTGGTTTGCATTTCCTGCTATCACCTAATAACAGAAGAAACAGATTCTCTCTCTTTTGCAAAAGGAAACGGAATCGGTTGCGACCTATACCGCACCTGCGACGGCCGACGACGACCCATTAGGAGCAGCCACCACCGCCGTCACCGGCTCCGTCCCCGGCCCGGCTGCCCGCCTCTCGCCGGCGGCCGCAGCCACGATCGTCGTCGTCGTCGTCGTCCTCCCGTGCCTCACCGCGACGAGCCTGACGCCACCGGCGGCGGCTCTTGGTGGTCCGCTGGCGAGGCCAGCGCCGCCAACAACGGGCCTCCACGTCCTCGTGCTGTGCTCGTCGCCGGAAGCATTAACGGCGCCGGCGGTGGAGCACGGCCGTGGAGGAGCCCTCGCGAGCATGGTGGTGGTGGACGGTGGTGGCTGGCTGGCCTGGCGGGCGCGGTGGAAACGTGGCGTGGTTTGGTGGCCCTGGCCGTCCAACTGGAAGGAGTACGTCTTCTATATATATATATATATATATATATATATATATATATATATATATATATATATATAGCACGGACACGGCTCCATCGATCGTACGTATGGATGGGTGTAGATGTGCGTGCCAACGTGTCAGGCCAAGCTTGTTGTACGTGCGTAGCAATTATGATGTCACCGTGTCCGCTTGCAGTGGAATCTTGGATCAAACTGCTTGGAATCTTGGATCAAGGCTAAAGTCTGGCTTAGTTTTCAAAAATTTTCAAGATTTTACGTCGCATCGAATCTTTAGACACATGCATGAAGTATTAAATATAGATAAAGGTAAAAACTAATTATACAGTTTGTCTCATTAGTAGAAAAAAAGCTCAATAATGGCGGTTGTAAACACATTTCTATAAGCGTTTTTCGTAACCTCCGGCGATATGGTCCACTAGAAATAAATTTTTGCACTGGCGGTTAACTGAGAACTAGAAAACAGATTTTCACTGACGGTTCTCTTAGCCAACTGCCAGTGGAAGCATTTTTCTAGAAAAATATGAAATAGGCTTTTTAAAATAGAAAAAAAATTAATCTCAGGAAAGACCTAGGCCAATGGAATTTGCGATATAAATTTTTTGAAGCTAGTTAATCCATGATTAGATAATAATTACTAAATACAAACGAAAGTGTTACAGTAGCTAAAGCTAAAAATTGTCGCAAACTAAACAAGGCCTAAGTACGTAGGTCAAATTTGGGGTACAGTAGAGAGAAGCAATTCTCTATGTTGACTGGCACTTTTTATTTGGCGGTTATTAACGTGAGTTAAATTATATTATACTGCCGCAGTCCTGCTGCAGTGAATGAACGGACTAAACGATAATCTGGGTTTCCATTTCCTGCTAGCTACCACCCAACACAAAGTCATAGCTAAAAATATTATTTGTTGATTTATTATAAGAGAAAAATACGGTAAGATAATTTAATAGGCTTGTCTTTTGCAAAAAAAAATGCAATTAGTTGCCACGATAATACTACCGTACCTGCTACGGCCGACGACGATCCATTAGCAGCCTCTACCATCATCGGCTCCGGCCCCGGCCCAGACGCTGTCCTCTCGCCTGCGGCCGCAGCCACGACCCTCGTCCTCCTCCTCCTCCCCGGCCTCGCGGCGACCAGCCTGACGCTGGCGGCGGCTCTCGGTCGTGCCGGCCACCTCGCTCCTCCTCGTGCAAGGCCAGCGCCGCCGCTCGGCACCCCGCCTGCAACGGCGCCGGTGGAGCACGGCCGTGGAGAAGCTTTCGCGAGCATGGTGGCTAGCCGGCCGGCCGGCGCTATGGAAACGTGGCGGAGTTTGGTGGCCGTCGAGCTCGAACGATGCCTATATATATATACGGCCGGACAGACACGGGCTCCACGATGGGTGTACAAATGTGTGTGCCAACGTGGCAACGTGGCAGGCCAAGCTTGTGAGAGAGTGATCCATGTCCATACTATTTATGGGACCATGTCACATGAAAACGTCAGCTTGAAGTTTTATGTCACCATGTCAGAACACGATGGCTACTGTGTTTGATACAGTAGTACTCAGTATTTTTCTGTTGGCTTGGCTAATAAGGTATGATTGAAAGTACCGTTTACTGATTTGTTGGAAGAGAAAAATATCGTTAAATGGTTGACAGATTCGACAGATAAGCTCAATCGAACAGAATGAGTTTGTTCAATTTTTTTTAAAAAAAAAGCTCTGTGGGCGAGAATATTAGGCTCAAAGTATTATATTTATGCTGAGTTCTCGAACCATTTGAAATTGTAGACTTTCCGAGTGTGGAGTTTCCTGTAGGTACGATTTGAAAATCTCGAGCTCCATCAGAAATTCTTGAGCTCTAATAAGCAGATTCTGACTAGCTTATATATATATACTGTACAAGTGTACATGAACTTCGCACGAACGAAGAAATAATGGAATTTCGTACTGTATTACTGGAAGTACGTACTTGCCTATATAGCTATTTCAATCAAGTCAAACAAGCCTTAAAAGATGCGGTTTTGGGGAAGCTCGATCTAAAAACGGAAAACAGCCATTTTCAAGAGGACGGGAATATGATCTCGTGCCCTCTTCTAGTTTAGTTTACCTCCTGTCGTGCCGCCTGTTGGTGGTTAAAAATTGCGGGCAGGTTCACTGAACCTGAATTCCTGTCGAGATAAGTTGCATGCATGCACGGACTCTTCTTTGGATTCATTCTTTGGCATCTTATTAATAACGAGATGCTTTTCCAAGTTCCTTCGTTCGGCAGGAAAAAAAAAGGTGATGCGTTTTCTTGCTGGAATCAACGAGCTAAAGGCACGCACGCAAAATGCTTGCGTCACCACTCATGGAACCTACTACCTCACCGATGGCAGCAGCAACGCCGCAAGCAGTGGCGGACCCAGGATTTGACCAAGACTAGGGCCAAATTCTGGTGGCCAAAATCCAAAAGCTATAACGTATAGTATAGCTTTATAGGACCATATATATACACACGTATATCACAGAAAATAAAAATTCTCAAGCAAAGTTTGCAAATTCAAAGAAATTCTTGAACTATATAATTAATAGTACGATACAATAATATCAACGAGAACATTGAAAAATAAATACCTATTGTCTAGTGAAGATTTGGATGCTTTCTGCTTGCTCTTGCTCTGGATCTGGCAGTGGAGGATGGTTGATTCGTCGTTCTTGTTCACCAACTCGAGAGAAATACGATGCAATACTCCTTGCTCTCTTCATCTAATTAGAAACAAAAGTTCACAATTAGTAAGTGAAATCAAGAGAAAAAAAACTAAATTACCGAATTACTAAAAAATTGAAGAAATACCTTCAGGGGTGACTGGGTGAGCCGGGCAGCCGTGGCCCCTGCGCTGCGCCCCTGCGCCTGCGGCCCTGCGAGCTGCGGCGCCTGCGGCCTGCCTGCTTGCGCGCTGCGGGCTGCGGCCTACGGCGGCCGGCGCCCGGCGCTGCGCGGCTGCGCCCTTGGTGGCCGACTGACCGGCGCGGCGGCGCCTGCGAGCTGCGTGCCTGCGTCCGCGCCGCGACCGCGAGGAGGGAAGCGCCGCGCCGAGCCGCCGAGAGTCGAGAGAGGAGGGAGAGGGAGAGGGACTGAGGGAGGGAGAGCGGACCGAGGACCGGCGACCGCCGCGCCGAGAGAGGAGGGCAGGGCTGGCTGCGGAGCGAGCCGCGAGCGTGCGTGCGGCGGCGGACTGGGAGTGGGAGCGAGCGAGCGTGGGACTGAGCGTGCCCTAGTTCTTTTGTTTGGTGGGCTTTTATTTTGGGCCAAATCTGAAGAGGTGCTCCTAAATTTTTTGGGCCATGACTAGGGCCCCGGCCCTAGTGGCCCTAGGCCTGGGCCCGCCCCTGGCCGCAAGCATTTAGCATGAACAACCTATTCATGCAAGTAGATAGATACTCCTCCGTCTTGTAATATAGTGCGGTAGCATTCAAAAATTATCCTCAAATATAATACATTTTAAAGATCAAGAACTAATTTTACATTAAATATTTTTCCACTTATCAGCCAATCATCATTAACCACGTTGACGATAGTGTCTGATATGATTAGGAAATAAAATGAGGGTACATTATATCTTTTATGTTCTTTTTTAATTTGTCTTAAAATTCTTAAAATACATTATATTATAAGGCAGATGGAGTAGATAGATAACAAAAATATATGCAGTTAGTACACAACTAGTCAGTGGTGGAACAAAAATAATAATAATGGGCCAGGCCAGGACTAAGGTACGAAATTTTTATTGTAGTAATATGTGTAAAAATAAATACAAAGCTAGACTGACCATAGTGTGATACAACGCTCATCTACTCCTTCTAGCAGACATCGACTACCTAGTCACTTAGGAATTTTATTGGACAACCACAAGGTAAGCATGTAAAAGCAGCAAAAATTAGAGCGTGCATTTGGAGACAGCTTTCTCAATCACCCTCGCTTGTCACTGTTCCCAGTACCTACAACTACTACAGAATTGACAATCATTGTTGGACTATCACTACCGGTTCATTATGGCTTTAACTTTAGTTCTAGGACAACCGACAGTGATAGGTCGACTATCACTAGCGGTTTGTAGCTTCGACCAGTAGTGATAGGCATGGTATTATCACTACCGATTAAGACATGAACCAGCATTGATACTTTATCACTACGGTTCAAAAACAACTGGTAGTGATGGGCCGATAGTGAATGTTAGTTCTGCAGTGGCGACGGTAGTCAAAACAATGAAAACTAGCATCAAAGGGGTGCGGTGGCCAAGTATTTGCGATTTACATAGTTGAATGACCAATGATTTCTTATTATTATTATTATTAATGATTGGAGTCTACTGTCTACTAGATTGACGTTCACATCTATCTGATTTTTCAGAGAATTTTAAGGATTTATCTTCTTTCTAATAATGTGCTTTATGAGGATTAATGTAGGTGCTCACTTATTGTTCCTAATTAAATTAATAGTAAGTTTCCTTGAACCTCATGTTAAATTATAGCTGTAAGAAACTAACGTTAGCCTCAACTCACAAAGAATTCTTTATCATTGACAACGTGATAATCGTTATGTAATGGGTCTACTACCTAAGAGGACTTTTAGGATAGTCTTAGTTTCATTCTTATTAAATGGGCGCTACAGAAGCACATTTGAAGACATAGCACTGAACTTATGAAGAGAAAAAAGGGATGAGTTTCATCTTTGTGAAACTAGGTGTGCACTTTTTCCAAAAACATGGAAATTGGTCCAAGATAGCATTGACTGAAAAAATAATCGTCCAAATATACGCATCACATATTTAATGCTTTGAGTAGCTTATGAAACAACAAAAAATACAACTAAACATTAGAGACTAGCAGTTTTTTTATGCAAATATATGGAGTATTTGGAGAAAAAAGGTGCATAAAAATTGAAGTATTGAAGTCAGGAAAAAGGCCACGAGTGACGCGTTAGGCAATCAGAGGTCCCCTTTGTGAGCAAACACTCATCAGCCACATAGCCGTGTACACCCTTGTCTAGCTAGCTAGTGCGTGCCAAAT
Organism: Sorghum bicolor; assembly: GCF_000003195.3. Classification (NCBI taxonomy): domain Eukaryota; kingdom Viridiplantae; phylum Streptophyta; class Magnoliopsida; order Poales; family Poaceae; genus Sorghum; species Sorghum bicolor. The sequence continues at coordinate 67,968,178 of NC_012874.2, read as the reverse complement.
GTTGCTCAACTAATAGAAAAAAGTTTCATGGTGATCGCTGGACAGCTCAGCACCAATTAGATAAGTTTTTGGTCCCTTAACAAACAAGTTATCAATCAGTCAGATAAGGTTTTGGTCCCTTAACAAAGAAGTTATCTTTAGTGAATGCAAAGCAGTTACCTTTGTGAGATCAATTAGGTACTCTGCACCAGCCTCCTATATATGTAATACTGCAAGAGCTGTGTAAAACTGGCCTCGCTAGAAGCCTACAAGATAGAGGAAATTTGGTGTGCCAAATAAGTAGTGAAACCATGTCTTTTCTTGCAGGAACCCATGCTGTAACAAACATAGACCACTTCTATGTGGCAAACAGACATGGATGGCACAATGCCAAATGATTGGTGCAACTTTGGTGATCCATTGCCCCAAACAAGTCACAAGTCATGATCCACTATCATCGTGCTGATACCACTAGTCCCTTGTCCTGACACTTTCTGGTTTCAAAATGCCCTTCTTACACAGGAGAAAAAATTTTTTTGCTTCCCTTTTTAATCTGTTTCCTTCTGCAACAATAACTGTGGCTAAAGTTTGATCCATGATTAAAAAAAAAATACCCTAGAAAAAAATCCATTTCCGTAAGGAAATCACAATATCCCCTGACCCACATGTTTGCGATTAACAATGATTTTGAGGGCGCCCAGAAGGGATTATGCAAGTTTCCAGGGAATTTCACCACTTTCAGCTTCGGCGTTTTAAGAAACAGAGTAGAGGGAACATGATCTCGTCATCATAAACTGTAGACATCTCATATGACAAGGGAACCCATGGTCCCAATTTTTATTTCGAAAGAATTCTTGCTCATACTTGCATGAAGCAACTGAATAATGTAAAGGCAGGGTTAATTACAGATTTTTTTTTATAACTGGGTTAATTACAGATTTAAGAACAGATGGACCATGAGATGTGTTCTGCTTCACAGCAACCCTCTAGCTCCCATCTGATCAGTTCAGACATTTCTTTTCGGACGGTCATGATTGGTTCACAGCAGCATTTTGACTGACGTCCATGCTCATGTGGTTATAAGCAAGAGGTGCGTACATCCATGTATCTTCAGAGCTCAGGAGCTGTTACAGAAAAACGGGAAGTAAATGTCATGCTCTTGCACATAGAATTAGTATTTTTGAAAGCAGAGTATACACTGCACAGGCTGATGTTGCACATGATGGAGAACTAGAATTGTGAACTAAAGTTTCTTCCAATGTTGATCTGACTTAACTCGGACACAAAAAAAGTACCTTTATTTGCAGCTGCAGGAACTTGACATACTGAACTGCTTCCTCTAGCATAGTGCTCATGTCAACCTGCAAATGCAAAGAGAACAACTTATCTTCAGTGTTCACACAAAAGTTTGCACAAATTGCTAGGCCTTGAAAACACAATTTGATAGTAAAACAGTTGAGGATCATTAAATAAATACAAAAGAAAAGAACTTACTTTGGTGCCATTAGGAATTAGCTGCTGCAGCGTCCTTAGTCTTTCATTGATCCTCTCTCTTCTCCTCTGTTATATAGTATGACTAAGCCATCAGAAAACAAAAACTATTGATTCAGTGATCCTTCAAGATTAGCAAGGAGTACTTCTGACCTTTGCGTAAAGGCTCTGTAAATCCTTTGAGGACCGACTACGACCTCTTGAACTGGTACTTTGTTTCAGAACAACAGATTCTTCACACACACCAATTGAATCATCTTCAGAGCTGCAGCTCCAGGAACAGCTCTGACTGACAAGCTCTGTGTTAATCTCGTCAGCAGGAGCATTTGAACTTGTCCTCGATACCTACAAAAATTGCACCAGAAAGGGTCAGAACAGCCTTTTTCTTTTCAACAATACATAATGTCATAAAATATGAAGTAAAAATCAAACTTCACTTACCAGGGCAATGGTTCGGAGTTTCTTAGCATTCTTACTCTTCTTATTCTCATCCATAAGACATACCCTCTTGATGCCTGTAACTTCATTAGTAATTGGAGCGAAAACCTGACTCTGGTGATCAAAGCACCAAACTGCACCAGTGTCCAGACATTGCTCTTTATCAAAGGGCTCATTTTCAACACAAGAACTAGTGCTGCTGTTGGGAGAAGAAAGGCAGGAATCAGCATTGCTGCTGCTCCAAAACATAGACTGCAAGTGAGCAATCATCTCAGATTCCTCGCTCCAAATGGATGCAGAATTTGCTTCCATTCTGCTGACAGAACCTTCAACTCTATGCTCTAGTACTCCTAAGGTCTGTGGCAAGTGCTGCAGGTAATATGTCTGAAAACACAGTACAGGTAAGGGCACATTTATACCACACTATTGCGGAATATTTTCAGATATAAATTCGACTCGAGTTCCATGCTAATCTTAATAAGAATAGAATGACAACTAAGCCACAATAGTTTATGCCTGATGCACCAAAACCCCAATCCCTCATGATCTGATTGTGTCCCAAAGGATCCAAGAGAATCATGGTGTCATAAATTCTTCATCTGAGAAAAGAGATGACTTATAAATAAGGCGCCCATTAAATGATCCACATGATATGCAACTGGACTAAGAAAAGACAAGAGTAGGAGCTGGACTGAATAATAAAAATGGAAGTGTAGGTGATCATGGAGAAGTGCTGGAAGTTCATTAAAAAATGGCAGTCTCAGGTAGTCAGCTCAGTTTGCAATCCTGAACATCTTTTCTTGTGGCTTCTCACTTGTGAGAAACATTCATGATGTGCAACATGCCTACTGCAGGGCTGAAGCTTTTCAACTGAAGTCTAAGCCTCTCTTGAGAATAACAGAAGATTGTCAACAGGATAAATGCAAAGGCTACCTAAGCAGATAACCTCAAGTCATTAAGTCAGTTACTATGTATAATAGGACAGATCAAGAGGTCCTCCATTTTTTTGTATTAAGCATGACAAACATGGCTTGTGGGGTAGCATCCTGGTATTAACAAGGGGGCTGCAGGAACATATTGGCAATTTGACCCACAGATCACGACATACAACTATGAATGCACAAGCAATCAATTAAGCAAATTGTCCAAGTTGATAATCGTCTTCAGCCACAAAAAACCTAGCAAGCTGTCCTTTAGTTAGGTGCTGACTTCAAAGGATCATCCGGACATTAATGAGCCACGAGCAACCAGTTTTTTTATTCCACCTGATTAGAGATGGAACAAGAATAATAAATTAGCAGAATATTCCAGAGTGTAGAGATGCATTGATGGCAAATGGGACTGACCTTTTTTATGAAATGACGAGAGGTGTAAATCCTATAGTAAGAGAAGTGTTGTTGAATAGAACTAATAATGCTAGGCCAGATATCATGAGAACACAAGATTACTGTGACACACGATTAAGCAATGAGGTATACAGACGTATATAGCAACTGGATCATGCAGACATTGACTAAGAAGCAATCCACATCATTTTGTCAAATTGCATATATTCAACTGAATTATGCACCCAAGCCAGCACAGACATGTTTGGCAATTGAATCATGCAGGTATTTATAAGGATATAATATCCAGAACGAAGACTCAGAATTCAAGTAGCTTTTAAAGTAGAGATTTAGGATCACATCAAATCATTTATATTCATCTCATTTGACAATCATAAAGCTGATTTTTGGTGTAAGAAGACCAAACATAATAATCTAACAAAGAAATGTTTCCTTCATGAAACAACAAAATATAAACACGATCCTAAACACTACATTTCTTTATACACTCATGACTGAGTAAATAATCACATAACAGCAGCACAACCTCTCTTCATGTTGTCCCCGTAATGTAACTCACATGTGAAACAAAGAATACTAATACTAAGAATTTTACAGCACCGATGTAGGTTGTATTTCATCAGACTTCGAAAATGATGATAACCTTTAACAAACTGGTGCGTCAACCTTTTGGTCCACTCAGAACAAAAACAAAAACATAATTGAAACCTTATTCAAACAAAAACCAAATCCAAGCATATCAAGGTTATGGTATAATAATATCATCTCAGGAAACAGGCTACGCACTGCAGCTGGAATAGTTCTGCTGAAATAATTCTGAGCTTGCCAGGTTGCCAATCAGCAGAAATAATTCTGCTGGGCAGTGTTAACCAGAAGAAATGATTCAGCTAGCCAGAGCCAATCCTCAAGGAGCACTGAAAGGTTGAAAACAGTTACAATTTCAACCCAATGCTGTTTTGTACAAACAATATGCTCACATATATTTATAGCACAGCTTCAAATCTGTGTATTGATCCATACAACCATGGCTCACAAAACAATAGTAGTAAGACAGTAAGATAAATTAACTACAGAAGCTATCAAATCAATCCACAATGGAAACTCTAGAATATCATCAATGAGAGCTAAATTCCACCTAAGCTGCACATCACAGTACCATCCACTATACCAGCCAAACAAACCAGAAGTTATTACATTCACACTTCAATATCCTTGAGTGTAATAGCCATCATTCATCTTTGACACCAATAACACATGTAAGAACCAATACAAACAAGATAAGAACACCAAATATCAAGCGTAACAAAATATTTCAATCTTCTGATTACAGATGGTCCAACAGGCACATGGTACCCATCAAAAATTTTAACAAGTTTACTAGCACATGAGTCTCAAGTTCTGAACAAAATGCTTAAGCACATAATTTAGGCCTTCTAATGAAGCATCCATTTCTTTGATCCAGGAAGTTCTCCACTACACAGAGTAGATTCTTCAACGGTACTGCAAGTGCAAGAACAAAATATATGAGATGCGGGCTAATGTAGCAAAAAAAAAACAGCTAGCTTGACAGCTCTACATGGAGGGCGTATAAAGCCATACATACAGTTGAAACAATTTCAACTAATAATACAAATACAGTTAGACTATCACTTAATATAATATTTCTACTGATCCAGGGCAAATTAATCCCAATAACAACTCTACTGCACAATCATGTATACCTTGATGAAGCCAATGTCCTTGGCGTTGCTGCGGAAGCACTGCCTGCAGCACATGAGCCCGTACTTCCTGATCAGACCATGAGGATTCGCACAGACCCGGCTGCAAAAACACAACCATGTTCAGAGTTACCAAGGCCATTTTGTTGTGTCATATTTTTTTGAGAAAAAGCATACTCTTTGGGCATATATAGGTAAAAATGGTCCATTTTACAATTTTTTTAACAGAACATAATCCTTTAAAAGCAGTAACCCTTTTGTGTTGCACAGGCTAGGCATAAATACACAAAAGAGCACAAACTCATTCATTAATAAAACAATTAGTGCTGCCATTGAGCAGCAAAATAAGAACCAGGTTATGAAACAACTATCCTGCCATAAATAGGTTAATCATCAAACGGCAGATGAAAGCAGCAGCTAGACATAACCAGCTGAAATTACAATACCTACATCGAACTGATACAAAACTAAAAGAAGCAAGCATTTTTCACAAAGAGGGGTTATATGAGTTGCACATCATGACTCTGGTTGTAACTGCACATCATGTCTCGGTTGTAATAACACGCTAATCCAAGAAACTACTTCAAGAATCATTTCGGTAAGCCTGTGATGTAGACGAGCTGTCCAATAAGCAGCAATAACGGCAACACGCATCTAAAGAACACCCATTTTCAGCAACCAAAATAATCAAGGACATACGACCCTAATCCAAAAACTTGAGGTGGCTAAGCCAACCATCAAAACGAGTGAGAACCTCAACAGATCCAACGAGTCTACATATCACAAGCAGGCGATTCACATCTGAAAAGCGCCAAGAACAGAGGATCCGAGCGTCGCGGGAAAGTTACCAGACGCGGGAGCCGGGGCCGTAGTTCTTGGGGTGGGAGTTCCAGACGTTGGAGTGGCCCATCGCGTCGTGCTCTTCGCTCCTCCTCTTCCTTCCTTCACGGCGGCGGCGGCGCGCAAGGAACAGCAGAGAGATGGGAAGCGTAGAAGGCGGCGGCGGCAGGTGGAGCGGAGAATATATAGTGGGGTGGGAGGCGCGGAACCCTAGCTCTGTGACCCGGGCCTTGGGCCAGGCCTTTGCTGAATAGAGATGTGGGCCGCCCTTTCGGGCTGGCTCAGTTATGGGCCGAGCCCTCGTTCTGACCAGACCCAAGCGTCTGGATTGAACTGGGCTTAGGTTGACTATATTTACAGCGAAATTCCTCGATGGCCCAATTGGTTAGACTACGGGTTAAGCCTTTTCTTTTTCTTCTTAAAAAAAAAAAGTCTATTTTACCTCCCTAAACTATTCTGAAAGTTTAGTTTTTCTTCCTGGACTCTAAATGAGTCACCTCCCTCAACTTTTAAAACTATTCATTTTACCTCCCTAACCCGATTATAGGTGGTTTTCAAAGGTGGTTGTGTCCTTTTCTTTTTTATTTATTTTGGCTGAATATTTGAAAATTTTAGTAAATCACGGTAAAATCATAAAATGAAAAGTTCAATTCTGTTGGAGTTCGCTTATATAGTCTACATACCGAATATAAAAAAGATAGAATCACCATTAAAAAGTTGAGAAAGGTTGTTTACCGGTTTGGAGTTCATCGAGGAAAATTGGACTTTGAGGATGGTTCAGGGAGGTAAAATGGTTTTTTTTTTCCTTCATATCATCCCATTATCAGACGTGTTTGTGTTGTCACCTTTGTTGGCCAAGCCAAAAGTTGGCCCGCCAAGTATCAAAAAAAAAAGGTTGGCCTGCCAAGGGTTTTTGTCGTCATTTGGTTGGCAGCAAAATATTAGTCTTCCCTATCGGATTTTAGAGTTTTAATGCATAATGTTTTTTCCAGAAAAAATAGCTGATTGGCTGTATGAATCGTTGGAAAGTCTACCTACCTAAACTATCAACAACAATCCACTTTTTCTCCTAGGTCTGACATGGTGCCACGTAGGATTAAACACCGCCAAATCAGTTAGGATGTGATTTGGACAGTATTAAACAGCTTAGGATCCAATAGTACTCCGTGAAACGATGTCAGTACTTTTTTTGGAAGCCCAATCAAAATGGTAGTACAAGGCCTTCTTTTTTGGGACAATTTAAATAACGTATCCATGTGCTCCTTGTTTACTGCTATATATATGTGTTGACAAAATAATTGTCCAAAGGAGGCTGATCCAGTCTTTTTCTGAGAAAGCAAGCTAGGTCGGGTTCCAAAACCGGCTAGGCGGGGTTTAAGCCTAATGCTGGATTTTATGATTCCGTCTGTGAGTGGCTTCATAAAAAAATAAAAAGATTCCGTCTGAGATTAGTTGTTTTTTCATGTATTTTGCAAGGGATTTCGATTTCTCACTAGGTAAGACCATCTCCTCCTTATAAATATAAAAGACATAACCGATTGAGAGACCCAATACATCTAGACGATCAAAGTCTAATGTCTTGTCCTAATCTCTTCCAACCCCATATTGTTGTTCATCATTTGATTCGGCGACCAAGGATATTGTCGTAGGCATGCTGGCCGACCTAGAGCAACCTGACGACATTCGTCTGATAGGTCCACTATCGGGTGAGAGCTTTGACGATTCGTTTGCTACTTTGCTCGAAAACTAGCCGTTCTTCATCATGTGTAAGCATAATTGGTTATCCCTTGGTGGTTTGCTCTAAACCTCGCCGTTTTTCACCACATAAATGTGATACTTGTTGCTCTCATGTGTTTCTAGACAAATCTTAGAAAACGAGAGGCCAGTTTTTAGCAGAAACTGTGTTGCCTAGATTCATTTTGCAATTCGAGCATCCCGACTCTTTGTGTCGTGTGACCGATCTTTGCATCAGTATACCAATTTTGTTTATAGGGATCAGCGTGTATATATAACATATACCATTCAGAAAAATATAAAAAATCTATGCATGGAGCATCAAAATCATGTTTTCTACCAGGAAGAAGCATGAATGGAATGTAATGTTCTCTCTCTATTTGATGCAATAATATAGAGATACGCTTGTATATTCGTCTAAAATGTCATGACTGAAAGTATTGTTTGCTAATTTATTTTGATAGAAAAATACCGTTGAATGACTGGCAGATTCGTTACACGAGCTCAAGCGAACAAGTAACTGTGAGCTCGTTCAAAACTTGATCTGCTATATCCAACAATCGTCTCTTTCCTGAAAGTGGGTGCCATCTGATGCTGGTTCTTGCATTGTTGGTAACATGCATGCATAAATTCCGTGGTGCATTCCATGCATATGATTGTAACGAAAACGAGACGTTCGATGCAGCAGAATCGGATCCCTTTTTTTTTTGGTATTCATGAATTATTGTTCAGATGAATCAGTTAGTGGTGACCGGATTTTGGACTGCAAATTGCAGAGAACGGACGAGCCGCAGCAGCTGAAGGGGATCTATAGAGAACAAGACCTTTTTCCCTTTTTCGTTTTTTGGTAGGAAATCATGCTTGCATGCACTCTCGCTTTTGAAAACAACTTGTGGCCGCTTTGTTACTTTGATGGTCAACTAAATTTTAAGCCACATATATTCGTTTGTCTTGTTAGGCGTCCGGCCTGACGGTCGACAGGTGTACGTACCTATCTCTTTTGTAAATATAAAAATGCAGAGAAAAGCTGATTAAAAAATGCAGAGTAAAGTGTGAAACGACAGCGAGAAAAGTCCCAAGTTTTCAGCTGTTATGGAACAGGAACTGGCAGGAGTAGCTTTGTCCACGTGTGGCTTCTGGTAACCGTCGCCAAACTGCCTTTTTCTTGTTAGGTAATGATAAAAACTACAGTTTCTATACTTGTTAATTTTTATATATGCTACATATAAAAATCATAGTTTCAATGAATAGTTTCTAATACCGAATAAATTTTTATCCAATGATGTGCATTCTTTCTCCAATCTCTACCGATTATATACTTTCATGTCTTGGTTTCGTATAGACATGTTTCTAACTTAGACCTGATTTTTATGATCTTTGTTCTCCCTCTTTAATAACTACCTTACCACGCATCAGTAAAACGCTTAGATAACAATACAATTAATGTCCATAAAGACTATAATAGTTTCTGCGTTGAGAGTGCCCTTACACAAGAGGACCGGACCACCACTGTTGGGAAGCTGCTCTCCGCACTCCCCAGCAGTACGGTGAATAGTGAACCTTCTCACTCGGTGCCGTGAGAGGTCTGAACTCCAGCGGACAGCAGACTCAATCGTAGGTGAAAACAGTGAATGCTCTCTCTCTTATTAATGGCGGTGTCACGCCCCTTATATAGGGCCTGGAAACCGACCTAATGACATTTACATAAATGCCCCGTGACGGTGGGGGAATATTCCAGTATATCCTTTCATCGCAGTCTACTGACCCTAATACACCTGCGTAATTTCACATTGCAAACCCTTCGTTCATCCTTTGACTGGGGCCTCAGCAGGTCGGAGGCTTGGATCCTCCGCCCAATTGCGGATCCTCCGACGCTCTGGTGTCGGAGGTTCCGCAGCCCGGCTGGTCGGAGGTTGCTCGACCCGGCCACCCCGGAAGTTCCTCCTTAGCCTGGTCCAGTCGGAGGTTCCTTGGCCTGGCTGCGTTCTCCCGCCATCCTCGGACCCGGGAGGGTCGGAGGCTCCAACCTTTCCTCGCTCGTGGACCTCCGCCGGTGTCTCAGTCCCTGCACACACTTTGCACGACCAGACGAGTCGTCAACATTAGCATTTCCCGTCGAAGGATATCCTCCGACGTTTCAGGCGTCGGAGGTTCCTCAGGTGAAGGATAACCTCCGACGCTACCAGGGGGAAGGATGCAGCTTTTCCCCAACAGTTCCCCCCTTTTTGGGCTAATGGCACTCCTGCGGTCCATGTGCTCAAAAACATGCTACGCTGCGGAGACTATGAGCATGGTTGCTGCCTTCCCCCCTGGTGCGCAGGATGTGTTTGTTAGCAGATGTTGGATAACTGTTTCTTTTACTTAGTCATTAATTTTCTTGGTTTCTTTATTTTGCCGGGATCCTCCGATCATTGCTGCTATGTTAGTTTGATATCCTACGCGTGTTAGATTGCGGAGGATTGCGGAGGATACTATTGCCGTTGGAGTTAGCCGTTGGCATTGACGATGCGCAACGGTCTGGCCGATTCCTCCGCTTATAGCCGTTGGGCGCGGGGAATCGCAACGGCCGCGCGGTCGCAGGCCCCCCCCCTATAAAAGGGGATGCTGGGGAGCTTTGAGCTCTCACCCCTGCTGCTCATTGCCTGCACACATTCCTTCGCTACATCTTTTTCTCTGAGCTGCTCGCGTGCGTTTTTGTTTAGTTCTAAAGTATTGTCGGAGGTTTTACGGTGGCTCAGCTTCCTCCACCGCGTCCTTCGAGGTCAGATTTTTCTGGTCCTTTGCGCAATTTCCTTAGTGTGAGGTCCGGAGGTTGGCTGCGGAGGTTTGAGGAGTGGATGCTTGAGGTGGCCGCAGCTCGAGATCTGGAGGAGACGTTATCTGACGTCGAAGCTTCTGTTGGTGACCTGATCAGTGCGAAGGAGTTTGAGGAGATGGCGGCGATTACTTTTGAGTTCGGGCAGTCGACTGTGGGGACGGAGGATATCGCTGATATGGTTGAGGCTAGGTTTTTCAAGGAAGGTCGGGCGGAGGCTCCTCCTGCGGGTCAAACGGTGCCTGCGCCTGGTGAAGGTTATGCTGTTGTTTTTAGGGATTTCTTCACCTGCGGGCTTAGGATGCCTCCATATCATTTCCTTCGCGAAGTGATGGAGAGCTTCAACGTGGAGCTACAGCATTTCAGTCCCAATGGGATACTGACACTTAGCAAATTCGCTTGGGCGTGTGAATCCTACGGAGCAATGCCCCACATTGATACTTTCTGCTCGTATTTTGAACTTCAGCGTCAGCCTAAGAAGGTGAAGGATGCCGAAGGTGTTGAGTGCATTGCGCAGTTTGGAAGCTGCGCGTTTATGCCGCGCCGCACAATGCCTGGGCCAAGGTGCGAGATCTCCTACTGCCAAAAGGGTAAGTGGGAGAAGGATTGGATGAGAGCCTGGTTCTACGTGAGGACCCCCGCTGCGTCGAAGACTTTAGATGACGGCAGTGTTGATAAAGTTTATCCTTACGCGTCGCTGATGAAGGAGCTAAAGCCTTTCTCGAAGGTTGATCCTTCGCAGGAGATGTCGGAGGAGCGACTGGCTTGTGATAAGGCATTTGCGCTGGCGTGCCGATATTCCGGAGGCCGGGATTTGGTTGAGGAGATGGTCGCTGCTGACTACTGGCCCCTTGGCCGCAGGACCGATGAGTTCACCATTGAGATGGTGCAAGTTCCTGTGTTTGGTCCTCCGGAGGGGTTGCCGTTTCCCCGGTTCGGCGCGGGTATTCCGGAGGATGAGACCAAGGAGTCCTTCCTTGATCGTGTGGAGGTTTCTGCCCGGAGGATCGTCGGGAAGATCTCGGAGAAGGAATATCTCCAGCGTAGGTCTGCGCTTGGGACGATGCCCCGGTTCAACCGCGTTTTTGAGGAATTGGGGATCGAGTATGAGGATTATGTTATTCCTCCGGATGTGTTGCTTGGGTTGGAGAAGAAGAAGGACTCCTCGAAGGCTGTTGCTTTGGCGGAGTCGAAGAAGAGGAAAGGGGGCGGCGCAGTAAAGCAACTTGCGAAGAAGCGGAGGGCGGAGGTTGTGCTAGAGACTCCTGTGGAGTCTTCCTCCGCCCGCTCATCTGGTGCCGAGTCAAACTCGGTAGCTTCTGCACCTGCGGGGGCCGCTGCTGCTGGTGGAGCTCCTGAAGTTGAAGCTTCGCGTGCGGTCTCCTCTGTGCGCGCGCCTTTCGCGTCTCTTCTTGGGGAGGAGTCTTCCGACGCGGAGGCCCCTGAGGCGAGCCCTGCGCGGGAGGCAAATCCTGCAGCGTCTGAGGGTCCGCGCGTGGCTTCAGTTGGCGGAGGGTCTCCGCCTAAGGAGGTTCAGGTGGAGTCCAGCGACGAAGCTGAGTCCGCCTCTGTTCGGAGGATCAGGAGGGCGGAGGCTCCCCTTCGTCCGGCTGGTGACGGTATTGATTCATTGTACATGGGTAATGATTTTTGTTGATTATTTGTTTTTCTGCAAGTTTTGATTGACTTGGTCTCATGTTTTTGGTTTATCTTTCAGCGGATGTTTTTGCTGGGCTGGCTACCGCGGAGGAGATGGCTAAAGGCGCCAGCGTTGCGCAGGAGGGGCTTGCCGTTCCTCCGCCGCGTGAGCCTGCGCCTTCTGCGTTGGCCAACAGGCCTTCGCCTGCTGATGTTCTTGGTCCTGGTGAGTTTCTTCTTTTTGGCTCAACAGTTTTGTTTGTTTTTGGCGTTTTATTCTAAGGTTTGTTTTTGTTATGCGCAGGTGCTTCTGAACCTTCGATCACAGGTTGGACTGATGCCTTGCGCGAGGTTCATTCCTTGGTCGGAGGTTAGTGTTCTGGCCTCCGCCAAAGGTTTTTTGTTTCTTACGATGTTTTTTCTTAATTGTTTTTGCTTTACAGATCGTTTTCGTCAGAAGCTTCGCGGCATGGACTTTGACACGCTCCTTCGCGTGCAGTATGAGCATCATAGCCTTGTATGTTTGTGATTTGTTATATCTTCCTTCGCGGTTTTTCACTCGGAGGTTTGTTGTAACTATTTATTTTTGAGCAGGGTCATCACATGGCTGCCGCCTTGGAGGAGCGTTGCTCCCGGGAGGTTATCTGCCGTGATGAGGCGATTGGTGCTCTGAAGAAGGAGAACGAGACCTTGGAAGCTGAGAAGGCTCGTCTGTCGGAGGAGGTTAAGGAGTTTTCCTCCGTCAGGAGGGAGGTTGATTCCCTGAGAAAGGAGAGGGATGACTATAAGGCTGGGTCGGAGGTTCTGAAGAAAGAGAAAGAAGATGCCGAAGCTTCGGCGGCGGTCCTCCGCACAAGTGTCGCTGAGGCGGGGAGAGTTAGGGACTTAGCCCTGCAGCGAGCCGAGAAGGCGGAGGACATTGCTGAACGCCTTCGCAAAGAGCTTGACGCTGAGCGGACGTCTGCGGCTGAGCTGCAGACTCGCATACAGAAGGCGGAAGCGGAGGCTGCAGCTATTGTCGGGCTCTATGCCGACTCGCTTGCGAAGTTTGGGGGAAGCACCTCTGCTCCTCCGCCCGGCGGCGATGTTGGGGCTGCCCTCGCATGGCTGAAGTCTCACATCCGCATGCTCCCCGACTTTGTCGGGGGTGCTGTTGATTTTGGGGCTTTGGCCGCGGTTAGCTCCTTCGCTAGGCTTTTACGCCGCGGAGGTTGCTCTCACGCGGAGGGAGTCGCCAAGGAGGAATTTGCCGCGGCGGAGGATGTTGGCGAAGGCACCCCTTCCCTGCGCAAATCTGTCCGGAACTTTATCAGTTCGTTCTGGATTAGGTTTGGGCGGGATGAGGCGAAGAAAATGGCGGAGGATCGTCGAGCTGAGGTTTGTATTATTTGGTTATTTCTTTTTGTATTTTGCTTTGCTGCTTTGCAATGTTACTTAAGATGAGTATTTTGTAGGAGATTGCGAAGAAGAAGGCTAAGGTTGACAAGGCCGGTCCTTCGCGTCCACCGAGGGAGACGCGTCCTCCGACCCAGGCTGAAGCGGAGGCTCGTGATGCTGGTGCCAAAGCTCCGGAGGGATCTGGTGCCAAGGTTTCAGAGACGGCCGAGGCTTCTGCTCCTCCTCCGCCTCAGGTGTGAGGCTTTTTAGTTTTTTAGGTTTTTCTTAGTCTTTTTTGCGTCCAAGCATGTGACGCTTTTTTGTAAGTAAGGCCGGAGGTTGTGCTTTAATTTGTAAAGACTGTTGAAAATATAATATATTGAGTTGTTTTCAGATAAGCCTTTGTTTTACACTTTGATCCTGCGCAGGTCTCTGGCGGAGGACCTGCGCAGGATAATTACATTACTCCCCTTTCAATTTTTTACAAAGGGATTTATGTTTCTGGCGAATTGTGGGAGTACTGGCGAATTGCCTTCCCTAACATGAGATTGGTGGATATGTTTGAGTTTGTTGGATATGATATTGATGGCGAAGGATCTGAATTTATTCGGTCGCTTGCGCGCCGAGGTTCATGGCCTCCGGCTTAGGTGGAGGTTTTTGTTTTTCTTTTCGTTTATCGTAGGTTTTACTTGTATTTTTTGACATGATTTGATGTGTTTATGTAGTTGCCATATCCCATCCTTCGCATCTTTGGTGAGAGGGATAGGGTACGCTGGGTGGCGGGGGCTTCTGAGGATGTTGCTGAGCCTTTTCTTCAAGGTTTTCCGGAGGTTCGAAAGCTTCGTTTGGCTTTTTAGTTTTATCCTTCGTTTGTGTTGGCTTTGAAGTTGTTATTTTCTGCGCAGGTTGTGAGTTCTGCTCCGTTGGAAGATCTTCCTTCGAACTTTGTCGAAGGGAGTTACGTTACCCCGGTGACGTTCAAGCGTGGAGATTTGTACGCTAGGGGTTATCTAATTGATTGGTGGCGCCATAAATATCCTACGCGTAGTATAGATGACTTAGTTGATTTCCTTGTTCGTGATTACTGTGATGATCTTAGGCTTTTTCCAGATTCGTATGTTAGAATTGTGCGAGGGTCTTAGAACCTTCGGCGTTTTACGGTCGGAGGATGTTTCTCATTTTTTGTTGTAAGCTTGTGTTATGTACATTGTATACGGTTAATAAAGATCAGATATTTTTACCACATGGTCTTCGCACCTTTTAATTTTGACAACCTTCGCACTATAATTTGTACGTGACTCATAGATCCTTCGGTTGTTTAGTTGAAGGAGGATTTGAAAGTTGAACCTGTACAAGCTACCCATAACCTTCGACTTTTTATGGGTCGAAGGATGATTTTATTCATTTTTTGTAAACGAACTTTTGTAATGATTTCTTCATCGATAATAAAGTTTTTAAGTTTGCTACAACCTTCGATCTCATTTTTATTACAACCTTCGCGCTACAGCATTTATATATTGCAACGTCACGGTGGTGTTGATCCTAAGGATCTTTGTGTTGCTGTGGCTTGCTTGTTCTTGATGCTTGATGTTGCGAAGGAGTTCTTGATTTTTTCTTGCGCGGAGGATCGCTGCTTCTTGGCCTTAGAACCTTCGACTTTTTTGGCGCGAAGGATCCTTCGCTGAATTGTGCTATTTTTTTCCTTTGCTCGACTCCCGTGGAGTGTTGTCGAGGAGAACCTTCGGCTGTCTAAGTCGGAGGTTCTGAAGGGATGTTACGAGACTTCGTGCGATACCCTTCAGAGACCTCTGAGTCTGACTTCCATTGTTTCTGTTGTGGCTGTACACGACTTTGTGGTCGATGTTCATCACAACGCCGTAGTTCTAGTATTACGAAGCTTCGTGCGATACAAAGTTTTGTTGCTGTTGTGAGGCTAACTCCTGCTTCCATGGTGGCCTAGGATTTTTGCTTTTTGACTGCTAGGTTTTCACTCGATGATCGGGTCTTTGTATACTGATCCTGATTGAGGGTGGGGGGCAGGTTTAGTCAGGTTTTATAGGCTTTCGTGCATTTATTTTATGTACTTAGTTAGGTTAAAACTTATTGTCGGGTTATTGATGGTTGTTGTGGTAGTTGGTTTTGCTGTACCTGACTGAGGGTTATTGTAGTTTCGTTTTAATTTCACACTTTGTTTGTTGGGGGTCTGCTTAGAGTAGCAGGATACCTTCGACCTTATTTTGGTGAAGGTTATGTGAATTTTGTTGAGGTCTGTCTTGTGAATGTTAAACCTCCGCTGCCTTTTGGCAAAAATAATATAGTTCCTGATGCCTGATTTTCCTCAGGTCTTTGTCAGGTTTGAAGGTTTTGTTCCTTCTGGCCATGTTGTGATGCCTGAGGAGGACAGGACTTTTTCACTTTTTGGCCATGTTATCCTTGCTGCCCGGCTCTTGGCTAGGTCTTTTGCTAAGGATTTGGTGTTCTTTCACCTTTGAGGACGTTCCGAGCTTTCTTATCTTTTGGATGAAAGCTACGGAGGGTCCTTGTGATCACGTGATGTTTTGTCGAATGCTACAGCCTCGTTGCTGGCTGTTTTTCGACTTTTTGGGCTTCGGTTCTGGGGTGGATTCCTCTTTATATTTCAGAGGTTTTTACATAGGTTCTGCCTCGTTAAAAACCTCACCTCCTGGTAGGAGTACCCCTGTGAGGAAAAGAGTGCAGACCTTGGAATGCGAAAAAGTAGAGAAAAAGAAAACAAGCGTATTTACGGATGTGGATGCCGCCGCTTATTTTGCAGGGGTCATCCTTACACTCAAATGTAAAATCTGCGTAGATTGTCGACGTTCCACGTGTGGGTGGAGGTTCTTCCTTCGAGGTCTTTCAGGTAGAAGGATCCCGACCTTCCCGCTTGTATTGCTGTATAAGGTCCTTCCCACTTGGGTTGCAATTTACCAGCGTTTGGATGATCTCCTTTTTTCCTGAGCACCAGGTCCCCATTTTGTATGTCTTTTCGTACTACCTTGCGGTCTCTCCAATTCTTGGTTTCTTGTTGATACCTGGTAATGTTTTCCACTGCCTCAAGTCTTATTGATTCTAAGGTTTCCTTGCAGTACTCTTCGTCTTCAGCCAACTGCTGCTTCATGGAACGCAGGCTTTGGTGTTTGATTTCTTCGGGCAACATTGCCTCTTCCCCATACAAGAGCTTGAATGGAGTGAACCCAATTGTTCTTGAAACTGTTGTGTTATGTGACCATACAACTCTTGGTAGTTCTTCAACCCATTTCCCCTTGCGTAGGTTGAGTAAGGTCTTGGAGATTGCAGAGAATATTGTTCTGTTTGCTCTCTCCACGGCCCCGTTTGACTCTGGGTGATACACAGATGCGAAAGCAATTTTGGTTCCTATGTGATGGCAGAATTCCTTGAAACTGTCTGAATCAAACTGCTTTCCGTTGTCAACTGTGAGCAAGCGTGGAACTCCGAATCTGCAGACTATGTTCTGCCAGAAAAATTTCCTGATTGTTTCAGAGGTTATGGTTGCCATTGGCTTAGCTTCGATCCATCTTGTGAAGTATTCGATAGCCACGACTGCGAATTTGTTTCCCCCCTGGGCAGTTGGCATTGGTCCTACCAGGTCCATTCTCCATCTCTGCAACGGCCATGATGCTGGTATGAGCTGAGTTAGTGCTGAAGGTCCTGACTGAATTGGTGAGAAGGTTTGGCAGGCTTTGCATGTCTTCACTATTTCTTCAGCATCTTTAATGTGAGTTGGCCAGTAGAAGCCTTGTCTTAGTGCTTTAGCAGACAACGCTCGAGGTCCAATGTGAGACCCGCACATCCCTGAGTGTATCTCTTGTAGGAGTTCTCTGCCCTCGCTTTGTGATATGCATCTTAGCAAAGGTTGGACTACGCCTTTCTTGTACAGGATCCCGTCAATGGAGGTGTAATTCCTTGCTCTTGCCTCCATCCTCTTGGCTGTTGCTTCGTCATCTACAGCTGTCTCGCCTTTGAGGCAATCAGCTATTGCCTGCCTCCAATCTTCGCTTTCTGTCAGCAGGACTGAGCGAAAGGCTTTTGGCAATGATTCGGTTGCGGGTGTTGCAACAATCTGGTGGAAGGTTCCTTCTGGCAAGGGGGTGTTGTTGGCTGCTGCTTTCGCTAGCTCGTCTGCCTCGTAGTTTTCGGCTCTTGGAATGTACTGCAGAGTGAATCCCTTGAACCTTCTCTCCAGGCCTCTTACGACGGCCAGATACCTTGCCAGCTCCGGGTTGTGTGCTAGGTATTCCTTCTCCACTTGCCCTGCCACCACTTGGGAGTCTGTTTTGATGAGTAGTGTCTTTGCTCCCGAAGCCTTAGCTTTGTTCAGCCCGAGGATGAGACCTTCATACTCAGCTATGTTGTTTGTTGCTTTGAATTCGAGTCGTATAGCAAACTTTAGTTTGAGTCCAGATGGTGCGATTAGAACGGCTGCCGCTCCTGCTCCCGCTTGACCCCAGGCGCCATCTGTATACAGCGTCCACGGCTGATTGATTACCTTCTCGTCGTTTTTGTTCGAAGGTGTCCAATCTGCCATGAAATCAGCCAGGGCTTGGGATTTGATGGAGGTTCTGGGGACATAGGTGATATCAAACTGTGATAGTTCGGCTGCCCATTTTCCTATACGTCCGGAAGCCTCTTTGTTCCTAAGGATATCACCCAATGGCTGTGAAGTGGGCACTTTAATCTCATGGCTTTGGAAGTAATGCTTAAGCTTCCTTGATGCACACAGAACCGCGTACGCGATTTTTTCTATCTCCGTGTAGTTCAGCTTTGCTCCTGACAGAGCTTCGGATACGTAGTAAACGGGTCTTTGCACCGTTCCCTTAGTGTCGCTTGTCTCGTGCACTAGAACACCGCTGACAGCGTGCTCGGAGGCAGCCACATACAGTAGTAGTGGAGTGTCTGGCTCGGGCACTGTTACCACCAGGTTGGTTGCAATGTAATTCTTGAGCTGCCTGAAGGCCTCTGATTGTTCCGGACCCCATTCTGTTTTACCTTCTCCTCTCAGCACTTTGAAGAATGGGAGGCTCCGTTCTGCCGATCTTGATATGAATCTGTTGAGGGCTGCTATTTGGCCGGTCAGTCTTTGGACTTCTTTCTTGTTTGAAGGTTCTGCCATTGACATGATTGCTTTTGTCTTGTCTGGGTTAGCTCTAATTCCTTCGGAGCTGATGATATACCCCAGCATTTTTCCCTTGCTGACCCCAAATACACACTTCTCCGGGTTGAGTTTCAGCCCGGCAGATCTAAGGTTGACGAAGGTTTCCTGCAGGTCCTTGATATGATCTTCCTTGCGCTTGCTCATGACGACAACATCGTCGACGTAGGCTATGATGTTCCTCTGTAGCTGACTTCCTAGAACCTTCCCCATCATTCTGGAGAAGGTTGCTCCAGCGTTTTTGAGACCTTCTGGCATTCTGGTGTAGCAATACGTGCCGAATGGGGTCGTGAAGCTTGTCTTTCCTTCGTCTTCTTTTTTGAGCCAAATTTGGTGGTAACCAGAGAAACAGTCCAGCAGTGAGAATCTCTGACAACCAGCTGCTTTGTCCACAGAGGTATCTATCCTTGGCAAGGGGAAGGAGTCTTTGACACAAGCCTTGTTGAGATCTGTAAAATCTATGCACATTCTCATTTTGCCATTTTTCTTGGGGACCAAGACCACATTTGCCAACCATTCCGGGTATATGACTTCTCTGATGACCTTTGCGTCCAGGAGTCTTTGTACCTCTGCCTTCGCGGCTAAGGTTCTTTCTTCAGACATTTTCCTCTGTCTCTGCTTCTTCGGCCTCATTCTTGGATCGATGTCCAGCGAATGCTCTATTATGTCTCTGCTGACTCCTTGTAGGTCAGCGGCACTCCAAGCGAAGATATCTTGGTTCTTTTGCAATACGTCTAGCAATTCGAGTTCCTCCTCTCTACCAAGGGTGGCGGAGATGGTGACCTTCTTATCTGGAACAGCTTCCTGCAGAGGGATACACTTCGTTTCCTCCTGATCAGCCAGGTCTGTTTTCCCCCTTGGCATGTCTGGCGGCTGGGAAGCTTCATGCTGCGTAGAGTCTACGGAGTTTATGTTCCGGAAGGACTTGTAGATTGCTTTCTCTATGTTCCTTGCCTCCTTTTGGCTTCCGTGAACCGTTATCACTCCGTGCAGAGCCGGGATTTTCATGCACAGGTATCCCATATGAGCGGCCGCATTGAACTTGTTCAAGAATCCTCGCCCGAATATGGCATTATATGGGTAGTGCAAGTCTACCACATCGAAGGTGACGTACTCTGTTCTTGCGTTCTCTGTTGTGCCGAAGGATACGGGCAAGGCGACCTTTCCCAGAGCATGTATCTGCTTTCCTCCGAACCCGATCAAAGGTGACTCCGAAGGTTGGAGTTGGCTTCTGCTGAGCTTCATTTGGTCGAAGGTTCCAGCAAATATTATGTCTGCGGAACTCCCTGAATCCACTAAGATCCTGCTTACTCCCCAACCCGCAACATTTGTTGTTATGACCAAGGCGTCTGTGTGAGGGTAGCTTTCCAATCTTAGATCTTCCTCGGTGAAGGTTATTGGGGTTCTGGACCAATCAGTGCATCTCACTGGCCCTTGAACTGCAACGTTGTTGACGAGCCTGAGGTGATCTTTCTTCTGTTTCTTTGTCTGGAACTCCATTGAGGACCCCCCAGCTATTGGTAAGATCATTCCAATTGTGGGCAGGGGTGTATGAGGGCCGATCTGATTATCAGGGTGGGGTTCGGTTTTTGGTGGTGGTGGGGCTTGGAGTAGCTGTAGCTGGTTTGGGGGAGGAGGTAGTGACTGCTGGTGGGGTTGCGGGGTTTCGATGTATGTGATATGTGGAGGTCGTGGAGGAACATAGTTTGGTGGAAGGTTGTGGTCCGCGGTTTGCTGGGCTGGGCGCCAAGCTGGTAGGAAACTGGGATAGTAAGCGGAGGCTAGCGCGCTGGGCTGAAGAGGAGCTGGGTGCTGCTGGCTTGAACCTCCGACATATGAATGGTAGAAGGTTTGAGGGAATGTGTGATTTACTTCCCGAGGTTGAGCAACTGGTATCGGAGGTTGCGGAGCTGACCTGCTCTTGATCCTCTCCTGAGTTTCTTTTGCATCTGGGCAATCTCTGGTGGAGTGACCCTTCTCCTCTCCATGGAAGAAACAATACTGTTTCCGTGGTCGCTGACTTTGATTTTTTCGCCATCCCGCATTTCGACCCCCTCTTCCGGTTTGATTGGGTGTGCGTCCCGAGCTTCGTGCTTCCGATGGTGGACGGTTATTTTCCGGCATGTCATTTTTCGGTTGCTCGATATTCATCATCTGTCCACCAGCCTCTTGCTGTGGCCGGCGTCCATCCTGGCTGAGGTTCTTTTTCTGTGAGTTTCTATCATTGCTCTGCCTCTTCTGAGAGTTTTGGTCTTCCAACCTTTTGCGGTAGTCGTTGTCTGACCTGCAATACTTCTCAAACTCGTGGTACAGCTCGTGCATGGATGCTGGCTTTTCTCTGGCCAAATGAGCCGCGAAGGGCCCTATGCGGAGACCCTTGATGGCTGCTTCAATGGCAACCTCCTCCGGCACGCCGGGTGCTCTCGCCTTGGTCTGCACGAATCTTTGGAAGTAATCCCGCAGTGCCTCTCCCTGACTCTGGCGACACTGGAATAGGTCCGTGGAGGTTAGTGATTCAACTGCGAATCCCTGGAAATTCGCTAAAATCTTGTCTCGAAGGTTCTCCCATGAATAGATCGACCCGGGTCTCAGCATCGAATACCATGCCAAGGCATCTCCCTCGGCTGCGATCACGAAGGATTTTGCCATCACAGTCTCGTTCCCTCCAGCTGAGGCCACGGCTGCCTCGAAACTCATCAGGAATTGGCGCGGATCGGCCTTTCCGCTGAATTTAGGGAGCGTGATTGGTTTGTAGGTTGCTGGCCAAGGCGAGGTCTGCAATCCTTCGGACAGAGGGGAACGAAGGTCCAACGTGCCCCGTGGCATGCCGCCGTAGTTCGTCGGTTGCACATCTAATGTTGGGCCGGCGCTGTTCAGAACAGCGGGCTGAATTGTCGGCTGAGCTGGAGGTTGCATGCTAAGGATTTCTGCCTGCAGGAGTGAAAGCTGCTGCCTGATCTCGGCTGCTTGCGTCGCGGCTACCGCTGCCTCTTGGCTGGCGGCGTAGGCAGCAGCGATCCGGTCTCGCTCTTGCTGAAGGTTCCGCAATTGCGTTTGCAGCTGCTGGAGCTCTTGCGCGGCCGTGGGTTGCGCCGGGTCCGCGGCGGGAGGAGGTTCTCGGCATGTTTCCGGCTGCTCGTTCTCTGGCTGCTCGTCCTGAGAACCTTCTCCCTCCGCGGTCGCGTACGCGCTCCGCACGGCCCTCCTCGGCCTTCCTCTCCTGGAGGGCTCTGCCCGAGGTCTCGTGGTGCTTGTTCTCTTTCCAGCCATCGCAGGTTATACCTCGAGCCCCACGGTGGGCGCCAATGTTGGGAAGCTGCTCTCCGCACTCTCCAGCAGTACGGTGAATAGTGAACCTTCTCACTCGGTGCCGTGAGAGGTCTGAACTCCAGCGGACAGCAGACTCAATCGTAGGTGAAAACAGTGAATGCTCTCTCTCTTATTAATGGCGGTGTCACGCCCCTTATATAGGGCCTGGAAACCGACCTAATGACATTTACATAAATGCCCCGTGACGGTGGGGGAATATTCCAGTATATCCTTTCATCGCAGTCTACTGACCCTAATACACCTGCGTAATTTCACATTGCAAACCCTTCGTTCATCCTTTGACTGGGGCCTCAGCAGGTCGGAGGCTTGGATCCTCCGCCCAATTGCGGATCCTCCGACGCTCTGGTGTCGGAGGTTCCGCAGCCCGGCTGGTCGGAGGTTGCTCGACCCGGCCACCCCGGGAGTTCCTCCTTAGCCTGGTCCAGTCGGAGGTTCCTTGGCCTGGCTGCGTTCTCCCGCCATCCTCGGACCCGGGAGGGTCGGAGGCTCCAACCTTTCCTCGCTCGTGGACCTCCGCCGGTGTCTCAGTCCCTGCACACACTTTGCACGACCAGACGAGTCGTCAACATTAGCATTTCCCGTCGAAGGATATCCTCCGACGTTTCAGGCGTCGGAGGTTCCTCAAGTGAAGGATAACCTCCGACGCTACCAGGGGGAAGGATGCAGCTTTTCCCCAACAACCACCATTAGAAGGCATAAAGATCTTAACCCTTTGCTTTCACTCTAGGTTCAGGCCACACCTTGAGAGTTGCAATGATGAGTAGCTAGCACTAAAAAAAGAAAAACATGTTTCTTGAACTCATTTCTGAAGCAATGAGTTAATTAGTTTAGGATTCGTTCCAGTTAAGTTTCATCCTGATCTGGAATCAAGATCCCAAAGGCCAAGTTGAGCACTGCTGTAGGATAGTGACAAACTGGGAGAGAAATTCGTTGCATCTGCAAAAGTTTGGTTGGCACCAAGTAGCAATCGGTTCAAGTGCTGCATCGGGGCCGCTGGAGGATAAATGCTGTCATGGGCGTTGTCCCCCTGATTGATCGAGATGCCCTATTCTCTCTCGCATGTATGCATGCTTGGCTTTGTTCGATCCCTTTGGCGATGGATGGCAACCGGCTGATTGCAAGAGATTTGCCAATTGCCTAACCGTTGTCTGCCCAGTGTGTCCAATCATGCTATACTGGGATTCTTGGAAGTATATCCCTTCTGTCACTGTCACTGTCACTTGGTCCATACTGTTTGTTTGGAGTGTTCTTGCCTGCAAATCGTGGCGAGACATGTGTGTGCTCCTGGGTTGTAGTGGAAGCGTCAATCTTCCTCAAATTCTCTCTCAGTTCCATCACAGTGGGAATGCGCAAATAATTGGTGCCCATTTGTGAGGACCTGCTGCACCCCCTGCAAGTATGAGCGACAGTTCAATAATGGAGAAAAGGAAATACCTGAAACATATGCATGCATGTTGTAGTCAATTCAGTAATACAAGTTCAAGAAACTGATGATTTATCGCATAGTAATTAGATTTTGGAAAACTTGGAAATCTTCGATTATTTGGTACTAGTGTACATTTCAAGGCTGATTAAGTTCTCTAACTAGCTAGTCATTAGTTGTACTCTGGCACTAAAAAGTTGAATGCTTAGTTCAACTACAAGGGACTTTTCCAACTGGATTTAGTTTCTCCTATTATGTACCAGTTGTGTCTAAACAGAATAAATCTAGGTTCATCCACCTCAGCTCCAAGAAATTTGGAAATAAATGGCCACTATTCGACTATGTACGCGAACAATCTTGAACTCGTCTACCGTACCCAATCAATTCATGTACCCTTCTTCAAATACTCCCTCCATCCACAAATATTTGCATTTACAGGTCTGGGTAGGCAAATCAAGACAGGTAGAAAATGACCTTTTTGCCCCTATAAACTATGGACAACTTGATCATCCTCGAAGCTTCTCGAGGCTCCATCGAGTTTTTCTTTTTTTCTCTTGACAATTTTTTTTAATTTTCTTTTGGTTCCATATGCTGGTAAAAACACTGATGGTAGTCAGTACTTCTATGATGTGATAGCCTATGTGTGTGCATATATTTGGAAAAGATTTAAATCTAAACGTGTAAATATTTGTGAACGGAGGGAGTATCTTGCAATCGAGGTTGGTACATCCATTGATGAATAAAACAAAAGCATTTGACACAAGTACAAAAAAAGACAATCCTGATAAACGGAGGCATGCATGGAATTAATTGTTCATTGCATGAGCTGTCTCAGGAAGCTTTGGTGGTAATGTAGTTTTTAGTTTTGTGACGAGATAAGGGCACTCACAATGCAAAACTCTATCATAGAGTCCAGAACAATTAATTACATATTATTTATGGTATTTTGCTGATGTGGCAGCATATTTATTGAAGAAAGAGGTAGAAAAAATAAGACTCCAAGTCTTATTTAGACTCTAAGTCCACATTGTTCGAGGTAATAAATAACTTTAGACTCTATGATAGAGTCTGCATTGTGAGTGCCCTAAGATGTGATGCATCTGATCAGAACCAAGGAATTAATAATTGAGAAATCAGAATGTATTCTTTCGAAAAGTGCGCTTCATCTACAGCTAGCTAGGGTGTCGACATATTTGCCAGTGATAAAAAAGGTTTGATTCCTATCTACCAGTTTTCAGTGACTTGGGAGGTGCCTATCACAGACTGTGACACAGCACAGATTAAGTTCAAACAAGAGGTATAATAATACTATTTTAGAAATGGATAGATCAGTTGGTTAACTACTTAACCTTGGTATCTATGCTAACATTAAACAATCGTATGGTCGCAATATTTAATAATCATACATAGTTAGACACAGGACGTCTAGTTTTAGATTAGTACTCGTACGTTGGCAATCCACCAATTAGCTGGGAATTCTAACATGCTGACACATATATGACAAGGTAGCCCATAACTATGGAATATTTATAGCTACATACCATAGTAAATTACACAATCATACTTCAGTAACATTCTATCTATGTAATGAAGGGCTACCAGAACTTAGCATGGGACATATTACACATCATCAAGTTTTGCCAAATGGAATTCACAAATAGATTATGGGTAAGTGATGTGTGATGATTAGTTTATTGTTTAATGAATATTTGACAAATGAAGTACTGGTACTGCACTACTGCTAGTCACTAATTTATTTGACATTTAGATCAAATGTATCATTTATGTAGTTTTTTCTTAGGTCTTGTTTGGATCCACAAGCTAAACTTTAGTTGGAGGCCAAAATGTATACAATCCCTTTAGCTGTTCCAACCTAGCTAAATCATGGTTGAAGAAGAAATTGCCCTTAGATGGACATGTTTCATGTTGACAGTGCACTTACTCAATTCAATGGACTCATAATATGTCAACACCAAATTGAATGTGTAGTGTACATTTTGGACTTATAGAGAGGGTGACATTCTGAGGGAATGCCGATCTGATTCGAGCATTTGTGTGGTAAATAAAGCAGTGTCGTCAAAGTTAAGGTCACAACCAATGTTGGGCCAGCAACACAACATAACTAAATCATGGCCAACTTTTGACTAGACACACTCGTGTACTCATTCCTTGCTTGGCTAAACTTACTTTTGCGGAACACAATGATTCCAGTTTAGGATATCCAGTTTACTTTGCTACTTATCCTGTGATGAGTTCATTCAGTGGCACATGTACATCTGATCCAACCTAACACATACCTGGTCCCTATCCCTCTTGGTTGGGCTAGATACATTGGACCAAATGACCAATGATCACATCATGCCCTCAGATGCAAGTTGCAAACCATCACAGTCCCTGCTCCCACAATGAATAATAAGCCTGTCTGTTCCTCCCTACCCAGGCAATGTGTGCTGTATACTGTTTCTATGTTGTGTGGGCCTAGCTTAATTTGCCCTCCACGTGTAACTTCTTCCTGTATATATATAATAACATGAGAGAGATGAGCACCCTCTGTCCTGAAATATAAGGGTATCCTACGGATTTTAGGATATATTGGGGTAAAACATATGCATGTGTAACACTCCATTAACTGTAGAGAGATCTTGTGCTTACTATATTTGAGACTAGTGGTGGACACTAATACTTGGTAATAATATGATTGATACGATCAAGACAATTAGTTCACCTATAATACTTATAATTTGAGATAAAATTTGAATGCTTAATTAAATTATTTTACATTAATATATTAGGACGTATTACTACAGTTAGTAGCACAGTGTTCGATATGCTAGAATCTCTCTCTTCACTTTATTTATTTATTCATTCGTAGATACTGCCTTTACAACAAGAATTTTTTTCTTGTCAGAAAAAGGCCTAATCTTATTAGTTGCAGGATTAAAGAATGGCGTTTCAGCTAAATTTCAGCTTATTAGTTGCACGATTAAAGAATGGCATCTTGCACTCGCACATAGACTTGATTGCATATATCAAACATAATTATCTCACCAGTTTTATGGCCCACTTGAGGCTTATCAGTCCAACTTTGCCAAACATTGTACAGATAAACATCAGGTACACACACTAGACTTTGCATTGCTTTGATGGCACGTTTGAGCTTCCTATATATAATGATTATGTATATATATGCAGAGCTGACCACGCCACAAGGAGGTATAAATTAAGAGGTTTGAACACATGCATACATGCATGTATCAGGAATCCAAGCATGTGCTATCACACAGTAGTTGTTGTTGTTGTGCTAGCTAGTAGCTAGAGTAGGTAGATTCGGTGTACATGATGTTAAATTTGTGCTTTGCGCCAAATCAGGATGGGCTGAACACTTTTAAAATGGTAACCTAGCTTCGTCATGTGTGTGCTGAGAGATGATGCATGATGGCAAAGGAGCAATAATTATATGTGTTAGCAATAGAACAAGCAGAGTTAGTACATCGCTCTTATTCTACCAGTTTTTCTTTCGAATGTAGAGTACATTTAAATTTAATTAGGACAACTATTATTGCACAAATCAAGCTATCTTTTTTTTCTTTTTGATGGAAAGTATTCATAGGTTAATGTGTTTGTTTGTTGTTTGGTCTACCAAGTGTTGGACTACTCACGCAACCTATGCCAAGATCATTACCTATGGATATTAACTAAAACATGTTGCGTGTGTCAAGTCATTTCAAGTGTCGGAATTTCTTTTAGGAGTTCTAGAAACTATCTTTGAGAGTTTTGCATCACGTGTTGTAGACTTATGGATATGAAAACCACTTAAAATTAGTTTTATTATAATAATAAATGAAGGCAATCTGTCAACATTAGCAGGGAATCTTAACTTGTAAGTGACATATTGCTGTTTTATTAGAGTCTATGTTTTATTAGAGTCTATCACTTTCAGTGAGATAATAATACACCTTTTGTTTGCTTACTAGCCTATGTGTTAGTGAAACATCAAACCATATCAAATCTTTGACACAGTACTTCATGATGTCACGTTGGTTAGGAAATAGGATTAATCGAAGAGATTGCACAGTATCAACTTGTGGCTATGAAAGAACCTATGGATATATGCATCCAAACATCAAAACCAAATCTTTCCTTAATCTAATCTAAATAAGAACAGCCTTTCTGCCAAACATCTGCGAACGATATGAATGGAAAAATCAGCTCATTAATCAATGAGATTCACAGACAGACATCATGCAGCATGGTTTCGAGCTAATCATGCATATTTGTGCGTATTTCATATCTCTGGCTTGTCCAAATCAATGGGATAGTTTAACTTAATATGCTTAGCTCATAAACTTGAGAAAAGCCAGGAGGATCAGAACATGTCACCAACTACTCTGCTGCATCAATCAGATAATGACTGAAGACAACCCAATCACATTCGCGGATCTCTCTTTGTATATACATCAATCATGGCATAGTTTATACTTTGGATCCAATCTGGTTAACTTTCAACTGTTGGATCCTGTATTTAGAGACCAAAAAGAACTGGCTAGGTGGCCTGCTCAGATGTATGACTGATATAAGAAAATTAGCACCATAGAGATACCAAATTGCCATGGAAAAATAATTCTCTACACATAGCACACAATGCTACTACAAAAAAGTAGGTGATTTTTTCTTGGCGGTGTACATTAATGCTTCAGGTTTAAACTTAGAGTTCACAAAGGTCTATAGTTACATCATTGCAATTATGAATTTTTGAAATGCCAATAAGCTAAATTACATTTTCCTTACTTTTTTTGCATTGACTTCAATTTAATTATCATCAGTGCATCTGATCCCTTATATCTAAAAAAAGTAATGTTTTTTTAGGCATGGTTGTTTTACTTTTCTAGGATCGTCAACTCAAAGAAAACTTGCCATGATTACTTGATTACCTTCTAAAAAAATCTTATCCTGGCAGAAGCACGATTGCTGCTAAACTAATGTTTATAGTAGCTGTCCCAATCGTTCGGTAGCATTGTTTTTCATATGAAGCAGATATGTTTGACTTACGCAGATACTATATAATGACAGTACGTAGATACTATATACAACATACAAGTCCTCTTCCCATGTGAATACGAGAGATCTAACCACAGGGCCTGTCTAGTTGTCTTTTTTTTTGAGAGAACGCCTGTCTAGTTGTCTCCTCAATAATTCCTCTGGAGTAGTGATCGATTCACAAAACATTAAGGAGTTGAAAACTAGGCTCCATTACGCGTCTCCGGGCTAGTACACCGAAGCAGCAAACAATCTAACAATAATGGACAAACCAGCA
Organism: Sorghum bicolor; assembly: GCF_000003195.3. Classification (NCBI taxonomy): domain Eukaryota; kingdom Viridiplantae; phylum Streptophyta; class Magnoliopsida; order Poales; family Poaceae; genus Sorghum; species Sorghum bicolor. The sequence continues at coordinate 67,939,544 of NC_012874.2, read as the reverse complement.
TTGCACAGAAAGTACAAAATATATACATCAGTTCCCAAGAAAAAAAATGGTAGACCTATCTCAAAACTTCAAAAAAAATTGAGATGCTTGCTAAAACATATTTTTATTTTCATTTGGTGCCAAAAACCCAACCGAAAGGTCAAGAATCAATGTGACAATTACAAGGTCAAGCTATGAAAGAAAAAACTGGCAAGCATGACTGAAACAGAAATGTCAGGGGACGCATAAGATTTTGAGGTTGGACGGAGATGAGATGAGAATAATACGGCAGCTGGGGCTGCTCCCTCATTATGCTAGGCCTATCCTTTTCTTGGCACTACATGGAAGCATCTTTGGCACATTAAGATACACGAGGTGATTGGCCGGAGGAGCTTTGATTTGTTTGGCATGCCTACACACGCCACAGGAGAGGAGGGGACCCCACACATGGGCTTAGAAGGAAGCTGCGCTAGCTCATGACAACAGGACAGGTTGGGGCAGAATCTTATATCTCTAGATATAACAGGCCATGTTGGACGGCTTGTCTCCCAGCAGAGACAAGAGCTTCTTCTTGGCCTGCTCCTGTTCTTGAAACCAGAACTAGATTAGAGTGGGAGAGATTGCGCTGTCTGACCCACCGGGAGTGCCAGCCGGAGATCCTTAATAGAGGTGAGCATAGAACTGTTTCTCTGTTTTTGTCCTCTGTTTTGTTTCAGAGTCCCTAGTGTTTCATGGGTATTTTCCTTGTTCTTGTTTTCTCGGAATAGTTCTCTGAAAATTGTGAAATTGCAACGGCCGGATCACAGTTCCCATTTGCAGTGTAACTGATGCTGAAATTCTCGTGAAACAGTCAAGAGATTGGCATGAACCTTCACCAAGACATGGACAGGGAGCAGATGAGGATGGCCATCCTGAACCAAGAACAGATCTTCAGACAACAGGTACTAACTGATGGCACATTTTGTATATCCCAAAAAAATATGCTGAATTAACTCTACATCTCAACTCGACAAGCAACCACAATTTCTCACTGTTTTCTGTGTTTCTACTGAATCAATCAATCAGGTACACGAGCTGCACCGGCTGTACCATGTCCAGAAGCAGCTGATGCAGCAGTCACAGAGAGTTGCTCTGGTGAGCCATGGCCCGGTGGTCGTCGACGTCAAGCCGCAGCTGGACATCTGGTGCGGCGAGAAGGTGACAACAAAGCCTCAGCAGCAGATCATCAGCTTCACCAGCTGCAACAAGGCCACAAAGCCTGCACCTGCGTCTGCAATGGCCGAGGAATGCAACCTTGTGCTGACACTAGCAACGGGACCGAGTAGCAGCAGCAGCAACAGCAGTTATGACGCCGAGAGGCAACAGGGAGAACGGTTCAAGGCGTCGTCCAACTGCGACTCCGGTGCGACCAAGGTTGCATCCACATCGACGGACTCCGAGATGGCTCGATTTAGGGAGGTGGATGTGGCGAAGCCGGCGAGGTTGCATGGCGAGGTTTGCAGGAGGATGGATGAGATGGGGCTAGGTCCATTGATGTACCAATGCCTGAGCCTCAAGATGGTGTGATGGTGGGGTTCACTTGGTCAAAGAGATTAGATTAGTATTGTGGACTTGTACATATTCTTACACAATATGTTTTCCTTTGAGAGGTTCATGGAAGTCCTAAAGAAATAGGTTTACAACAATGCTCTTCCTGAAGGAAGCATCTCCAAGGGCTATGGAACAGAGGAGGTCATTGCGTTTTATGTTGTTCTTGACCTTAAACTCATTGGTGTTCTTGAATCGTTGCATGAGGGAAGACTAAGTGGAAAGGAATCACTAGGGAAGAAAATATGTATTGGTATGATATGGACGACAATTCCTTCCGTAAAGCACAATACACGGTTCTATAAAACTCCTCCTTGGTGGATCCGTATATTGTGGAACACAAGGACATTGTATGATCCAACTCACTTGGAAGCCTGAGGCCTGGATTATGCGTCGGCACATAGAAACTTTCGACGATTGGTTGTAAAAACATATCATGGGTGACGAGACTCTTGATGAGAAATTGTACTTGTTGTCTAGGGAACCATCTTGACATAACTTGACATTCAAAGGGTACAAGATAAATGGAAAAACATTTTACATGATAGCCCAAGATAAAAGGAGCACCAACCAAAACGGTGTCGTTCACATAGATGCCACAGACTCGAATGAGAATAAAGAAACATATTATTGCCACATAAAGAACATATGGGAACTTAACTGTGGACCTTCTTTTAAGGCCCCACAACAACTGAGCTCAATAATCTTGAGAGACCAACCATTCGTCCTAGCCAAGGATGGGGCTCAGATGTTCTATGTGAAGGACATGTCTACCAAACCAAAGAAAAGAAAAAAAACGACAAGTCAAACAATGAGCCAAAGCACCACATAGTTCTTTCAGTGAAACAAAACATCCTAGGAATCAAGGACAAGTCAAAAGATCAAGAAAAGAATGACGAAATTCTACCCTTCACAGTGAACAATGACCCAAACATCCTACTACGTGGTTATGGCATGATCATAACCAAGGGACATTTGCCAAGAAAAAGTTCATTGCTAGCCCTACTTGTTGATGATGTTTAAAATTTTATTAGACATATTATGTAATAATTATGACGTCACATGTTCCTATAACTTTTTCTCATGCTTTTTACTTATTATGTGAACAATGACATTGCATGTGCCTATAATTTTCTTGGGCAGGTTCACTAAGAAAACCCTGGTCAATGAACGGTGCATCTGTCGATAGTCGACAACAATGTAAGTACTAGCTAGGTCCTCGCATCTTTATTTAGTTCATTTCATTATTACCATGCTTGATTGGTTAATTTATCTTTTTCTCGTAAAGTGGTGTCTGCAGCAAGAATCGGAGAACAACTTATGTGGATACTATGTTTGCGAGCGCCTCATGTGGTACTCATTGAAAACAAGTGAAGAGTACCTCAAAGTACATAAACAATATACACAATTTATTTGTTACCATTGTGTTGATATATATACACACACACACACACACTAATCATATATTAATATTTCTTTAATTTCAAGCGTGAATGGAGGAAACAAAGGGTCATACAAATTGAACAGATCAACGCAACTCAAGAGTCATTTGTAGGATTTTTTAATGACCAGGTCTTAGATCGCAATGGAGAGTACTACTATGATGGAAAACTGAGTCCCAATAGTGATGAAGTGTTGAATTGATTGTACTCCCAAGGACATGTAGTACTATAATCGTTTGTTAGCTTATGTGTATAGTTTGATGCATGTACAAGGTATTGAAATATATGTATAGTTTCATACATTTTGTTATGTATATATAATGCAGTACTACAAGTTTTTGTTAGGTTATGAATGTATATATTAGTAGCATAGAATATGTGTATGAAGAACTAATTGATACAAAAAAATTGAATTGAAAAGAAACCATACAAGAGAAGAAAAGAAAAAGAAAAAAAGGTGCTTTTAGTATCAGTTGGCTACACCAACCGTGACTAAACGTGCCAGTCCCGTGGCAAGTGGTAGAGCCCCCTTTATTCTAGTTTGGTATTACAAATCGGGACTAAAGGACCTCTTTTAGTTCCGGTCCCTGACTCAGGACTAAACGGCCGGGCCTTTACTCTCGGATTCATAGTCCCGGTTGGAAAACTAGGATTGAAGGAGTTTCCCAATCGGGACTATAACCCCCATTTCTGCACTAGTGCATCATAATCAAGTTTCTACCAAGAAGCATGAAGAGATCTATCAAATGTGGAGATGCGCTAGGGCTTAAAAGCATCTTGATCCGATTGAGAATATCCAATCCCCTATATGGAGCTAAAGGAGATTAAGAAAACAGACCTTTGACATATAGTGGAACTGTGCTCTAGCTGATAGAGGAAAATTTCATCCTCTTTGTTGCCATGATAGGTGGGGCCTGCATGTCATTATTATGGTTCAACGTTTGCCTTGGGGTGGCGGCAGTACACACTAGCCTAGCATGGTAGTGATGCGTACCGTGCACTCGTCCATGGTGACAGTGGTCGCACGACGACAACATGGCCGGTGCGCTGGCCCAGTGGCATCAACGCCACGACCTACATGCTCACAAGAGCTATGACCAGCGGAGCGACTTGCTCGCTTGCTCATGGTGGTGGCGATGCGTCTTGCTCACTCACCTAGAGAGCAAAGGCCGATATAGTTATGGCCTAGTCTAGTGGGGCCCGAGTGCCAGTGATGAAGGGGGAGGAAAGGGGTTTGAGAAAATAGGCTGCTCTACTCTGTTTGAGGGATTGATGGGAAGTTTGAAGTAATTGAGAAAAGGTATTGGAAAAGGAGATTGTGAAAGGGGATCTTCTAGAGAAGATTTTTTTTTCATCTCATTCCCCTCTATGACAGTTTTTAGAGAAAGTAGATTGATTTTCTCAATCCTATGGAGATGCTCTAATCTATATTCTACTACTCTGTCTGGTTTGGAGAATAGGATGTGATTTTCTGAGCATTAGGAACTCGTTCTAGACTCGCTGCGATTGCATTATTCCAACTTTTGTCTCTTCTGTGAAAGTGGGTGCGACCTGAGGGTAGTCTCATGGGAGTTTCATAATAGTTTCATGGGTATTAAATAAGATGATGTGGCATAATTTAAATAAATAGAGAGATCAAAACAGTTTCATGGGATGAAATTAGTTTTACGGGGATAAAACTTGTTTACATTGTTTCCAACACGTGGGAATCTTAGGAATAGGGCCATGAAACTCCCACTGTAGAATGGACTCCACACATTTGTGTCGCTATCATCATGATGGTCATAAAACATATACACAACATTCAATTTAGAGTTCGGATGAAGAAATTACGCTATAAGGCTACTACTACTACTAAAATGATATGCGGTTCGAGTGTTCTAATTCTTTGTGGTGTGTGTCCGATCTTTGCATCAGTATACCTATTTTCTGAATAAGGATGAGTTCGTATACATAAAAAAAATCAATGCATGAAGCATCATAATCATTTGTTTTTACCAAGAAGAAGCATGAACCGACAAAATTGTTGTCTCTATCCAATAATGTGGAGTTGTGGTAGGGTTTAATCTATATTCTAGGTTTACTCTGGCTGGTATGGAGAATAGGATGTGATTTTCTGTACGTGAGAAGCTCGTTCTGAACTCTTGGCTGCTATATATCGCATTCCAACTTTTGTCTCTTTTCTGAAAGTGAGTGCCATCTGATACTGGTTATTCTTGCATTGGTAACATGCATGCAAAAATTCCACGGTGCATTCCATGCATGATTGTAATGACAACGAGATGATGCAGCAGAATCGGATCCTATTTTTCTGATGAATCAGTTAGCAGTGGCCAGATTTTTCACTGGATATTGCTGAACGGACGAACAGGAGCAGCTGAAGGGATCTAGAGAACAAGACCTTTTTACATTTTTCGTTTCTGGTAGGAAATCATGCACGCACTCTCGCTTTTGAAAACAACTTGTGCGTGGCTGCTTTGTTACTTTGGATGGTCAACTAAAGCCAAATAGATTCGTTTGTCTTGTTAGGCGCCCGGCTAGACGGTCGACAGGTGTACCTATCTCTTTGTAAAAAAAAATGCAGGGAAATGCGTGAAACGACAGCGAGAAAAGTGCCAAGTTTTCAGCTGTTGTGGAACAGGCAAGAGTAGCTAGTACACGTGTGGCTTCTGGTAACCGTCGCCAATCTGCTTTGCCTTGCTGCCCACAAGAGGACCGGACCACCACCATTAGAAGGCATAAAGATCTTATCCCTTTGCTTTCACTCTAAGTTCAGGCCCCTACCGACAGCTTGAGAGTTGCAATGATGAGTAGTTCACCCACAGCTACCAAAAGGAATTAACCACGTAATGTTTCTTTTTATAAAATTCAGACTACGTATCATCACTAGATGAGCTATTTGAACTCGCATAAGCACCGGTCATGAGTCCGGGTCTTTTTTTTTTTTTTGCGATTCAGTCCGGGTCATGTGTAGGAAGTGACCCATTATGTATTGAAGTTGGCCTCCTTATTCATTGTCACTATACATGAGTTGTCCTAATGCGTATGAGTATAGGTCATGAGTCTAACTCGCATACTAGACACGGAGGGTGCAAGTACACTGCTTCGAGGTAGTTGGAGGAGGTGGATGAAAAAATAAATGGAGAGAAATTTTGCCACTTTAATATTAAAGGTATAATTATGTTACAGACCTCTGATGGAGAGATTTTTTTAGAAAGGTATATAGATCTCTTTGACTTTTGTTGATGAGCTTCTGAATTCATATGTTTCATAAGGAGCTCTACAGTTGTTAGGTTCAAAAACTGAAGTAAAAGAATGGAACTATTGGTGATAATTGATAAGTAACAAATTTTGTTCACATCCTTAAAATGGCAGAGATCTCTCTCTTGCTTAATTGAATAGCATACCTGTCCTGCCATTTATACCACTTAAAAAAAACATGTTTCTTGCAATCATTTCAGAAGCAATGAGTTAGTTTAGGATTCGTTCCATTTAAGTTTCAACCTCTAGCTAGAATCAAGATCCCAAAGGCCAAGTTGAGTTCTCTGAGAGTGACAAACTGGGAGAGAAATTCGTTGCATCTGCAAAAGTTTGGTTGGCACCAAGTAGCAATCGGCTCAAGTGCTCCATAGGCCGGGGGATAAATGCTGACATGGGCGTTGTCCCCCTGATTGAGATGCTCTATTCTCTCGCATGCATGCTGGGCTTTGTTCGATCCCTTTGGCGATGGATGGCGACCGGCTGATTGCAAGAGATTTGCCAATTGCCTAACCGTTGTCTGCCCAGTGTGTCCGATCATGCTATACTGGGATTCTTGGAAGTATATCCCTTCTGTCACTGTCACTTGGTCCATACTGTTTGTTTGGAGTGCTCTTGTGTGCATGTGCGAATCGTGGCACGACATGTATGTGCTCCTGGGTTTGTAGTGGAAGCGTCAATCTTCCTCAAATTCTCTCAGTTCCATCACAGTGGGAATGGACAAATAATTGGTGCCCAAATCCTTGTGAGGACCTGCACCCTGCACGTATGAGCGACAGTTCAATAATGGAGAAAAAGGAAATCTTTGAAACAAGCATATAGTGAATTATTTATTCAATCATGAAAGTTCAAGAAATTGACGGCTCGCATGGTAACTAGATTCAGAAAACTTGGAGACGCCTGATTATTTGGTACTAGTGTACATTTCAAGCCTGATTATTCTGTAACTAGTCATAGTTGAACTGTGGCATTAAAAAGTTAAAAACTTAGTTCAACTAGGGACTGTTCCGATTGGATTTTAGTTTCTCTCATGATGTACCAGTTGTGTAAACCAAATAAGTCTAGATTCATCCACCTCGCTCCATGAAATTTGGAAATAATGGCCAAATAGTATCGATATATCCATCTTCATCCATGTATGCGAACGATCCTCGAACTCGTATACCATACCCAATCAATCCATGTACCGGTCTTCGAATATCTTGCTACCGAGTTCGGTACATCCATTGATGAATAAAAAGAAGCATTTGCCACAAGTGCACAAAAAGAGGCATGCATGGAACCGTTCATTGCATGAGCTGTCTCAGGAAGCCTTGGTGTCTGGTCGGTCTCAAAGGTAATGTAGTTTTTAGTTTTGTGACGAGATAAGATGAGATGCATCTGATCAGAACCAAGGAATAATTCAGAAATCAGAATGTATTCTTTTGAAAAGTGCTTCATCTGCAGCTAGCTAGGGTGTCGACATATTTAACAGTGATAAAAAGGTTTGATTCCTATCTACCAGTTTTCAGTGACTTGGGGGGGTGCCTATCAGAGATTGTGACACAACCCATTTTAAGTTCAAACAAGAGGTATAAAAATACTATTTTATAAATGGATAGATCAGCTGGTTAACTACTTGTCTACTTAACCATGGTATCTATGCTAGCATTAACCAACCGTATGGTCACAATATTTAATAATCGTACATAGTTAGACACAGGACGTCTAGGCAAGCCACCAATTAGCTGGGGAATCTAACATGATGACATATATATGACAAGGTAGCCCATAACTATGGAATATTTATAGCCACTTACCATAGTAAAAATAAATTACACAATCATACTTTAGTACTAACATTTTATCTATCTAATCAAGGGCTACCAGAACTTAGCATGGGACACATTACACATCATTAAGTTTTGCTCGATGGGCTTAATTAACAAATAGATTATAGGTAAGTGATGTGATCATCTTGATTGATCTGAAGATTAGTTTATTGTTTAATGAATCTTTGGCAAATGAAGTACTACTAGTTACTAATTTATTTCTTAGATCAAAAGTATTCTTTTGCACTACAATAGATAATAAGGAGTTTCAAGAGACATATTAACGTATATGATAGTGTATTCTATGGCAGAATCTTAATTTTTTATCCTGTTGACACTAATAACATTGAACATTGGCATGGTTGAGGACTGAACTAAACTAATATAATGACTTGTCGTCTGCAATCAATATAATTTGCACACCTGTGGATCGTAACAATTGATAAACATTTCTTTGCACAGATGGTATTGGTGGGTGCGTGGCTGGTCCATGGATCAACAAGAAAGCCATATGTGTATCTCTTAATGTTTAATTGATACATTTGTTTTTTTTGGGTTGGAGGAATATAGACAATATCATTTATATATGTAAGAGTATCCTTGTTGTTAACCTATAAACTACATGTATATATATGTAGAAAAGACACCTTTTTTTAATGTGGCGTTATGCTTGCAAGGTCTGCCCTAGTTAAGATTAACAATGATGGGACCTGCCCCATATACTTTGATCACTTCTAGTTCTTTCTTAGATGGACATGTTGCATGTGGACAGTGCATTTACTCAATTCAAAGGACTCATAATATGTCAACACCAAATTGAAGGTGTAGTGTACGTTTTGGACTTATAAGAGAGTGACATTCTGTACTAGAGAATGCTGATCTGATTGAAACGTTTGCGTGGTAAATAAAGCAGTGTCAAAGCTAACGTCGCAACCAATCCTGGGCAACAACACAGCCTAACTAAAATCATGTCCAACTTTTGACTAGACACACTCGTGTACTCATTCCTTGCTTGGCTAAACTTACTTTTGCGAAACACAATGATTCTAGTTTTAGGATATCTAGTTTAATTACTTAACTTATCCGTCCTATGATGAGTTCATTTAGTGGCACATGTACATCTGATCCAACCTAACACACAGCGGGTCCCGGTTGGACTAGATACATTGGACCAAATGACAATGATCATATCATGTACTGAGATGCAAGACGCAACTATCACAGTACGTCTCTGCCCCCACAAAGAATAATGATCCTGTCTGTTCCTCCCTACCCGGGCCATGTGTGGTGTATATACTGTTTCTATGTTCTGTGGGCCTAGCTTTGTCATCCACGTGTACCTTCTTCCTTCCTGTGTATAATAGCACGAGAGAGACGAGCTCCTCTCTGCACTTTATTTATTCATATAGATTCTTCCTCTACAACAAGTTGTTTTTTTCTGTGAGAAAAAGGCCTAAGCCTATTAGTTGCACTATTAAAGGATGGCGTTTCAGCTACAATGTATATATAATCCAATAACTTCCATCTTGCACTCGTGGATAGACTTGATTGCATATATCAAACATATCTATATATCTTACCAGTTTTATGGCCCACTTGATGGTTATCAGTCCAAACCTTGCCAAACGTTGTACAGATAGACATCAGGCCGGTACACACACACACACACAAGACTTTGCTTTGATGGTACGCTTGAGCTTCCTATATATATAATGAATATATAAAAGAAGGGCTGACCACGCCACAAGGAGGTACAAATTAAGAGATTTGAACACATGTATGTATCAGGAATCCAAGCATGTGCTATCACAAAGTAGTAGGATAGTACGTAGCAGCCGCAGCAGCAGCAGCAGTTGTGCTACCTAGCAGAGTAGGTAGATTAGATGTACATGATGTTAAATTTGTGCTTTGCTGCGCCAAATCAGGATGGGCTCAAGACTTTAAAATGGTAACCTAGCTTTGTGTTGTGTGTGCTGAGAGATGATGATGGCAGAGGAACAATAATCATATGTATCAGCAATGGAACAAGCAGAGTTAGTACATCGCACTTCTACCTCTTCTTCTTTCAAATGTAGAGTAAATTTAAATTTAATTAGCACTACTATAGAAAAACTTATGCGAGGCGTTTAGAAAATGGCCTCGAAGGCGGCGCATATTTTAACCACCTTGGTTAATGGTTGGAATTAACCGATGCGGTCACTTTTATTAACCGAGACGTCACATTCTACCTCCTTGCAAAATCGATTTACGGACCACCTCCTAAAACCTATTAACAGAGATGGGCCACTTATAAGGTCTGTCTTGGTTAATATTCCCAAGACGCAACAAAAAAGCTCATATCCAATCAACTATCAGATTTATACATATATACAAGAGCAGGGGAGTTAGGGTTCACTCACTTCCCTCCCTCAGCACCTAATCGAGCGCCGCTCTCCGCTCTCCCTCACCCGAGAGCCAACACACAAGCACTCCACATTTCACCCTTCACCAAGTGCACCCGAGAGCCCGCTCCACACTCTCCTATGCCTCCCTCTCCCTCTCCATCACCAACAGAGGATTTGGAGGAGCTTGCGGGCGCGGCGAACTGGCAGCCTGGCCGAGGCGGTGGCGCTGGCTCCATCCCCTACAACAGCGTGCTCGTCCCTTGAGCTCCTCCACTTGCTGCGGTGTGCCCTCCTCCCCCATCTCCTCCTCCGGCTACCATGGTGGTCGGATCCGCCATTGGTGGCCAGATCCATGACCTTGGTGGCCAGGTCTGTGCCCGTGGTGTCCGGATCCGCTGCTGGTGGCTAGATCCTTGCCCGTGGTTACTGGATCCACCGCTGGTGGCTAGATCAAGCTCCCCTGGTGGCGGATCAAGGAATCCCAGTGGCGGCGGCCCACAACACAGATCCAGGCCCAGGCTCTGTATGGGCCATGGGCTTTTTTGTTTTTTATTTGTTCAACCGAGGTCAACATTTGAACCGTCTCTGTAAACAATGATTTACCGTGATTTTTCATCCGAAGCAGTAGTGATGTCCACCTCGCTTAAAATTTTTTTAGTAGTGTAGGACCATTATTGTTGCACAAATCAAGCTATCTTCTCTGTTCCTTTTGATGGAAAATATTGATAGGTAAATGAGAGTCTTTTTTACTAAAACATGTTGCGTGTGTCAAGTCGTCTCAAGTGTCTGGAATTTCTTTCCGAAGTTCTGGAAACTATCTTTGAGAGTTTTGCATCACGTGTTGTAGACTTATGGGAAATGAAAACCACTTAGCATAAGTTTTATTATGGTCAGCGAAACAATAAATGAAGAAAGCAATCTGTCAACATTAATAGGGAATCTTAAGTTGTAAGTGACATGTTACTGTTTTATTTTATCATGCACTACAGCCCATCACTTCCAGTGAGCTAATCAGCAAAACATCAAACCATATCAAATCTTTGACACAGTACTTCATGATGTCGTCACCTTGGTTAGGAAACAGGATTAATCGTAGAGATTGCACATGGTGTTGTTTGATGTGGCTGAAAGTTCATTAAATGATCGATGCCATCATTTCCAAGCTGCTACAAAAGGTCAAATCTCCCGATAAAGACTGATCCAAAATTGGTACTTTGACAGTAAATATGCCAGAAAATTCTATGATGTAGAATACTTTCTCTTCATCCTAAAGTATAAGACATCAAGTAATTCAAATTTACTCCAAATCGTAAGGGCTTTCATAAATGTCTATTCTCAACACAGCCACCAGAGAGAGTGTGAAATAGTGGACAAAGTTGTTAAGAAAAAAGTCACAAACATTCTAGAACAACCAATGCCACTTGTATTTGAATTTGACTTACAAATATGGACCAAGGTACAGTTATATATAATCCAAGTTGATAATTTCTTGGATCCTCTACTACTATCAGGATAATTTAATAATTTCTCTAAAAAACTCGGCATTCATATATATGAAAGAACCTATGGATATATATGCATCCAAACATCTAAACCAAATCTTTCCTTAATCCAATCTAAATAAGAACAGCCTTTCTGCCAAACATCTGAGAAAGATATGAATGAAAAAAATCAGCTCATTAATTAATCAATGAGATTTACAGACAGCGACGTGGCTGACGTCGTAGCATGGTTTCAAGCTAATCATGCAAAGTTGTGCGTATTTCCTATTGTGGCTTGTCCAAAGCAATGGGATAATTTAACAATATTAATTTACTTTGCCCATAAAACTTGAGAAAAGCCAGGAGGATCAAAACATGCCACCGACTACTCTATTACATCAATCAGATCATGACTCAAGACAACCCAATCACATTCACGAATATCAAATTGTATATACGTCAATCATGGCATAATTTATACTTTGGATCCAATCTGCTTAATTTTCAACTGTTGGATTCTGTATTTAGAGACAAAAAAACCTGGCTAGGTGGCCTTCTCTGATGTATGACTGATATAAGAAAATGAGGACCATAAAGATACCAAATTGCCATGGAAAAGAACTATCTACACAAAGGTTGTAAATTAAGCTTAGTTTTTTTGTTGGCGGTGTAAATTAAGCTTAGAGTTCACAAAGTTTATATGCTTAACTCTCTGTAGTTATGAATATATGAAATGCTAATAAGCTAAATAACATTTTCATAGTGACTTCAAATTTATCATCAGTGCATCCGAATCGTTTATCTAAAAAAAAGTAGTAACTGAATGTTTTTTTGGCATGGTTGGTTTACTTTTCCTGGATTGTCAACTCGAAGAAAACTTGCCATGATTACTTAATTACCATCTAAAGAAATCTTATCCTGTCAGAAGCACGATTGCTGCTAAACTAATGTTTATAGGAGCTGTCCCAATCGTTCGGTAGCATTATTTTTCATATGAAGCAGATATGTTTGACTTACGCAGATACTATATATACAACATACAACATATAAAAGGGGTTGGACAACTGGTAATGACAGTACTAATCCTCTTCCCATGTGAATACGAGAGATCTAACCATAGAGCCTGTGTCTAGCTAGTTGTCTCCTCAATGATTCCTCCCGAATAATGATCGATTCACAAAACATTCAGAAGTTAAAAACTAGTGTTTGTTACGTGTCCCCGGGCTTGTACACCACAGCATAACAATCAAGGACAAATCAGCATTACACAAAAGTACAAAATATACATAGTTCCCAAGAACAAGTTGCTAGACCTATCTGAAAACTTCAAAATTTCTACCAATATGACATTATTAGTACAAAAATCAAGGTGACAGTATATACAAGGTCAACCTCTGAATGAAAAAAACTGGCAAGCATGATTGATGCAGAAATATTAAGGGGTAGGGGGACGCATAGGCTTTTGAGGCTGGACGGAGATGAGATTAGAATTATATAAGGCAGCTGGGCCTATCCTTTTCTTGGCACTACTTGGAAGCATCTTTGGCACACTAAGATACACGAGGTGATTGGCCGGAGGAGCTTGGATTTGTTTGGCATGCCTGCAGAGGCCAGAGGTGAGTAGGGGACCCCACACATGAGCTGTGACTGAGAAGCAAGCAAGCTCATGACAACAGGTCTGGGGAATCTTATATCTCAATCTCCTTCGTCCTCCTGCTCCCCTGCCTCGCTAGCTAGATATCATATAACAGCCCATGCCGACCGGCCTGCTTCCCAGCAGAGACCAGAGCTTCTTCTTGGCCTTCTCTGCTTCTCTGCTCTAGTTCTTGAATCCAGAATTCAGTTAGGGAGATTGTTCTTTCTCACCGACCGGGAGATCCTGAAAAGAGGTGAGCATAGAAATTGCTTTCTCTGTTCTTGTCGTCCTCTGTTTTGTTTCAGAGTCCCTAGTGTTTCATGGGTATTTTCCTGTTCTTGTTTTCTTGGAACAATTCTCTGAAAATTCTGAGAGTCTAACGGCCGGGATCACAGTTCCGATTTGCAGCACCGATTAACTGATGCTCAAATTCTCATGAAACAGACAACACACGGTTGGGAAAAAGGGGATCGGCATGAACCTTCACCAAGACATGGACAGGGAGCAGATGAGGATGGCCATCCTGAACCAAGAACAGATCTTCAGACAACAGGTACACGAGCTGCACCGGCTGTACCATGTCCAGAAGCAGCTGATGCAGCAGGCACAGACGACTGCTCCGGCGAGCCGTGCTCCGGCGGCGGTCGTCGACGTCAAGCCAAGACCCGAGCTTGACATCTGGTGCGGCGAGAAGGCGACAACAACTCCTCAGCAGCAGATCATCAGCTTCAACAAGGCCACAACACCTGCAATGGCCGAGGAATGCAACCTTGAGCTGACACTGGCAACGGGACCGAGCAGCAGCAGCAGCAGCTGCGACGTCGAGAGGCGGCAGGGGAAGCGGCACAAGGCGTCGTCCAACTCTGACTCCGGCGCGACCGCGGTGTCGTCGACGTCGACGGACTCCGAGCTGGCGCAGTTCAGGGAGGTCAACGCGGCGACGCCGGTGAGGTTTCACGGCGAGATTAGCAGGAGGATGGACGAGATGGGGCAGGGTCCGTGGATGTACCAGTGCCTCAGCCTGAAGATGGCGTGATGATGCTGGGATCAGTTTGTGCTGTATGTAGGATTTGGGGATTTGGGGTTGTAGAGTTCAGAGTTCAGAGGGAAACAGAGCACGTATTTGTGTTACATGCACAACTGTACATCACAGATGTGTTTCATCACAAGACAAAAAAAGAGAAAAAAAAGAGGTAATTTGTGGCAGCAAGTGGTATTCATGGGTTGATGATTTCTATTGGTCAAGTCCATCAACCAATGCATTTACTAAGAGCAACTCCATATGTTTTCTATGAATTAACTTATTAAACCAATAATTTTAGCTAGTTAATAAAATAAGTAGCAACCTCAATTTAATTCTCTCTAATAGTTTTCTATATTAGCTTCCTAAATAATTTTGCATTGAGAACCCTGAACTATTTATAACGAGCTAAACCTCTTTTAGTACTTTACTCTGATCTCCTGAGTAAAACACCGGACGGGGAGCCGATAGGAAGTACCTCTCGACTATAGAGATTTACGAGTTGAAGTGGATATTTAGCAACACTTTGTTTTTAAGGAGCACTTTTACCATACTGTTAGAGGTGACAATTTTTTTTTCCTTTGTGCTAATCAAAATAGGAAAGGAAATTGTTTTACAAAATTCCGGGAGATGCTCTAAGTAATTTATGTTTTGTATTCACAACTTATTAAAATTACATATATTTGCACATTTTCTTTGTCCTTTTTGTAGCCATACACAAAATTCGTGGAGGAGAGAGAAAAATTCCAAAATGACAACAGATAAGCTGGAGCCCTCTCTCACACCGTTAGACTACGCCCAAGCGCTGGGTCCATTCGTTTCGTTGTGCTGGTTAGTTGCTGCAGTGGAT
Source organism: Sorghum bicolor (assembly GCF_000003195.3). Lineage (NCBI taxonomy): Eukaryota > Viridiplantae > Streptophyta > Magnoliopsida > Poales > Poaceae > Sorghum > Sorghum bicolor. The sequence continues at coordinate 67,924,095 of NC_012874.2, read as the reverse complement.
TGTATTCCGCGTGCGAGGCAACACCATTTCTAGCAGTAATGGACCATCAGCGATATTCCCAAGCTGCGTTTCTAGTAGTGAAGGGATCAGCCACTGCGTGCTGTTGAGCTGATACTGTTCTGCTACCGGATTGTGCTGTGGACACGAGCAGAATGGCATGGAACACGCACAAGCGGAGTGGTGTCTATATTCCCAATGCCTCTTAAGCCTACATGTATGCAATTATGCTTGACTAGCTTTTGCACGAGACATAGGACGACTGAAGAAGCTACCACACTCTTGCACATGTTTTGTCTGTTGTCTGTTTGATTTTCCAAGCACAACTGCTCTTCATTTTTATAGCTCCAATGTGGTATAGCCCTTCTTCAATTGTTTATTCACATATGACAACTAGAAAGTAGTGATCGAGTACCCATGTCATGCAGCACCAGTGTATTAATGGATTATTATAATCTGACACGTGGTTCGTGAACACCTGTACTGTATAAATTTATCTCAATGTAAGAACAAGGCTGGGTTATTTTTGTAGGCTGTGACAATCATGATAGCTATACATTATTGTCATTTTTTCTGTGGTCAAAATTTTAAAAGCTATTCATTCATTAATAGGATTCTTTCAGCAGAAAAATATCAGGAAATTTATACTCGAAGGTAGATAACAACAACGACAAGACAGCGGCCAAGATGAGTGAATGACCATGGCAGTAAATTGATGAAAGAAGCAGCAGTAATTATTAATCACAAAACCAGACGATGCCTAAAAGAACGGACCTATGCAAGCAAGAAATATTAGCCGGTACATATTTACAAATTCACTTGTAACCTGAAACTGGGCCAGTTCATGTGGGTTGATCCAGATTTTAGTCTTTCCAAAGAATACCATACATGTGGTAATGTATATGTAGCCCATTATACTTCACAGAAAATTTGGCCCAGCCAAGTAAGGATGACGCTTTGTATTGTTTGGCCCTCTACCAGCACAAGCCCATGCTTATCAGCTTGTGAGAACGACTAACCAACTTCTGACAGCAGAGTATCAGTTAACCAATTTACGTTATGTATGTATAATCAGGGATATCAGGTGCCTTCTTTTATTTTTTTTACATGGTCCATAATATTGTGGGGATTCGAGTACAAAAAATTGATGTTACCAATTTATTCTTATAAGAACTAAAGAAACTTCAATAGTCCACCAACAGTTGCGAACTGAGAGTAGCTCAGTTGCTTTCTTGTGAACCATCCAAATTAAATCATCAACTTACGTGGCTGCTAGCATTATATTAGATTTATTTCTAAATTTAATTTTGTTATTGTTTCTGTGATGATTTCACTATTTTTGCTATTTTTGAGATATACTTGCTCAGTCTTTAGGATCAGAGGTGTCCATAGAATGTGTTGGTGCGCTCATAGAGGATCAATGTGTACATAGTATATACAGTTTTTTTTTAAAAAAAGATTTGCGACTAACAATGGATACTTAACGGTGGTAGCACATGCAATAAAAATTCAGTAAATGGTGGTAGCACCACGAATCTGAAGAACCGTAGAGAACCAAATTAATTCTGACTTGTTGCTCCTCCTGTTGATGACTTGTAGTTCTTAAATTCATCACTACATCATATCAGGTATAAGTTGAACATTATTTAAATAGGGAACTGTTGATGACTTGTAGTGATGATGCCCTGTTAACAGGGGAGGAACAATGTCTTGAAAAATATGGAACTTGGATATATACCTGAACCGGCTAGTAGAGATGTATTTACATAGACAATTTTCTTAACCCATCGCTAATACAAATAATTTGGAATCATTAATTTTGAATTTTTTAAATGTCACCATTAGATGGAGAAATGACGTAAACCAAAGTTATATTTCTCAAATAGTAGTTAACTGTATTTTCATTTCAAATCATTTAAGGCCTGCAAATTCTATTTAAAGTTTAATGATTTCAAAATTAATATTTTTTTATGAATTTTTATGTGACACTGGATGAAGAAATGACCTAAATCAAAGCTTTAGTACTGAAAGATATCTAAAACTTCATTTTAAAATATTTGACTTCATTTTTTGGGTTCTCAAATGATGTATCAGCCACTTAGTCACAAGTGACTCTGAGGCACAGTGGTAAGGGAAGCAACACGCGAGGCTTGAGGTTGTGAGTTCAATCTCGGACTGCCGCACGAGAGCTTTTCACATGAGAAATCACATGACTTACCACATTGTGTATTGGTTGTTGGGATTCTCCCTGGTTAAAAAATATATTTACTTGTGGTTCTCTAGTGACATCAGATTGTGTAAATTGCATGTGTGGTTCTCTAGTGACACCCAAAGAAAAATCCATCGTCGTTGGCCAAAATCGTGATTTGCCCTCCACTAAAATAAACAAAGTATCAACAATGATATTCAGCTCATTAGCAGTGACAACTAACAAGAATTCATCAATGATATTCAACTAATTAATTAGTAGAGACAACTGACAAGCCTTTCCTACCATTGATGTCTCAGGGGCACTTCACATAGAGTAGATGGTGGCACATTGGACTGGTCTATACAACACAAAGACTTTTGAGCAAGTCCTTGTCTTAGCAGATGTGCTAGAAGCTTGAGGTCTAAGTTCGTGCTCATCACTTTGTTCAAAGTGCTCATTACTCATGCTCATCCTGACTCCTCCTAAACCTATTTCCTCAATTATTTCTATCTAACTAGAGTACCTAGCACAGAGGAGCAGTCAATCCTTAACATTTGACATACTCTTTTTTAGGCATGCTTTATTTTATAACTCCAGCATGGGTTGCTCTCTCTTGAATTCTTTATTTAAGAGCCAACTAGCAAGAATGACCCATGTTGTGGGACCCTAAACTATATGTGTCAGAGTAAATAAATACACAGAAGAGCGACAATCAAGTTCACAAAAAGCAATATATAATAATACAAAATTGTAGAACATTTGTTTTATGGAACTGGAAGGGCTTGCACGGACCCCTACAGGAATTTTATTGAAGAAGAACAAACCTCAAGTATAACAAATTAAGAGACAAAGAATGAGAGGAAGAAAACAAGGGAAACCAACAAATTACAACAGCTTTTGGATCCATAAATAAAAAAGAGAGAATCTTTGGTCATGGCCCTAAAGGACAAGAGATTGAGCTCTTTTGTTCATACAATGCTTCTTGCAATTGCATTAGACTATACCACGATAACATGATTAGAGAGCAATTACTCTGGCGATGTCATGTTACAGTCATGCCATGGGTAAACTCTTGTTCAATTATTATGTATTAATTTGCCAACTATTTAATGCCTCGTGATCCAACAAAATGCCCATACTCCTAGGAGCCTACAACATAGACACATAATCTCAAACAAAGAAAATGGAAAAAAGATGCAAATCTAATTAAGGGCCAGTATGGTAGACCTCCCGTCCTAATTCTTGAGCTTCAGTTCTTGATTGTCTAATGGAGTGATTCTAGTGGGGGAGCAAGGTCAGGAGCAGGTGAGAAGCAATTCTAATGGCTATTGAACAAGGAGTAGTGGAGACCTTTTTTTAGCTCCTAGCAAATAGTGTAATGGAGAAACAAGATTTTTCAGCTCCCAGTTACATTTTAATCTGCTCCAAAGAAGCTAGGAGCAGAGCTCTACCAAACTAGCCCTAAGAGCATCATCTTATTTCTAAGCTCCAAAGTGTTTTTTAAATATTCATCATTTTTCATACTTCGATGGAGATAAGTATTGTATTAAAATATCATGTTTCCATTTGATCTATAACTTTAGTTGAAACTATTTTGATTCGAAGTTGTTTTATTGCCAAAATAGTTGACAAAACCATTATAGGACAAGAGTTCAACGAAATGGAGCTCACATTACTATTAGCATTGAACTGTATGTGCGACGATTAGCAGGCATCATGTGAGTAGGCCAAGAGAATGGTGATAGGGAGGGAAGTTATGGGATTAATGCCTCTTTTGTGCAAAAAAAATGCACAGCTCGTAACATAGCTCGAGCTGGCTCTAGATCTAGAATATTTTGGTTGTTTTTTAGGCCTTGTTTAGTTCACCCAAAAACCAAAAACTTTTCAAGATTTCTCGTCACATCAAATCTTGAGACATATGCATGAAGCATTAGATATAGACAAAAACAAAAATTAGTTGCGCAGTTTGTCTATAAATCATGAGATGAATCTTTTGAGCCTAGTTAGTCTATAATTGGATAATATTTGTTAAATAAAAAAAAATGCTACAGTACCGAAATCCGAAATCTTTTCGGGACTAAACAAGGCCTTAGTATGACTATCCATGTGGTCTTGTAATACGGGCCATCAAGCATATAATCTCAAATATATATGTCGCTTACATACTTCCATACTCCCATGTTTCATCGTTTTAACTTCTATTTTGCTTTTATGATCAAAGTGGAGAAATGTGAATAATTTACAGACTCATAACAAATCGATATGGTACCAAAAACTTCACAGTGCAGAAGGTGGACACTATAGGCTCCTATATATTCAGTGCTGCTCTGGCTCCAGCTTTAGTGAATTATTAGTGCCGAAGCCGAAAGCAAACGCGCATGAGAGGAGAAGTGCTTCTAGGAGCCGTACAGAGGAGCCAGAGCCGTTTTTGGACGTATGGATGTGTGACCGTGAAAGCTGGCTCTGGCTGTGAAGGAGCATTGCAAAATGCACCCTACATCTACTGCTCACCACTCTGGCTATCGGGCTTCTTGCAACAGAAGCTTCACCGTAACCCCGGCCTCTGCACCACCTCCGGGTGCCCCCACTGCCTGTGACCGATGCAAGAGCCCTGTGAACCAGTAACCCCCTGGCTCCCTGGGATGCCTTTCTAAGGGTGACGTGGTCTAGAGATTGACACTGGATTGTGACCTCTAGTTCCTTGTTTCTTCTATGAATTCTCAACTCCTTTCTTCACCATTTGTACCAATACTGCAAATATATATAGAGCACTTGTGGAAAGGGGTTGGGAACCGCCTGTATAGTGGTTCTGTGTACCAGTGATAGAGCACTTGTGCTCAGATACGAAGTGATCACCACTGGACGTAGGGCTATGAAACAATATAATCTCTTTATTTAGGCCTTGTTTAGTTCCTTTCAAAAACCCAAAATTTTTCAAGATTCTCCGTCACATCGAATCTTTGGACGCATACATGGAGCATTAAATATAGATAAAAATAAAAACTAATTACACAGTTTGCCTATAATTTACGAGATGAATCTTTTGAGGCTAGTTAATCTATAATTGGATAATATTTGTCAAATAAAAACAAAATGCTACAGTAGCCAAAACCAAAAATTTTCGAGAACTAAACAAGGCCTTACTTGTTTGTGCTATGAAACACTAAAATATAATGGTACCTCGTGAGCGCCAGTGGCGAGTTTCTCAAGGCCGTCTACAAAGATGTTCTGCTTCCACCATTCATTGTGGAAGAGGATATGTATTGGGTTCCCCCATCGTATTCTACTCTGATGAGACTCTAACGCCCTTGGCTTTCAGAGTTAGTAGAGACAAAGGTGATCCTGAACTAGTTATGTGTGTATTGTCAATTACTGATGTTTATTTATGATGACACCATTTTGCAACTTCTGAATGTGATTATATTAGTTAATCATGTCTACTAATTTCTAACAGCACAACATATTGTTTCTCAGTTTTACAGTTCTATATATAATGTAGCCAGAAATCTTGAGATATTTACACAAGGTTCAGAATGGTCGCTTGCTGGGATGGATTTCAACATCAGCACGAGCTTTAATTGACAACTAATGTTGTAGAAAATATTTCAGTCCCTCACAAACCTTAGTTACGACCATATGGTTCTACTTCTGTAATGTGGATAGCACTTATATATTTTGGCTTTCAACCTCTAATACTTCGACTGAAGTAGCAGCTGTCTAACTTTCCTGGATGGGGTTCAACGCAATATGAGATGCCTCTTTTTGGACAGCCCCACTAGGGATGACAGATTCCTGATGTCTCTCACCATAGTAGATGTGGCACTACATGTTGGATAGATATGATCCTGAGACTTCTTTATTATGCTCTTTTTTTCATAAATCCCCGGAATTCCATTTTATAGCTGCAGATAGCGCCCGAGAGCCTGTTCGTTTGAGCTTATCTACCAAATCTGTCAGTCATTCAGCAGTATTTTTCTCTCACAACATATTAGCGAACAGTACTTTCAACCATGAATTTTCAGACAAACGAATAGGCTAAGCGTATCTCCTCTTCAATGATGTACTTAAGAGGCAACTATCAATTAGGCACATGACACACACTCCTACAAAAAATTTATTAGAGGCGGGCAAAAAGGTTTAATGGAGGCGGGCATTGCAACCGCCTCCAATGAAAGGTCACAGTGTAACCTACGGAGACAGTTGCTTTGCCTGCCTCCATTAATCAAACTAAGAAAAGAAGCTGAGCCCAACGCCAGCTCATATGGGCCCAACGTCGAGCCCAGCCATGTCGGCGTTGTCCTAGATCTACCACCACAATCGCCCAGGACGCACCGCCGCCGCCGATCTGCACTTGGACGCACCATCGGTGTAGCCCCAGTAGCCGGATCAGGTGGAGGCGGCGGAGGATCTGGTGTGGCCCCCGCTAGATCCGTCTCTTCACCGCAGATCTGTAGGGGGAAGAGAGCAGCCTTGAGAGGGAGGGGTAGGCCGCCACCTACCGGATCTTGGAGGGAGAGAGCTGCATCGCCTCTGGGAGGAAGAGAGGTGGCCTCGGGAGGGAGGGGGAGGCCACCACTCGTCGGATCACTCCCTGCGCCGCCGTCAATGGGGAGGAAGGGAGTTGTGTCGCCAGATCCAGGAGGGAGAGGGCCCTGTGCTTACGTTGATGGGCTTCGGGGAGAGCGAGAGATCCTCTCAGTTGTGGGGGAGAGAGCTCGGGAGGGAGAGGACAGAGGGTAAAGAGAGTGAGGGAGAGGGCGCCATCGAGCTCAGGTACCGGGAGGGAGAGGGTGCCGGCTGCGCGTGTGGGAGAATGAAGTGAGCAGAAGAGAGAAATCCTAAGTCTTGTTTATATACAAGCCCAATAGGACAACAAATATGGGCTTTTGTCTAGGCTCCGAACTGGGCCAGCATTTTTGGAGGCGGGTCTTATAGTATGCCCGCCTCCAAAAATGGATTTATGGAGACAGGCACCTTAAGATGACCACCTCCAGATATAGGACATTTTTGGAGACGGTTGTTTTAAAGTGCCCGTCTTCATAAATCTATTTTTGGAGGCGGTCATTTCTCGAACACCTCCGTAAATAAAAATGACCGCCTCCCCTAATCGACCACCCTTTTCTAAGGTGGTTGGATTTTTTGACCGCCTCGGTTAATAAAACGACACCGTCGTACAAAATCATTTGTGTAATAGTGACAAACTGTATTGTACTTTCTCAATTATATGGATTATCTTATCTTGTACTATGTATAATTGAAGTCTAGCCGGGCAGGTGATTGAGCCTGTGGCAAGGGCGTCCCGCCAGTGGCCGAAGGACTAGGACCATGGAATCGTGGATCCAATGGTGCGATTCTCCGGCATGGTGATGCAGTACATCTCCCACTAGGTGGCACAGCGGTTCAGTGTTTGCAGAGACCTCTATATCAGCGGTGCAGTGCTTGGCACACACAGCTAATCCCAGGTGAGCGTGGCAGGTATCCTACTTGAAAGTGCAGTGTGCTGGACGATGATTGTGATGGATGGAGGAAATAATGAAACTGAGCATGATTTTTTTCTACACAAAAGTATTGGAAATTTTATTTATTTCCTTTTCTATACAGACTGCAAAAATGAATCAAATTTGACCATTGCTTTATGGAACAATAGCAATGCTTAATATCTTCTAGCAGTAGGTGCTTCCTTTGCTCGATACAACACAGACATGCCCAATTCAGTAATTGGTCAATACGATCAAGACACTATGGTGTTCGGCCGCACTATTGACAGAAAGAGGATACCTTTGGGAATTACATCACTGGATGGACCATAAATCGAGTTGAGAAATCACTGGATATTTGTCACCCAATATGGTTGTTTCCAAAAGCTCTAATGCCACGGTGCCTTTGAAAGGCTACAAGAACCATAGCACTCTCCCAGATAGATGGCTCCATACTCCTCTCTGCCTCCAGTAGTAGGAGACAACAATGAAGATAATGACAACAACCAATACGAAACCAATGGGGTTAAGCCGTTAAGGGCGCTAGCCGAGCAGCGCTAAGAGGCCCGAGCTCCATCAGTTTTGCTGCTGTTAGTTCCTTTTAAAATGTAGCCTCATAGTGCACCGGCAGAGCCGGTTCTTGTACTTAAACTATCTCCTCTTAATGCAATGATACGCAATTCTCTTACGTATTCGAGAAAAAAAACAACCAATACGAAACCTCCCAATAGGAGCAAGTGCCTTTGTGATTGTGCAGCCTCCAGACTTGTCACAAATGTGGAGATTCCAAACAGACCAAGAAGCCGAATGCTATGATCGACTAGCAGCAGCCAGCAGCCGAAGGCAAACCAAACTACACAGTACTCCGAAGAAGAACCTGAACAAGTGCATAATGAAGAGCTTGCATTGCTATGGCATGGATGGAATTCTTCTAGATGTCAGTTATCTATTGAACCAACAAACAAAGCAATCAACAATTTGCTAACAGGAGAAAGCAGAGCTGATGCTGTATGTGGTGGTTCTCCATTTACTTTGGACTTCACTTACTGTACAAATCCACCAGTAATCCCACCCAACCCCTCAAGAGCTTTGCTCACAGGATATAGCCGCTGAACATCAATATTCATATTTGCAATGCTCATATATATATATCTAGTTCGTTGGTCGTTGTCAAGGTCTAAATCTTCTGATCCACCAATTCATTGCAGCAGACGGGTTTCCCTTTCCTTGTTGGCTGCTCTGATGACTATACTTCCCTTAGCTTCATGTTGGGTGATGACACCAGTTTGGTGCTTCGATCATGGATGCATGGTCACATGCTGTGCTCCTCAGAAAACGATTGTTACTCAGTTTTGTGGTTTTCATCTGTCTAGCTCTTCTTCTGTTCTGCTCCGATCCAATTGAGCATGTAGCCATGCATCCAGCCTCAGAAACTAGGTTCAGAATGACCCCTTGCTACGGATGGATTTTAACATGAGCACATGTCTGGACACCATTGGTTTTTGAAAATGTCCCAATACCTCACATGCCTAGCTATGACCATGAATATTGCCATATGCTTGACAACTTCTATTTATCAGTGAATTGATGCTTTTTCTTCCTATTCCATGTAGGCACACTGAGTTCTGCAATTCAAGTTAATGTGTGCACCCACCGTTATATCATCTCTCCTGGACATCAAAGGCTGCGGTCACACTTTATAATGTAGCACACAAATGCTGCAGTCACACTTTATAATGTCGAGTTTCACCAGCAGGAACAGTAGGAGCGCATGGCATATGTCTTTCCTTGCTGTCCAGTAAACAGACAAATAGAGAGGGCGAGGTGAGTGTTGGAATGAGCTCAGATTTCAATGCCCATGTTGCAAGGGGATTATCAAGCAGATTATCTGAGTGACATACTCAGCTCACATACCTCAGTGGATGGTTCAAACCCATCAGTCCTACGTTTGAGATATCATTCAGCTCCAGGATTTCGTACCATGGGGTGAATTTCCAAATGTTGTGCCAAGTGAAGCTATCTAAAAGTATTTGTTTAACTAATGACTAACGGTACTAATTCTAATATTAGCTAATACTATGTCCTCTGGGAGAAGCCCTATGGTCCAACAAAAGCCCATATTCCCCATAGGAGCCTACATCACACAGATATTCTCTCAAACAAAGAAAAAAGGGAAACTGTTGCCAATCTAAGATCACCTTATTTTCTGCGCCGTCTCGTATGATGAGTAGCATGATACTTTCCCGTGTTTTAGTTTGAACTTTTTTTTACAGTTTGTAATTTGTCATGCTTGGATGCAGATAAGTGTTATTTTAAAAATATGATATTTTGTCTTACCATTGTACTTAGATTACTTAGTGTGTGTGTGCGCGCGCGCGCACCAGTTCATTATATTCCTGCAGAGATCCTCTTCTTTATTAGGAGCTAGACATATAAAAAACCAACAACAAAATCATCACAACAACATACAGTTTTCTGATCTTCGAATGCTATTGCATGCAGGTCCATGTGTGAATAAGTTATTAAAGACAATATTCTGTATTTATGAAACGTTTTCAATGTAATTTTTTTAATTAATTTCTACAAAATTTTCTCTCAGATTAAGTTCTTTTCTTTTGCTTTATCTATTAGAGGTTATAATTTTGTATGTACCGATATCACTCCAATTAGAAGTGAGAAGTACGAGGCTGTTGACGAACCCAGTAGATTATTAAAGGTAACTAGAACATTTGAGTGCATATGCAGTAGTGTTTTGCGACATTGTTCTTAGGAACGTCATGCCCTGTTATGCCAGTTTAGTTTACCTAGCATTTTTTTTTCGAAAGGCGGCAAAAACCTTTTGCCGGATTTTTATTAGACGAATAAAAAGAGAGGAAAAAAGGTTACAAAAAATAGGAGGAAACAACTGGAAACAAACTCTACTCTACTAGGGACACTCCACCCCAAGGGGCCGGAGGGGCCCAAAGAATAGTTTACCTAGCATCACAAAATTAATTGTAACATTTAGTTAATGTCTTTGCAATATAAACTTATCCTGTCTTAATTACACTCTGTTGACCTTCTTTGTATCGGTCGGGTTTGGAAACATCATTTTCAGTCCCATACTATTCAAAGAAATCGATGCACCTCTGCACCTTTACAGTAACTAAGAATGCCACTGTGAAGTGTTTAACATTGCATCTGCTTCACCATTAAGAATAGTACATTTTTATTTCTTCCATTGGTCGTTCACATTGGTGTGCAGCAACCAGATATATAAAGACAGCGAACAGGGTGTACAATAGTGTCATTGATGTTAAGTATGTGTAAACAGCCTCTAAAATAAAAATTGTATTCAGGAGTTGGGTGCATTTTACCCCTCCTATGTCTAAACAGCTCCCAAAAATGGGGTGATTTTCAGATGCGGTCAAGGAATTCCCACCAGATATGATTTTCAGAGGTGTTTAGCATTAGTGATCCACCTTTATAAATTCATATTTCAAAAGGTATAAAATAGCACCAAAAATAGCAAAAAAAGTATTTTCATTTTTTATCTATCTGGCCTACCTTTAAAAATAGACATTGAAAAGAAAAAAAGGAACACCAAAGTAGCAAAATGTTTTTTCCATTATTTTTTTCTATTGATTCAAGATATTTTTAAATATAAAAATGAATTGTCCTTGAAGAATATCATGCCAAATGAAGCTCTCTAAAAGTATACAACTGACTAATGAGTAATGACTAATAATATTCATATCACTAAAAGCACATCGTAGAATACAAATTAATTTTTATTATAATAAAAGAAACTAATATTACAATGGCTAATAACCTATTCCCTCTATTCTAAATTATAAGACGGGGTTTTCTAGATACATTGTTTTTGCTATGTATCTAGACATAATGTATATCTAAATGCATATATAACTAAAACTTTGTCTCTAGCATAGTGTGTATATCTAAATGCATAACGAAAACTATGATCTAAATCAAATTATTTTATATTGGAATGGAGAGAGTAACAAATATGACAAACTTTATTTTTTCCTACAATCAATTACTTTATTGTTATTAGACAGACCTGACCAAAGTCATATGCTTCAACTATTCCATTAGGATTCAACTTGGAGTGTTCCTTGGGAGTTAAAAACAATTTCAGTCTAACAAGGAAAAACATGATGGCAGTCGATGTCTCTGTTCAGTGCATGTCCATCCACATCCCACGAGTGTCAAGCTTGTTCTCGCTGTGGCCAATGCATGATCCACTGTGTGGGAGAGACTATGCCTGTGTCATCAGGCTGTGTGTGCCAAGCCCATGGTCCACGATGGCACAAATGGCCATGTGTGAGTGCCAGTGTGCCACCAATTCGAGGAGGCTAGTTGTCTTGTAGCAAATTTGAGGTGGTCATTTGCCATGTGTACAACTGCTGTACCTATTGACAGTAGCAAATTGCATTGGCCCCTGGCTTGCATGTGCCGTAGTAAGACCTGTGAGAAGTACTTCTATACACTTCTCTTCGTTCAAAGCCCTTCTATCGAGAATGACCAATATTCCCGACTCCTCCTAAGCCTATTTCTTTCATTGTTTCAATCTAGCTTGCACAAAGGAGTGGTTAATCCTTGGCATTTTCCATGCCCTTCTTGGAGGCACGTTGGTTCTCCAAATTTTATAGCTCCCGCATGATTTCCTCCCTATTAAGTATTCTGTGGTTAATGAGGCAACTAGCAAGAACCCATAAGACGCACGTAGAGCATAAACTGTATGTCTCAGAGTACATATACAGAAGAAATAATAAACTGTATGAATCACTACTAGAATCATATTCATACTTGTGGATGCTGGTGTATTTAATTAATGTTGAATTAATTTAAATAAGTATGACTAAGCACAAAGCCAAGTAATAAACTATATTTTAAAATGGGGGCAGACGACTTGCTTCGAGGGACCATCGGTCTAGAGACAAATGGATGTTCATATATACCCTTTTGTAGCCAACGATGTGGCTGTCATTGATTGCCGTTGTAATTGAGATGGAGCAAATGCGATATTAGTACTATAAACCACCAACTTCGTTCTATGCACCCAATGCCCAAACAACTTCGCTATCTATATATATGTAACCCCACAGGATTCCGTTGTTGAGACACACCCAACAAAACGCAGTGGAGGAAACCAGCAAGGGGTGTTCGGAAATGGAGGCATCATGAAAAGCAAACTCCTGGCATTTATAGCAAGTGCATTCAGCTAGAATGCTGATCGTTGCAGACATACTCTTAGACAAGGAGCTGTTCAGGATCGACTCTTTGATAATATTGATGTGGGGAGCATGATTTCCTTCCCTGTCTGTCGACACGGAGTACGCAGCAGCTTGACTCTCTTGAGAGCTGGGTGCAGGTGTGGACTGGGCCACTGGCTGCTTGCTCCTCTTCTCTTCCTTGTTTGTCTTGCTCCAACAGGATAGTACCGGTCAGAAGAATGCAGATCTCATGCTACATGGTACCATCAACATGGGATGCACTACAGCGTACCATCTTTGGTAGAACTGAACTGCAGCCTTCTAAATGTAGAGTATACAAGAAAAATGAAACTTCTCCTGTGAGAGAAACAAACATTTTCAGTGCTTTGGTTGAGGCTGGGTGTTACGGAAGCTTTGCTTAGACAGTGAAGCTTTATTCATTCTTGAAGTTGGGGACTCTCTATAACATCACATTAAACATATATATCCAATACAAAAGAAAACACCATAGTTATCCTGTGTATCAATAAAATGTTTGCCGTATTCTGTCATGATGTTTTAATGTGATCAAAATTCATTAACATATTAGCATCACCGGTCCATCATGCCATGCTCGAGGAAGATCTAGGATTTTAGGGGACGCATTAGAAGTTTGTGTATATAAATACTACAGCATATATAACTTTTTTTTCTTTACGATCCCATGATCCTTTCAGTCGCTTTGTACAACTTTTATACCAAGTATGCATATAATAAATACTATATAACTTATATTTTTATTTATGAACTTATAAATTAATTGCTCTATTAGCTCTTGCATATGCAAGAAACTTAGAATACATAAGAATAAAAATTTCATGTTTAATATTAACAACTTACAAATTTAGTTTCTCCATCGTTTAGGTAATTTTTTTTTCCAATAGCATCAGTTTTCTCTGTGTCTCTCTGAAGTGGAATAACGTATGCCAAACAGCTATTGCAGGGTAACTCTTTTCATCTCAGGTGACAACATTATTACAACTAAAAAACAAACCATACTAATTCCAGTAGCTTCAATGATATCAAAAACACCTAAGTCTACACAACAACACAGGTAAATACATACACACCTAAGGAACTGCACGTTATTGAACCCACACAAACATGAGAGATGGCTCCAGGGAAGGAGGGACAGCCACGTTGATTTTTTCGCGAGTCTGGAGCTGATAGCGACAGGGAAGGAGGGATATCAGTCTTGTATTGATTTGGATCCATTCAAGAGTGATTTATTATGGGCACGGGCCAACCAAACGTTTCGCAGCATCATCTCTTTACGCTATGAACCGTTGAGGGGCCAGAGAACGGCCGAACCAAATAGCTCCTAAGACATACAGATAAGCACAAATTAGATATGACATCTAAATCTTCTAACACTAGGACACTACCTATAGGCATAACATAACTGCTGCTGTCATGTTAGATATGTTACATATGGATGTTTGACCATCCCTTGCTAGCTTTCCGGTTTTATATGAATTGATCCTCAGGAATTTTCATTTCCTATTCCACGTAGGCACATCCGTGTACTGTCATTCAAGTTAATGTGCACCCACCGTTGTATCATCCCTCCAAGACAGGTAGCACATAAATGCTGCAGTCACACTTTAGAACGTATAAAACCATATATATTAGTCACACCAATATTAGCACATCGAATAAGTTTTGCCTTGCTATCGACAAGGCAGACAAATAGCAAGGCGGTCTAGGTGAGTGTTCTAGCAAGCTCGGATTCGATGCTCATGTCGCATGCGGATTGTCATCTACATTGTCTGAGTGACAAAACTTAATTAGTTGATGGTTCAAAGTTCAAACCCATCAGTCCTATTTTTCAGCATCAAAGGAAACTGTTGAATTTGCAAATGTTGATATGCCCTCAATACAAAATTTGGATGATTAGTAAATAAAAACCTTTATCAACCCCAAATGTGCTACAGTTATGGCCTAGTCATTCGGCAGTGGCATTTTAGCGGACGTGCCTCATCAGTGGCGCAACAATGTGGCAGGAGCTAGCATAGTTATATTGGCACAGTAGCTTCTGATGGTCCCACTAGTATTTGGTGGTAGTGTGGCGTGTACGTCCATCATCAAAAAGGGGTGTGGTGGCCTGAGAATTGTGATGGTGGTTTGGTGGTAAGAGCATCCTAGACAACCTCAACTTGGACAGAAACTGCCCAAGTCAGTGAGCTGTGGGAGATGTAGGCCAGATTAACAGATATAGATATTCTAGGTTGTTTTTGTAACATGACATCCTCTATTAATGCACCATTAGTAGGTATTCACTACAATTCTGTTAAACATCTAATGACCTCTGTTTATTTTTGATTTTTGGAGGTGGTTGTGATATGAAGAAGACAATTTTAATAATACTATCTGAGGTAAGTTTATATTAACTTGCCCATCATTGTTAATAGGCTATCACGTTATAGCACCCTGCTATGCCTGGCATTTGTTCATCAGGAGCCTTTATCCACAAATTCTATTGTATTAGTCATCCTAGGACTGCCCCTGAAAAAACTCGACCGGTGAGGGGTTATGAGATTTGCATACAGCCCGAGAAAACCTTCTCACACAAGCCGAGAAAATCCACGAACCTCTGCTCCCACACATATACAGCAGAACCGTAACTCTGTGAGAATAAGGCAGAGTCATAGACCTCTGCTTTGGTTGTGGGGACTGAGGAGGGAATTTTTTTCTGCCCCAACCTGAAATGCGCTCTTATGGGTGTCGAACTCAGAGATTCTCTAACCCACTGAGGTAGAGCCAGTTCGCTTTGGCACAATAAATTCATTATTATGGACCATTTATCTAGGTATATCTGAATTGCTAGATCACCTATTCCATTAGAGAAATATATATTTACATAAGGAAAATAATTACATAAAAATAGGCAACATGTCTTGACCTAACATGCATGTGAAGATTCCATCGGGTGGCCTTTTGTTAACCATTTTTGATGTGAACAAAGTCCTGAACTTTGAAAAAAAGCATGATTACCCCTAAACACCAGCTGATTGCTTCTGTTATTGCAAGGAAATTTAATTCAATTAGACACTGATTAACAAGTAAGATTAGTGGTATCTCTTTGTTTAAAATTTGAAAACTAAGGATTATCTGGAAGAACATGAACATGCTGGAATGGGCAAGGAATCGAGATAGGCACTGCATTAGCACCAGACCACATTCACCCATTCGGCAGATTGATCAACTTCTCACTCCCTTGCTTGGTGTCACAGTCCCTCGAAAACTTGGAGAAATACCAAATAATTATTGAGCAATAAATCACTCTGTTTGCTGGCATGTTAATGCTTGAAAACTTAACAGGCTTCAGGTTCATTACTCGGTCATGAAAAATTTTTGAGAGTCTTTTTATTTTAAAAGTAACGATGACTTGATGACTGAATCTCCTTTGTAACTGTCAGCATTCGCCAATTAGCAACTCACGAAGGCATTGTAATAATCCATATGTATTTAATGCCTAAAACCGAAAATTCAGTAATTAGTGGGATCTTTGCTTTTGAGTGGTTTAGAAATCGTATGGCTGAAAAACACGACACTCAAAATCAACCAGTAGAACAGACGACAAGGAGGAACATCAATTAAGCACGGTGCTTTGATGCTGATGATTAACTGCTTTATTCTTTTATCAGAAGGAAATTAATAAAGCAGATCACATTATAGGTTCTCATAATCGTATTCGTACACATGCCCACAAAAGCGACTGACGTCTCATGCATCATGTACGAGTCATCTATCCTCACAACTGTCAACGATTCATGGTCAACTCAAGCCTATCTTCGCAGCTCCTCAAATCTGCGGAAGGAAATAGCAACACCAGAAAACAATGCTCCTGGGCAGTGAAGAGGAGTCATGTGAATCAGCAAAGCACAGGGAAGTCACCCTACCGACTGGTCGCCAGAGTCGAGTAGGGCGCTGCCATGCTGCCAGATTGTGCTATGAAGATGTGGACAATGGGAGGAAGGCACTCGAGGGGAGAAGTGTCCCATTGCACGCCTTGGTCCATGCTAATCCCTCATCTGCCAAAGGACAGATCAGGTATGTATAATCCTAATGCCTCTCAAGCCTGGATTTATGCTTGACGACTATGTGTGTCTGATGCTCAAGACATAGGACGACCTTACCACTCGTGCATGTGTAGTCCTTTATTTTTCCAAGCATAAGAGCCCTTTAGTTTTTATAGCTCCGAAGTGGTAGCCCTCTTCAATTTCTTATTCAAATTGCAACTAGAGAGTACCGAATACCCACGTCATGCAGTACCAGTGCAATAATGCATTATTATAAACTGGCATGAGGTGCATCCGTGCATCAACACTTCTATAAATCCCACCTCAATGTAAGAGCCAGGCTTAGCAATTTTTGTAATCATTGTTAAATGATCACAGCTATACATTACCTTTTTTTCTCTGGGAGAAATGGGTAAAAGCTATCAGTTCATTATTGAGCAGAAAAATAACTGGATATTTATATTTATACTAGAAAGAACGCAAAGAAACTAATACGACAAAAATGACAGTAGTGAAACATGATCTCTGTTGTTCAATTGGTGAAAGAATAAGAACAGCAGTAATCAGTAGTCACAAACCAGACTGTGCCTAGAAGAATGAGCAGGTACATATTTACAAATTGGGTTCTAACCTGAATCTTGGCCAGTTCAAGTGGGCCGGTAATGTATGTAGCCCATTATAATTCACAAAAAATTCAGCCTACCCCAGGAAGGACGAAGATTTGTGTAGTTTCTGTGTTGTCCGGTCCTTCTGGCCTCTAACTGCCCATCTCACACACAAGCCCATGAACATCAGCTTGAGAGTAGTACAACTAACCAACTTCTAACAGCAGAGTATTAGTCAACTTATTTACATTATGTATGTGTAATCAGGGACATGTGGTATCTTCTTTTATTTTTTACATGATCTATAGGCTACCGATTTATTTTCATAGGAAGCTAAAAAAAATAATTCTATACTAAGAGTTGCGAACTAAGTGTATATCAGCTGTTGTTGATAATGTGATGGCTTACTTTCATGGACTGTCACATTAAATTTGTATTTGTGGATTTTTCCCTTCGTTGAAAAATCAAGATCATTTCAGACACTTTGTCTTACTAACTTTTTCGTTCACTCGCACTTTCATTGTTGTACTGAAGTTAATGCCACCACCTTTTTTTTTAACAATAGGACAGTTAATGTTAGTTCAATGCAGTCACTCAGTAGTGATAGCGCTTATGAGGTAGTGATTTAGTGGACAAAGCTCATGCGAAAAGTGTTCAAAGGAACGGAACTTCCATTACTATTAGTATGGAACCATATGTGCGTCCAGGATGATTAGCAGACATCATGTGAAGAGGGATGTTATGAGTTTAACGCCAATTTTGTTCCCAAAAAAAGAAAAGAAAAGAAGAATATACACAACAATTTAGCATTGAATCATATGTATGCTGATTTGTAAGCACCATGTGTGTGGAGGAAGGCTAGACATGTGTACAAGCTAGGAGCGTAATTCCATAGCCCCGAAAAATAGTCATTGAGGGAGCAACAAGAGGTTTTTTGGAGTTCTAATGCTCTACATTCCTAACCCCAATATCGCCTCTAACATGTGTGACCCATTGTCATATGGAATAAATGCTATCTCTTTTATTTTATTCTCCTGGTCATTTTCAACACTGAGACCAGCCACCACATTCTCTACAGTGCCACTGCCACCTCCCATCCTCCTCCTCTCTGCTCCTGCTACTCCTTGCTCGCAGCAAACCAAAAACTGTTGCACCATGCCCGATGTAGAGGAGCAAATGGTGGCATATGGGACCAATTTATATGGCCCTTGACACTCAAGAAGCCTTCAAGCAAACCATCGGCTTGGCAGATAGTGCTAGCAGCTGTGTCTCCACATTCACACTCACACTCTTCTCTTGGTTCGAATCCTGACTCCACCTAATCCTATTTCCTCTAGTGTTTGTTTCTACCGTAGCTTGCAAATAGGAGCTAGCGGCCAATCCTTAACATTCATCATGCTCTGTTTTCGGGCATGCTTTATTTTATAGCTCCAGCGTGAGGTTCCTCCCTCTGCATACTGCAGTTGTGTATTTAACAGTCAATAACTATCAATACCATGCCGTGCAAACCATAATTAGGGCACTCACAATGCAAGACTCAGTCCAAGACAATTAATTACATATTTTTTATAGTATTTTGCTGATGTGGCAGCATATTTATTGAAGAGGTAGAAAAAATAAGACAGTGGCACTATCAATTAATGTGGCAGCATATTTATTAAAGAGGTAGAAAAAATAAGACTCAAAGTCTTATTTAGACTCTAAGTCCACATTATTCGAGGTAATAAATAACTTTAGACACTATGATAGAGTCTGCATTGTGAGTGCCCTTAGACTGTATGTGTTATTGTGAATGAATAAACAGAAGAACAATAATCCCTTTTGCAAAAGAACACTATATAATACAAACTTAGAGAGCAATTGCTACTACAGTTCTGCTTTGAACTGCAAGTTACAATCTTGCACTAGACAAAACACTTAAAGTGATGCTGCTGGCTATGAAGAGCAGCAGCCATCCTGGAAAGCAACATGAAAACTATATTGGGAACTGATCGGCCACTGGAGTTGATTAGAGCGCTATGCCACTACCGGATTGTGCTGTAGACATGAGTACAATAGGAGGGAACGCACACGTGGGGAGAGATGTGCCATTCACGCCTAAATCCACTCTAATTCCCAGTCTGTCAAACGAACCATTAGGTATCTATATTCCCAGTGCCTCTTAAGCCTAGATTTATGCTTGACCATCTTTTGCTGAACACACAGGACGACCTAAGAACCTACCAGTCTTGCATGTCTGTTTGTTGTCTCTTATATTTTCCAAGCACAGTTGCTCTTAATTTTATAGCTCCAATGTGTTAGCCATCTTCAATTCTTTATTGACATGGCAACTAGAGAGTAGCGAGTACCCATGTGAAGGTCATGCAGTACCAGTGCAATAATGCATTACTGTAAACTGGCATGAGGTGCATCCATGCATGAACACCACTATAAATCTCACCTCAATGTATGTGCAAGGCTCAGTTAATTTTGTAGTTCATTATTCAGCAGGAAAATGAACAGAAATACAGGAACGAAAGCTGAGAACTAAGACGACCAAAATGACGGCTGTGAAACTTGATCTCTGTTTTTCAATTTATTACTGCTGCCTCAAGAATGACCATGCCGGTAAATTATGAAAGAAGAAGAACAACAGTAATCAGTAGTCCCAAACTCAGGCCACGCCTAGAAGAACGGACTCATACAAGCAAAAAAATTTAGCTGCTACATGTGGGCTGAAATGGGCCAGTTCATGTGGGCTGGTCCAGATTTTAGTTTATCCACAGAACACCATACCTGTGGTAATGCATGTAGTCATAGTACATCACAGGAAGTTTAGCTCAGCCTAGTTAGGACAGAGCTTTGTATAGTTTGGCGCTCTCTGGTCCGTCTGGCTCTGGCCTCTAGCTACCAGCCCATCTGTCTTGGACAAGCCCATATGCTCATCAGCCTGTGAGTACGACTAAAACCAACTTCTGACAGCAGAGTATCAATCAACTTATATTTATGTTCTGTATGTATAATCAGGGACATGTGGTGTCTTCTTTTTTCTTACATCATCCCTAATATCGTGGGGATTCGAGTACAAAAAATTGAGGTCATCCGTTTATTCTCATAGCAAGCTAAAAAAGATAGTGTAACTCAGTTGCTTTCTTGCGGTGAAAACTAACCATCCAAATTATCCTCAACATCCATGGATGTTGGTATTATACTAGATAAAATTTACTTTTAGATTGAACTATGTTATTCTTTCAGTGGTATATGACTTGTTCATGCCTTCTTGGACGGTGTGATGCATGTGGTCAATCATCTCGACATCTCGAGATATGCCAGCTGAGCCTTTATGAGGCGATCAAAGGGGTAGGATGTATACGATTACTCATACTGGGCCAGTGTGCATATATGTATCGTGTTTTGTAAAAAAAGAAGTCTATGAATAAAATTGTGCCTAACCACATGGATACATTATGAATTTCCTTTTATTAAATAGTTCGAGTAAACGTTGCTACGTGTGTGGAAGTTAGCACATGCTAATAAAAAATTCTGTTCGGTAGACGGTGGTGCCACAAATAGATGTCATGGGCAACAACTTGAACAGCATCTTAAATTCACCACTACTACATGTCAGGTATAAGTTGAAAATTATTTTAGTATCAAGCCATGTTAACAGGATGAAAAACACAATGTCATGAAAAATGTGGAAATTAGATACCTGAATCTGCCAGTAGAGAGATGTATTTACATATACATTTTTCCTACCCCAGTCAGCAGTGCAAATAACAACTTGCAGTCAATCTTTTTGAATTGTTTAAATGTTGTCCTTAGATGGAGAAATGACCTAAACCAAATTGTATTACTCGAAAAGATATACAACTTTATAGTTGACTACATTAATTCTCATTTGAAATCATTTAGGGCCTGTAAATTCTATTTAAAGTGTAATAATTGTGACATTAATATTTTGATGAATTTTTCAAATGAACTATGCCAAATTTGTCATACTCGAAGATATTTAGAACATTTTTGTTCAAACTGTTTAAATTCGAATTTGTTTGCGGTCTCAAATGTACATTATAATATTTATTAAAATGAATATGAAAATAATGTATCAACAACCTAATCACAAGTGATTTTGAGCCACAGTGGTAAGGAAGCAGCACACGAAGCTTGATATTGTGATTTAAAATCCCAACGGTCATACACAACCATATTTGGCATGGAAAACCACCTGAGTTGCTGCATGCAGTATTGGCCGTTGGGCTTCTCCTGATTTTATAAAATAGATATAGTGAGTAAATACACTTGTGCTTATCTACTGACACTACCAAAAACTGTGAAAATCATGACTTGATTTGACCACCATTAAAATATACAAAGCCTCATCAATGATAATCAGCTCGACCATTAAGTTATACTCCCTCCGTCCACGAAAGAATCAATTCCTAGGATCCGTGCCAGTCAAACTTTTTAAAGTTTGACTAACTTTATAGAAAAGAGTAACAACATCTATAATATAAAATGCACATTATATGAAAATATATTTTATGATGAATTTAATAATACTAATTTGATACTATAAATCTTAGCATTTTTTTCTAGAAATTTGGTCAAAGTTTAAAAAGTTTGACTTAAGACAACTCTAAAAATTGACTCTTTCGTGGACGGAGGGAGTACAAAGACTCATCAATTATTTTCAACTCAACAATTCATAAATGATTTTCAAGTCACTAGCAGCGACGAAATGACAAGAACTACATGAAAAGCATTCCCTTATGGTAAATTTCTTTTGGGACGGCATGTTCCGAGGCTATATCCTCTCCTACCAGTGACGTCTGAGGAGCACTTCACATGGAACAGATGCCGCCGTATCGGACTGGTTTATACATTTGCCCTTTTCCCTTCCTTGGAAGCCCCACTAGCGACAAGGATGAATAATCCAGACTCCTCCTACCCCTATTTCATCCATTGTTTCTATCTAGCTAGTGTAGCTTGCAAACAGGACTGGTCAATCCTTAACAATTGCCATGCTCTTTTTTCAGGTATTCTTTATTTATAGATCTAGCATGAGTTCCTCCCTCTTCATCAGTTTTTTATTTAAGAGCCAACTAGCAAAAATGACCCATGTCGTGGGACCCTCAACTTTATGTACTAGAGTTAAATACACAGAAACCTGGACTTAATAAAACTGACCATGAATCCACGAGGATTGTACTTGTGCAAGATAAACCAAGTATCATAGAAACGTGTTCACTTCTACAGGCCTCTGGCCACATTAAGAGGGGGCTTTTGGAATGGCTCTAGATGCTCACTGAACCGTTTCAAATCCAGATTATCTAAGAAAAATTTTTGGATGATGAATTAGAATCACTTTATGAAACCGTTTGGCCGGTAGAATAGATTCCGATTCATAGAAAATGTTTTTATAGAAAACATATGAATAAAAAATGTTTCAAAAAATTTCTGAACTTTGTGTGGATAATGAACAACCAACCCATTTTAATTTGTTCCAATAAAAAGAATTTACTAGAAAAGCGAATTAAGAAGCGATGAGATGAGAATCTAAATGAAACCAGCCTCCTGCTAATTTTGGTTACCAAAAACACCGTTTTAATTCTAAACTTTCGGTTCGAATCAATGGCTGAAAACACCATTTCGATGTGATTCTCTTGATTCTCACGAGAGAGAATCATTTCTGCTATCCAAACATGCAAACCAAATATTTATCTTATTTTACAACATATAAAGTATTTTTAAAAATTCTAAAAATCATTTTTAGGGATGGTTCAGTAAGTCAACCGGCCCATAAAATAATTTTTATGGCCCATGGACTTGATAAAACTGACCACGAAAATTGATTTTTAGGATGGAAGAACAAGCTGTTAAAATAATTTTTTGGTGGTTGTTTTAAAATCGTGCTTGTATATTACTTATTTTTATAATTGATGGCATGGTAACGGGTTTGATAATTAGCCCTAAAAATAATTTTGAACATCTATAGAAATTGTTTGCCTGGTGGTGCTAGGTCGACCTGTGACGGACGATGTCCGTCATTTTCTGTCGATTGACTCAATCTCAGCGGGTAATCTTTTTTGAAGGGTCTCATCAGCGGATAATCTTGTTGCCAGATTGGCAAGGATGACTCAATATTGCATATGGGTATAGGCTCCAATCCGTACATGTTGCAAATGAACGAGAATATTTTCTTCGGCTATAGGATAGGATGATTGCGGGCCAACGCTCCAAACAAAATATGCTAGCCTAGTACTCAGGAACAGAATTCATATTTCATAAAATGCAACATGTTTGCTATAACCCAGGACTAACCCAATTGAGTTCACTGATACCTCCGCTCATAGAGAAGCACCAGTTTATCTTCTCGGTTTAGCACCAATAGCTCACTAGTAATGACCATCAGTTTGTAACATTTATATTTGATGGACTAATGTCCAATTCGCCATGGGTCCTCAAAATTTTAGATCGAAGCTCTCTAGTTCTGGCTGCAACAGTATCTCTGTATGTACAGCCCCAGTCGATTGCTACAACTAGGTGACCCATTTTACCAGCTTCCACAAGATTCGGCTACTTCACTTGTGGGCATTTGCTTGATGGATGAATAATCCTGATGCCTCCTGTGCCTATTTCATTTTTACTTCACCTTGCACCTTCGACTGATGTCGATCCTCATAACTGACTACGCACTTTTTTTCAAGAAATAATACATAGCACTTCTGTTTTATAGAAGCAGCAAGAGTATCTCGTCTTAAATTCACATTAATCCGGCAACAAGCAAGCACCCATGTCTTGTGGACCTCATACTATTTATTAGAGTATACAGAAGCACCATTGTTCAAAATTATAAAACTTTTGTTACTGCTCGATAAGGTGCAACCCTACCTTACAAATTGTTAACACCCCATCATAATTTTGATGTGGGGGTAGTATATATATACCATGACAAAAAGATTTAATACATTTACAATGTCACTATAAATCTTGGTACAACCCTACCTCACAAACCATTACACTCTTATTTTAATGGATTTTATTAGTGGCTATTTGTTATGCCAACCACTTTTGAAAATTGGTTGATTTCTAAGCCAACAAACCCCTGGACTAGCTGCCAAGCAAAATAAATACATAATATGGACATTCTTTAACTTTCTATGTAGTTTAACATTTTTGGTGGAGCAGTTTCTTTGTCAACATTTTTAGGGGTGGTTGCCACTAAAAAACATGTTTCAGAGGTGTTTTTGTAAATGCCCCTAAAAATGCCAACTTTCTGCAATCTGTGGTGCAGTAGCCATATAGAAGACCACTGCCAAAGTCCATTTATTATGGCATAAACAAATTGTTCTGTACAGTCTATTATGGTTACGATGATCCACAGTTTCCGTTGCTCTCACTAAATTTTTCATTCATCATAACTAAACAAAGGCTTCTTCTAGAGACTTAGTTCTCCAACACAAACCCATAATTCCAATATAATATTGGAGCAGTATATATTTTCATGATGATAACAAGAGGGGCGAAGCTCTATGAAGCTCTACTCAGTGCTGGAACTGATGAATCTTGCTGCATAGGGCCCCTACATACTGATAGTTCACAAAACGAGAAGGATAAAGGTACAAATTAGTAGATATCTCATATATACACTGAAGCATTAAAAAAGGTAAAACATAATGTAGTACAAAATGAGTACCTAAGTAAAAATGGTAGGTCTATCCTCGTCCATCGGACCTTCATGAACCAACATTAGGCAGTGATCCAGGACCTACATGTGACACACGGTGTCATATGCCCTTATAGACAATTAATGTGAGGATCCATTAATATGTGGACACTGAAAATGCGGAAACCTTTTCATGAGGCTGCAAACACTTATTTATACTACCCAAAAAGATATATTGTACACTTTATGCCTTGTCACTGCTACCGTAAACCTTTTGCACAGCGTTTCACTTTCGCGCTCCGCGACGGTTGGCCTGGTTGCCCACCTCGGTTATTCGAGGCAGGGCAGCTAGGCTAGCAACCGCCTTTTAATGCTTAACCATGATGGGCACTGTAAGAGAACGCCTCAGTTAATGCACCATCTTGGTTAATATTTATTAAATGTGGCGGTCGAGTTAGGAAACTACCTCGGTTAATGTGTTAACCGAGACGGTTGCTACAAGAAACCACCTTGGTTAATGGGCTATTATCTCAGATGATTTTTCTTTCAGTTCCCACCTTGGTTAAGCCTGGGTTATAAATGCACGCAGTTGCACCGACCTTTCTTCCCCACGGCTTCTCCTCCATGTTTTTAGGTTTTGACCTCAAAACCCTAAAAGTGGTCATTTTCTAAGGGGAGAGGTTTTGCCCTTGGATTTGTTGAAGGGAGGGCACCACAAGAGGTTTATTCTCGCTATCAAACCCTCCATCACATGATTTGGGTGCTTTTGTCAAGATCTAAATCTATATCTATATGGATGGGAGAGAAATCAGATCTAGAGCTACCCAGCTACATTTTTCCGTACTACTCTGCTTATTTGCGCCATTTTCGTTGTTTGTGTGCAAGGTGTTCATGGTCATGGACAGGGAATGGATATACAAGACATTAGAGGATGGATCCTTCTTACCTGGATCATGTGACAAAGTTTGCTGCCACTACGAAAAGGCATCATCTGAGTCTAAAGTAGGAATACACCATTTGTCCGTATAAGACCTGCAAGAGCCTTCTACTATAGGAATATAACATGGTGAAATCTCACTTGATCCGGTTTGGTTTTGTCAAGGATTACACCGTGTGGAAGTTTCACGGGGAAGCAGAGGATCCGAGTAAGAGCAAACAACCTGGTGGAATGGAAAATGTCCAAAGGACGTAGCCCCCTTGATTTTTCAAAATCAGTAAGAGAAAGAACAGAACTGTACAATAAACTTTACAATCTCTTGAGGTTTGATACTGCACAACACTTCTCCCAATTTACTCGCCTTTGGTAATGACTATAGGAGGTGGAACAATACCGGAAATTCAGTATGAAATTACATGGAAGCTCACTGCATCTAGGGAATATACAGCTCGTTTAGTATATCTGGCACAATTCATAGGTACAGTAAACATAGATTTTAACAAGTTAATTTGAAAATTTTGGGCACCTCCAACTTGCAAGTTTTTTGCACGGCTAGCGATACAAAACTGACTTTGAACAGGTGATCGGTTGCCATCTCACGGTTGGCCCAACCAAAAATATTGTCCTCTCTGCATGTCCATACACATGAGTAGTACGCCATCCATCTTTTCGCCCATTGCAGATATTCAAAGCGAATATGGGAAGCAATACACTCTTGGACCAATGAAAAGTTTCCTAGCGTGAAGGATGGAACATTTTTTGGGCCTTTTGGTTTGTTTTTTCTGACATTTCACTTGTACTTTGGTTGCTTCCTCTTCTCTTTCAATATATTTGCCTGACATAATCTTGCCAGCAATTTTTGAAAAAAAATATTACATGTTTCACTCCTTACTCTTAGCAGCCGGTGCCTCTCACGATCTGGTCTGGTATGGAATGAACTTATCATCCGATGATCGAGTCAATTCCATTATTATAAGTTCATAACCCTAGCACACATTCCCATTTTGGGCGAACAAATCTACTAATTCTTTTATTCAAGTTAGTAAGAGTTATCTTGAACTAAGAAATAGTCCTAGCAGTTAAAAAGGGGTATCCTGAGCAATTGCAAGAATGGGGTTCATTGATATTCCTCGTGCTATCAGACATACACTCAAATTCGATAGAATTATTTGATCTTCAAGGGGATCTTCTATAATTTTGCACATGATGGGTTATTTCTTGGTTTCGTCTGGTCGTTAATAACTCGACTATTTTTAGATAATAGTAGATAGAAACAATGCTCGCAAGAAGTTCTATTGAAACCAAGAAATATAGGCCTTCTTGCCATCTACACTATAATAGATAGAGTTTTCTGAAGAAACCAGCTAGAGGAGGCTCCTAGGGACAAAAGACATAGGGCTAAACAGACAGGCAAAAAAGGATCTTTCCTGCATAATCCACAAATGTCGGAGTGGAGCGGGTAACAAAAATCATGAAGTTTTTGAAGGAATTTGGAACCCTGCTGATTCCAAAACCCTGCCCCACGTTCAGAGACATGTTGAGTTCCAAACAAGCGACAGAGATTTTGTACTAGTTGCCTCTGCGCCTATACAGAGCAGGCACAGTGCACAATATTTGTGTCAACCTGCTTTGCTTTCTGCCTCACGGTCCACGTTAAGTGTGACTCACGGTGGGATGAGTGCTATGCAGATAGGAAAAGGCGGCGTGCACGTCAAGTCACTCACGTTGCACATGCATGTCCTACCGAGTGCAAATATGGCTTTGCCTGGCCTGCAGTAGTGTTTCCTTTGTATTACGATCATGCAGCAAATACAGGAAATACAACAACAGATGGAAATGTATAACAGAAACGAACAAGAACAAGATATATGGACATACACAGCGCAAAGGTCAAGTTACAAAGTCCAAAAAATATACAAACTACTAATGGGTCATCAGCCGATTCAACCTACCCTCAAATGGTTATGGAAGTCCTATTGCCAGCCAAAGCATAGAGTCTTCTTCTGGCTGCTGATGAATGATAGATTGAGCACAAAAAACATTCCGAAGAGAAGGAAAATGCAATTAGAATCATTCAATTGTGCTTTCTGTGGATCAGCCCAGGAAGAAACAGTACTTCACTTGTTCTGGGGATGCCCATACGCACAGAAATGTTGGGGAACTCTTGAATTACAGATAGCACAAGATGGGGAAACACTGCAAAACATTCATGCACTGAGAACCCAATTACAATCCCAATTTTTCATGATAGTAATCATCTTGATGAGTTGGACGATTTGGAAAGCAAGAAATGAAGCAGTCTTCAATAACAGACTAATGTCAATCCAAGAATGCAAAAGAGACTTTTTAATGGAACTGACAAAGGTCTCTTGCCGTATCAAGACAAGCATAAGCCTCCAATTTGAACAATGGTGTCAACATTTTCAATAGACCGCTTGTTAGCTCTAATTTTCTTCATCTCCTTTTTTGTTTCTTAACTTTTCTTCACCTGCCTTCCTGCTCCTGTAAGTCTTTTATCTTGTAATTTCGGAACCCTACCTTTTTTAATAAATTTCTGCAGGGGCGAAAGCCCCTCCAGTTCACTCAAAAAAAAACAATGGAAACAAAATAATTCTATGACAATTTTAAGCTTGAACGTGAATTGTACTATTATAAAAAACAACTTTTTTGACATATATGATGGTATTAATTATTATCACTCTTCACTGCCATGGGCTATAGCGTGGGTCATATGGTTTCCAAATATATACTCTTGCTGATAGAGAGAGGCGCGTGGGAGAATTAGAAAACAGAAGGGAAAATGGTTTCAAGAGCCCACACTTGGAAAACATAATATATCACTTCAAAAAATCAAATTATGCTCCCTTTTTTTTGTTTTTTTGTGCTCTCTTTTTTTTCTCCCGGCGGAACTCTTATTAGTACACCTTTAGGCCGCCGCCGCCATAGCCAAATAGTTAAGTCATCTTTAGCTTGCTAGGACGTATCCTTTCCACTGCGATAGTATTATATATAGTATAGGATATGCATAGCCAAATAGAAGTAAAAAAAAAGGCATATTTCTGCGCCCTGCCACATGCAAGCTGACGGAGTTTACTTTGGTAGGACTGAGAGGCGCCAGGAAGAATCATGCAACAGGACTGATCATGGCAATGGATCTCTCCGCCTGTTTCTTTGATGGGGAGGGAGTGAGCTCGAGGTAGAGCGATCGGAGAGGTACTGGAAAATGAGGACCTCACCTAGGCCTGTGTCCATGCCATGCATGCTGACCATCATCATCGATGCTCAAGCACAGCAGATTTTGGGTGCAGCCAGCCCAGATATGTCCCTGCCCTCACCGGATTGAGGCACTAGAGAATGGATCAGGCCGCCATTGTTCAGAACCACTGCAGAGCCCCCACGGGATCCATCCAATGCATCTCCGTCATTGTTGGAACTTCCAGCAGAAGAAGATCACAACCATGCATGGTCCATCTACCTGTCGCGCCATGTGAGAAGGAAATAATAAGTGAATGATATAGAGAGAAAAGTGGATGGAGACAGAAGACAGAGAGAGACTTGCTGCACCTGCCGGCTTGATGAGCATGGATCCTGCTGTTTGATGAGTATACAGATACTGAAATGGCAGATTTGATTGTAAGATGATACTCACCTTGATAGCAACAGCAATACCGACACTGCACATGTGAAGGAGAAGGTCGCCTATAAGCTCATGCCGCACCTCGCGGCGTCTGGCTGGCATGAAGAGGCTGAGATGCAAGCAGGTGTAGCACATTGGCAGCAAGGTTGCGGTAGGGAAGGCGGTGGAGAGAGACAGACATAGAGAGTGCAGAAATTCAATAGCTTGTTCAGCCAAGTACTTTTTTTCAATATAGCAAATTTGATTGTAAGATGGTTTTGTGATTAATGTATTTAATTTTATCTACATTTAGTTTTCTGGCATATTATTATAGAAGGTAATTCACTACACTTGTTTGACCAAGTACTTTTGTTCAGTCGGCTTAGCTGTTTGCACTACCGGAATTCCTGGCTTTACCGTGCGCCGGAAAGTTTGCCGTGCGCTTTCCATGGGGCACACGGCAAAGATATTATGTTGCCGAGAGCCACAAGCCCGGCTCACGGCATATTGGAAAAGCTCGGCATAAAAGGTCTTCACCGTGCGCTAAATTACAAGCACACGGCAAAGAGCACCAGTTTGCCGTGCGCCGAAGCGAAGCCCTCGGCAAAAGAAAAAATGCACGGCATCCCTATTCTTTGCCGTGCGCTCCATGCAGGCGCACGGCAAAGAACTGACGCCGTTGATGGGCATCAGCCGCCGTCAAATATGGGCAAAGGACTGACGCCAATTGGGTGCAGAAATTCACTCAGTTTATTTGGCTTTGTGCTTTAGATGTATTCTGGATTCACATGGAATTCTGTGTGTTTTGTTTTCAGTATGATTGATACGAATATCATGTTTAGTATAAAAAAAGGAATGTTAAGACACCTTGCCATTCTGTTTATTGTTAATTATTATTAGGAAAAATCAGCAATTTTTAGTCTCATGAATACATGCTAAGTTTGTTGTGATGCCAAATCAAAACACCAATCGTCGGCCCAGCAGCTACAATCCAAGAATCCATGGAGGTTAAATCTACATTGAATTATTCTGTACGTACATTAGGTAGGATATATCATTCAAATTGATAGAGAATTACCTATAAAATAATATACAATGCAAACATATGCCTCGAGATCCGATTCCTTTATATAGCAACCATTCCCCCCCCCCCCCCCCCGATCTCTTTGAGAACAAAACAAAGGTAAAATGTCATATAGTGTATTCTAGGCATAGATCCCAACGGTACCTCACCATGTGGATCCAAAGCCTTTGAGATCGACCAAGTTATCAAATAATATATATCCTCTCTGAAATTGAAATTTCTAGGCACTTTAGTCCTGTTGATCCTATTGTCTACAAGTTGAGAGAACAAAGTCTATGGAATCTCCTTTGATTGGCTTGAGAGGCACTAGGAGAATGCATGCTACTAAAATCCTCGAAAGGTCATGCAGCCATTTAATCCCACCTACAGTGAATAAGGCCGGCACTAGCTACCGAGGACGCGTAAGCTCAAGTGTGGGGGCAGAGATTGGCACGTGCTGGCCTTTCAAAATCCCAGACTTGCTTTGGATCATGATCATGCGGCCCATTGGTCCATCCAAAACCATATAATATAAATACCTAAATGAAACCATAGCTGGCTGCAATTTATTTCTCTCTCCTCTCCTCTACTCAGCCGCTGCAGGCCTCCCTCCCTTCCTTGGTCCTCTGCTCTTGATTTCATGTTGCTTCTGGTCTCTTTAGCGGCTGCTGGCTAACATCGGTCTTCGTACGCGTGGCATTCTGATGGCAGAAGTGCAGCAATGCAGCATCAGCTTATTAGTCTTCTGATGCGTGGAATCCAAATCAAAATATGCTCATGTACAGCTACAGCATACCGGAGCCCTGAAGGGTGACGAGTGATGCTTATGCTTGCTAGTCGTAGTCGGCGAGAGGGTTCTCCATTAGACATTCAGGATTTGTTGTTGGATCGTTGCACATGAACAAAATGACGCTATATGAAGATGCATGTTTTAGCTGAAATGCTTTTAGGAATAAGTTACTGGATTCCTTTTCAACATTCACTGTACTTCAAGTATTTTATGCATTGTTGAAAACTTGTGTTGAACTATGGCTCGGCCAAGAAAAATGTTAAATTTCCATTTTTTCTGTAAATGTGTCAAATTTCAACCGATTTTCGGCGTTTCTCGCTCTTATATTTCATTTTTTGGGTAAGTTTTGGATAAGTTTCGGGGACGCAGTTATAATCAGTTTGACCCTTTTTTGTACTGAGAAATCCCTAAAATGGGCGAAATTCATGAATAACATTTCTACTACTGAGGCCTGGTATTTTTTTCATCACCTACCGATGGCCTGAACTATGGTAAAAACACTTGAACCACATTACAATCTGGTGTTTTCATGTATTGGTTTATGTCTTGGAGGTTGCTGCTCTTGGATGTGACGATATTTTTGAGCATTGAATGAATGTCCCTAAAAAAATCAAGCCATCTTTTATTAGCCATTTATTATGATAGATGCTCAACCCACCCTACAATTGGCATCTATCACGACCGTACTTGAGGCTTTGTTTAGTTGAGGTGAAAAGTTTTTGGATACTTTAGCACTTTCATTTTTATTTGACAATTACTGTCCAACCAAGGATTAATTAGGCTCAAAAGATTCGTCTCGCAAATTACAGACAAACTGTACAGTTAGTTATTTTTTATCTATATTTAATGTTCCATACATGTGTCGCAAAACTCGATTTGATGGAGAATCTTAAAAAAATTTGGGTTTTGGAGTAAGCTAAACAGGGCCTGAATACTTTGGTGCTAGGACATTGGACAGTAGTGATAGCAGCTTCTGAAGACTGGAGATGCCCACTTATTAAATGTTGTGAGTACAGTAGAGGATTATATATAGGAATTGGAGATAAATAACACAATACTCAAAACATGAGATAGAGAAGTAAAAATCATAATGTGTAGTCCTATGCTTCTAGATCTATTGTGTACATTTCGAGAGAACAAGCTGATGGAACTTACAATGATAGGTCTGAGAGGCGCCAGGACCAAGCTTCAAACAGGTCCCTGCACTTAGCAAGGCTCAAGAATCTTTCATGGATCCAAATGGAGCTTCTGCTCTGCTTTAGGCCATTGCGATAGCTGTCCAATCGAATATTGTTGTAGCCACAAATTTCTCGAATTTCGGTAATTTCGGTGGTGGCCGAAAGAAAAATCCGAAATTTTATTATATACTAATACATGTGCTATATAACTTTAAACTCATATTTTTTATTGTTTATATTGTATATTCTTCTATTCAATAGATGTGTAATCATAAATCATATTGATACTTGTTTATATCTAATTTTTTTAAAAATAAAAGCATACTTCATGTGCTAGTCTCTAAAAAAAATTTGGCGAAATTTCGGCCGAATTTCGCGAAATTCGGTAATTTCGGTGGTGGCCGAAATTTTTGCGATAACGAAATTAAAAACCTTGGCCACAGCACCTTTTTGCCCGGGGATGAGGTTTGCGAATCGGGACACTATAAGAGTGAAAAAGTTAGTATCTTCTTCCGGCCTACCTATTAGAGAGTCTTTGAGCCCTTTCTCTTTACCACTGGCTTTAGTTAAGTAAGTGCAGTTCTCTTCTTTCATTCTTTAACCCGCCCTCTCACCTCAATGAGTGAAGGCAACGTGTGGGGCTTACTACACAGCATAGCATTTTATCTGCGAGGAAGAAGAAGTTGACTCAGACTCGAGACATTCATTGTCCCTTCAAAAGCGCAATTGGGCGAAGACGGTAAGATAATTCGACATAAACCTATAATCTTCTTCAAATCTGAACTCGTTCAAGGCGACCCACAGATAGAAAGGCGGGCCTTTCTTGGGGGGCCGGAACAGCTGGCTTGGCTCAAGTACGCACCAGGGCAGCAGGAGCGCAGCAGGTCGTCTTTTACCTCCAACCAAGCAAGTTCAGCCATCCTTCTCAAAGCATCCACGGATAAAAGTCTGAGGGGCTTAGCGTCGGCGGTGGTCAGAGGTGCTCCAGCACCACCTGCCCCTTTAGGGTTTCTTCAATGCAGGCTGTAGTAGGTTCTGTATGCCTTGGGATAAAAGAGCAAGCCACATCGGCAAGTTAGATTGAGCTCCCAAAATCAACAACGCAGGCTGCAAGTGGTTCAGAGGGAGGAAGCTTGCCTGCGCATCTTGTCAGATGGAGCCATTGCATCTTCTGCAGGAGGCTCTGGCAGACTGCAAGACTACCAATGGTGAAGACGTGAACATGCAATGCCAGCTTGGTGTTTGGGGCAGCACGCCACGTAAATGCATTATTGGGGAAGCCCTTATGAGGCCACGCCACTGTTAGTGTATAATCACGAAATGTTCTGCTACTAATTAAGTAGTTCAGGGCATGATGCTTATACTTTTCTCGGTTCATCCATCATCAGCATCTTATGTCCACATAATTTCGTAATTATTACAAGTATATGGAATAAAAATATAGTAAATTTATGTAATAAAATCATAGTATATCATACAATCTAGAACGGTTTCTAGTGTAATTCAATATACAAGATTCTTGGAATGACTTATAGTTTCTTGGAATGACTTATAGATTCTTGGAATGACTTATAGATTCTTGAAAAACTT
The DNA here is from genome assembly GCF_000003195.3 of Sorghum bicolor. Lineage (NCBI taxonomy): Eukaryota > Viridiplantae > Streptophyta > Magnoliopsida > Poales > Poaceae > Sorghum > Sorghum bicolor. The sequence continues at coordinate 67,889,726 of NC_012874.2, read as the reverse complement.
TGACTCTCCAAGATTCTTGGAATGACTTATAGTTTGGAGCGGATGGAGTATATAAAAAATGTAGATCTTGAGTTGTATAATCTTAGTTTTCAAAAGTTTTTCATTTAAGGTCATTTAGTGTCTCATTTGACCAATTTTGTCCAAAATCACTCTAGGGGCAGCTGATGATTGAGCCGCCCCTATAGTGTTTAACTGTAAGAGCGGCTGGTAATACAACCACCCTTACTGCGACCCACCACTGAGTCGCCCTTATAGTGGCCACGGTAGGGGCCGCTAACTAGCTGGGGCCCACTCGAGCCAATGTAAGGGCGGCTCCAAAGCTAGCCGCCCCTATAATGGATGGGGGTGGCGTTCTTTTAGTGCTTTTTTCACGTAGTGACCCTACAGATGTCACATGGTCGGACACTCCGTGAATACATGCATTAAATGAACAAAAATAGATGCAGCTAGTATGTGAACATATCTGTCAAAGTATGTGTGTCTTTGACCCTATATATATAAACCTGATGGGCATAAGCTTCAAAGCACAAAAATGATAGGAAGAGGCAAAAATCTGCATGGTGACGATGTGCTCTTTAGCGTCAAAGAGGGTAACATGACAAATGTTTTTTTTTCTGACTGTCTTAGTAGGCATGTGAGGCGTTGGGAGGACATGCAAAAGGTAAGAAGTCGACCCATGATGTGATACTGATACCACACGGGTGCAGCTAGTACCAACCAGTTCAACTTGAGCGGATATGCATGGGTCGAACACCCAACAACTTAGTTGCTCCTTCTTATATGACATAGCAGTGCTCCTGCTAATTTTTCAAAAAAAAAAACTTAGTTGCAGTACTAGGGAATGTTCTTGGGAAGTTGAAGCAGGCGCATATTTTGCCCAACCGAGACAAGTGGATGGTGCTTTAATTTCTTCTTTTGTCCTCCAACCTCCATATGCAGTTTTGTGCTACATGTTCTATCTGATTTCCAAATCTGACCAGAACATTTGATTTCCAAATTAAATGTGCTTCACCCTACTGCGCAGTCAAGTGCTATTTTCCGAATCGTTCACATAAAGATGTGTCGAAAAACTCATTTCACATTAGGTGTTCATCGGATATTCACAATGAGATGGTTAAACATCTTCGCATTTCGTTTAGTTTTTCTCATCTACCTTTAAGATTGCAATGTGCCTGAGATCATGGTTCCTCCAAACTCTTATCCAGAGGCATGAATTCATTAATTGAGATATCCAAATTGAATCATTGATTGTGATTCAGTCACTACGTACAATAAAAAATATTTTTTGGAGGCAGGTGCTTTTATTTTTTAAAAAATATTCTTTGCCGAGTGCCCTGTCTGGAGGCACTCGGCAAAGAAATTATTTTTTAAAAAAAACTTTGCCGAGTGCCCTGCCAGGAGGCACTCGGCAAAGAAATTATTTTTTTCTTTTAAACTCTTTGCCGAGTGCCCTGTCTGGAGGCACTCGGCAAAGCTGGGAAACCTACTGGGGCAAATGGTCACTTTGCCGAGTGTAATTTTTCCGGCACGTCTTGACATCACATGAGGAGGCTATGATAAAAATTTGAGAACATTTCACAAAAGTTGTCACGTACGATAGTTAGAGCATCTCCAACAACTTGGTAAAATTCACTTGTCAAATCTTGAGTTATAGCAAGTTGCTAATTTGTTTAGCAAAAGAAAAAATGATGTGTCTCCAATAAGTTGCTATTCTCACTTGGTAAAAATAGAGGATGACAGATGAGACCCGCTCACTTGGTAAAAGAATATGTGTCTCCAACAAGTTGCGCTCGGGATAGCAACTTGAGAAATCTTGACAGTAGAAACCTCTGGATAGCAACTTGGAAAATTTAGCAAGTTGAGATAAGGAGTTGTTGGAGGAGAATTTTTATGCTTTTAGCAAATTTGGTAGGATAGCATGTTGAAATACCAAGTTGTTGGAGATGCTCTTATAAACCTACGTCTCTCACTTCATTTCACATGTGATCACATGTGAGAATAGTAGGTTTATAACTAACGAATGTTATAACTTTTGTGAAACGTTCTCCAATTTTTATCATAACATCTACATATGATGTAAAGATGTGTCGACAGGTTTTAAGATTTTTGGACTTCATTTGTAATTTATATATTTAAAATACATTTCTCCCGTAGCTTTGTCGCCATGTTTCGTGTATATAACACGTTCGAAATTTCGAGTATGCTTTTGGAAATGGTCTCAAATTATAATAAGTATCATGAATATTATTTTTCCAGTCATCGAAATCTATGATTTAATGCACCGGTAGTTCAATATTGTATTTTCCGGAAAAATATGTTCAAAAGAAATAAATTAAAGATATATAGCAAATATATTAAGAACTGTGCTAAATTTGAACATGCACTTAAAATAAAGTGTAAAGTTAGTAGAAAAAAATTGAAGGCAAAAAAAAATCTTTGCTGAGTGCCAAATTTGGCTCTCGACAAAGACTATCTGTGCCGAGTGTCACACTTCTGGCACTCAGCAAAGGGTGACGGTATGTACCACCGTCAACCTTTGCCGAGTGTCTCGCTTTGCCGAGGGTCCGACACTCGGCAAAGACCATCTTTGCCGAGGGCCGGCCTTTGCCGAGTGTTTGGCACTCGACAAAGAGGCTCTTCGCCGAGTGTCTGCCTTTGCCGAGTGCCCGACTTTTGGCACTCGGCAAAGCATTTGACACTCGGCAAAGCTCTGATTTCCTGTAGTGGTGGCCTTGTTAGTTTGCAAAAAGTGCTCATAATTTTTCAAGATTCTCTATCACATCGAATCTTGTGGTACATGCTTAGAGCATTAAATATAAATACAAGAAATAACTAATTTTACAGTTTGTCTGTAATTTGCTAGATAAATCTTTTAAGCCTAGTTAGTCTATGATTGAATAATATTTGTCAAATAAAAACAAAAGTGCTACAGTAGCCAAAGCTAAAACTTTTCCCCAACTAAATAAGGCCCAAAATCTAAAAACTTTTCAAGATTCTTCATCACATCGAAACTTAGGACACATGTATGGAGTATTAAATATAGACAAAATCAAAAACTAATTACGCAGTTTATTAATTCGCGAGACGAATCTTTTGAGACTAGTTGGTCTATAATTGGACAATAATTTTTAAATACAAACGAAAGTGCTATAGTGTCAAAAAGAAATTCGGGGACGAACTAAACAAGACCTCTACTAGCTGCATCTATTTTTGTTCATTTAATGCATGTATTCACAAGCTCAATCTGAAAATACTGCAGACAGGGCGGCACACATGTTCTGTACTATCATTTGCATGCAAACAAAGTATAATTACATAGCGATTCATTTTTAAAAATAAAACTTAAATAAATCACTCAAAATTCTGGTTCTCTCGAAGATGCAAAGGAGTCGGATATATTTTCAAGAAGACAGACATATATATTATGCTTGATCATCCATGCATGTTTAAGTTGCACGCAGCACCTAACCATATACAAGAAGAGCTCCACAACACCTTTGTCTGTTCTACCGGGCCACCATCTACATCCTGACATGCCTACCAATAAGATCTGTTTACCATCCCTTTATTTTATAGTGTGGATCCTTTTACCACACGACATAATTTTATTTTCCCTGAGATATAAATTTCTACTTCTCGAGTCAATGACCTGTGAAGATGTGTGTCACCATGAAGTTTTGCTAACATGGAGATGCATGCATGCCTATACTGGGCCGGAGCTGACACTGCAAGATAGCTGCAGGGAGCCAGGGTGCATATGTGGCATGTACACAAAGTTCACGGTTCTCGTCCGGTCTGATTTAATGGGTCACGGTGGTTTGGGATAAAAATCTGAAGAGGCTTATTTCAATCACTGAAGATCCTTGGACCTGTTCAAATTTCACTTCACCTTCAACGAACCTAGAGTCAGTGGTTCGAGAAAGGGTGTGTATTGCGGTGCATACTTAGATGTGGCTATGGTGAAAAGCTTAGTCGTCCATGATAAATATATAACTGTCAAGAACAGACGGTTCCAGTGTCACTGAACAACATTAAAAAGGTGGTAGTTAGGTTTCCAACATCTGTTGTAACTGTTCCCGATATATATTGAAGTTGTTTCAACACGACCACAACGGTAGTTTTAGCTGTGCCAGAGGATGATGCTCAGTGTAGAGATCGTGGAGAAGTTCAGTGCATTTACTTGACTGTAGTAGGTCTGTAAGGCATAGGGAACATGCATGTTGGGAAGAGGCTCTCCGCACTCCCCAGCAACACAGTAGATCGAGAACCTTCTCACTCGGTGCCGTGAGAGGCTTGAGCAGTAACGGACAGTGGGCTCAACAGTAGGTGAATGCGGTGAATGCTCTCTCTCCTTATTAATGGCGGCATCGCGCCCCTTATATAGGGCCCGGAAACCGACCCAACGACATTTACATAAGTGCCCCGTGACGGTGGGGGAATATTCCAGCATATTCTTTCATCGCAGTCTACTGACCCCAATGTACTCGCGTAATTTCACGTCGCAAACCCTTCGTTCATCCTTTGACTGGGGCCTCAGCGGGTCGGAGGCTCGGATCCTCCGCCCAGTTGTGGATCCTCCGACGCTTTGGTGTCGGAGGTTCCGCAGCCCGGCTGGTCGGAGGTTGCTTCACCCGTCCACCCCGGGAGTTCCTCCTTGGTCTGGTCCAGTCGGAGGTTCCTTGGCCTGGCTGCGTTCTCCTGCCATCCTCGGACTCGGGAAGGTCGGAGGTTCCAACCTTTTCCTCACCCGTGGGCCTCCGCCGGCGCTTCAGTCCCTGCACACACCCTGCACGACCAGACGAGTCGTCAACATTAGCATTACCCGTCGAAGGATATCCTCCGACGTTTCAGGCGTCGGAGGTTCCACAGGTGAAGGATAACCTCCGGCGCTACCAGGGGGAAGGATGCAGCTTTTCCCCAACAGTTCCCCCCTTTTTGGGCTAATGGCACTCCTGCGGTCCATGTGCTCAAAAACATGCTACGCTGCGGAGGTCACGAGCATGGTTGCTGCCTTCCCCCCTGGTGCGCAGGATGTGTTTGTTAGCAAATGTTGGATAACTGTTTCTTTTACTTAGTCGCAATTTTTCTTGTTTCTTTATTTTGCCGGGATCCTCCGATTATTGCTGCTAAGTATCCTACGCGCGTTAGATTGCGGAGGATTGCGGAGGATTTTGTTGCCGTTGGAATTAGCCGTTGGCATTGATGAAGCGCACCGGTCTGGCCGATTCCTCCGCTTATAGCCGTTGGGCGCGGGGAATCGCAACGGCCGCGCGGTCGCAGGCCCCCCCCCTATAAAAGGAGGTGCTGGGGAGCTTTGAGCTCTCACCCCTGCTGCTCATTGCCTGCACACCTTCCTTCGCTACGTCTTTCTCTCTGAGCTGCTCGCGTGCGTTTAGTTCTAAAGTGTTGTCGGAGGTTTCACGGTGGCTCAGCTTCCTTCACCGCGTCCTTCGAGGTCAGATTTTTCTGGTCCTTTGCGCAGTTTCCTTAGCGTGAGGTCAGGAGGTTGGTTGCGTAGGTTTGAGGAGTGGATGCTTGAGGTGGCTGCAGCTCAAGATCTGGAGGAGACGTTGTCTGACGTCGAAGCTTCTGTCGGTGATCTGATCAGTGCGAAGGAGTTTGAGGGGATGGCGGCGATTACTTTTGAGTTCGGGCAGTCGACTGTGAGGGCGGAGGATATCGCTGACATGGTTGAGGCAAGATTTTTCAAGGAAGGTCGCGCGGAGGCTCCTCCTGCGGATCAGACTGTGCCCGCGCCTGAAGAGGGGTATGCGGTGGTATTCAGGGACTTCTTTACTTGCGGACTTCGGATGCCTCCGTATCATTTCCTTCGCGAAGTGATGGAGAGTTTCAACGTGGAGCTGCAGCATTTCAGCCCTAATGGGATACTGACCCTTAGCAAATTTGCCTGGGCATGCGAATCCTACGGAGCTATGCCCCACATCGACACTTTCTGCTCATACTTTGAGCTCCAGCGCCAGCCTAAAAAGGTGAAGGATGCCGAAGGTGTTGAGTGCATTGCGCAGTTTGGAAGCTGCGCGTTCATGCCGCGCCGCACGATGCCTGGGCCAAGGTGCGAGATCTCCTACTGCCAGAAGGGGAAGTGGGAGAAGGATTGGATGAGAGCTTGGTTCTACGTGAGGACCCCTGCCGCGTCGAAGACTTTGGATGATGGCAGTGTTGATAAGGTTTATCCTTACGCGTCGCTGATGAAGGAGTTGAAACCTTTCTCGAAGGTTGATCCTTCGCAGGAGATGTCGGAGGAGCGAATTGCTTGTGATAAGGCATTTGCGCTGGCATGCCGATATTCCGGAGGTCGGGATTTGGTTGAGGAGATGGTCGCTGCTGACTATTGGCCACTTGGCCGCAGGACAGATGAGTTCACCATTGAGATGGTGCAAGTTCCTGTTTTTGGTCCTCCGGAGGGGTTGCCGTTTCCCCGGTTTGGTGCGGGTATTCCGGAGGATGAGACCAAGGAGTCCTTTCTTGATCGGGTGGAGGTTTCTGCCCGAAGGATCGTCGGGAAGATCACGGAGAAGGAGTTTCTTCAGCGAAGGTCTGCGCTTGGGACGATGCCCCGGTTCAACCGCGTTTTTGAGGAATTGGGGATCCAGTATGAGGATTATGTTATTCCTCCGGATGTTTTGCTTGGGTTGGAAAAGAAGAAGGACTCCTCGAAGGCTGTTGCCTTGGCGGAGTCGAAGAAGAGGAAGGGGGGTGGCGCAGTTAAGCAACTTGCGAAGAAGCGGAGGGCGGAGGTTGTGCTAGAGGCTCCTGTGGAGTCTTCCTCCGCTCGCTCATCTGGTGCCGAGTCGAACTCGGTGGCTTCTGCGCCTGCGGAGGCAGCTGCTGCCGGTGGAGCTCCTGAGGCTGAAGCTTCGCGTGCGGTCTCCTCCGTGCGCGCGCCTTTCGCGTCTCTTCTTGGGGAAGAATCTTCCGACGCGGAGGCCCCTGAGGCGAGCCCTGTGCGGGAGGCAATTCCTGCAGCGCCTGAGGGTCCGCGCGTTGCTTCAGCTGGCGGAGGGTCTCCGCCTAAGGAGGTTCAGGTGGAGTCCAGCGACGAAGCTGAGTCCGCCTCCGTTCGGAGGATCAGGAGGGCGGAGGCTCCCCTTCGTTCGGCTGGTGACGGTATTAACTCGTTATACATGGGTAATGATTTTTTGCTGATTATTAGTTTTTCTGCAAGTTTTGATTGACCTGGTCTCATGTTTTTGGTTCATCTTTCAGCGGATGTTTTTGCTGGGCTGGCCACCGCGGAGGAGTTGGCTAAAGGCGCCAGCGTTGCGCAGGAGGGGCTTGCCGTTCCTCCGCCGCGTGAGCCTGCGCCTTCTGCGTTGGCCAACAGGCCTTCGCCTGCTGATGTTCTTGGTCCCGGTGAGTTTCCTCTTTTTTGGTTTCAACGGTTTGGTTTGCTTTTGGCATTTTATTCTAAGGTTTGTTTTTGTTATGTGCAGGCGCTTCTGAACCTTCGATCACAGGTTGGACTGATGCCTTGCGCGAGGTTCATTCCTTGGTCGGAGGTTAGTGTTCTGGCCTCCGCCAATGGTTTTTTGTTTCTTACGATGGTTTTTCTTAATTGTTTTTGGTTTACAGATCGTTTTCGTCAGAAGCTTCGGGGCATGGACTTTGACACGCTCCTTCGCGTGCAATATGAGCACCATAGCCTTGTATGTTTGCGCTTTGTTGTATCTTCCTTCGCGGTTTTTCACTCGGAGGTTTGTTGTAAGTAATTATTTTTGAGTAGGGTCATCACATGGCTGCCGCCTTGGAGGAGCGTTGCTCCCGGGAAGTCATCTGCCGTGATGAGGCGATCGGTGCTCTGAAAAAGGAGAACGAGACCTTGGAAGCTGAGAAGGCTCGTTTGTCGGAGGAGGTTAAGGAGTTTTCCTCCGTCAGGAGGGAGGTTGACTCCCTAAAAAAGGAGAGGGATGACTACAAGGCTGGGTCGGAGGCTCTGAGGAAGGAGAAGGAGGATGCCGAAGCTTCGTTGGCGGTCCTCCGCACAAGTGTTGCTGAGGCGGGGAGAGTTAGAGACGTAGCCCTGCAGCGAGCCGAGAAGGCGGAGGACATTGCTGAACGCCTTCGCAAAGAGCTTGACGCTGAGCGGACGTCTGCAGCTGAGCTGCAGACTCGCATACAGAAGGCGGAAGCGGAGGCTGCAGCTATTGTCGGACTCTATGCCGACTCGCTTGCGAAGTTTGGGGGTAGCACCTCTGCTCCTCCGCCCGGCGGCGATGTTGGGGCTTCCCTCGCATGGCTGAAGTCCCATATCCGCATGCTCCCCGACTTTGTCGGGGGTGCTGTTGATTTTGGGGCTTTGGCCGCGGTTAGCTCCTTCGCTAGGCTTTTACGCCGCGGAGGTTGCTCTCACGCGGAGGGAGTCGCCAAGGAGGAATTTGCCGCGGCGGAGGACGTTGGCGAAGGGACCCCTTCCCTGCGCAAATCTGTCCGGAACTTTATCAGTTCGTTCTGGATTAGGTTTGGGCGGGATGAGGCGAAGAAAATGGCGGAGGATCGTCGAGCTGAGGTTTGTTCTATTCGGTTATTTCTTTTTGCATTTGCTTCGTTACTTTGCGATGTAACTTAAGATGGGTGTTTGGTAGGAGGTTGCGAAGAAGAAAGCTAAGGTTGTCAAGGCCGGTCCTTCGCGTCCACCGAGTGAGGCGTGTCCTCCGACCCAGCCTGAAGCGGAGGCTCGTGATGCTGGTGCCAAAGCTCCGGAGGGATCTGGTGCCAAGGTTTCAGAGACGGCCGAGGCTCCTGCTCCTCCTCCGCCTCAGGTGTGAGGCTTTTTAGTTTTTAGGTTTTTCTTAGTCTTTTTTGCGTCCAAGCATGTGTGACGCTTTTTTGTAAGTAAGGCCGGAGGTTGTGCTTTAATTTGTAAAGACTGTTGAAAATATAATATATTGAGTTGTTTTCAGATAAGCCTTTGTTTTACATTTTGATCCTGCGCAGGTCTCTGGCGGAGGACCTGCGCAGGATCGTTTCATTACTCCCCTTTCGTATTTTTACAAAGGAATTTATGTTTCTGGCGAATTGTGGGAGTATTGGCGAGTTGCCTTCCCTAACATGAGATTGGTGGATATGTTCGAGTTTGTTGGGTATGATATTGATGGCGAAGGATCTGGATTTATCCAGTCGCTTGCTCGCCGAGGTTCATGGCCTCCGGCTTAGGTGGATGTTTTTGTTTTTCTTTTCGTTTATCGTAGGTTTTGGTTATATTTTTTATGACATGATTTGATGTGTTTATGTAGTTGCCATATCCTATCCTTCGCATCTTTGGTGAAAGGGATAGGGTACGCTGGGTGGCGGAGGCTTCTGAGGATGTTGCAGAGCCTTTTCTTCAAGGTTTTCCGGAGGTTCGAGAGCTTCGTTTGGCTTTTTAGTTTTATCCTTCGTTTTTGTTGGATTTGAAGTTATTTACTTCGCGCAGGTTGTGAATTCCCCTCCGTTGGAAGATCTTCCTTCGAACTTTGTTGAAGGAAGTTACGTTACCCCGGTGACGTTCAAGCGTGGAGATTTGTACGCGAGGGGTTATCTAATTGACTGGTGGCGCCACAAGTATCCTACGCGTAGTATAGATGACTTAGTTGATTTCCTTGTGCAGGATTACTGTGATGATCTTAGGCTTTTTCCAGATTCGTATGTTAGAATTGTGCGAGGGTCTTAGAACCTTCGGAGTTTTACGGTCGGAGGATGTTTTTCATTTCATTTTTTTTTTTGTTGTAAGCTTGTGTTATGTACATTGTGTACCGTTAATAAAGATCAAATATTTTTACCACATGGATTCGAACCGTTTAACTTTGACAGCCTTCGCGCTATAGTTTGTACGTGAGTCATGGATCCTTCGGTTGTTTAGTTGAGGGATTGTTGGAAATTTGAACTTGTACAAGCTACCCATAACCTTCGACTTTTTATGGGTAGAAGGATGATTTTATTCATTGAACTTTTGTAATGATTTCTTCATCGATAGTAAAGTTTGCTACAACCTTCGATCTCATTCTTGTTGCAACCTTCGCGCTACAGCACTTATATATTGCAACGTTACGGTGGTGTTGATCCTAAGGATATTTGTGTTGCTGTGGCTTGCTTGTTCTTGATGTTTGTTGTTGCGAAGGAGTTCTTGATTTTTTCTTGCGCGGAGGATCGTTGCTTCTTGGGCTTGGAGCCTTCGAGCTTTTTGATGCGAAGGATCCTTCGATGAATTGTGCTATTTTTTTCCTTTGCTCGACTCCCGTGGAGTGTTGTCGAGGAGAACCTTCGGCTATTTAAGTCGGAGGTTCTGAAGGGATGTTACGAGACTTCGTGCGATACCCTTCAGAGACCTCTGAGTCTGACTTCCATTGTTTCTGTTGTGGCTGTACACGACTTTGTGGTCGATGTTCATCACAACGCCGTAGTTCTAATATTACGAAGCTTCGTGCGATACAAAGTTTTGTTGCTGTTGTGAGGCTAACTCCTGCCTCCATGGTGGCCTAGGATTTTTGCTTTTTGACTGCTAGGTTTGCACTCGATGATCGGGTCTTTGTATACTGATCCTGGTTGAGGGTGGGGGGCAGGCTTAGTCGGGTTTTATAGGTTGTCGTGCATTTATTTTATGTACTTAGTTAGGTTAAAACTTATTGACGGGTTATTGACGGTTGTTGTGGTAGTTGGTTTTGCTGTGCCTGACTGAGGGTTATTGTATTCACACTTTGTTTGTTGGGGTCTGCTTAGAGTAGCAAGATACCTTCGACCTTATTTTGGTGAAGGTTATGTGAATTTTGTTGAGGTCTGTATTGTGAATGTTAAACGTACGATGCCTTTTGGCAAAAACAATATAGTTCCTGATGCCTGATTCTCCTCAGGTCTTTGTCAGGTTTGAAGGTTTTGCTCCTTCCGGTCGTGTTGTGATGCCTGAGAAGGACAGGACTTTTTCACTTTTTGGCCATGCTATCCTTGCTGCCCGGCTCTTGGCTAGGTCTTTTGCTAAGGATTTGGTGTTTTTTCACCTTTGAGGACGTTCCGAGCTTTCTTAGCCTTTGGATGAAAGCTACGGAGGGTCCTTGTGATAACGTGATGTTTTGTCGAATGCTACAGCCTCGTTGCTGGCTGTTTTTCGACTTTTGGGCCTTGGTTCTGGGGTGGATTCCTCTTTATATTTCAGAGGTTTTTACATAGGTTCTGCCTCGTTAAAAACCTCACCTCCTGGTAGGAGTACCCCTGTGAGGAAAAGAGTGCAGACCTTGGAATGCGAAAAGGTAGAGAAAAAGAAAACAAGCATATTTAGGGATGTGGATGCCGCCGCTTATTTTGCAGGGGTCATCCTTACACTTAAATGTAAAATCTACGTAGATTGTCGACGTTCCACGTGTGGGTGGAGGTTCTTCCTTCGAGGTCTTTCAGGTAGAAGGATCCCGACCTTCCCGCTTGTATTGCTGTATAAGGTCCTTCCCACTTGGGTTGCAATTTACCAGCGTTTGGGTGATCTCCTTTTTTCCTGAGCACCAGGTCCCCATTTTGTATGTCTTTTCGTACTACCTTGCGGTCTCTCCAATTCTTGGTTTCTTGTTGATACCTGGTAATATTCTCCACTGCCTCAAGTCTTATTGATTCTAAGGTTTCCTTGCAGTACTCTTCATCTTCAGCCAACTGCTGCTTCATGGAACGCAGGCTTTGGTGTTTGATTTCTTCGGGCAACATTGCCTCTTCCCCGTACAAGAGCTTGAATGGAGTGAACCCAGTTGCTCTTGAAACTGTTGTGTTATGTGACCATACAACTCTTGGTAGTTCTTCAACCCATTTCCCCTTGCGTAGGTTGAGTAAGGTCTTGGAGATTGCGGAGAATATTGTTCTGTTTGCTCTCTCCACGGCCCCGTTTGATTCTGGGTGATAAACAGACGCGAAAGCAATTTTGGTTCCTATGAGATGGCAGAATTCTTTGAAATTGTCTGAATCAAACTGCTTCCCGTTGTCAACTGTGAGCAAGCGTGGAACTCCGAATCTGCAGACTATGTTCTGCCAGAAAAATTTCCTGATTGTTTCAGAGGTTATGGTTGTCAGTGGTTTAGCTTCGATCCATCTTGTGAAGTATTCGATGGCCACGACGGCGAATTTGTTTCCCCCCTGGGCAGTTGGCATTGGTCCTACCAGGTCCATTCCCCATCTCTGCAACGGCCATGATGCTGGTATGAGCTGAGTTAGTGCTGAAGGTCCTGACTGAATTGGTGAGAAGGTTTGGCAGGCTTTGCACGTCTTCACTATTTCTTCAGCATCTCTAATGTGAGTTGGCCAGTAGAATCCTTGTCTTAATGCTTTAGCAGACAACGCGCGAGGTCCAATGTGAGACCCGCACATCCCGGAGTGTATCTCTCGTAGGAGTTCTCTGCCCTCGCTTTGTGATATGCACTTCAGCAAAGGTTGGACTACGCCTTTCTTGTACAGGATCCCGTCAATGGAGGTGTAATTCCTTGCTCTTGCCTCCATCCTCTTGGCTGTTGCTTCGTCGTCTACAGTTGTCTTGCCTTTGAGGCAATCAGCTATTGCCTGCCTCCAATCTTCGCTTTCTGTCAGCAGGACTGAGCGAAAGGCTTTTGGCAACGTTTCGGTTGCGGGTGTTGTAACAATCTGGTGGAAGGTTCCTTCTGGCAAGGGGGTGTTGTTGGCTGCTGCTTTCGCTAGCTCATCTGCCTCGTAGTTTTCGGCTCTTGGAATGTACTGCAGAGTGAATCCCTTAAACCTTCTCTCCAGGCCTCTTACGACGGCCAGATACCTTGCTAACTCCGGGTTGTGTGCTAGGTATTCCTTCTCCACTTGCCCTGCCACCACCTGGGAGTCTGTTTTGATGACTAATGTCTTTGCTCCCGAAGCCTTAGCTTTGTTCAGCCCGAGGATGAGACCTTCATACTCAGCTATGTTGTTTGTTGCTTTGAATTCGAGTCGTATAGCAAACTTTAGTTTGAGTCCAGATGGTGCGATTAGAACGGCTGCCGCTCCTGCTCCCGCTTGACCCCAGGCGCCGTCTGTATACAGCGTCCACGGCTGATCGATTACCTTCTCCTCGTTTTTGTTCGAAGGTGTCCAGTCTGCCATGAAGTCAGCCAGGGCTTGAGATTTGATGGAGGTTCTGGGGACATAGGTGATATCAAACTGTGATAGTTCGGCTGCCCACTTTCCTATACGTCCGGAAGCCTCTTTGTTCCTAAGGATATCTCCCAATGGCTGTGAAGTGGGCACTTTAATCTCATGGCTTTGGAAGTAGTGCTTGAGTTTCCTTGATGCACACAGAACCGCGTATGCGATTTTTTCTATCTCCGTGTAGTTCAGCTTTGCTCCCGACAAAGCTTCGGATACGTAGTAAACGGGTCTTTGCACCGTTCCTTTAGTGTCGCTTGTCTCGTGCACTAGAACACCACTGACAGCGTGCTCGGAGGCAGCTACATACAATAGTAGTGGAGTGTCTGGTTCGGGCACTGTTACCAGCAGGTTGGTCGCAATATAATTCTTGAGCTGCCTGAAGGCCTCTGATTGCTCTGGACCCCATTCTGTTTTACCTTCTCTCAGCACCTTGAAGAATGGGAGGCTCCGTTCTGCCGATCTTGAAATGAATCTGTTGAGGGCTGCTATTCGGCCTGTCAGTCTTTGCACCTCTTTCTTATTTGAAGGTTCTGCCATTGACATGATTGCTTTTGTCTTGTCTGGGTTAGCTCTGATTCCTTCGGAGCTGATGATATACCCCAGCATTTTTCCCTTGCTGACCCCGAACACACACTTCTCCGGGTTAAGTTTCAGCCCGGCAGATCTAAGGTTGACGAAGGTTTCCTGCAGGTCCTTGATATGATCTTCCTTGCGCTTGCTCATGACGACAACATCGTCGACGTAGGCTATAATGTTTCTCTGTAACTGACTTCCTAGAACCTTCCCCATCATTCTGGAGAAGGTTGCTCCAGCGTTTTTGAGACCTTCTGGCATTCTTGTATAGCAATATGTGCCGAATGGGGTAGTGAAGCTTGCCTTTCCTTCGTCTTCTTTTTTGAGCCAAATTTGGTGGTATCCAGAGAAACAGTCCAGCAGTGAGAATCTCTGACAACCAGCTGCTTTGTCCACAGAGGTATCTATCCTTGGCAAGGGGAAGGAGTCTTTGACACAAGCCTTGTTGAGATCCGTAAAATCTATGCACATTCTCATTTTGCCATTTTTCTTGGGGACCAAGACCACGTTTGCCAACCATTCCGGGTATATGACTTCTCTAATGACCTTTGCGTCCAGGAGTCTTTGTACCTCTGCCTTTGCGGCTAAGGTTCTTTCTTCGGACATTTTTCTCTGTCTCTGCTTTTTCGGCCTCATTCTCGGATCAATGTCCAGCGAATGCTCTATTATATCTCTGCTGACTCCTTGTAGGTCAGCGGCGCTCCAAGCGAAGATATCTTGGTTCTTTTGCAATACGTCTAGCAATTCGAGCTCCTCCTCTCTACTAAGGGTGGCGGAGATGGTGACCTTCTTATCTGGAACAGCTTCCTGCAGAGGGATACACTTCGTTTCCTCCTGATCGGCCAGGTTTGTTTTCCCCCTTGGCATGTCTGGTGGCTGGGAGGCTTCATGTTGCGTAGAGTCTACGGAGTTTATGTTCCGGAAGGACTTGTAGATTGCTTTCTCTATGTTCCTTGCCTCCTTTTGACTTCCGTGAACCGTTATCACTCCGTGCAGAGCCGGGATTTTCATGCACAGGTATCCCATGTGAGCGGCCGCATTGAACTTGTTTAAGAATCCTCGCCCGAATATGGCATTATATGGGTAGTGCAAGTCTACCACATCGAAGGTGACGTACTCTGTTCTTGCGTTCTCTGTTGTGCCGAAGGATACGGGTAATGCGACCTTTCCCAAAGCATGTATCTGTTTTCCTCCGAACCCGATCAAAGGTGATTCCGAAGGTTGGAGTTGGCTTCTGCTGAGCTTCATTTGGTCGAAGGTTCCAGCAAATATTATGTCTGCGGAACTCCCTGAATCCACTAAGATCCTGCTTACTCCCCAACCCGCAACATTTGTTGTTATGACCAAGGCGTCTGTGTGAGGGTAGCTTTCCAATCTTAGGTCTTCCTCGGTGAAGGTTATTGGGGTTCTGGACCAATCAGTGCATCTTACTGGCCCTTGAACTGCAACGTTGTTGACGAGCCTGAGGTGATCCTTCTTTTGTTTCTTTGTCTGGAACTCCATTGAGGACCCCCCGGCTATTGGTAAGATCATTCCAATCGTGGGCAGGGGTGTATGGGGGCCGATTTGATTATCAGGGTGGGGTTCGGTCTTTGGTGGTGGTGGGGCTTGGAGTAGCTGTAGCTGGTTTGGGGGAGGAGGTAGTGACTGAGTCTCGATGTACGTGATGTGTGGAGGTCGTGGAGGAACATAGTTTGGTGGAAGGTTGTGGTCCGCGGTTTGCTGGGCTGGGCGCCAAGCTGGTAGGAAGCTGGGATAGTAAGCGGAGGCTAGCGCGCTGGGTTGAAGTGGAGCTGGGTGCTGCTGGCTTGAACCTCCGACATATGAATGGTAGAAGGTTTGAGGGAATGTGTGGTTTACTTCCCGAGGCTGAGCAACTGGTATCGGAGGTTGCGGAGCCGACCTGCTCTTGATCCTCTCTTGAGTTTCTTTTGCATCTGGGCAATCTCTGGTGGAGTGACCCTTCTCTTCTCCATGGAAGAAACAATACTGTTTCCGTGGTCGCTGACTTTGATTTTTTCGCCATCCCGCATTTCGACCCCCTCTTCCGGCTTGATTGGGTACGCGCTCCGAGCTCCGCGCCTCCACTGGTGGACGGTTATTTTCCGGCCTGTCATTTTTCGGTTGCTCGATATTCATCATCTGTCCACCAGCCTCTCGCTGTGGCCGGCGTTCATCCCGGCTGAGGTCCTTCTTCTGTGAATTTCTATCATTGCTCTGCCTCTTCTGAGAGTTTTGGTCTTCCAACCTTTTGCGGTAGTCGTTGTCTGACCTGCAATACTTCTCAAACTCGTGGTACAGCTCGTGCATGGATGCTGGCTTTTCTCTGGCCAAATGAGCCGCGAAGGGTCCTATGCGAAGGCCCTTGATGGCCGCTTCGATGGCAACCTCCTTCGGCACACCGGGTGCTCTCGCCTTAGTCTGCACGAACCTCTGGAAGTATTCCCGCAGTGCCTCTCCCTGATTCTGGCGACACTGGAACAGGTCTGTGGAGGTTAGTGATTCAACCGCGAATCCCTGGAAGTTCGCTAAAATCTTGTCTCGAAGGTTCTCCCATGAATAGATCGACCCGGGTCTGAGCATCGAGTACCACGCTAAGGCATCTCCCTCGGCTGCGATCACGAAGGATTTTGCCATCACAGTCTCGTTCCCTCCAGCTGAGGCCACGGCTGCCTCGAAACTCATCAGGAATTGGCGCGGATCGGCCTTTCCGCTGAATTTAGGGAGCGTGATTGGTTTGTAGGTTGTTGGCCAAGGCGAGGTCTGCAATCCTTCGGACAGAGGGGAACGAAGGTCCAACGTGCCCCGCAACATGCCGCCGTAGTTCGTCGGTTGCACATCTAATGTTGGGCCGGCGCTGTTCAGAACAGCGGGCTGAATTGTCGGCTGAGCTGGGGGTTGCATGCTAAGGATTTCTGCCTGCAGGAGTGAAAGCTGCTGCCTGATCTCAGCCGCCTGCGTCGCGGTTACCGCTGCCTCTTGGCTGGCGGCGTAGGCAGCAGCGATCCGGTCTCGCTCTTGCTGAAGGTTCCGCAATTGTGCTTGAAGCTGCTGGAGCTCTTGCGTGGCCGAGGGCTGCGCCGGGTCTGCGGCGGGAGGAGGTTCCTGGCGTGTTTCCGGCTGCTCGTTCTCTGGCTGCTCGCCCTCAGAACCTTCTCCCTCCACGGTCGCGTACGTGCTCCGCACGGCCCTCCTTGGCCTTCCTCTCCTGGAGGGCTCTCCCCGAGGTCTTGTGGTGCTTGTTCTCTTTCCAGCCATCGCAGGTTATAGTTCCGGCCCCACGGTGGGCGCCAATGTTGGGAAGAGGCTCTCCGCACTCCCCAGCAACACAGTAGATCGAGAACCTTCTCACTCGGTGCCGTGAGAGGCTTGAGCAGTAACGGACAGTGGGCTCAACAGTAGGTGAATGCGGTGAATGCTCTCTCTCCTTATTAATGGCGGCATCGCGCCCCTTATATAGGGCCCGGAAACCGACCCAACGACATTTACATAAGTGCCCCGTGACGGTGGGGGAATATTCCAGCATATTCTTTCATCGCAGTCTACTGACCCCAATGTACTCGCGTAATTTCACGTCGCAAACCCTTCGTTCATCCTTTGACTGGGGCCTCAGCGGGTCGGAGGCTCGGATCCTCCGCCCAGTTGTGGATCCTCCGACGCTTTGGTGTCGGAGGTTCCGCAGCCCGGCTGGTCGGAGGTTGCTTCACCCGTCCACCCCGGGAGTTCCTCCTTGGTCTGGTCCAGTCGGAGGTTCCTTGGCCTGGCTGCGTTCTCCTGCCATCCTCGGACTCGGGAAGGTCGGAGGTTCCAACCTTTTCCTCACCCGTGGGCCTCCGCCGGCGCTTCAGTCCCTGCACACACCCTGCACGACCAGACGAGTCGTCAACATTAGCATTACCCGTCGAAGGATATCCTCCGACGTTTCAGGCGTCGGAGGTTCCACAGGTGAAGGATAACCTCCGGCGCTACCAGGGGGAAGGATGCAGCTTTTCCCCAACAATGCATGTGCATTGCATGTGATTCATTTGTTGTGATAAAAGGAAGCCAGGAACTGGCATCCAATCCCTTTAATCTGTGGCGTGCAATTGTCAAGGCTAGCTGCATAGTTGATTTAAGCATGCATGGCAGCAGGGCTGACCATGGCACAATACAAATAATTACCCCTTGCATTTTAGCTTCAATTGCAGCCCACCTTGCGGCCATGCTAAATGAATGTGGCGGAGAGCAGGCTATAGTATGTTAGAAAACAAAATTTACAACAGAAAGAAAAACATGGTTTTATTATCGAAGTTCCGATCCTAACTGGTACCTGGACATACAGGGATCTCCATAAAATGCGACGTCAATGTGCTAGCGAGTTGTATCTTGTCTTCGAAACTCTAGTTGACAGTCCTTATAGCTTTGCAGGTAATAATATTGTATATGTGTACACATAGCCATATTCTTTATTTTTAAGAATATGCAAAGTGATCCCAAAGCCTCATGAGTGTTGTGACCATGTTGGTTTATTTGATGAGACAAATAAAGTAGAGTAATCGTCGATTTTTTTATGTCTACCGCTTTAATATTTCCACCCCCAGGCATGCTTCCATATACCGTATACTTTGCTAGATGCCTACATACATCTGGCCACAAATAAGTGCATTCATTCACAATTAATGTGCCCCCTATATCTGACATTAGTCCGGTCTCCATTGGGTCTGTACAAAAACAGGATGATAACCAAAAAGTTTTTAAGATTTCTCGTCACATTAAATCTTACGACACATACATAAAGCATTAAATATAGATAAAAATAAAAACTAATTAAACCGTTTGCTTGTAAATTGCGAGACGAATCTTTTGACCTTAGTTAGTTCATGATTAGGCAATATTTGTCACAAACAAACGAAAGTGCTATAGTGGCCAAAACTTTTTGTTTCGGCGACTGAACAAGGCCTTAGCTGTCTCTTCGGCCTCCAAAGAAATTTGAACTAGAGAACGCTATGTATTCTTGAGAAATTTATACACGAATGTGATAATAGATGCATGAATATACACCCAAGTTCATGAAATTAGCTATACTAGCTAGCTTGCTTCGCCTTTTCTTGTTCAATATATTGACTGTATGTATAATTAACGTACTAGGAGCTTAAACTTCTTTATCATCTTTCATCCAGGCCAAACATACATATAGGGATCCGGGTGCAAAACAACATTGTTAGGTTAGCACTGCCCCTTCTCAAAATATGCACCAGCCTGATCTGAATGTTATCATCTTGTGTGCCATTAAGAAAGATGGTGTCTGCCCTTATGCCACTAAAAAATTGAAACGGACCTCTATGCCATGACACTTATCTCTTTTGTCCAGTACGCCATTCCGTCCATCTCTGCTCTTAACAGTGTTAAATTGTGGTGGAAAATATCTAAACTACCCTTTCCATCACCACGGTGGCAACCACTCGTCTGGAAAATTCCCCTGTCTCTAATTGGATAGCTCTGCTGCTCGATTCGACTGCATGAAGGTCTCTGCTTGCTCTGCTCGACAACCTCGTCGCCGGTGCTCCACATCCGGTCCGAGGACTCGACTGAGGTGGGCTCCTAGGAGGGAGTCCACGGGTGGGCGGAGACACTGTTGCTCCGACTAACTCCTGAAGCCCGGTTTCCGTGCGGACGTCCCGCACCGGCGACAGCACGTGCTTGGCTCGACGAAGTCATCACTGTCGGCCGGCGCGTCTCTGTGGTAGAGACAACGGAGCCTTCATGGTGTCATGCCTCGAGCTCCCCTGCCCGGCGCGTAGGCGAGCTCCCGATCTCGGCCGCCTCCAGCCCTCCTCCGCCCTGTCTCGGAAGATCTAGAGTATGCCACCGTTGTCGGTCGTTCTCCACCCCACGACGACAGCCTCTCTTGCTTTCACCGCTTTACCGTTGACAGCGCCATGGCCCTCCTACTGATTCTACTGCCTTGATCAATGTGGTCGACCATGAGGAGCTCGCTGAGGTTCTCGGCGCTGTCCTTGACCCTATCTTGCGGCTCGCAGAAGGAGGAGGTTGTAGTAGGATCACGCGACAAGGAGGAGCATTCCGGGTGGGACATGGATCTGGATCGACAGGGGGCACGGATCTGGGCCCGGTTGTGGCGCCCATCCCTGCTCCGGCGAATAGCTCGCTGGAGGAAGGCGAGGAGGGGGTGTCGCATTGGGGAGCGTGGTAGGTGGGGAAGAAGATGTCGATGGGGAAGAAAGGGCAACATGGACATTTTTCCTGCCTGGTCCCACACGTCAGAGCTGCTAAACGGTCAAAAACAAACATAATGGGGACAGAATGGCATGCCGGGCAAAAGAGATAAGTGTCATGGCATCAGGATCCGTCACAACTTTTTAATGATATGGAAACAGACACCATCTTTCTTCTCCGTGTTCTCAGATAGATCACATTTTCCGAATCAAGTTAATTAAGGTGCATGTGCATGTCCACGTGTCCCAAGAGGCTGATATGGCAGGGGCATGTGCCCCTCAAGCTTTTGGAAGCATGCATTTTAAAGAGGCAAAAGGTAACATATTCATTTGTGAAGAGTAAACTCCAAAGGTTGAGGCAATTACCACTTTTTTGCATGGTAAAGGCAATACATAAAACAAAATCCAGCGTATATGGGTTGTTTGACCCATTTATATCTAATTCCTCCTTGTTCCACTCCTGATTCTAGTGCTGTTCCCTCCGTGGTAGATCCCGCTCTTTAGGGAACACTTTACAGTGTACGTTTGCCTCCAATATATGCATGATCCTCGTCACACACTCACTTTAGCCTTATGAAGCGTATTTTCTGCTTCCTATAGTTTTCAACCTACTCTCACTGCTCAGATCTTGTGGATTATTCTAAGGTCATCCTCAGTAGGGGTTTGCTAGTTTTCAACACCTCCATATTTTGGAAATAGTGCAGATGAGTTTCATCCTTATAAAACTCTCTACTCTTATGAAACTCTTATCACCTCTCTCTTCATTAATATAGTGTCACATCAGCATATTTAGTGTCTATGAAACTATGATAAAACACTATTAAGCCTGGGCTAACAGTGATTATGCCGGCCACCCCGACACTCAGATTTTTCTGCAATAATCTTCTTTATTGGCCGTTCATGTGGCAGGCCATCTCGTTCCACATAGCACTGAGATTGAGGCAAAGGCGATTGCCGAAGCATGTTGGTTGCACCAACTCCTTGCTTACAAAAATTCATCCACTATGTACGTTGTAATAATGTCTTGGTGGTATACCAGTCCACTAACACTGTGCAACGGCATGTACATAAAAACATATGGAGATTGACATTTACTTGTAGGTGGACGTGTCACTTGGTGAGTACATGTCTTTCATGTGCCTTCGTCATCTCATTACACTGACAAGGGGGTATTGGGATCGATTGTCAAGTCCACTGTTACTTGGGATTGCTTAACTTATCACCATAAAACTAAAATTTCATGTTTTTGTGACAGTAGTAATGTACACTTAATGTTCCATGTGTAACACACTGTAGTTTTGATGAGATGGTGAAATTAATCCCCTACTTGTATGCCTAATCCTTTTTTTATTTTATCTTATTATCCTATAACTTCAGTAGGTAACTTTTAGGGACAAAAGCATTTTTTAGCATCGCTTTCAATCATTACTATAACTTTGGCACTAATAGTAACCTAACTGCAAAAATCTACCGCCAGAATTTACAAGCACCACTTGCAAAACTCTGCCACCGGAAATTACAGGCACCACTTGCTTGGGATGACGGGTTGGGCACCACCATATATTAGCTGTGTTCCAAGAACCATGGCACCATTACTGAATAGATTCAGGAGACAGCGGTACGTTACAAAACTTGGAAGTAGAGCAGAGACCGCTAGCTGTTGCTGATGAGTTGTACGTACCCACTGCAGGTCAACCCAAAAGCTTAATCCAATGACAGAGACTAGCCCAATTCATTTGTCTTCGACGGGTGACGAACTCACGAGATCAGGCTTGAATAGATGCTCCTTAATATTTGTGGTACCATCCTATCATGCTATTGCAAACGGAGTCGTACTTTTCCATACTAGTCACTCCTTACCCTTTGCTCACATGTGTGATCCTGATGCCTCACAAGCCTAACACAGGCTACTGTAATCAAGTGATGACTCCATCCTTTAGAAAGAGGAGCCAACAATATAAGAGTCACATAGTACATATTACTACACCCATATATTTCCCTTGCTCACCTTTCTGAGCTCCTGGGTCACAACTCACAACTCTTCTTCTACTTCCCCATTTGCTGGCACCTGCAATATATATTGGCAAAAGGAAACCACATCGTATCTAATATGTCATATGTTTTGATCATTCAATGCAAGTATCTACCACAGAGTATCCCAATGTACCATAACAGTGCTACTTTCTTCATCTCCTTTAAAAAAACATTAGAATATATATAAAAAAGAAATTATTTGCTAGGGAAAACATGGTCGGAGAGCCTTGAAGCATGTCAAGTGGTGGCTTAGTGTTCCAGAGCTAGGATGGGTAACTCAACCAGTTATACTATCTAAATCTTAATTATGTTTGGAGGGAAGGAACATAGCAGCACATTATACAGGGTTGCTCAAGGGTCAAATTCAGAATATATGTTGACGCATCATATACCTGACTTTTTTCCTCTGGTGTATTCAGCATGATTATCATACTAAGAACTAAAGTAACTAAAAGCTCTTGTTTCTTGAAAAAAATACTAAAAGGGTACCATTGCATGAGTTCATTGCAATGTCATCCGTGTTCATTGCAGCACTTTAGCTTCAATATGTCAGGTGTTAGCCAGCGGCTCTACAACACCTTTGTCTGTTCTACTGCTGAGAGTTCAGAGATAGCAACATAGGTAGCTCTAGTTCGGTTCTCAGACAAATGGAAAAGGCTGGTTCCTATATATTGCACTGTATCAGGTTTAAACTGAATCCAGACCTCCTCTTCGACGAAGGCCATAGATGGAAGATCAGGCATGGATACTCAAAATGAAAATGGAGGACCCCGTCTGCATTTGAGAAAACTGATTGGTTTGCCAAACGAAAGCAGGGTCATACTGTCCACCTGTTCCATCTGACATGAGGAAAAAGTAAATTAAATTCCACAGAAGCTAAGCCTTTTGCAGTGTCTGATATATTCTCTCTTTGCCATCTCTGTCAAAATATCATGTAACTAAATACACACTGCACAGTATGAAACCAAGTAAAACTGACCGCACATGAACCGAAAACAGAGAGAAACAAATACTGACCTCAAGGCTATAAACCAAATCCAGTTTCTATTGTTACAGAGGTACCAAACAAGCCAAGATTTGCTTAAAGCTACAGTGTATTCGAAGATTGTCAAAGGCAGCTCGCTTGTTGACTAATTCTTCATCCTTTCTCGGATCTCAATTACTCAAAAATATCCTCAGGGCAGAGACTAACAAAATACAAGTTTTTTTATTGTTCCCTTTTCCTCCCAGGCCTACTGCATGCTTGCAAAACCCCACAGAGTACTCTGCCCATTTGTTTTTAGAGAAAAGAAAACATTTAATTTCTATCGTATGGTAACCTAACTAATCACAAGAAGTACAGCTCTAGTTGCTTCCTCAATCGTGTATGCACATATCCCTTCCTCTTCTTCTAACAGCTGAACCACTAAGCTGAACATGTAACTTCTGTATGTTCAATATATGGCCAATATCTAGGCCCAAAAGCTTCTCCCACTTGTCTACCAGGATAACTCCACTGAGACATATAACATGTTTATTGGCACCCATCAATCACCTGGAACATTGCATCCTATGGCTCTCTTCATTTATTAAAGGGAAGATATATAATGTGAGAATCATTTTCTAGTATGAACCTTTTGCACAGTGGCAACTACACAGCAGTAAATTAAGGTAAAAAAATAGTTTGTTCAAAGTTTTACCACATCTATCCTCAATTATTGTTCTTTGTTTGTCTGGAATGGTTCGGACTAGTTTATGCTGACCAGCAATAATGTTATATTTTTTACGGCCCAAAGAAACAAATTCCTTAAGATTTTCTTTTACTTCTTGGGCTAACATCCTATAAAGATTTGTAACCTGTAGCCCATCTAACTATCTTGGACCTGGTATAAAAGAACTATCTTGGACCGTGGAGCGTTTTAGTCTATAGCCTTTTTATATTAGCAAAGACCAAGTGAACATCAAAAAGATTTGAAGCCCAATTGAATCATGAAAGAAAATATTTTCTTTATGAACCATGAAAGAAAAAAATATATGGATAGATACTTCACTAGATAAATTGATCGTAACAGTTGGACAATCCAATGATCATAGTGGTCATCGAAGTTAACACCCGGTGAGTTTAACCCACGAGATGATCCAGTGATGACGCTGTTTCCAAGAATTGATTGTGGCTGACAAGAAAAGAGCACCAAGCCCAACAGAACGGTGATGAAGTCAATGCAATCAAGATATTCTATCAAGTGATCAGAAAAGGCATGCAGAAAAGTTAAGTTAATGTCAAAACTTTAGTGATGTTTGCTGCAACATTAAACTTTGTCACTAAAGATTTCATGCTACAACCACTGCACAATTCTTATGATGTTGTGTTGAAATTTTATAATAATTGATGCACATTTGTCCGTTGTCACAAGGAAGGAGTACATCGCAAAAGGTGATATATCTTGTTGTGGTGCATTGTTCTCATATCTAGCGACAAGGTCTATTCAACAAATCTTCATTTGCAAAGACATGCAAAATCTTGCATGTCCTATATAAAAAAACTCTAATCTGTACGGGGTAAGACATCCCCCGGGCAATGCATTCAGAAGACCTTCTCAATCGAGAAAACCCCAAACCTCTGCGTCCCAGTGGCATCATGCTCCATGTGCGAATGACCACGACCACGACCAAGGCTAGACCTTAGACTTGTGCCTTTGTGTGGGACAAACAAGGGGATTGTTTTAACCTTATCTTGAAAATTCGTTCCAATGGAGAGTTGAACTCAAGACCAAAGGAGTTCTAGTCAATGCAATCCACCTAACCAACTTCGACAAAATGAATGTATGTTGATCTAGCTAGTAGTCTGTAATCTAGCCCCTCACCACCTTATTAATTTTTCCTGAGTCCACCAACTTCGACGAAAGGGATCAAACATGATTTAGCCTACCACTCAACCATGTTTGATCCCTTTCGTCGCATGTGTAGACCTGTACCCTCTCGTTGCATGTGTGATCCTGATGCCTCATAGGCCTAACTGACATAGGCTACTCTAACCTAGTGATGACTCCATTGGAAAGAGCAGACTTATAGCACCCATAGTTCACTTTGTTCTCCTTTCTCTCAGCTCGGGCCATCACGGCTCTAGTTCTACTTTCCCCTTGTGCATCAGCTATATATATTGGCCAAACGAAACCACCCCTTACCCTATGTGTCATAATTCATTCAATGCAACTATCCACCGCTTAGGATCCCAATGGACAGCAGTACTGCTTCCTTCATTTTATCTCCAAACGAGCATTTGAAAATATAACGTACGTTTAAGTTATTACAAATATTTGAAGATATTGGCCAAAACACAAAACTGCTTGGATACAACAAGAGATGATTTCACTTTAATTTGCAGAGTTATCATACCAAATAGATGGGTACCGTATTCAAATAAACAAGAGTAAATATGAAGAAATTTGATTTGTTGTGTGTACTAAATTTATCCACGTAACAAGTTATGTAGCATAACAATCTATATATCTATACCATGATGGAGCATGGGTTCATGGGTTGGTATATAACTAATTAATCTCTACCATGTATACTCCCTACTCTACTTCTGATGAAAAAACTGAAATTGCTTTTTCTGTTTGTCCAACTAATTCAAACTTTTCAGGGCCAAATGCATTTGTTTTAAGGATTCACTGGAACAGCGTTAGACCATCAATAAACTTGTAAATTCACAAGCACTGCTTAGTTGCTGCTGTGCACGGGCTGCAGTTATGGGGATGCACTTCATCCACACACGCCCTGCCGATGCCCTGCCTTGCAAAAATTAAAATTGCTCCGTGAAGCCATTCCCTTCAACCAGTGCACAACATGTGGCAAAGCTCAACTTCTTGGTCGCCTAACCTTGCTTCTGCTCACCACCTGACCTTGTTTTTCTTTCAACCGTTGCACTATCGGTCAGATGAGTACATGAGGCAGCGGTAGGAAGCAGAGTAACTCCATAATGGATAGGCAACCAGCAGTGGAGTTGTATGTACAAATCAGTTCAACCCAAAAACTTATGTTTATTATGGGCAAGAGACCTAGCAGCTGATCTGATCACCTTGAGAAATCATACTTTTTCATACTAGTCACTCCTTACGATTTGCTCAAATCTGTAATCCTGATGCCTCATACGACTAAGACAAGCTAATGATCTGATCAAGACAGCATTCTTTGGAAAGAGCACACAGCAATAGCCACATACGTATTGCACCCATAATTCCCTCATCAGCTCGGGTCACAGCTCTTCTTCCATTTCCCCATTTGCTTCTGCTATATATATTGGCCAAAGGAAACCACATCCTTACCTAATATTTCGTGCTTCGTTCAATGCAACATTTTGAGATGTTAAAAGAAAGGATTTTTTTTGTTACTGAAGATTTGGATGGAGCCTTGATGTGAAGTGACTTTATTGTAACTATTACATGTTCCAGTGCTATGACGGGTAATTATTCAACCAGTTAAACTATCTAAATCTTGCACATGTGTTCTTACACAGTTAACCCTCATCAATATAAATAAAGAAAAAAAGCACTGGTAATGAGTTCAGACACATGCATGTATCATTTGTAGATGCAGGTCTTCTTTGAAGGTCACCTCAAAATCAAACAGTCAGACACTCTCCGAATGGAATTTTACTCAAGAACCCCAAAGTGGTAACAGGTTGAGGATTTCAAGCATTATGCACAACACAAGTGATGCTCGGAGAAAACTTGCCAGGTGTCATGATTCCCCAATGAGTCATGCAACACATGAGCCAGAAACAGAGATGATAATAACGTAGGCATGTAGCAGGAGATTAACATAGAAGATGGAAGCAAGACTTTCCCTCCTCGGCAAAACAACAGAAACTTGGAATAGCTAGACATATCTGGTACGATATGAGCAACTAGTGAAGCAGAAAAGTACACTGTGGGGCATATGAAAAATTTGCTATGACATCTATCATTAACTTGGAAGCAAATAAAACGGTTACATGTAAAACATAATCTAAAGATGGCTCTATCTTGTAAGGATTCGTCCTCTGTTCGGCAGCCGAGCACTGACCAAGCTGCCATCAACATGATTCGATCTGCTAGTCCTCTACTGGGTCTTTCTTGAATCCATGCCTCTGGAGACAGAAGCAGCTCAATCCAATATATCAATCCCACATTCTACTCCATGTGGGGAAGTGGGCCTAAAGGCCAACTCGAGCCTTCGCATGCAGCCCAATGATACAACTGCAGCAAAAGAGGAATCAGAAACTGAGCAAACTGTGCTTCCCTTGTCCTATTTACAGTTGTTGATAAAAATGAGGAAATTTTTGTTAATTTGAAGAAATATTGTTCCTGTATCTCCATATGTCAAAGAACATTCACCCAGCAAAAATAAAAGAGCAAAAGTTCTATAATAGGAGGAATTATGCTCTTGCAAAACTGTAAATATCAGCCTAGCTGCAGGCTGCTCTGGTCCCCTCTCTTAAATGCTTCAGACCATGGGCTTTTTTGCATGATAAAAGCAATAGTCCATACCTTAAGACACTTGGGAGAACAACGCAAGGCTTATTAGCTGCTTCTTGTCCTCCTCATGTCGCTGCTTCTCCATTACTGTGTCATTCTTTTACCAGTTCTGACTCAAGAAATCTGTGCAAAGCTGGTGTAGGATGATTAGGAAGCATACTGGCTGCACTCCGGATAGCAGCCTCCAGTGCCTCCACCTCTTTAACTCTGGAACCTTCACAGTGAACATTGACAACAAGATTCCTTAGGGTGGAGAGGTGGCTGATGCCAAAATCTGGAGGACCAAATCTGCATGCAGTCTGCACCTCATGCACTATGATTTGAAATTCAAGAGTTTCAAGCACTGGAACAGCTCCTTCCTTGAACATCATATTTACCCAACCAACAAAACTAAACTTCTTCAAACATCGGAATCCACTGTTGCTGACAACAAGGCACTTTACCTCAGATCCTGCTGCATTTGAGCACAACTTCAGGAATTGTAAGGCAGGGAAATCTCCAAGGATCTGGAGAGTTTCCTGTCTAACTTTAACCTCAACGTCCAGGTAGGTGAGGTTGGTTAACGAGACCATCCACACCGGAATTTTGTTGAGATGCCATCCTTTGATCACTAACTCCTGAAGGAGATGTGGAGTTGGGGACCAAGGTTCCAACAAGAAGTCTAGTGACCATGGACTGATGAGTTTTAAATATCGAAGGTTCGAACTGCCTAGTTTGCCAAGTGAAGAAACAAAATTATCCTCATAAGTTTTTTTATCCCTGTGCAGGGGATTGATGCGCCAATCCAACTCAAGAGTTCTCAATTTGGTCAAGCTGCCCAGCTCTTGCAATAAGGATGTTGAAATAGTGTAGTCAACAACTATAAGTGAAAGAAACTCTAGCGCTTGCATGTTCCCAACTCCATCTGGCAAGTTCATTCGAGGAACAATTAACCATTTCAAGTGCCGAAGTTCAACAATACTTGTAGGCAATTCACCTAGATTAAGACAACTCACAAGATCCAGTATGACCAAACACTGAAGCTCTCCTATGCTTTCTGGAAGTGTAATATTACTTGCCTTAATCCGTAGGTATCGCAACTGATATAACTTCCCTATATCTTTAAGATAACAACTTTCCAAATTCTCATTGCCGTCTAGATCAAGCACCCTTAAGGAGCGAAAGCCTGAAAGAGGAAGCATTTCTTCAGAGTATCTAAATATGTCCAGGGACCGAACATGAGTAGTAACAATGGGATTTGTTCTTAAAGTTTCAAGACCATGGTATTCAAGTGAGAGTCGGTGGACCTTGCCATGTGAGGGCAACATTTGTTTTCCATTAGTAACAACAGTTACGAAATTTTCTTCAACTGCCTTGCATGTAATGAGATCAAGAATCACATCATGAACCCGGCATGTATATACTCTACCATCATACTGGAAATCTACCGGCTGTATTAAGCTTCTGTTGATAAGTTCATTAAAATAGCATTCGCCTTCATCCTCCAAATTTTTTCTACCATGTGCACTAATGAATCCTTCTGCTACCCACCTTCTTACCAAATAATCCCTCTTGATCACATAATCTTCTGGAAACATACTTAGATACAATAAACAAGTCTTTAAATGATGAGGAAGGTGATTATAACTCAGAGATAATATCATGTTCATTTCCTCCACATCACAATTTTTCTCAAGCCTGCAACCAATTGAATTACAAATCTTCAACCAGTCAGCTCTGGTATCCGATTTAGTAGTCAACAAACTCGCCATAGTAATGATTGCCAATGGTAAACCACCACACTTCTTAATTATTTCAACCGAAACGTCTTTTAGCTGGTGAGGGCACTTGTCCTCAGAGCCAAAAATTCTTCTAAAGAATAGCCTTTTGGAGTCATCTTCACTTAGCATCCGTAATTTGAATACGAGATCATGGAATGGGGATGAACAAATTTTGGCAACAGTACCAATTCTTGTTGTCACTATTATTCTACTGCCACAAGTATTCTCAACCAAAGCAAATTTAATTGTCTTCCATACTTGGGTGCTCCATATGTCATCAATTACAATAAAGTACCTAAATATGAAATAGAGCTATGGTTCAATTGAAACTGTAGATTGATATATGCACACTATATTGTGGAAAGTGTGAGAAAAAGCCTCATATCTCACCTTTAAATTTAATAGTCCTAATGTAATATGTTACGGAGAAGTTAATTTCTAGTGTTTGTTGTCTTTGAATTCCTATTAATACTAGTATTGATTTCAGGAGAATCTAAACAATTTGATGTATGGATTAATATTCAGTTTGTGACATAACAACAAAAGGTAATTTTTAAAAGGTGGTGACTTGAAACAATGCCTCAATGCATGTATAAATAATAAAAACAATAACTAACAAAAAAATATAAAGAGAATTTCCTTAAACAAACAAGGTTAACAGTATTCCAGGCTAGTGTAGATAAATTTAAGATACCTCTTGTCCTTTAGGAAATCCCTCAATTCACTAATGAGAAGTTCCTTGTCACATGAGCTGGTGCTATCACACTCATCCTTCTTGACTTGAGTCAGTATGGATTGAAATATGATCACCATATCAGGATTTTGGGTTAAGGACACAAAAGCTTGGCAATCAAATTTCTCAGCAATGTTTATGTAAACTTGATTCGCAATAGTAGTCTTTCCCAGTCCTCCACAACCCACAATAGACACCACCTTTACCCCCTGCGCCCCATCATCAACTAGCTTGATGACCTCATCTCTGGGAACACTGATACCAACAAGGCCACCCAATTCTGCATAGAGTGCTGGCAACCGACGGTCAACAGGGATCACATTGGTGCCACCAAAATTAACTGTATCATCAATCTTGTACCTCTTCCTTCTGTGTCCCACCTCAACAATTCGAGCCTTGAGCTCCTGAATCTGCTCGGCAATCTCATGGCGGGTAATAAGGTCCTTCACTTTCTGGACATACCCAAAGAAAAATCCCACAACTCCACTGTGCCTCTGTGGCTCATTCTGCAGCTGGCGCATGTAATCGTCGACACAATCCTCAATGTCATAGCTCATCTCCCTCACCTGGTCCCTCCACTCCTTCGTCTGCAGATCGAGCATCTCCGAGTCGGCTAGCCTCTCAAGCAACGTGTTCATGCTGCTCAGCTCATCCTTGAGGAAGGCGATCTCACGCCTCATGCCTCTCTGCATATTATAGTCCTCCCCGAGCAGCTCGGCGAGCTTGGCCAGAAGGGAGCTCATCGCCCCCGTCGCTGCACTCGCCATGAACCCGTCCATCTCTCGCTGTGTTACTGCAAAGAGTCAATGAACTGCTAAAGTGCTTCCCCTCGCCGCGGTTAGCTCGACGATTCCTGCAATGTAAATTCAGAAGTCTGAATACTTCAAGACCCCAAATTTCCCCAATCAGGCTATAGCAATCGAGGAGGATGGCGAAAATGAAGTACGCAGGCCTTGGTGTAGGCAGAGCAGAGCCTCCTGGCGAAAAATGAATTACCTGACCAGCAGCCCCGCCCCGCAGCCTCGTCGAGGTGGGCGACGAGGGAAACCTCCACCACCTTCTTGCTCAGCGCCGTGCAGAGGGCCGCAGAACAAGGGATGCGGAAGGAGCCCGGCTTCAAGTCGTGGAGAGGAAGAAAGGGGCACCGTCGAGTCAACGCGGCAAAAGTAAGAAAAGTCACCCCGCGTCTGGTTGTTGAGCTGGGACGCTGGGCCATCGATTCCAATGGATGCCCGCCCACCTGGCCACCCCTGCGGATGCGCGCCGCCGTGGACCCCGCCGCCGCCTCCTTCCCCCTCGCACCGCCATTGCCGCCGCCGGCACGGAATCGAGAGAAGAGGATGCTACTGATAATTCCAGAGAGAGTACTGTGGGACCACTCCTGGAGTTGAGAGACTGTTCGCTGGGACCCACCGCGGGTAGGTGTGGCCATGTGGGTGGGTAGGTGGGCCCTGGGCAACAACTGATGGCACAAAGTTGCCACCAACGGCAGTAGTTGGTCTGGGATTTCAACGAGCACGAACAGCGGCGCCGCGCGTTCGTTCCTCCCTTCGCTTTCGAATCTCCTGGCGCAGGTGAGCTCATGATCCGTTCGTTCTTTGTCCTGGTTTTTCCCCTCTCCCGGACTACTCCCCTGTGGACTTTCAATTCCACTGCTCAAGCGGGGGAGATTTCCGGTCGTTGCGTTCGGTTGTTGTAGCGGACGCGCGTGAGGTGTTCGATGCTTTGTGCCAGTGAAAGCTTTCAGGAATCAGCGGGGGCGATGCAGCCTTTCCTGCTGTCATTCAAACTTCAGGTCGCCTTGTCTGATTTGCAGGTGCGCATGGTATGGCCGGCATGATCAGCTTGCGCACCGGCCCGAGGAGTTCGCCGGCACTTCCTCGGCTGTCGTCTGCTCGGCCACCACAAGTTGCAGTTCGTTTTACAAGCCCGCTGTTTCGTTGTGCCAAACTTTGTAAGAGCCGTAATCTACTGGCAGCAGCACTGGAGGTCTCTAAGGACGGGCCCTCCGCGGTTCTGGCCAATACCCTGCCTTCTGAAGGTTCTTCATTTTCTTCTTGTTTGGGTTGAAAGCCTTCTAAACGATGTTTAATTAGGATATTATACCATGGCATGTGGCTGACCAGTGTCCATTCCAGCGTCCTTAACTGCAGTGTGAGTGAGTTGGGGGAGTAACTTGCGTATTGCTTGCCTGCTTGATGACAGGGGCTATTGAGACATTGCGGAATGCTGATGCGGTATGTTTCGATGTCGATAGCACCGTCATCCTGGATGAGGGCATTGACGAGCTTGCTGATTTCTGTGGGGCAGGGAAAGCTGTTGCTGAATGGACAGCAAAGTAAATTCTCCATTGTGTAGATTGATTCATCTGGGCGGTTGATTTTGTGGGAAGAAGTAACCTTGGCTCAATGTTCTCAGGGCCATGACAGGGACTGTTCCATTTGAGGAGGCGCTGGCAGCCAGGCTGTCTTTAATCAAGCCATCTCTCTCCCAGGTGGAGGAATGCCTGGAGAAGAGGCCACCAAGGTAAGATCACCTTATTCTAAACTTCATGTTAGTCTGTATGGTAGCCACTATTTTAACGTCATTGCTTTCCTTCCTTGTTGATCCATTTGGATTCTGCACTTCTGTTATTTACCTTTTCGAAATAATGGGTATGTGTTATAGGTGTTTAGCCTTTTGCTGTTTGCACCCTAATACATGACTCTGAGGAGAACAAAAAGTAATTAGTAACAATAATTCATTGTCCGAGTTTCTCTTTTTACAGCTAGACAAAATAATAAGTGTAGTTAATACTTTAAATTTGTAAAGCCAACCACAGTGTTATTGTTTTGGCCAATTTTCCTTATGGCTTCTGTAGTAGTGCCCTAAGATTTCTCAAAAATAGTATAAAACCAAGAGAGAACTCACTCAATATTGTTTTCCCCACACTGCAATAGAGTTAACTATTGTGTTTCTACTTACAAACCAGCATTGGACAATTTCTTTTTTCCATTCACAAGATTATCACTAGAACTGTCTTTTGGTTTGCAGGATTTCTCCTGG
This sequence comes from Sorghum bicolor, assembly GCF_000003195.3. Lineage (NCBI taxonomy): Eukaryota > Viridiplantae > Streptophyta > Magnoliopsida > Poales > Poaceae > Sorghum > Sorghum bicolor. The sequence goes on along the minus strand of NC_012874.2, from coordinate 67,856,752 downwards.
AATGGCTGATTTAGTTAAGAAGCTAAAATCCAATAATATTGATGTGTTCCTTGTGTCAGGAGGCTTCCGACAAATGATCAAGGTAGGTCCTGCAATATCATAGCATGATTCATTTGTGTTGGCTTGTACTCGAATTTGTATGCTCGTTATATTCTGATGATGGAGCAAACTGTATTTTAATGTATCTGTAGTTTAATATAGACCTACATTATCAGTTGCAATAATAAATAGGGATATAGCTTCTGCTACAAGATCCAAAAAGTACAATTTCTTTAAACCATACTTTATTTTCAGTTGCGAATGTGATGAATTTAATGTGCAAGTGATTCTCACATGTATATATAATGGGTTATCATTGAGTGGCCCACAATCATCACTTTTATGTTTGTCTTGTTTCCAGCCTGTGGCATTTCAGCTTGGTATTCCTCCTGAAAACATCACTGCAAACCAATTGTTATTTGGCACTTCGGGGGAGTATGCTGGATTTGATCCCACAGAGCCCACTTCACGCAGTGGGGGTAAAGCAAAAGCAGTGCAGAAAATAAAACAGGTTTAGTTAAACTGTATATATTTTGGTTGCAGCTTTTTACTACTAGTGCGCTAACCTTTGTTTCTGTTCAGGACCATGGCTACAAGACAGTTGTTATGATTGGTGATGGTGCAACTGATCTGGAGGTATATGACTGGATAATGCCTTTAAAACTTCTATCCTGAGAATAGATATGAACATGGATAATTTGTCTTATTGGGTAAACGGTAGTTGTTAATACTAACTTCATTTTGGTAATGATATGGATGCTTCCTGGCTGATTCAATTAATCAGGCATGCAAACCTTTCTCACTGTTTGTGTTTATCACCCAAATTTCGTAATGTTGTTTCTCTTGTTCATGTAGCATGAGATAGAAACAATAGGTGAGTGAACTTATAATTTATCATGTTGTTACAATGAGTGGGCCAAAGAGTTAAGTTTGCTTAAGTCCTATTGAAATAAATTGGTTTGAAGCTAATCTGGCAGCTGAATGTTTCAGAGAAAGAAATAACTAGCAAAGTGTATTCAAATTAATGATACAAGACTCCTCTGATATATCAGTGTATAGGAATTTTATCTACAATACTGTACCAAAATAGAAAAATATACAGTTACCCTAATTTGCCGTGTCTTTGCAGGCTCGGCAACCTGGTGGAGCGGACTTGTTCATCTGTTACGCTGGTGTTCAGATGAGAGAGCCAGTCGCAGCATTAGCTGACTGGGTGGTCTTTGATTTTCAAGAGCTGATCACTAAGTTGCCATAAATTGATTACTTACCGCAATTTATGAACCTTGCATTCTTGGTGCTGAGCGGCTGAATAATTGCGGCCACATTTCAAGTTGTAGATTTCACTAGTAATTGTTGGAGTTCACTGAATTATCTTGTTGTAAAGTATGTTTTTTTCTCAACTTTATTTGCATGATCCTGAACCACAGATGTGGTTGTTGTGTTCCGAAGTTGTCAGTGAAGTTGAAGTATCCTCTAAGCAATTGTTGAGTAGTATATGTTACATCACAGTTTAAATGCTGAATGCATGAATTACGCCTTTGTTTTGGCAAGTATTGTTGATTTGTCTTAAAATTAAACCAAGAAGGGTGACTTGCTATGTCTGTTGCTATTTGAAGCCTTCGTTGATTTCTCATAATACTTCTATTAGGAAACAGACTATCGACCTTTTGAAACCGAACTATTGGCAAAAACGATACCATTCAATCTCGATGCTTTATTACAGCATCTTCTCTTCTCTTCTTTTCTTTTTCTTTTTGAAAGAGAATGTTCTTTTCTTTTTTGTTGGCATAAAGGCAGAAGCGATCAGGTTGAAGAAAATACAGCACTGCGAGGATGGATGCACACCACTGAATAAAGTACAGGCACTAACACGGTAGGATACACCGACAGAGGTCACCTTATTGCAGAACAAAATATACAATTCCACCAACAGATCATGCAATTGATATGTTCCAAGTCTCCATCACAAAGATGGTTCTGCTAATAGTCAGGTTCACTAATAAGCCATGGATTCCTCCATCTGACCTAATGATGCTTAGTGCCTTTATCTCCTTTCCTATCCAATCTATCTTTCTTTAAATCTGATCTTTTATTCTTTTTGGCTATAGATAGAATACCTAACTCTCAGAACCTTGTTTTAAGAAAAAAAAACCTCAGAACCTTGTGATTGCAATAGCTTAGATAGGGACATATATGGGGTAGCTAGTTGCTGCAGTGCACGAGCAGATGAGACGTCCCTTTCCCCAACTTGTGGCCTCCGATGCTTTCTCCAACCACAAGCTATTCAGCCACCAATTGTGGCCTTTCAGCCTCATCAGCTAGCTTTGCACCTGCCGTATCAAACTCTTCTGGACGCAGCCCACAGCATCAGCTGGGGACCCGAGTTGGGTAATTTTTCCAAATTTGGTCTTACGTTGAGATCGACAAAATTCAGCCAAGTTCAAGCCATAATCTTAAAAGACGTAGCATCATGTGCAGTTTACATCGAGGGCTTGTTTGAATATAAGAGTTTTTACATCAAAAACTCTGATTAAAAACGGCAAAATAGCCATTTTTGTCCCTAAACTATTGCCGAAGGCTCAGTTTGGTCCCTGGCCAGCACTGCATGTGAAATGTCACTCCTACCCTCGCTCCCTGCTTTACCTGTTGGTCAAGCTCCACAGCATTTCCAAGAGACTAGAAGAATCCAAGAAAATAGGAGTAACAATGAGAGGTGGATAATGACAATGTGTCCTAACATTAACAGGAAATTCAACAAGATTAGGCATAGGACACAGTATTTGTCATGTCTTGTGGAATCGAGATGCTGGATTTAAAGTGAGAGAGAAATGGTGGTTCACAATATACATGAGAAGCAAGACATGCGCATGTAGGTGCTGGCAAGTGTTTAGGATTCCATGCCAATATTGTGCTGCTTTATTCAAAAGAGCCTAACAATTACATACATATGTGCTTCTCACTTCAGCCTGGCCAATAGGTAAAGGAAGGAGCGAGGCGTAGGAGCGACATTTCGCATGCCATGTTGGTCATGTGGCGAGACATGAAGGGGGATGGATGTGATTGAGCTGCAAATTCATTGTTTAAGGACTAAAGTGGACAATTCAGAAGTTCAGGGACTGAACTGAGCCTCGGGGAATAATTTAGGGATGAAAATGACTATTTTGCCAAACATAAACTAAATGTAGCTCAGTTGATTTTGTATTACGAGTATTTGGGTCCTAGCTACTGGCTAAACACACCTTCTCAATATTTGGGTCCTCCTCTATGTTGGGAAAAACATGTTTGGATTCCTTTGGTTCTGCTGACCAGCCTAACCTAGCCTCACCCAGCAATAAACAAAAGATAAAAACATATTTGGATTTCTTACCTTGCCGTCTCGATTCCTGTGTAAATGAGTTTTTCCTTGATAGGTAGGGAGAGCCAAATTGGCTTGCTAGGCAAGCAAGTTTAGCCTCACCTAGCCAAGCAAGGCTAGGCAAAACTTGCCATCCATCCAAACGTGTCCCAAGTTACTGAAAGCTTCATACCCAATCCCTCAGAAGTATAGACCCACCAAATCCCTTGCTCCTACTTTTTTACTAGTTATTTTAACACTTGCCATACCCCCCTCCATCTAGTGACACACTACCACCTTGTTGCACTTTCGTGTCGCGATGCACCTATTGTTGGCCCCTACTCGTTCCCGTTTGCCACTATGCCACTTCCATCATCGTTGAAAGGTCCTTGTTTGGTTTTGGTAATTGAGTGACAACTTAGGTGGACTAATAGTGTTTATGTGAGATACACAGGAGATTAGTCCACAGGTGATGATGTGATGATGGAGGAGCTCATTACATATGAGACATGACATGGAGTCATATGACCAAGGTGGAGAAGATCAAGATGAGGCTTGGCTTGATGGACCGGTTGCAAGAGTGAAGGGCAAGTCGGAGGCTTTGAAGCGAGGGACCGCGTGTGACGGTGAAGCTTGAGCAAGACTTGGCGCCGATGGACCGAGGCAACGGTGAAGAGCAAGTGAGGTCAAGATCGATGAACCAATATGGTCACGTGATGATATGAAGTGGATCATATCATTTTGTAATTGGTTGGTGCATGTGTTGCATCAACATTGGAGGAGATGGAATGGAAAGCGCAAGGCAAAGGTATAACCTAGGGTTTTTCCATTTCACCGGTCATAGGTGTGTAGAGAAGTTTATGACCGGATTTAGGATAGATGGCCGTACTATCAAGAGGGGCAAACTTGTTTGCATATCGGTCATCTAGTGCCACTTGAGCGATCTAACTTTGCATACGTGTTAGGATCGAGTGGCGTGGCAAGTTTGAGAGGCTAACTCCTTTGGGAAAATGTTTGTGAAAATGCTAACACACATGCACTTTGGTGGTGTACACTTGTTGGTGTTGGCACTCTTTACAAAGGAGGTGGAGTTCCTAGGGTAGAGAGGGGTGTGGGTTCCTCTCTCCCTCCCGCCGAGCTTGCGAGGCGGGATTCGCCGCTTTCGAGAAAATGAAGTGCATATTTTATATTGCGCCGGTGGGAAATTTGGAGAAGTCGCGGGAGTGTTTCTCTCTAAGAAACACTCACCGGACGCTGGCCTTTAGCGTCCGGTGTGCTGTCGGGTGTAGCAGAGTGCACCGGACGCACCAGAGAGAGTCTGGTGCTCAGCGTCCGGTGTGCGGGCGATTTGGCAACCCTCTCTGCGCATGAGTTCAGTGAGCACCGGACGCTCAGGGTGCGTCCGGTGGCTTGCGTCCGGTGACCGTGCGAGTTTGCGGAGCTCTCTGCGCACGAGTTCGGTGAGCACCGGACGCGTCCGGTGTGGACTAGTTGAGCGTCTGGTGGTGCTGTGTCAGGTGCGAGCGCGTGGTAGCCGTTGGCGGTAACGGTCGACTTCAAACGGCTAGTGACATGTGGCTGACACCTGAGCACCGGACGCTGCGGGTTGAGCGTTCGGTGGCTCCCTATGAGCGTCCGGTGCCCTCGTGTTTTGCCCAGTGAAGGGGCAACGGCTAGTTTAGCCCTTGGGGCTATAAATAGAAGTGGTGGCCAGCCTTGGCTGGTGCTGAGCACCCTTGGGACTTAGTGTCCATGCTTGGGGAGTGCTAGGAAAGCCTCTAACTCACATATGCTTGATAGTGATCATCCGATTGTGTGAGTGAGCGATTCTAGTGCGTTGCATTGAGAGATTGCATCGAGTGGCACTAGGTGTTCATATTGCAAGCCGGTGGTGCTTGTTACTCTTGGAGGTTGCCACCTCCTAGACGGCTTGGTGGCTTGTGACTCCGTCGAAGCACGCAAGGAGATTGTGCGGTGCTCCGGAGAAGAGATTGTGAGGGGTACGGTGCTCACCCCGCGGGGATCGCGAAGAGCAACTCTAGTTGAGCGAGACGTGAAGAGCGACAAGTGGTCCGGCCGGGTCAAGTGCTAGAGCTTGTGGTAAGCACTCCACGTGGGAGAGTGTGACTTGCGGGTCACCACTAGCAAGAGGACCGGTGGCAACCTTGGAGCTTGTCTCAACGGGGACGTAGCTTGGTGGCAACCAAGTGAACCTCGGGAGAAAATCTTCGTGTCAATATTGTTCTTCCCGTTGGTTTGCAAGTCCCTAACACAAGCTTGTTCTTACGTTCATATACTTGTGCTTGTGTAGTTGCTCTTGTAATTAGTCAGCTTGTGTAGCTTGCTAGTTACCTTCTTGCTTGTGTAGCTAGAAGTAGTTCCCTTGTGTGACTAATTTGGTTTGTGTAACCTTGTTAGTCACATTGCTTAGTTTGTGTAGCTAAGTAAGTTGCGCTCTCTAATTTGGCATTAGTTGCCTTGTTATTGAGCTTGCTAGTGAGCTTAGGCTTTGTGAGCTTTGCCTCACTAGTTTGAGTAGGAGCTCCCCCGGTTTGCAAAGTACTAGTTGCATAGGTTTGTGTGACCTTGCTCCTAGAATTGGTTAGGTGAGCTCTTGATAAGGTAGCACCTTGCTTGCTTGTTTAGGATCTTTTCAAGGTGCTAGAGAAATTAGATAGAAGGGTGTAGTCTTGGCTAGACCGATAGTTTTAATTCCGCACTTATTTCGGTTAGTCGGTGCGATAAGTTTTAGAAAGGACTATTCACCCCCCTCTAGTCCACCATCTCGACCCTTCAATCGTCTCCACCCCATCTATCACCACACCATCAGCCTCACTGCCAAACCTTGTCCATCATCCTCTCCACCCAATCCTCCTCCTAGTGCTACCCCTCTTCTCGACACCTCGTCCACCTAGTTGGTAGATGGAGCAACCACTATGGCAGGGTGCGACCCGAGGTAGAGAAACCCTCCTCATCAAATGTAACTGTTGGGGGAGCCCATATGTAATATGGGCTAACTCCCCCTTGAAGAGGCTCCGTGAAGGTAAGTCAAAGATCATGATGAAGGATCATAGGTTGAAGCACTATGAAGATCAGTCAAAGGCTATGATGAAGATTCAAATGTCTAAGGAATATGAGGATCGGTCAGAAGAATCTCAAGTGGAGCCTTCGCCTAGGATCGGGAACAAGGCGAAGGCTACAATAGCCCGATCAACAAAACGGAGGCAAAGGATCCCTGGGTGCCTTTGTTGTGATGAATGCAAAGTCGCTTGGCAAAATAGTCGACAAGAGTCTCTGCACCAACAATGACGGCAAGAAGCTTTCGTACCATGAATGGTGCAAGCGTCGGTGAAACAGCTGACGGGAGTCTCTAGACCAACAACAATGGCTGAAAGCCTTTGCACCATGAATGGCGCGAGTGTCGGTGAAACAACCGATGGGAGTCTCTGCACCACGAACGACGGTAGGAAGTCTTTGCACCATAAATGTTGCTAGCATAAGCGAAATGGCTGACAGGAGCCTTTGCTCCAAGAGCAACGGTAGGTGGTCTCTGCACCATGAAGGGTGCCAAGTCTTCGCGCTAAGACAACAAAGATGGTGCGAAGACCGACACTCTGTGAAGACTGCACAAGGGTTATTGGCTAGGCCTCTTCATGGGTCGAGATGTTAGTATCGGCAAAAGCCCATTAGCGAGAGTGGCTATAGAAGTAAAATACTTTTATGCCCTAGGAGTATATGTAAGAGAGCATAATATTCTGGCATATGTAGTAGTTGTTGCAAGGGCATTTTGTACCACCAAAAGATTGTAACCGTACTCTATAAAAGGAGGAGCTCAACCATCAGGATAAGGGGGCAATTTTGAGTGACTTAAAACTTTCATTATTATCTCAATAAACGTGCAAGTCCCACCTTGATATCTGAACCTCTGCTTGTCGAAGGCCTTCGCCCTCGAGCAAAGCCTCTGACCCCTCAGGTGTCGAGCAGAAGCGAGCTCGCCCCTCACCTTCAATCTCTGTTGAGATCCTCATTTTCCAATAGTAACCACCGGTCAAAGGGTGACGTGGTCGTGCAGAAGAGGTAATAGATAAGAAAGAACGGGAGAAAAAGCAATCAATCCTAATAGTTGAAGGTCTAGGTTTAAATAGTGCCACCTCTCACAAGGCTACTTAAATACGAAAACTGAGAACATGTTTTAGGTAATACTACTGAAAATGTTTTTTAAATTCTTTATGATAGAACATGCCTACTTGACATAGACGCTCGTATTTTTTTTTGTATATATTATATTAAATACTTAACAACATTACTTTTTGTAGACGATGTATATATCATCAACACATACCCCCCATACATCATCAATAAAATCACAGAAACACAAAAAAAAATCGTCAATTAAACGGGAAACCAAAGACAGCCGACACCAAAATATGGCTTTGCTTTGAACGAACGAGATTTGAAATCCAAAAACCCTCGTGCGTTTCGTACGATTTTATGACAAATTCGTTCACAAAATTGAATTCGCGGAGGAAACTTTCCTCTCTGTTGAATCTTGTGATCTCACGGCAACGAACCGGGGGTCGGTCAGGTCAGGTCAAACGGTCAGTGACTCACTCACTCACTCGTAGGGTGGGGCCCACCCAAGCACCCGCTCCATCATTTGGGAATCATGGCGACGCGCCGCCAACCGGATCGGAAATTTCCGAACCGCCGCCCGCGCGGGCCCCTACCCACCCTCGCACCGACGCCGACGCGGTTCCTCGCCGTCCGATCCGCGGACGTCCCGATACCGACGGCCGCGATGCGTCGCGGCGCCGGGGCGGCCGCCGGGCGCGCCGCTATTAATACCGTCGGCCTCCGGCGACCCAAGCTGGAGAAGGATTCAGTAACTTTACTCAGCAAAGTTACGTCGTAACTTTCCTTCCATCGTGTACGTCCATTCAAGATCCAACAGACTCCGTGATTTTAAGTAAAAACACCTCTCACACTTAGGCCTTGTTTAGATACGAAAAGATTTTGGTTTTCGCTACTGTAGCACTTTCGTTTGTTTGTGACAAATATTGTCTAATTATAGACTAACTAGCATCAAAAGATTTGTGTCACGATTTACAGGTAAATTTTGCAATTAGTTTTTATTTTTGTCTATATTTAATGCTTCATGCATGTGTCGAAAGATTCGATGTGACAGGGAATCTTGAGAACTTTTTGGTTTTCGGGATGAACTAAACAAGGCCTTAGCCATTTTCAGCCTGGGCTGCTGGGCACGCTATGCAGGTTTTGTTTAGTTCCCAAAAAAATTCAAGATCCTTTGTCACATTAAATTTTTTGGACGTATGCATAAAGTATTAAATATAGATAAAATAAATACTCTCTTCATCTTAAATTATAAGTTATTTCTAAAATTTTCAAGAGTCAAACCATCTCAAGTCTGACCAAATTTATATAGTAAAATAATAATATTTATGATGTGAATTTAATATCATTACATTCTTCATTAGTTATATTTTCATAATATACCTATTTGATGTTATAAATCTTTGTAATTTTTCTCTATAATTTTGGTCAAAGTTAAAATGCTTTTACTCTCCAATATTCTTAGAATGACTTATAATTTGGGATGGAGAGAGTAACTAATTAGACAGTTTGCATATAATTTGCGAGACGAATCTTTTGAGCCTAGTTAATCCATGATTGAACAAGAATTGTCAAATACAAATAAAAGTGCTACAGTAGATAACATCAAAAATTTTCGCCAACTAAACAAGGCCGCAGTCATGCAGGTAGCATGTACCGAGCGCGCACAGGCAGAGGGAGGCAAAAACAAAGTAGAACTGGTACGAGTCTTTTGACACATGCATGGAGTACTTTACTGTCTGTCACATCGAATATTTGGACACATATATGGAGTACTAAATATAGATTATTTATAAAATTTAAATACAGTTAGAGAGTAATTTGCAAGATAAATCTTTTAAACCTAATTAGTTCATAAATGAACACTAATTGTCAAATAAAATAAAAATACTACAGTATCAGTTAAACTTTAATAACGGACGTGCGGTATGGAGGGCTCAAAGGGCCAACGTACCGGCCAAGGCAGCGACCATGTGATGCACTCTCGTGTGAAGAAAAGAGTCACAACTTGATCTCCACCGTTCGACCTTGATTGGAGGGTGGATGACAGAGGTAAAGTTACGACGTGACTTGAAGGAGTAAAGTCACCGAATCTGTGTCCACCCAAGCTGGCACTGGTGCAAGCAAAGCAGCTTCCTTTCGTTTCCTAGCGGAGCACTAGTCGAGCGGCGAGCGAGGAGGCGGAGGATGGGCCGCGGCAGGGGCGTCAGCTACGGCGGCGGGCAGAGCTCGCTGAGCTACCTCTTCGGCGGCGGTGGCGACGAGCCCGCCGCGGCGCCCGCCAAGCCGACCCCCGCGGCGGTGGAGCAGAGGGCGCAGCAACCTGCGGCTGCTGCGGCGGCGCCGACGCCGGCGGCAACCGTAGACGGCGAGAAGCAGAAGGGGATCCCGGCCGGCGTCCGCGGCAGCCAGACCAACAACTACTTCCGGGCGCAGGGGCAGAACTGCGGCAACTTCCTCACGGTCAGTCAGCCAGCCGCCGGCGACCTAGTATTCCTCCTCTTCCCTCTTGCCTCTCCGGTCCTGACATCGTTGTCTGCCTCTGCCACGGCGTGACTCACAGGACCGTCCGTCGACCAAGGTGCACGCGGCGCCCGGCGGCGGCTCGTCGCTCGGCTACCTGTTCGGCGGCGGGCCTCCCGGCAGCAAGTGATGTGATGGCCACCTAATCCGAGTCCGAGCAGAGCTTCATCGAGAGCGCCTCCTGCTGGGCAAGCTTGATTTTAACTAGTTCACCGTAACCTGCTGGATGTGCCGTGCCGTTAATTTCCATGGAGAAATGTATGTTCATGTGTATTTCTGTGATTTAGAAATGTTCATGTGTATCTCTATCTCTGCAATTTCGTTGGAATCGGTCTCATCAGTACCTGTATGTGTGTGTGTGTGTGAAAAACTGACTTTGTCATGCTTGTTGTTTGCATCTGCTCATCAGAAAGTTCAGAGCATGTGTTCATCAGAAGTTCAGAACATGTGTAAAGTGTTCTTGCAATACTAATGGTCTAGATTCTGTTTACGCTTGAAATTTGGCACATGTGTCCATCTACCATTTCATTTCAGGTTCAGGCTTGAATACTACAGGTGCAGAACATCTTGTCTGCATTTGTTCATCACGCTTGAATAGCACAGGTTCAGAACCTGCATAAAGGGGTGGACCATCTCAGGTTCCAAAACTTTTTATAACCTGCCTACTCTCTTGTAAAATAAGCAGAATTCTATGTGGCCTACAGCACCTCACTACTGCCGAGTCCAAAGTTCAGCACAACACTTTTGCTTCATAAAAAACATCTCACGTTGCAGTTCAAAAAGGTTGGAGCAACTGAAGACCTGCATTTGCTTACATATAACGCACACCAGCCCCAGAATTTTGGACTTCAACAACACCTGGCTAGGATAGAAGGAACCGTGTGTGGCCATGAAGCACAATTAGCGACACCACAGAAGCAAACGATGATCCGTGGAACACCACTACAATGCCAACATTTCAGTCTCTGATGCCAAATAGCTATTATTGCAAAAACTTCCAGAGGGACTCCATATTATGATTATATGAGCGTAGTTCTTTAGTCTACAGCTTTCCGATGAAACTATCACCGGACAACTAAGGCACCTCTAAGCCTCCACAAGGCAGAGGCAGGGGCACAGACAGCGCAAAGGGGGGCAACCCTTCCCTGCTGACTATTTGGAAGAAATCGTAAAAGAATGTTTATGTGCACCATTCCAGCATTTGGAGAGCACTCGTATGGCCAAGAGGAACCCACTACCAATTCAGTATTTACAGGGCGTATTTACAGAGAACTTGCTGGGCTAGACCATCTGTATTTTCAGAATGTCATATGAGATGGTTGTTAATCCATGGTGTAGACTCCAGCCAGAGCATTATGTTGTCTCGTCAAACTCCATCTTCTGCATTGAATTACAAAGTGGGTGGTCAATTAAGTGTCCATCAGAGAGAATAACATTTCGTGAGGGAATGGTAAAATTGATCACAATTGCCATCAGCTATTATACATTTATTTATCAGAGACTATTAATTCTGGATGAAACTTGAGACAACACAAGCCCAGCTTACAATTGACAAAAATCAGACAACAATCAGTGAGCATCAAACTATTACTAATACTTCTTTAGTTTTTAATCTGACTCAAAATAAAATTATCTGCAAACAAATCCCTAATGCAGATAGTCCACGACTCCATGTTCCTTGTGATGTATTTCAGCCTACTTTTATATTGCAGACAGTGCAGATTTCTTGTAGATTTATTTCAGTTCAGCCTACCTTTACATAATTCCAATGACACAACATTCAAACTAAAGGCTTTATTGCATGTTTTATAGCATGTATGTAAAGAAACTGGAATGCAGATATGAGGCGATGACTTCAGTTCCTGTAAGTAAAAAGTTACTGGCTTCATAGCAGAACATGTGAAATAAATTTTGTGTGGTGCTTGATATATGCGTGACAGAAATAATAAACTAAAGTTATAAGGGTGGGTAAAGAAATAAACAAATTACCTTTCCACAGACAGGGCATGCCTCACTTCTTTCCATCCACTCATAAATACAGCCAAGGTGGAAATGGTGTGAGCACTGCATTACTATCTTAGGATTCTCAGAATCATAATCTGCAATTCAGTTACATTAACATATAACAATAGTGAGAATGTGATTATAAAGTATCAAAAGAGAAAAATTTAACATCTTTCGGTCAATTCACATGTACCAAAGTTCTGATGTCATGGAAATGTTACTGTAGCGTTTTGCAAAATAACAGGACATCTCTAGAGAAAAAAAATGATTATTGCTATAATATACCTTCAAGACATGTTGGGCAGACATCTTCATCTTCAGCAGATGGGGAAAAATAGCTGAAGTAATTTCCATGTTCCTTTGGCGGAACCTTATCTCCATAAGCAGAGCTGCAAATTTTCATTTTTGTGTTGTAGTTTGTTTTACTTGCCTTGTCTATTCTACTAGGTGTTTCCATTTCCTCATCAACATCATTTGATCTAAGTGGTTCTGATTCCTCTGGGGAATGGCTTGGGCTCTCACGCCTTAGCCAATCACGAGCAGGAGGGGAAAATCGTGGATCATCATAGGGCAGAGGTCTTGGCGGTGAACGATATGTATCGAAGGAACTTTCACTTGTGTCAACAGGAGTGGCTTCAATAGCTGGAGAAACAGAATGCACTGCTCCAGCTCGGAACAAAACAGTGTACTGAAAACAAAAGAGGAGATCAATATGTAACTAACCATTTCCCATCTGTATCATCTCAACTTAAATCAGCTATTTATTCCAAATCAGAGTTTATGTCAGTATATACAATTAAACACTTTTTTGTATGAGTTCCGCATGCTTGCTATCAGCCAGCCAAACATACTTATATTCATGACAAAAGGTGTTGTTACTAGAGAGCAATGCAATTTTTTTTAACTCAGTACATCGGTATGTAGTACAATATGGCAATTAATTTTGTCCAAGCACTGAAACAACTAATGCAATGTTGCCAATGAGAACAGTATAATACATATACACTATAAAGTGTTAAGTATCCATTCCATAACAAATTTCAATCATTTTGCGTAACTGATTAAAATTGCATTTCATTCTTTCATTTTGAAATATTTACACGAGATATCATTGCATATTTAAGTTTAACAGAAACAGTGAATGAAGTTAACTGCTTGCAATGTGCAGTGGTGGCAAACGTTGTTCCACCGATAAACTGAATTAAAAGGATGTCAGCTATTATTTTCTTATTATCCCAACTCTATCATGTGCTTACCACTAGCTAGAACAAAATTCAGTCAATAAGGAATCGAGCATTCATGAAAGAAAAACATACCGCATTGATCAGCTGCTGGGTAAAGCATCTGAGGCACATGCAGTTCCTAAACGCCGAAGAATTTCCATGGTGGTCAGAATAATCAGGTTGCAGACATGAACAGAAAGCTCCCATAGTCCAAGGAAACCTCAGAAAGGGGTTCCTTGAACCAGAACCAGTGAACCCAACCAGATACCAAATGCTCAAAGAAAGTGAACTGATGCAGATGGTGCACAATCCAAGCTCCCTCCAAAATCCCAAATCGATTCACTACAGATGGATGTCGAAAGTAGGAATGAAGCAACTGCTCCGTCTGCTGCTCGCCGATACCTATCAATGGCAGCCAACAAAATGGGGTCATTCCACAGAAGGTGCTGGACAGACGCATCCACATCCACATCCACAGAAAAGAAAAAGAATCTGATTCAATTGACAACAAAGTTTCATCTTCCTGAAAATTGGGACTTGGACGCAAAGCTCTGGCTCCAGGAGCACCAAAATCCCATCCACTTAATCCCAATCCAATGGCAACATAACAACGTCAAAATCCATACCATCCCATTCGACGCAAGAAAAAAATACTTAAGAAAAAACAATCAGGCCAGGGGGCTCCCAATTCGATTGTAGCGTCTACAAATCGACCAACTCAATCGTATATATATATATATATATATATATATATATATATATATATATATATATATATATATATATATATATATATATATATATATATATATATATATATATATATATATATATATCTATCTATCTATCACGGGAAAACACGAACAGCAAAGGATCGACAGACGCGTAACGCACGAACGGCAAGAAACCGTCGACAATCCAACAACCTTGGCGCAGCGCAGCAGGCCCCCGGAAACAAGATCAAAATCCCACCTTCTACGCCGATTGCCTCGCCTCCGTCCACCGGCGCCGAATCGAGAAGCGAGATCCGGGGAGAGCTGGAGGAGGAGAGGAGGAAGGATGAGGAAAAGAGGGGAACGGCGGATTCACCTGCAAGAAAGAAAGGGAAGGGGCGACGGGTTTACGGAAACCTCGAGAGGAGCCGCAGAGAAGGAAGGAGAAAGAATATCTGCGGCGTTGACCGATCGGCTAAGGAAAGAAAGATCCCAGCGTGTCGGGCGGCCAGATTGGGGTGGGTGGATTCGGCGCGGCGGCAGCCAGGCAGCTGTTCCTTGCGATTCCGGCTGTCCCCTCCCCTTGCCCTGTTCGTGTGTCTCTCTGTGTGTTTATAGGTGGACGCGAGAGACAGGGAGGAGAGCCGAGCAGCAGCCAGCAGGGGCTTATCGGGTCCGGGACCCGGTACGGAGCGGCGCCGTGGCCGTGGTGGTGGTGGTGGTGGTGGCGCCGACGCCGATGCCGACGGCCAGCGAAAGGGAAGGGAAGGAGACAGACGGAAGCTGCGTTGACTCCGTCGCCCTGTGATTGAAGATTCTCTAGCTCTTCTTGCTTGGCTGCTTCCCTCGCTCTCGCTTCTCCAGGGACAGGGCAGGGGAAGAGGGGGGCGGCAGGAGGGAGGAAGGATTAGGTGGTGGGGTGAGCACCGACGCGTGTTGAGCCATCACCATGTGAGGTCCAGCAGCTACAGCTTCGCGCTCACCATGCGGGCGTGGCGTGGCCAGGCCGCGCGGTGCTGTGGCAACGTGGCGTCACGGGATGACGTGTGGGTACAACGGAAATGGCCCAATCCACGTCTACCCACACCCATGTCCAAAAAAAAAAGATACAGTTATAAGATTTGTGCTAGTTGACAAACTCAAATCAAATCTGATTAAACTTAGGCTAGTCTCAATGCATGTTTCATAAGAGTGCCATGCACATTAAATAGAGTGACACATAAGCAAAATTGCTGACTTGGCAGAGTCATTAAATGAATGAGTTTCATCAGATGAGAGAGAAGTTTCATCTCATGAAACTCATCTGGCTCGGTTACCTAGTTTAAAGTCTTGGTAACTGTACCATAAAACTATGCATCGAGACTGGCCTTATAGTTAACTAGGTAGCGTGCCCGTGCTTTGCTACGAGATAGCTAAATTTTTGTTCAAAAACACACAGATCGCATGATAAAATAGCAATAGTAAAAAATTAAATGTCGACATTGAAGTAACTTTTAATCCAAAAATCAAAGTTGGACAATACCCCACGCATTCTCGTGGGTCAACCAAAGGAAGTGATTGGTTGAATACATGATTTTATTGTATATATATATATATATATATATATATATATATATATATATATATATATATATATATATATATATATATATATATATATATGAAGACTTTAAAAACATATATCAAGACTTTAAGTTAACTACCTTTTATAAGTGCATAACAAAGAAAAGCTGCCTGTCATATACACTATTATTTGAAACAATACTTTTTTTAAAAAAAATTGATCAATCGAAAAGAAGACTAAGAGGGGTCTGCACAAAGCAATATCGTAATGTATGTCACGTACATATAGATAAAGCCTTTACAGAGTGTGAAGATCAGAAATTTGATGACGCCAGATTTGAGAGGTACTCAAAGTAGTCCCATCTCTATGTTTCAATCAGCAAAACCGTTGAGTTAAAGTGATTACAAATGCAGAATTATAGGAAGGAGATCAGTAACCATAAATTCACAAACACATTGCTGGAGCTCGGCTTCTGTATTTTTCTTTCTACTTTATCTCTATTGCAATTCCTTTTCTCAGACAGATAAGCATAATGGGGCGAGGTAAACTCTAGATGCACTGAGTGTTCAATTAATATTGGCCATTCTAGCTCTGCTATGATACCTGACATTAAATGCAGCTAGACTTATTTGTAGTTGCTAATTCAATCCTTTATTCTTAAAGAGATCCAAATATCAAATATCAGAGAGGATCCAAAACACGAAAAGTGCACACAAATATTACTGGATTATACCTTAGTAAAGGGGAAGAAATACCTTAGCTCTAAATTGCTCTTAGGTGTTGCCATGCAAATTAGAGTTTGTAAAGAGCTAAACCGCAACCACTTAAGACCAGTAAGCTAATCATATACATATCATATATTAATCAAAGTATCAGTGCATTCTCATGATTGCAACCAAATCATTCTTTATTTAACAACTGCAAGATAGTGTTACGTTCATTATCAGGTAGCGAGCTAGTAACCACAAGGCATGAGAGGATAGATGAATTGCTTTTGCTAGTGCGGAGATGGAGTCATCGGCGTACTTGTATCAGGTCCAGACTCTGGAGCTAGATCGAAATTCTTGTATAATAGACTTAATTCTACAAATAAACAAAGCACATGAGAAGAGATGAAAACCCTTTGCTATGGCTGAGATGGAGTCGATGGCATACCTGTATCAGCTCCAAACACTGGAGGTGGCAGAAAATTATTTAGTATCTGTATTTGTACAGTGGACTTAATTTTACAAGTAAACAAAGCTCATTCTGAATAAACATAAATATATTTATCTCGATAATACTTGCAAAATGGATCATCATTACAAGTTCAACTAAACCAAAAAAATATTTTGATAACTTGTTGCAATTTATTACTGAATCAAGGGATAACACAAACTACTTATCGGTATACAAAGGATTGGAAAACACTAATTTTGGATTAGAAAACACTGATTCAACACTGGAGAACTCGGTTAGCTCTGCATGTGAACTTGTTAAAGCACAGACTACTTAATTTAATGGTTTGCTTGGCATAGGAATTCCTTGCTTTAACCCTTATCTCTGCTTGCTCTTTGCTTTTTTGTTTAGCTTTGCACAAGAATTTGTTGCTTTAGTTGTTAGCTCTACATCAAAAAAATTTAAATCATTGAACCAAGCATGCAGTCCTGAATAACTTTAATCCATGTCTCTTGTTAATTTTTACTTAAACTTAGATGGTACTTGACCAAATCTATATAATATGGAGTGTTGAACGAACAACAAAAGATCAGAAGATCGAACAATCTATCATCTGTCACTTCAGTCCTCACTGTCTAATTACATATAAGTAATCAGTAGCAACTTTTTTTGAGTACAAATAGCAGCACCCTGTCTTCTGTCAGCCTACAAACAGGGCATGAGAACAAACTCAGATGATAGATTGTTTTGCAACCAGAGTTACCAGTAAACCTATTCCAATCATTGTTTCTTCGGCTCTTAAATGTACATGAAAATTTGAGACGTTCATGGACTGTTTGCAAAGGACCTTCTATTTGGAGTTAGAACCTTGTAGATAATCATTTCTACATCTAAATACCATAAAATAAATTTGTGCTTATAGTTCCTGACCTTAAACATTTCATATAGCAAAGCATTCTTGCTGTCCTGCCAGTTTGACTGCAAAGTGCGAACTCACCGTTAGAGAAGCAAAGCAGGCTTACGGAAAGGTGCATTTGGCTAACTGTGCTGCAGCTATGTGATTTTGAACGATTTACAAATTTTGACATCTCAAGAGTCAAGAGAGAAATTGGCCCTCAGGAGAGAAATTATGGCTCATTAGACAGAAAGTTAATTAGTTTCTTACATATTTTGACATCTCAAGAGTCAAGAGCATTAGCTTAGCAATACCAGTACAAGCCCTCAGGAGCATGAGGGCAGCAGGGATCAAAATGTGTTCTTTACCCATAACATAATGTACAAAATGATCAAAAGGTTATCTCTACAAAAGCAAAAGCAAAGCATAAACTGAAAGCCGCAGAAAGCAAAAATAATGGATCCTACCATTGTAGAAAAGATCTTCAAATTAAAAAAAGAAAACATAAGTAAATTTAAATGATCTACAAGTAAAATAACCATTCTTAGTAGATGAGCAATACTGAAGTATGGCTTGTACTGCTCCAAAGATGCCACCTGCAGAGGGCTATGAAGACGAGAGGGGCTATGTCTCTAAAGTCTGAACCGAATGCAACACAAATAATAGAAGGCGACACATCACAGGGAACACAATGTCTAGCTAAACGAGGATTCCTTCAGTTATAAAACCATTTGAATCCAAATAGCTTAGAGATCACACATAATGAAATTTAAATGCAGTGAGATATATAAAGGCACGTTCTCGAAAAGAAATGGATCACAGGATGAAAATTATAAATAAATGAAATATACCTGTTAACACAGATGATTCTCAGATGGAAACGCTGATGACAATGAAGTCAGTGTGCTGACAGTGTGGGATGTGGGCATGTGGCAGTAGACTTCACGATGCAAATGACATAAAATTGGTTTGGGAAATGTGAATAATAGCATAAAACAACAGCAAAAAATAGTAGAAAATGTGACATGGTAGAGACAAATTGAAAAAAAGATAAAAGAAATAACACCAGCCTCACACATTATGCCTAATTTTCAAAACAAAATGTATGATAAACAGGATATAGTAGCCAAACAACAAAGCATGGAACTGCTAGATGAGGACCAAAAAGACATAACATAGAACAATTTTCCTAATAATAATGCAAATAGTTTGCACATTGCAAGTCTGTCAAAACTATGCATCCCAGATATTTACAATAATCAAGTAGCATGAAACTACAGATTTACTGTATTATTATCTCAATTTAACATGAATAAAATATTTGTTTTGCACTATTTCACTAAATAAAAGTGACTCATAAAGCCTCTATGAACCTACATGCTTGAATCTGGATGAATCAGTCAAAAAATTTAAAGCTGATAATAGAGAACTCTGAGAAAACATGGATAGATTTTACATTCCTTCAAGCATTGGCAAACAAAATGATAACACGTGAAAGAATGAGGGACATCTGGTAAAGCACAACAATATCATAATCTAATTCACAAGGCATGACTCAAAGGTTCTCTAAGCTTCCTTTATAACATATCTGTCTTCCCACCTAAAAACAAATGTGCGAATTCATTTTTTCTATGTGCTTCCTATTGATAAATTTATTATCCATGCTCTTTAGGCATAATCAATAATTTTTCATCACCAAGTTGTGAACCTACCATGATACAATATGCATACACATGGAGATTAAAGGACACATTGTTTACCTCATGGGAATTCCCTCAAACACCTGCTATGCAAGTCTGATGTTGCAGATGCAATGGAGGTGGCGGGGTGGTACCAGGACTGTGAACGTTGGTGTAGATGGCCGGGATGCCATGGCTGTTGTCCCCTTCATCTTGGTGCCTGCTAGAAGCCCCATGTTGACAACCATCGCTATGGCATACCTGTCGGCTTCACAAGGGAGGGGGCACGCCCTGGAGGTCCACACCGCCGCATCCACCGCGAGCTGCCTGGCCCGGCTGACCACCGCACTGGCCGTGCACAGGCCAAAAGCAAACCCACAATGGGGGCCAGGCTCTGGCTTCGTTGGGCGATGAAGCCACTGCAAGCCATGTCATGTAGGAAAGGCAGCGCCGAGGGAGAAGGGGATCAACCGGTGAGGACGACGGCAGATCAGGGTGGGTCGAGGACGATGGAGGACGACGACATCGAGCGAGGGCCTTCTCCATCTTGGCAATGCCTTTCAGTGGCAGCGCAACTTCATGGCGAGGAGGGAGAAGAGGCAGCGTTGTGGGCGAGCGTGGGCACAAACCTCGATGGTCCTTCTCCTTCTCGGTGATCTGTCGACCGCGGATCGGGGCGAGGCGAGGATGAGAGCACGAGCACGAAGGGTGAGGTCGAGCTCTGCTTCTTGGTGCTCCATCGGCGGCGGCGGCGACACCGTAGGGAGGAAGAGGATGCGGCAACGTCGATCTGACGAATGGAAGACAGGCAACGGCGAGATCGATGGCGTGGGGAGAGGAGGCGACTGCGTGAACAAGAGAGGGATCTTGAGCGTGATTATGGGAGGAGATCGCACAGGTAGGAGGAAATACCGAGGGCGACATCGATTGCGTGACTTTCCTTCGCAGGAGGCGGGGGATCGCATTGTCGCACGAGAGGGGAGACAGAAGCGACCCCAAAAAATGTCGCACCATCTGGTGGTCTTACTTTTAGTTTTTTTATTAGTTGTAGGAGATGCTTTTTAATATTTATCTTTCTAAACAAATGTATTACAAGTGTTAGTACTTTTTGTTATAACTTCAATTAAAGTTTAAATTATTTGACTCCTACAATTATACTTCCTTCGTCCTAAAATAATTGTCGTTCTCACTTCCTGAGAAATAACTTTGATTAAATATATATTCAAAAATATTAATATTTATGTTACATAATTACTATTAAATGTAACGATCTCTGAATCTAGTTTTTTAACATAATTATTTGGAGATATAAATATTACACGTATTTTCTACGAATCGAATTAAAATTATGATAGAAAAAACTAAAAATGATACTTGATTTGAGACAGAGAGTACGTCATCTCAGATGACGGAGGGAGTACGCTTCACATGACGGGTGCGTGGCATGGCAAGATTTCATGCTCCTAAACTTGTTTTAGATTATTTTAAAACAAGATATTCATAGATGGCAAGAGAGCAAGATTAGACATGAGCCTATTCACATAGTAGAAAAGTTATAGCTAAAATTACAATTTACTAATTTATTATAAAGAAAAATACTACTAAATAATTGCTAGATTTGGTAAATAAGCTTAATCAAACAAGTAGTATAAGTGAATCTCAAAAAAAAAAAAAACAAGTAGTATAAGTGGAGGGAAAGGCACATCGTGGTGAGGAGAGCTTGAGTGAGCCTTGCTAGGCCTGACAAGCTCGGCATCTCTAAGAGGTGCGTGGCATCGCGAGGAGGTAGGCTGGAGTGAGTAGCAGGCGGTAAAAAGGCCTGAGCAGGTGCCGGCGGGCGCTTAAAGAAGAAATATATAGCCCCGTTTGGTTTCAAGCCATAAATTTTAACTTATATCACACTGAATATTTGATATAATGATATGAAATTAAAAATATAGCTAGAAAATAATTAGTCTATAATTAGACACTAATTGCTATAATTACAAATATGCTATAGTACTGGTTAAACTTTACTCTCTTTAGCTAAACATTGCCATAATAGTCCTGTTTGGATCCAGGGGCTAGAGCTAGTTTACACTCAACTAGCCCAAAACTAGCCAAATAGGAGGGCTAAGCTAGTTTTCTACAACTAGCCCACCAAAAAAACTATCTCTCCAAAGGGTTGATTATTTGGGCTAGTTTTGGTAGGGCCCACAATTCCTTTTTTCTCTAAGGTCTTGTTTAGTTTCGAAAATTTTTTGGTTTTCGGAACTGTAGCACTTTCGTTTTTATTTGGCAAACATTGTCTAATCATGGAGTAACTAGGCTTAAAAGATTCATTTCACGATTTACAGGTAAACTGTGTAATTAGTTTTTATTTTCGTCTATATTTAGTGCTCCATGCATGTGCCGCAAGATTTGATGCGACGGGAAATTTTGAAAAGTTTTTTTATTTTTAGGGTGAACTAAACAAGGCCTAACTCAGGCCGCACGGGATCGAGCTTATCCTCTTCCCTAGTCACCAATCATCCGCCACACCGATTCACTGTATTTGTTGTTATTATAATTCTTATATCCAAACATGTCTTTAGCTAGAGCTCTGAGTTAAAAACTAACTCTAACCTTCGGTCAAGCTAGAGTATCAAACACAGTCAATGTGTGATGAGAAAAGTAGTGACACAAATGATAGGCGGGCTCATGTAACTATTTTTGTTGACGGTGTTAAAGACACCATTATCTTCTTTTCAATCCCTTGTACCAAAGAAAAGGAACTGATGAACCTTTCCCCATAATCAAACATTGAAATGGAATACTTTTTTTAAAAAAAATAATATTATACTGGAACGATCTTTATTAACAAGTTTAGAAAGTTAGAAATGCATTTTTATAGTTCTTGGGCCTAAGTGCTTAAGTAGCACCCCTTGACAAGTTTTAGGGGTAAGGATGGCAGCGGGGCGGTTTCGGATCGGATATCCGCGGGTTTCGGTTCTCGTAGGTTCGGGTTTGGGGATCATTTTTCACCCATGGTTTTCGGGTTCGGGACTCTGAAACCTATCGGGTTCGGTTTCAGGTTTGGTTTCCCACCCGCGGATATCCAATGGATATCCAAAATAAGTCATTAGAATTATTTTTCATATTTTATTATGGTAATAATAACTTGTTTACTTAGATTATGAAATTTATTTTAAGCTAACTCGAAAATATTTATGTTTTATTGCCTCTTGTTTATACATGTAAATATGTGTATATATATCATGTATATATTTATAGAAAGTCCTTATTGCTATTATTATGTTGACATAGAAAGCGGGTTTCTTGAATCGATTTTTTTAGACACAGATGCACAACTGCCTAGTTACACCTTCTATTCAAGATATCCATGTGGCTTCCTGAAACTCCCATTGTCTGTTCTGTCATTATTTTGTTTTACTAGCACTCATTAAAATGTACCCTTTTTTTATTCATATATATTTACTCTCTTGTTTACTATAATGATTACATCTATAACTTAGGACCCTTTTGTTTTGAAGCTATCTCACGGTTTCTCTGTATGCCTATCTCTTCCCTTGAAGTGCCTGTTCTCTCCTTGCAGTGCGTGAATTAGATGTTCCTGGTGAAATATATGAACGGAAGACTTATGCATTTGAGTTTGCTACAGTTGAAATGCCATATGAGTCATATAATGGGACAAATGTTAGGTTGAGGTAAGACAGAGATCTTAAATTGCTTGTGTTATGGTACACACGGCTTATCCTAACTAGCTTGCATGATGTGCAGCATCAGCCACTCTAATAATACAAATTCTAAAATAAAGTTTATATTGCAGGTACATCCTGAAAGTAACAATTGGCAGAAATTATGTTGGCAGCATTGTGGAATCGCGGGACTTCTGTGTAAGTGTGGACATCGTCTCATTGATCTATTATTTGTCTGTGTCAGTGCAAACTTTAGTATCTCCAACTTAGAACTGTTGGGTTTTAATTTGAATTGAGCTTTGGCAAATTAAATGCCACATGGCATATATCTCTTCTTTTCATGCACCAATATTTTTTTCAATTTTTTTCATGAATGGCTCCTAGGATTTTATTAAGGTTTTGTAGTTTGTGTTTCTTCTGCACCACCCAATCATACTTCTAATGTTTGTTTTCAGGTAAGAAACTACTCTCCAGTTCCCACAATCAACAACAGCATCAAGGTGTGTCCTCATAACTCTGTGGCTTATTCCACTTTTAAAGCCTTAGCAATTTGACCCAGCTTAATAAGTCATGATGCCTTTTGGGCCATGTAATGAGACTTATCAAGTGTATCAATTAGGGCTTACATAATCATATACTAATTTCAATTCATGTTCATAATTATATGAGCTACCATTTAGCTGCGTCTCAAATACCGTATCAGTATTATTATTAATAGTTTAAAGAGAAGATAAGAGTGCACCCTAATAGATTGCCTGGTGAATTGTTTATACCACCAATTTGCGTAACTTCTGTTACAAATATTGGAGTTAAATACTTGGATGTTTTCATTGGATGAGCATAATGGTCTTTCCTTTTCAGATGGAAGTTGGCATTGAAGATTGCTTGCATATTGAATTTGAGTACAGCAAAAGCAAGTAAGCACTACATACTGTTTTAACAGTCTACACTTATTTTCACCTGGTTTGGCAAGTCAGGAACTCATACTCTCGTATGGTCCAAACCTAATTCAGGTATCATCTCAAAGATGTCATCATAGGAAAGATATATTTTCTTCTGGTCAGAATTAAGATAAAGAACATGGAGCTTGAGATTCGTCGCCGTGAATCTACAGGGTCTGGTCCCAACACATACGTTGAGACTGAGACACTAGCAAAATTTGAGCTGATGGATGGCGCCCCAGTTAGAGGTATTGCTCATATTTCCCCCCCTCTTGTATTTTTAAAGGCATGCATAGCTTTCACGCAAACTTGCTGTCACTTGATTCTTGTTAAATGGTAACAGGTAAACATTATTTTTTGACATTTGAGAAGACTACGTTGTGCTAAGTTTACCAACAATGATTGTGCAGGAGAATCGATTCCAGTGAGACTATTCTTGACTCCATATGAGCTTACCCCAACTTACCGAAACATAAACAACAAGTTCAGTGTCAAGTACTACCTGAACCTGGTCCTTGTCGATGAGGAAGACCACAGGTATTTCAAGCAACAAGAAATCACGATGTATCGCCTTCTGGAAACTCCACAATCTTCATAGGCTCCTATCCTTGCTAAGAGTTGGAACCAGGCAAAGGCATTTTGGTTTAACCTTGCAACAGAACACCAACATTAGTGACCTTAGTTTTGGCCCCGCCCTGTACATAACTCTGAGGAGCAATGCAGTTCTTATGTAAGTTAGATACATAAAAATGCAGTTCTACCATATGGTCTTGCTGTGTTACTTCTTTGAATCTACTTAGTATAAATCCATGAAAAATGTTTGTATCAATGTGCCTTCACCTTCTTTCTTTCTTGTCCCTGTTGGACTTGTATAACTTTAGATAATTCTCCATGTATATGATGTTGATATTCGTGCCATGTTTGGGTTTTCTTTGTTTATTTTCCATTTTCCTTGAAGTCATTGTTTATATACTATTGTTCGAAGATAATTTCATGATATTTGATTACGCTCATCTCTTTGTGAAGATGCGGCTGTGTTTCAAGCCCAAGCCCAAGCCCCCCCCCCCCACCCCACACAGGCACACACACACACACACAGAAAAAAAAGAGAAGTGGCTATGGCCCAGCACACAAGCTTTTGGATCAAAGCTCTCCACATAGCATGACTCTAATTTGTGTGTCCTGGTGGATAGCGCAGGGTTTATTATCCAAACTTCACTACAATGTGACATTGACAGTCTAACATCTTGGCAGCTGTTTGTCAATACCAAAACCATTTCTTTTAACACCTTTTCAACAAGGGATGCATGCATTCCTGATGATATGGTACCAAGTAACATTTGCTAGATCTTGCTAAGATGTTGGTGAGAGCTGAAAGGTCTAGTAAGGTGAAATCAGGGAGAGCTGAAAGGCCTAGTAAGGTGAAATCAGGGAGTGGTAGCACTGAACAGAACAATCAAACACAATGGATAGAGAAGCAATAGTCAGCCTGAATTAGTGTCATGGACACCCGAGGGTTTGTTGTTTGCTGATTTCGTTTTCCCTGATGAACTGTAGTCTGTGGGTCTTTTTTCACTCTAAAATCAGCATTTGCTCTGTAATATTTTTGCATAAGCTCATGGACCGCAGCAATGGTGGTCACAGATTTGCATGGAAACACTGAAGCCAAGCAAAAAGGTTTCCAATGCAATGACTGTAGGAGCTCTGTAACCTCCCTTGTTCTGCTGCCAACACCGGTTGCTGTATCCATGTGGCTGTAGCCTGCACGAGAGGAAGCTCTTTGATGAGTCCCTTTCACCGTACTGCTCATGACCCCCATGGCCAGCCGCTCGACAATGCTGGTGATCCTAGCCGCTGTGCTAAGCTCAACAAGCGGGCATATACTGCTGACTGTCGCAACGATGGGCTCAGGGTTGGAGAGTTTCCATGGATTTGTATTAGCTCGATATAATGCTTTTGATAATACATAACAAGCAAAATCTGGTGTTTCTCTCTGCCTTTTTTTGTCATAGAACATAATATGGTTCGTCTAGACTTTAGTCTGTTTATTACATAGTATTGGCCAATCTGGTGTTTTCCACCATCCATAGCTTGATTGCACTCTCACAGATATGGATGTAGGTAGAAAAAAAATTTAGAGGAGGCTGAACAAAAGAGCTACATCGACTTAGTTCTACTATAACCCTCCACAATAGAAAAGATAATAGCTTGAAGTGGTTTTATATTAAAAACATCAATAAGGATGAAATAAAAAATGCAGTAGGAGTAGGACCAACTTTGATGGTATATGGTGTTGAACGGCAGACGCCGATGACTACGTCCTTCCAGCAAAATGGTTGTATTAATCCTCGAGTTAGGGTTATAAATGGCCTAAGATCCTATATATACGGCCCTCATTATTGGTAAGTTTGTCTTTAAGAACCTTCATATAAATAACCTGGAAAGGGTGAACACATACTACTTTATTTCTTCTCTACACCACCAATCCGCTGCTGGTTTTTTGCTCCAACCTTTCGTCACCACCGATGTGCTGTTGTCTCTTTGCTCCAATAGTTAGTACACAGGGCTTTTCACCAGATTGGGTATGAGAGGTGTTGGGACACATAGAGCTACAGATGGTAGACATGATGCTTCCATGAAAGCTAGAATAATACTACTAACCAGGTCTTACACTGCTCTATTGTTGCAGATAGGCTAGCGAAGACTAATGCCTAAGGCTGCACAGCAGTATAACAAAATGGAACAGTTAAGGCTAGCGAAGACTAATCCTGCAGCAACGGGCTAGTATCGTTTAGTACGCATTAACCCATACTCTCTTTGAACAAAAACTATGTTACTTAAAGTACCCAATGTTTTTGTGCATGTACAAAAAACAATCTCTTTTGTTTAGAGAAGAGGATTTTGCACAAGGACTAGCTGCCTTAGGTAGGTACAGACAATAATGCAAGAATGCCATGTGTGCGGCATAATAAAACCATCACACAATCAGGTGCACTACATCACATTCTGTTTCCATTATCTATTTGGTCCATGAGAGCAGTGTCCATAGGCTTAGGAAGCATCAGGAAATAACTTTGACCAAGGATGCAGTTTGATAGAACATACATGATGTAGCTCCAAATCGCGGTCCAAGTCTGGATTTTTTTGTGTTTCCTGGTGTGTTGGACACTAGCTATCACATCGACTCTAAAAAATGTCAGTGCTCTGTAAATGAAGCACTGAGAGGCCTTGTGGACCTCGACTTCATTGTATTCAGTGACATTCATATCAATTTAAAATGGCACAATATAAATATTTGTTGAGAGGCCTTGTGGTTTTTTATTTTCTTCTAACGAATACTCTATTTAACAAAGTTATTCATCACAAACTGGCTTTTGTTTAATCTACTATAGGTATTCTGGTTTACTAAACTCCCATACTTGAACACAATATCACAGGATGAGTCTCATATCCTCTATTTTGACATCACCATATCCCCGGAAACAATCACAATGCCACGTTTGTAACCAGTGATGCGGCCAGGGCCATGCAACCCGTGCGATCGAATGGCCCCCTGGATTCTAGGTGGCCAAACAAAAAAATCAGTCCATTACTTAATAGTCGAAGTCTTCTGTAGTAAATCCATGATGAGCGCATGTCCCAACTCTGAATAGCTAAATGACTACATCCCTTCCTATTCTGCAGTTCTGTCTACCATCGTGGTTCCATCCATCCCCGATCAAACTCTATCATCGACTCAGCGGCAGCAACCGCCTTATCCGCTAGGAAGCCAAGCTAGGGAATATCAAGACTGTTGATTTGTTGAACTGTCCTTGTTACCACTGCTGCATGATCGGGCATTAGCACCGGTCGGGAAGGGCCTGTTGCCCCGGTTCCCGAGCCGGTGCTGCCCTTCCGGGACTAAAGGCCCACCCTTTAGTCCCGGTTCGGCCAACCGGGGCTAAAGGCCCCCCCTTTAACACCGGTTGGTAACACCAACCGGTGTTAAAGGGTCCTGCCAGGGCTGCCACGTTGCAGGACCCTTTAACACCGGTTGGTAACACCAACCGGTGTTAAAGGGTTTCTTTTTCTTTTTTTTTAGTTCACTTCTTCAGTTCTGTTTATTGTTTATATATAATATATAATAATAGGTTTTTCAATACATGTTTTGCTGATACAATAATATATTTATATTACACGCATATTAAGCATATATAAATAAAAATTATAGGCTTAGCTTAATAATTAAGCTTTGCCTATAATAAAATGAATAGACCACATCAAAAATTAAATAGATATGTAAAAAGTGCTAATATATATATATATAGTTTTATATGTACAAAATTCGTAACACATATATACATAGAGTTTTTTCTCCCAATGTCTACAAACGATACAAATGATCATCGTTGTTTGGAATAAGAGTTTCGTTGCCGTTGAAGTGAAACTCGCCGTTTGGATTGATCACTTGGTCGCGGAGAAATCCTGCTATCGACTCTTGGATAGCTTTGATTCGGTCTGGTTGTAGGACCTTTTCCCTCAGCCATTCCGTCTTTAATTTGAAATAAATAAAAAAGGTATTAGTTATCTAAGTTATTCAATATAATTCAGGAGATAATGAAAAGAGACATGTAACGTACTCTGAGCGTCTCTGTGGGTGTTTGATTGACTTGTGCCATCATGAATTTGCACACGTAATATGCACATAGATTGTTCCCCCCTTCTTGTCTTAAACACCACTGTACGATATATATATAAAAATATTCACGACCACGACAATAAGAAGGCTAAAAGTTAGCGAAAGTTTGTTAGCTAGTAGAACTTACTTGTGGATGTATTATGTTAAGCGGCGCTTTACATCCACTGAGATGTTCACGGTCAATGAATCTTTCCCAAACCCTATACACAGCCATTATATATCGTGAAATAATAATTACAGAGTCATATTATGATATTTTTGTAGCTGAGATCGACATTACGTACCTTTGAATAATGTTTACCATTTGTTGATAATTTTCTTGTGGTTTTCTCATTGAGTTAAAGATTATCAACCGGTTCTTGGGAATTTCAATGACCATGAGTATCCAGTGAAAGCTGTTTACACACATATATATATAGTCAGTCCTCTAATATAAAATAAAATATGCATACACTTAATAACTATATAACTCACTCGAAGTTGAAGGGGAAGAGTATTTTTTGTTTTTCTTTTTGGTTCACAAAGAACCTCATAAGATTGGTGCAGACTTCTGTCTCATGATCTGCTGTCCACACTGCCTGCGGAGCCTTGAAAACAATATAAGGGTCAACGAACCCAATACTATTGTCATTTTTCATTCTGAGCTCTCTCATTTGGTGCCTGCATATATACATACAAATCCTAAGTGTGTAAGGATTATATACATGTAATTAAAGAAGTTAGAAGTATAATAAAAAGAAAAAAATACTTACAGACAAAAGCAGCTGACAAGAGATTTGTCAAGAGCGTCGAGGTGGCATAATTGGTGCAATTCTTCGAACTGCACGTATATGAGGTCATCTCCACGGAAGTAGTGATGTTGTCTAATACGAACAGAAATCCAATTATCTCCCCTTTTAGACGCCTCAATGCACCATTTGTTTATTGCAAACATTTGTGTGCCGAGCTCGTGTAAACGCTTAGGGTCGAATAGACTCCTGCCCGGTTCATATCTTGCCCTCCATTGATCAACTACCTCGGCTTTTTCAAATGTTTGGCATCCAAGAATGGCGGTAATTTCTTCCATATTTAAACCGCTCTGTCCAAAGTAACGCTCAAGCGAGTCTAGCTCAGACAACGCTAAGGATTTCTTTGGCATCAAGTCTTCATTTGAGCCGTATTGATTTGGCACAATCAAAGGGGGCACCGGTTTTGATACTTCTCCGAGCTGTGGGACCCCCTTTCCTACTCTCTTCTTAGTAGGCTGTGAAGACTTGACCAGAGACCGCTCATAGTCCGAAAGTGCTGGCTTTTTCTGAGCTTCGCGTTGCTTCTTTTGATGGTCCGCCACCTTCTGCCTCAGTTCCGATGGCTTCACATAAAAGTACGGCTTTTCTGGGTTAAGCCGTTTTTTCCTATCCTCCTTTATTTTATCAAAAAATTGTTGGACCTCAGCTTTAGATGTAGCAATTACCTCCTCTTCACTCTTTTCGTAAGGTAATTTTTCTGGCGTCTTAGCTCTCTTTGCTGAGGCAGCCTTCTTTGGAGGTGGGACCGATGACTTCGGTCCTTCTTGGGCAGACCGCTTCTTACTACCTCGCTTTGGAGGCGAGGGGACCGACCGTGCACTCTTTGGAGAGGGCGGTGCAGGCGGTGGAGGGGGTGGGGCCGATCTTTTTGACGTTGGAGAACGCGGTGGAGGAGTTGGAGAACGCGGTGGAGGACTTGGAGACCTCGGTGGAGGAGGTGGAGACCGTGGTGGAGGCGGTGGCAGGGTCGGTTTGGCCGCCGCAGGTGTTGGAGGAGATCCAGCATTGTCACCGCCCGCAGCACTATGATGCGCTGGGGAGAGAATTGGACTTAGGTTGGAGGAGTCCCTGCAAAGAAAACAATTACAAGTTTTGTGAGTAAACTTTTTTTAAATTTCAATACATAATAAATAATATAAGAAGTAAAATCACACACAAACCTATGCTGAGGAATAATTATGAAGCGCTTGCGCCAACAAATAAATGTCTTCTCAGCTTCACCTAAGGTCTTCTCTCCATCTCCCCCTTCTATGTCTAGTGGCACATTGCCACAACCTTTCTCAACCCTATCAACCGAGACGCTAGCATATCCACCAGGTACTGGTCGATTATGGATTCTTGGAGTGCCCGTTCGGTCGATAGGGTTGACAACAGCGATAGCCACCTTTTTGGTGGCATTCCCATCTGGTACATGCAGCTCACAGGTAGTAAAAGCCTCTGTGACATCATCCACGGGGAAGTGTAGCTTCGTGTCATCCTGAATGGTTGGTACTTCCGTGGATGCGCAGCTGCTTTTCAACTGGCCTGGGGGGCTAACATTGACCTCAGGCTGTGATGTACCTTGCCCTTTCGTCATTTGACTAAGTGCTGCTTGCACTTGCCTTTGAATCTCTGCCTGCATCCATTCTTCACGAGCTTTCTCGTGCTCTTGTGACTGCAGAACAAAAGCTTCCAGGCGGCGGATCCGCTCTGCCTCCTCATCCTTCTTTCTCTGGCGGCTTCTGTAGGTATCTTGATCGGCTTGGAATGATTGCAGCCATGGAACTGCCCCATAGCCTCTCGTACGCCCACCGTGCTCAGGATTTTCAAGCGCATAGGTGAGTTCATCCTTCTCCCTGTTAGGCCTGAACTCACCAGACTGAACCGCCTCTCGTGCACGGACTAGTCTCTCTGCTGCTCTAGAGATTTCTTGGCCCCAAACTAGAGCCCCGGTGTCTGGGTCCACGCTTCCCCCATGACCGTAGAACCAATGCTTGGAGCGCTCGCTCCAATTCTTTGCTATTGTCTCGGGTGTGACCCCCCTAGCAAGCATCTCCCGTTCCATTCGGTCCCACTTGGGAACAACACTCTTATAACCACCTGATCCCATATGATGGTGGTATGCCTTTTTACTGGCATTCTCTTTGTTTCTATTGGCTCGTTTCTCGCCCTCTTCTGATGTTTTGTACTGCACAAAGTCATCCCAGAAGGCCCTCATCTTTACATATTGCTTGAGGTTGAAATCTGGAGTCTCGTTTTTCTTGACATATTTATTGTACAAAGACTTCTTCCAATTCTGGAAGAGTACTGCCATCTTCTTCATAGTCCAGTCATAAATTCGCACCTTCAACTCTTCATCGTTGGTGTCGAAGGTGAAAACGTCTGTGACGGCTTTCCAAACTAACTCCTTGTCACGATCAGAGACAAAACTGATCTCAGGAGCACCTCGCTTCTCTCTCCATTCACGACAACTGATCGGTATTTGATCTCTCACAAGATATCCACAGTGACTAACATATTTATTTGCATGCTCACCAAGTGGTCTGCCTGTAGCTATCTCAAACTCAGAGATTACATAGCGGCCCTCCAACGGCTTCTTTGGCCCTCGTGGAGGTATGCTTCTCCCCGTAGAGGTCGATCCAGAAGGCTACACGTACATATAGAAACAAAAATACTAAATTAATAACCAAGTAATAAGTCTAAAACCTAATGTAAGAGATGCATTATTTATATATGTTTACATTTACATACCTCGCTAGTATTTTCTTCTTGTTGCACGACAAGTTGTTGCTCAGGGGCATTGCCCTCTTGTTGCTCAGGGGCATTGCCCTCTTGTTGCTCAGTAGGATTGCCTTGCATGATGTCGTGGTAATCAACGAAGTACTGACTACCGTCGTCGATTATATTTTGAATGGCAGCTTTCATATAATCAGGATCATCATGAGGACGGTCAGCCATTTCTATATCTGCAACCATACATATATATATATATTCTATATAAGATAAGAAATACACTAATACTACTACAAATAAAAGTGTTGGAGTGCTCTAAAAATAATACTAGGATCTTTTAAGCCAAGTAATACATTAGAATAAAAAACAATACTAGAATAATACATACATACAAAAAATATTACATATATATATGTGTGTGTATATGTACAAAAAATAATATACATACATACAAAAAATAATACATATATAAAAAAATATAACATACATACATACTATATATATACTAGAATAATATATTAAAAAATAATACATACATACATACATACATACATACAAACAAACAATTATAATTCATACATACAAACTATATATATGTGTGTATATGTACAAAAAATAATATACATACATACAAAAAATATTACATATATACAAAAAATAAAACATACATACAAAAAAAATTACATATATATACAAAAAAAATATATACAAAAAATTACATATATACATACTATATATACTATAAATATATACAAAAAATTACATATATATACAAAAAAATATATACATACTATATATAATATACATACTATATATAATACTACAAATCAAAACACCATATATATAATATACATATACACAAAAAAAATTACATATATATACATAAAAATATATACAAAAAATAATACTACAAATCAAAACACCATATATACATATATATATATATGTATATATATGGTGTTTTGATTTGTAGTATTATTTTTTGTATATATTTTTATGTATATATATGTAATATTTTTTGTGTGTATATATATATATATTTCTCTGGTCTAGTGTATATAAATACGTAATTAATCAATGGCGTCGTTCTCGATCTATACTTAGCACACAACCGGCCGGAGAAGATCGCGCGTGGGGAAGATGATGTACTGTGCAGTGGCCCGCGCGCTCGATCTGGCCGTGGCCCGCTACGGCGGCGTTGGCGGAGGGCCGCGGCGGCGCTGGTGGAGAGCCGCGGCGGCGCTGGTGGAGACGGTGGTCGCGGCGGCGAGGGAGTCGAAACGACGGCGGCGAAGATGAACCCGGCGGCGCTGGAACGAAGACGAAGACGATGAACTGCCGGATCCAGGGCTCCTGCGCATATTTATAGGGGCAGACCCTTTAGCACCGGTCCGTGGCTGGAACCGGTGCTAAAGGGTCTTTAACACCGGCTGGTAACACGAGCCGGTGTTAAAGGGTCACCCTTTAGCACCGGCTCGTGTTACCAGCCGGTGCTAAAGGGTCCCTTTAGCACCGGTTCCAGCCACGGACCAGTGCTAAAGGGTCCAGCGCGCGCTAGGGCGGGCTCCTGAAATTTTCAGGACCCTTTAGCACCGGTTCCCACTATGGGCCGGTGCTAAAGGCCCATTTTTTTAGTTTAGGGTTTTTCAATTGATTTATATATACAGTTTATATTATAAATTGTATAGTAAATTAAATATTTTGCATAATGTTTTTTAAATAGTGACATATATTGTAATTTGTTTTAATGTACACATGAAAATTTTTAAACTTAAATATCTTATTGTATTTTTATAATTTGCAATGATTTTGTAAGAAATGTTTAGTATTTTGTTAATGCAAAAATATATTATTCCAATAAATTTACAAAAATTATATCCAATGAACTGGAAATTTATTTTCACATCATATTGACGTAAAACTTTTTATTTTTGTTATTTATTACTAGGAATGCTAGTTGGGTATAATTTTCATCAAATAAAAAATCATATAAAAATATATATCTTGATGAACACACCCTTTGACCGAACCCTAAATTGTCCCAAATGGAAAAGTCATGAATATAAAGTTTGCTACACTCATCAAGTTCTACATTTTGTCTAATGGTCAACTTTTCATTTGGAAAAGTTTGAACCACTGAATTTTGAATTTTCATAGAACTCATAGCCACGCAGCGGTTTCGGAACCCTACATGGTCTCGAATGGAAAAGTCATGAATACCAATATTGTTTCACTCATCAAAATCTACATTTCATATATAGACCATTTTTGCATTTGACAAAGTTTTGGGAAGGTGTAGTTGAAAATCCACAATTGACACATATAGTTTCATATAGTTTGTGTGAGATTCAAGAATTGGTGGGTATTGTTAACTTAGACTTTCTCAAATGGAAAAGTTTTGTATATAAAAAGTTTAGATCTTGAAGATATCTAACAACTTGGTATTCAAAATATTTTCATTTGAAGTAATTTAGTTTGTCATTTGACCAAGTTTGACCAAAACCCGTCTTGGATTTTATAGAAATGTAATTAGGATTAGCTCAAAATTATCCAAATGGAAAAATGGACAATATATAAAATATAGATTTTGATGATCTCTAACAACTTTGTATTCAAACTTTTTTCATTTCAAGTCATCAAATGGGCTATTTGACCAAGTTTGACCAAAGTCAAAGCATTGGTTTTTACAAACACACCCTTTGACCGAACCCTAGATTGTCCCAAATGGAAAAGTCATGAATACAAAGTTTGCTACACTCATCAAGTTCTACATTTTGTCTAATGGTCAACTTTTCATTTGGAAAAGTTTGAACCACTGAATTTTGAATTTTCATAGAACTCATAGCCACGCAGC
Source organism: Sorghum bicolor (assembly GCF_000003195.3). Taxonomy (NCBI): domain Eukaryota; kingdom Viridiplantae; phylum Streptophyta; class Magnoliopsida; order Poales; family Poaceae; genus Sorghum; species Sorghum bicolor. Next base: position 67,821,839 of record NC_012874.2, on the reverse strand, counting down.
GGTTTCGGAACCCTACATGGTCTCGAATGGAAAAGTCATGAATACCAATATTGTTCCACTCATCAAAATCTACATTTCATATATAGACCATTTTTGCATTTGACAAAGTTTTGGGAAGGTGTAGTTGAAAATCCACAATTGACACATATAGTTTCATATAGTTTGTGTGAGATTCAAGAATTGGTGGGTATTGTTAACTTAGACTTTCTCAAATGGAAAAGTTGTGTATATAAAAAGTTTAGATCTTGAAGATATCTAACAACTTGGTATTCAAAATATTTTCATTCGAAGTAATTTAGTTTGTCATTTGACCAAGTTTGACCAAAACCCGTCTTGGATTTTATAGAAATGTAATTAGGATTGGCTCAAAATTATCCAAATGGAAAAATGGACAATATATAAAATATATATTTTGATGATCTCTAACAACTTTGTATTCAAACTTTTTTCATTTCAAGTCATCAAATGGGCTATTTGACCAAGTTTGACCAAAGTCAAAGCATTGGTTTTTACAAACACACCCTTTGACCGAACCCTAGATTGTACCAAATGGAAAAGTCATGAATACAAAGTTTGCTACACTCATCAAGTTCTACATTTTGTCTAATGGTCAACTTTTCATTTGGAAAAGTTTGAACCACTGAATTTTGAATTTTCATAGAACTCATAGCCACGCAGCGGTTTCGGAACCCTACATGGTCTCGAATGGAAAAGTCATGAATACCAATATTGTTCCACTCATCAAAATCTACATTTCATATATAGACCATTTTTGCATTTGACAAAGTTTTGGGAAGGTGTAGTTGAAAATCCACAATTGACACATATAGTTTCATATAGTTTGTGTGAGATTCAAGAATTGGTGGGTATTGTTAACTTAGACTTTCTCAAATGGAAAAGTTGTGTATATAAAAAGTTTAGATCTTGAAGATATCTAACAACTTGGTATTCAAAATATTTTCATTTGAAGTAATTTAGTTTGTCATTTGACCAAGTTTGACCAAAACCCGTCATGGATTTTATAGAAATGTAATTAGGATTAGCTCAAAATTATCCAAATGGAAAAATGGACAATATATAAAATATAGATTTTGATGATCTCTAACAACTTTGTATTCAAACTTTTTTCATTTCAAGTCATCAAATGGGCTATTTGACCAAGTTTGACCAAAGTCAAAGCATTGGTTTTTACAAACACACCCTTTGACCGAACCCTAGATTGTCCCAAATGGAAAAGTCATGAATACAAAGTTTGCTACACTCATCAAGTTCTACATTTTGTCTAATGGTCAACTTTTCATTTGGAAAAGTTTGAACCACTGAATTTTGAATTTTCATAGAACTCATAGCCACGCAGCGGTTTCGGAACCCTACATGGTCTCGAATGGAAAAGTCATGAATACCAATATTGTTCCACTCATCAAAATCTACATTTCATATATAGACCATTTTTGCATTTGACAAAGTTTTGGGAAGGTGTAGTTGAAAATCCACAATTGACACATATAGTTTCATATAGTTTGTGTGAGATTCAAGAATTGGTGGGTATTGTTAACTTAGACTTTCTCAAATGGAAAAGTTGTGTATATAAAAAGTTTAGATCTTGAAGATATCTAACAACTTGGTATTCAAAATATTTTCATTTGAAGTAATTTAGTTTGTCATTTGACCAAGTTTGACCAAAACCCGTCTTGGATTTTATAGAAATGTAATTAGGATTGGCTCAAAATTATCCAAATGGAAAAATGGACAATATATAAAATATATATTTTGATGATCTCTAACAACTTTGTATTCAAACTTTTTTCATTTCAAGTCATCAAATGGGCTATTTGACCAAGTTTGACCAAAGTCAAAGCATTGGTTTTTACAAACACACCCTTTGACCGAACCCTAGATTGTACCAAATGGAAAAGTCATAAATACAAAGTTTGCTACACTCATCAAGTTCTACATTTTGTCTAATGGTCAACTTTTCATTTGGAAAAGTTTGAACCACTGAATTTTGAATTTTCATAGAACTCATAGCCACGCAGCGGTTTCGGAACCCTACATGGTCTCGAATGGAAAAGTCATGAATACCAATATTGTTCCACTCATCAAAATCTACATTTCATATATAGACCATTTTTGCATTTGACAAAGTTTTGGGAAGGTGTAGTTGAAAATCCACAATTGACACATATAGTCATGACAAATTTTGCATTTGATGATCTCTAACAATTGGAAAAGTCATGAATACAAAGTCATGAATACAAAGTTTGTTACACACATCAAAATTCACAATTCTCAAATATAGTTTCATACAAAGTCAAGCCGACACAACAGTGAACTTCTTCTTGACGTATGACCCTTGGTTATGATCCTGCCGTAACCATGGAGTATCCTCATTGTTTAACAGAATGCTTGGGTCTTTGTTGACTATGAAGGGCGGAATTCGATCATCCCTTTCGTAATCGCCTGACATGTCTGACTTGTCCTCAATTCCGACAATGTTTCTTTTCCCAGAAAGGACAATGTGGCGCTTTGGCTCATTGATGATTGAGTGGTCATCATTTTTTCCTCTCTTTGGTTTCGTAGACATATCTTTGACATAGAACACCTGGCTCACGTCTGCAGCAAGGACGAATGGTTCGTCTTTGAACCCACTATTGTTAAGGTCCACGGTTGTCATCCCATACTCCTTGTCGACTGTTACCCCACCTCCGGTCATCTTCACCCATTGGCACCGGAACAAAGGAACTTTAAAATTAGCTGCATAGACTAGTTCCCATATGTCTTCTATGCGTCCATAATATGTTTGTGTGTTCCCATTTGGATCCGTGGCATCCACGCGTACACCACTATTTTGGTTGGTGCTCCTTTTATCTTGGCCAACTGTGTAAAATGTGTTACCATTTATCTCGTACCCTTTGTATGTGAGGACATGCCATGATGGTTGCCTGGCCAACAAATAAAGCTGCTCATCAATGTTTTCATCACCTTGACATTTTTTGCGCAACCAATCGCCAAAAGTTTCCATGTGCTGACGCATTATCCAAGCTTCATTCTTCCCGGGCCACTGGGACCGTAGGTAATCTTTGTGTACCTCAACATATGGTTCCACCAATGAGGAGTTCTGGAGAACTGTGTAGTGTGCTTTATTGAAGTAATCGTTTCCCGTACCAATATATGTTTTCTTCCCAAGTGTTCCCTTTCCGCTGAGTCTGCCCTCGTGTCGAGATTCAGGAATGCCAATTGGGTCAAGGTCTGGAATAAAGTCAACACAGAACTCTATGACCTCCTCTGTTCCGTAGCCCTTGGCAATGCTTCCTTCTGGCTAGGAACGACTATGGACATATTTCTTTAGGACACCCATGAATCTCTCGAAGGGGAACATGTTGTGTAGGAACACAGGACCGAGAATACGAATCTCTTTGACCAGATGAACTAGGAGGTGTGTCATGATATCGAAGAAGGATGGAGGGAACACCAACTCAAAGCTGACGAGACATTGAACGACATCATTCTGCAGAGTAGCTAGTTGCTCTGGATTGATTGCCTTCTAAGAAATTGCATTGAGGAATGCACATAGCTTTACGGTGGCTAGACGTACGTGTGGAGGTAGAATTCCTCTTAAAACGACCGGCAGCAATTGCGTCATTAGAACGTGATAGTCATGGGACTTCAAGTTCAGGAATTTCTTCTCTGGCACATTAATTATTCCCTTGATATTGGAGGAGAATCCAGATGGGACCTTGATGCTGCTAAGACATTCAAACATGCTTTCCTTCTCTTCTTTGCTCAGAGTGTAGCTAGCAGGGCTTAAGTAATGACGTCCATCATCTGTCTTTTATGGATGCAGGTTGTCTCGTTCTTTCATGCGCTGCAAGTCTTGTCGTGCTTCAAGTGAATCCTTAGACTTCCCGTAGACACCCATGAATCCGAGCAAGTTCACACAAAGATTCTTTGTCAGGTGCATCACGTCGATCGCGTTGCGGACCTCTAGGACATTCCAGTAAGGTAGCTCCCAAAATATGGATTTCTTCTTCCACATGGGTACGTGTCCCTTAGCATCCTTGGGAATAGGTTCGCTGCCTCGTCCCTTTCCAAATACCACTTTTATATCCTTGACCATTTCGAGTACATCATCCCCGGTTCGATTGAGAGGTTTGGTCCGGTGGTCTGCATTGCCTTTAAAATGCTTGCCTTTCTTTCGTACTGGGTGGTTCACAGGAAGAAACCGACGGTGGCCAAGGTACACGACCTTTCGACATTTTTTCAAAAATACACAGTCAAGGTCTTCATAACAATGTGTGCATGCATTATATCCCTTGTTTGACTGGCCTGAAAGATTACTCAGAGCTGGCCAATCATTGATTGTTACAAACAGCAATGCTCGCAGGTCAAAGTGCTCTTGTTTGTACTCATCCCACACGCGAACTCCTGGTTTGCTCCATAAAAGTTGAAGTTCCTCAACTAATGGCCTAAGGTAGACATCTATGTCATTGCCAGGTTGCTTCGGTCCTTGGATAAGCACCGGCATCATAATAAACTTCCGCTTCATGCATAGCCATGGAGGAAGGTTGTAGATACATAGAGTAACTGGCCAAGTGCTGTGACTACTGCTCTGCTCACCGAAAGGATTCATACCATCTGTACTTAAGGCGAACCGCAAGTTTCTAGCATCATTTGCAAAATCTGGGAATTCTTTGTCTATCGCTCTCCACTGGGATCCATCGGCAGGGTGTCTCAGCATATTGTCTATCTTACGGTCTTCTTTATGCCACCGCAACAACTTTGCATTGTCCTTATTTCTGAACAGACGTTTTAATCGTGGTATTATAGGAGCATACCACATAACCTTGGCTGGAATTTTCTTCCTATGACGTTCTTCACCCTCAACATCGCCAGGATCATCTCGTCTAATCTTATACCGTGATGCCTTACATACTGGACATGCATCCAAATTCTCGTATTCCTCCCCACGGTAGAGGATGCAGTCATTAGGACATGCGTGTATCTTCTGGATTTCTAATCCCAAAGGGCAGACAACCTGTTTTGCTTCATACGTAGTGGTGGGCAATTCGTTGCCTTTCGGAAGCATCTTTTTTATGATCTTCAATAACTGCCCAAATGCCTTGTCAGATGTACCATTCTTTGCCTTCCATTGCAGCAATTCTAGTGTGGTACCCAGCTTTTTTTGCCCCTCTTCAGCGGTGGGATATAGCGATTTCCTGTGGTCCTCTAGCATGCGCTCGAACTTGGCTTTCTCTTTATCACTTTCACATTCTCTTTGTGCATCACGGATGGCATCACCAAAAGCATCATCGCCCCGATCATCTTCTGCCGCCACCTCTTCTTCATTATCTCCCCCCATTGCAACATCATTGAAGCCACCGTACTGAGCAATAATATTGGCATGGTCCAATTCTTCTTCTTCTTCTTCTTCACCTTCATCCATTATAATCCCGCTTTCTCCATGTTTGGTCCAACAAATATAGTTTGGTACGAAACCAGACTTTAATAAGTGTGAATGAAGAGTTCTTGAGTTAGAATATTCCGTCAAATTCTTGCACACGGCACATGGACAGCACATGAAACCGTCCCTCTTATTTGACTCGGCCACACTTAAGAAATAGTGCACGCCATTAATGAACTCTTCGGAGCGCCGATCGGCATTATACATCCAATTACGTGTTACCATCTGCATTAAATATAACATATATATTATGAAAACCATGCACAGATATAGTTTCTCATCTTATTGCACAACATGTCTAAGATACATAGTCGATTAATTTAGGAAAGCTTGGCTACAACAAATACAATCGCAACTAGCACTAAAAAAACAAAACTAAAATGCACTTAAGCAACATAATTAGTTCGCGTCCGATCCCAACTATAATAGATAGATCATTCGCTTGATCAACATCATTGAACTCCTTTCGTCGGCTCACTGCCTCACCACCTTCAGCCTCAACCACCTGTGCAAAAGATTTCTTAATGTGTTCAATGTATTCTTCCTCCCAGTACCAACCTGTACATCCACCGGTACCGTCCCACTGAAATTAAAAGAGAGAATCAAAAGTTTAATTAATATCATTTAAAAAAATATGCACATATATAAGCAAATGTCTGGAAATAACTCACATTACGATCTGGACACTTGTAGAATATACGACCCTTGTTTACTCCCTCTTTCGACACTTTGTACTCCATCAAAATCTTCTGCCCACACTTGCCACAAGTAATGAGAGGGAGTTCCGATCGGTATCGCTTTTGAACCCGTTGAGAGACCGAAGACCCGGTCACGGTTGCCATCTACTATCCATACTCAATTTTTAAACAATTATAAATTCCACATTTAAACATGTATGATACAATGGACATTATATGTAGTAATAAAAATAAATCAAGTGATATTAACAAACCAATTAATTTGAACTATCCTACTTTCTAAGATCATAAAAATATACTATAATTGATTCTTGCAAACTACATTAATACTAGGTCAACCATGAAATATGATATATATATATGGATACTAATTCATGTGAAATGATTCTAAATAACAACGTGGATTTGAGCTAAAAATAATGGGAACATCACAAGCCAAAAACAACGTGAAAAAGACAAGAAAGACAAAAGTTAGTCACCTCCAAACACGAAGAAACGATGACGGAGTCGAAGAAAATCAACAATGGGCGTCGGAGACGAAGAACAAATGAGGAAGAAGAAGCTCCAAGAACAACAATGGTGAATGGTGCTCTCGGTTTCAAATGGGCAGAGAGGAGGAGTGATCCGGCCTATAAACCGGACCCTTAGAACCGGTTCATAAAGAAAACCGGTGCTAAAGGGTAACACTTTAGCACCGGTTTGTAACACAAACCGGTGCTAAAGGCTTTGCCTCGGCCCGTGGCGCTGACCGGTTGGTAACACGAACCGGTGCTAAAGAGTCTCTGCCCCGACAGCACCTGTCAGTAGCCGTTGGACAGGACCCTTTAGCACCGGTTCGTGGTACGATCCGGTGTTAAAGGGGTCTTTAACCCCGGACCGCAAAAAGGCCGAGGTTTTTGGCCATTTTGGGCATCGACCAATGCCTCATTCTCTAGTAGTGTATGCCCATCCATTCAAAATTTAAGATGACCAAAATGAAGGCGTGAGATCCAAATTCATAAAGTTCAGTAGGTAATTGCCTTGTGTTATATTATCATTGGAACTATTTCTTTTGGTTACTTACATATAGAGTACTTCCTTAATGCTAAAGGTTCATCAGTTCGTGCAGAACTACAGTGTTAAGTGTGCAGACTATACAATATATTTTAGCATATACTACATTGTTATCGTTCTATTTTTTAATCTGGCAGGGCCATTTTAAAATTCAGAACAGGGGCTGGAATTTTGCCGGCACGGCCCTGGATGCGGCCTCCAGCTCGGCATCTGGTGCAACGGCAGCAGCATGGTGGTGCGGTGTGGTGATGATGCACTTGGCACATATATAGTGGTTGAGTCAGGGCCAACATGGGCATGGCGTGATGCCACGCTTGTACTGCCGGCATGGCACCTCAGAGCACTAAGATGCCGTACTACCATGCCTGGCCCACGATTTCAGCATGGTGACACACATAGCAGGGTTAAGGCATATCGCCTAACAGTGCTGTGCCCCCCATTTGATCGTCTATAGCCACATGTCTTTGTGGATTTGAATCAAGAACTTACATGCATAAAAAAGATCATGGTCATGTATATGGATTTAGGAACGAGATTTGCATGCATAAAAAAATCATGACGGCGTGGCTAATCAAATTGCGTCATTTCCAAATTAAATTTGCAAGCTATAAAGTTTTCCTACATACAAGTAGATCTAGAAAGACTTCTATATCTAAAACTTTTCTTATGTAGCATATTTTCAAATTTTATATAAAATGTATATTTCACCTATATATTACCTCTGAGGAAGTGAGATAATTCTGATCATGCAATCTATTTAAATGAATAGCTCACAATTATTTGGAAGTACCACAACAAAGCCCATTGGTATTATCAAATCATTTATTCATTGTTACACTGGACTGGAACATCTTATTCTGTTTATTAACCAGCATTATAATCCATAACCCTTCTTATTATGTTTATCAACCAGCATTATAATCCATAACCAGTATTCAGTAATCCATTACCTTTCTTCTTGTGCAGAACATATGGAAAGGAACTTCATCATGGCAAGTGGATCTCTCCTGTGTTTTTTTTGGAGGCAAGCAGCAGGCATGTCCATGGCATATTGGCATACGAGGCATGTCCTCAAAAACATGTCCATTAGGTAGAAACATTATAGAATAACAGAATAAATTCTAGTTAGTTACTACTGTAGCAACTACTGTACATGTTTTAGTTTTAAATGTTTAAATAAACAAAATATATGTTTTTTATATTTTTGCAACTACTATACATGTTTCAGTTTTAAATGTTTAAATAAACAAAATATATGATTTTTATATTTTTATTTTACTATCTCAACCAATCCTTCACTTATATATAAAATACCGCTGCAACAGACAGAGTATCATTTAATACTCATTAACCCATACTCCCTCACAAAACTATGGTACTTAATGGACCCACAATCTTTTTATACATGTACAAAAACAATTTCTTTTGTTTAAGTGGTGATATGTATATTGTATTATTTTGACCACTGACTAACTGCCTGAGGTAGGTACAGACCATGCAAGAATACCATGTGTGTGGCTCAATAAAACCATCACAACTGGGTGCGCTACATCACATTCTGTTTCCATTATCTACTTGGTCCAGTGAGAGCAATGGCCATGGGCTTAGGAAGCATCAGGAAATAACTTGGACCAAGGGTGCTTTGAGGTTGTTGTGACCAGGAACGCCATAGTGAGGCAGTATCCGGGAGCATGCATGCTAGGATGGTATGTACATGCTGTGAGCTCCAAGCTAGTCCGTGCAGAAAAAAGTGCTGTAACAAATTGTCAAAAGCGCCTGCATTGTGTTTCAGTATGTGTTTTCACATTGTATATGGTTCTACATTAGAGATCCCATGGTTTACAAAGGGTTTCCAACCTCTGTTCAAGACATCTTAACACAGTGGCTGCCAAGGAGGCCGGGAGTGTCAAAGAAATTAATCTTTGTTTTCTATTTGGAGGACCGGCCAATGAAAAGATCTTTCCATCGAATCCAGATGTTATGATTTACGTGACTGCAAATTGTATGCAGATGTGGGTAGATCTTCACAAAGAAGGTGACAAGTCCAAGCTGATCCGGATGGTGTGCTGTCAGAATAAATGGATGGGTGGCAAACAAGTGTTTGATGGTCCAAGCTCTGATATAGCTGTTACGTAATTTGGCCTTCAGCTGTTTGAGGTGTCATAGTTTGGGGATCTGGATGTTGTTTTAGCTTCGTTCAGCTTTGTTTACTCCTGTTCCTTATGTCTTTTTGTGCGTGTGTTGGTAACTGGTAACCCCAGTCTGTATCAAATCTTTATTGGCTTTCTGACTGATGTGCTATAAAACTACCACCAGTAGAACAACGGCACTATATATATGTTCTATGCTTTACATCCGCATCATGCCAACAAGAGCAAATACAGGTCAAAGCTTTAGGACGGACTGGGCTGATTCTCTTGGAGTCCACCTTGGAGTTTCTATCCCCAATAGGCTTGGGAAGCACTGGGACTTGAGTTGCGGCTCCAAATGGATGTTAGAACTTTAGATAGCAATCAACTCCACACAGGCCACCAGCCCACCACTACCGTTGATCTTATCCAATGGTTGCTGGAGCTATTCACTGATGCGTTCTGCTCTATCCTTTGTACATTACTTTTCTTGCACCAGGTGAGTGTCACTGTTCGGTGGTTCTACTTCTTCGTGCAGTTCAAAGTATCGAGTCCGCCACATGCCAGCTAGGTTCTGTACTTCTGTAGATATGGCTGAGACTGCAGTTAAGTTTTATTTAGGTGTAAACACATATTGCGATATGAAAAGCTCGCTCAGGCTGATTATACATCATTGCCTCACTTTTACTTGAGGTAATCACAAAACACTTCGGTGTCAGTAGGTTCTCTGTGGTTTTCATTTCAGTTAGAGCTGGCCTTCCTTGATGCATTCTTGCATCTAGTGTGCACCTTGAGTATCTTTGTGCTTGACAAGTTGTTTTGAACAAGTCAAGTGATCCATAAGCACTTCACCAGTTACTTGACAAAATGTTCACTGTTCAGTACCTGAACGATTCATATGCACTAGTAATTCTTGTTTCAATGTATTCTATTTTTTTCGTTTTGTGCCTTAACCACTTTCCGTTCTTCATTCATTTTGTATGAATAGTGCTACACTACACTGGCTGACTGGCGGTGGGATTTCAATCTGGTTGATTTACCCAATGTCCACCTTTTTGTGATATTTATTACATCCCAACGTCTATTTTTTTAGAAAGGGGAATACCAACCAACATAAATGCTTAGTGTCAAGGACTATCATCTTTATTTGGGAGCTGTTAATTAATATATCACCCACTGCTGCTGCAAATTTGCAGATAACCATAAAATTGGCAACTTTCTCTCCACTGTACGTCAAATTACACGAACAATTCTTTGTCCTTTTGGCATGCAGTTTAATTTAATCATCTGATTTCGTGCTCAATCTTAATAGTAATAATAACTACTTGCTTTGTTTTTTTTTTGAGACTTTGCATGGCTACATGACAGTGATGAAATACTGATATTTTAGGATTCAAGGGTCCTGACTTTAGCTGAAGAATCGGATCCTGTTTTTGTTGAACAATAAACATAGTACTATATATGATAAAAAAATTTGCTATGGCCAATGAGATGTGGACAGTAAGATCATATATTCGATCGGCTCTGCACTTTACAATCGTCGAGATAATGAACAACAATATGCAACCCTGACACAGCAACATTTATTTTTTCTACAAGTCATGCATAATCAACACATCATGTTCATGGATGTTTGAAACCGTCAAAAAAGGAATTCTCTAAGAACCTGTTTGGGTCCTTTCATTTTGGCTGAATTGGATTCTACTTCATGTACTAGGCCATTTGCCTTAGAATTTTGTATGCCACCACTTTCCAAAAGCATAAGTATGGATCTGTGCTAAATTTAGAGGGTAAGAAATAGAAACACTGATAGTAGAGAAAGTGAGATTTGTAGCCGCTTCCGTCGCCTAATCTCATTCACTCTTTGTGGGGGACCTAGCTGATCACTGCTGCCGTCAAGATTCACTGGTGGCAACACTTCGATTGAAATCTGAAATGGAATGTGGTTCTTGATTCTTGAAATAAGATTCAAATCCACAGAAACAAACTGGTCGTCAGAGATTTGCTAGTTGCAGCATATATAGTACAGCAGTTTCACTTTGTATACAGCTAGTAAAACATATGTGACTTAAATGTGGTGAGGCAGGTAACTTGTAGTTTAGCTTTGGTTTCCTTGAAGTGGTTAGTGTATATAGGATATGGAAAGCTTCATCCACAAGCTAGCCACAATAGTATAGATTGTGCGCCATTTAATTTGGATGAAGCCAGAATGGGCCTTATTGACCAAATAGTTCGCCAAAAGTTAGCAAGAACGTCAATGTGGCAAGAATGGTAGCTCATCCCTACATGGCCACATAAATGTACAAGTTTTCCCTTTACTTAATGGAGTACCATGCATAGCTTCTGCCTGTACAGACAGTTAATTTCTCTGGTTTACACCATGTATATATAAGGAAATCCTGGCCTTCTGGCTGCGGCATGAATAAGACTACTACACCAGCAACAGCTCAAGACCATTCTTTTTTACTTGCATTATTGACCTGGTTTGAGAGGAGTGGTCACAGGCTTGGGAAGCATAGGGAAGTGTGGATGCTTGTGTGAGTAGTTTGCACTTTCATTCCCAGAGTATTCTTGCACCACCGCAATCGCTGCCACCAGGCCTCAGCAATTTCGTGCTTCTTCTATTGGAAACTATTGCTAAGCCCCAGTCCCCAATTTATGCTATAGCCGTTCTTGAAAAGCATATCAATGCTATAGTGTGGACTCTTTCTCCAGATCATATGAAACTAACAATGGATTCACACACATCTCTTCTGTGCAAGAATGTCCTCTCCTCCCTGAGCTTCGCAGCGAAGCACACGGTTTTAAGCTCGGGCCTTCCACTCAATCGTCTATATCATTAAACGTGAGAACAAAAGTTTTTTGCACCTATTCAGTCAGAGCCTGGCTCCCTATTTAGTCAGAGCCCAACTAACTAGAGGGTCAAGAAAAATGTGAACTAAAACAAAACAATATGCACGTAAGCAACTGGTGTTTTAAGTTCTATTAATCAATGTCTCTTGTTGATTTCGGCTTTTGCTGAGTGAACGTCTCTTCTATTCATTTAAGTACCTCACCTGACAAGTGTCGCACCCAAGCGCAGACATATATGGTTCGTGAATTTGATGCCAAAGAAGCATATCATGACCACAGCACCAGAAAAACATAGCCCAGAACAACTGCAGTAACTACAAAATAAATCTATGCATCTTTGAGTAAAAAAAAAGAAATCTATGCATCTTATTTGACCAAAAAAGAACCTTTGCAACATTGTCTGACCCTAAAAGCTTCTGGAGAAAGCTCCCTGAACTACTGTATATATAGGATATGGAAGGATTATTCGTACATGTCCTCTAGGGCTGTTCTGCTTTTTAGTAGCCACCATATTTTAGGCTGTGCAGCATTTAAATTACCCAAAATTAATTTTGCTAGAATATCATTGTGTGTCAATGGTAGCTCCCCATGTGGCCACAAAAATGTGCAATTTTTCCCTTTATCTAAGGGAGTGCTACACATAGTATCTCTGTCTACAGATGGTTTCTCTTCTCTATTTTATACCATATACAGTATATGACAAAGACCTGACCTGTCCGTGGCATGAGTAAGACCACAACAGCAGCCGCAGCAGCTCAAGCTAAACTCGTGCCTGTGATTTGTCTAGCGTAAAACTTTTTACTTGCATTATTAACTCGGTATGAGAGCTAAGAAAGGCTTGGGAAGCATAGGGAAGTTTCAATACTTGGGCGAGTAGTTTGCAGTTTGGGCCATGGAGTATCATACTTGGTGTCTTCTAATCTTCTTGCATAACCGCAATGGCTGTCATCAAAGCAGCAAGAATCTCATGGTTATTCTGGTGGAGGCTGTTGCGAGGTCCCACTGAACTCTATTTAGCATGGTGGTTGTGGGAACCTACATTGTTGTAATAGGACCATTATTTTCTTTTATGTTTGGTTTTCCTTAAAAGACTGCAGCCATCAAACTGTAAGCGAACTCTAGGAAACGGAACGGTGGTCAAGAAAACCATAGCATCAACAACTGCAGAAGACATATGATTTATGCAGTGTTTGTTTCATGTTTGTCCTACCCCCTACATTGTATTCTCATGAGTAATGTTTAGAGGGTTATTAGGAAGCATCGGTAAGTCTACGGCCACTTTGCATTTAGTTCTGTTGGGAAAATTATGCCCAGCGGGGTGAGTTAAGGAGGGGAGCCTTCGCCAGCGTGAAGGCTCTAGGTAATGAGGGAGTACAGACAAAGAATAATGGTATGAGGTCAATGGTGGGACCAAGAAAATTAGGATTTCATCAATACATCCAACTACTCTCTTTACATTGGACATGCATTCCCCTTTTATAGGCCACTATTCATGAGAGGGGCTTTTTACCCCCTACCTCTTAACTGCTACAGCATTTTCCTAGGATATACCTATACGGACTCAACCTTCCAGGGCTACCCTAGGGCTTTTCTCTTGACAACTGCCTTAGCCGATCGGCTCTAATCTGCGCCCTTTCGAAGCCCAATTGCCAAAACACCATCAGTCCCGCCTTTGGCTTCTCATAGGCTGTCGACGGTGAAAGCCTCCGCTGCATCCTCGGGCCCGGCTGAAAGGTCCTTGTTTGGTTTTGGTAATTGAGTGATAACTTAGGTGGACTAATAGTGTTTATGTGAGATACACAGGAAATTAGTCCATAGATGAATATGAGATGATGGAGGAGCTCATTGCATATGAGACATGACATGGAGTCATGTGACTAAGGTGGAGAAGATCAAGATGAGGCTTGGCTTGATGGACCGATTGCAAGTGTGAAGGACAAGTCGAGGCTTTGAAGCGAGGGACCGCATGTGACGGTGAAGCTTGAGCAAGACTTGGTGCCGCTTCCTTTTGCGTATGGCACCCCCACTCCCTTTGGCATGGTCAATTTGGATTTGATCAACAACTTACCTTGACAATTCACATTGATCAACTGACCTGGCAAAGAAAAGAGTCAAAATCTGGATCAAATCGGTGAAGAAACATGAATTGTCCCTATTGAAAGGTCCTTTTATTCCAAGGCAAAGATTCAATCACTTAGCCAACATCAAGAAGTTATTGGCACCTTGTTGAATCGAAATAAGGAATATCCATCTTTGATGATTTTGTTGGCATCCAACTGTTCTCGAATTGGTTTATTCAAGAATTCAAAATATCCCAATGCGGTAAAAGAATCGAATCCTAGAATTCCTATTCGAGATATTTTTGGGCTCTTAGGCATTATTGTACCTAGTATATCGAATTTTGAGTAGACCCTGTCGTTGTGAGAATTCTTAATTCATGAGTTGTAGGGAGGGACTTATGTCACCACAAACAGAAACTAAAGCAAGTGTTGGATTTAAAGCTGATGTTAAGGATTATAAATTAACTTACTACACCCCGGAGTACAAAACGAAGGATACTAATATCTTGGCAGCATTCCGAGTAACTCCTCAGCTCGGGGTTCCGCCTGAAGAAGTAGGAGCTGCAGTAGCTGCGGAATCTTCTACTCGTACATGGACAACTATTTGGACTGATGGACTTACCAGTCTTGATTGTTACAAAGGATGATGCTATCACATCGAGCCCATTCCTAGGGACCCAGATCAATATATCTGTTATGTAGCTTATCCATTAGACCTATTTGAAGAGGGTTTTGTTACTAACATGTTTACTTCCATTGTGGGTAACGTACTTGGTTTCAAAGCCTTACACGCTCTACATTTGGAGGATCTACGAATTCCCCCTGCTTATGTAAAAACTTTCCAAGGTCCACCCCACGGTATCCAAGTTGAAAGGGATAAGTTGAACAAGTACGGTCGTCCTTTATTGGGATGTACTATTAAACCAAAATTGGGATTATCCACAAAAAATTATGGTAGAGCGTGTTATGAGTGTCTATGCGATGGAATGGAAAGCAAAAGGCAAAGGTATAACCTAGAGCATTTCCATTTTATCGGTCATAGGTGTGTAGAGAAGTTTATGACTAGATTTAGGATAGATGACCGTACTATCAAGAGAGGCAAACTTGTTTGCATATTGGTCATCTAGTGCCACTTGAGCGATCTAACTTTGCACACGTGTTAGGATCAAGTGACGTGGCAAGTTTGAGAGGCTAACTCCTTTGGGAAAATGTTTGTGAAAAGCTAACACACATGCACATGGTGGTGTACACTTGGTGGTGGTAGCACATTTACAAAGGAGGTGGAGTTCCTAGTGTAGAGAGAGATTTGGGTTCCTCTCTCCCTCCCGCCAAGCTTGCGAGTTGGGATTCGGCACTTTTGAGAAAATAAAACGTATATTTTCTATTGCGTGATGGAAAGTTTGGAGAAGTCACGGGAATCTTTTTCACTAGAAAACACTCACCGGACGCTAGCCACGGAGGCGTCGGACACTGGCCTAGCATCTGGTGCATTGTGGAAACTCAGCGCGTGTTTTAACCGTGCGTCGGAGCGTCCAACGGGTGAGCGTCAGACACGGGCTAAACACTGTTCGAGCGTTCGGTGCAGCCTGTGCGTGAGCTAATGCTTTCTATAGACAACGTTGGATGCTGGAGTGCATCCAATGTGTGTTTGTCGGACGCGTCCGATGGCTGTGCGAGGTTGCAGACCTCTTTGAGTAGCGTCCGGTGTGAGGAGCAGTGTCCGACGCCAGGCGTGTGCGCATCCGACGCTACTATTTCAGGCACGCGTATGAGTTAGCCGTTGGCGGCAACGGTCGAGTTCAAACAGCTAGTGACATGTGGCTACTTTGTGAGCGTCAGACACTGGGGTCGCGTGTCCGACGCCTAGCGTCGGCGTGTCTGATGCCCACGCGTTTTGCCCAGTGAAGGGGTAACAACTAGTTTAGCCCTTGGAGCTATAAATAGAAGTGTGCCTCGGCCATGGCTGAGGTTGAGCACCTAGGGGGACTTTGTGTCCTTGCTTGAGAGTGCTTGGGAGCCCTCTAACTCACATATGCTTGATAGTGATCATCTAATTGTGTGGGTGAGCGATTCTAGTGCGATTGTATCGTGAGATTGTTTCGAGTGGCACTAGGTGTTCGTGTTGCAAGCCGGTGTGCTTGTTACTCTGGTTGCCACCTCCTAGATGGCTTGGTGGCTTGTGACTCCGTCGAAGCACGCAAAGAGATTGTGTGGTGCTCTAGAGAAGATATTGTGAGGGGTACGGTGCTCACCCCATGGGGATCGCGAAGAGCAACTCTAGTGGATTGCTTGTGGCTTGGAGGATCCCCATCTTGAGAGTGGATGTGCGGCACCCGCTGAGGGTTTGGCTTTGGATTGCCAATTAGCTCGTGATCCATCAAGTGGGTGAATCGCCACAACAAGGACGTAGCTTGATGGCAACCAAGTGAACCTCGGTAAAATTCTCTGTGTCAATATTGTCTACTCTTCTCGGTGGTTTGCATTCGCCATACACATGCTTGTATTTATATTCTATATACTTGTGCTTGTGTAGTTGCTCTTGTAATTAGTTTAGCTTGTGTAGCTTGCTAGTTACCTTCTTGCTTGTGTAGCTAGAAATAGTTCCCTTGCGTGGCTAATTTGGAGTTTGTGTAACCTTGTTAGTCACATTGCTTAGTTTGTGTAGCTAAGTAAGTTGCGCTCTCTAATTTGGCATTAGTTGCCTTGTTATTGAGCTTGCTAGTGAGCTTAGGCTTTGTGCGCTTTGTCTCACTAGTTTCTGTAGGAGCTTCCCCTATTTGTAAAGTACTAGTGGCATAGGTTTGTGTGACTTTGCTCCTAGAATTAGTTAGGTGAGCTCTAGCTAAGGTAGCACCTTGTTAGCTTGCTTAGGATCTTTTACAAGGTGCTAGAGTTCTTAGATAGAGGGGTGTAGTCTTGGCTAAACCGATAGTTTTGATTCCGCACTTATTTCGGTTAGCCGACGAGTTAAATTTTTAGAAAGGACTATTCACTCCCTTCTAGTCCGCCATCTCGACCCTACACCGGCATCCTAGTTTTCTGGTGGGAAAAGCCTGCTTGACTTGAATCCTTCGCTCTGTTAGCCTCTGCTCAGCGAAGGCCCTTGCTGTCAGTCATCAGCCCAGTGGGCTGGGACAAGCTTCTGCTGGCGAAAGCTTCCTCTCGTCTGAGGCTGCAGTCGCCCATGACCTTTGCTGCCTCGGCCGCATCCTCTGCGCCGTGGCGGAGGCTTCTTATGACCCGTATTACGCCACATACAAAGCCACATCAATCAACTATTAAATTACCTTAGTACTCTTTTGCGCTAACACTGCCTTAAGGGGAGATGTCCTCGCGGGTATGATCCTGATGTCCCAACAAGTTCTTAGTGGCAGCATCATCGTTTGGCATTGCGAAGCCGTCATAAGGCACTCGCCGAGCTCGAACCTCCACTTTATTCTATTACATTACTTTCACAAGCTGTAAACAACTTAACTTTTAATATCAAAATAGGCAATTAGCCAACCACACTCTCAATATAATGCAAGAAGTTAAGAAGAAGCTGTATGTTCTTGAAAAGCATATCAATGATATATTGTACAACCACATCATTTGGAATCCCACAGTTATTTATATATGATCGATGCATTTAACTGTGTGGTCCTCTGATCTGACTCACAAGACAACAAACAGCATATAATTCCTTGGCCGAACTTTGTGCTAGTTTATTTTTATGGGATGGGACACAGAATCATCAATCATATGAATTATAGGTTGAACCTGAACCAAATACAAGTGATTTAATTTTTATCTTGGTTTGCACTCTTGACTTCTTCGACATACAGTGTGTTCTGCGGTAACAACTGTCTGTGATCCGTGCATAGCTGCCAGACTGTTGATTGAAGACAGGTAGAGTAGCGATATGTTAACTAACTTTTGTGAGATGATCTAAAGGTAGTAGTGATAATGACCCATATTGTACAAGCGAGATGGCATATTTCTCCTTTTTAGGATTCAAGGGTCCTGACTTTAGCAGAAGAATCGGATTCTGTTTGTGTTGAACACTCAACATGGTACTGTGATAAAAAATTTGCTATGGACAATGAGATGTGGGCAGTAAGATCATATATTCATCTCTGGTCTTTACAATCATTGATGTAATGAAACAATATGCAACCCTGCATAATCTTATACATGTTATTCACAATCAAATCGTCATGTCCATAACTTATTCGTCTTCCATCCAAGGTTAATTCCCATCCTGTGATCACTGATTAACGTACAGATGCTTGTTGTGAAATAAAAGCTTTTTGCCCACTTGTCCTAGTCCTACCACCAAGTGCAGTAGAAGCTGCTAGCTTGAGAAGCGTATCATGGATGGGATATTAATTGTGGCTTCTTCCTCTTTTTCAGCATCATCATATCCTCTCAAGAACGAGAAGAGCACTAAGGAATTCGTTGCCTGCAGATGGAAGTTCGTGAATAATCACTGAGCTGTGATTGGGAAACTTGTCTCTGAAGTACACGTCACAGGAAAACACAGTGTCCCTGAATTTTTTGCCAGTTTATTACATAACTTGTCATAATCATGTGGAATGAAAACTCTTGGACTGTCCAATGTCTGCTTCAGTTCCATGTATTTCTTTTTTTCCAATGTTGACACTAATAATTTTACGTTTTTCTTATATATATAAATAATTAAAAAATGGAATCAATAGAATGGATCGATGCTTTGTGAAGAAAGGAAATCTCTAGTACAGCAGTTTTCACTTTCTATATAGCTAGTAGAACATGCGTAACTCAAATGTGGTGAAGGCGGGCATCTTGTAGTTAGCTTTCGGCTCCTTGAATTGGTGTATATATAGGATATTGAAACTTGAAAGCCTCATCCACGAGCTACGCACAATGTTCTAGGTTGCACGTCATTTAATTTGGACGAACAAACCCAGAATGGGCCTTATTGGCCCAAAACATAGCAGTAACGTCAATGTGAGGCCAATGGTAGCTCATCCCTATGTGAACCCATAAATGTACAATTTCCTCCTTTACTTAAGTAAAGTGAGTGTCATCCATATGTTGTTCCAAATTCACTTCATGATAATGGCCGGGCTTCTGACGGAGCGAAGCGGAGGCCCGTCGCCGGAGGCTTGGGCCGGAGCGCTAGGGTTTCGTGGAGACTTGATTCTCTTGTAAGCTGCCGCAGGCGTGTAACCCAAACTCTTGAGATAGTGAGATTGTTGCTGGCTGGTGCCCGTGGTTTTTCCCCTTCGCATTGGAGGGGTTTTCCACGTAAATCGTGTGTCTCAGCGTTGATTGATTTCATACTCCATACGTCGTTCTTAACAATACCATTTCCCTGTTTAAATTTCACCATGTGTATATAAAAATGACCTGATCTGCTGTCTGCGGCATGAATAAGACCACAACACCAGCAGCAGTTCAAAGTTCAAACAAAGGCTTGGGAAGCATAGGGAAGTGTGGATGCCTTTGCGAGTAGTTTGACGTTTAGGAGCCAGGGGCTTGTTGCACGACCGTAATTCATGTAAGTAAGGGCTTAAGGCATCTCCAGCTTCTTCTGTTGGACGTTACTGCCGGGCCGCCATGCCTGCTTTAAACTGTAGCGGTATAGGTCGGGGCGAAGCTCATTGTGCGAAGTGTCTTTATTTGTGGATATGCCAATTGCCAACCTTTTTTGTAAGGAACCACTGTGAATAGAACCAAAGTAAAAACAGATGTTAGGGGCATACTTTATGCTGTTATTACGATTTGTGAGAAGCTGTAAGCAGCTATCCACTGTGTGTGTTGTCATTGTCCTCTTCAGACTCCCTTTGATCAACGGAATATTAAAATAAGGACAAGCTGCTAAGTTTTTGAAAAGCATGCATACCAAAGGTGTGTGTGGTGTGGCCTCTTTCTCGAGGTTCCCCTGATAATCTAGCAGCTATGATGGAGCCACTGGTCTCGGCTGTGCAAGAGATCTTCTGTTCTGCTCTGAGCTTCACAGGACAGTACACGGTTCCTCGGACAACATTTGTGCTAGGTCGTTTTCAGGGTACAAACAGCGCTCAATCATATAAATTACATATATGTCTAACCTTTTCCTTTTTATGATTGTAGACTTTTACATGAGTCGGGTATTGTTTTTAAATTTTGTCATTGTTTAATCAGGTGACATTTAAGGCAGGGGCAAACGGAGCCTTCCTTTCAACAAAGTGATGAAAAATCATAAAGTAAAAATTAGGGGTAAAATCACAATTGCAATGGACTACAGGGTTGGAATTTGGAAACACCAATTTCCCTTATTTTTTTACCAGTCATCCACAATGAACTCATCATGTTCATGGATGCTTTCAAAACGTCAAGAAAAGAAGGACTAGCTTGGGCCGTTCCAATTGGCCTGAATTGGAAACTTATTCATCATCTAGGATATTTGCCTTAGCTTTTGATATTCCACCACTTTCCAAATTAAGTACAGATCTATGTCATATTCAGATGGTAAGAATTGGTAAGAAACAGAAACTGATATTTTTTTTTTTGACTGAAACTGGAGGGGTTTGCACCCCTACAGGACTTCATTAAAAGCTGAATTTTACAAGCAACAGTCCAAGACTAACGGGAAAACAGAAACTGATATTCATCATCACTTCCGTGGTCCGATCTCCTTCACTCGTTTCTCATGAGTCCAAATACAGAAAAGCTCTTCCTGTGGGTCCTCACTGCTGCCGCCAAGCTCTCACTGGTTTCAACACTTCAATTAAGATCTAAAATGGAATATGATTCTTGATTTTTGAAATAAGATTCAATTCCACGGAAACAAACTAGGCATAAAAGATATGCGAGTTGCAGCATTGTAGTACGGCAGTTCCACTTTCTATATAGCTAGTCACATGTGTAACTCTAATGTGGTGATGGCAGGTATCTTGTAGTTTAGTTTGGGGCTCATTCCACTGGTGTATATATAGAATCTGGACAGCTTCAACCAAAAGCTATGCACAATGTTTTAGGTTGCACGCCATTTTATTTGGATGGATGAACCCAGAATGGGCCTTAGTGGCCAAAAGTTTTCCAAACGCTATCAAGAACGTCAATGTGGTGCCAATGTACAATTTTTCTCTTACGTTCCTTGCAGAGCAACTGCCTCTACAGACGGTTTCTCTGTTTTACACCATATATATAAGGCAGACCAGAACTGTCTGCAGGGGCATGAATAACACCACAACATGAGCAGTAGTCCACGATAAAGTCCATTTTACTTGCATTATTAACTTGGTGTGAGAGAGCAGTGTTCAAGGACTTCGGATGCATAGCGAAGTGTAGATGCTTGTATGAAGTAGTTTGTTGTTTCGGCCGCAGAGTCCACTTGTACGCTACAAGTGCAAGGCTTCAGGCATCAGTTGGAAGCTACTGCTAGGCTTGGGAAGCATAGGGAAGCATAGATGCTTCTGCGAGTGATTTGCAGTCCCGTTTCTCTAGACTCTTCTAGCACAGCCTTGACAGCTTCCACCAAGGCTTCAGGTAGAGATGAAAACGGTACGGATATTTTCCGACCGTATTCGAGACCGAATTCGTTTAGAGGGGTTTAGATCTGTCCGTATCTGAGTCCGAATATTCAACATCCGATACCGTATCCGTATCCGAATACTTAAATCGTATATTTGTGATGTCGATATCCAATCATATCTTATCCGACATGGTTGATATTATCCGTATTCGAATCCGAATCCGACCAGAAATATGAAAACAAATATGATATCAGTGATATCCGTCCGTATCCGATCCGTTTTCATCCCTAGCTTCAGGCATCCGCAGCTTCTTCTTTTGGGAACTACTGCTAAAGCCACAATCTCCACTTGATGCTATAGTGGTATAGGTCAGGCAGCACCTCTAACTTTGTGCCGAATGGAACTGTTGTATTGCGTGGTTCTCGTGTTTCATATATATATATATATATATATATATATATATATATATATACACACCGACGTGTAACTACTCTGATCGAGCCACGGTGAGAAGAGAAGTCTTATTGGATCACAACGTATACGTCGCTACCCGTTAAGAGTATATAAGTATAGATCGCCATATTTAATTAATTATTAATTTATTTATTTTACGATCATCATCAACTGATCCAAAATTACCGGCTTGGACCACTTTATATTTTCCTCGGTCACCGAAAGGAATCTGGAATTTTGCGGAAGCTTCGCCTCGCAGGTTTCCCGTCTGCCACCACCGCTGCCGCCGTTTACCTCGGCTATCGCTGGTGGCCGCGCTGTGCTGGAGCACCGGCGATCTGCTGCACATCTCAGCAAACGACCATGCGCATCTTGCAGCCGTGCTCGCCGCCGACATTCGAGTGCTCCTACCCGTCGCCGACGTGCTCGCGTGGTTCGCCTCCAGATCTGCACCTCGCCGCCATGTCGACAGGGTTGCTAGAGCTCACGCTGTCGCCGGCCATCGACCATGACGAAGGCGACGCGTTTGGCTCCCCATCCCCGCACAAGGACTCTGGGCTGCGGCCACTTCCTCTCCGACGACGCATTGGACTCCATCTAGAAGGCTGTGGATCGTCCCGTGACATTTTTGTCCTTTCAGCAGGTGCTTGGCTCGACCCGTACGGCACCTCATGATACGACGCTCTAACCAGTGGGCACGGCAGTCTCCGAGGGCGGTCTATACCTTGTCGCGGCGTCATCTCATCGGCAGCAGCATCAACTATACCCGGTCAAAATGGAGGATCCAGTTGATGCGACGTCTGGTGGCATCCACACAGTATACTCCTCTTGCCATCGGTGGCGCACACAGCATTCTCCTTGTCTTTCAACCATGTATGTAGATATACTCAGGAAATCATGTATCTAGATATACTTAGGAAAATACGCATGCAGTATATCCGCAACTCTGCATACGCCTCTTGCCACTATGTACCAGTTGATACTTCACAGATTAGAGTATCATTTCATACTACCTATGATTAAAATAATGGTTTTTCTAATGTTTAAGTATATATTTATACTATCTAAATCTTGACGTATGTATGTATACTTTATTTTAAAAATTATGTATAAATACTCTCTCAAAAGTATATACAAATACTTTATTTTTAAAAGTATGTATACATACTATATTCCAAAATATGTATGTATACCTATAATCTAATGTACCTTTTGTTTTCTCCGTGCGGCATTCAAATCAAATGTGCCATGCATCCAGCCGCGAATCTAGTTGGAAGTCAACCAAGCCGTCCAACGAAGGCGTCTTCCTATTGGATTTTTAACGTACCCGCTAAGAGGACCGAGTAGTTACTCGTGCGTGTAGATAAAATATAACCATATATATATATATATATATATAGAAATTCCTTTGTACACGTACGTGTACTTACTCTCATCTTCATAAACTACATTGTGTATGTATTCATACTTGTTTATCAGTTTGAGTATGTTTATATACTCATATTAAGATACTCAGGATCTTACCACGCGAAAATTTTTCAAAAAAATATTTATTTTAGATATATTACTAAAATGCCACTACTATATTATATACAATAAGTATAACCATATACTCTATGTATGTATGCATACTTAACATACATATCACTCTAGATGGTCTAGTATGATCATATACTTTGTCTATATACATTTCGTCCGGTCATATACACCTTAAATCTAGAGATACATAGATGAGAGAGTAACTACCACGCGCGTGTAAAAGAAACGCGTCCTATATATATATATATATATATATATATATATGCAAACACCAGGAGTGGAGAACCATTGTTAATAGAACCACAGCAGGAACAAATGCAAGTGCACTTTCTTTGATCAAAGGAGTAGAAAGTTAAGCAGAAGCTGCCCCAAAGTTGTAGAAAAGCATATCAATGGTTTGTGTGGTGTGGCCTCTTTCCCCTCAGATCTCTTCAGAATCTCACAGCTATGCTGGAGGCATGCGTTTGTGGCTCTTTGCGAGAGGTCCTCTCCTGTGCTCTGAGCTAGCCTCACAGGACAGCACACGGTTCCTCTGCCTACCTCTGTACTAGTTGGTTTCTAATTCCATGGTACACAGAGCCATCAGACCTTATATGTCACTCTACCCTTTTCCTTTCTATATGATTGCAGACTTTAGCTGAAGAATCCGATCCCATTTGTCTTCAAGACTAAACATATATATAAATATATAGTACTGTTATATAACGAATAATTTGCTATGGCCAATGCTCACTACAGTCAGCGAGGAACAGGAATATGCAACCCAGTCTCCATATAATTTGGCTATAAACTCAGAATGGGCCTTGTTGGCCCAAAAGTTTACCAAAAATTTAGCAAGAAGGTCAATGCGGTGCCAATGGTAGCTCATCCCCACATGGCCACGTAAATGTACAATTTCTCCCTTAACTTAAGAAAGTGCAATGCATAGCATCGGCTTCTACAGACCGTTTCCCTATTTTACACCATGTGTATATATAAGAAAGACATGACCTGCTGTCTGTGGCATGGATAAGATCACAATACCAGCAGCAGTTCAAAGTTCAGACAAAGGCTTGGGAAGCATAGGGAAGTGTGGATGCCTGTGGAAGTGTTTTGCAGTTCCATACACCCTGCACTTCTGCAATGGCCTCAAGCAAGAGCTTAAGGCCTCTTTGTTTGAAGCTCCTGCCTGGCCGTCGTGTCCAGTCTACTCTATAGCGGTATAGGTCGGGCAACAGCTCCTGTTTTGTGCAAAAACCAACTGTCTTTGGATGGTTCGGATTACTCGCAGATAAGGCAACCGTTGGAGTATAGAACTATTGTCAGTAGAACCATAGCAGGAACAGATGCCTGTGACATACTTGTGCAACTATCCAATGTGTGTATTGTCCTTAATTATTCTCATCAAGGGAAATAATAAAATTAAGGACTGATCAACAGAATTAAAAAAAATTCTTGTCAAGAATACCAGAATTAAAAAAACTGAAGCAGAAACTGCTAACTTGAAAAACATATAACGGTGTGTATGCCTGTGTTGTACGTGGCCTCTTTGTCCGCAGATCCCTTGAGAATCAAACAGCTATGCTGGAGGCACTCATCTCGTGTGTGCAAGAGGTCATCTTCTGCTCTGCACGGTTCATATAAAAAATATATATATCGGGCTAACCTTTTTTGTTTTATGATTGTAGATTTTAGCTCAAGAATCAGATCCCAGGTCCACTTGTATTGAAAACTCCACATCGTACATTGTGCTCTGCTCTCTACAATCATCGAGAGAATGAACAGCAATATGTAACGCTGTCTAATCAGCATTTATTTTTCTACAAGTTATGATAATCAGCTCATCGTGTTCATGTCCATTGTGTATTCGTCTGCGATTTAAAATTCCCGAACTGTATAACAAAAATCCCCACGAATCCAATGTAATACCACGCAAAATCACTGAAAAGTTACTAAAAATCCAATGTAATACTTGATACTACTAGAAATTCCAAAAGTTAGCAAGAACGTCTATGTGGCATCAATGGTAGCTCATACCCCACGTGGCGACATAAATGTACCATTTTTCCCTTTACTAAAGGGATTGCCATCCATAACATCTGCTTTTATAGACAATTTCGTCCCTGGTTTATTACACCATTTATATATAAGAAAGACCTGACCTGCTAGCTGTCTGAGGCATGAATAAGACCACAACATCACCAGCAGCAGTTCAAAGTTGAAATAAAGGCTTGGGAAGCATAGGGAAGTGTAGATGCCTAGTATTTGCAGTTCTGGACGCTGAGTCTTTATGCTCGACCACAATGGCCTCAAACAAGGGCTTAAGAAATCTCCAGTTTCTTGTGTTGGAGGGTGCTCCTCCTCCTTCGTGTCCAGTTTATCCTATAGCGGTATAGGTCGAGCAGCAACTCTATTGTTGTGTGAAATCCAACAATCATTGGAGTAGAGAACCATTGTGAATAGAACCACAGCAGGAACAGATGTCAGTGACATAGTTTATGATAGTGTTACGTTTTGTGATATAAGTTGTAAACAACTATCCACTTTGTGTGCCGTCCTTATTCTAATCAGACACTCTCTTTGATCAACGGAACAAAAAAAGTTAATGAAATTTCTTGAAAAGCATATCAATGGTGTGTGTGCCTGTTGTATGTGGCACTCGTCAAACAGCAAGAAGCCATGCTCTGCTCTGAGCCTCCCAGGACAGCACACGGTTCCAATCCTATAAAATATGTATAGGTACCTTTTCCTTTGTATGATTGCAAACTTCAGCTGAAGAATCAGATCCCCCATTTGTATTGAAATTTCCACCAAGTACTGTGATATAAAAAAAATTTCCTATGGCCAATGACATGTGGCACAGTATGAACATACGTTGTGCTCTGCTTTGTACAATCATCGAGAAAATGAATACCAATATGCAACCCTGCCTAATGAACATTTACGAATAATCCTCTCAAGATGGAGCACAACAGCACTTGTCTCTGCCCTGCGCCTCACAGAAAAGCACACCATTTATCAAGCTGTTTGACAGTTTATTAAGTAACCCTGCATTCGTAATCATGTCAAATAGTAGCTATTGTATTTTCTATGTTAGTACACATGACGCATTCGATTTCTTTCGCAATGTTGATGGCGAAGACAGTTCTTACTACATGTCATTTCAATGGATGCTTTGAGGCTGTCAAGAAAGGAAATCTCTAAGGGTCTGTTTGAATCCTATGAATTGAAACCAATATCTAGAAAGTCGTTTCTATCTTATTACGTACTGGATTACTTTCCGAGTTCTCTCAATTTTTTGGAACCAAATGGGGCCCAAGAGATATGCCAGTTCCAACATTCTACTGAGTAGCAGTGTCATTTTCAGATTTTCTATATAATAGGTGGCAAAATATGCATAACTCAAATATATAGTGAACGCAGGAATCTTATAGTTTAGCTTTGGACTCCGTCAACTGGTGTATATATATAGGATATGGAAAGCTTCGTCCTCAAGGTAGCCTAATGCTTTTGGTTGAGAATCATTTAATTTGGATGAACAAACTCAGAATGGGCCTTGTTGTTTGCCAAAAGTTAGCAAGAACGTCAGTGTGTGGCCCCAATGATCATACATCCCCACGTGGAGACATAAATGTACAATTTTTCCTTGTAGTTAAGGGAGTGCCATCCGTAGCATCTACTTCTATAGAACGTTTCTCTGTTTCATACACCATGCATACTATATAAGAAAGACATGACCTGTTGTCTGCAGCATAAATAAGACCACAACACCAGCAACACTAAGTTCAAACATAGGCTTTGGGAAGCATTGGGAAGTGTGGATGTCTGTCAAAGTATTTTGCACGCAGTTCCGGAAGGAAAGTGTTCTTGCATGACCATAATGGACTCAAGCAAGGGCTTAAGGCATGTCTAGCGTCTTCTCTTAGAGGCTCTTGTTCGAACTCCATGCCCACTTCCTGTCTGGTCCTTATTCTCATCAGAACCTCTTTGATCAATGGAATAACAAAATTAAGGAGAAATTGCTAATTTCTTGAAAAGCATATATCAATGGTGTGTTCTACGCAGATCGCCTGAGAATCTAACAGCTTTTGTTGGAGGCACTCATCAAACAGCAAGAAGCCATCCTCTCTGCTCTGAGCCTCCCAGGACAGCACATATTTAGGACACTGAACATGTCAACATCCAAGATTTTTTGATAACTGTAAACCTACAACAGTATTGGGATTATAAACAGTTTTAGTTCAAAAACTTTTCAACTACAAAGTTGAAGATCGTGTCGAAGGTTACAATTTTGATATAAAGTTTGTCTTCGTCTAAGCTCGTTTGGACTTTGATGACACCCAAAGCCAAGTTTATGGATCCAGATTTGGTATTATGAAAGTATAGATGGTATTATGAAAGTATAGAAACCTAAATAACACCCCTTGCCAAGTTGAAAGGACCGCTTGTGTATTTTCCTTTAAAATATATATTTCCTTTTTATGATTCTAGACTTTAGCTGAAGAATCAGATCCCCAGTATTGAAAACTCCACAAAATACTGTGAATTAAAAAAAACAATTGGCTATTGCTAGCCAATGAGATGTGGACAGTATGAACATACATTGTGCTCTGTTCTGTTTCTTTACAATCATCGACCGAGAGAATGAAGAATGAACGCCTAATCAACTTTTATTTTTTCTACAAGACATGCATAATCAGCTCATCGTGTATTCGTGCCATCCCAAATTCCCAACCTGTATTATAAAAGTCACTCAAATCCAATGTAATGCATATGCTAAATTTCGAAAAAGCTCCCAGCTGATGATAGTTGATACTACGAAATCCACCAAGCTCGTCTGATCACTCGACAGCATGCATGCTACGATCCGATGACATCACATGACGGTGCACGCCGCCGACGGGTCGTCGTCGCTGAACGTCCGGCATCCCCTGTACGCGCCACACGGCGGCGGCAATGGCCGGACGGTTGTGCCGTACAGCCTGCCGCAGCAGGAGCACCTGCAGCTGTCGTAGTAGCCCTGGTAGCACGGGGCGCAGCAGGGGCACCCGCACGGCCCCACCGGCGGCGCGGGCCACGACGGGATCTCCACCGTCGGGATCACGTACTCCGGCACCGGCTGCTGCTCCAGTGGCCGCGCCGGGCACGCCGGCATCATCAGCGGCGGCGGCGGCGGCCTCTCCTTCATACACGGCGGCGGCGGTGGGTGGTGGTGGTGCTGCGGCACGGGCATCGGCAGGTCCATCGGCGGCGGCGGCTTCATCTGCTGCGGTGGAGGCGACATCGGCGGCTCCAGCTCCGCTCTCGGCGGCTTCTCCTCGACGTACTGCGGCTGGGGCACCATCGCGGACATCCCCGGGTCAGGTGAACGCGGGTGGTGGACTGGGGACGGCGGAGGCGGCATATGCTCGGGCGGCGGTGGTCCTGGGGCTGCTGGCTCCGGCGGGGGAGGCGACGGAGGCCGCTCGACCGGCGGTGGCGGCGGCGGCGGCGGAGCCTTCTTTTTCTTGTTCTTGCCGCTCTTCACTGGCGCCGGCGCCGGTGGTGCCCCGTTCTCCGGAGGAGGCTTGCCATCGCCGCCGCCGGTGTTGGTGGTGTCGACGATGTGGACGTCCCTGACAACCTTGCCGCCCTTGCAGCGGAGCTTGCAGGCGAGCCGCTGCGGGTCGAAGGGCCCAACGATGGTGATCGTCTTGCTCTTGGTGTCGAAGGAGATGGTCCGGATCCTCTCATGGTCTGCATGCATGGATGCATCAGCAATCAAGAAATGACCATACTGAGACGAGGCTGCACTGCAGTAATTTTTTTTTTTTTTTTTTTTTTACCTTGGAGCTGGCAGAGTATCTTGCGGATCTTGTGGTAGCACTTGCGGCAATCAAGGTCAACCACGACGATTAGCATGGAGATCTGTGTTGACACCAGCATTAGTAGTGTGTATATAAACGGACCACGGTAATTATTTTCATATTCTTTTTTATTTTGATTGACAGCACTAATAAAGTAATAAAGTAAAGGGAATCAAATGAAAATCACTGCATGCATGCAGCTGGCACACGACAAGCGGAATAAGATTAATTCCGAAAAGTTTTGAAGGCGTTGTTGAAACGCTGCTCAACTTTATCACGTAGTAATTACCTTCAGCAAATGCGTTCCCGTGCCATCGTTTATCACGTAGTAACTTTATCACGTAGTAATTACCTTCAGCAAATGTGTTTACCTTCAGCAAATGCGTTCCCGTGCCAACTTTATCACGTAGTAATTACCTTAAGCAAATGTGTTTACCTTCAGCAAATGCGTT
Source organism: Sorghum bicolor (assembly GCF_000003195.3). NCBI lineage: Eukaryota > Viridiplantae > Streptophyta > Magnoliopsida > Poales > Poaceae > Sorghum > Sorghum bicolor. The sequence continues at coordinate 67,791,835 of NC_012874.2, read as the reverse complement.
CCCGTGCCAACTTTATCACGTAGTAACTTTATCACGTAGTAATTACCTTCAGCAAATGTGTCGTCGTTTCTAAACTGCTTACTAAATACTAGTAAGTAATAACTCGACACGCATCAATTAAGCCTCCAATTTATATTTATTTTCTTTTTGTCATAATATTAGAATTAAGAAAAAGTGCCCCCACAAAAGAATATATATATATATTCTCGTGCCAAGGAAAAAGAGAAACAGGAACTAGCTAGACTGTGAAATAAAGAACAATGGACTTATTCCTACAGATGAACATGCATGTGTGGAAACTCTTAGAATATATTCTTGCTCCACTACTATGCCTTTTTTTTTCCTTTCATTTCATTCATTTTCAAAAGATCATTGCATACAGTTTAGCGACCAGCGCGAATCCAGGTACATCGAAACACGAATTCAATTCGCGAATCCAGGTACATCGAAACACGAATTCAATTCGCGAAGAAGAAAACAAAGAGGCATCAAAACACCACCACACAATTGTTGTATGCAGAACTCATGCCAGCTTTAAATTTTGCAAGAAGCAGATGTGTAATCTAATCTTGTAGCAAACAAAATTGTGTTTACATATCAGGCTTTAAGAGCCACAGTGAATGAAATCCAGGTGGGAGACCCTCCCCTCCCCCCGTGATGACTTATCAAAAAAAAAGAAGCAGATTTTGATAGAGGGAGAGAGATCACCTTCTCTGCCATGCTTTGGTTCGGAGCTGCTGATTCTATGTGACTCTCACATGTAGAGGTACTAGAGAGAGAGAGAGAGAGAGAGGAGTGCAGTGTGAATAGAGGAGAGGAGGGGAGAGAGTGAGGGTCCGTATAAATAGGAGAGGAGATATCGTCGGAGATGCCTGGGCATTTATTTTTTCTGCCGACCTTGCATTGGTCAGTTTACATGGCCCCACGTTGAGGGAATAACGGCTTTCACCCCTACTCCGGAGACGTGTACACGTTTTCGTAAACACTACGTGCAACTTCCCGATTGCTCAGTGCGTACCTACTTTACCTGTGGCTATATATACGTACATTTTTACATATATTTGCATGTCAAAAAAGAAAAGAAAACACTTTGCATGCATGTTGTTGAATGTTAAGGACGATCCTTCGAAACGGCAAACAAGACGTGCCGTAGTTACTGTTGAAAGGCCGTTTTTTGGACTGTCAAATAACTTTGGATTTATAGGTATTGTTCAATATAGTACTCTATAATGTGCGCTGTGTAATAACTATAATAACGTCGTGCATTTATGTGGAAAACAATTACACCGTAACTATAGCCTACTTTACTAAGGCTGTCAATACATTCCAACTTGACAAATGAGCTGGATTCATGTCAACATTTATTTAGTTAGTTTCTTTTTCAAAAAAAAAACGTCTGCATCTGAGTATCTAACATTAGGGACTTCTTTGGCATAACTTCACCAACAACTTCATTATCTGTTTCCTTTTGTTTTTTTCCAAAGTGGACTTCTGCTGTTCTGCAAACAGCTTTACCCATGAAACGCCTGAAGTTCCGCTCTCACATAGAAATGAGTTGAGATGAAGCTAAAAATATTAGTTTTTGTGGCTTCACCTAACACCTGTGGGCCCCAATGTGTGTAAAAAAGGGTTTATGGTATGTCAATAATTAATTCACTTGTTAATAATTGTGATGTAATTTTATTCCTGCAGTTATCACTACCGGAGAGCCGGCGTTTGCCGTGTGTCTGCCCGTTTGCCGTGAGCAACACACGGCAAAGGTCGAGTTTGCCGTGTGTCTAATCCAAGCACACGGCAAACACTAGGCACACGGTATATCTGTCCTTTGCCGTGTGTTGCACACGGCAAACACCAGGCACACGGCGAACTCAAATTTTTACCATGAGCAACACACGGCAAAAACAGGGCACACGGCAAAAGCTAACCCACGCTAACGTCCACCTCCAGCCGTCAACGTTTGCCGTGTGCGGCCGTTAGGCACACGGCAAAGCCTGGGTTTGCCGTGTGCTTGAGGCTGGCACACGGCAAACACAAACTTTACCGTGTGCCAGGGGTGCGACACACGGCAAACAATTTATCTTTTTTTCAGTTTTTGCCCTCCAAATTTTTTCTTCTCTACACATTCACCATTTGTAACTCCATACTCAAATTTCATAAAATTTGAAACATGTTTGCTATATTTTTGCAATTAACATTATTTATTTTTATTTTTCCGGTTACGTTCAAATTTGAACTACGAGTCAGTGAAATAGTTGGAAAAATATATAAAAAAAATGATATTCATGTTACCCAACCCTGTCTGAGAACACACATTCGAAACGAAAATGACTTTTGAATGCCGTGGTTAGGAGACACGACGCGAAACGTGCGTCGGTACATTTCAAAAATTCTAATAAATGCTATTTTATTCCATAAATCCTGAAACTTATACATATGTCATGTTATCATATATAGAGGCCATAAAAAGGGTTTGGAAAGATTTCGAACAAGTTGTCATGTATGATGTATAGAAACCAGACAATCTTCGAAGAAGTTGCACACAGATATGAGCGAAGAAGCATGAGTTGGAGTAGATTTGACTTTTATATTTGAATTTGATTTTAAAACTTTTTCTGTAGGCACTGCACCATATAGGTTGTGTCGTGTCCAAGTTTAGAAAAATTTTCGGAATTGTTTACTATTTCTTAATTATTTTCAGCATTTTAATTGAAATTTTTAAAATTTCAATTTTAAAAATAACCTCGGATGGAAAAACTCTCTAAATAAACTTTGTAGATCTCAAAAAGTTATGAAACTTTGTAGTTGACAACTTTTTATTTTGGAATCATCTTATCATGCAAAAACTACGTTTGAATTTCTCAAATTTGAAATTCAAATTTTGTAAACGACCTCGGATGGAGAAACTCCCTAAATGAAAATTGTAGCTCCCAAAAAGTTATGAAACTTTGTAGTTGACAACTTTTTGATTTGAAATCATTTAGGACCTCAAATTATCAATTTACACATAATTTGATATAATATTTGAGCAACCGAAATGCAATATAAACACAAGTCATAGTGTGGTGCAGTAGCTAAGAGCGTTTTTTTTTCGTTGGGGTTTGCCGTGTGTCCAACCCTGGCACACGGCAAACATTGAGACTTTGTCGTGTGTCTACACACGGCAAACCTTGCCTTTAGGCCGTCTCCCGCCGTTCGTTATCTTTTCTTTGCCGTGTGTCAAGATTGACTCACGGCAAAGTTTCGCCGTGTGCCCATAATTTGGCCGTGAGTAAAAATAGAGTTCACCGTGAAAGAGTTTGCCGTGTGTTCTTTGCCGTGAGCAACACACGGCAAAGCCTTCGCCGTGTGTAATTTGGGCTTTGCCGTGTGCGCCAGGCACACGGCAAACCCCTGCTATCTGGTAGTGTATATTGTGGAAAATTTGTGAATAATGTCACTAATAACGTTGAAGAAATAGTTTTATCTCTCGACATTTTTAAGGCAAACGCTCTCTTTGAAAATAGTACTACCACCCATCTAATTCATTCCATGCCCCTCGCCAAATGTGCCATCATAGGAGCACATTCACATGTACTAACTCACAAGGTGTACTTTGTAGTATGTCCACATCCTTGATTGTTAGTTTTATAAAGAGTAAATTGCAGGGCCGGTTCTTAAAGTATTATGTGGTTTTCATCTAGGTCCTCAAGCTATGAAATCGCATGTCTGACTCTCTAATGTATTTAAGTGATCTCATCTAGGTCCCCAAACTACGAAATCGCACGTCTGACTCTCTAATGTATTTAAGTGATCTCATCTAGGTCCAAAATACACATAAAGAGGGTTAGAAGCTGACATAGTCATCCATATGGATATGATTTAAGCACATGACCCCTGATTTAAGCTCACGCGTGCGGCCGCCGGCTCTCCTCTGCTCACCATCACAGCGCCCGCGGCATACGACCTGGTCATGTAGGCGGCAATGGCAGCTGGTTACGCTGCCGAGCAGGGTGAGGTAGACATGGGAGGGGAGGGGCTTGGTCTGCAGTCATCGGTGTTACGCTCACTCGCGTAACCAGCCGTCACTGTAACCTACATGATCAGGTCTTATGTCGCAGGCGCTGTGATGGTGAGCAAGGGCGAGCCAGCGGCTGCACGCGTGGACTTAAATCAGGGGTCATGTGCTAAAATAATATTCATGTGGATGACCATGTCAGCTTCTAACCCTCCTATATGTGTATTTTGGACCTAGATGAGATCACTTAAATACATTTAGGGAGTTAGACGTGCGATTTCATAGTTTGGGGACCTAGATAAAATCACTTAAATATATTAGGGAACCAGACGTGCGATTTCGTAGTTTAGGGACCTGGATGAAAACCACGTAATACTTTAAGGACCGGCCGTGCAATTTACTCTTTTATAAATGCAGAATGACAACTGTTCTATAGCAGCCAGAAATAACTTGTGTCGTTTGTACAAAACCACAACAATAAAAGGTATCGTTTGTACAAAACCGCAACAATAAAAGGTAGGCACACTAGTCACTACTCATTTTTTCATTCACCACCCTCTCCTTTAAGAGTGAACAATTGCATACAAGCTGACAAGTGATAGTATATATTGTAAGTGTGGTATATTGTTGGATGAGTGGGCAATGCGGTATCAGTCAGAATTGTGAAGTCTAGCTAGTTACATCTTCAACCGGAAAGACTATGTGTGGTTCAGTACGGCTATTGGCATGGGAAGCGTAGGGAATCATGTTGTAGTAAGCTACCAAAAGGACATTCTAACACCGATATCTGGTGGTACAGGTATTCTAGTGGCCACCACTATGTTTTTCCACAAGGCGCTCTGTTCGTCAACATGATAGTATCTTAGTTATTTTTGTTTGCTTATAGGTTTCAACCAGCTCACAGACACAGAGTCATCATGTACTAATTTTGCAATAATAATGGAGATCCTTAGCTATAACAGTTCAGCCAGAAATTGAAGTAAAACAAAATTCTAAACTAGATCCTTTTTTACTTGCCATATTTTGACCAATTTTTTATCTTAAATTAATTGATGAATCTGATCTTGCAGTTAATTAATGGATCACTCCAGCAATTATTCTCCATGTAGTTCCTGTTAGATTATAGATATTCTGTATACAGTTAGTTCCTAGTTTGTACCTAGGAGATCTTATCTCTTGTAACAAATCTGTAACAAACCTGTTGTAAGTGCCACCGCCGTGGGGGCTATTCCCCGGCTCTATTTAACACGGAACCGAGGACCAGGGAGAGGTCAACTCGTTAACCTAAATCTAATATGGTATCTAGAGCCTAATCTCCTCGTGGAGTTTCTCACGCTTCGCGATGAGTTCCTCCTCCGCTTCACAGCATGCCGTCCTCTCCGCTCTCAGTTTCTTGCCGGTCAGCGACAAACTGACCCATGGAAACTTCCCTCTATGGCATGCTCAAGTCATCTCCTCCATTCGAGGAGCGGAGGTCTTTGAATTCCTCAACCCCAAAGCCAAACCACCAAATAAGTACCTTCCCAAGAAGAATCCCGATGATGTGTCGGAGGAGGCGGTCCTGAACAAGGAATACACCGCGTGGGTGGCAAAGGACCAACAGGTCCTGAGCTACCTTCTCGTCTCTCTATCAAGGGAGATCCTGCAACAAGTATCGGACGCCACCACGGCGACTGAGGCATGGGCCGACATCGAGGCATTTTTTTGCCTCTCAATCTCGCGCTCGGCTGATGACCACCAGAATGGCTCTTGCAACCGCGTTCAAGGGTACATCCACCATCGCCGAGTACTACGGCAAGATGAAGGCGCTTGCTGATGAGATGGCTTCTGCTGGGCGTCGTCTGGAGGATGATGAAGTGGCCTCCTACATCGTGACGGGCCTCGACGATGACTATGACTCTATCGTCACATCTGTCTCCCGGAGGACAGATCCGATCTCCCTAAGTGAGCTCTATTCACAGGTTGTTGCTCATGAATAGAGGCTGGAGATGCGCACTGGAGGATCTCAATCCTCTGCAAACCTGGCGTCTCGTGGAAACCGCGGTGGTTACTCCAACCGTGGTGGTTGCGGTGGCTTTGCCCGCGGCGGCGGCAAACAGAAGGCTGGTCGTGGCAACTCCAACAATCGTGGCAGCTCCTTCCAAGCTGGTCTCATCTGCCAAGTTTGTGGCAAGGAAGGGCATCCAACTTTCCATTGCTACAAAAGGTACGATGAGAGGTTACAAGGGGGTGCACCGCAGCAGCAGCAGAAGTCTGCCTTGAACGTCACCTCGTCCTATGGAGTCGACACCAATTGGTACATGGACTCTGGGGCGACTGATCATATCACAAGTGATCTAGACAAGCTCTCCTTCCAAGATGAGTACCGTGGAGGCGAGTACGTCCACGCCGCCAATGGTTCAGGTATGAAGATCTCACATGTTGGTCATGGTTTTGTGCATTCCCCTTTCAGAAACATTCATCTTCGTAATATTCTACATGTTCCTGATGCAAACAAAAGCCTAGTATCTGTGAACCGACTTGCTCGAGATAATAATGCACTTGTTGAATTCCACCCTGATCGTTTTTTGTTAAGGAACTGGCGACGAGGAAAACAGTCCTTGCAGGCAAGGCTGAAGGAGGCCTCTACCCCATCAAGTCCTCTTTGAGTAGATCGCCAACGTCATCAAATAAACAAGCCCTTGGAGCTGTCAAACCCTCTGCATCTGTGTGGCATGGTCGGCTAGGACATGCTTCTGCTTCTGTCGTTAGTCGAGTCCTTAGCAATCATAAGCTTTCATTTATTCCAGATGAGAACGATAAAGTGTGTGATGCGTGTCAACAAGGGAAAAGTCATCAACTTCCTTTTCCTAAGTCAACTAGTGTGTCTACCAGTGCTTTGGAACTTGTTTTCTCTCATGTTTGGGGACCTGCCCCATCATCAGTTGGTCAGTTCAAGTACTATGTTAGCTTTATTGATGATTATTCCAAGTTTATCTGGATTTATTTGATTCGCCATAAATCTAATGTATTTTAGTGTTTCCGTGATTTTCAAAACCTGGTAGAACGTCAATTTGACAAGAAAATTCTTGCTATGCAAACGGATTGGGGAGGGGAGTATCAAACCCTGAATTCCTTTTTCAAGCGAATTGGAATTCACCATCTTGTCTCCTGTCCGCACACTCACCAGGAAAATGGGGCCACTGAGTGTAAGCATAGGCACATTGTAGAGATGGGAATTACCCTGCTCGCTCATGCCTCCATGCCACTTAAATTTTGGGATGAAGCTTTTCAAGTTGTCGTTTTCTTGATAAACCGACTTCCGTCCAAGGTCATAAATCATGACACTCCTCTCCATCGACTTTACGGCCAACAAGCTGATTTCAGTTTTCTTCGCACGTTTGGATGTGCGGTTTGGCCTAATTTGCGTGCGTACAACATAGGAAAGCTTCAATTCTGATCTAAGTGTTGTGTGTTTGTTGGGTATACCAATTCTCACAAAGGATTTAAATGTCTTGATCCAAGTGAGGGACGCATCTACATCTCCCGTGATGTAGTATTTGATGAGTCTATTTTTCCCTTTGCCAGCCTACATCCTAATGCTGGTTCATGCCTTCGAACCGAGCTTAGTGTACTCCCTAATATTCTTCTAAATCCATCTATGACCTTTGGGGATGCCAAAATTTGTGATCAGCATGGTGATTCTCCTAACCCTACTAATGCTTCTGTGAGCTCGTCTGTGCATCCATAGGGTTCCGAAAAAAAGTTTGGCTGCAACCGGTGTTCAAAACGGCAATGGAGGTGGTGCCTAGCCTCATCATCTCATGTGTCATGGCGCAGGAGACAGCGCGCCATCCCAGGCTGATTCTCCTCATACCGGCAGCTCTCCTGTGTCGCAATTAGCTTCGAGATCGCTGCCGGTACCTCCTGCTGTCGAGCCTGCGGTGGACCCTCCAGGCGCCGGATCTTCTACGACCTCCAGCAGCACCTCTTCTTCTTCCAGCGACGGTGTGGCTCCGCACTCAGATCCGCCAGGGGGAGCGGCGTCCCAGGTGGATTTGCCTGCGGGATCAGCGGCTCCAGGCGAATCTGGTGCAGCTCATCATGATGTGAGCTCGGGTGTGCCACCCAACTCTGGTTTGCCAGCAGCAGATGCTCCTGTGGTTCAACCTGATCTCCGACCTATGACAAGATCTCAGCAGGGTATAATGAAGCCTAAACAGTACACAGATGGCACGGTGAGATGGGGTATGGCTGTGGCTACAAGTTTAGAAGAACCAGCGAGTGTTAATGAAGCTCTCAAAGATAAAAAATGGGTAAATGCAATGGATGTTGAATATCAAGCTTTGGTGAGAAACAAAACCTGGCATTTGGTTCCTTTGCCAAAATGGAAAAATATAATAGGATGCAAGTGTATATAAAGTAAAGAGGAAGGCTGATGGTTCTGTTGACCGATATAAGGTCCGGTTAGTAGCCAAAAGGTTATAAACAGAGGTATGGAATAGACTAAGAAGACACTTTCAGTCCCATAATCAAGGCTGCCACCATTCGGTTAGTTCTGTCCATTGCAGTTACTCTAGGCTGGTCCCTACGACAACTAGATGTACAAAATGCCTTCCTTCATGGTATCTTGGATGAAGAAGTCTACATGCAGCAACCCCCTGGGTTTGAAGATGAAACACATCCAAGGTATGTATGCAAATTTGATAAGGCCCTTTATGGTTTAAAACAAGCTCCACGAGCATGGTATGTAAGTTTATGTGCAAAATTGATATCATTGGGTTTTACACCTTCGAAAGCTGACACCTCATTGTTCTATTACAACAGAGGTAGACATAAGATGTTTGTTCTAGTATATGTACATGATATAATTGTTGCAAGCTCTTCCTCAGATGCAATGAAGGCTTTGCTCAGTGATTTAGAGAAAGAGTTTGCGCTCAAAGATCTTGGAGATCTCCACTACTTTCTGGTAATAGAAGTCAAGAAGGTAAAAGATGGGCTGATTCTTACACAACAAAGATATGCGTCAGATATCCTATCTCGGTCGGGTATGAGCAAGTGCAAAGCTACTGATAAACCTCTGTCCTCTACGCAAAAACTTAGTGCTCATGACGGTCATGTACTCGGACCGAGTGACGCTACTAAGTATAGAAGTCTTGTTGGTGCTCTCCAGTATTTGACACTCACTCGCCCAGATTTGTGCTTTGCTGTGAACAAAGTTTGTCAGTACTTACACTCGCCAACAACAACTCACTGGAGTGCAGCAAAACGTAGTCTAAGATATGTTCAAGGAAGTCTGAATCTTGGATTAAAGATCAGAAACTCGAGGACTATGAAGATCAGTGTTTTTTCAGATGCTGATTGGGCAGGATGTGTCGACGATAGGAGATCGACCGGAGGTTTTGCAGTCTTTCACGGTGAGAACCTGATCTCGTGGAGTGTGAGGAAGCAGCCAACTGTGTCAAGGTCTAGCACTGAAGCCGAGTACAAATCACTTGCCAATGCAACTGCTGAGATGATTTGGGTACAAAAGTTGTTAATGGAACTTGGTGTTCCACATCCTCCTCAGACTAGACTATGGTGTGATAATATCGGGGCCAAGTATCTCTCGGCCAATCCTGTGTTTCACGCAAGAACCAAGCACATTGAAATTGATTTTCATTTTGTTCGTGAAAGAGTAGCACAAAAACTATTGGAAATCAGTTTCATTAGCACCAAGGATCAAATAGCAGATGGGTTCACCAAAGCCTTGCCACGGGTGAAGCTTAGAGAATTTAGAAATAATCTCAACCTTGTATGTGGCTGAGATTGAGGAAGGGTGTTAGATAGTTCCTAGTTTGTAGCTAGGAGATCTTATCTCTTGTAACAAATCTGTAACAAACCTGTTGTAAGTGCCACCGCCGTGGGGGCTATTCCCCAGCTCTATTTAACACGGAACCGAGGACCAGGGAGAGGTCAACTCGTTAACCTAAATCTAATAGTTCCATTTTACTCTATGCATGCATCATGAGATGGTTGGATAAAATGGAGTGCTCGCATGAACTTGTTATATTATAATCGTGTCATTTGTAAATTGATAGTCCAATTGAATATGTACACCATTGACTGTAGGGACAATTGTGCAACTGCCCTTATTTTGAAGCTCAATTCCTCGTTTGCCCCTATTTTTTAAACATTGCTCGTTTGCCCCTGTTTTTACAAGACAAATCCACCGTTTGCCCCTCTTTTCTCCATCCATTAGTTGGTGAAACATTTAGGCCAAAAAAAGACTGAGAAAAAATAAAAAGGGAAAGAAGACCAGAATGCCCCTTATCCTTTCGTTCCCATCCCTTCCTCGCGAACGAGTCCCGTCGACTCGCGGCTGCTGCTAGGGTTCCCCTGGAGATTTGCAGGCTCAAGAGGTAGCAGGCGAGCCGCAGGAGGCGCAGGAGGCAGGCAGGCTCGCGCGGCGACCTATCGCGGCGAGCCGGCGTGGCCTCGCGCGGGCGCACGGCGCGGCCTCGCGTGGGCAGGCGCGGCAACCCGGTGCGGCGAGCCGTCGCGGCCTCGCGCGGGCGCACGGCGCGGCCTCGCGCGGGTAGGCGCGGGCGCACGGCGCGGCCTGGAACAGGGCGCTGCAGGAGGAGGCCGGGTCTCATCCTCGCGCAGGAACAGGGGCGCTGCGACATGGAGTCGATTGGGTAAATTTCTTGGTCTCCATCGTTTCTGCGTTCATGCGGCTCGGTCAGGCTGTACGATGAGCATTGAGTTTTCTTCCTATGGTTTGTAGGTCAAATAAAAACCAAATTAAACTTATTGTTTTGGTTCGGGCACACTGGAGTATGCCCGATTGTGGTCCAAAGTGTTATAGACACAGAAGTGCATGTACCTTTCTGGAAGTAGTAAATTTCATTGCTGAAAGTTTTATTTGGGGTTCAAGGCAATACATATCTCTATCAAGGGCATTGGAGGAACAGCTTTCTGAGTGGTTTCAGGATGGTTCTATTGAGATTGGAAGTAATGAACAACTTCAAGAATGGTTTGAGGTCAACAAAGACAAGGGGGAAGCTTGCATTGCTGCTGAAATCAAAAATTTTGAAGGACCATTGCAATGCTCACCCACTAAGCGCAGGCTTCACCCTACTGTTAGGAGCCTTCTAAGTACTGCTCCTATTGATTTGGATCCTTTCATAGATCCAAAACAGTGCACTCAGTCTGCTCAGCTTGCCAAGAAAGACAAGAAGGTTAAGAAGGTGGACAGTAAAGTCTCTTATGATGTACTGAGTGATAGCAGTTATGACTCCGATTTGGCTGCATCTTCTGATTCTGAATTAGATACATTTTCTGACTCTGATTGCTCTAACATTGATTATGATCCTTCTCATGAAATGTTTGTTGATGATGACAATGATGATGAACCTTTTTTCTCTTATGATGTTGATGCTCCAAGTGTTGATGTTGGTTGTATTTTCCGTGATGTGAAGGAGTGCAAATCTGCGTTGACCCAACATGCAATCTTGAATGACTATGCTTATCGTACTGTGAAGAAAGATCTAGAGCGATTTCGAGCTAAGTGCTTGAGAGCTGATGAAACAGGCTGTCAGTGGACTTTCTTTGCAAATACTAGCAAGGCAGGAAAATATGTTGGATGCAAGGTATAACAATTCTTTATATCTTATTTGGGTTGTTTTTTCCTTTTGACTTTATCTTTTGTTACACTATTGAGAGCTTATTTCCCATGCAGGTGAAGCTGAACGGTCCGCCGCACCATAGCAAGTGTGGTTCAGTGAATCATTGTGGTGACACAATGGCAGGAAAAAACTGGGTTGCTGATAGGGTTGTTGAGTTCTTACAATAGGACCCAACATTGTGTGCTAAGGAGTAGACAAAGAAGCTGAAGGCAAGGTATGGTTTTGAGGTTCCTTACCATAGGGTACACAGGGGCAAGGAGAAGGCTCTAGACATGATTTTTGGTAAGTGGGATGACAATTATGACTTGCTGCCCACATATAGAGTTGAGCTACTAAAATCAGCCCCAGGAAGCATTGTTGAGATGGATACTGAAGTTCATCAAGGCAATGTCTGTTTTAGGAGATTCTTTGTGGCACTGAAACCTTGCATTGATGGTTTCCTTGAAGGATGCAGACCCTATATTGCTATAGATGCTACCCATTTGACATGAAGGTCTACAGGTCAGTTGGCATCTGCTGTTGCTATAGATGGAAATAATAGCCTTTTTCCAGTTGCCTATGGTGTCATTGAGACTGAATCCACTGAAAGTTGGACTTGGTTCATCCAGAACATGAAGGCTGCTATTGGTACACCTACAGGTTTGGCTATCAGCACAGATGCATGCAAAGGACTAGGTGAGGCTGTGAAGGATGTATATCCTGGTGTTGAACATAGAGAATGTATGAGACATTTGTGGAAGAATTTCAAGAAGCATTACTCTGGTGATGTGTTCACTTATAACATGTGGCCGGCTGCCAAGGCTTGCACTCTAGAGAAGTACAATTGGCACATGGCAAGAATCATGGAAAAGAGTCCAGCAGCAATTGCTTACTTGGATGAGCATCATCCATACTTGTGGACTAGAAGCAAGTTTTTAGATTACTGCAAGGTAGACTACATCAATAATAATATCTCCGAATCTTTCAACAACTGGATTAGAAATTGTAAAGACTTGCAGATTCTAGAGGAAGAGGAAGAGGAAGAGGAAGAGGAAGAGGAGGCCGAGGCAGAGGAGGAAGGCTTGCTGCATTGCTCAATGGGTAAAACTGACCACTTGGGATATGTAATAATTGGTGGATGTGGTGACTTTATTTTGGATGCGTATGTGCTAGGCCATGTATGACATGAACACATACACTTGCATGTGGTGACTTTATTTTGGTATGCTTAGCTACGTTGTTGATGATGCAACTATTGGTCTTATATTTTGGTATGCTATAAACCTTATTTGGATCCCTCTTAATGTGTTGAGAAATATATATTGTCAATTGTTGAATATACGTGCACATGTGTGCTTCTCTGGAGTGCAAGTGTTCATGTGTTCCAAAACAGGGGCAAATGAGCAATTTTCAGCCAAGGGTATTTTGGTCTTTTCAGTCCAAACTTAACACCGTTAAGTGGACTTAACTGGATGGGGGCAACTGCTGGCTTCGTTTTGAAAAAACAGGGGCAAACGAGAAAAGTTAAAAAAAAATAGGGGCAAACGAGGAATTAAGCTCCAAAACAGGGGTAGTTCCACAATTAGCCCACATTTTGATAATTGTGACACTGGTTGCATTGGAAAATACCAACCTAATGTAACTAGTGGCATTATTGGGTATATGATCTATAGCATCAGTTAATTATTATTTTAGCAGAACATTTGTGTGTGCACCATTGATAAAGCTTTGAAAAAATAAACTTTTCTGGAACACACACTGCATTATTCTACCTTAATGAAATGACGTGCAGTCCTTCTGCATGGTTCGAGAAAATAACATACACAACATTGAAAAGATAAACGAAACGCTAAGTTTTATTCCTGCAGTTATTTGTTGACTAATAATGAGGAAATTTGTGAATCTCACTAAAGGTATTTCCTGCCGCCTGCCCCACCAATCTAGTTTTACTTCTAATACTAGCCGTTTCAAAATAGTTTCATCTCTGGAGATCATTATGGTAAATGATCTCTTCGGGAATATTATTTTGATCCATCAGATTCGTATGTCTTTCCATTTTACCTCGGTACACCTTGAGAAATGCTCCATCTCATAAGAGCACATTCACATGTAACTCACAAGGTGTACTTTGTAGCATGTCGACATCCATGATTGCCAAGTTTTATAAATGCAGAATGACAACTGCCTACAGTAAGCAGAAAGAACTTATCTCATTTTTACAAAACCACAACTACAAAACATACATGCACTGCTCATTTTTCTTTCATCATCCTCTCCCTTCAAGAGTGAACAATTGCACACAGGCTGACAAGTAAAAGTACATATTACAAGCGTCGACGAGTGGGCGATGTGCTATCACAGTAATAGTTGTGAAGTTTAGTTATGATTCAAAGGGAAAGACCATGTGTGGTTCAGTACAGTCATTGGCATGGGAAACATAGGGAATCATGTTCTAACACTGATGTCCGGTAGCACAGGTATCAGGCACCCATATAGATTCACAAATCACAAGGCGTGCTCTGTTCAAGAAAATTTAGTTATTTTTGTTTGCTAATATATTTGAAGCAGCTAATAGACCGATCATGTGCTAATCTTGCAACAATACTTGAGATGTTTTTAGCTGTTGCAGCTCAGCCTGATAGTTATGGTTTGAAGTAAACAAAATTCTAAACTAGATTCCTCTTTTTCCTTGCGATGTTTTAACAGGTTTATATCTCAAAGCTAAGTTATTGACGAATCTGATCTAATAGTTAAATGATGGATGGCTTCAACATTCATTCTTCAGGTAATTCCATTTTGCTCCCTGCATGCATCGTGAGATGGGTGGATAAAATGGAGTGCTCGCAGAACCTTGTATCATTGTAATCATGTTAAAGGTTAAATTGTGATGAAGAAACACGTAATGTCATGTGTAAATTGACAGTTTCCAATTGAATATACTAGACCCTTGACTATGTTTTGATGTTGCGTGACACTGGTTGTATTGGGTATATGATCCTTAGAATCAATAATATAATTAATTATTAGCAAAACTCTTGTGTGTGCATTATTGATAAAGCATTCAAAAGATAAACTTTTCTGGAACGTACACATATAACAAGAACGTAAGTAGAAGTAAAGTTGTTGAGCCTGGAAAGCAAAGAGAGATGTGCGGCTAGCTGCAACTTCACCTCTGTGTGTTAAACGAAAAAGCTTGGAATCCTATTCTTCAGCCACACGGGCTCCACATGAGACTAATGGAAGGGGCTTTTTTCAGTTTCACCCTCATATGAACTACCTACCATTTTGTTCAAGGACAAGAAGTAAATAATTCGCAGAGCGTACTTACATATATACGAAACCAATGTTCATGTCATCAAAATTGATATAAGCAGAAGTAGGTCATATATACTTTTTACCATTCAGCGTAACAGGGCCGTGCCGTCAGATTTACAGGCCCCGTACCAGACGCTAAGTGAGGCCTAAATCAAAATGCCAAATATAGCCAAAATAATGTATATATTGTAGAGCAAATGTAATATATATTCTAAGGGCTGAATTCATATTTTCTAAATTGATTTGTAGAAAATATGGCTTCAAAAGATGAATGAAAAAAAAATAAAACTAAAATTATATAAGCTGTTGTAGACCTTGGTACCAAGAATATAATTAGTACAATACAGATGGAATTGAAGAAAACTAATGCCTTCACTCCTGCAGGGGCCTCCGCCTCTCACCCTCTCCTTGATGCTGCCTTTCTTGCTAATCGCTTGGACGAGCGCCACGAGCCAACAGGCGGAATCGCGGAACAAAATGAACAGAGGACGAATACGCAAGATGGTGAGAGAATGTGAGGCGCTGTGTGTGGGGGGGAGGGGGGGCCTTGGGGCTCGGAGCCGAGAATTCGGAAGCGTCGCCACACGTGAAGTCGTCGCGAGGGTCACGGAGTCATGGAGATGCACGCACTGCTCGAGCTGGCCAGCTAGGATCTGGAAGTTAGGCTGATTTTTTGAGGCCCTACACATTGGGGGGGCCTGTACGCTCGTACCGGTCGCACGCCCATGCGCACGGCCCTGTAGCGTAATGAAATAATTCAGTTACATCGGTTGCCACTAAACTTTAAGCAAAGTCACAAATATGTCATAGCCACACCATTGAAGATAAAACTTCACAAGCATATATAGAGGCTGGATATATGTACCTGCACCATTTGAGATGGAAATAAACTCAGAGCCCCCATTCGTGAGTGCTCATGTTCCGCTAGACGAGATCAATTATCATATCCTGAATTTAGGGCCTAATAAATTGTATAAAGATATCCATGGGTTTTGCAATGATACTCTTAAATAACTGTAGACTATAGATCGGAATGGCTGTAATCACATATTATGCAATAAAGGCGAAATAGGCAATAGGACACTTAAAGTGATCTCTCTTTGTTGGTGGACATTAACAAAAAGTTGCATTAGTTGCTGGACACAGTTGTTGTTGTCAAATTTGCTCCAAGACACAGCATGCATTAAAATATTAACTTATGGTTCCAGAAAAGAAAGAAGAGATGCGCATTGTCCATTTTACCCCAACTACTTTCATCTTCATCCATCTATTCCTTCGTGCACTCGGCATAGTGGTAGACTGGTAGCAGGGTGTGAGCCCCATCTTTTCCTCTGAGTGTAGCGTCCATCGTGTGGGCGAACGCCTCAGCCACCCATGCATATGTCTTGTTGGGCAACATGGTGAAGGTCGTTCCCAAGTCCTCCATCCTGCCGTTCCCAGTGCAGTCCGTGCATGCAAGCTCCGACCGGGCATAGATCCTAGTTGCGCGTACCTTGAAAATCCTCTAGCCCCATCAAGGAGAACTCTGGGTGCTTCGGGTTTTGGAGCAGTGGCATGTACACGAAGTTGTTTGTCTCCACGGCGGCGGCATCTAGGCTATGGCCCATGATATGATGAGGGGGCTAGGGTGGATGAGCCGAGCCTGTTCGCTTGAGCTTATCTGTCGAATATGCCAGCCATTCAACAGTATTTTTCTCTCGTAACAAATCAGTGAGCAGTACTTTTAGTCACATATTATCAGCCAAGTGAAAGGGATGGACACGAGGCAGTACGAGAACTTGTCATCCTCACCCGTTCGTTCCCTAACGTGTGCCTCGCTGCCACTATCGTCATGGCACCATGGCCAACGCCAACCACCACCATGGCAATGGCCCTAACGTGCTCACCCGTTTGGTGTTGCTCCTCCTCCCGAGTCCTCACCGACATCGACCGCTTGAAGGCCACAAATGGCGCACTCCTATCCATGTCCCACACGATGGCCACGCCTACTCACAGGACCCTCGATAGGCTCCGTGCTGCCTGTGAGGACACTGGATGGAAGGGGAGGTCGTCAAGGCATGCACACGCGCAAACAAGGATCTGCACGGCATGCTCGGTGACATAGTGCGCTGCAACCACTTGCTTACGCTCCTCGTGGAGAGCTGTTGGTGGGAGGGCGCCCCAAGGCTATATGGAGAGATGCTTGCCCGGGACGGTGTCGCACTTAAACCTGACAATGGTTTGGGTTAAAACCGGGTTTTTTGGTTTGGTTTTACTTTTGGGCTGTATTGGTTTGGATTGAAACAGGCTGAAAAGGCTGTTGGGCCAGTTTGGTTTGGGCCCTATTAAAGTGGGCTGAACTGGTTTGGCTGTAAATAATAGAGTTTACAATAATTTTTTGTTCTATCTATTTATTTTTTGCTTTTGTTTATGGCTAAATATAAACAATAGCATGAGGTGCCGGTGAAATAGTGGGTTGGAAATGTATTTTAATGGGTCTAGCGCATAAGTGGTATGGTTTGGTGTGGATGATTGAAGTCATGGTCTAATTTGGTTTGGATTTGACTTTCACATATATATGTTTTAGATTGGTGTGGGTTTGGTTTGGATCTTAGCCCACTGTCAGGTTTAGTCGCACTATTGCACTTGCCTTGTGGCGAGTGGTGGATAATAGAAATGGAGAGAGAGACAGGAAGAAAGAGCTAGGGGCAAAAAGGACCATTCACATCTCTTCTCTCTCTTCTAGAACCAGAAATGAAAATTTTATTAGGTGCAGTATCGAGGAGCAAACTTGACAACAACCAATGTGTCCAGTAGCAAATGCAACTTTTTCAAGTGTCCCCAACAAAGGAAGGTCACTTTCAATGTCCTGTAGCCTATTTTTCCTTTTTTAATTAAATGATCTATGAGGAGTTGTCCTTTATCCCTTGGTCCATAATTTGAGTTGTATTTTTTTCCTTCAATGTGACAAATATAGAGGTGTATTTTAATTATTTATTTAACTTCAGACATGACCATGTTGTATATGGTACCGCATGCAACAGCAACATGTTGTATGGGTGCACTCCAATAGTTTCTATGGCAATAAAAAGTGATTCTTGGATAGTATATATCTTGTATATATTAGTTTATTTGTTGGCCTTTTTTCTAAACATTTTAATTAATTA
The DNA here is from genome assembly GCF_000003195.3 of Sorghum bicolor. Lineage (NCBI taxonomy): Eukaryota > Viridiplantae > Streptophyta > Magnoliopsida > Poales > Poaceae > Sorghum > Sorghum bicolor. Next base: position 67,773,752 of record NC_012874.2, on the reverse strand, counting down.
ATTAATTAATTAGTTAGTTATTGTAAGCACTTAAAAAATAAAGGGCTAAAATTTATTTGAGATCTTACCTCTTATGAGGTAAACAGTCAAACAGAGTACCTCTCTAAACACCTCTCTAAATGCAAGTAATTCATCGTCCTCTGTTTTGAAACAGACAATTTATACTTGTGCGGAAGCTAGTAGCAAATTTCCTATTTCATCTTTTGCTATTATGCAAAGGCCTTCTATATTAGTTTCCTTGTAAAAACATGCATCAATATTAATTTTCACCCCAACTAAGCTAGCAGGATTCGAACTATATACGACCTTTGTGGCATAATCACCCACTATTACCTTGCCTTTGTTATCCATAAACTGGTGTTGTTGATCAATTTACAACAATGAAGCCATATAATTCATCAGGAAATGAACAGATCCTTCAATAATCATTTGTTTAGCTTCATGTTACATTGGGTTGTGGGCACGTAACAATGGCAATAAAAAATTATCACACTTGACAATGTTCCAAAAATATAGTATTAAAAGCACCAAGTCCGAATCACCACCGATGATGTATGTTTCAATGGGAAGTTTCCAAGAATCACTCATAGCCTCCTTGACATTGTGAGCCTGAGGACAGCCAATGATTGCGTGGTACTTCGATTCATCTCTTTTTTTTAAAACAGTGGCAGGAGCTTTGTTGCTCAATTAAGACAAAAGAATTTTACGTATAAGAGGGTAGCCAACGGGATGCCAAAAAGGACACCCGAGGCGCTAACCAACACACGCGACGCAGCTGAGCACTAACACGGCACACTGCCATGGGTCATCGTTGCCGAGCATGGTTGCACTCATGTGAACACTCTTGGGATCTTTAATAGGATTAGGATGCCATCGTGTGAACACTCATGCTAGAGGTAGTATATATATGTGAAGGGGGCTCAGTATATACCACACATTGAGTTGCCAGAAACAAACATAGTAGAAATTGGCACACCAAAAACAGCAGTATCAAGGAGGACGAAGGACAGGCATGGGAGGCGTAGGGAATTGTGTTTTTAGTTTTGGGTGAGCCTGCCCATGCACTTGATAGCCACGCAGCAGTGCATTTTAGTAACAAAAACATCTACCATCCATGAGGTTGTAGAGATTAGACTGTCAGAGACCACTCTGGACAGCTTTGCTGCCACGCGGGGATGCTTTTGTGCCACTGATGGAGGATGCGGAGCCGAGGGGAATGGGCTGAGCCACTGGGACAGCATCCATGTGCGGTAGTGAGAAGAAAAGATGTAGAGGGACATGACGAGATCAAATGAGCGAAGGGAGCAGGAGACCTAGGGTAAGCTTATCATGTCGACTCTGTCCACCTGAAGGGGATTGTGAACCAGCAACTTTTTGGCATTGTGGGTTACATATTTGATTACAGGAAATCTAAACCAAACACCTTAAAGAAGATCAGGGGAAAGTAGGAAACATTTCAAATGCATAAATGAAGTAACAAGCGCTATGCTTGAGCGTTGTAGTGATGGGTGAGTGAATTACAGAGTCTTGTCGATAACTCTTGAGCTCCATTACCTTTTACAATGCTCTACATTCCATTTTTTTTTACCTGTAGTAGCAATACAAATAATTTCTCACATTTGACATTCAAATTTTTCAATGGGGTGGAGTGGTTATGTGAGCTACACGAGAGGCATGAGGTTGCAGGTTTGAACCTTGTGGTTGGCTGCGCATGTTTTTCATGCAAAAAAATTGTGACTCGTGGAACCTCCCTGGATTAAATTTTTACTAATTGTTTGGCACAATTTATTATTTTTTAAAAGATTTATGGAAACATTTTATCCTCTACAAATTGATTTGTAAAATCCAATTTTTAGATGTGGCTAGGTACCTACCTTTATAAATCACTGATTTCTAGCAATGGAAACTTAGAGGCGGACAGCACAGGAAACTTAGAGGCGGACAGCACAGATGTCTAGTTTACTCTGCTAGGCGCCTGTAGAGTGATTTTTATTTGAGTTCCTCTGCTCTGGAACCCTCATATGATTCTCCGTATGGCAATAATTCAATTATATTTGTTTCAGACTGTAATCTTTTTCAGATCCAAGAACAGACTATCCCACATAATAGAGTATTAGATTGCAGCAAATTAGAGAACATATCTACATGTCTTGGACTATAGCTTATGTTCCTTTCACTTCAAAGTTCAAACGATGAAAACATACTGTACTGCAGCCGTGTCATCAGAACAGGAGTTTCATTACTGGTGATTAGGTAACGGCTCATTTGATTGCAGGAATTTTATAGGGATTATACAGGAATTTCACATGATTCGGCTTATTTTCGTTGGGAAAAATAAATTCCACCATTTCGGCAGGTGGGGGACTAAGATTACTTCAAGTAAAAACGTTTTTTAGATGCCGCGAACATCTATTTTGAAATGCTGTCATCTGGTCTGCCAATTCTAGAAATTACACATTGACAAGGGAAAGCCTGCTATGGTCCCAAAAAAATACTCTCTTGAAATGTTTTTCAAAAATCATAAAAACTATAACACTACACCAAAAAAAAGATTTTTCTCCTCCTCTGGCAGCTACCTAAAGTATCTCAAATAAAATGGCTGGAGACTATAAAGTTTGTCTCATCAAGCTTTACAGTTTTGGTTTGAAGTTTGTCTTCATTCAACTGTACTTGTAAAAATGTAAAGATTTTTTTTTGGTTTACAATATTTGTAGAAACAGGCCGCGTTATGAACTACCCCTAGTAATCAATTTTTAGGGTTGCTTTACATAACCAGCTGCACATAAAAAATCTACTCATCTCTAGAGGCAGTTGACCTAAGTATTTTAGAGACTCTGAATTGGGTAAATTTTTAAGACTATACACTTGAAGAGGCATACCTCTTATCTGAATGGCAATAGGAATCCATTTCTGGAGCTGATCATTGGACTTTAGAGACTATGGCGTACTGCATATATGCTTGCTAAAAACTATATGTGTTCCACCTTAATTTGGTTAATTAGTACCTTGATAGAAATTCTTTATCCTTTTCCAGTTAATTTATAATGTCAAAATTTGCTACCGGACATGCCAAGTGACCCCTCTTTGCCAGCGTACATGCAAAATTTGATAATTTGCTGGTGGACACTCTAGTTCTTTACAAATTTGCTGGTAAACACTTCGCTCAATAAAATATTAATTTTCGGCGGCTAAGGAGAGATAAGGGTGGTGAAATGTTCTTTTTGCCCCCTTCTTCTTGCTCTCTCCCTTCCATTTTCTTCCACCTTCACACCCGATCTTGGCCTGGAGGCTGGAGAGCAGAGCAACGACGGTGAGGGGAGGGAGCAACAACTCCGCAAGCTTGTTCGCATGGCCGTGCACCATGGGAGGTGCTCGCGGCGCGTCCATGAGTGGCTTGTAGGGCAAGGGCGGTGCGCCCGTGGCCTGCTCGTCCTGTGCGGCTCCCTCTCCCTCTCTAGCGCCTTCATCAAGCGCTGCCGCCACCATTGACGAAGCTCGGTCGAGCTCCATGGCTGCGTGCCCTACCCGCCGCGAGCGCATCCTCCTCCGCCACGCACAGTGGCGGAGGGAAGGGGGGGCTAGGGGGGCCTGGCACCCCCCAACCTTCCCATAACTCCCTTAATACACCTCATAGATTAGATGTTTAATTATCTAATTAGCTAGTTAACGATATTATCTGTACTAAGATTTTTATTCTTATTTTATATTAATCTCTAATAGTTTCTTATACAAATAGAATATAGATCTTTCTAATATTTTCTTCATATCTTTTATTTTTATTATTGCCTATCAAATATCAGTTTGTCCCCTACCACACACTCTAATTAGCTAATTAATTGAAAAACAACATTTTTCTTGTTTAATCCTTCTGAATTGATCTCCAACAATGGGATCTATATTATTTAGCATTAGTCTTCCTATTATCTTTCTTATCTCCTATGTTTGTATCATTATTGGTCTAAACTCTAAACGGTCATTTGGCCCGTTGTACTCAACTTTTAAACACTAACACTGATATGGTGTTTCTGTTTAACCTTCTATTTAAATGACCATTTTACCTGTTTAAGTGATCGTTTTGTCTAAGACTAAACGATATGTAACTGAATGTTTGTCATTTGATGTTAGGATCTAGTACTAATTAATTTTGCCCCCGTTTAACTACTTGTTTTTATTGTGATTCTTTTTCTGGACAAAGAAATAGAATGATCAAGTGAAGGTTAGAGGCCTGAGACTAGTTAAATTTCTCTTTTATTTTTGTTAGTTTTTCTGCTTTTTTTGCATCGCAACGCAAACGTTTATTTTGGTGCTATGTACATCTTTGTCATGTAATATTTTGACACACATGATTGTTCTTGGTTGCACAGCCCCCCTATGTTCAAATCCTGGCTCCGCCCCTGGCCACGCGCCTTGCCCCGCCGCGAGCGCATCCTCCTCCGCTATGCACGACGCTCCGGCCATGGCTCCTCCCAGCCGTGCCCCTGCCCCGGGCAGGTGCTTCCCCGGGCGTGCCCCTGCCCTAGCCATGCCCCACTGCAGCCGGCCGCTCCCCTTCCACCGCCGCGCAAGAAGCTCCAGCCATGGCCCCTTTCGGCCGTGCCCCTGCCCCTGTCGGGCAACTTCCTGGCCACGCCTCACCGCGGCCGGCCTCACCCATTCCCAGCCGCGCGCAGCAGCTCAAGATCCAAAGGACGGCCACGATCTCAATGGAGAAGAAGAAGAAGAAGAAAAGGGAGAGAGAAGGCCAAGGTAGAAGAGAGGTGTAGGGGCGAATTGGATATTTTACCACCCTTCTCTATCCTCAACAGCTGAAAAATAATACTTTATTGGGTTGAGTGTCCACCAATAAACTTGTAAAGAACCAGAGTATCCACCAGCAAATCGTCAAATTTTGCATATCCGCTAGCAAAGAGGGGTCACTTGGCATGTCTGGTAGCAAATTTTGCCTTTTATAATAGAGCAATATTTTAGGCTCATGGAGTCTTGGTTAGATCCAGTTTATAGCTTCGGTTGTGGCCTCACTATTTCAATCCCAAGCGGATAACTGCTCTGGTTCCTTGTTCATTTGTTCTAACTTATATGCTTTATAAATCCTTAATGTGCCTGTCCTGTGGTGAGCAAAACACTTCGTGGCACACTGGCAAGAAGGCTCAAGTGTGATCAATTGCATACAAGCTGACAAGTGGTTTCTCTGCTATAAAGTTCTGAAGCCTACTTAACCTTCAGGATGCACGCATCCTCAAGGGAAAGCTCATATCTGCTTCAGAATTACCATAGGCTTGGGATGCATAGGGAATTCATGAAGCAAAATAGTCGTCTTCTACCACTGCTTTGGTGAGGGAAATCGTGTGAACCAATTCTCCAAGGCACCTAGGCTGACACGAGCAGTGACGGATTTAGAAATGGTTTAGGAGGGGGGTTCAATTTGAAGGGTAGAAATTTTACTAACATACACCCTTTAGAAGGGTAGAAATTTTGCTAAAATTCAATCGCAGAGCTGTTAGGAGGCACTGAGGCCATGTTTCGGCACCGTCGAGTGAGGCTTAAGGCAATTTACTTGAGCTCTTTTTGCAGTGCATAGCAGAGCTGTTATTGAAGACTTTGGGCTACTTCCCGGGCTGCAGCTAGCCCTGGCAGCCCGGGCCCTGAAATCTGCCCTTGGACATGAGGTATTGCTGGCTCATGATCCAACTCGTCCTCCACCTCCTATCCCACTTGTTGTGGCCACGCGACTGATGTCATAATTGCTATCCATTGTGACCTTCATGACATATCAGTTGGAATTCCGCACTCAGTCAGCCTTGTGCTCATTTAAATTAATCCTGCATCTGGTGAGAACCGGAACTACCAGTTAGGGAGCAACGGCAATTGTGCATGGAAGACTGAATACGAAGCATCTGCCAGAGCATTATGCTCCAAGTTCCAAATATTTCAAAGGTCTGAAAGATTTGTTTCCTGTATGATTCTCGAAAGACAGATGACTAAGAAAATAGTATACTAATTAAACTACTCCATCCATCCGAAATAAAGTGCCGATTTCACTATCCAAGAAGTCAAACATTATCAACTTTAACCAAATAAATATAAGAAACTACTAATGTTTATAGTGCATAATTAGTATCATTAGATGAATCACTGAATTTATTTTCATAATAAACTTATTTTGATATATAAATTTTACCAATATTTTTTATAAACTAGTCAAACAAAAGAAAGTTTTATCAGCAACAATATTTCTGAGGGAGTACAACCTCCTGATTGCAAACGATGGGGTGCAGCGCCAGACTGCCAGTAGGCTGTGCATACCGATCTGAAAGAAAAAGAGATGCTCCAGTTGACATCTTTGTGAAAATTACACAAATCTTAGAGCAAAGCTCCTGTTCATTGATTTTTAAGTTGATTATTTTTGGGTCGTCTCGTATGGACCTGGCCCTACCCTTGCCCAATCTGTGCCCGGCCTGTTTTTGTACTGCAGCAGGCAGAGGGAACAACTGGCTTCATTTGTACCCTGCAACGATATTTGTGAGGAACAATTTATTATATCTCAACAACAATACTGAAGAACATTGTCATTATAGTGGGAACAAGTGCATATATATTGATAAATATACATGCTGCCAAGGGCTCCATATGAGTGTTGTAGCACTGCATGAGATGGACTTCCAAATCCTCCTTGGAACAGGATGGGGCATGGGAAGCATAGGGAACTCATGCATGGCAGAACGTCGCCATGTCATCTGTAAGATACTGAAAAGACTTTCTGCCATTTATTTTACGTGTTACTGGTAAACAACCATGCATCCTTTGGTACACCATGCCCTGAAGCTCCTGGCCAATTCTCTGAGGCAGCTCATTTAGGAAGGTGACCACAGTCACGTTCTGCATCCCTATAGTTTGATCCGAATGAAAGACTGTCTTAGTTATTTTCAATTACCTATGTTTTGTGCAGCTGAAATGGTGTAAACCTTTGCAAAAGACCCATGACATGTTTATCTGTACGATTTCAGTTTAAAGTAAATACGAATTTATAACTAGGTCCCTCCTTTTAGGTGCCAAATTTGAATAGATTTACATCTCCATGTAATTGGGGAGTCTATTTTTAACTTAACTGATCCATCGATTAAACATTGTTCTCCATGTAGTTCCAGTTTCCTCCTGCATGCATCTGTAGACGGTTGGGATAAAAGGGTGTGCTCGCATAAACTTTGGACGTGTTTAGTTCGGGAAGAGAAAAATTTCGCGACACTGTAGCATTTTTTTTTTGTTTATGGTAATTATTGTTCAATCATGGACTAACTAGGCTCAAAAAATTTGTCTCGTATATTTCGACCAAACTGTGCAATTAGTTTTTATTTTTGTCTATATTTAATACTCCATGCATGTATCTAAAGATTCGATGTAACGTGGAATCTTGCAAAATTTTAGGTTTTGGGGTGGAAGTAAACAAGGCCTTTGTAATCGTGTTTCCAAACTATATGAACTACTATTTGATATAGGAAAACATTAAGACATGTAAACTGAGGGAGTCCAATCGAATACAGTAGACCATTATTTATATGGATTCCTGTGGCGTACGTGTCAACAAAGGTACGGTCCAGCTCCTTTACGCTATAATGCTAGTTTTTTTTATGCATGATACAGAATGCTTCCAAAGGTATGGACTTAATGCAAAGTGTTGCATTGAGCCACAAATCTCCATATGGTTCGTAACATTAATAATTTAACTTGATTCAGCAAAATCATATTTTTTGTGTAGCATTAGTTGATAAAAAAATAATATATAAACTTGTGTGGAAAATAAAGAATATGAATGAATGTATGCATGGAAAGTGAAAAGAAGTGCAGCAACAAGCTGCGCACTTCACCTTTGTACTTTTGGAGCAAGAAAAAGCTTGTTGTTGTTCTCTTCAGTGATAGTTTGCGGAAAATGTGTGCGCACTTCACAGTAGCATGGTATCTGTTCTGTGTGGCAGAGGCATAGAGAAGTACCCGGATTTGTAAATGGAGCAAAGATATTTGTTAGGAAAAATGTGTTAAATATCAACAGCAAAACAACATTTTACATGTGTTGTTATATACATGTGCAAATGCTGCAAAGGTCCATATGAGTATTGTAGTGCTGAGGAAAAATTAGCCATATAAGATATAGGAGCTGAGTTAGATTAAATCTACATCCTCCTTGAGTCCCTGTAACATGACGTGGCATGGGAACCAAAGGTAATTCATGACAGAACATAGGCCTCATTTGAGTCAGCTAAACAATTTATAAGCTGCAATGGCAGGAGGAAGCAAGCTAATAGCTTTTCTATAAGTTGAGTGCTTATTAGATCAAAATATGCTATAAGCTACACTATATATTCATTGTTTATACAGAACTATATATCCCTTGTCTGCGAATCTGCCCACATCTCTTCATCTTGATTCAACCCTGACTTCAACCGATATCCTAGCAAATCTTACAGAAATAAGAAATATAGTCCATAGCCTGTAATCATCATAGATACTATATTCATGAGATCTATTATATTTTATTAATATTATTCAGCTCAGGTGTTATTAAAAATAATATTATGTAGCCCCCAAAATCTGCCTCACTAGTTCATAAAACAAAGTTGAACACTCACCGTTCAGATCTTTAATATGACTATGACGCCCTTGACTATGACAGCATATATATACAGGTATTTTAGTTGCTGCAAACAGATAAGTCAAAAGAGGGACGAAAGCCAATAACAAACCCACAAGTGGTATAGGATAGACCAGGAATGGCAGACATAAGGAATTATGTTTTTGCAACTGGGTGAGGTTGTCCATGCCAGAGATAACAAGGCAGACACGGGGGATTTCACCATAGTAACACACAAACCACTAAGTCCAAGATAAGCATGGCACGATCACATGCTAGGAATGTCTACTACCAACTAGATCGGCGTTAGTTTTATGCAACGCTGTGATCAGTTGTTTTTCCAAAAATGACCACACAGTTTCAGAAAGTTGTTTTGCACACGTACGTCTTTTATATATATGACACAGTAGTACGGTACACCAGAAGAATATGTACAGGAATTATACACACTGATTTAATTCAGTTATACATTAGACAGGAAACAAGACTAAGCTTCCCACATGCCTGCCCTGACATTGGCGTATCTACAGAGGTGTGTGGCAACAGATCTCTAGCTAGTTTCCTTTGCCAGGCACACGCGCATAGAGTTCTTTGTGTTTGTTGTGTCTCTAGTTTCCTTTGCCAGGTGAGCACTCCTCGTCCAGGGAAGTTTTCTTCAAATTTGCTCAAATTTCATTCAAAATTTTGAGTGGACATCGGTCCGAATTATCCGGAATTTCATCTAATTCGATAAGCACCATGCAGCAGAACCTCGATCCGCTTGGAGCTTCTCCAGGCACGTCCGTTGAATAAATATTGTTGGAGTTCGTGATGATCTATCTGCAACTGAACACTATTGGTGCGATAATGGGCCTGTGGCCTAGGTGGAAGTTGGGATGGGCCGCAGAGAGTTGGGCTCTGCCCAAGAAGAAGAAGAGGAATGGCAGGCCGAAAATTAAACGGAGATTTCGGCTGGATTTTTGCTAGATTTGGCCCATGACAGGTTTCTTAAAATATTTGTAACTAGTTTTCAAACTTATCTTGTATGTAAATCTTTTTGAACTCCACTTAAACTATATTTGTAAAATAATTTTAAACATTATGAAGGTCAAACTAATTCCTTTTGGAAATCTAGAGATTTGTATTTCAAGTTCTATCGTCTGTCACTTCTATTTGGTTGGTATATTAGTTTTCTGTGAGTAACTCAGTATTTCATATTTCCCTACATATGGGTTTTGCACCACCAGGAACATTCGCATTTCCAATAGTGTTGTCCGTAAAAAAAAGAGTAGGTCATCATCACTCACTACCAAAATGGTGGATTTTTCTTAGGGTCCATTTGGATATAGATATTGGAGGGCAGACATTGAATTTGGTACCAATACCAAATCAAGCCTAATCTTCACTAGAAATCTTCACATAGAAATATTCCGTACCAATACCAATAGTTATAGCACAGAGAAATCTTCACTAGAAGACATTTAGTAGCGAAAGTTTAAACTAAATTTTGAATACTAAACACACTACGAGAAGTCTAAAATTCTAGTTGTGACTCCATACTCAGAGATATGGTGTGCTTAGTTTAGTCGAGCCTACATCCCAATAGTAAACTTGAGAGGATGCACATTCCGTCCCTGCACTAAGCCTATTATAACGAACAAGCAAAGTGTGCATGGATCCAAAGGGTTAAAGCTGCTATATAGGTCATCAGAAGAAAAGAACAAATGGACAAATCTCCAACACTCCATGTGCTCAAGTATGTTTTGATGCTTTCAACAAGTGGAGGACCCAGCAGACAACTGAGCAGAAAGTAATGTAATACTAGTGCCAAAACAGATTTTGGAAAAAGTACATTATTATATAGATGCAGATAACGATGAAACAACAGAATATACAAAATAGAAAATCATTAATCTTCTAGCTAGATCGATGCTTTTATGTATGTTTCTCAAATAAATATGTGCAATATTTGTCTAGTAAGTTGGTCTTTTGATTTCTGGCTTCTGACTTCTGAGAGTGACTAACAGCTGTTTCACCAAAGTATTACACATTACAGTCTGTGGTTTGCATATTCATTTATTGATTTACTGTCCATAAGAATTCCAGAACAAAACCTCAGCAGATTTTACTGCTACCATTATCCATTTCAAGTTAACAGTGGCCGATTCACTTTGCTTCTGTTACTCAGCGTGCCATATTTTCTATTCACTGTTGTTTCAGGTTCATCTTTGTCGATGAGAAGCTGCAAATTAAATGAGCCGTGCCATTCAATCATATTTGTACTGGCATCATTCCATGATGGTCCTGCCCTGATGTTGGGATTGATTCTCTGAAACAATTGATATTTTTCAGTGTACTGTATCTCGTACGGCTAACAGCTCTGCTGGTACTGACACTGGATCTGATACTCATATTTACTCACATGGATCTTGATTCTGAAATCAGAATTTACTGGAGTTCTTAATGGATGGTAGAGTATATCATTAATTATCAATGAAATGCACTCCGAAGTAATAGATTATCCTGATTCTGAATGTATTGATGTCATTTTTTTTCTTCCCCTGTTTATTGATCTAGAGTTTGGTGTATTTTCACATATGTTAAGTCAGTTTATTATGATCCCCCTTAAAATATTTACAATTTAGTACTGTACTTACTTTTTACAAATGTTGCGCTGTTCTTGTTATGATTTGAATCTTAGAAAACGCAGCTAACTACATATATGCTGTAAGCCTGTAACTACATATACGCTGTAAGCCTGCAATGCAAGCCTGTAAATAGTAACTGAACCGAGGAAGCAACATGTATTTCTTTTAACTTTTGTTAAGAGGAATCAACATGACAAACCCCAGCAGAGTTCACCTTGAGGATCTGCTCTTTCAGGCAATCATTTATCTAAAGGTTACATACTGCCTTTCGACAAGATTTGAGTCTTTGCTTCAAGCGCTGGTCCAGTTCTGAAGGTTCAGAGCATAGGTTTATGGTGATCATGTTCTGTAGGCATGATTGCATGAAGATGCTAGAGTAAGTAACCAAGCAACTAAAAAGAATGGCTCCAGGTGGGTGAACATCTCTGCTGCTGATGGCCCTTGCATGGTGTTCGTTGCCACTGTTCCTGTGTTCGTTGTGAAGCCAAGAGTACTAGGAATGTACAGAACGGGTAGAGATCAGAGCAGAATTTGTCAGTAAGTGCTGGGTCCAAAGGCACTGGAGAATCAACCGTTTGCCTCACTTTGTTAGACAGCAATCACTATATCTTTCAGTCCTAACCCCTTGCTGCCATTCCATCTACAATCTACAGGCTTCAGTTCTCGGTACATCTACCAAAGAATCTGTTGTCCATGCTCTGTCTGCAAATATCTCCATAAGCTTTGCTGCTAGTGTGCTGGAGAAATAACAGTATCATTTGGTCATCTCAAAATCATTCTTTTACGCTTAAAGTGACATTGTTATTTATCATACAGGAGGACAGAGATTGATTTCTTGATTATAGGGCTGCTAAGTACGATGCTTGAGCTGATTGGTTAACCAATAAAAAAAAGAACAAAGACCAGCACATTATCTCTGAATATGATGCTCCAATAACCACGAATCGGCGATAGTTTCAGTGCCACCGTTGCTTTCAGGAAAAGGACATTGGTATTTTTTTTGTGACATAAGCATTTGTTGTAGTGTCCTTTTAAAACAGGGAGGTAGCACTAGCAGAGCAATCAGGCTTGTGGTTTGGCTAAGGCCGAGTTTATGCAGTTGGAGAAACCACAGATTCTTGACCTCTTTCTTTGTCCTTTGTTTCCGCATGTTACATCATGCATGCCCATGAATCATCAGTGGTCCTAAGATTGTTAGTATTAGTTTAGAGAAAATTGACTGCCCAACTACCTAGTTCTTCTTGAAAGCAATGTATCCCAACTTACATCTTTTATATTATCGGTTTCGAGAAATGAAACCGGGGGAGTTACCGGTTAGTGCTTACTAGTTTTACAAGTTACAATATTGAGCGAACTACATCCCAACTTACATCATTGTATGTATTCAAGGATTTGGTGATAAAGGCATCAGATAAATGTTGCAGCTTAGGCATGGCAACATGATTATCAGTACCCTCTCTTTCATGTCACTTTCACAACAGCCTGGAGTGTAGGTCTTCTACATTGATTTGGGATTGTGTGGTTGGCCATGTGAAAAGATAAAAAAAAAGGTGAAAAGGATACACTGCTGATTCGTGTACAAAGCTGGATCACCTGAAAATAGAATCACAATCGTGAGTACAGAAGGGGAGGAGTTTTTCCATACAGTGACACATTTTGGAACAGTGAGGGGCAGTTTTTAATAAAAATCTTACTTTTATGATATGTGAACAGGATTTATAAAAAGATGCATGGTCCACGATGTCAGTGGACCCCAATAAACTATCTCGGATTTGGAAACAAAAGGTGCACCAATGTGTTAAAAGAATTGTAGCCACTACAAAGTACAAACAAAGGTCAGCTCAAATATTTTACATTATCAGCCTTCAACATAATTAACTATGGCCAGCTAGAATCATTTGTGTAATCTAACAACTGGAAAACATTCAAATATATGTAAGGCTGATCAGAACTACCTTCAAACTACTAACACTATCATCCTTAATTAAATGCAATAATACAAAACCGTAAAGGCCATTCATGAACCCTAGGGTAGGACAAGTATCCTTGGGGTATACTTTTAAGGAAAAGGAAAAGGAGAGTCCTAGATTTTTGGATGGAAATGGATACTTCCAATGCACAAAAGCACATAAGTTAATGCCTCAAGGGTACAAGATAAGCCTGATTAGCATAACTATCATTGCACTAATCAGTGGTCCTGTCAAACATGAAACACTTTGCCCCAATATGAGGTGGTCCTGTCCCAAACCCAACAGCTCCATGTACCTACTACAGGGTATAACATAATTGCTGGTGGTGTATCAGATTTCAGTGTAGTGGAGTCAATCAGCTGATGCCTGATGGAGTATCAGATCTGATCTGCTGGACGCCTGGACCTAATCCTCCACAGGTTTCAGTGGTGGCGGCATTAATTATTAGTGTATATATAGAAACATTTGTCATCCACATATATTATAAGACTGGCCCATTTTTATTGTTTTCAATGCTTCATCTGTTCATCACTTAGTGATGTCCTTCTCTACACATCAAATCATTGATTCAACAAAAAAATAAATTATATGTGAACTTGATTTAACTACTTGTAATTCCGACGATTCCAAATATTCAGATGAAGGTCGCAATTATGAAAAAAAGAAGAACAGAAATGGAACTTTTTTACATAAGGTAAAACCTTTTTGCTTTGTTTTCTTTTTTGTGGGAAACAGATGCAGACACTTACGTACATCTATGCACACACCTCTATAAGCACTTCCAAAAAAGATTGGGTCCACAGATCATGTCACCTGCTATGGAAAGAATAATGCCACTACATCTTGTAATAAATCCATAAAAATATGATCACTTGTAGAATGAAATATAGAAAAATATGACCATTATTTGTATCAAGTTGAATACTTGAACCTAGATGGACAGACTCCATGACAAAAAACCTAACCAATTGAACTACACTCAATGTGTTTTTGCTTTCGTTATTTTTCAGAAATGCCTAAATTAATTCATGATTAGTAGTTTGGAAGGACAAACTGAAGGTACAATCATAGGGCAGAAGATGTGCAAGTTGTTAATGAGTAAATTGTAACCAACTAAAGGTACAATCATAACAGATACTTGGGCAAGGCCAACTGACAAGCAAACACTTAAAATAAAGCCTTATATTAAACAAAACTCTTAGAGTAAAGGATATGTTTAGAACCAAAAGGTTGAAGCTATGTAAGGTTTATTGTTAGAGTGTAGCAAATATACGCTTGATTTGGTAAAATAGGTAGTGTATTGTGTTAGGGTTGCCTTTATATGACTGTAGTTTGTCTTATACATACTCCAAGATAATCCCTTGTCTACCCATGTGGCTCGTCAATATATTGACCATTCCACCCTACTCTAAGGATTAGAGTCTAGGCTACAAACCCTAAAGTTTCCTCTTATATGTGCTCCCTCGAGGACAAAACTATTACGGTTAGTCCAACAACTAGTAGAACCATAGTATTTGGTGTGGTCTCTTTTGGTAATAGCAAATAATGTGTGTTGTAATGCAGAAAAGTGCAGTTTTTTTTTTGCCAGCAACTAGTCGAGGGGAAGAATAGAGCCATATATATGTGGTTGACTTCCTTGTTTTAGTGTGTTGGAGTATTTAAAGGCTAATAGAAGCTAGAGCAAGTGTTTCTACAGTCCAAACATTTCCTCAAAGCATTTAAGACGACACCCAAAGCTACGATACAAATTATAATTGATTATTGTGAGTGTTATTATCCTTCTTAGAGTTTGAGAGCTTTTCTCTCAAAAAAAAAAAGAGTTTGAGAGCTTTGTGAGTTAGGGTCATGTTGTCCTTTATGTTGGTGAGCCAGAGTACTTGAGGTTGTTGTGACTTTCCGATGAGGGTAGTGGAGGCTCTCCAGGCGGTAGTCATCATTCTTTATGTGTAGCGACATCTTATAAGAGTGTGATCTAGGAGAGGAGGCCCCCTCTGATTTGGAGAAGCTCAGTAGTGTACATGGTGTTAAGGTGAGTGAAAGAGTCGGGTGACGATGGTAAGACTGTGACTTGTGACACTCGTCTTTGGTTAGTGTGGCCTTGTGTGGAAATCCAATACCATGACCGGAAAAATTTGGAAAACTTGTGCAAACCACCATTTCACATAAATTGAGTACTGTAGCTTCGAATCTGACTACTCTTATCTTTCGATACCACATGTTCTGTCTAAATTAGGGACCTCTCTAGTACTGTTACTGTCAAATAAAAGAAAAAAAAGACAATTGCTACATCACAACCCAATAGTATTTATCGGAATGAAACCATTATTGTTTTGTTTAAGAGGACTTCTAAAATAGACTTAACATACTTTCTACAAGAAGTTATTTTTAAGAATAATAATTACAACAGATAAACTGCATCATGGACCATGTGGTATTTCCTTAGCAGTTAAGCAACCAAAAACATTTTTTTTGACCAATCAAGTATAGTTATCCACGTGGAATTATTCGTGGGACCCTCCAAATTTGGCCAGTTCCCATCACTGGGTGTAGCTCAGCTGTGGGGCCCACCAAGTGCAGTGTCTTCAGAGTACTGAATGGTGACCATGTCATTTTCCTGCATTCATAAGCAGTTTCATGCAGAAAGAATACTACAAAAGATCCTCTCAAGTTCTAGAGAGAGACCGGGCTGGGAGTGGGAGGGGATAAGCATTTGGATTTTGGAGAGTGCTGTCATCAGATCTCACAAGGAAACAGCCTGTCCTGCTAGGTGGGCCTACCAGCTTGTCCTGCCAGGGAACACTGGTGAGATGGTTCTGGTAATATTCTCTGGTGCTTTTGCTAGTACATGTTTTCCTGTTTATATTTAAATATAAGTAGTCCTCGAGATGTCCAGGTATATTTAATGGAAATAGTAAGTAGCAGTACATACAAAGATTAGGATCAAGGCAACACATGGAGGGATCAACGTAGAAATTTGTTGAAAGGGAACAAAAATCATAATACTAGCATTTCCTCTCTCTCTTTTTTAAGGAAGAGGCTCAGCACACCTAATGTCATTATAACTGTACCTTCAGAACTAGCTAGCCAAAAGGTTCACATCTTATCAATTTATTTATGTAAAAGAAACAATTATGGAATCAAGTTCAGGGATCCAGAACTTACAAATTCCAAATTGTCTACCGTCATGAGCTGATAATCTGCATACATCCCTTGTGTGTGTTTTTAATTTGTAGGAACAGTGTTACCACTATAGTCAGAGAGCAAAGGGGACCAATGACACTGTCCACCAGGCCAAATCAGTGGTCAAAAGTTTCACACACTTGTGGATGGGAAAAAGGACCAGATTTGAGGCACACACACTGCACTCTTTCGAATAGGAGTAAGATTCTAGCCATGCCATGGTGTCGCACACCATGATTGGCAACCAAAAAAATTATTGAAGCTTTTTCCTGTCCTGCCCCTGCTCTGCTCCTGGTGATAGATGCTGCCCAGCATCTTGCAGATAGACGCCCACTAGACCGACCTTGCTGCTTTTCTCTCACCGTTTTGGCATTCAGAAAAGGAGAGCCTGCCCTTATCTAAAAAATCAGTTGAGGAAAAGCTAGGAATTTTCAGTGTGCAACAAGCAGTTTGGCCATCTTGATGAGCTTTTTCATGATAACTCATCAGGACAAGAAGGAAAAACATGGCAGGGGTGAGGGTGAGGGTGAGCAAGCAAGGAGGAGCAGGTTGGTAAAGCTGTAAAGCTTTGCACTTTGCATTGCCAGTACTACTACATGGGCAGGGCAGCCACCATTTTGCACTCAATCATCAGATTCAGAGTTGGGAGATCAGATCAATCTCCATCCCCAAAGTGCCGGCTGATGCACTCATCAGATTCAGAACTCAGGTAGAAGTTGGTGGTAAAGATGAGTGAAAAGGATGAGGGCAGTGTCAGATGGCCCGGGTAACATTTGCTCTCCTTGATCTGTCCTGTTGAACTGGACATGAGCTGCCTACCTGAGCTGACCCATCTGCAGTGTCTCCACGAGTGTCCTCCTAGTACAGTAGTACACTTGAAACTGTGCTGCAAATAATTTCCATTCCAGATGTTTGCTAGAGTAACCCTGTTTAGTTACCCATCCAAAATTTTTCCATCCATCCCATCGAATCTTTGGACACATGCATAAAACATTAAATATACATAAAAAATAAACTAATTACACAGTTTGGTTGAAAATCTCGAGACGAATCTTTTAAACCTAGTTACTTCATGATTAGCCTTAAGCGCTACAGTAACCCATATGTGCTAATGATAGATTAATTATACTTAATAGATTTGTCTTGCAGTTTCCTGACGAGCTATGTAATTTATTTTTTTATTAGTTTCTAAAAACCCCTCCCGACATTCTTCCGACATATCCTATGTGACATCAAAAAAATTTTCATCTCCAATCTAAATAGTGCCTAACAAACAGCAAGGCTGCCAAAAATGAACATTGATTGATATCTGTCATTCAAGAACATAAACATACTACTACTACTACTACGGTACTACCGTGTGCCGCGTCTCATCATCAGAATCATAATCATAGGAACAGCATCCACATAGCAGCAGCTTTCTGTTTGTCACTAAATTACCATACACTAATCACTGACAAACAAAGAAGACGACCAAGAAGAAGAAGCGCAAGAAAGAAAGGGAAAAAAAAGACTAACAAGCCTAGTGGCACTGGCAGCACCTATGCTAGGATTGCCATGCCAAGAACCAAGAAAGGTAGGTAGGTAGGTAGGTAGCTAGGCGGGGCGGACGCGCTTGTGTCCGGCGGCGGCGGCGGCGGCGGCGGAGGAGCGGATGGCGGTGCCGGAGGAGTCGCCGTCGGAGGAAGCGTCCATGGTGCGGGCGAAGGAGGCGGAGAGGTCGGCGTAGAGGCCGACGACGCGGCGGATGTTGTTGTTGAGCTCCCGGATGAGGCCGACGTTGCGGGTGAGGTTGTCGGGCGCCCGGGACTCGTGGTTCTGGTTGATCTCGCTGATGAGCATCCGGTTCTGGTCCAGCAGGCTCTGCACCTGCACGAAGCTCTTGTGGAACGTCTGGATCAGCTTCCCGTCCACCGCCTGCCCGCCGCCGTTCGCCATGGCGCCGGAGTAGCTGTCCCCCTCCATGGACACCTCTGCTTCTGCTTGCTCTGCTCTCTCTCCCTCTCCCTCCTCACCGACTGACGACTGCTAGTCCTGGACTGAACATACACGAAACAAACCGAATCAAAACCATTGATTTAGCTGGGGCCAGAAAGATTTGAACTTTTGAGAGTTTTTATGGCGGCGGGATTGGTTTGGTTAATCTGTACTAGAAGAAGCAAGTAAAGGCTCATCAAGACCACCACGGTAGTGTGAGGATTCAGCTGGTACATACAGTACAAATGTACAATATCCCAGCAGCAGAGAGAGAGAGAGAGAGAGAGAGAGAGAGAGAGAGAGAGGTAAAAAAAAGAGAAACAAGAAGCAGCAAATCCATGGCAGGAAACACCATGATGGATGATGGTGGTGGTGAAATCCAGCAGCTGGACTCGGTGAAACAAACGAACGAACAAAGACATGGGATTTCAGGAGGGTTCACCTAGGAGGAAGAATGTCTGAGTAGCCAATCCTTCCTCTGAAGAAAAATCCAAGCAAGAATCAGGGGGGGCAAGAGAAGAGAGTGTAGCGTGGTTGGAGCAGCTGGAAGATGCTGACAAGCAATTTGATTGAAGAATGTTAATAAATAGGAGGAGGAAAGGGAAAGCAACATGAAAAGGAGGGCAGGCAGGCAGGCAGGCAGGATTCTATTCTATAGGGCTCAACTCACGCCCACAGGCCACAAATGTTTTATCCCTGCAGAAACCTTTGGAATTAACAAGGGCAAAGGGGGGGACGGATGCCGAGGATGATAGAGAGGGGATGGAATCTATCGGGAAGTGTTCTCGGGGGGCAGAGTCGAGCACGGGATGGGATGAGGGACTAGTAACTAGCTAGCCTGCCTGCCTCGCTGAACCTGACCTGTGTGAAATCATGGAACGTGGCCCACACCTGTTTATTCTCTCACTATCTCCATCTCTAGCACAAACACATGCTTCTATTTTCAAAAAAAAAAACATGCCTCTAGTACCATTAATAATGTGTTTGGTTATTGTAAGGAGTTTGGAGGACAATCTCTTTTTTTTTGAGGAAGTGTTTGGAAGACAATCTCAAACGAATTACTTAAACCATCTTCAATCTAAAAATATGCAATATAAGAGATTCATAAGAAACCAACATATCATTTTATCTTGTTACTAATAACTAAATTTTTCTAGGTAATTATTACTTAAATCGCACACCTTTCTCCCTCAAATGTAGGAGATGTCGAGGTTTTGACTATCGGTGGTAGGTTGTGGCGAAATGATGTTTCCGTCACTTGGAAGAGAGGAGAGGGGGACATGGATGAGGAGCACTGGGCACTGAGGTCGGTCGGTGACGAGAGGAGTCGAGATCTTGTCGGAGTAAAGGTTGCCGGCGGAGAGACGAGACACGCTCTAGTTGGAAGAATGGTCGTCGATGAAGGAGGGAGGAGGCAAGATCCCATCTAAGGAGAAAGGATGGCGGCGATCGAAGGACAAACCATATTTTAGAAATGAAGGTGTTTGAGTGGTTGCATGAGTGAATGAAAACAAAATAGATAATGTTTGGTTACCTGCATGAGCAGATACAACATGTCTAGCATCCTCGTCCTACATCACTTATGTGTGTGTTCACCAGCCTCGTCTTACATCCACCAAGGCCGGCCCGAAAGTGAAGCTCAATTTTACCATATCCCGTTAGCCTACATCCAATTAAGCATTTGCATTTGCTCATGCAATAAGCATCGTAGCACATGCAACTAGTTAAACACATTGAGACCTTCTGTCTCTCGGCAGCCATGGCATGACGGCAGCTCAATGCCCCGCGCCTAGCCTACGATACATATTTATGATACATAATAAATAACAATACATTAACCTAAGCATTTGTTTTGTAATAAATTTATTCAATGGTAAAATTAATATTATTATTTATAAAAAATAGTTAGGTTTTTAATGAAATAGCACCTCAATCAAGAAATAATATGCATGTTATTTAAGTACAAAGGGAGTAAAAGTAGCTGTAGTACACACTGAGAGAAAGAGCCAGAGATGCGAGGAAGATGAGGAGCGAACGAAGAGGACACACATGCACGCCGGCGTTTTGTAATGGGGAAAAAAGCTGCCCTCCCAATTATACAAAGTGATGGGCCTCCCTATGTTGATCTTAACTAATTAATGACCCCATAATCCAGCAGCCCTGCCAGTGTCCCTTTTGTGTTGTGCAGCGAGAAGATGCCAAGAACCGGAGCTGAAAGCAGCGACCCCCCATAAAGAATTGGCGGTTTGTCTCTGCGACCGCACCAAAAGAGTGGTCTCGTTCCTCGCTCCGACAATGTTCGCCTTTGTTCGCTGCACAATGTGCCTATTACTACGTGGTTTTGCCGGTTGGGCCGGGCACCAAGAGAGGCACCAGAGAGGCCGAAATAGTTGTTTCTTTACAGTTTTTTTTTTGTTTTGTTTTTGGATTGGATTGGGGAAAAAAACCTGCAAGAAACTTGTCAATTATTTTATCCCTTCTGATTCTGAATGGTTGTCAGATGACGAATGCTCTACTATTTTCCAATCCTGTGATTTTTTTTTTGAGAGGACGCTAGGGGTATATCTTTTGCTCCTCCAATGTTGCGTGGATAAAACCATGAAAAATTGTCCAAAGGAACTGATCAGCTTGAGGAGAATCACTCTTAAGCGGTCAAAAGCTCAAAATGCTAATTGATTGAAGTGAGGATTGAAAGAGAATAACTTCTCCATTTACACTAAGGTCGTGTTTTGCTTGTGATGTGGCTTTTGCAAAAGGTACCGTGAGCTGTGAGCAAAGCCAAAAGCCATTTGGTTGTGGCTTTTGGAAAAAAAAATGTTGTCATCTTGTCTCACTAACAAGCGGACCCTGCTTGTCGGCCTCATAATCTCTGTTATCTTGTTCCTCTCGATAGGAGCCTGGAGCATAGCAGTTGGGCACATGTGGGGCTCGCCGCCCTGGGCCATGCTGCTCCGGCAGGGGCAGGCCGCACCCCCCATGGCTGATGCCTGTCGGACCGAGGTTGGGGACGCCATGCGCCGCCTGCTTTGCTCCACGAGATCTCAACCCATGCGGTCGTCGGATCCATGGAGGACAAGAGGAGGAGGAAGCGTGTTGGATCCATGGAGGACAATAGGAGGAAGAGGTGCGCCAAACGCCTTCTTCTTTGGAGACAACCATGGAGGAAGAGGAGGAAGCGTGCCGGACGCCCACTTCTTTAGAGACAACCATGGAGGAAGATGTGGAATGCCTGCCAGAGGGCGGCGGTCTGAGCTTGTCTGTGCTCATAGACGGCCTGGATGCGTCGTCGGGTCACCGGTTGTGATGCTCGCGGCGGTGCTCTAGCGAGGAAGCGTGTCCCCTTTCCTCGTGAATAGAAACCGAAGAAAAAAATGATTCGCTTTCACAACCAGTGGCAGGTGGGGTAATTTTTAGGCTCAAAAGCTAGTGAAAGCAAACAGTGGAGTGCTTTTGAATTTATACTGCGGTGAAAGCTGATTTTAGACAAAAACAATTATGACTTTTGGGTCCTTTGGTTGAGCTTTCGTCTTTTGGGGGGCAAAAGCCACAGCCAAAAGCCTAACCAAACACGACCTCAAAGAGCTAAAAAAAACTACTTCACCTTACTCCCTGGTATATTCTGATGGAGATCAGTAAAAAATCAATTCTCATAAGCTCCTCACCCTACTCCCTCCTAGAAATCCAATAGAATTGCTCCATCAGAGAATCAAGGAGCAGAGCTCTCTTAAACAGGGCCTTAAAATAACTAATCTATTACACACAACAAATCCGTGAAACTACTCATTAATCAAACAACATAGATGGTGTTGGGGGGTTGGATTGGACAACCTTAGCGCCTATACTCTACTCTCTTTATCCCTAAATAATTATCATTGTTGGTGTATGTGGTGCAAGTTTAACTTGATTTTATAGAAAACATGTGTAGTATTTATATCTCTGAATAAATTTATTAAAAAAAATAGATTCAAAGATCTTTATAGTAATACTAATTATATACTTTAAATCTTAATAGTTTTAGTATATAATTAGTCAAAAATCAGAAAGCAAAAATGATATATATCTAGGGAACGGAAGGAGTACTTACGTAGCATTCAGATATCATAAAAGAATGAAAACGCACGGCAGGGGTGACCACTCGTGTAGCCGTGTTGCTGGATGGATGTCACGTGCAGCGAAGGTGGTAGACAAGCGTGCACAGTGCCAACAGTTGCCCACAAGCTAGCAGCACAAGGAGAAGCGCGTGTATTATACTATCATCATCATCATATATTATTACTGTTGTGACATGTGTATAATAATCAGCAGGCATGAAGATCAACATCTGTCGCCCTGTTGTGTTGTCCCATCTGCGTCGACATCGACACCGGCCACGCCACACACACAATGCACATGCCACATGGGCACCTGGCCTGCAGAGGTTCCTTGAGCAAACAGGGGACAAAGGAGGAGGAGGACGCGGCGCAATCTGGACGAGGAAGACGGGGGATGGGCTCTCAATATTTGTTTGGATGTTTGGATCAGAGAGCCGCACGGCATTGTCACGACTTGGATAAACTTCATCTATTTTAAAGTTTACTGCGACCCTTGCGTCGGGTTGTGGGCGAAGTAGGCTACGGATTTCTTGGTCCTGCACATCCTTGCAATGAATCTCCATGCCTGTCAGCCTCTCTATATATACAGTAAAAGTCGTGGTAAAAGAAGTTCTGTATAAATTCGTGATGAATTTGTCCTGCCAACAAGGCACGACAGAGAAGTCTCATGGTGGCCATCAAATTTTATGTAAAATATGTTTTTTTTACGAGATTGTGCAAAAAATGTTGCAGGTTGGTGGTACTCATTGGCTCACTCTGTTTGTCCTAAAGCACGAGTTGGACTTTGATCGGTTGACCGTTGACTAGCGCAGAAGGAAATAGGCAGGCTGAAAGGGTGTGATTGGTAGCCCTGATGGAGCCGTCCAAAGGGCCATCCGGCATCATGTCATGTAGTGTCGCTGTGATTGGTTTCATGTGCTGAACCAAAATGATGTATTGGACTGTGCATCGAAGGCCGCCGTGATACGAATTCTTAGTACACAGAAATCGGGCTTCCCATGTGAGCCGAGACAATGTGGTGCAGCGCGTAGCCTGAGGCACTGAGGATAAGGTTACCCTCCTTCACTATTCTTCCCCCAAAGAAATCGAGCAGAGCAGTGCCGCTGCGTGCTCAATCTCAGGCAGCTGCCCACCCTGCTTTGATTCGTCGCACCAGGTCCTTGGCCACCATCGCAGCTACCCCCCCCTCCCACCACTAACCCATTCTCTTCCCCATGGACTACAACCTGAGAAGACCGAGCCGCCATGGACTAAAGCTGGTTAGGTTAGGGTGGGGGATTTGAAGGAAGAAGGGATCCTACCGAGAGCTGATGCGCTCGCTGCACCGCCTCACGCGCGATCTATCCATGAGGGCCACCGCTTCAAGGTGCTAGACGCAGACTGCGCCGTGGAGCCGGATGCGGCTGCTAAGGAGCACGACGACCGTGCCGTGGCCAAGGCAGCGGCCCGCGACTCCGGGTGCAGCAGTGACGCCACAAACGCGAAGGTCTCGGAGATGTTGAGCAGGTCGAGTGAGAGTCGTGGAGGATGTAGTCCGACAGCATCGGCGCTGCGCTGCGCGGCTTCAGAAGTTGCACCACAAGTGACCTCAACGCGTCAGTCGGCTTTGACATAGTAGATGTTCTGGGGGGCGAGCTCGTACTTGACCTTCTTGGGCGGTGCAGACGTCGGAGGTGGAGGCGATGCGTCGACAATGTTGTTCTTCCACGAAGAGATCGTTGGTCCGGTACCCCTGTTCTCTTGTTTGTTCTCTTGAGAATTGTGGTAGTCTCACCAAATCGATACTTGGGTGCTGGCACCTTATGCCGTGCGACCAACCAAACAAGAAGGAGAGCACCTGTTTGTATCTCGGAATCATCCGCACAGACAACCAAATAAGATCACTATCATCCTGTATGCCCCCAGACATTGTAACCAAACAGAGCTAGGTGAATGCTTTCGTCGGGACTAGAAAGAGGCTAGACAGAGCCTCCATCCTGGATGACCGACCTTAGAGCAACCAATCACGCCCATAGTGAACCTCCTGATCCGGTTATATGAACATTGAAGGCTCTCTCTGTTTTCCAGTCACAAATTATATATAAAAGAAAATTTGTCGCAATGAACAAGTAAAAATACATTATTATTTTTTGAATTTACTGACTGCATGCTTGCATTTATTGTTGTCTGACTAGGAATGAACTTGGTTTGAAATCGTCGTCGTTATTACGAGTCATAGATCGTATCAGATAGAAAACGAAGTTTTGATAAAGGTTTAAAGAAACTGCAATCGAGTATACAATCTTCAGTCTTGGTCTGAGCTGTGCCTGTGAAGATTTTTTTTTTTACAAGGAACAAGCCGATTTTTATTAAACGCAGCAAGAAGCTGCAAAGATGTTTACATTGTACAGGTCTACTGAAAGTAGAGCCTGAAGAATTGAACATAGAGGGCCACAAGCCGGTCTGCTACAAGAGTGATTGAGCTCAATAAAAATGAAAACAAGTGCTTGTTTAGCAAGAGTATCCGCTGTAGAGTTTAGGCTCCCTTTGGTTGGACTTTTCAACCTGCTTTTGCTTCTGCAAAAGTCAAAAGCCAACCAAAGGGTCCAAAAGCTACAGCAGCTTTTACCCAAAAGCAACTTTTACTGCAGTACAATTTCAAAAGCACCTCCCCCTTGCTTTCATCGGCTTTTGAATGACCAAGTTGGAGAAAATTACCCACTGCCACCGGTTATGAAAAGGAAAAAAACGTTTCGGTGCCTTCTATTCCCCTGTTCCGCATCCGTTCCGCCCGACGCCATCTCCACTCGCGACCCACGCGACGCGCGCGCATGGCCGCGACTGGCTAGGGTTCCTCCGCCGCC
This sequence comes from Sorghum bicolor, assembly GCF_000003195.3. Lineage (NCBI taxonomy): Eukaryota > Viridiplantae > Streptophyta > Magnoliopsida > Poales > Poaceae > Sorghum > Sorghum bicolor. The sequence goes on along the minus strand of NC_012874.2, from coordinate 67,748,441 downwards.
ACCATTGGCTCGACGGCCGCCGCCTCCCCAACCGCGACCGCGGCTGCTCGACGAAGGCCGGCCGCCTCGCAGGCTGCATCTCCAGTCGCGACCCACCCGACGCGCGCGCATGGCCGCGACTGGCTAGGGTTCCTCCGCCGCCACCGTTGCCTGAGGCTCGACGACGGCCGCCTCCCCACCCGCGGCCGCGGCTGCTCGACGAAGGCCGGCTGCATCTCCAGTCGCGACCGAGGCTGCATCTCCACTCGGCGGCTGCATCTCCGCCTGAAGCTACTCCGACGCGGCGGCCGAAGCTACTCCGACGCGGCGGCCGCATCTCTGCCCGACGACGACCGCCTCCCCAAGGGCTCCAGGTCTCTAGGTCGCAAGGTATGTCCGATTTCCTCTGCCCTTTTGATTGTGATGTCCAATCTCCTCTGTCCTGTTTAGCTATGATGTTTGAAGCCCAAAAAACTTCAAGATTTGCTTCAGTAAAAGGAGATGGAGCTTGATAGTTCATTAGTGGGTTCCATTAGTGTTTGAATAGATCTTTCAGTGAATTTCAAATAGATTTGGAAAACTGATTTGTATATGCATCCGATATTGTCCTAATTTTAGATTGAAATTTTTTTGTTTGGTTCAAGTATGGGTGACAAGGCAGACTGGAGTGATCGTTTTTTGAGAAATTTGTTTGACGCCTGCAAAGAGGAAATAGATGCTGGCAATAGGCCGATGGGAATTTTCACTGCTACTGGTTGGAAGAACGTTGTTTCCAAGTTTGGAGATAAATCCGGTGATAAACGAACAAAAAAACAATTGAAGAACAAGTTAGATATCTTGAAGAAGGAATATACAATGTTTATGGAGTTCAAGAATTTTGCCACTGGGCTTGGATGGGATGCAGAGAACAAAACTGTTGACTGCCCGAAGGAATGGTGGGATGAACACCTTGCTGTAAGCATTGTACTGCCATTGTAAATATTTTGTCATTTGTTTGTTTTTGCGGTGCCTTTCTAATTTTTCCTTTTAATTTCAGAGATGCAACAATCCTGAGAAAGGAATCAAATGCAGTCATGTGAAGTTTCGAAAGCATGGACCAAAGTTTCTTGAAGATATGCATGTCATTTTTGGCAAGGCACATGTTGATGGGTCTACTGCAACCTGTCCTGGAGATATATCCTCCGATGATACAAGTGATGAGGATGTGGCTGAGGTACCAAAACCTACAAAAGAGAAGGAAAAGACAGTCAACCAAGGCAAAAGAAAACGCAAGGGGACCTCCACTGCTGCTGAAGAGAAGGAAGAGAAGAGTCCATTCTTTCGTATGTACAAGAACACTTGTTTGAAGATAGAAAACGCAGCAGAGAGGATCTCGACAAGTGTTGAAGTATCATCTGCTCCTACCATCAACCAAATTCCTTCCATTGCAGAGGCTGTGAAGATGGTGAAAGAATGTGGTGTGGAGGAAGGAACTGCTCTAATGTATACGGCTTGGTCTGCACTTGCCAATCCTGAATTTCGAGAATTCTTTACCTCTCTGGAAACAAATAATGGAAGGCTTGATTTGATTCAGAGGGAGCATGAGAAGGAGAAGAACAAGAAGGAAGGCTCAGTTTGATTTGGACTTTATCATGTTTGTTAGACTTTTTTCTTATGCTCAACCATAATTTTTGTGATATGTGTTGAACCAAACTGTGGTCTGTACCGAATAACAGTTTGTACCTGTCATGACTTTCTATCTATTTATCTATTTTCTGTGATCTCTGTACTCATCTATTTATCTATTTTGTGTGATCTCTGTACCAAACTGTAGTATTGCATGCATTGTTTGCTCCAGATTTTTTTACATATCCTTACTGTGTTCTGTAGATGGATGACCACTTGAGAGCTGTAGCTAAAGGGCAGAAGGGATTATTGTTGCTTGCTGAACTGTCACAGCATGCAGCCATTGTTGGAGGAATGGGGAACTCGTATGCTGAAAAATATTTGTAGAAAGGTGCATACAGAGAAACACCAGAAACTGGCATCCAATGGGTCATGAGGTGTATGTCAACACCCAGGTATTTTTACAAGATGTTTCGGATGAGCCTTGAGGTTTTCAATGAACTTCATGACTTGCTAGTTTCTAACTATGGATTGACCTCAACCAAGAATGTTTCATCTATTGAGTCATTAGCTATGTTTTTATGGATCGTCGGAGGTCCGCAATCATTTTCGCAAGCTGAAAATCGATTCACACGGTCACTTTGGACGATTCACACCAAATTTCATGAAGTGTTGAGGTGTTTGCGCAAGTTAGCTAAGGACAATATTACGCCAAAAGATCCTACTTTTTCTACGGAACATGAAAGGGTGAGAGAGAACCGTTTTTGGCCATACTTCAAAGGAGCAATTGGAGCAATAGATGGGTCACATGTTAAAGTGATAGTGCCATTGAATGAAACAGTTAACCACACAAACCGTCGTGGGTATACTTCTCAAAATGTGCTAGCTATTTGTGACTTTGATATGAGGTTTACATTTGCGGTCACCGGTTGGCCAGGATCTGCCCATGACTCACGCATCCTCAATCATGCATTGGCAAATTTTCCATCATTTCCTGTAGCTCCTAAAGGTAATAATGGTTTCTTGTATTATGATAGACGGTTGTATTATTATGTACCTTACTAACTGGTTTTATTTAGGAAAATATTATCTTGTGGATTCGGGTTATGCAAACCGAAATGGGTATCTTGCACCTTTCAAAGGAAGCACCTACCATATACCAGAATTCCGGAATCGTTCAGAGCCTCCTCAAGGAAAGTATTACATTCATCGCTTCGTAATGTCATTGAAAGGTGTTTTCGAGTCTTGAAGCAAAAATGGCGTATTTTGAAGGACATGCCAAGTTTTGATGCTACTACTCAGGCGCATATCATTACTGCTTGTCTTGCTTTGCATAACTTCATCTGTGATAGCAAAATGCGTGACAAGGAGTTCGACAGGTGTGATGCTGATGAGGATTACATGCCTCGATGTGCAAGACGTAGAACACAAACACATGAAGATGGTACCGACGAAGGGGAGAGCGATGAATCCATGAATATCATACGTGATAGGATAGTTGATGCTTTGGTTAGTGCGAGATGAGGCTAGTTATGTTGAGAGATGGCATTGTTGTATCCGAACTTTGATGGATATTTTTCTATTATGTTGAATTATTTTACCTTTGCTTAAATACTTATTTTCATGTAAATTAAAGAACAAATTACTACGTTTCAAGCAATTTCCATATAAACATGTCCTAGACAGTTAGGGGCAAACACGGTATTTCACAGACTATCTATAGTTTGACAGCACCTCCAACCAAACGGCCTTCTGCTTTTCCCACGGCTGCTTTCTGACAGCTGTTTTTCCACAGCTCACAGCCCACAGCAGTTTTTTTCAAAAGCCACAGCTCAACCAAAGGCACCTTTAGTGTTCTCCTGATCTTGAAGAGAGTGGCCTGTAGAGTCCCTCCTGTGAAGAAATAGTAACAGAGATGTTCAAGTTCACAGATCCTACTGCCGGCATCGGTGTCTTTACAGTCCTTTTTCGGCCGGGCATGATCATCTGGGCTGGGCTTCATTATAAGTCTTGGGGGCCCGGTCTCGTTTTTCCAAACGTGGCCTTTTCAAGGTGGGCCCAACAAAGCTACATGGAGAGCTCCTCTAGCCCACAACGTGAAGCAATGCAATGGGTGGAAATTTTCTCGGATGGATAAGGGTGTCTTGCAGCTCCAGCTCCAGACGGCCACGTCGGCCAGCCGACGGCCACTCACTTCGCCTGGCTCCTGCGCTTCCACCACCCACCGTTGCAGACAAAAGAAAAAACGCGAGCACGACGACGAGCTGAGGATTCATTGAACACCAGAGGAGGAGGAGGAAGAAGCGTGCCGCAAGCGGTCCGGTCTCATGGCGCCCTTCGCCGTCCTCCGCTCGTCGTCTCCGGTGGTGGCCGCCGCCGCCGCCGCGACGGCGCCGTCGTTCAGTCGTCGCATGTCCAGCCACGGTAGGTGCCACAAGCTCGATCTTCATTCCAATCCATCTTGCTGGTTATAGATGCAATGCAACAGCGTGAATCATCATTCTGTCGAAATGCAGCATCTGCACTGCGCATCATCTCCAGCAAGAGCCGCGTCTCGTGCAGGGGCAGGGCATCCAGCAGGTCGCTGTCCATCAGGTGCGAGCAGCAGAGCGCGAAGCAGGGCGGCGGCGGCGGACCCGACGTGTGGCTGGGCCGCGCGGCCATGGTCGGCTTCGCCTCCGCGATCGCCGTCGAGGTCGGCACCGGCAAAGGCTTCCTCCAGGTACGAGTAACATAACATCATATCCACAGCAGCAAGTAGTCGATCGGTCATTGCACTGCATGCAGAGCTTAATTGCAGAGGCTAATTAATTAACATGAAAAGTGCCTTATTTGGTGGGTGGGTGGGTGCAGAACTTCGGCGTGGCTACTCCGGCGCCGACGCTGGCGCTCGTCGTGTCGGGGCTCGTCGTCGGCCTCGTCGTCTTCTTCCTGCTCCAGTCCGGAGGAGGCTCGCGAGGGCGAGACTGATGAACACGCATCGACACATCGCAATGTAGTAACTGACGCTCATCTGCAAAAGCACTCCTCGTGTGTACTGCTCAAACTGTGTCCATCTTCTTCATCAAACCAAAATGAATGAGAAAGAAAAGATCAAAATTTTCGGCCTGATCAATCCCAGCCGCGTACTGTATTGAATTGTGCATTTGTGTTTGGAGTGGACTCGTTATTGATATTGATGCTCTTTTATATAAAATTAGTCAAATTTTTTAAAAAATTGTCTGACACGGATTCAAGGAGTCGAAGCTTTTAGGAACAAAGGCAGTATTTCATAGATCTTTTGATTTTTTTCCTATCTGAAAAGAAACAACTAAGGGTATCCAAAAAAATCTTATAATAACTTTTAGAAACGATGCAAAAAAAAATCAAGCAGCATCACTCATTTTGCAATTTTAAATTAAGATTCTTCCCAGAATTATATATTTCAGTTTATGGTTAACCTGTTTGGACTCAATGTTTTTCAATTCCAAAAAGAATCATCCAAATTCATGTTTTATGAAGTAGTATTCTGTCATGAGTAATTTATTAGCATACATGCTGAAGTAAAATCAAATTTTCTTTAACAAAGGCACACTGAAAACTACAATATCTTGTTCAAAAAAAAAGAAAATTACAAGATCTTTTTAGACCCAATTTTCTTGGTTTTGGGTCGCTCGATGATCTATATCATATATGTGTTTTTTTTCGTCGATGTTTCATGACCTTAGAACATACTAACGTGCATTGATGGGATAAGACGATGCTTCTTTTCAAAAATGCATTTGGTGTAACATTTTTTTTATAAGAACGTACAGCTGCCAGAATCAAATTAAAGATGAAGGAGGAGTTTGATAGAATATGTATGTGATCCGGTGTTCCGACTCGTCTTCCATGCGATAGGAACAAGTAAGAAAACAAATCTTTGGGTCACGTTAGATATTTTTTTTTTCTTTTTAGCAAATTAACTTAATCTTAGAATTATTTTTTTATATAAAGAATCAAGGGTTATGATTTCATTTATCTGAACCCTTACCAGCTCGAAGGTAATGGAGTGCCATTATACCGCAACATCAACATCATCGATGTCCCCCTTTCTTCCTTGATTGAAATACATGGCCTCTCACTGCAAGACCGAACACAGGGCAATCTTTGAGCGAAAACTGGATCTGGTTCATTACAAACTTTTCACAAGAATTTCTTCGAGATGCTCTGTTTGGATGTGTTTGATGCCATAGCATGCATACTTCTCATATATAATCTCCCCTCAGTAGCTACTGTGATGCGATCGTCAAATTAAAACCAGGAATATTTGTACTGTATCGCTATGTGTGATGCAAAAGACGAAAACTCTGATCTGATCGGTTGTACGAGCCAGGGTTTGCGAGCTCTTGTACTACAGGCTCCATCGCTTGTACGACCGTACTGCATCTGCCCAGTGAAGACTGAAGACAGCCTTAGGTGCAACGAACCGGCCATGGATGTCCCAGTACGACAGTACCCAGTAGCATTGTTCTTCATTGCCATTTACTTGCTCTCTTAAAATAACTGTCATTTAGGTTTTATGAGAAATAACTTTAACTAACTATATATTAAAAAATATTAATATTTATAGTACACAATTAATATTATTAAAAGGACCTTTGAATAAAGTTTTTTAACAAATTTATTTAAAGATATAAATATTACATGTATCTTTTTACAAATCAAGTTAAACTTATGATATGAAAAAAGAAATGACAGTTAATTTAGAATGGAGAGAGTAGTAGCATCTTCGCCCAAAGAGGAGGCTGCGAAATTAGTATTAGTGTGCATGATTCAAGAAAGTCTTTTCTTTACTGAAATCTTCAGACGTGCAGTGTGATTCATCATCCTGAAAATATCCATATAATCTTTAGATGGAAAGGATAACATGACAGGGCGCACTCGTCACCTGCTGATTTCATCTCAATTGCGTCCAAACAAGAGGAATGCTAGCGGAAAAGGCGGTCGAGATTAGGAGCACATCTGCAGAGCACTGAATGCATGCGATCTGGCCAACCCGTGTTTGCTTTGCTTCACGGAGCACGCCACCAAGAAACGGCTCGCCTGATTCTGGCACTAGTAGTCGACAACACCACCATGCAAAGCAAACACAAGAAAACGATGACGCTAGCTCTCATTCATCTTGGACACACAAGAAAACGATGATGCCGGCCCGTTTTCCGTTGAGGTAGCTATGTATGGTGTGCAGGAGCACTGCACACTCAACTTACAGAGACACCAGGGTTTTCAGCTGAAAAATCGGTACTGACGTACGTAGTAAAGCTTTAGCAGTCAATTGTCACTCAACTTGCACACACAGAGTAGTAAGGATTTGTGTAAAGATAAGAGAGCGATGAGGCTCCAGCTCAATAAATCATTCATTGCTTGTCCACTTCACCAACTGCCTTTATAAATAGGGAAGAGAGCTCAAGAGGTAGCCGCACAGGCACAAGTGCCACTCTGAGGACTGAGGAGCTCTCTCGTGCACTGCAATCTCTCTCAGGTTCTTCCTCTGTTCAGGCTGTTCAGCTGCTATCATGTACTAATCTCATACGAATAGTTCATGCATCCTCTGCATCTCTTTGATTCACACTGCTATTCCATAGTATTGTACCTTCGTTTTTTAAGAAAAAAAAGGGAGGCCGAGATGCGAGATCATTACAGTTACAGATGGTCCACTCCAGTCCTCTGCTTTACCAATGTGTCTTCGAACTCTCTTCCGTTTGTGGGGAAAAAAATAAATAAATCAGATGTTAGTGCGATTCTTATGACGATTACAATACTTTCAAGAAGACAAATCCGAGACATTTTGTTCAAAAGAAGAAACAAAAAAAAAAAACAAATCCGATACAGATAGGGTGAGAAACGCACTGTTCCGACCTTTTTTACAGCTCTGAAATACCAAAGTCAAACGGTCCCGAGCAAGAAACCGTGTCGCGGATTCTTCCAAGCGCCCGCGTCAGCGACAAATCAAGAACCCGTTCGTCCGCCTTGAATAGCAATAGCAACCCACCCTGCTGCCGTTTGACCTTGTGGTTGTGGTGATCGATTCCGCAGGCGGCGACCGGCGACGGGAGGAGGAGATGGACGGGGAGCAGGCGGCGCGGTGGGCGGCGGCGCAGGAGGGGGTCCCCGTCGGGGCGGACCTTGTCGCGGCGGCGCTGCGGCAGCTGAAGTTCCTCGCGGCGGTGGACCGCCGCCGGTGGCTCTACGACGAGGGCCCGCTGCTCCACCGGGCCATACGCAGGTACGGATGATTGTTTGCTGATGAAAAAAAAGGTTCTTTGTTTTTCTTCCTCCGGCTTCTTGGCTCTTGTACAAAGCAAGGGACGTTTTTAGTGCTTGCTCTTTCATGATTTGGTCGTTGAATGTTCATCTTTGCCGGCTCCGGATTATGGTCCATTTGGTGAATCTTTGGGAAACTCATGAGATTGAAAATGCTGGTACATGAATCTTGAGTGCTAGTTCCTCTTTATTCCTGTATGTTGCAACCATCTTATTGATGAAAGGAAATCAATATAAGAAATCTCTAGTTGGATAGTAAGGACTGCAGGAGGACAGGTGCCTGAACTTCAGCTATGGGAGCAGAATTCAGCAGAGAGCTGGGACCAACTATAAATAGGCTTGCTCTGTTTTTTGGTCTTACCTGGAAATATTTACCTGAAAAATGATGTGCATGTAGAATTACTGACTGATGGTTCTATGATTATTTTTTCTTCTTGTGCTGGGATAGTCTCCTGTACTCGTTACCAGTGCAGAAAAATTGTGATCTGATTCATGTCCTGAGATGTAATACCCATTGACCTTTTTTGTTTGGTTTTGTTGCTATATGCTAGGTACAAAGCATGCTGGCTTCCCCTTCTTGATAAGCACACTAAGGCTGCGGTTGTAGATGGCCCATTGGTTGTTCCTCTTGATTGTGAGTGGATATGGCACTGCCATCGGCTTAACCCGGTACACATCCTTACCATGATGATCCTGTGTAATTCACGTACCCTTCCTGTGCTATGAATTATCTGACTTTTACAGATAATATTATGACTCTATTCGGAAATGATTTATATGCAAGCATCTTGTATGCCTGTGCTCTTGTCTCTGATGCTATCTGCAGAACTGAGTGTACTAATTATTCAAGCGCACATCTTTCAGGTTCAGTACATAAGGGACTGCAAGAAAGTATACGGTAGAATTCTGAACAATAACAATGTTGAGTCATCCACTCAAACAAAATCAATACTTCAGTCAGAGAAGATTTGGAAAGAGTTGTATCCTGAGGAGCCCTTCAAATTGGAGTTCACAAAAACCTCTGACGTTGTGATGGATGTGAACCCTGGAGTTGCAGAGGACATTACCTATGATCTGGTCTCTGCTGTTAAGAGACAATCCTCTTTCTATTATCAGGTACTCGCCCAATCTTTGCTCCAGTATATGCTACATACCTATGTGGTACAAAATTACCGGTTGACTTATAAGCAGTAAATTTTACTATTTTAATTTATACTCCACTGAAAAGGCAACAATTTTTTTGGACAACACACTACAGATGTTCACCTAGATTAATTGACCTAGTTAGTGCAGGTGACAGCTATTGAATTCTTTTTTTTCCATTAGTGGTTCTTACAATAGATAGAATAATATGTATAGAAAATCAGAAAGTTTTACTTCTTTCTGGCAGGTTGGAACACCTACAATGCATGATTCACGGTTTCTCCAAGAAGCTCTAGCTCGATACAAGGCGTTTCTGTACCTGATCAAGATGAATCAAGAAAAAGGGTTGCAACGCTTCCGTGTACCAACCTACGATGTGGATCTCTTGTGGCACACTCACCAGCTGCATCCTGTTACCTACCGCAACGACATGGTGAAGCTTCTTGGAAAAGTTCTGGAGCATGATGACACCGATGCTGATCGATCTGAAGGAAAGAAACTCGATGTTGGATTCACCGAGACTACTGAACAGTTTGAGAATACCTTTGGTGTAAGATACTGGAAGGCTGGATGTATGTACCGTGGCAACATGCCATCTCCTGTGACATCCACTCCTCAGATATTCAGTACTGAGGTTGGTACGGGATCGGACATCTGCAAAGCTCAGAAGGATCTTAATGCCCTTGATATAACAGCTGTAGAGGTATGATTCTCTCTTCTTTATGTAACAGTTATTACAAAAAAAGTACATATCTAGCTTGAATGATCTGATCTGATAGTGAATTCAAAATGATGCATGTCATACTACTAATGAACTATGACTATTATAAACAGTTGTTTCTGGATACATAACTGATATGATAATTTCATAAATTCTAAAGCAAGCAATTCTTCTGCCAAAGTGTCTCTACGAAATTAAGACTTGAACATCTCCCCCTTTGCAGTTGTATTTACAAATTGTGGACATCAATAATTTGCCATCTGCTGTTCGAAAAGAAAATGTGTATGTAAGGTTCACCAAGAATCAACCAGATACATTTATCAGTGACGGTGGCAAGTTGGATATTTCAACAGTTACAGGGAAGAACGCTGGAGTTTGTTTACAGTGTGAACCTACCGGAGAACTCATTCTTGTGGTAATGGTTGATCAGGTATCAAAGAAACCAGAACCGATAGGGAAAGTTTCTTTCCCACTGCAAGATTTGATAGGTCCTGATTCTAAGCTCTCCTTCGAGAAGTGGTTTGAACTGAAAGCTCATGGTGGGCATGCCACTTCCCCTCCTGTTAGTCTTCGTGTTGCAGCTTCTGCTACTGTCCCAAGCAGCTTTCAGAAGGTGTTCAGCATGGTCATGATGGAGCCTTTCTCTCTGAAGTCGTGTCTTCTGCCACATTCCATCAAGGATCAAAACATGAGTAGCTGGACTCGTTTCGTATATGATTGTGGTACCGAGCTTATCCGTCTTCAGATAAGGTAATTTTCTTCATTTGTTATGAAATGAATGGATACTTTTCTGCAACTGAACAGATTGGTAGATCTGTAAGTCAAAAAAATGTGTTTGATGCTGACCAGTAATACACAGTAGTCTACACTCTACACTACTACCGCTTTGCTGTCTACTGTTACTGTATTACATCTTCCAAAAGAGGTTAAATATGCAAAATTGTTTTTTTTCTCGAATACGCAAAAGATATGTGTATCATTGTATTAAAAAGTAGAAGAGTTTACAAACAACGTGCTTCTATCGAGCACCAAAGGAGGTTGACCTAAAACAGCCGTAGCTGGACCATCCTAGCAAAAGAGGTCTAGTTTTGATATTACATAAATGAAAAACTACCAAAAATGACGCAGCAAAGATGCAAAATTGTAAATTCGTAGTTGCAGTTGGAGCTGATGTTCCTCTTATGTAGAAATCTATAACTATTCATTCAGAACAGGCCAGTTCATTTGACTAGTAGAAGGACTTTGGTTACTGGTATATAGAACAATATGTCTTTATTTGCACCCCACATTTCAAATCCCAGGTCAAGCAGGTTGAGAAAGTTTCTGTTCCTGTAAAAAGTACAGTTTGTCAATTACTATTAATCTGAATCATGTTTGCAAAAATGAGACTACTGACTCCATTCTACCTCAGAGAGCAAAAGGCAAAGAATGGCATGGCTGCTGTTCGGGAATTGGTCGGAGTATTGAAGTCACCAAAAAAGCAATTTCAGCTTGCAGAATTCAAGGAAAATAAGTGGACCCTAAAAGACTCCATGCTGTCAATAACTCATGGCACTGATGGCAGTCTACTCGATCTCAAAGGTGACAACCAACTGGTAAGCACACATAACTCAAGCTCAGCTCACTGTAATGACCACTACCTAGTATTCATGTAGCAACCTCAACTTTTTCTCTACGTTTTTGAACAAACCAGATCAAGCTCTATCAGGGAAGGAAACTAGAATACGAGCGCAAATGCTGCAGCGCTCATTCTGAGGATGTTTCAGCTGTTACTGCTGTAAAGTTCTGTGCTGAACATCCATATGGCAAAGCTGTTGCCTTGCTAGACACTGAATCTCAGCTTATCATGGTACACTTCTATTTGTCTTATCGAACCTGATTTTTTTCCCTTTCTTTTCTTAACATTTTTTGCACTAACATAATCATGCTCTTTGTCCTGATAGGTGAATGAGGATTGGTTCCTACTTCCATGGATCACGACATCGGTCCTTTTTATGGATGCTGATGGCAAGGACAGCATGAAACTTATCGGTGGTGCTGTGGTCCAGAAGGGTGCAGTGTTTGGATCTGACACTAGCATGGTCCTAGAGACACAGGCCGTCGGAGCAGGAAGCGTGGCAACGGCTCCTGCACAATGTGGTACTTGCAGCACGGCATTCAGTGGTGACAAAGTCGTGGCGGGCTTCAAGGCTGAACATGCTAGCTCTGGTGCTTCTCGTACAGTCGTTGTGAGTGGTGAGAACAGCCACACTGAATCTGCTTCTGGCTGTGGAGGCGGCTGCGGTAGCAGCTGTGGACCCATGGTGGCTGAGGACTCCAAGGCCGACAATGCCAAGTCTGGGGGCTGTGGTTCTGGGTGTGGTGGTGGTTGCGGTGGCGGGGGAGGCTGTGGGACCATGCTGAAGGCCAGCACCATGGCCAGCGAGGGCCAGTCCAGGTCTGGAGGCTGCGGTTCCGGCTGTGGTGGTGGCTGTGGTGGCGGGGGAGGCTGTGGGACCATGCTCAAAGCCAGCACCATGGCCAGCGAGGGACAGTCCAAGTCTGGAGGCTGCGGTGGTGGCTGTGGCTCCGGCTGTGGTGGTGGCTGTGGCAGCGGCATGGCTATCGAAGGCTCGAAGACAGCCAACCACGCCAAGTCTGGTGGCTGCGGCTCTGGCTGCGGTGGTGGCTGTGGTGGCGGGGGAGGCTGTGGGACCATGCTCAAAGCCAGCACCATGGCCAGCGTGGGACAGTCCAAGTCTGGAGGCTGCGGTGGTGGCTGTGGTTCCGGCTGTGGTGGTGGCTGTGGCGGCGGCATGGCTATCGAAGGCTCGAAGACAGCCAACCACGCTAAGTCTGGTGGCTGCGGCTCTGGCTGCGGTAGCGGTTGTGGAGGAGGCTGCGGCACCCTGTTCAGCTCCAGCACCGCAGCCGACCAAGGTCATTCCAGATCCAGTGGTGGCTGTGGCTCTGGCTGTGGCGGTGGAGGCTGCGGCAGTGGCAGCATGGTCGCCGAAGGCTCCACCGGCAGGCATGCCAAGTCCGGAGGCTGTGGCTCTAGCTGCGGTGGTGGTTGCGGTGGCGGTGGCGGCTGTGGCACCATATTCAATGTGAGCACCAAGGCCGGCGGCGAGGGCAAGCACTCTGTGTCCGGCGGCTGTGGCTCTGGCTGCGGCGGTGGAGGCTGTGGTGGCGGTTGCGGCACCGTGTTCAACGCATGATCCTGGGCGCTGGATGGCCAATTGAGCCAAGGTGCTGTTGTCCTCTACAAGCCTTGTACTTGCTCCGGCATGTATCTATTGGTGTGCCTTGGGAATTGACGTTGTGGCTTGAGAATCCCCCTATAATCAGATATGTAAATAATCAAGTAAGTAAATGAATAAACGATGGATCGAGAAAGAAAAACCTTGGTGGTTTTCCTTGCTGCTACTGCTTAGGTGGAAGTCAGGACTTATGGGAATTGGGAACGCTCCCAATGATGCGTGCATCCTACAGTGTGTAAAGTTTTTGCTCCTCCACTACAAGAGATTTAAGTTTATTTCGAGTCAAACTATGCTATGTTTCATCAAATTTATAAAAAGAATGTACATTTATTAAATATTAAATTATTGTTATTAATATACTATGAAATATAGTTTTTTTTAATTTCAGATAATGGAAATAGATCCGACTTCATATCTTGTCAATAAGAGAATCATACACTTATTACAAAAAAAATGTTTAACCACACAAATGTCCCACTCAAATGTCAATTCTAACATTATTAGTAGGCCATCCAAAGAAAGAAAAAAAATCAGTGTCATCGTCCCTAGCACTTGACAAACTTTGAGAATGTTCTTTATTAGCTTCACCCCACTGCAATTGTGTCTATTAGCATAGCCGGTACCTTTCTCTGAATATAACCTACAAAAATATTTTAGGTCGACACTTCTTAAAAACAACTTCATTCCTTGTAAGTCATATTATCCAGCAAATGGCTGAACATCCTATCACCAACAAGGATTGATTTGAAACTCCCTCTTGTTTATGCCACGTGTAAAAAAAGATAATGGACATCTTCTGGGGTTTCAAACCCAATACAAAGAGCAACAAGGATTAATTCGAAAAAAACTCCTTGTTTATCGTACCTGTAACAAAGATCATGAACATCTTTTAGGGTTTCAAATCTAGTACAAAGTGCACCATTCTCTAGAGAAATTTATCATATAAGCAAGCAAAGAAGAGATGTTCAATTGTTTCTCTTGATTATAATTTGACACCTTTGATATGATGACTGTTTATATTTTTGTTTTTACTATAATATTATTAAAAAACTCAAATCTCTTATTGGTCCACGAACTGTACACGAGGCCCTGCACCAGAGCCCAGGGGCGAATCAGCCCTTGTCGCCTTGTCGGTCATCTCTTTTAAAAATAGTGTGGAGACTCGTTTCATTGGCCCGAAGCTACTCTTCCCTCCGTTCCAAATTAGAGCATCTCCAGCGGTTTGTCATTCTAGTTTGGCATTTGTGTTATTTGGCAAAAAAAGTAAAAATCACTCCTCCAATAGTTTTGCAAACGGGTTTGCCATTTTAGTAAACTTGGCATTTGAGAGGCTCCCCTTGGCATATTTGCGAGTTGGCTTCTGGTTTGGCATTCACTCGCGCCCGGTTTGCGTGCGCCAAATCCGTACGCGTCGCGCCGTTTCCAAAGTCGGTTGGAGTCCTCGCGCCAACAGTACTTCACGCCGTCCTTCGTGTGGAGTTGTCGCGTCGTGGGATCTCTGCTGCGAGCGGCGAGAAGAGTCGCGCAGACGCGACGCGAGCGGCCAGACGCGAAGATCGCGACGCGAGCGGCCAGACGCGACGCGAGCGGGCAGACGGCGGCCAGAGCGGTGGATCGCTAGCGGCCAGACTGAAGATCGCGCGCGTGTCGATACTGAAGATCGCGCGTGTCGACGGAAGACGCGAGTCGCGTGAAGATCGCCTGGTACGTCCCTCTCTGTATCTCTCTACATCTCCATGGACAACGCCTAGTAGTTCTGTAGGTCTTGAGAATTGGGCCTGATTTGTCATCTAAGGTTAATGATGTTTTGATACATATCATGGTTCAAGTAACTTCAGATTGTTTTGATACATGTCATGTTATTTGCATGTATAGATTCGTTTGAATGGACAATCTTGGATTCTATACGGGCATACTCACATCAGATGAACCTGCTGATCCTGGGCTAGATGACTTGAACTTTTCGTTTACGCAAGGGACTCCGTTGTTTTCTGGTAATGTTGTTTCTGCGCAATTGCAAGAGGATGTTGTGGAATCGCAATCACCTGATGTTACAGTTGGTGGCCGTCGTGCTAAAAAGGGTACATCACATAGGCAAAAAAAATTTGACATAGAGGAAGATAAAGTCATATGCTCAGCTTGGTTGAATGTAAGCAAAGACCCCATTAACGGGGCTAATCAAGGTCGTTCAACTTTTTGGGGTAGAATTCGTGCATTCTTTGAGAAACACAAGGATAAAAAGACAGCTGTATGTGTCAGGACAGAGAGTTCTATTATGCATAGGTGGCTCACTATCCAGAGGGATGTGAACAAGTTCTGTTCATGCTACGAGAAAATTGAGCGTAGGAATGCAAGTGGAGCAACTATTCAAGACATGGTAGGTTTCCGTTGGTGGTTATTTCATTTGTTTTCCAATATTTGGTACATATGTGAAAATATGAAACTTGACAATATTTTACTTTTGTAGATTAATGCAGCCTTGGAGACATACATTGGAGCAGATGAGGAAAATAAGCCGTTCACTCTTATGCATTGTTATCTCAAGCTGAAGGAGGAAGACAAGTGGAAGTCATTGAGAATTGAACTAGCTCAGAAGAACAAAAAACAGAAAACTACCAAGGAATCAACGCCAAGCAATGTAGAAGCGAGCAACAATGATGAAATCCCAGAGGTTGCAGCCCCAGATTCCGAAGAACGAAAGAGGCCAAAGGGTCAGAAGCAGGTAAAACAAGCAAGGCGTGACGACGCCTCTCTTGCAGTTTTGGAAAAGATGTTAGAGAAGAAGGAGGCACGTGAATTGGAAAGAGACAAGGCAAGAGAGGCTTCACTTGAAATAGAGAGGGCTTCACTTGAAATAGAGAAGGCTGCACTTGAGATTGAGAAGAAGCGTTTGTCAAATGAAGAAAAAAAGATTGAAGCGGAGTTGATGAAGGAGGAGAAAGACATCATGTTAGCAGATAAGACCTCCCTCGATGAGGAGCAGCTGCAGTGGCTACAGATAATGAAGAACAAGATCCTTGCACGGCATACAGGAAATTAGTTTGAGTTTAAGCCTAGCACTTTATTTACCCAAACATTAGTTTGAGAACCATTATTTTTCTTCTAATATTTAATTTCAGTGTGGTTGATTGATACGGGGACATGTCATATTTTATTTGTGTGCAAATTTGATACAAATATGCAGCTACCATTTTTTATTCTATGTGAATGGATCACCTATCATTTCATGCTTCTGTGATCTTGGCCACCAAATCCCCTGAAAGCTACGTGCTGAAAGCTATGTTCTCCAGCTGCTGTCGCAAATTAATACTTGCAGCTGCCGTACTGCTAGATGGGAAATTTGCTGCACCTCAATGATTGCCGAATAAATTGTTGAATGAGAGAAAAGACCATTTGATGAACCATAACGGTAATTCAATATTTGTTCATTACACTAGAATGAAAACACTATGACAAAATAAATCAGGATGACGGTTCTATGGTGTATAAATCAGGATGACGGTTTCATAGGTGCTCGATGAGATCTTCTTTCAATTGACAATGTGTTGGCTTGTCTCTGATTTTTTTATGGGCTTCAATAAATTCAGCTAGTGTGCGATGAGGTGTGCCATGAGAAGGTTGCACATTGTCACAAACATCCGGGAACCGCTCATCAGGGTCGACAACTCTTTCATCTTCAACAATCATATTGTGCATAATAACACAAGCCCTCACAATCAATGCTAGAGTCTCTCTGTCCCAAATGCGACCTGGCTGTCGAATAATGGCAAACCTAGACTGAAAGACCCCAAAAAACCTTTCCACATCCTTCCTCGCTGATTCTTGAGCTGCCGCAAAATATTTCTGCTTGTTCCCCATAGGAGATGAGATGGTCTTCACTAAAGTGGCCCATGTGGGGTAAATACCATCAGCGAGTAAATACCCCATGTTGTACTCATGGCCATTAATGGTATAGTTCACCTCTGGAGCTCTACCTTCCGCCAAGTTGTCGAACAATGGAGAACGGTGAAGAACGTTGATATCATTATGCGAACCAGGCATCCCATAAAATGCATGCCAACACCAAAGGTCATGAGATGCAACAGCTTCTAAAATGATAGTTGGCCGGTTCACATGCCCCTTGTATTGGCCCTGTAATTGCATTGGACAATTCTTCCACTCCCAATGCATACAGTCGATGGACCCTCTTTCGTCGTAGCTGAGAACAAGTACGCGCCGTAAAACATTGAACACAATAAAAAAAATTTCTGGCCACAAACCTTTTCAAAGGACGAACCTTCGAGATCCGCAGCGCAAGCCTGCTTGATGGAGTCGCCGGCGGCAGCATGAGCATCAAGTCCTCGACGTCCACGTACAGCGCACCAGTTCGCAAATGACGTCCACGTACGCGGCAGCAGCGATGGCCACAAACTGCGACTGCGAACAGGGCACCAGTTCGCAAATGACGTCCACGTACCGGCAACTTCCGATGAGGTCCACGATGGCTGTGCGAACCAAAGCCGATGCTCCTCCAACGAGAATGATGAAAAGGCGACGGACACGAACGTCTACCAGCGGCGGCGGCTCCCTTCACGCGACGGCAAAACCCCGCGAACAAACAGCGGCGTGCGACAGAAAGACGCGGGGAAAGATTTTGTCGGGTCCACTAGGTAATTGCCAAGTCCAAAATGCCAAACCATTGGGGATGACTATATTTTTTCCTTTGCATTTGCAATTGGGAGTTGGCAAACAACAATAAATGCCAA
Organism: Sorghum bicolor; assembly: GCF_000003195.3. Classification (NCBI taxonomy): domain Eukaryota; kingdom Viridiplantae; phylum Streptophyta; class Magnoliopsida; order Poales; family Poaceae; genus Sorghum; species Sorghum bicolor. The sequence goes on along the minus strand of NC_012874.2, from coordinate 67,730,721 downwards.
ACCAAAATTGCCAAACCATTGGAGGTGCTCTTATAAATCACTTTGACTCTTTTAATTTATTTTTTACTATGTATTAGATATAGGAGAGACTAATAAGTTAGAATAAATAATAAAATTTGCATAAAGTTTAATTGAAAGACCCGCAAAAAAGGTAGGTTCAGAGAACTTTCATTTACTCTAGTTCTCCAAGAAAAACTTTCACAAAAGAAAACTTTGTTTAGAATACTTGCACTAAAAAACATGCACAATATTTCCATGGCAAAAGTGACCACTGTTTCGTTTCTTTAGAAAAAAATGGACAAAGTATATATCCATAATTTTTGTCTAGGAAAAGTGGCGTGTAACAAAGTTCAATAAGCAGAAATTTGTTTTTAAAAGCGTTGACAAAGAGGTGGCTTCATATAAAACTATGCACCTTCTTTTTTTCTAAAAAAGGGTTCTATGTAACAACACGGGCCAAAAATAACCCCATGTTTCCCCTATGTTTTTCATATAAATATGATTTTTTATGTGTGAGACCCAAACGCTCATATACGATCATACTCATCCTTATCAACATACGCACGTACACTCTATTATTATGGTCTTATAAGCATATCTGAAGAACCAAATTGGACCATTAATTTTTAAGATTGACGAAGTCATCATAGAAACGACTCGCCGTCAACTGGTTACGCCATCTATCACTAAAAACATAGCGTCATAAATCTTACAATAAATCTAGAAAAATACGAGTATCTATACAAATCGGATCTTGAACTTGGATAGACAGGTTCTACCATAAACAGTTAAAGTGTATATTATATTTTTATCTAGATATTGCGCGGCAGCAGCGCGCGTGGAGGACTGTTTCGGGCGTGTGAGATGAGCACTGTCGTCGAACGGGATGAGCAGTGGGGGAGTATGCATCGATGCATACCCACAGGGGCACACGACATCTTGGCAAGTGGCTGCCCATCCCGGGCTCCCTGTCGTCATGCATCACCGTTCACCGGTGCTCTGCTCCCAGGATTAGTCCATCATCAGTCCCATCGATCGTTTGCGTCGACTCGTGTGTTCCTGATATCCATGGACAGATCAGATCAGATTCGTCAGGATGTGGGGTAGAGCCCTACGAGGATGGTAGGCTCGTGACTCAGGGCGTGTTTGGGATTGATGTGCTTTATGTTTAGTTTTGTTCTTAAACGGCTTCAGTTTTACGTACTTAGTTTTTAAAAAATAGAGTGGTGAAAGTATCTATAGAGGTATTTCACAAACTCTAGTTTTAGTAAAGCTGATCCACAGTGAATTTTATAAAAGCATAATTTGTAGAGGTGTTTTAAACACCCCCTTACTCTCAATGTCCGCAAGCAAACACACGTCTTGTTTTTTACGAGTCAAACTTTTTCAAGTTTGACCAAATATATACAAAAATATAGTAATATTTATTATATGTAAGATGTATAATTAGATTGAGTATGAAATATATTTTCATCATATACTTATTTGCAGATACAATATATTGGTATTATTTAATATATTTCTAGTTAAATTTAAATAAGTTTAACTTCTTAAGAAACTAGACATGCATTTAGGCCTTGTTTAGTTTCCAAAAAATTTCAAGATTCTCCATCACATCGAATCTTGCGGCACATACATGAAGCGTTAAATGTAGATACAAATAAAAACTAATTATACAGTTTATCTATAAATCGTAAGATAAATTTTTTGAGCTTAATTAATCCAGAATTTGATAATATTTTTCAAATAAAAATGAAAATTCTATAGTACCAAAAACAAAAAGAAAAAAATGGGGAACCGAACAAGGCCTTCATGGGGGCGGCAGGTGGTGGCAGATTGGTCATGTCCTGCTACGGCAGGCACAGCCAGCGTGGGGGCGCGCCGTTAGGGTACTCCTACGGCCTTGTTTAATTCACTCCGAAATCCAAAAAATTTTCAAGATTTCCTGTCACATCGAATCTTGCGGCACATGCATGAAGCATTAAATATAGACAAAAACAAAAACTAATCACACAGTTTGACTGTAAATCACGAGACAAATCTTTTGACTCTAGTTAGTTTATGATTGGACAATATTTACCACAAACAAACGAAAGTGCTATAGTTTCAAAAACTTTTCAGTTTTCGGAACTAAACAAGGCCTAAGTCAACTATATATATTTTCTATACCTATTAATTTTATATACAATATATATATATATATATATAATATGATCTTAATAGATAGTTTTTATAGAATAATTTTTTTTTATCTAATCATATTTATTTTCTCTTCATTCTTAACCAATCATATCACTTTATGTCTTGTATCTTGTTATTAGATATGGTTTCTAATTTAAACCCTATTTTTTTTGTTTTTGTCTCTCTTTTTTCAATAACTATCTTGCTATATTAGTAAAATACTTAAGTAGCATTACAATTAATATCTATAGAAATTATAATAATTTCTGCATTTTTTAATTTTTTAGCAATATAATAATTTCGCATTAGGAATGCCCTGGCCGGCCGTAAAGGCCCCTTGCCACCGACCCCCAGAAACACGTTGGGTCAGGTGAGGCAGTGTCAGGTCTCGATCATGCCCGGGGTTCTGGCACCGTGCAGGCGTGCACGGGAACGGGAACCTAGACCTTGTTTAGTTCAACTCGAAAACTAAAAACTTTTCAAAATTTTACGTCACATTAAAAATTTAGAGCATACTCCCTCCGTTCCAAAAAGAATGACGTTTTTGACTTTAAGACATCGCGTTTGACCGTTCGTCTTATTCAAAAATTTTATGTAAATTACAAAATAAATTAATCATGAGCAAAGTATCTCTAATAATAAAATAAGTCTTAGCAAAATATATAATATTTATGTAAAAAATTTGAATAATACGAATGATCAAATAAGATGTCTGAAATTCTCAAACGACACTCTTTTTTGGACGGAGGGAGTATGTATGAAGCATTAGACGAAAATAAAAACACAGTAAATTATGAGATAAATTTTTTAAGTCTGGTTAATATATGATTAGATAATATTTATCAAATAATAAAAGCGAAAATGTTATATTATCGAAATCCGAATTTTTTTTAAAACTAAACAAGGCCGTAGTAAATTTTGGCCATCGTCCCCGCGCGCGTGTGTGTCGTCGGCGTGTCACGCTGCCCATGCTCCCACGGCGACCGCGCAGGCGACGAGACGTGCCCGTCCTGACCGCTCTCTCCTGCACTGCACTGCACTGCACTGCATACACGACACGACACCTCCTGCCGCGCCGCGCCGCGCCGGCGGCCGCTGTGCGTGCGCGCATCATATCGGGCTCCCGATCGATGCAGAGCAGGCGACGTACGCGACCAAACAAATAGGGGGACCCCGACCCTGTCACAGTACTGTAATTTGTATGCACGTACGTGCACGAACGAATTAACCGCTATGGCAGCTCTGCACTATACTCTAGCTCATGCTGATTCATTTGCGTTTAGATTACGTACTCTAGGATCATGTGGGATGAATAGCGCTGCCGGGTGATGCTTGAGTAGTGCTAGAATAGAAGAGAGATGGAAGAAGAGTGACTTTATATTATTATTGTAGCTAGTGTTGCTAATTTCAGAAAATTGAGGAGCGACGCAAGTAGTTGCGTCGGTTTCAATCCATGCCAAATTAATAGAACAATATTTCTTTCTTCTTTGCTTCTCTATATTTGACCATTTGGCACAGACACTATGAGGCACGGCCCGACCCAAATCACATCGTGCCCGACCATGCCTGGCATGGCCCGATCGTAGTGCCGTGCTTGGGCCGTCATGTCGGCTCGTAGTATTGGCCTAGGCACGGCACGGATAACAGGCCGGCACGATGATGGTGGTCTGATCAGTTTCAACCGTTGGATGAACTTCTAGCACTAGATAGAAAACCTAGGTATAAGAGCTACCTCCATCCTCATTCTCTCTCATTTTCCTCCCTCCCAGCCGCAATTTCTCTATTGCTTCCTCCTCCGACATTCCCAATCCCAAATGGCCTCTCCTCTCCTCTAGCTAGCTAGGCCAACGTCCACGGGTCCTAGGCCACTCTCTCTTCCACCCATGCGTCTTCTTCGTTCCGTATAGTGTCATGCCTAGCCGTGCTATGTCTGGCCGCACTCGTGTTTGTGTCGTGTCGTGCGGCTTGGTTGACCATGTATACTTCTCTCTCAATATTATCTTTTACACTCTGTTACAGTACTTTATAGTGGGTTTTATAGTGATTTATCACACTACAACTTAAACCTTAACTGAACATTACTAACACCTCAGTACACATATAACCGGCACCACTAGAGGGCCTGAGCATCCCCGTACAACACTGCGCCCACGCTGCCACATGGCGACGTTCGGCAGCTGACTGCCGAGGGACGACAAATTGTTTAGTTCCAAAAAATTTACAAAATAGAAATAGTAATACTTTTGTTTGTATTTAACAAATATGGTCTAATTATAGACTAACAAGGCTTAAAAGATTTGTCTCGTTAATTCTGACCAAACTGTGCAATTAATTTTTATTTTCATCTATATTTAATACTTCATGCATACGTTTAAAGATTCGATGTGACGGAGAATCTAAAAAATTTTGTAAGGGCCTGTTTAGATTGAGAACGAAAATTTTTTGGGTGTCACATCGGATGTGTCGGAAGGATGTCGGGAGGGGTTTTTAGAAACTAATAAAAAAACAAATTATATAGCTCGTCAGGAAACTGCAAGACAAATTTATTAAGCATAATTAATCTGTCATTAGCATATGTAGGTTACTGTAGCACTTAAGGCTAATCATGGAGTAACTAGGCTTAAAAGATTCGTCTCGCGATTCTTAACTAAACTGTGTAATTAGTTTATTTTTTTTATCTACATTTAATGTTCCATGCATGTGTCCAAAGATTCGATGGGATGGATGAAAAAATTTTGGGTAGGGAACTAAACAGGGCCTAAATTTTTTGCGGAAATAAACAAGTCCAAAGCAAGTGGGGTACTGATCCCCAACAGCAGCAGCCATCGGCCCCGTCCCGTGAGACACCGACCCCGACGCCCCCTCCTGCTCCTTCCGGAATCCGGACCGGTTCTAAATTAAATTATCGTGTTAGATTTATGTGTCACAATTTTAACTTAATCTATATAAAATATATATAATGTTTATATATTTAGATATATTATTTAAAAACTAGACTCAAAGATTTTTCTGATAATACAATTATATACTATAAACATTAATATTTTAGAAGATATATTTAATTAAAGTTGTTTTCAAAACAATAATTATTTTGGAATGAAAAGAGTACTTCGTTCACGCATGCCACGGACAAGTAGCTTGCTTGGTGTCAAATCGAGTTCGGGAATCTAGCAAGCATAAATACGTGAGATATGTAGGAATTGTGCTAAAATTTTTACCATAAATCAAGCATTATATTAAATAGGCTATCATAAAATTTTCATGATAATTAGAGCAAAATAACTACAATTTTAATTGTACACTAAAAAAATAGGCAAGCATCTCCAGCAAAAAGTACTAAAATTTATGATATTTTTTAATTACTGCATGGATCTACATATGTGAAGCTGAACAAAATTTGTTTTGTAATTTTTAGATTTATCTATGAATTACTACACATTTATCAATTTTTAGCCGATTTAAAGAATAAAAGAAAAATAAACTAATAGGGGTAAACACTTTGCACCTGGGTTCTTGTACTTTTGTTATTCTCAACGTAATCTAATACTAGTGAGGAGATTTTGCATTGGAAATCCTAGAAAAGCTTCTATTCTTTTTTTCCTCTTCCACGTGCGTTGAAGCAACAGGCAAATTTTGGAGCGGACGCTGGCGAACATAAATAAAGTGGATAGACTGAAATTTTCACAATTATATATTAGGGATAGATTTCAAAGACGCCACGTGATTTTTCTTCTCAAACTCCGTGACCTTAGAGAAATAAGAAACTCGGGGGAGGCGGGCTCGCCAAGTGGTGGGGACACGGATGGCCAGCTTGGGTCGTGGCGGTGGTGGAGATGGCGGAACCAAATTAAAATGAGACGTTTGTGGTTGTTCTCACCGAAGTCCGAGAACATAGCTGTTGCAGGAAGAGAGAGGGGAAGAAGGAAGCCATTGTGGAAACAGTAAAATCTCGTCGCTCCCTAGTGGGGCGGTGGGCAGCAGTTATGAGGAGGAAGATGATCAATGACGGTGGAGAAAAAAATCAAGTGAGGATGAGTCGGGATGAAAACAAATCAAGTGAGGATGAGTCGGGATGAAAACAGTCTAAAATGATCGATTGGATCCCAAATCACTTTGATTTTCACATTTTCGAAGAAATAGATATAATATGAATATGACACTGATATTCCGGTAATTTCAAAAATGATATAGCTAATCGGGAAAATATATCAATAACGATCGGAATCTATGAGAACGATATCCTCAAAAATAATAAACACGCTAGACCATTGAACACGAGAAGAGCCATATAATTTAATCTATCTCATATGACAATAATAAATAAAGCCACAATTAACAAGACCACAAACTAAACCACGGTTCACACCATCTTGGATCTCAAACAAGCTAAACTCTACAATACGTTTGTGTTCGTGGTCACTAACTAGAGTCATGGGTGCAATATGTGATTGCCTACTTGCCTTCTTATTCATATAGGGATGAAATACTTACCGTATAGTTCCTTCTTAAAAAAATGTCTTATGTGCTTGTGTGTGCAGATGAGATGCTTAGACGTGGGCTAAGTGGGTCTAAAGTATGTGCATTATAGTCTTTAGAATTTAATCCCTTTGAATCGATAGTTATCGACAGTAAATTACCGGCTAAATATGATAATCTTCGAAAATGGCTGGAACATGGTAAAATTATTTTCAATTTTGTTTCTAATTATTTGTATTGTTATTATTTTTTGTTTTTTGGTTATACGCATGAAAATAAATAAAAACTTAATTTTTTTCAAAAATTATTATTTTGGTTTTCATCCCTGATTACAAGCACCAAGAGTTTGTTTATAGTTGGGTCGTGACATTTTAAATAAACTCATTATAAATAGATACTCCTGGATCCTAAAATAAACTAAAGAACTCATTTTAAATAATAAGGCCTTGTTTAGTTCACTCCAAAAATCAAAAAAATTTCAAGATTCTCTGTCACATCAAATCTTGCGGTACATTCATGAAGTATTAAATATAGACTAAAACAAAACTAATTACATAGTTTGCCTGTAAATCACGAGATAAATATTTTAAGACTAGTTAGTATATAATTAGACAATATTTATCAAATAAAAACAAAAATACTACAGTACTAAAATCCTAATTTTTTTTAAAACTAAACAAGACCTAAAGCCTATCCAAAAGATACCAAAAACAAAAGGTTTAACGCTGTAGTCTCCATAGTACGACAAGCTTCTAGAATCATCACTATCGTCAGCGAGCTGCTACCACACTCCGCCCACCAATAATGACCATGCTACGACCATGTTGGTTTCAGCTTGGGAACAACTTTTCACGGGAAAGGCTGATTGCCCTTGGCTGCTCTTTTATTTTAGTTTACTTAGTACTGTACTGGTAATGTACTAAAGATATGGTATTTGGTTTAGTCAATGGTAGATCATCATAAAATGTAACTGTTCTTTTTGTGTTTAATTAATTTTGTAAGTTCTAGATTGTCCAGCTAACATGACACCTATTATTATTAATATGAAGTAAGTACTAATTATTAACTACGACCTTATTTAGTTCCAATTTTTTTTGGCAAAATGGACATTGTAACACTTTTGTTTGTATTTAATAAATATTGTTCAATTATAGAATAACTAAGCTCAGAAAATTTGTCTCGCAAATTACAGATAAACTGTACAATTAGTTATTTTGTAATCTATATTTAGTGCTCCATGTATGTGCCGTAAGGTTCAGTGTGATGGAAAATCAGAAAAATCTTTAAATTTTTTTAGAACTAAACAAGACCTACTCCCTTCGTCTCAAAAAGACTGATGTTTTTGACTTTGACCAATCATGTTTGACCACTCGTCTTATTAATTTTTTTTTGCAAACTCTAAAATAGATAAATTATTATTAAAGTACATCTAATGATCAAATAAGTCATATCAAAATAAATGATATTTATATAAAAAGTTATAATAAAACAGTGAAATAAAATATCTGAAAGTCAATAACGATTGGTTTTTTTGAGACGGACGGAGTACAATATAATGGATAGATATGGACAGATAGATTTTGTTAACGGCCGTACGTCTGCATCAGGGGTGAAACTAAAGTTATAAGCACGGGGTGTAAATGCACCCATGTTTAAATGAAAAAGATTTTGGATTTCGTTACTGTAGCATTTTCGTTTGTATATGACAAATATTCATCTCGTGATTTACAGATAAACTATGCAATTAGTTTTCATTTTCGTTTATATTTAATACTTCGTAAAAGATTGAGGAATCTTAAAAACTTTTTATTTTTTTAAGTGAACTAAACAAGCCCACAGTGAAAATTTGCACCCATGACCTCTTCTCGCTTCGCCACTGTGGTCTGCAGTGGGCCCCGTTCGCTCGCCGACGCGGCGCTGCCGGCTGCCGCCGCTGTTGGTCCATCGGCAGCAGCGCCGACGGCATGCCATGCAGGGGTGGGCAGATCAGCAGAGCAGGGGAGCAGAGCAGAGCAGGCGGGCAGCAGCAGCAGCATCCATGGACGGACGGACCCACGTCACGCAGCAACTCCAACGCCTCCCTCCCTCCTCTGCCCATCTGTACTTGTACTACCTGTCCACGTGCGCTCACGGAACCGCTTTGGAAGCTCTCACTGTAGCCGCTAATCCCAATCCACCACGGCGTTGTTTAAGGCCTTGTTTATTTTGAAAAATTTTGCAAATTCCCCGTCACAATGAATCTTTAGACGCATACATGGAGTATTAAATATAGATGAAAATAAAAAATAATTCCACAGTTTGGTCGAAATTGATGAGACGAATCTTTTGAGCCTAGTTAGTTCATGATTGGACATTTTTTTGTCAAATACAAACGAAAATGCTACAGTATCGATTTTGCAAAATTTTTTAGAACTAAACAAGGATGTTCCAAAAAATATTGCAAAATTTTTTCAGATTCCCCGTCACATCAAATCTTTAGACGTATGCATGAAGTATTAAATAAAAACTAATTGCATATGATCGGAATTGACAAGACGAATCTTTTAAGTCTAGTTAGTATATGATTGGATAATATTTGTTAAATACAAACGAAAGTAGTACTATTTATATTTTGAAAAAAAAAATTTGAACTAAAAAAGGCCCACGTCGTCGTGGATGCAACGAGACCAGCAGACACACAGAGGGATCCGGGAGAGAGCAGAGCAGGACAGGACAGGGCAGGGACGGAGCCCGAGCCTGGAACGGAACGGAACCGTACCGACCAAACTTGTCGCTGAGATCAACGGGCCCCGTCGCACGTAGTACGTGCCCCAAGCTCCTCCTCCTTCCGTTTACAAATCTCCTTCCCTCCCTCCGCTTTTACGCTTCTCTCATGATTCTGCGGTTCCCATCCCATTCCCATGAATGATAAAGCAATGATTCGCTACGCCTAGCATCGCATCTCATCCATCCATCTGCTGATCACTCCCCTGCTCTGCACCTCCCACACCCCCCGCTCGCCGGAGCACCTGCACCTCAGTCCGATCGGGCCTCGGCGGTGGCCGCCATCTAGTCTCTCTCTCTCTCTCTCTCTCTCTCCGCCGCCCACCCACAGTCGCCGACGCACGCGTCGTCGCCCACCGATCCATCGCAAACCAAGCCAAGCCGCCGTTCCCGGAGCGCGGACGAACAAGAAAAGTCAACAACTCCCTCCACCTCCTCTCTCTCTCTCTCTCTCTCTCTCTCTCTCTCTCTCTCTCTCCTCGGGGCCCGGCCGCCCCGTTCGTCGGGTCGGGTCGCACGCGCGCAGGTCAACGCCGCCGGAGTGCGCGCGCGCGCGTCGCCGTGCGGTGCGGCCGACCGACCGACTCAGTCGACGACCAGCCGATCCATCCGTCCGTCCGGCCGCCGGACAACCATGGGGTCGTTCAAGGGCCACGTGCTGCCGGGGACGCTATTCCTGCTGGTGGGTCTATGGCGGGTCTGGTGCTCGGCGTCGCGACACGCCGCGTCGCCGTCGACGTTCCGCGTCCGGGCATGGAACCCCGTGCGCACCACCACCTCCTCCTCGCCGCTGCGGCTGCTGGAGCTCTACGTGGTGGCGGGGGGCGCGTTCGCGGACATGTGCGTGGAGGTGCTCTACTCCACGCACCTCCGGATCTTCGTCGACGGCGGGGAAGTCAACCCGGCGCACCTCAACGACCTCGAGCACGGCGGGATGCTCCTCATGTTCTTCCTCTTCGGCGCTCTCGCCCTCGCCTCCCAGCTCTGGCCCAGGTCGGTCTGTCTGTCCTCCTCTACCCGTCCGTCGTCGTCGTCGTCTGTCGTCGGTCACCGCCGCCGCCGGCGCCGGGCAACGACCTCCTCTTGCTTCTTTCAATCACGTGTCCCATCGACGTCAACGTCGGCGGCACCGCCGGCGTGATCAAGATCCGATTTTTTTTTGCCTAAAAACCTCGTCTTTTTTATTTTTTTTTTGTTCCCAACAAAACATGGGGATCAGCAAAGTTTACAAATTATAGTAAAACTTTGGATGGTTCTAAAGCGAGAATATGATTTGCTGGTTCACGATGAACACGATGAAGAACAGGTAGTACATCACTAGCATTTATTAGTAGTAGCTAACTGCCACACGGCCGTCGTACATGTATTTTTTTCTCTCTCTCGTGATCTGAAAAATTTCGCGTATTATTTTTGTTTGACTATAAACTAACTAGATTTAAAAGAATCGTTTCGTTATTTTCGACCAAACTATATGATTAGTTTTTATTTTTGTTTATATTTAATATTCCATGTATACGAGTAAAGATTCGATGTAACGGAGAATCTTAAAAAATATTTAATTTTGAGGTAGAAGTAAACAAGGCCCAAATAAGAAAAAAAGAAAAAGAAAAAGGTGGAATCATGCCATTGTTATCAGCACCATCAGACAGTTGGATGGTTGGATTAGTTGGGTGGCGGGCACGTAGTACGAATCTTCGGATGGTTTTTGACTATTGCGGCGTCCGCATCTGGATTGGATTAGTGTATGTTCTTGACGGGCTCCACTCGTCGTCCTCTCCTCGCCGGCCGGGGAATGCCTGGCTGGCCCAGCCATGAGGCGGCATCGGCCATGTGGTCCATCCAGCTCACAAAGAGCTGAGCTGCTGGTCCAACTTGCCTGATGCGGTGATGCCTAGCACACTGCAAATCCATCTACGGCCTTGTTTAGTTGCGAAAAGTGAAAACTTTTCGGTACTGTAGCACTTTCGTTTGTTTGTGATAAATATTATCCAATTATAGACTAACTAGGATCAAAAGATTTGTTTCGTGATTTACAGCTAAACTATGTAATTAGTTTTTATTTTCGTCTATATTTAATGTTTTATGCATGTGCCACAAGATTCGATGTGACGGGGAATTTTGAAAATTTTTTGGTTTTCAGGCCACACTGACTTTGCAGTCCAAAACAAAAGAGGAAATATTTAGGTTTAATGTTTTTTTTTAATTTAAAGGATTGGGTTTAATGTTAGTAGTACTCCTAGCAGCTGCTAACTTATGCAACAGTGAATGGACTCGTCCATTCTTCACTACTTTTAGGTCCCCTCAACATCAGACCAGAATCTAACTGGTCCTTAGGTAGATGAATGAATGGATGAGAAACTTTTTGCCATCTGACGTTACATGGGTTGAGATGGACAGAAAGGTTTTTGTTTCACCTTTTATCCCAACTTTACAAGTGCGAAGTGGGGCCAGGTGTGTTGCTGGCTTACTGCTGCTAAGTACAGTAGCAAGTGCAGTCTGACTCTGTTTTGCATTTGAGTGCTGTTGGGGACAGGGGGCCCAGATTGATCTCACCCCTGCAATCATACTTTACCCTGCTCATGTTTTGTTTATCCTGTAATCATATTGCCCTTTTGTTTCATATAGCCATCTTGGAATCTTTGTCCAAGATGGCTACACAGCAATCATGCATTCGTACCCCCATTAGGCAGCAATAATCATGAGTTTCAAGGAACAATTTTTAAGCGATTCAGGTGTAATAGTACAAGAGCTGAATCACCCAGTCTGAATTCATGTTTTCCCTCCGTATAATTTTTATTCTTTCTTCAGTAGTGCTACCAGATCAGTGAATCTGATAACATTTCACGGCCATGGCTCACTGTCATTTGCTTCACTTGCAACGTCTATGAACACACACAGGTACCTCCCGCTGACCGACGGCGCACTCTGCCTGGTAGCGGCGACGGCGTTCACGGCGGAGCTGGTGCTCTTCTACTTCCACTCCACGACGCACATGGGTCTCGAAGGCTACTACCACTACCTCCTCGTCGTCCTCGTGGCGCTCTGCGTCGCCGCCACCGTCCTGGGCGCGCTCCTGCCGGCGAGCTTCCCGGTGGACCTCGCCTCGGGCGTCCTCATCGCGCTGCAGGGGCTCTGGTTCTACCAGACGGCGTTCACGCTCTACGGTCCCATGCTCCCCGCCGGGTGCGCGCGTGACGCCGACGGCCACATCGACTGCCATGCGCGCGCCGCGCAGGAGCGCGCCGAGCAGCTCGCCAACTTCCAGTTCTTTGGACTCGTCTTCCTCGCCTTCTGTTATGTGCTTGGGTGCTACGCTGTCGCTGCGGCGAGGTATGGCCACCCGGAGCTCGCCGCGATGCACGACAAGCACGTCGCGGCGATGGAGGGCCATGGCGACGCCGGCGGCGGTGACCGCCAGGAGGAGTGCGCGATCTAGTGGCCGATGGACATTGGTGGTTGCTCTGGACTCTGGTTCTTGGATTTGATATAGCTGTATAGGAAAATTCAGAGTACATGCATGATCAGAGGTAGCTTGGCCATTCAGAGTTTTCAGACTTTCAGAATCAGGGTAGGGAGTGTACATTTTGGGATCAATTCAGGCAAAATTACCAAAGCTTTTTCTCTTCTTATTTATACATTTATACAAGGTTTCACGAGTTGCTTAACTTATGATGTAACTGTTACTGATTTTTGATGAGGGAGATGTAAACTGAGAGGAATACTTGTTAGCGCAGTGGTGTTCTTGACAATTGTGCTGTAGATGACCCAATAATGTATGTTTTAATTACAGAAACCAAATTGTGCTTCTCCTTTTCTTACCTCAATCGAAAGGCAGAGGTCAGTAATGCTTTACACGAAGTGATCACAGAAACCAAAATTAGTAAAATAAACAAAATTAAACTAAGAATACTGATTGTAGAAACCAAAATGATGATTTCAGTAATGCTTTACACAGAGGCCGTGTTTAGTTTCTCACTGTAGCATTTTCGTTTGTATTTGATAAATATTGTTCAATCATGGACTAGCTAGACTCAAAGATTCGTCTCGCAAATTATAGACAAACTATAAAATTAAATTTATTTTCTTTTATATTTAATACTCTATGCATATGTTTAAAAATTCGATGTGACGAAAAATCTTAAAAAATTTTAAGTTTTGGGTGGAAGTAAACAAGGCCAGAGTGGAGGAGTCATGTGACCTGTTCTCTTGTCGACATTCGCACTGTGAATTAGCCGGACTGACAGACTTGCAAAGCTCCAACAGACTACCTGGGCAGAGCGGGTTTTCCTGAAATTTAGCTTACGCGATGCTTATGTTAAAAATTCTGTGAGGAAAAAAAATATTTATTCGTTGAGAACAGGGCCACATTTTATTTTGATAAAGAAAGTCTTTACATTGATTTTAACATCAGAATATTAACACCGAGTCAATACAATGTAATCTTGAAATTGCTTCTCTCCTATATATGCGTATCTAAATTCACACAAGGTAACAAAAATTTAATAAAATTATGGACACACTTAGGGCCTATTTGTCATATCTCACAATAGCTTCATAAGCTGTTGCAAGATGTTCTGAGATGTTTTTTTTACCAATCATCTATTTTCAAAACAGTTTTATAGGTGAAGCTGTTTTTTTTTCTCTTCTCATGAAAGAATAAATTGGGATGAAGCTAAGGTAGCTTATCTTAGCTTCTCTTGACACATATAGGGCCTAATCTACACAAAAGACCATTCCCACGCTAGAGGAGAGCGCACAGGCTCTGGGAGGAAGCGCTCGTGCGCTGGCCCGCTGAGGGCGCAGATCGCCGAGGAGCCTTAGGTTTCTCAAAAAATGCAGAATATGTTTTTGTGGTTTAGTTTTTTTTTGCTCCAAAATGATTTTGGTTTCATTGTTCATGGCTTTAGAAACCCTTATGTGTGCTCATTTCATAGAGTTTTTAATTAAATCTGTAGAGAGGGTCCAACAAAAAGTCATACCAAAGAGAGTCTAATAACTATCAACCCTAGGATAAAGCAGACTAAGTATACACTCCTTTATTTCTTGACATATAATATTAGGATATATGAGAAAGTCTAAAACATATAATTAACGGCTGCCAAACCAAATCTTATTGAACAGTAAATTATCTAGGCTCCTAAATTAAACAAGCAAGCTAAATGAAGGTTTTGAGACATTGCAGAGAACTCGGTGAGTCACGTGTGCTGCTGCAGTGCTTCTTGTCGTCCAGTGCCTGCCTTCAACGCTGCTACAAATATAGATTTCCAAATGGGCCAAGCACGATGGGCCGGTATGGGAACGGTCCGAAAAAGCACGACACTAACACGGCACGGCCACGAAGTTTATAGTGCCAGTGCCGGCACGGGCACGACGTAGTGCCGTGCCTGGGCCGAAGGTCTGGCCCGACAGCACGGCACGGGCACGACACGTTTAATAGGCCGGCACGATAGTGGCCCGATTATTTTTATTCGTTAGATTAATTTCTACTATTTCTAGCTGTTGGATTGACTGAGAACATCTCTAAGCTAGGTATAAAAGCAACTTTCTCTTATTCTTTTCACCCAACTGTCGTTCTTTTTCCTCCCTGCTCCTCCCGTCCTGAACTCCCGATGCCGACTTCACGAGTGCCGACGCAGTCCACAGAAGCCTCTCGGAGGCTCGAATCCAAGGCCACTCTCCTCCCCCACTCATCTTCTTCTCAAGGCGAAGCCACGACGGCGGTGCTGCAGCGACGATGACAACGCGAGGAGTGGCTCGGCGGCGTGGAGACGACGAGGCGCGGCTGAGGCGGCTGCGCATCCTCTTGCATGCGCGCGCGATGCAGGTCCATGGCTAAGGCAGTGGCACGCCTCCATCAGCGTCTGCAGGCGGTGGCGGCACGACGGACCTGGGAGGCCCGACGGGCCTTCGGCACGACACGGCACGACCAAGTCTCCATAGGGCCGTGCCTGGGCTGAGGGTTGGGCACGACGGCCCTATTTGGCACGGCACGGCTGGCACGACGGCCCAACAAGGCACGACACGATAGGGCCGGGCCGAATAGTGCCTGGGCCAGGTTAGGGCCGAGCCGCCCGTTTGGAAATCTATAGCTACAAAGCACAACACAACAGGGATATGAAGAGGTGCCGGTCGACCGCAAGGGAAATATGAAGCTCACACTCACGTGTATTCACGAAACACAAAGGCCACAGCCCGCGGATGCTCCACATAATAAGGCGAAATATTTATACAAAACATCGATACTGAGCATATGCAAGGAAACCTAGACAGGCAAGTGAAATCCAATCCACGAAATAAATTAATCCATGAACGGCACCGTTGTGGTAAAGATCGTAATGCCAGAGGAATCATTACCGTAAGGCATAGAGGGGGAGGCGCGCCTATACCGTAAAATCGATTTTCGACGGAATCAATTTGGCTGCTGAGATCTAAATTTTCCTCTCTTTGGACTTGGATGGGCCGTGCATATGGCGGTCTATGGAGCACCTAGACCACCATATAGCCGCGCCACTGGACACCACACCCACTAACATAATAATTTGATTTGGGCTATCTAAATCCAAAAGTAAAGCCCTAAGATTGAAGTACCAACCGGCCATCATCATCCTACAATTTTGTAGACAAAATCCACCTAGAGTGCCATTCTACTCCTAGTTTGTCCATTGGATTGCAATTTCCTTCTATGTAGCATGTGACAAAGGACATGCTTTATAATGTTAAATCTAAAAAATTAAGAAGTTCATTACTGACATGAGTCCATCCTGGGATTTCAATTATTCTCGATCTTGTTGATTTGCACATTCATCTCTGAATAACTCTCACCTAACTACCGTGCAAGCATTAATCATGAGTACAATGCTACAATAAAGTTTTTTGATAAAGACTTTGATATACATGAGCAAGTCATAACTTTACATACTCATCATGTTTATAAAGTGCAACATTTATAATATGACTAAGGCTATAGCATGTGTATAGTGAAGTGATCATGCATGTCATTGCTCATGTATCAAAAAATCCCAATAGAAAATGACACTTTTTCCTTGTACGTAGTGAAAATTGTCTTTCCTACACAGACCACATAATCCAATGAAACTGAAAAGAAAATATCAAAATCGACTAGGTGCCATGTCACCTATAGCTTATCTGCTGTTTGGCAAAAGCAAAAATTGTCTTTACTATACAGACCATATAATCCAATAATGAAATTGATAACTAAATGTTGAAATCTACTAGGTGGCATATCATCTATAGTTTATCTGCTATTGATAAAAGGCATAATCTAAACAGATATATATGAGCTCTCACTTGTATAAATAGGCCCCAAATAAGTATTTAATCCATCGCCCATAACATTTAGAGCAATTAGAAACACACCAAGTGAAACGAACTAGCAACGTCCTCGCAACAATGGCTACTAAGTTATTTTCCCTCCTTGTGCTCCTTGCTCTTTCAGTGAGCGCTACAACTGCAGTTATTATTCCGCGGTACTCACTTGCTCCTAATGCTATTATTCCGCAGTTCCTGGCATCAGTTACTCCTATAGGGTACGAACACCCAGTTGTGCAGGCCTACAGGCTACAACAAGCGCTTGCAGCGAGCATCTTGCAACAACCAATTGTCCAATTGCAACAACAATCCTCGGCCCATCTATCGGTACAGACCATCGCAGCGCAGCGACAACAGCAATTTCTACCATCACTCAATCAACTAACCATGGCCAACCCCGTCACCTACTTGCAACAACAGCTGCTTGTATCCAACCCACTGGCTCTCGCAAACGCTGTTGCATACCAGCAACAACAACTACAACAGGGCCTATCAGGCCTCAGCCAACTAGCCATGGTGAGCTCCGCTGCCTACCTACAACAACAACAACAGCTTGTATCCAACCCACTTGATGTGGCCAACACCGCTGCATACCTGCAGTAACAACATATCCTACCAGTGCTAAGTCAACTAGCCATGGTGAACCTTGCTGCCTACTTGCAACAACAACAACTTCTTTCATTCAACCAACTGGCTGTGGCGAACATAGCCGCATACCTACAACAACAGCAGTTGCTTTCAGTTAACCCACTGGCAGTTGCTAACCCTTTGGTTGCTACCTTCCTGCAGCAGCAACAATTGTTGCCATTCAACCAGATATCGTTGATAAACCCTGCCCTATCGTGGCAGCAACCCATCGTTGGAGGAGCTATCTTCTAGATTACATATGAGTTGTACTTGATCTCAATTGCTCTAATAGCAGCGTGTGCAACTTCCTAAAAATAATCAATATATTGATTGAGATTTACCTAAGTCTATTTCTTAACTGTGGTCTTCATATATACAATTAAAATTATCAAAGCATAATTAAAAACACATGCTTGGTTAATACGTAGACAATACCACATTACTTCGTCAATCCAAGGATGTGCCAGTCCGACCTCTTGAATGTTCTGGTTTGGGTGTGTGTTTATAAGGTACTCCATATGCTTGAAGTTGAGTACTTGCATCTGTGATATATTTTTTTAGGAAGTGAAGGACATATATCCTTTTTTTTTTCCTTTTTTTCCAACACTGATTGAGCAAAATACAGGACTCCCTCCTCTAAACGATTAACAATTCTTTTTCTTTTAAAAAAAGTTCAAGCAATTTTTAATTTTAACTAACATATATAAACGAGAAGTATTTAAATACTCCTTAGATAATCATTTGAACTCACAAATATTAATAATCTTTTTTACAAACTTAAATCAGTTAACTCAGAACAGGATCTCTTTAGGACGGATGTAGTACATACATACAGTAGTTAAAAACTTAAAATGGTAAAACCTTGGATCGTTCCAAAACAAGACTAGGATTACTTGAAGAACTCACGATGAACACGACGATGAAGAGGTACTACTACTCCATTTAGTAGCTAACCGCCACAGCCGTCGTACCTGGGGATTTAATGGAAGAAAAGAAAAAAGGTGGCATACCGGCATACCATTGTTATTACCGTCGTACATGAGTTTTTGGGATTTTTTTATTTTTAGCCCAAATTTAAAACATATTTTAAATTTGATCTGCTTATAAAAATATTTTCAAAACTAGGCTGTTTGGACCCACCACCATGCATGGCGGGGTAAATACACAGAATCTCGCAATGCATGGCGGCGGAGTACTACTGCTGACGTGGCATGGTTCAGGGGACACCTGCTGACGTGGCTAACACGTGGACGAGTACGTGGCAAAGAGTATCCCGCCACGCATCATGGCGGGAGGCAACCTCGCCGCGCATCATGGCGGGGTGCTCCCTGTCTGACAAAACGGCCCACCTCCTACTTTCTCTGCGTTCCTTGGTGGCACTTTCGTTCATTTGTGGTAATCATTGTCTGTAAATTGCACTAATTATAATCTTTTAAACCTAGTTTTTATAATTAGATAATTTTTATTAAATAAAAACAAAATTGCTACAGTGTTAAAATCTAAAAAGTTTTTGAATCTAAACAAGGTCAGACCATAGTGTGTATGCATGGAGAGAGAGAAGGGTCAGGCTGCGCATCGCATGGGCAAGGTGACGTGAGAGGCAAAGTGACCACATGAGTAGTCTAGGGTGCTGGGCCTTGTTTAGGTCCCAAAAAAATTTATAAAATTTTTCAGATTCCCCGTCACATAAAATTTTTAGACGTATATTTTAACTTGAAATAAATTTATTCAAAAATTAGATTTAAATATCTATCTAATGATACTAATTTTATATTATAAATATTAATATTTTTAATAAATATTTAATCAAAAAATTTTTATAAAAAGCGAAAACGATAAATATTTAGGGTAGCACAGTACAACACACTTGCCGTGAGAAAAGGACAAATTTTTTAAAAGTATTGTTTTTTTTTCTAATAGACACGTAGACACACGTATAACACTCTCCAACTAATCGTACAGATTTATTGATTGCATCTTATATATAACTCAGACCGGAGTACGTATATATATAGCCAATCTTGAAGTTGACCCACTAACGCAACCAGAGTCGTCGATCGCGCTCCCACGCTGTAGTCAGGACGCCATGGCGGCGACGTCGACCCTCTCTACCTGAGGCACCTCGACGGGGAACCTGTGGATCTCCTCCACCCACGGGTTCCCGGCGGCGGCGCTCTCCTTGGCTGGATCAATGGTGCGCAGCGCGCGCCACACAGCGCTGTTGCACTTGAACCCTGACCCAAAGGCGATCTGGCACACGCGGTGGCCGCGCCGCACCCGTCCCTTGGCCTCCGTGTAGGCGAGCTCATACCACAGCGAGCTGCTGGAGGTGTTCCCCCACCGGTAGAGCGTCATCCGTGACGGCTCCATGTGCCACGCGCTGAGGTCCAGGCTCCTCTCCACGGTGTCCAGCACCGCCCTCCCGCCGGCGTGGATGCAGAAGTGCTCGAACGCCGTCGTCAAGTCCGGGATATAGGGCCTGCTCCTGCTGCCGCCCTGGCCCTGCTGCTGCACGCCGAGCACCTGCACCACCGCCGCCTTGCCGCCGACGAGCATCATCTTCATCTTCTCCGACATGGGCAGCACCCGCGGTCCCAGCGTCGTGATGTTGGTCTTGAGCGCCTCGGCAGCCACGCTCATGAGGTCCTTGGACAGCGCCACCCCTACGTGCCCGGACTCGTCCTCTTCTTGGTACACACAGCGGTACGCCCGGTCGTCGGCGCCCTGGTGCGTCCGTACCGTGTGCAGTAGCTGGTACTTGGCCCGGCGCCGCTCCGTGCCGTGGTTGGTCAGGAGCACGGCGGCGCCGCCCATCCTGAAGATGCAGTTGGGCACGAGCATCGACCGGGTGTTGCCGACGTACGCGCTGGCCGCCATGATCTCCAGGCTCACGACCAGAGCGTAGGTGTTCCGCTGCACCTGCAAAGGCAGGCAATCAGGAAGAAACAAACACCCATCGTCGTTCAGTTTCAGGCCTTAGCTAGATCGAGGGAAAGAATCATCAATCATCATTGGGTAAACCTGAAGCAGCTGCTTGGCGAGGTCGACGGAGATGAGGCTAGCGCTGCAGCCCATGCCGGCGAGGTTATAGCTGGAAACGTCCCGGCGGAGCTTGTAGTGGTGGACGATCATGGCAGAGAGCGACGGTGTGGGGCTGAAGAGGCCGCTGTTGACGACGACGATCCCGATGTCGCCGGCGCGGACGCCAGTCTTGGCAAGCAACTGGTCGACGGCGCCGAACATGACAGCCTCCGCCTCGCGGCGGGCCTCTGCCATGCACGGGTTGGGCGGCGAGCTGGTCAGGGCCTTGGGCAAGTAGGTTCCTTGCCCCAGTCCCGACCGCTCCAGGATCTTGCGCTGGAAAGCAAGGCTGTCGTCGGAGAAGGTCCCGTACCCGACGACAAGCCGCATGAACGTCTCCCGGGTCACCGCGTGCTCCGCCCCGGGCTTGTAGCACGCCAAGTCTAGCAGGTAGACGGCCCGCGGCCGCCGCATGAGGTAGACGGCAGTGGCGGCGGCGGCGACGACGACGACGGTGAAGGGCAGATTAGCGGTGAGCGTGGAGCGTGCGGACACGATGAGGTCATCGTCAGCGCTAGTGTGTCGTGAGAGGTGGAGCACGAGTGTGGCAAGGATGATGGGCGCCAGGAAGAGGTAGAGTGCGTAGGAGACCGCCAGCATCAGGTGTTGGTAGCACAGCTTGACGATGCTGCATATCCGGTGGCCGGCGCTCTGGATTGTGCTGCTACGCTCATTGGTTTCTGACTTGATGCTCATTTTGGCTGCTCAAATTTGTGGGGGATCGACTGATGGAGCGACTGAGTTTGGAAGTTGGTGTGGTGTGGCAAGGCAGACCGGAATTTAAGAAGGTTCCTTCAGAGGGCTGGGCGGCCGGCATGCACAAGCCCCGTCGAGCTATGGCCTCAAAACAATTTCACTTATTACTTCGCGTGCGTAACAGATTTTGCCTCATTCAAAAGATTCATCTCGCGATTTACAGTACTGTGCAATTAGTTTTTGTTTTTGTCTATATTTAATGTACATACATGTGCCGCAAGATTCGATGTGATGGAGAATCTTGAAAAATCTTTAGTTTTTGGGTGACTAAACAGGAGTTTACTATGCGAGGTGGTCTAGTTTTCTAGACTGTTTGGTAAAATAACTTCTCTTTTTTTAAAAGAATGAAACGTTCGTAACACTGTTATTTTTCTTTTTTTTTCCTTTCCTATTTTTTTTCTCTATCTGTTTCGACTGGCTGTTCATCTTTCCTCTCCTACGTAGCCATCTATTTGACCGTCTATTCATCTATCTATTCATTTTGCCTCCGTACGCCATTGGTAGCTGCTGCTCCCTGCATTGAGCGCCCGATGAGTCCGCGCCCATGCAAGCCCTACCTCCACTTCCGCGCACACGCTTTGGCTCCTGCAAGGTAGCGTTGGGCACCCCACACTCCATCCTCAGGCAAAGCCGGTGCCTGTGTGCCCCTATGGTGCCCTGGCGAAAGCTCCCTTCCACGCTCTTGCCTCCGGTGAGGCAGCGTTGGGCACCGTCGTCCTTTGGCGAGCCAGTGCCTGCATGGCCCAACATCTAGCCTCCAATGACCTAGAGCCCTAGCCTTGCTACTCCGTCCGACCTCCATTCACCTCGGTGACCCAGAGCTAGCATGCATCACCCACGCGTGGAGGGTATTTTGGGTCTAGCCCACAAGCAAGGACGAGGGAGTCGCAAGAAGATCACTTTTTCGACTTCATCCATCGCCAACA
Organism: Sorghum bicolor; assembly: GCF_000003195.3. Classification (NCBI taxonomy): domain Eukaryota; kingdom Viridiplantae; phylum Streptophyta; class Magnoliopsida; order Poales; family Poaceae; genus Sorghum; species Sorghum bicolor. The sequence continues at coordinate 67,708,582 of NC_012874.2, read as the reverse complement.
CCTTCTGTCAGTGGATTTTCTATGGCTCCATGGAAAGTTGTTTCCTCTTTACCATTTATTAAGGAAGTGCTCCCAACTGCTCCTAGAGCTAGTACAAAATCCATACCAAACGACCCTTTAGTGCTTCACCCTGATGAACTATATACACACAAGATGGGAAAACTAGAATGACATCCTCACTAATTCATCGACTCCGACGAGGAGGTGAAGCCTTTCATGATGTGCCTCGCCCTTAAGGGCGTGGAGCTTGGGGGAGTTGTCTACCGTCGCTAGGTGAGGCAATGGTATGGGGAGTCATCCGCCATCATTGGTGGGGCAACGACGCGGTGTCGAGGACCCATTCCACTTGGTGGGGCAATGGATCTACGGTGTCGGTGACCTCTGCTACCGAACAAGGCAATGGATCTGCTTCGACGACCCTTGCTACTGGGTAGGGCAAAGGAGCGGCATAGGTGATCCGTGCTGCTAGGTGGGGCAAAGGAGCAACATTGGCAACCTCTGCCACCGGGTGGGGCAAAGGTGAGGCGGCGAAGGAGCTACTTAAAAGGCCTGCGATGGCCACAAAACCCAAATGTGAGAAGAAGGTATAGCTATTTCAATTGCTAGGGTTAGGGCAGATCATATTCAACTATTATGGCTGGGTGAGATTCAATCATCAGATTCAACTGAAATTTGATGATAACTAGCGATGACTAGATTGAAATTTTATGGTAACTTAATATAACTTGACTGATATTTGATCATAACTGCTATGACTTAACAAAATTTTGATGACAAATGACTGTGACTTAACTAAAATTTGAAGGTAACTTGATATGACTTGACTAAAATTTGATGTTAACTAGCTATGACTTGACTAAATTTTGATGACAACTAGCTAGGATTTGACTAAAATTTGATGATAACTAGCTATGACTTGTGATGAGGACTTTGATACTAAAATATGCAAGGGGACTCGAAAGGTTCTAGGACAAGAAAATAAGTGTGGCACTACACTATGAGACGAAGTTAAAACACTAAAAAAATAGGAGATATATGCGAACTTGACAATATACCTTAGCTCTGATACCATTTGATAGAAAGTGGGGTTCCCAATCTTCCAACAGGTGATGATAACTATCATTTTCGTGGAGCATACCACACCGATCCAGCTTTAGATCGAAAGACCCAAACTCTGCAATCTTAGCACCATGACTCCTCTAATTATCAACCGTATCACCAATCTAGTTGACCTTGCTAAGAAGGCTAATCTCTGCCTTTCAAATGAAGAACACAAATAAGAATTCAAAAGTACACAACTCAAAGAATGGGACAAACTTTAGATGTATGATTAAGTTTTCAATATGTGGGTCTATAAAACGAAAATCGGTGACTGTCAAAGACAAATTGATATATTCAAAATCCAAAACCTAATGATGACAGCGACGACTGATTATAAGGTCTAAGCGTCGTTGCTCACCCTAATGAGCCCAAAACCTATATACTGCCCAACAGACCAAACGCGATGGCGCAACACATGACAAATTTTGGACACTTCCTTGTTACGAAAATTCCAATTGACTCCCGACAAATTTGGGTCTCAAACCAAAACCATTGGTTAGGTTATGAAATCATCTTTCTATCCATATGTGCATCCTTGAAAATGGAGTCTTAATATATCCTGGGCGTATGTTTTATTGCAGACTGGTCCTGAAGGCCGAGGTAGACTCAAAGTCGAGTTGGAGTGCGCCCTCCAGCTTGTGTTGGACGTCCTTGCTGGTATTTTATGCCTCCACACCTTCCTCCAAGTTCTTCATGACTCTCTCCAATGTTCCTAAGCAAGATAACATCATTAGGATGTAATCTATTCTCAAAAGTATGAAAAAGATCGCTTAAAAAGAGCTCACCTCTAAGTTTAGTTGCCGTATTCGAGCTTGGAGGATGAGCGGGCGCATCCAAAAGAGTGATGTCCTCATCAACTTGATTGAAATTTGATGTTAACTTGATATGACTTGACTAAAATTTGATAATAACTAGCTATAAATTTGATGGTAACTTGATATTACATGACTGAAATTTGATGATAACTAGCTATGTCTTAACTAAAATTTGATGATAACTAGCTATGACTTAACTGAAATTTGATTATAACTAGCCATGCCTTTCTGAATTTTGATGATAATTAACTATGACTTCACTGAAATTTGATGCTAACTAGCCATGACTTGACTAAATTTTGATGGTTACTAGCTATGGCTTGACTGAAATTCGATAGTAACTAGCTATGACTAGCTTGGATGAAATTTGATGGTTGCTAGCTATGAATTGACTGGAATGGCTCAAATTTGATGGTAACTAGCTATGTCTTGACTGAAATTTGATGGTAGCTAGCTATGACTTGGCTGAAATTTGATGGTAACTAGCTATGACATGACTAGAATTTGATTGTTACTAGCTATGACTTGACTGGAATTTGATGATACTAGCTAGATTGTAAAATACTATTATTATATTCCCACCAATAATAAGAACGGATTTAATTTTGTAAAAATTGACTAAAGTATATTAATTTTTCTTGGATAGAACTGCTAATCATCATCGGGCCACCTAAAAAGTGCAAAGTACTTATACCACATATATACTACATAATATGCAATTTCATGAAATGTTTGTACGACTATTACGTGCGTTTGTTGATGCATTTGAGCTTGAGTAGCTTGGTTGTTGTTTCGGTAGCTCGCACTCGTCTTGTCCAGGTTACAATGTAAATAAATATGATGTATCTTTTTATTTTTTTATTTTTGTAGCAGCATTTCCAAGGTTTCATTTTTTTTTGCAGTTTACTTGTCAACTTGTTGAGGAATAAGAACAAGCTTCAAATTTTGACAGGAAAATTATTATTATTATTCAATTTGAATGACGGTACTTTTGATACGACAGATGTCCATTCAGACAGAAGTATAAAACAAAGGTGATATGCTAAGAAAGATTTGTATACCTGCAGAACGGAATTGCGAACGTAATAACTTGTAATTCCATCTCCTGAAACCCTGAAAATCACGGGATAAAGTGCCGAGCAGGCATGCAAACCCAAGTCCAACCCGGCGCCCGCCCGCTGCAGACGGCAGTCAGCTAGGCGTCGAGTGTGTCGACTTCTCCCATGCACATTTTGGGCCTCGGATCATCCAAGAAAAGAAGAAGCCACCTTTGCTGACTGGAGAAACACAAAGTCTACCTGTGGCCCTGTGGGGCCTGCAGGGTGTGAGGAGAGAGGGACGACGGCGACTTCGCCGTCGGAGACCATTGCAATCACCGGTGCTTGTCTGCTGAGTACGTACGTCGTCGGCGAAGCCATCTTCATCCTCATATTAATTCTTGAGTTCACTCTGTCAATCCCACGATCAGCTCACACATACCACTGCTGTATGATCGGGCATTAGCACCGGTCGGGAAGGGCCTGTTGCTCCGGTTTCCGAGCCGGTGCTGCCCTTCCGGGACTAAAGGCCCACCCTTTAGTCCCGGTTCTGGCAACCGGGGCTAAAGGCCCCCCTTTAACACCGGTTGGTAATACCAACCGGTGTTAAAGGGTCCTGCCAGGGCTGCCACGTTGCAGGACTCTTTAACACCGGTTGGTATTACCAACCGATGTTAAAGGGTTTTTTTTTGGTTCACTTCTTCGGTTCTGTTTATTGTTTATATATAATATATAATAATAGGTTTTTCAATACATGTTTTGCTGATACAATAATATATTTATATTACACGCATATTAAGCATATATAAATGAAAATTATAGGCTTAGCTTAATAATTAAGCTTTGCCTATAATAAAATGAATAGAGCACATCAAAAATTAAATAGATATGTAAAAAGCTTTATATATATATAGTTTTATATGTACAAAATTCGTAACACATATATACATAGAGTTTTTTCTCCCAATGTCTACAAACGATACAAATGATCATCGTTGTTTGGAATAAGAGTTTCGTTGCCGTTGAAGTGAAACTCGCCATTTGGATTGATCACTTGGTCGCGGAGAAATCCTGCTATCGTCTCTTGGATAGCTTTGATTCGGTCTTGTTGTAGGACCTTTTCCCTCAGCCATTCCGTCTTTAATTTGAAATAAATAAAAAAGGTATTAGTTATCTAAGTTATTCAATATAATTCAGGAGATAATGAAAAGAGACATGTAACGTACTCTGAGCGTCTCTGTGGGTGTTTGATTGACTTGTGCCATCATGAATTTGCACACGTATATGCACATAGATTGTTCCCCCCTTCTTGTCTTAAACACCACTGTACGATATATATATAAAAATATTCACGACCACGACAATAAGAAGGCTAAAAGTTAGCGAAAGTTTGTTAGCTAGTAGAACTTACTTGTGGATGTATTATGTTAAGCGGCGCTTTACATCCACTGAGATGTTCACAGTCAATGAATCTTTCCCAAACCCTATACACAGCCATTGTGGATCGTGAACTAATAATTACAGAGTCATATTATGATATTTTTGTAGCTGAGATCGACATTACGTACCTTTGAATAATGTTTACCATTTGTTGATAATTTTCTTGTGGTTTTCTCATTGAGTCAAAGATTATCACCGGTTCTTGGGAATTTCAATGACCATGAGTATCCAGTGAAAGCTGTTTACACACATATATATATAGTCAGTCCTATAATGTAAAATAAAATATGCATGCACATAATAACTATATAACTCACTCGAAGTTGAAGGGGAAGAGTATTTTTTGTTTTTATTTTTGGTTCACAATCATAAGATTGGTGCAGACTTCTGTCTCATGATCTGCTGTCCACACTGCCTGCGGAGCCTTGAAAACAATATAAGGGTCAACGAACCCAATACTATTGTCATTTCTCATTCTGAGCTCTCTCATTTGGTGCCTGCATATATACATACAAATCCTAAGTGCGTAAGGATTATATACATGTAATTAAAGAAGTTAGAAGTATAATAAAAAGAAAAAAATACTTACAGAAAAAAGCAGCTGACAAGAGACTTGTCAAAAGCGTCGAGGTGGCATAATTGGTGCAATTCTTCGAACTGCACGTATATGAGGTCATCTCCACGGAAGTAGTGATGTTGTCTAATACGAACAGAAATCCAATTATCTCCCCTTTTAGACGCCTCAATGCACCATTTGTTTATTGCAAACATTTGTGTGCCGAGTTCGTGTAAACGCTTAGGGTCGAATAGACTCCTGCCCGGTTCATATCTTGCCCTCCATTGATCAACTACCTCGGCTTTTTCAAATGTTTGGCATCCAAGAATGGCGGCAATTTCTTCCATATTTAAACCGCTCTGTCCAAAGTAACGCTCAAGCGAGTCTAGCTCAGACAACGCTAAGGATTTCTTTGGCATCAAGTCTTCATTTGAGCCGTATTGATTTGGCACAATCAAAGGGGGCACCGGTTTTGATACTTCTCCGAGCTGTGGGACCCCCTATCCTACTCTCTTCTTAGTATCTGTGAAGACTTGACCAGAGACCGCTCATAGTCCGAAAGTGCTGGCTTTTTCTGAGCTTCGCGTTGCTTCTTTTGATGGTCCGCCACCTTCTGCCTCAGTTCCGATGGCTTCACATAAAAGTACGGCTTTTCTGGGTTAAGCCGTTTTTTCCTATCCTCCTTTATTTTATCAAAAAATTGTTGGACCTCAGCTTTAGATGTAGCAATTACCTTCTCTTCACTCTTTTCGTAAGGTAATTTTTCTGACGTCTTAGCTCTCTTTGCTGAGGCAGCCTTCTTTGGAGGTGGGACCGATGACTTCGGTCCTTCTTGGGCGGACCGCTTCTTACTACCTCGCTTTGGAGGCGAGGGGACCGACCGTGCACTCTTTGGAGAGGGCGGTGCAGGCGGTGGAGGTGGTGGGGCCGATCTTTTTGGCGTTGGAGAACGCGGTGGAGGAGTTGGAGACCTCGGTGGAGGTGGAGACCGTGGTGGAGGCGGTGGCGGGGTCGGTGTGGCCACCGCAGGTGTTGGAGGAGATCCAGCATTGTCACCGCCCGCAGCACTATGATGCGCTGGGGAGAGAACTGGACTTAGGTTGGAGGAGTCCCTGCAAAGAAAACAATTACAAGTTTTGTGAGCAAACTTTTTTTTAATTTCAATACATAATAAATAATATAAGAAGTAAAATCACACACAAACCTATGCTGAGGAATAATTATGAAGCGCTTGCGCCAACAAATAAATGTCTTCTCAGCTTCACCTAAGGTCTTCTCTCCGTCTCCCCCTTCTATGTCTAGTGGCACATTGCCACAACCTTTCTCAACCCTATCAACCGAGACGCTAGCATATCCACCAGGTACTGGTCGATTATGGATTCTTGGAGTTCTCGTTCGGTCGATAGGGTTGACAACAGCGATAGCCACCTTTTTGGTGGCATTCCCATCTGGTACATGCAGCTCACAGGTAGTAAAAGCCTCTGTGACATCATCCACGGGGAAGTGTAGCTTCGTGTCATCCTGAATGGTTGGTACTTCCGTGGATGCGCAGCTGCTTTTCAACTGGCCTGGGGGGCTAACATTGACCTCAGGTTGTGATGTACCTTGCCCTTTCGTCATTTGACTAAGTGCTGCTTGCACTTGCCTTTGAATCTCTGCCTGCATCCATTCTTCACGAGCTTTCTCGCGCTCTTGTGACTGCAGAACAAAAGCTTCCAGGTGGCGGATCCGCTCTGCCTCCTCATCCTTCTTTCTCTGGCGGCTTCTGTAGGTATCTTGATCGGCTTGGAATGATTGCAGCCACGGAACTGCCCCATAGCCTCTCGTACACCCACCGTGCTCAAGATTTTCAAGCGAATAGGTGAGTTCATCCTTCTCCCTATTAGGCCTGAACTCACCAGACTGAACCGCCTCTCGTGCACGGACTAGTCTCTCTGCTGCTCTAGAGATTTCTTGGCCCCAAACTAGCGCTCCGGTGTCTGGGTCCACGCTTCCCCCATGACCGTAGAACCAATGCTTGGAGCGCTCGCTCCAATTCTTTGCTATTGTCTCGGGTGTGACCCTCCTAGCAAGCATCTCCTGTTCCATTCGGTCCCACTTGGGAACAGTACTCTTATAACCACCTGATCCCATATGATGGTGGTATGTCTTTTTACTGGCATTCTCTTTGTTTCTATTGGCTCGTTCCTCGCCCTCTTCTGATGTTTTGTACTGCACAAAGTCATCCCAGAAGGCCCTCAGCTTTACATATTGCTTGAGGTTGAAATTTGGAGTCTTGTTTTTCTTGACATATTTATTGTACAAAGACTTCTTCCAATTCTGGAAGAGTACTGCCATCTTCTTCGTAGTCCAGTCATAAATTCGCACCTTCAACTCTTCATCGTTGGTGTCGAAGGTGAAAACGTCTGTGACGGCTTTCCAAACTAACTCCTTGTCACGATTAGAGACAAAATTGATCTCAGGAGCACCTCGCTTCTCTCTCCATTCACGAGCACTGATCGGTATTTGATCTCTCACAAGATATCCACAGTGACTAACATATTTATTTGCATGCTCACCAAGTGGTCTGCCTGTAGCTATCTCAAACTCAGAGATTACATAGCGGCCCTCCAACGGCTTCTTTGGCCCTCGTGGAGGTACGCTTCTCCCTGTAGAGGTCGATCCAGAAGGCTACACGTAGATATAGGAACAAAAATACTAAATTAATAACCAATTAATAAGTCTAAAACCTAATGTCAGAGATGCATTAATTATATATGTTTACATTTACATACCTCGCCAGTATTTTCTTCTTATTGCACGACAAGTTGTTGCTCAGGGGCATTGCCCTCTTGTTGCTCAGGGGCATTGCTCTCTTGTTGCTCAGTACGATTGCCTTGCATGATCTCGTGGTAATCAACAAAGTACTGACCACCGTCGTCGATCATATTTTGAATGGCATCTTCCATATAATAAGGATCATCATGAGGACGGTCAGCCATTTCTATGTCTGCAACCATACATATATATATATTCTATATAAGATAAGAAATACACTAGAATAATATACTAAAAAACAATACTAGAATAATAGTACAAACAATAATATATACAAAACCTAGAATAAATTTGGTGGCTAAACACTACTAGAATATATATTAGAGACTTATATACTACTACAAATTGGAGTGCTCTAAAAATAATACTAGAATCTTTTAAGCCAAGTAATACACTAGAATAATATACTAAAAAACAATACTAGAATAATAGTACAAACAATAATATATACAACACACTAGAAAATAAAATATGATACAAGAATAATACAAGAATAATATACTACAAATATATACTAAAAATACTATAAGAATATATATTACAAGAATACTACAAGAATAATGAAAGTGTTGGAGTGCTCTAAAAAATAATACTAGAATCTTAAGCCTAGTAATACACTAGAATAATATACTAAAAGAATAATACTAGAATAATAGTACAAACAATAATATATACAAAACACTAGAAAATAAAATATGATACAAGAATAATACAAGAATAATATACTATAAATATATACTAAAAAATAATACTACAAATAATATACTAAAAAAATAATACTACATAATAATACAAGAATAATATTAATATATTACAAATATATACTAGCATAATATAATTTATAATAACAGGTCAACACTACACTTATACTAATATACTAATTAAAAACTAATATATATATATATATAATATACTAAAAACTAATATACATTTCATTCTGCAGATTATATATATATATTATACTAAAAACTAATATACATTCATTCATTCTGCAGATTATATATATATATATATATATATATATATATACACTAAAAACTAATATACATTCATTCATCATTCTGCAGATTATATATATAAACTGTTGGAGATCAATTTAGTGTATACGTAGAGGATGTAGATCTGAGACGACGCGGCGGAGTTCGATGATCGGTGGCCGGAGATGGTGGCGGCCGGCGCTGCAGACGGCGCGGCGGCGGCGGCGCTGGAGATGGTGCCCGCGGCGGCGGCGCTGGTGGCCGGAGCTGGCCGCGGCGGCGCTGGAGACGGCGGCGCTGGAGATTGACGAGGTCGCACGCGGGCAGATGAACGGGCGGCGGCGCTGGAGACGATGAACTCGACGAAGACGAAGAACTGCTCAGATCCAGGATGCCCATGACTTAAATAGGGGCGGACCCTTTAGCACCGGTCCGTGGCTGGAACCGGTGCTAAAGGGCCTTTAACACCGACTGGTGTTACGCGCCGGTGTTAAAGGGCCCCCCTTTAACACCGGCGCGTAACACCAGCCGGTGTTAAAGGGACCCTTTAGCACCGGTTACAGCCACGGACCGGTGCTAAAGGGTCCTAGGCGGGCTCGGGCGGGGTCCTGAAAATTTTCAGGACCCTTTAGCACCGGTTCCCACTATGGGCCGGTGCTAAAGGCCCTGTTTTTTACTTTAGGTCATTTTAAAGTGTTTATATATACAGTTTATATTATAAATTGTATAGTAAATTAAATATTTTGCATAATATTTTTTAAACAGTGACATATATTGTAATTTTTTTAATGTACACATGAAAATTTTTAACCTTAAATATCTTGCTGTATATTTATAATTTGTAATGATTTTGCAAGAAATGTTTAGTATTTTGTTAATGCAAAAATATATTATTCCAATAAATTTACAAAAAATTTATCCAATCAATTAGAAATCTATTTTCACATCATATTGACGTTAAACTTTTTATTTTTGTTATTTATTACTCGGAACGGTAGTAGGGTATAGTTTAAATCAAATAAAAATTCTATTTATCATATAAAAATATATATCTTGATGAACACACCCTTTGACCAAACCCTAAATGGTCCCAAATGGAAAAGTCATGAATACAAAGTTTGTTACACTCATCAAGTTGTACATTTTGTCTAATGGTCAACTTTTCATTTGGAAAAGTTTGAACCACTGAATTTTGAATTTTCAGAGAATTCATAGCCACGCAGCGGTTTCGGAACCCTAGATGGTCTCGAATGGAAAAGTCATAAATACCAATATTGTTCCACTCATCAAACTCTACATTTCATATATATACCATTTTTTCATTTGAGAAAGTTTTGGGAAGGTGTAGTTGAAAATCCACAATTGACACATATAGTTTCATATAGTTTGTGTGAGATTCAAGATTTGGTGGGTATTGTTAACTTAAACTTTCTCAAATGGAAAAGTTGTGTATATAAAAAGTTTAGATCTTGATGATATCTAACAACTTGGTATTCAAAAGTTTTTCATTTTAAGTAATTTAGTTTGTCATTTGACCAAGTTTGACCAAAACTCGTCTTGGATTTTAAAGAAATGTGCTTAGGATTGGCTCAAACATATCCAAATGGAAAAATGAACAATATATAAAATGTAGATCTTAATGATCTCTAACAACTTTATATTCAAAATTGTTTCATTTGAAGTCATCAAATGGGCCATTCGATCAAGTTTGACCAAAGTCAAAGCATTGGTTTTTACAAAAACACCCATTGACCGAACCCTAGATTGTCCCAAATGGAAAAGTCATGAATACAAAGTTTGCTACACTTATCAAGTTCTACATTTTGTCTAATGGTCAACTTTTCATTTGGAAAAGTTTGAACCACTGAATTTTGAATTTTCATAGAACTCATAGCCACGCAGCGGTTTCGGAACCCTAGATGGTCTCGAATGGAAAAGTCATGAATACCAATATTGTTCCACTCATCATAATCTACATTTCATATATAGACCTTTTTTGCATTTGAGAAAGTTTTGGAAAGGTGTAGTTGAGAATCCACAGTTGACACATATAGTTTCATATAGTTTGTGTGAGATTCAAGAATTTGTGGGTATTGTTAACGTAGACTTTCTCAAATGGAAAAGTTGTGTATATAAAAAGTTTAGATCTTGAAGATATCTAACAACTTGGTATTCAAAATATTTTCATTTGAAGTAATTTAGTTTGTCATTTGACCAAGTTTGACCAAAACCCGTCTTGGATTTTATAGAAATGTAATTAGGATTGGCTCAAAATTATCCAAATGGAAAAATGGACAATATATAAAATATAGATCTTGATGATCTCTAACAACTATGTATTCAAACTTTTTTCATTTGAAGTCATCAAATGGGCCATTTGACCAAGTTTGACCAAAGTCAAAGCATTGGTTTTTACAAACACACCCTTTGACCGAACCCTAGATTGTCCCAAATGGAAAAGTCATGAATACAAAGTTTGCTACACTCATCAAGTTCTGCATTTTGTCTAATGGTCAACTTTTCATTTGGAAAAGTTTGAACCACTGAATTTTGAATTTTCATAGAACTCATAGCCACGCAGCGGTTTCGGAACCCTAGATGGTCTTGAATACAAAGTCATGAATACAAAGTTTGTTACACACATCAAAATTCACAATTCTCAAATATAGTTTCATACAAAGTCAAGCCGACACAACAGTGAACTTCTTCTTGACGTATGACCCTTGGTTATGATCCTGCCGTAACCATGGAGTATCCTCATTGTTTAACAGAATGCTTGGGTCTTTGTTTACTATGAAGGGCGGAATTCGATCATCCCTTTCGTAATCGCCTGACATGTCTGACTTGTCCTCAATTCCGACAATGTTTCTTTTCCCAGAAAGGACAATGTGGCGCTTTGGCTCATTGATGATTGAGTGGTCATCATTTTTTCCTCTCTTTGGTTTCGTAGACATATCTTTGACATAGAACACCTGACTCACGTCTGCAGCAAGGACGAATGGTTCGTTTTTGAACCCACTATTGTTAAGGTCCACGGTTGTCATCCCATACTCCTTGTCGACTGTTACCCCACCTCCGGTCATCTTCACCCATTGGCACCGGAACAAAGGAACTTTAAAATTAGCTGCATAGACTAGTTCCCATATGTCTTCTATGCGTCCATAATATGTTTGTCTGTTCCCATTTGGATCCGTGGCATCCACGCGTACACCACTATTTTGGTTGGTGCTCCTTTTATCTTGGCCAACTGTGTAAAATGTGTTACCATTTATCTCGTACCCTTTGTATGTGAGGACATGCCATGATGGTTGCCTGGCCAACAAATAAAGTTGCTCATCAATATTTTCATCACCTTGACATTTTTTGCGCAACCAATCGCCAAAAGTTTCCATGTGCTGACGCATTATCCAAGCTTCATTATTCCCGGGCCACTAGGACCGTAGGAAATCTTTGTGTACCTCAACATATGGTTCCACCAATGAGGAGTTTTGGAGAACTGTGTAGTGTGCTTTATTGAAGTAATCGTTTCCCGTATCAATATATGTTTTCTTCCCAAGTGTTCCCTTTCCGCTGAGTCTGCCCTCGTGTCGAGATTCAGGAATGCCAATTGGGTCAAGGTCTGGAATAAATTCAACACAGAACTCTATGACCTCCTCTGTTCCGTAGCCCTTGGCAATGCTTCCTTCTGGCCGGGAACGACTATGGACATATTTCTTTAGGACACCCATGAATCTCTCGAAGGGGAACATGTTGTGTAGGAACACAGGACTGAGAATACGAATCTCTTTGACCAGATGAACTAGAAGGTGTGTCATGATATCGAAGAAGGATGGAGGGAACACCAACTCAAAGCTGACGAGACATTGAACGACATCATTCTGCAGAGTAGCTAGTTGCTCTGGATTGATTGCCTTCTGAGAAATTGCATTGAGGAATGCACATAGCTTTACGGTGGCTAGACGTACGTGTGGAGGTAGAATTCCTCTTAAAACGACCGGCAGCAATTGCGTCATTAGAACGTGACAGTCATGGGACTTCAAGTTCAGGAATTTCTTCTCTGGCACATTAATTATTCCCTTGATATTGGAGGAGAATCCAGATGGGACCTTGATGCTGCTAAGACATTCAAACATGCTTTCCTTCTCTTCTTTGCTCAGAGTGTAGCTAGCAGGGCTTAAGTAATGACATCCATCATCTGTCTTTTTTGGATGCAGGTTGTCTCATTCTTTCATGCGCTGCAAGTCTTGTCGTGCTTCAAGTGAATCCTTAGACTTCCCATAGACACCCATGAATCCGAGCAAGTTCACACAAAGATTCTTTGTCAGGTGCATCACGTCGATCGCGTTGCGGACCTCTAGGACATTCCAGTAAGGTAGCTCCCAAAATATGGATTTCTTCTTCCACATGGGTACGTGTCCCTTAGCATCCTTGGGAATAGGTTCGCTGCCTCGTCCCTTTCCAAATACCACTTTTATATCCTTGACCATTTCGAGTACATCATCCCCGGTTCGATTGAGAGGTTTGGTCCGGTGGTCTGCCTTGCCTTTAAAATGCTTGCCTTTCTTTCGTACTGGGTGGTTCACAGGAAGAAACCGACGGTGGCCAAGGTACACGACCTTTTGACATTTTTTCAAAAATACACAGTCAAGGTCTTCATAACAATGTGTGCATGCATTATATCCCTTGTTTGATTGGCCTGAAAGATTACTCAGAGCTGGCCAATCATTGATTGTTACACACAGCAATGCTCGCAGGTCAAAGTGCTCTTGTTTGTACTCATTACACACGCGAACTCCTGGTTTGCTCCATAAAAGTTGAAGTTCCTCAACTAATGGCCTTAGGTAGACATCTATGTCATTACCAGGTTGCTTCGGTCCTTGGATAAGCACCGGCATCATAATAAACTTCCGCTTCATGCATAGCCATGGAGGAAGGTTGTAGATACATAGAGTAACTGGCCAAGTACTGTGACTACTGCTCTACTCACCGAAAGGATTCATACCATCTGTACTTAAGGCGAACCGCAAGTTTCTAGCATCATCTGCAAAATCTGGGAATTCTCTGTCTATCGCTCTCCACTGGGATCCATCGGCAGGGTGTCTCAGCATATTGTCTATCTTACGGTCTTCTTTATGCCACCGCAACAACTTTACATTGTCCTTATTTCTGAACAGACGTTTTAATCGTGGTATTATAGGAGCATACCACATAACCTTGGCTGGAATTTTCTTTCTATGACGTTCTAAACCCTCAACATCGCCAGGATCATCTCGTCTAATCTTATACCGTGATGCCTTACATACTGGACATGCATCCAAATTCTCGTATTCCTCCCCACGGTAGAGGATGCAGTCATTAGGACATGCGTGTATCTTCTGGATTTCTAATCCCAAAGGACAGACAACCTGTTTTGCTTCATACGTAGTGGTGGGCAATTCGTTGTCTTTCGGAAGCATCTTTTTTATGATCTTCAATAACTGCCCAAATGCCTTGTCAGATGTACCATTCTTTGCCTTCCATTGCAGCAATTCTAGTGTGGTACCCAACTTTTTTTGCCCCTCTTCAGCGGTGGGATATAGCGATTTCCTGTGGTCCTCTAGCATGCGCTCGAACTTGGCTTTCTCTTTATCACTTTCACATTCTCTTTGTGCATCACGGATGGCATCACCAAAAGCATCATCGCCCCGATCATCTTCTGCCGCCACCTCTTCTTCATTATCTCCCCCCATTGCAACATCATTGAAGCCACCGTACTGAGCAATAATATTGGCATGGTCCAATTCTTCTTCTTCTTCTTCTTCACCTTCATCCATTATAATCCCGCTTTCTCCATGTTTGGTCCAACAAATGTAGTTTGGTACGAAACCTGACTTTAATAAGTATGAATGAAGAGTTCTTGAGTTAGAATATTCCGTCAAATTCTTGCACACGACACATGGACAGCACATGAAACCGTCCCTCTTATTTGACTCGGCCACACTTAAGAAATAGTGCACGCCATTAATGAACTCTTCGGAGCGCCGATCGGCATTATACATCCAATTACGTGTTACCATCTACATTAAATATAACATATATATTATGAAAAAAATACACACATATAGTTTCTCATCTTATTGCACAACATGTCTAAGATACATAGTTGATTAATTTAGGAAAGCTTGGCTACAACAAATACAATCGCAACTAGCACTAAAAAAATCAAAACTAAAATGCACTTAAGCAACATAATTAGTTCGCGTCCGATCCCAACTATAATAGATAGATCATTCGCTTGATCAACATCGTTGAACTACTTTCGTCGGCTCACTGCCTCACCACCTTCAGCCTCAACCACCTGTGCAAAAGATTTCTTAATGTGTTCAATGTATTCTTCCTCCCAGTACCAACCTGTACATCCGCCGGTACCGTCCCACTGAAATTAAAAGAGAGAATCAAAAGTTTAATTAATATCATTTAAAAAAATATGCACATATATAAGCAAATGTCTGGAAATAACTCACATTACGATCTGGACACTTGTAGAATATACGACCCTTGTTTACTCCCTCTTTCGACACTTTGTACTCCATCAAAATCTTCTGCCCATACTTGCCACAAGTAATGAGAGGGAGTTCTGGACGGTATCGCTTTTGAACCCGTTGAGAGACCGAAGAACCGGTCACGGTTGCCATCTACTATCCATACTCAATTTTTAAACAATTATAAATTCCACATTTACTAGTAAACATGTATGATACAATGGACATTATATGTAGTAATAAAAATAAATCAAGTGATATTAACAAACCAATTAATTTGAACTATCCTACTTTCTAAGATCATAAAAATATACTATAATTCATTCTTGCAAACTACATTAATACTAGGTCAACCATGAAATATGATATATATATATATATGGATACTAATTCATGTGAATGATTCAAAATAACAACGTGGATTTGAGCTAAAAATAATGCGAACATCACAAGCCAAAAACAACATGAAAAGACAAGAAAGACAAAAGTTAGTCACCTCCAAGCACGAAGAGACGATGACGGAGTCGAAGAAGATCTACGATAGGCGTTGGAGATGAAGAACAAATGAAGAACAAGCAAGAAAAAGCTCCAACAACAACAATGGTGCTCTCGGTTTCAAATGGGCAGAGGGGAGGAGGGAGCCGGCCTATAAACCGGAACTTTAGCACCGGTTCAGGGCAAAAACCGGTGCTAAAGGGTTACCCTTTAGCACCGGTTTGTAACAAAAACCGGTGCTAAAGGGTTTGCCTCGGCCCGTGGCTCTGGCCGGTGCTAAAGGGACCCCTTTAGCACCGGTTTGTAATACGAACCGGTGCTAAAGGGTCTCCGCCCCGACAGCACATGTCAGTAGCCGTTGGGCAGGACCCTTTAGCACCGGTTCGTGTTACGAACCGGTGTTAAGGGGTCTTTAACCCGGGCGGCAAAAAGGCTGAGGTTTTTGGCCATTTTGAACATCGACCAATGCCTCATTCTGCAGTGTACAAAGCCACTCTTTTCCACTCAAAGACACTCTCATCTCGGCATGCGGACATGTTTTGCCATTCGATCGGGAGATGTCGCACGGCATGCATGACTCCGTACCGTCGTCGCATAGAATTTTCTTTGGAGACATATGGGGGTTGGGTGGAAGACTGGAAGTCACCATTTCAACATATGGGGGTTGGGTGGAAGACTGGAAGTCACCATTTCAACATCTGGGCTCTCGGCAGTACTCGGTCGGTCAGTCATCCGTAGACTTTTAATAAGACCATCGCTTTCAACCACTAGACTCGTAAGAATGTAGACAAATAAGCTAGTTAATAGTTACCTCAAAAAAATAATAGGCTAGTTAATAAATTATAAACATGCCGTAATTGACCAAGTTAATGAATGTGACAGTTTTGGTATGAATGTATCATTGGTGCTAAATTAAATATGCAACTAATAAACTAAGCGAGCACCAACGTGATCATAATACTATATCGATACATATCGCCCGTACTATGAAATTTCTTGAGCTACGTACTGCAACAAACATCATCACTAGTACTGGCGACGGGGAGGCGGGATGACAAGACTTCTGTCGTCGTACCTTCTCACCGTGATCTTCACCGTGTTCTTGCTTTTGCTCAAAGCCTCGGCCGCCGGCACTCCATCTGACACACTCAGCAGCAGCAGCAACATCACCGATGGCGAGACGTTGGTCTCATCCGGCAGCTCCTTCACCTTGGGCTTCTTCTCCCCGGCCGGCGTGCCAGCCAAGAGATATCTTGGCGTCTGGTTCACCATGTCACCAGAGGCCATCTGTTGGGTGGCCAACCAAGAAACACCCCTCAACAACACCTCAGGCGTGCTGGTCGTCGACGACAGCACCGGCACCCTTCGCCTTCTCGACGGCTCTGGCCACACCGCGTGGTCTTCTTCCAGTTCCACCACGACGACGAGTTCCGCTCCTCCTCCACCTGTCGTGCTGCCGCAGGCACAGCTCCTCGATTCTGGCAACCTAGTCGTTCGCGATCAGAGCACCGGCGACGTGCTATGGCAGTGGTTCGATCACCCGGGGAACACCTACCTCGCCGGCATGAAATTCGGCAAGAACCTCCGGACTGGCGCTGAGTGGACCACGACGTCGTGGCGTGCGTCCAACGACCCGGCGCCCGGAGACTACTGGCGTTCCCTGGACACCAGGGGCCTCCCGGACACCATAACTTGGCATGGCAACGTCAAGATGTACCGGACGGGGCCCTGGAACGGGCAGTGGTTCAGCGGCATCCCGGAGATGGCGTCGTACTTGGACCTGTACTCCAACCAGCTCGTCGTCGGCGCCGACGAGATCGCGTACTCCTTCAACACCACGGCCGGCGCGCCGATCTCCAGGCTACTGCTGAATGAGAACGGCGTGATGCACCGGCTGGGGTGGGATCCGGTGAGCCTGGTGTGGACCTCGTTCGCGGAGGCGCCGAGGGACGTCTGCGACAACTACGCCATGTGCGGCGCGTTCGGGCTGTGCAACATGAACACGGCGTCCACGATGTTCTGCAGCTGCGCCGTGGGGTTCAGCCCCGTGAACCCGTCTCAGTGGTCCATGAGGGAGACCCATGGCGGGTGCCGGAGGGACGTGCCGCTGGAGTGCGGCAACGGGACGACGACAGACGGGTTCAAGATGGTGCGGGCGGTGAAGCTGCCGGACACGGACAACACAACGGTGGACATGGGCGTGACGCTGGAGCAGTGCAGGGAGAGGTGCCTCGCCAACTGCGCTTGCGTGGCCTACGCCGCCGCCGACATCCGAGGCGGTGACCATGGCTGCGTCATGTGGACGGATGCGATCGTGGATGTTCGATACATTGACAAAGGGCAGGATATGTACCTGAGGTTAGCAAAGTCTGAATTAGGTAAGCACAGATGCATCTCCTAGCTAGTGTGAATTGAAATCATGAGTAAGTTTCATCATCATCTATATATATTCTCATGGTGCAACATGCATATTTCTGCAGTTGAGAAGAAGAGGAATGTGGTACTAATAATCTTGCTGCCAGTTACGACATGTCTGCTTGCCCTCATGGGGATGTTCTTTGTCTGGGTATGGTGCAGGCGCAAGCTTAGAGGTAGAAGTTGTAGAACCCACTCACTTCACTACTCGGAAGTCAATGGTGATTCATACTGAAACTGAACAAAAACATTAACATTTCTGTTAGGCAAACGACGAAACATGGATATCCATAAGAAGATGATGCTAGGACACTTGGATGAGACAAATACACTTGGTGATGAAAATCTCGACCTTCCGTTTTTTAGCTTTGATGATATTGTTTCTGCAACAAATAATTTTGCTGAAGACAATATGCTCGGGCAAGGAGGCTTCGGGAAAGTTTATAAGGTAATAAATATTTTCAACCATGGCATCCAGCAGAAGTTATAAGGTTGCTTGTTCAATTTAATGATCGATGGTGAAATAATGCAGGGTATTCTAGGCGAAAACAGAGAGGTCGCGATCAAAAGGCTCAGTCAGGGCTCTGGACAAGGCACAGATGAATTCAGAAATGAGGTAGTTCTAATTGCGAAATTGCAGCACAGGAACCTTGTTAGGCTCCTTGGTTGCTGCATTCATGGAGATGAGAAGTTGCTAATTTACGAATATCTACCAAACAAAAGCTTGGATTCCTTCATTTTTGGTATGTATAAACTAGCTGTATTTTATACAGGAAAAAAAAAGACAAACAGTCATAGGTACTACTACTCTAATTTGCTTGCTTACTTTACTTATAATACCATTGTATGTTTATAGATGCTGCAAGGAAAAACGTTCTTGATTGGCCAACAAGGTTCAGGATAATCAAAGGAATATCAAGGGGAGTTCTTTATCTGCACCAGGATTCAAGATTGACAATTGTGCACCGAGATCTGAAAACAAGCAACATATTGTTGGATGCAGATATGAACCCTAAGATATCAGATTTTGGTATGGCAAGAATCTTTGGAGGGAACCAACAAGAAGCAAATACTAACCGAGTTGTTGGGACATAGTAAGTAATCATATCCAGTCCAGTTATCTTTTTTCCTATACCAATCCAAAAATTTTTTACACACATACTGCTAAGTGCTAACTAGTTTTCATCAGTGGTTACATGTCTCCTGAATATGCAATGGATGGAGCTTTTTCTGTCATGTCTGATACATATAGCCTTGGTGTTATACTCTTGGAGATCATAAGCGGTTTGAAAATCACTTCGACTCACTCCACGAGCTTCCCTAGCCTATTAGCTTATGTAAGTATGCTGGAATTCTTCAAATTTATAATTCAAACAATAAAACCTGTTGATATCCTATGAATTTTCTTGAATTGGTCCAGGCATGGAGCTTATGGAATGATGGCAAGGCAATGGATTTGGTGGACTCTTTTGTTCTTGAAAGTTGTTCGGCAAATGAAGCTTTGAGGTGCATCCACATAGGACTCTTGTGTGTGCAAGACAATCCGAATAGTAGGCCACTTATGTCAACAGTTGTGTTCATGTTGGAGAACGAAACCACGTTACTTTCAGTCCCAAAACAGCCCATGTACTTCTCGCAATGGTATTTAGAAGCTCAAGGAACAGGAGAAAATACAAATAGCTCCATGAATAACATGACTGTCACAGTGTTGGAGGGACGGTAATGGTAAATGGTTCAGTTACATTTGTTTATCAATATATTGGGACAAGAGTTGGAGTACAACTCATACAAGTAGCTGGTTATATTTTTAGAATAGTCATTGCATGGTTATTAGGACATCTGGCTCCTTATTGCATGAAAATTGAAGTGTACTTATTATCCCATCGACGAAAAAGCAAAAGTGCCGGCGATGAAATTTAATTACCAACATAACCTTTGCATTTGAACTCTGTTGCATGTCAATCTATGTAACAATACAATATTTTGTGAACCAATATGTGCCTAAACTATATGTTGGGTGCCCACCTCTTCTATTTGCTACTTATATGTGTGTAAGATCACGCCACAAGTTTAGCCAGTAATAGGTTGTTGAACTCTATTGCATGGCCGTACCAGGTTGTTAAATTTCTCACGTTAATGGTGGAGCAAAATTAGGCAAGGTCTGATGCTTTCGACACCATATGATACGGGTGTCCATATGGGGAGATTGTGAGATGAGTGTTCGACGACTATGTTGGTCCACCTAATATACGATGATGAATGTTGACACCTGTGGTGGCACATGGAATAAATTGCAAGTGCACGGAATCGAAGTAGCTTTTTGAATAAGTATTATATCCACATAGAAACATGTGAGATTAACAATGGACTAACTTAACTAGGGATAGCAACAAGGTTAAAGATAGGAGTGTAGAGAGAACTTCTAAGGTTATTAATTTCTAATTTAAGATAGAGTTGTATTCTAGTGTTCACCTAGGCACATTACTAAGGAAGAGTATAAAGAAATATACTTCTTCCATCGCAACACAGGTCCAGCCATCCAGGTAGGCCTATAAACAGGAGGTGGACTATAGATGATCAAGAGACTACCACACGATTCATAATGTAGGGTGCATCCACGAGTAGCCGAAAGTCTAAGGACCACTCTTACACAGTTACTACTTTAACCCAAGAGCTTAACATAGATTAAAGCACTCAAAGATTCATGATCCTAATGAACAAAAGAGCACAATACTTACATTGAATCAAAAATCAATTACCAGAGATGTCTCAGATGCGGGCTTAGACATAACCTGAATCCACCACCAAGTTGAAGAGAGAGAGAGAGCACTGACAAGCCCAGTACTCCTCCAAACTCTTCCCTCACTCTCTATCTCACTATTTTCTATGTACAAAGAATAGAGCCTACTATGAAGGACTATTCTTCTCTTCAACTATGATCCTTATCTGGAGGGGGTCTAGGGGTCCTTTTATAGGCGCACCTGGCACCATATGGACCCATGGATCCATGGCAATGCTTCGTCTCAACTCTACATTCGAACCGACCTTGATAGATGGTAGAGATTCATCCTTAGAGGCAATTGAACAATCCTGAAGCCGACAGGTCGGTCGGGGGGGGGGGGGGGGGGCAGCCGACCTACATGTTGGGTCTCACCCCGCTCTTGCTCCTTTCGATGGGAATCTTCTTCATTATCTCTTGGACAATGGATTATAACCTAGTGGAGTTAGTTTTATTTTGAATGGACTTGATTTATTGACGTCGTATGGCCCACTAAGTCTGTTTTTTAAATATATCCTCCTCGGAATGAGTGAATGAATGAAAAGCTTTTGGCATCTGACATTACATAGTTGAGCTGGATAGAAATACTTTTATTTCACCTTTATTACTACAAGCGCGAGGTGGGGGCCGGTGTGTTACTGTTGCTAAGTACAGTACCAAGTGTAGTCTGACTCTGTTTTGCATTTGAGGGCTGTTAGGGGCAGGGGGCAAGATTGATCTTACCCGAATGAGTGCAGTCCCTCTCTCTATGCTTAATCCTTTTTCCCTTGCAATCATGCCTGAACCCTCCCGGCTTTTGTTTATGGTGTGCAATCATATTGCCATTTTGTTTCTCTTGCCATCCTGGAACCTTTGTCCCTGCAAGACAACAACCATTGTTAACAAGAGGGGGCTATGTTTCTTGTGTGGAGTATGACACACATCACTCTGCGACACACATGGGCTAGAGGTCTACTACCACTACCTCCTCATTGTGCTGGTCGGCCTCTGCTTTGTCGCCACCGTCCTTGGGGCGCTCCTGCCGGAGAGCTTCCCCGTGGACCTTGCCTTGGGCGTGCTCATGACGCTGCAGGGGCTCTAGTTCTACCAGACGGTGTTCAAGCTCTACGGGCCCATGCTCCCCGCCCAGGGGTGGATCTACAGTATAAGCATTGATGCCTGATGACATCAATGACTTCGTATAAGTACCACTATAATATCTAACATATTACAGTAGAAGATTATGAAGGTTTGATAAGATTATAGCTTAGTGACATCAATGGATGAAAATTCTAGATCCGCCCTTGTCCCTGTTGTGTGCGCACCTGATGCCGATGGCCACATCGAGTGCCTTGCACGCGCCACGCAGGAGCGCGCCGAGCAGCTCGCTAACTTCCAGTTCTTTGGGCTTGTGTTTCTTGTGTTCTGTTACGTGCTTGGGTAGTTGGGTGCTATGCTGTCGCTGCGGCGAGGTATGGGCACCCGGAGCCAGCCATGATGTACGACAGGCATGTTACGGCCATGGAGTGCCTTAGTGATGACGGCGGTGGTGACCGCCAGGAGGAGTGTGCAATCTAGTTGCTAATGGTGTTGCTCTGGACTCTGGTTCTTGGATTTGGTATTGCCGTATAGGAAATTCACTGATCACTGTACATGCATGATCAGAAACAGCCTGGCCATTCAGATTTCAGAGTTTTCAGACTTCCGGTATCAGGGTAGAGAGTGTACATTTTGGGATTAATTCAAGCAAAATTACCAAAGCCTTTTCTCATCAAATTTATACATGGTTTCACGAGTTGCTTAACTTCGGTAATTAACTGTTATTGATTTTCGATGAGGGATATATAAAATGAGAGGAATACTTGTTAGTGCAGTGGTGTTCTTGACAATTGTGTTGTAGATGACCCAATAATGTTCGTTTCATTCGTAGAGCGATTACATAAACAAAATTGCACTTTTCTTACCTCAATAGAAAAGCAGAGTTCTTTCAGAAACCAAATCTGAGAAAACTGATAACAGAAACCAAGGCCTTGTTTACTTCCCAAAAAATTTTGCAAAATTTTTCAGATTCCCCGTCACATCGAATCTTTAGACGCATGCATGGAGTATTAAATATAGACGAAAATAAAAACTAATTACATAGTTTGGTCGGAATTGATGAGATGAATCTTTTGAGCCTAGTTAGTCTATGATTAGACAATATTTGTCACAAACAAACGAAAGTGCTACAGTACCTGTTTTGCAAAAATTTTTGGAACTAAACAAGGCCCAAATGATGATATCAGTAATGCTTTACAGAGTGAAGGAGTCATGTGAGCAGTTCTCTTGTCGGCATTCGCAATGGGAATTATTCGGACCATCAGACCTGCAAAGCTGCAACTGGCTACCTGGCTACGTCCAGCGGGATGTGCAGTTTTTTTTATAAAGAAAGTCTTTATTAATTTTGGGATAAAATTAGAGTTGATACAATCGTAATCTTAAAATTACTTTTCACGTATTCATATCTAGTTTCACATGATAACAAAAATTTAGTAAAATTATGAACACACTTAGGGTGTGTTTGATTTAGCTATGAATTGTGAAAAAGTTATTATAAACTGTGAGTTGTGAAAAAGCTACTATAAGCTATGTGATGCTAAACAGTTGTAAACTGTTTGATTCAAATAATTATAAAATGCTCTCTCTATCTATCTGAAAAAGTTATTAGACATATTGTAAACTCCTTTGGATTTTAAGCTTTATGAATCTCGACTTGCCAGCACAATTCACACGCGACATGCGTCCAAGCAGACATTCCTGAAATTGAGTACGGCACGCTTAGCCGTTGGAAGAGGCACGCAAATTTCGGCCGGCAAAAGCTTTTGAATGGACCTGAATTTTTTGCTGTTTATCCCCATTTCCAGGGATAAATTCTGTCTTTTATTTGCATCCATTTATTTTTTCCGAAAGCGAAACATGAATGCGTTCCAAGCAATCTGAAGTTGTCCTTCTCTAATCTCAACTATCATGTCCTTGAGAGTAGGGAAGGCCTCATCACTGTGAGGTGCCACAAATGTAAAAATTACCAACTTGTGCTTTTTCTCTTCAGATTCTCCTGATGCTTATTCCCCACTTTTCTGAATTATTTACCAGGGTGAAACATGTCTTAACTCAAGGGTTGTGGACACCAATCTACAATCTTCCAATCCACATATTTTAACTCAAGAGTTGTGGACCGAGGAGATGCCACAGTGAAGTGTAGGTATCATTTATGAGTTTTACGCTTTTTTTTGCCATCGAATGAAAAGAGCTTTCCTTAGATTTTACTAGAATAATAAAAGTGGCCCATGGTTCATTTGGGGAACCCGACAAAAAACACATGGTAGAACATACTTTCAGAACAACCACCACGAGTTGTTTGTGATTTTTTTTTAAAAAAAACACCACAGTGACACAACTAAAAACCACTAGTAGCATAACAACGAGGCAAATGAAAACAAACTTAGGATCTATTTTGTTAAATTGTAAGCTGTGTGAAAAGATGTTGTAAGCTATAATAAAGTTACTGTGAGTTATATGTTGTACAAAAGTTGTAAGCTGTTTGGTTGAAACAAATATAAAACCTACCCTTTTTTCTCTCCCTTAAAACAGCTCTCTGTTCCTGCCTATTTCGGAACACAGAAAGCCAAAAGCAGGGTCCAAGGTGTTTCTGAAACTGTTCTACAAGAAAGCAGTTGCTTCTAAACAACAAGCAACTTGTTTGGTTAACTTTCTGAATTTTAGCAGAAAAATATTTTTTCAGAAGTTTAACCAAACACAACCTTAACCTGTTGGAGGACTAGGAAAGAGACACACAATTACCCATGGGCCAGAAGGGCCATCAAAGGACAACCACATATAAATATAAACTACTCAATGCAGACGACTAGATGGGGACTCTCCTGGCTATTTCTTTAGAATTAGTCCTGTATGCATTGTTCCATCTAGTTGCCCTCTACTAGAACTGTAGAAGAGGAATCTTCCTATCTATTTCTTTGGAATAAGTCCATGCACTGTTCCATCGTTCAGAACGTGTGGACTAGTTTCTATGGTCATGGCAACCAATCACACCAATAGTGAGTATTAGAGAACAATGAAAAAAAAATCACTCCCTCCATTTCATAGAAAATGTTATTCTTACTTGAGAAGTAAAACATTATCAATTTTGACCAATTATCTATAAGAAAGTTATTAATATTTATACTACATATAATCATTACCATTAGATGAATCACTGAATATATTTTTTTATAGTAAAATTATTTAAAAATATAAATATTGCCAATATTTTCTAGGTCAAGTAGACATGAAAAGTTTATTTATTTGGACGTTGCTGCTTGCATTTTTCTTCTATATTATATATTTAAAGCATGCAGTATAACTTGCGCGCATTGTACATGTTCAAAGCGGGCAGAACAAGCACTAGATAGGAGTCAAGTAAGGTGCAAGGGGAGGATCGATTGGCGGAAGAAGTTGGGGGCGGCTCGACTCTCAGCTACAAGCGACCGGTGAGTTTTTCTCTTTCACTGGATTCCATTCTAATCTAACACGAGAAAACAATCAGACACATGAAACACCTATAAATACATATTTAAGAACTTTCAGAAATTAAAATTTTAAACGACATGCACTGGCATACTGTATCTACAGGTGTACATGACTTTTTCCTTTCTAGATTTAGTTTGTAAACTCAACTTTTTTGTGACAAGCACATATATAAATGCACTACTTATGTGTATCATTTCAAACTTGCTGAAAACCCCAAAATATGTTTCAACTAAAGATATGATATGTTTGTCCTGACTAATGTTTCCCCCTACTATACACAGCTCACACGTATACACAACAAAATTTGTCGCTTCAGCCCTCGCAGATCCATGGCAGAGGTTGTAGCGGGGCCACTACCAAACCTCCTCGCCAAGCTTGCTGATCTGATCCATGGCGAGTACAACCTGCAAAAGGAGGTGAAGAGCGGGATCAAGTTCCTAGTGTCAGAGCTTGAGAGCATGCAGGGTGCTCTAGAGAAGATCTCAAATACACCAGTACACAAGCTGGACAATCAGGACAAGATTTGGGCTAGAAACGTCAGGGAGCTCTCCTACGACATAGAGGACAGCCTTGACATATTCATGGTTCGATGCAAAGGGAAGAAGCTAGTCAAACAGCATGGTTTCAAGGAGGCCGTTGATAAGTGCCTCGAATGGTTGATGCAGCCCAAGATTCGTCGTAAGATTGCTACAAAAATCAGAGACATCAAGAGCCGTGTTGAAGAGGTAGCCAAGCAACGTGATCGGTACAAGGTCAGTAATGATGCTGCTAAGCCTGTAACAGTCGATCCTCGATGGTTGGCTTACTACGAGGCAATAGAGCTTATTGGCATTGACGAGGCAAGAGAAGAGGTAATCAAGATTCTCGGAGAAGACAATGAAGTGCGTAGGCAACAATTTCCCCTAAAAGAAAAAGTGTGTAGGCAGCAACAAGACACGTACGATAGTTTCTATTGTTGGAATTGGTGGTCTAGGGAAGACAACTCTTGCCAATGCAGTGTATGAAAAGCTTAGATCACGATTTGATTGCTCGGCCTATGTTTCGGTATCTCAGACTCCTGACATGGATATATTACTCAAGGACATGTTCTATCAACTTGCAAAGAAAAGGAATGCAAGAAGTCAAGTTATGAGTGAGGTCAGAGAATTTCTCGAGAAGAAAAGGTACGAAAGCATCTCTGAACATACCCATCATAATATGGTTTCTTTTTCTTGGAAATTGTCATGCACCGTAATTGTTTTAGACACATCTCCATTTTTTTACATGCGGTTGAGAAAGGTGAACTTTACAACTTTATCTTATCACAGAAATGGAGAGGTCCCAACACATGAATCACCCATGGAAAAAAAAATCCGTCCAAATAAATTGGTAATCTTTGTCATATCAAATTAGACGAAGGTGAACTTTATATCGAAATGGTACATCTTGACAAGATCTATAACTTTGTAGCCAACAACCTTTTCATCTTAGATCTTTTAGAGCTTAATATTCATGAGAATTTCTCAATTTTTTAAATTGATACTTTTTAATTGTTCAAACTACCTGGGAGGATACATGCTCTATATAGAGTTCTAATAATACTTAACATGATCTACAACTTTATGTTTAACAAATTTTCATTTAAGATTGTCTAAAAGCTCAGTTTCAATATAAGATTCCGTAGAGTGAATATAAAATTAAATCTTCCTTGGCAGGGTTTTAGGAGACATGCCCACTCATGAATTAGAGTCAGACACTTTTTGGGAGCCGTGTCTATAAATGGTTAGATAGCTGTTATAAAAACATTTTTTGGGAGAGTATTTTCATTTATATAGCTGTTATAAAAACATTTTTTTGAATCAGAATCCAGCCTATTAGCCAAAATAATCTCATGATGAAGTAATTTTGAATCATTATCTGAAATGTTTCTTGAGAATCTAGATCCAAAATGCTTCATTGTGAACCTAGATTCCTATCAAATGCACTCTAAGTCATAGAGCCGTTTTGTCACCTACACTAAACAAAGGAAGCGAGAGGAAATGGAGACGCTTCATCAAATTATAACGCTATTACCTTTTACCTCTTAGGGTACTTACAATGTAGACTCTATCATAGAGTCTAAAGTTATTTATTAACTTAAACAATGTGGACTTAGGGCACTCACAATGCAAGACTCTATCACAGAGTCCAAGACAATTAATTACATATTATTTATGGTATTTTGCTGATGTGGTAGCATATTTATTAAAGAAAAAGGTAGAAAAAAATAAGAATCCAAGTCTTATTTAGACTCTAAATCTACATTGTTCGAGGTAATAAATAACTTTAGACTCTATGATAGAGTCTGCATTGTGAATGCCCTTAGTACGTGGTAAGCAAACTATAACCTTAACTAGCTTAATCCGATAGTAACATGGATTTCTTGTATTCTGTGCACAGATACTTAATTGTTATTGATGACATATGGGACATCACCGCTTGGAAAATGATAAAATGTGCTCTGCCGGATAATTGTTATGGAAATAAAATCATCACAACTACCCGTATTCTCAATATCGCTAAACAAGCTGGTGGTGCATACAACTTAGAGCCACTTTCTATGAACAACTCCCGAAAATTACTTTATCGAAGAATATTTGGAACTGACAGCAAAGACAACAATGAAGACAATGAAAAATGTCCTGATGAGCTGGTGGAGGTATCTGAAAAAATATTGAAGAAATGTGCGGGTGTACCCTTGGCTATCATTACCATGGCTAGTCTGTTGGCTTGTAAAGCAAGAAACAAAATGGAATGGTGTAAGGTGTGCAAATCTGTTGGTACTGGTCTTGAAAACAACTCAGCTTTGGAGAACATGAGAAAGATTTTAGCATTCAGCTATTTTGATCTGCCATACCATCTAAGGACTTGCTTGTTATATTTAAGTGTGTTTCCAGAAGATTATAAAATTAGCAAGAACCGTTTGATATGGATGTGGATAGCTGAAGGTTTTATTCAGTCTGGAAGACACTGGGGGACCCTTTTTGCTTGCGGCGAGAGTTATTTCAATGAGCTCATAAATAGAAGTATGATTCAGCCCATACATGACACAGACACTGGCTTGATAAAACAATGCCGTGTACATGATATGATACTTGATCTAATTTGTTCCTTATCAAGTGAAGAGAACTTTGTTACTATACTAACTGATGTAGATGGCACATCTCCTTCAAATATGACCCGGAGGTTATCCTTTCAAAATGGCAAGGAAGATCATGCTGCTACTCTGAACCAGCTGCAACAAGTGAGGTCAGCTGTTGTCTTTCCATCTGGCATTCATCTAGTTCCAGCCATTTGGAGTTTCAGAGTTTTACGTGTACTAGATTTACACAACTGTACTCTTTCACAAGATTACAGCCTTGCGTACATTGGTAACTTATTTTACTTGAGATACTTAGGTCTAAGTCGCACAGGTATTGCTCAGCTCCCAGAAAAAATAGGAAACTTGAAAAATTTGCAAACACTGAACGTGATGGAGAATCAAATTTCTTGCTTGCCATCTTCTGTTGTTCAGCTAAGAAATTTGATGTGCCTATCGGTTGACAAGTGGACAAGAATGCCAAATGGACTTAGGAACCTAACATGCCTTGAAGAGCTGTCAGAATTAAGAATCGACAAGTCGAGCGTGGACATTATAGAAGAGTTGGGCCAGCTCTCTGAACTGAGGGTGCTACATATCGTCTTGGGTAGATGGGAAGACAAGTTAGTGGAGTGCTTATGCAAGCTAACAAAGATACAGAATTTATGGGTGTGTTTGGTTTGTAGCCCCAGGTAGCCTGGATAGCCCAATGTAGCCAGGCCAGCCCGAACCTGCCCCCAGGTAGCCAAGACGGGGTTGTTTGGTTGCTAGGCTCTCGCTGGCCTGGTTTGTATGTTGAAGTGTTTGGTTTGATGTAATTCTACTTGGCTAGCCTAGTGTAGCCGACTTATGGGTGTTTGGTTGCTGGCGATCCTGTTTGGTGGCTTCACCCAAAGAGTGAACTGGTAGCCTTACCCCTTCCCTTGCTTCGCTGTAATAAAAAGCCGACATCACAATATTTAAGCTTGGATCAGACTAATCTGCGGAATGCAGATTTCCGATAAACAAACACAATGCATTCAACTGGAAGGATATAAATCTTCGTCATGAAGACTCGTGAAAGTAAGCCTGTTCTCAAAGTTCTCTTTTCAGCGAACTGAATAATCTTCGGTCATATGCAGATGGAAACCTTCCGGTGTTGAAAGCTTGAAGAGCACAATGGGGGCATAAAGTTAGATACTCATTGACTGTTAGAGCTCATTGAAGCAATCAAATGCAGTCTCGATACTCATCGACTGTTAACAGAGCTCATCGACTAGTCTGTGGACCGCAAAATTCTAGCAATCAAATGCAGTGAATTCAACTGGAATACATCTTCCATCATATACAGATATCAGATGGAAACCTTCCAGTGTTGAAAGCCAATGTTGAAAACCGTTCTTCGTTCGAAAGCCAATGTTAAAAACGCTATACGGGCATTTCCACGAGCACCTAGCGAACGTCCCTTCCCCCCCGAGACGAAGCTCGATTCGCCAGCTCCCCACAGCGAAATCCCGCCTCGCTACTTCCCTCCCTCTTCTGTGCCCTCCTCGTCGCCGTCGCCGGAGCCGGGGAAGGAGCTCAAGTCCAGCATGAACCCCTCCACCTCGCTGCTCTCTGAGTCGTCGTCGCCCTCCACGCCCGCGCCGCCGACGGGCTCCGTGATCTCCCCGGCCTCGCGCGCGTCGGGATCCTCCGCCTCGCCGTCGGAGCTGGGGTACTCGTCGGGCCTCGCCATCGGGATGCGCCATGCCATGCGTCTGTAGCTGTAGCCCCGCGCGCCACACAGACACGGCAGGAGCGGCGGCGCCGACACCACGACATGTGTGGGTCGGAGTGGGGCTTGCGGATGGTGGGTTTGGCGCCTGAGATGGAGGCAACCGCCGCGCGCGGCCATTGAGCGTAGCCGTCACAGCGGCGGCGCGGCGGAGCATGTCTCGCGGCGGGTGTGAGGAGAGTTTGGGCGTTGGGCGGGGCGGGGAAACGAGTGAACACTAGCCCGAAACCCTAGCCAAGCGGTGAGACTTCTCCTTTTATTCGGCGGTCGGCCGAGGCCAAGCAGGCCTACCACTCTGGCCGCACGCGGAGCCGGACGGAGCCAGGCCCCAGAAGAAACACCAACCCCGTGTTTCTTTCTGGGCCTGGCTCCAGATGTACGGATGGCCTCTTGGAGCCTGGCTAGATGGGCTGGCCTGCAAACCAAACAAGCGAAATCTAGCCCAACCTAGCCAAAACTCAACCTGGCAGCCCAACCAAACACACTCTATCTATCCAAGGCCCCGGTGGTAGCGATGAACGCAGCATTGGTGGATTGGATGACTGCTGGGCCGACGTCGCCCCTCGACACCTCAGTGCACTGAAGACACGGCGGAGCTGCTGGTTGTCAAAGCTGCCGACTTGGATGATGAATCCGTCGCTTGTTGCGAGTCTCACCACCGTATCCATTGCCATGACTGTGCTAGAGCTAGATGACCTCAAATTCCTTGGGAGGTTTCCAGCCCTTCGCTATCTGGATCTGGAGGTGCACCACGAGAACCACAAGAACCATGATCAGTTGGCTTTTGGTGCTGGTTCGTTCCCATGCCTGGTACGCGGCGAGTTCTGCAGGTTCGCATGGCCTGTGGTATTTGGACGAGGAGCTATGCCCAGGCTCAGAGAGCTCTCTTTCAGCCTTTGCTATGTGAGGATGGGGGGAGAAACTGGCACTGGTGGCAGCAGCAGCAGCCGTTTGGGACTAGGGAAGCTGCCATCTCTCCAACGTATCAACTTTGAGTTCGTATCTGAAGGAGCCACCAAGGAGGCAGTGAAGCAAGCGAAGGAGGCGCTGCGTCTTGCAGCACAAAACCATCCCAATCGTCCCACCCTGCGAATCTGATCAACTCGATTGATGCACGGGTTAACATGCAGGTGCGGTACTGATTTTCGTACAATATATATGCAAGTATGCATTATTTGGCCTTCTATCTGCCTCTAACTTTATTTTCTTATCTAACTTCCAGTTTTTTGGGCTTGTGTTTCTTGTGTTCTGTTATGGGCTCGGGTGCTACTGCTATACTGCTATGCCGTTGCTGCGGCCAGGTATGGCCAACCGGAGCAAGAGGAGTGGGCGATCTAGTTGCTAATGGTGCTGCTCTGGACGACTCTGGTTCTTGGAATTGGTATAGCTGTATGGGAAATTCAGAAATAGCCTGGCCATTCAGTGTTCAGAGTTTTCTCTAACCGCCTGGAGGAGTGCATGATCTATGATTGTAGTGACGGACCAGGAACAAAATCGATCGGCATGGAACAAAGTCGATCTCATGGGAAAAAAAAGCGCAATGCTTGTAGTGACGGACCTTATTCAAACAATAGAGGCTCGATTTGGTGCGGAAGGACTCAAATCGCACCAGGAAGCTCGATTCAGCCTTGTTTAGTCGTTCCTGAAAAATTTTGCAATATTTTTTAAATTCTCCATCACATCAAATCTTGCGGTACATGCATAAAATATTAAATATAAATTAAAAAAATAACTAATTGCACAATTTACCTTACACTATAGGAAACCAGGACTTTGCTGAGTATCATATGCTTTGTCGAGTGCCAAAAGTTGGACACTCGGCAAAGAGCATCTTTGCTGAAAGCCACACTCGGCACATGGCTGGCACTCGGTAAATGCAAACGAAATTGCTATGATGTCTTTTTTGCAAAAAAGATTTGGATGTAAACCAGGCCTCAGTAATAAATAAGCTTTATTGGAACCTATAAACAGGGACGTCGGTAGTCACGGGAGGGAAGCACGGGGGGTTGTGCAGTGAGTTTGGGGGGACTTTTGGTTCTATCTGCAGCCCGCTCGTTTTCTGCATAACTTTTCCTGGCTTAAGAGCGGGAACCAACCCAACCCATGTAAGCTCAACTGCCACGGTTTCATCAGGATTCGGTTTACTGTGGTGGAACCTGTCCACCCGGGTTTAAGTCCTCGACTTGACACAGGTGCTCACATTTTTCTAGATTTATTTTAGGATTTAGCGGCGTTATGATTTTAGTGGTAGGCGACGTGCCTCTCCACAACGAGGCACCTGTGGTGACTTCGTCAATCTCAAGATTTGCTGGTCCAACTTAGTTCTTCGGAGTGTGCGCTCGTGTTTGTCAACATCTACATTTATAACTAGGGTCTAGAAAAAAAGAATAAATGAATGAATAAATAAGGATGCAAACTCTTTGTGATTTAATATCAAAATAAGATTCATACTACTTTTTATTTTTATTTTTATTTTTATTTAAATTAGGATTTCTATTCAGCTTACTTAGATGGAAGGAACCTATTTGGATTAGGATTCGTAGTTATTTAGGTGTCTAAGCTAGGCATATAAAGTAGGAGGGTTATAGACATACAAAATACAAACAGTTTGGACATTCACATAGTTTGTTAGTGAGGACTAGACAAAAATAATAGAACAAAAATTGTGGCAGAAATTTTGCCTCTTTAGGATATAGATTTATACGGTTTCACGAGTTTCTTAACTGACTCCCTCTGTCCTATAATACAATGCTTTCTATGAATTTGAAGACAACTTAAGGGAACACTCAAATAACACATATACCCATAGATTATTCCAATTATAGCGTTTCTTCTCAAATCTAGGCTTCCTTTTTAACAAACCTTGCCAAATCAAAAACATAGTCATTATATAGAATGCATTGAATTTCAGTAGAAATTTTAGAAGTATTTATTTTAGACGGAGGGAGTATGCTGTCACGGTTACTGATTTTAGATGAGGGATATATAGAACGAGAGGAATACTTGTTAGTGCAATGGTGTTCTTGACAATTGTTCTGTAGATGACCCAATAATGTTTGTTTCAATCAGTCATAGAGCGATTACAGAAATCAAATTGTGCTTCTCCTTTCTTACCAAAAGTCAGAGTCCTCACAGAAACTAAAGCTATATAAGAAAAATGATTACAGAACCAAATTATGATATGAGTAATGTTTTACACAGAGTGATTGATCAGTGAAATAGTCACGTGAGCTGTTCTCTTGTCAGACCATCAGACGTGCAAAG
This sequence comes from Sorghum bicolor, assembly GCF_000003195.3. Classification (NCBI taxonomy): domain Eukaryota; kingdom Viridiplantae; phylum Streptophyta; class Magnoliopsida; order Poales; family Poaceae; genus Sorghum; species Sorghum bicolor. The sequence continues at coordinate 67,674,967 of NC_012874.2, read as the reverse complement.
CTGCAACAGACTACCTGGCTACATCCATCCAAATAATGATGGAAGCCTTTATCGATTTTAAGATCAAAATACCGAGTGAATATTTGCCGTAATCTCGATATTACTTCTCTCCTATGCATATCTAGATTCACGCAAGGTAAGAAAAATTTTTAATAAAATTGTAGACACACTTATTAGGCTTCTCTGAAAATGGGGAAGCTAAGAAAAACTATATTTTGGTGGATTCGGCTTTTGGCTCCAACATGACTTGGGTTTCATTGTTCTTGCCTTTAGAAGCAATTCTTTTGTGAGTTTGGTAGGATTTAAATAAGTCGATAGAGAAGCCTCAGCAAAAGTCCTACCAAAGAGGACCCAATAACTATCAATCCATAATTCATATTTAGGACAAAAAGCGTCCTTTGCCGAGGGCCAGGCCCAGGAGCCCTCGGCAAAGACTAGCCTTCGGCAAAGAGACCTTTGCCAAAGGCCTAGCCTTCGGCAAAGGTAGGCCCTCGGCAAAGATTGTCTTTGCCGAGGGCCGTGACCCTCGGCAAAGGCGTCCTAGTCAAAGTTGGCCCGTTGGGTCACGGCGGCCAAGAGCCCGTTAGGCTTTGCCGAGGGCTATCCGTTAGGCCTTTGGCAAAGTTTTTTTTTAAAAAAAAATCAATGTTCGTCCCAAAAGTTCTTTTTATAACTAGTCTTTGCCGAGGGCCTCCTTTGCCGACGGCTCCATGTCTGGCCCTCGACAAAGACCCCCTTTGCCGACTCGGCAAAGATTTTTTTATTTTTTAGTTTTTTGAGCCCATTTTTTTGTGTTTCTAAAATACGTTATTTTGAACCCAAATTTAAAATTTGGTGCAATTTTGACTTTATTAAATATATTTTCTTAGTTTAATTCTTTTCTTTATTTTTTCCGGATATTTCAAATTTCAACTGCAAGTGCATAAAATAAAGCAGTGTAGTGTTTCAAAAATGTTACTCATGGTATTTTGTGTATTTTGAGTCCCTATCTAAGAACTCGCACCAAATTTCGCGCATCTTCTTCGTGTAACATGACGAGCGACTTGCGGAATAAGTGTTTTAAAATTATATAAAATCCATACGAAGTCTGAAAATCACGAAACTCGTCGAGGTGTCATGTTATCCCATGTGTAGGCTGTGGTAAAAAATTGGGAAGGTTTCAAGCAAGTTGCGCTGTCAAATGCCTAAAACGCAGACATCTCCATGTGTGGGTTTTAAGCATCCGATGTCATAACTCGCTCGAAACCTTCTCAATTTTTTACCATAGCCTACACATGGGACAACATAACATCACGATAAGTTTTATGATTTTCGGACTTCGTATGGACTTTAGATAAATTTAAAACACTTTTTCTACAAGTCACTTCTCGTATTATGCGAAGAAGACGCGTAAAATTTAATGCGAGTTCGTTGATAGGGCCTCAACATACACCAAATAACATGAATAACATTTTTCAAAACACTACATTGTATTATTCCATACACATTTAGTTCAAATCTAAAATATTCGAAAAAATCAACGAAACAAATAAATTAAGAAAATATAGAAAAAATCAATATTGGCACCAACTTTAAAATTGAGTTTCAAATAATATATTTTTCCACTAAAACAAACTGACTAAAAAATGCAAAAAGAAAAATTTAATTTGCCGAGGGTCTAGCCTGGCACTCGGTAAAGGGACTCTTTGCCGAGTGCCTCATAACTCGACCCACGGCAAAGCCCTAACCCTAAATCCCAATCAGGCCGGCCCAAAAAAGCTACGCGCAGCCTTTTCTTTGTCCACCCTCGCATGCCCAGCCGCCGCTCCCCCGCCGCCTCCCGCGCGCGGCTATCCCCCGCCGCCGCTCGCCACGCCTGCAACAGGCAAGGGGCAACACACACGCACGCATCCTCTTCTCTCTCTGCAGTGGAGGACGAGGACTAGGCCAGCACCCTGCAGCCCAAATCAGATCTGGGGGCGCACAAGTGTGAATCGGGCCTTGTTCACTGATGATTCATCGGATCCAGTCGTTCACAGGCAACCCTGCCCTCCATGCCGCCAGCGCCGGCGGGATGGCTTTTTCGGCGGCGTACCCGACGTGGATGAGGATGAGAACCTGGCAATCATCACCCGCATCTAACAGAAGTCTCGAAAGATCGAGACCTTCCTTATGCAGTACGCACCTGTTTCCCTCTCCACCTCTCCCTGCTTTTGATTCGCCTGCTCATTTCTCTGCGGTGTTTGGGTAGGTTGAAGCCAGTGGAGGCCTTGGAAAAACGGCACTCGAGGGGTCGCTGCTCCAGACCCACGACGAGCGATGCAATGTTTTTTTTTCTTCTTATTATATGGCTCGTCTCGTTTCTTTCCGTGGATTCAATCTGGGTTTCTTGACTGTTGATGTCGTTTGAATGCAGTTGCGTAGTGCACCGCGACGGCATGTTCAATTCTCTGGATCCCTGAGTACTATGACATCCTCATAAAGTAAGAGATGCCACGTCTCCTTACTCCCTTTCCATTACTTGCTTCCAAGATCCAAATTTAGTAGACATAGAAGGTCAGTGGTTTGCAATTCGAGTCCTGGCAATCACTGCTTCCTAGAAGAGATTCCATAACTATACATATCATTCTGTTATAGATTTGCTGTAGTACCTGGAGCATGCTGATGCATGTAACGTTCTGAATTTTATCAGTAATTTGCTTGTTCCTGCTGAAGGATTCTGCAGCCTGGACAAACTGGTGTTGTTTTCTGTAAAATAAAAGTGATATTGCTCCAGTTGTATATCATATTTGAGAGTTCAGTGACTATATGCACTTATGTATATTTCAACGCTTTTATTTCTAGAGATGATATAAACGGCCTGTGTCTTATCTGTAACTGCAAGTCTAAATCTTGCGTGCTGTGTGCTACTGCTAGTGCGTACTAGAGATATATAGTTCATTGTATTCCATTGTTTTTTCAGAAGTCACTGAAGTAACTTGACTGTTCTTTTTTTTAAACCTAATCTGTAGCTCAAAGATACATTGAGAGTTCTAGTACTAGTTCTTGTGTTAAATCTTCATCCCACGTTTAAGTATTAAGTGAATACTTGTGCTGAGAAAAAAGAAAGAAAACAGTTCTTGTTTTGGCAACAATTAGCTCATATTTTTCTTGCAGCTTGAATATTTTGATGTCAATGGTGTGAGTGTGTGCGTGTGGTAACCTGAGAGGCTAATTTGGCTTAACCATGTAAAGAAAATTTCTAAGGATTAATACATGATCTGTGTATTTTGATGTCAATGTGTATCAATTATTTTGCTGATGTAATTAAGAGAACTAATGACTCACTTATCCAAGGTTATGGCACTTCTCACTTCTGTCCATGTTTTATTTCTCAAGTTTATGGCACTTCTTTTTTTTTAAGAAATGCATGTGTTAGGAAATGCTAGTTTTCTATCATAATTCACCTTCAAGATGATTTTAACACATAAGGAATAAGGATAAAAAGTAGCACTATGTTTCGGAAACTAGTGTATAAACCACCTTCAAGGAAATGCCTCGTTTGCATTTGTTCTTGTAAAAGGTCAGATTTATATTGCTTACCTAATGACCTGCACTTAGCTAGTTTTCATTAAGTGATCTAAATCAGTCCCATGTTCCCATTCTAAATATTTTTTTTGTCAATTCTATAGGGTATCAGTCAGCAAGCACAAAAGTCGATTGTGGAAGAGTGCACCAGTCATCTTTTGGTCTAAGTTATTTTTCAGCTACTTTTGTTGGTTCATCATACTAGTAGGATGGATGTAGCTAGAGTAGTGGAAACCTAAATTTTATTTGTAAAGGACGTGTTTAAACTATACAAACTATGAATGAACAATCTTGAAAGTTTATTTCCTGTAACAAATGTGGTAGGCCTAGATAGTTTACTTTTACTCTTTGTATATTTGGATGATGACTATGACTTATGTGCTGTGATGTGGTTAGATTAAGTCTTAGTCATCATCCAAATATACAAAGAGTAAAAGTAAACCCTATATATATCTATATCTATATATATATGTATATATATATATAGAGTGCTAACTGCTTCTTTTAATTATTGTATTTTTTTTCTGTAGTAGTGTCTTTGCCGAGGGCCTTGGAAATAGCCTTCGGCAAAGATTTGTTTGGAAAAAATCCTGAATATTTCTTTGCAGAGGGCCAGGATCCTGGCCCTCGGCAAAGGTTTTTTTAAAAAAATAAAAAAATATTTGCCCAAGGAAGCTCTCGGCAAAGAATTTTAAAAACATTTCTTTGCCGAGGGCCGGCCCTTAGCAAAGAAACTGCCAACGGCGCCGGCGCCGTGACAGCTGCTAGGACGGCCCTCGGCAAAGACCCCTTTGCCGTCTAAAAATTTTCAGAGGGGTCTTTATTGAGGGCAGCCCTCGGCAAGCCTTTGCCGAGGGTTTTGGAGCCTTTACCGAGGTGGTATTTTACTGATGTGGCAGCATATTTATTGAAAGAGATAGAAAAAAATAAGACTCCAAGTCTTATTTAGACTCCAAGTCCACATTGTTCGAGGTAATAAATAACTTTAGACTCTATGATAGAGTCTGCATTGTGAGTGCCCTGATGTGGCTTTGTACCATATCAGCAAGTCATAACTTTACATACTCTTCATATCTATAAAGTTGACAACGTTCTCACAACAATGGCTACCAAGATATTTGCCCTCCTTGCGCTCCTTGCTCTATCAGTATATTGAAGCTTAGACACATATTGTAACTAGTGGAACGAAGAAAAGTTGCATAAAATTTGTCATTGTCTATTCTGTATGGAAACAAGTTAACTTTGACATTTATAAAAGCTAGATGTAAATTAATTTGAATCAATAGCTACAATTCAATCGAAGTTATTCTTTTTAAATCTTTTAGCCATACTGAATATCCTTAGCTCTGAATTTTTGCCTAGTCCTCGCGATTAAGCATACAAGCCAAATGTTCTCGATGTTCTTTGGGACGAGATTCAACTCATGTGTAGGGAAAGCCAAAATATCTTTACGTAGACTATGATGAATTGAATGTGTGCCCAAGGCACATTGTTCTAGCAAAAAGGTATTTGAAGGAGTGTGTTGTCATGGAACTTCAAGTTACGGTGTTGTAGTTTTATGATAGAAAAAATCAATCCTGACCCCATCTTAGCCAAGCGTTTTTTGAGGTTTTTGCAGCATTGCTGAGAACAGTTTAGATTATTGATCATATTGTCTTTCTGCTCGAAAGAATCTATGCCTTTGAGCTCTAACTTATATGTAAGATAGCTAGGAGGATGGCCACGGTCCTCTTCGTCTGTATATTGAAGCTTAGACTCGTATTGTAGGTAGTGGAAGGAAGAAAAGTTGCATAAAATTTGTCATTGTCTATTCTATATGGAAACAAGTTAACTTTGACAAGCTAGATGTAAATTAATTCGAATCAATAGCTATAGTTCAACAAATACTCCCTCCACTCTAGTTTATTACATGCTCTAGGTTTTCACTAACTCCCCTAACTTTCACTTACTTCCTACTAAATCTATCTAAAATTTTGAACATCAAGTTTTTTCATTGAATTGTTTATGATAATGTCATGATAGCGCTTATTCTCATCAAAGTTTATTTAAAACTTTTTGATAGTTATACAATGTTGGGTATAGATAATTAAAAAATAAATTGTAACAAGGAACACAGGGAGTGTGTGGCAACTGTCATGTTTGGCTATAAGCATTCTAATTTCATAAATTCTATGTGTACATAATGGTTTTTTTATTTAGTCTCAATCTTTAGCATTTGTTTATTCATTGAGTAACTTCTCACCTAACTACCGTGCTATCTTCAACCATGAGTACAATACTACAAGAACGTCCGTTGATAAAGGCTTTGATCCACATGAGCAAGTCATAACTTTACATACTCGCCAAGTATATAAAGTGGACATTTATGATGTGGCTAAGGTTGTAACATGTGTAAAGGTGAAGTGATCATGCATGTTATTTCTATTGTATCAAAAAAACTCCAATAGAAAACAACAAGTGTTCCTTGTACTTAGTGGAAATTGTCTTTCATACATAGACCATATAATCCAACAAAAATAATAACTAAATGTCAAAATTGACTAGGTGCCATGTCATCTATAGCTTATCTGTTGTTTGAAAAAAGGCAAAATCTAAACAGGAGCCCTCACTTGTATAAATATATAGGCCCCAGATCAGTAGTTAATCCATCGCCCATAACACAGAGAGCAATCAGAAACATACCAAGGGAAACAAACATCAACGTCCTCACAACAATGGCTACCAAGATATTTGTCCTCCTTGCGCTCCTTGCTCTTTCAGTGAGCACAATAACTGCAGTCATTATTCCGCAGTGCTCACTTGCTCCTAATGCTATTATTTCACAGTTCCTCCCACCACTTACTCTTGTGGGATTCGAACACCCGGCTCTGCAGGCTTACAGACTACAGCAGGCGCTTGCGAATAGCATCTTACAACAACCATTTCCCCAATTGCAACAACAATCCTCGGCTCATCTAACCGTACAGACCATCGCAGCGCAGCAGCAGCAGCAACAGTTCCTACCAGCACTCAGTCAACTAGCCCTGGCAAACCCTGTGGCCTACTTGCAACAACAACTACTTGCATCCAACCCACTGGCTCTGGTGAACAATGCTGCATACCAGCAACAACAACTACAACAGGTCCTGCCAGTGATCAGTCAGGTAGCCATGGCAAACCCTGCCGCCTACCTGCAACAACAACAACTTGCATACAACCCACTGGTTGCGGCCAATGCTGCTGCATACTTGCAACAACAGCAGCTGCAACAAATCCTACCAGCACTCAGTCAACTAGCCTTGGTGAACCCGGCCGCCTACTTGCAACAACAACAGCTGCTTCCATTCAACCAACTCGCTGTGACGAACACCGCCGCATACCTGCAACAACAACAGCTGCTTCGTGTTAATCCAGTGGTAGCTGCTAACCCATTGGCTGCCGCCTTCCTGCAGCAGCAACAATTGTTGCCATTCAACCAGATATCTTTGATGAACCCTGCCTTTTCATGGCAGCAACCCATCGTTGGAAGTGCCATCTTCTAGATTACATATGAGTTGTACTTCATAACAAAGGTCTCATATATATCGGCGTGTGCAACTTCCAATAAATAATCAATATATTGTTTGAGAATTAATTTGAGTCAATTTCTTAAGAGTGTTCTTTGTATATTCATTTGAAAACATCAAATCAAAATTAAAGATACATGCTTGGTTAATATGTAGACAATACCGCATACTTCACCAAGCCAAAGATGTGCCAGCTCGAACCGCTTGAATGTTCTTGTTTGGATGTGTGCTTGTGTGTTTATAAGATAGATGTGACTGTACGTGCTTGTAGTTGAGTACTTAAATCTGTGATATGTTCTTTTGAGAAAGTGATTGGCACATATGCTTTGACCGTGAACACTCAAATCAGGTGCACATATACCAAGCAAAACATAATATAAGTTCATGAGTAAACCTATATGTGTGTGCAAAGTTGTTCGCGCGAAGTCTTACCTCTTAGTTATTGTTTTTAGTAAATATTTGGTGCATATGTTTTTTGCTAGAACCCAAATTGTGCATGACCCTATAATACAACATGTAAGGAAATATTTGGAGCCCATGATATTTGCCCTCCTTGCGCTCCTTGCTCTTTCAGTGAGCACAACAACTGCAGTCATTATTTCACAGTCATACAATTAATTCCTTCATAAATAAAAAAGGAATAGTAACAAAGTCCATGAAAAGGTTTTTCCCTCGTTTGGATTAGGAGTGAATTGAAGTTGTTCTTTTTAAATATTTTAGCCATATTGAATATCCTTAGCCCAAAATTTTTGCCTAGTCCGAATGATTAAGCTTACCAGCCTAATTGATAACTAAATGTCAAAATTGACTAGGTGCCATATCATATATAGCTTATCTGTTGTTTGACAAATGTCAATATCTAAATAGATATACATGAGCCCTTATTTTTGTAAATAGGCCTTGAATCAGTAGTTATCCCATCGCCACAACATTGATAGCATTAGAAACATACCAAATAAAATGAACTAGCAACGTTCAAACAACAATGGCTACCGAGATATTTGCCGAGTGCTCACTTGCTCCTAATGTTTTTATTCCACAGTTCCTCCCAGCACTTACTCCTATGGGATTCGAACATCCAGCTCTGTAGGCCTATAGACTACAGCAGGCGTTTTCAAATAGCATCTTGCAACAACTATTTGCCCAATTATGGATATAATGTTCTCTTTTCTTTGAAGCCTTTTTTCCCCACTAGGTTTTTGGGTGAGTTTTTAATGAGACTTGTGCATATTGTGGTACTAAAGGGGGAGTATTATAAAATCAATCCTGACCCCATCTTAGCCAAGCGTTTCTTGAGGTTTTTACAGCATTGCTGAGAACCGTTTAGATTATTGATCATATTGTCTTTCTGCTTGAAAGAATCTATGCCTTTGAGCTCTAACTTATATGTAAGATAGCTAGGAGGATGGCCACGGTCCTCTTCGTATGTATATTGAAGCTTAGACTCGTATTGTAGGTAGTGGAAGGAAGAAAAGTTGCATAAAATTTGTCATTGTCTATTCTATATGGAAACAAGTTAACTTTGACAAGCTTGATGTAAATTAATTCGAATCAATAGCTATAGTTCAACAAATACTCCCTCCACTCTAGTTTATTACATGCTCTAGGTTTTCGCTGACTCCCCTAACTTTCACTTACTTCCTACTAAATCTATCTAAAATTTTGAACATCAAGTTTTTTCATTGAATTATTAATGATAATGTCATGATAGCGCTTATTCTCATCAAAGTTTATTTAAAACTTTTTGATAGTTATACAATGTTGGGTATAGATAATTCAAAAATAAATTGTAACAAGGAACACAGGGAGTGTGTGGCAACTGTCATGTTTGGCTATAAGCATTCTAAATTTATAAATTCTATGTGTACATAATGGTATTTTTATTTAGTCTCAATCTTTAGCATTTGTTTATTCATTGAGTAACTTCTCGCCTAACTACCGTGCTATCTTCAACCATGAGTACAATACTACAAGAACGTCCGTTGATAAAGGCTTTGATCCACATGAGCAAGTCATAACTTTACATACTCGCCATGTATATAAAGTGGACATTTATGATGTGGCTAAGGTTGTAACATGTGTAAAGGTGAAGTGATCATGCATGTTATTTCTATTGTATCAAAAAAAACTCCAATAGAAAACAACAAGTGTTCCTTGTACTTAGTGGAAATTGTCTTTCATACATAGACCATATAATCCAACAAAAATAATAACTAAATGTCAAAATTGACTAGGTGCCATGTCATCTATAGCTTATCTGTTGTTTGAAAAAAGGCAAAATCTAAACAGGAGCCCTCACTTGTATAAATATATAGGCCCTAGATCAGTAGTTAATCCATCGCCCATAACACTGAGAGCAATCAGAAACATACCAAGGGAAACAAACATCAACGTCCTCACAACAATGGCTACCAAGATATTTGTCCTCCTTGCGCTCCTTGCTCTTTCAGTGAGCACAACAACTGCAGTCATTATTCCGCAGTGCTCACTTGCTCCTAATGCTATTATTTCACAGTTCCTCCCACCACTTACTCTTGTGGGATTCGAACACCCGGCTCTGCAGGCTTACAGACTACAGCAGGCGCTTGCGAATAGCATCTTACAACAACCATTTCCCCAATTGCAACAACAATCCTCGGCTCATCTAACCGTACAGACCATCGCAGCGCAGCAGCAGCAGCAACAGTTCCTACCAGCACTCAGTCAACTAGCCCTGGCAAACCCTGTGGCCTACTTGCAACAACAACTACTTGCATCCAACCCACTGGCTCTGGTGAACAATGCTGCATACCAGCAACAACAACTACAACAGGTCCTGCCAGTGATCAGTCAGGTAGCCATGGCAAACCCTGCCGCCTACCTGCAACAACAACAACTTGCATACAACCCACTGGTTGCGGCCAATGCTGCTGCATACTTGCAACAACAACAGCTGCAACAAATCCTACCAGCACTCAGTCAACTAGCCTTGGTGAACCCGGCCGCCTACTTGCAACAACAACAGCTGCTTCCATTCAACCAACTCGCTGTGACGAACACCGCCGCATACCTGCAACAACAACAGCTGCTTCGTGTTAATCCAGTGGTAGCTGCTAACCCATTGGCTGCCGCCTTCCTGCAGCAGCAACAATTGTTGCCATTCAACCAGATATCTTTGATGAACCCTGCCTTTTCATGGCAGCAACCCATCGTTGGAAGTGCCATCTTCTAGATTACATATGAGTTGTACTTCATAACAAAGGTCTCATATATATCGGCGTGTGCAACTTCCAATAAATAATCAATATATTGTTTGAGAATTAATTTGAGTCAATTTCTTAAGAGTGTTCTTTGTATATTCATTTGAAAACATCAAATCAAAATTAAAGATACATGCTTGGTTAATATGTAGACAATACCGCATACTTCACCAAGCCAAAGATGTGCCAGCTCGAACCGCTTGAATGTTCTTGTTTGGATGTGTGCTTGTGTGTTTATAAGATAGATGTGACTGTACGTGCTTGTAGTTGAGTACTTAAATCTGTGATATGTTCTTTTGAGAAAGTGATTGGCACATATGCTTTGACCGTGAACACTCAAATCAGGTGCACATATACCAAGCAAAACATAATATAAGTTCATGAGTAAACCTATATGTGTGTGCAAAGTTGTTCGCGCGAAGTCTTACCTCTTAGTTATTGTTTTTAGTAAATATTTGGTGCATATGTTTTTTGCTAGAACCCAAATTGTGCATGACCCTATAATACAACATGTAAGGAAATATTTGGAGCCCATGATATTTGCCCTCCTTGCGCTCCTTGCTCTTTCAGTGAGCACAACAACTGCAGTCATTATTTCACAGTCATACAATTAATTTCTTCATAAATAAAAAAGGAATAGTAACAAAGTCCATGAAAAGGTTTTTCCCTCGTTTGGATTAGGAGTGAATTGAAGTTGTTCTTTTTAAATATTTTAGCCATATTGAATATCCTTAGCCCAAAATTTTTGCCTAGTCCGAATGATTAAGCTTACCAGCCTAATTGATAACTAAATGTCAAAATTGACTAAGTGCCATATCATATATAGCTTATCTGTTGTTTGACAAATGTCAATATCTAAATAGATATACATGAGCCCTTATTTTTGTAAATAGGCCTTGAATCAGTAGTTATCCCATCGCCACAACATTGAGAGCATTAGAAACATACCAAATAAAATGAACTAGCAACGTTCAAACAACAATGGCTACCGAGATATTTGCCGAGTGCTCACTTGCTCCTAATGTTTTTATTCCACAGTTCCTCCCAGCACTTACTCCTATGGGATTCGAACATCCAGCTCTGTAGGCCTATAGACTACAGCAGGCGTTTTCAAATAGCATCTTGCAACAACTATTTGCCCAATTATGGATATAATGTTCTCTTTTCTTTGAAGCCTTTTTTCCCCACTAGGTTTTTGGGTGAGTTTTTAATGAGACTTGTGCATATTGTGGTACTAAAGGGGGAGTATTATAAAATCAATCCTGACCCCATCTTAGCCAAGCGTTTCTTGAGGTTTTTGCAGCATTGCTGAGAACCGTTTAGATTATTGATCATATTGTCTTTCTGCTTGAAAGAATCTATGCCTTTGAGCTCTAACTTATATGTAAGATAGCTAGGAGGATGGCCACGGTCCTCTTCGTATGTATATTGAAGCTTAGACTCGTATTGTAGGTAGTGGAAGGAAGAAAAGTTGCATAAAATTTGTCATTGTCTATTCTATATGGAAACAAGTTAACTTTGACAAGCTTGATGTAAATTAATTCGAATCAATAGCTATAGTTCAACAAATACTCCCTCCACTCTAGTTTATTACATGCTCTAGGTTTTCGCTAACTCCCCTAACTTTCACTTACTTCCTACTAAATCTATCTAAAATTTTGAACATCAAGTTTTTTCATTGAATTATTAATGATAATGTCATGATAGCGCTTATTCTCGTCAAAGTTTATTTAAAACTTTTTGATAGTTATACAATGTTGGGTATAGATAATTCAAAAATAAATTGTAACAAGGAACACAGGGAGTGTGTGGCAACTGTCATGTTTGGCTATAAGCATTCTAAATTTATAAATTCTATGTGTACATAAGGGTATTTTTATTTAGTCTCAATCTTTAGCATTTGTTTATTCATTGAGTAACTTCTCACCTAACTACCGTGCTATCTTCAACCATGAGTACAATACTACAAGAACGTCCGTTGATAAAGGCTTTGATCCACATGAGCAAGTCATAACTTTACATACTCGCCATGTATATAAAGTGGACATTTATGATGTGGCTAAGGTTGTAACATGTGTAAAGGTGAAGTGATCATGCATGTTATTTCTATTGTATCAAAAAAAACTCCAATAGAAAACAACAAGTGTTCCTTGTACTTAGTGGAAATTGTCTTTCATACATGGACCATATAATCCAACAAAAATAATAACTAAATGTCAAAATTGACTAGGTGCCATGTCATCTATAGCTTATCTGTTGTTTGAAAAAAGGCAAAATCTAAACAGGAGCCCTCACTTGTATAAATATATAGGCCCTAGATCAGTAGTTAATCCATCGCCCATAACACTGAGAGCAATCAGAAACATACCAAGGGAAACAAACATCAACGTCCTCACAACAATGGCTACCAAGATATTTGTCCTCCTTGCGCTCCTTGCTCTTTCAGTGAGCACAACAACTGCAGTCATTATTCCGCAGTGCTCACTTGCTCCTAATGCTATTATTTCACAGTTCCTCCCACCACTTACTCTTGTGGGATTCGAACACCCGGCTCTGCAGGCTTACAGACTACAGCAGGCGCTTGCGAATAGCATCTTACAACAACCATTTGCCCAATTGCAACAACAATCCTTGGCTCATCTAACCGGACAGACCATCGCAGCGCAGCAGCAGCAGCAGCAACAGTTACTACCAGCACTCAGTCAACTAGCCCTGGCAAACCCTGTGGCCTACTTGCAACAACAACTACTTGCATCCAACCCACTGGCTCTGGTGAACAATGCTGCATACCAGCAACAACAACTACAACAGGTCCTGCCAGTGATCAGTCAGGTAGCCATGGCAAACCCTGCCGCCTACCTGCAACAACAACAACTTGCATACAACCCACTGGTTGCGGCCAATGCTGCTGCATACTTGCAACAACAACAGCTGCAACAAATCCTACCAGCACTCAGTCAACTAGCCTTGGTGAACCCGGCCGCCTACTTGCAACAACAACAGCTGCTTCCATTCAACCAACTCGCTGTGACGAACACCGCCGCATACCTGCAACAACAACAGCTGCTTCGTGTTAATCCAGTGGTAGCTGCTAACCCATTGGCTGCCGCCTTCCTGCAGCAGCAACAATTGTTGCCATTCAACCAGATATCTTTGATGAACCCTGCCTTTTCATGGCAGCAACCCATCGTTGGAAGTGCCATCTTCTAGATTACATATGAGTTGTACTTCATAACAAAGGTCTCATATATATCGGCGTGTGCAACTTCCAATAAATAATCAATATATTGTTTGAGAATTAATTTGAGTCAATTTCTTAAGAGTGTTCTTTGTATATTCATTTGAAAACATCAAATCAAAATTAAAGATGCATGCTTGGTTAATATGTAGACAATACCGCATACTTCACCAAGCCAAAGATGTGCCAGCTCGAACCGCTTGAATGTTCTTGTTTGGATGTGTGCTTGTGTGTTTATAAGATAGATGTGACTGTACGTGCTTGTAGTTGAGTACTTAAATCTGTGATATGTTCTTTTGAGAAAGTGATTGGCACATATGCTTTGACCGTGAACACTCAAATCAGGTGCACATATACCAAGCAAAACATAATATAAGTTCATGAGTAAACCTATATGTGTGTGCAAAGTTGTTCGCGCGAAGTCTTACCTCTTAGTTATTGTTTTTAGTAAATATTTGGTGCATATGTTTTTTGCTAGAACCCAAATTGTGCATGACCCTATAATACAACATGTAAGGAAATATTTGGAGCCCATGATATTTGCCCTCCTTGCGCTCCTTGCTCTTTCAGTGAGCACAACAACTGCAGTCATTATTTCACAGTCATACAATTAATTCCTTCATAAATAAAAAAGGAATAGTAACAAAGTCCATGAAAAGGTTTTTCCCTCGTTTGGATTAGGAGTGAATTGAAGTTGTTCTTTTTAAATATTTTAGCCATATTGAATATCCTTAGCCCAAAATTTTTGCCTAGTCCGAATGATTAAGCTTACCAGCCTAATTGATAACTAAATGTCAAAATTGACTAAGTGCCATATCATATATAGCTTATCTGTTGTTTGACAAATGTCAATATCTAAATAGATATACATGAGCCCTTATTTTTGTAAATAGGCCTTGAATCAGTAGTTATCCCATCGCCACAACATTGAGAGCATTAGAAACATACCAAATAAAATGAACTAGCAACGTTCAAACAACAATGGCTACCGAGATATTTGCCGAGTGCTCACTTGCTCCTAATGTTTTTATTCCACAGTTCCTCCCAGCACTTACTCCTATGGGATTCGAACATCCAGCTCTGTAGGCCTATAGACTACAGCAGGCGTTTTCAAATAGCATCTTGCAACAACTATTTGCCCAATTATGGATATAATGTTCTCTTTTCTTTGAAGCCTTTTTTCCCCACTAGGTTTTTGGGTGAGTTTTTAATGAGACTTGTGCATATTGTGGTACTAAAGGGGGAGTATTATAAAATCAATCCTGACCCCATCTTAGCCAAGCGTTTCTTGAGGTTTTTGCAGCATTGCTGAGAACCGTTTAGATTATTGATCATATTGTCTTTCTGCTTGAAAGAATCTATGCCTTTGAGCTCTAACTTATATGTAAGATAGCTAGGAGGATGGCCACGGTCCTCTTCGTATGTATATTGAAGCTTAGACTCGTATTGTAGGTAGTGGAAGGAAGAAAAGTTGCATAAAATTTGTCATTGTCTATTCTATATGGAAACAAGTTAACTTTGACAAGCTTGATGTAAATTAATTCGAATCAATAGCTATAGTTCAACAAATACTCCCTCCACTCTAGTTTATTACATGCTCTAGGTTTTCGCTAACTCCCCTAACTTTCACTTACTTCCTACTAAATCTATCTAAAATTTTGAACATCAAGTTTTTTCATTGAATTATTAATGATAATGTCATGATAGCGCTTATTCTCGTCAAAGTTTATTTAAAACTTTTTGATAGTTATACAATGTTGGGTATAGATAATTCAAAAATAAATTGTAACAAGGAACACAGGGAGTGTGTGGCAACTGTCATGTTTGGCTATAAGCATTCTAAATTTATAAATTCTATGTGTACATAAGGGTATTTTTATTTAGTCTCAATCTTTAGCATTTGTTTATTCATTGAGTAACTTCTCACCTAACTACCGTGCTATCTTCAACCATGAGTACAATACTACAAGAACGTCCGTTGATAAAGGCTTTGATCCACATGAGCAAGTCATAACTTTACATACTCGCCATGTATATAAAGTGGACATTTATGATGTGGCTAAGGTTGTAACATGTGTAAAGGTGAAGTGATCATGCATGTTATTTCTATTGTATCAAAAAAAACTCCAATAGAAAACAACAAGTGTTCCTTGTACTTAGTGGAAATTGTCTTTCATACATGGACCATATAATCCAACAAAAATAATAACTAAATGTCAAAATTGACTAGGTGCCATGTCATCTATAGCTTATCTGTTGTTTGAAAAAAGGCAAAATCTAAACAGGAGCCCTCACTTGTATAAATATATAGGCCCTAGATCAGTAGTTAATCCATCGCCCATAACACTGAGAGCAATCAGAAACATACCAAGGGAAACAAACATCAACGTCCTCACAACAATGGCTACCAAGATATTTGTCCTCCTTGCGCTCCTTGCTCTTTCAGTGAGCACAACAACTGCAGTCATTATTCCGCAGTGCTCACTTGCTCCTAATGCTATTATTTCACAGTTCCTCCCACCACTTACTCTTGTGGGATTCGAACACCCGGCTCTGCAGGCTTACAGACTACAGCAGGCGCTTGCGAATAGCATCTTACAACAACCATTTCCCCAATTGCAACAACAATCCTCGGCTCATCTAACCGTACAGACCATCGCAGCGCAGCAGCAGCAGCAACAGTTCCTACCAGCACTCAGTCAACTAGCCCTGGCAAACCCTGTGGCCTACTTGCAACAACAACTACTTGCATCCAACCCACTGGCTCTGGTGAACAATGCTGCATACCAGCAACAACAACTACAACAGGTCCTGCCAGTGATCAGTCAGGTAGCCATGGCAAACCCTGCCGCCTACCTGCAACAACAACAACTTGCATACAACCCACTGGTTGCGGCCAATGCTGCTGCATACTTGCAACAACAACAGCTGCAACAAATCCTACCAGCACTCAGTCAACTAGCCTTGGTGAACCCGGCCGCCTACTTGCAACAACAACAGCTGCTTCCATTCAACCAACTCGCTGTGACGAACACCGCCGCATACCTGCAACAACAACAGCTGCTTCGTGTTAATCCAGTGGTAGCTGCTAACCCATTGGCTGCCGCCTTCCTGCAGCAGCAACAATTGTTGCCATTCAACCAGATATCTTTGATGAACCCTGCCTTTTCATGGCAGCAACCCATCGTTGGAAGTGCCATCTTCTAGATTACATATGAGTTGTACTTCATAACAAAGGTCTCATATATATCGGCGTGTGCAACTTCCAATAAATAATCAATATATTGTTTGAGAATTAATTTGAGTCAATTTCTTAAGAGTGTTCTTTGTATATTCATTTGAAAACATCAAATCAAAATTAAAGATGCATGCTTGGTTAATATGTAGACAATACCGCATACTTCACCAAGCCAAAGATGTGCCAGCTCGAACCGCTTGAATGTTCTTGTTTGGATGTGTGCTTGTGTGTTTATAAGATAGATGTGACTGTACGTGCTTGTAGTTGAGTACTTAAATCTGTGATATGTTCTTTTGAGAAAGTGATTGGCACATATGCTTTGACCGTGAACACTCAAATCAGGTGCACATATACCAAGCAAAACATAATATAAGTTCATGAGTAAACCTATATGTGTGTGCAAAGTTGTTCGCGCGAAGTCTTACCTCTTAGTTATTGTTTTTAGTAAATATTTGGTGCATATGTTTTTTGCTAGAACCCAAATTGTGCATGACCCTATAATACAACATGTAAGGAAATATTTGGAGCCCATGATATTTGCCCTCCTTGCGCTCCTTGCTCTTTCAGTGAGCACAACAACTGCAGTCATTATTTCACAGTCATACAATTAATTCCTTCATAAATAAAAAAGGAATAGTAACAAAGTCCATGAAAAGGTTTTTCCCTCGTTTGGATTAGGAGTGAATTGAAGTTGTTCTTTTTAAATATTTTAGCCATATTGAATATCCTTAGCCCAAAATTTTTGCCTAGTCCGAATGATTAAGCTTACCAGCCTAATTGATAACTAAATGTCAAAATTGACTAAGTGCCATATCATATATAGCTTATCTGTTGTTTGACAAATGTCAATATCTAAATAGATATACATGAGCCCTTATTTTTGTAAATAGGCCTTGAATCAGTAGTTATCCCATCGCCACAACATTGAGAGCATTAGAAACATACCAAATAAAATGAACTAGCAACGTTCAAACAACAATGGCTACCGAGATATTTGCCGAGTGCTCACTTGCTCCTAATGTTTTTATTCCACAGTTCCTCCCAGCACTTACTCCTATGGGATTCGAACATCCAGCTCTGTAGGCCTATAGACTACAGCAGGCGTTTTCAAATAGCATCTTGCAACAACTATTTGCCCAATTATGGATATAATGTTCTCTTTTCTTTGAAGCCTTTTTTCCCCACTAGGTTTTTGGGTGAGTTTTTAATGAGACTTGTGCATATTGTGGTACTAAAGGGGGAGTATTATAAAATCAATCCTGACCCCATCTTAGCCAAGCGTTTCTTGAGGTTTTTGCAGCATTGCTGAGAACCGTTTAGATTATTGATCATATTGTCTTTCTGCTTGAAAGAATCTATGCCTTTGAGCTCTAACTTATATGTAAGATAGCTAGGAGGATGGCCACGGTCCTCTTCGTATGTATATTGAAGCTTAGACTCGTATTGTAGGTAGTGGAAGGAAGAAAAGTTGCATAAAATTTGTCATTGTCTATTCTATATGGAAACAAGTTAACTTTGACAAGCTTGATGTAAATTAATTCGAATCAATAGCTATAGTTCAACAAATACTCCCTCCACTCTAGTTTATTACATGCTCTAGGTTTTCGCTAACTCCCCTAACTTTCACTTACTTCCTACTAAATCTATCTAAAATTTTGAACATCAAGTTTTTTCATTGAATTATTAATGATAATGTCATGATAGCGCTTATTCTCGTCAAAGTTTATTTAAAACTTTTTGATAGTTATACAATGTTGGGTATAGATAATTCAAAAATAAATTGTAACAAGGAACACAGGGAGTGTGTGGCAACTGTCATGTTTGGCTATAAGCATTCTAAATTTATAAATTCTATGTGTACATAAGGGTATTTTTATTTAGTCTCAATCTTTAGCATTTGTTTATTCATTGAGTAACTTCTCACCTAACTACCGTGCTATCTTCAACCATGAGTACAATACTACAAGAACGTCCGTTGATAAAGGCTTTGATCCACATGAGCAAGTCATAACTTTACATACTCGCCATGTATATAAAGTGGACATTTATGATGTGGCTAAGGTTGTAACATGTGTAAAGGTGAAGTGATCATGCATGTTATTTCTATTGTATCAAAAAAAACTCCAATAGAAAACAACAAGTGTTCCTTGTACTTAGTGGAAATTGTCTTTCATACATGGACCATATAATCCAACAAAAATAATAACTAAATGTCAAAATTGACTAGGTGCCATGTCATCTATAGCTTATCTGTTGTTTGAAAAAAGGCAAAATCTAAACAGGAGCCCTCACTTGTATAAATATATAGGCCCTAGATCAGTAGTTAATCCATCGCCCATAACACTGAGAGCAATCAGAAACATACCAAGGGAAACAAACATCAACGTCCTCACAACAATGGCTACCAAGATATTTGTCCTCCTTGCGCTCCTTGCTCTTTCAGTGAGCACAACAACTGCAGTCATTATTCCGCAGTGCTCACTTGCTCCTAATGCTATTATTTCACAGTTCCTCCCACCACTTACTCTTGTGGGATTCGAACACCCGGCTCTGCAGGCTTACAGACTACAGCAGGCGCTTGCGAATAGCATCTTACAACAACCATTTGCCCAATTGCAACAACAATCCTCGGCTCATCTAACCGTACAGACCATCGCAGCGCAGCAGCAGCAGCAACAGTTCCTACCAGCACTCAGTCAACTAGCCCTGGCAAACCCTGTGGCCTACTTGCAACAACAACTACTTGCATCCAACCCACTGGCTCTGGTGAACAATGCTGCATACCAGCAGCAACAACTACAACAGGTCCTGCCAGTGATCAGTCAGGTAGCCATGGCAAACCCTGCCGCCTACCTGCAACAACAACAACTTGCATACAACCCACTGGTTGCGGCCAATGCTGCTGCATACTTGCAACAACAGCAGCTGCAACAAATCCTACCAGCACTCAGTCAACTAGCCTTGGTCAACCCGGCCGCCTACTTGCAACAACAACAGCTGCTTCCATTCAACCAACTCGCTATGACGAACACCGCCGCATACCTGCAACAACAACAGCTGCTTCGTGTTAATCCAGTGGTAGCTGCTAACCCATTGGCTGCCGCCTTCCTGCAGCAGCAACAATTGTTGCCATTCAACCAGATATCTTTGATGAACCCTGCCTTTTCATGGCAGCAACCCATCGTTGGAAGTGCCATCTTCTAGATTACATATGAGTTGTACTTCATAACAAAGGTCTCATATATATCGGCGTGTGCAACTTCCAATAAATAATCAATATATTGTTTGAGAATTAATTTGAGTCAATTTCTTAAGAGTGTTCTTTGTATATTCATTTGAAAACATCAAATCAAAATTAAAGATACATGCTTGGTTAATATGTAGACAATACCGCATACTTCACCAAGCCAAAGATGTGCCAGCTCGAACCGCTTGAATGTTCTTGTTTGGATGTGTGCTTGTGTGTTTATAAGATAGATGTGACTGTACGTGCTTGTAGTTGAGTACTTAAATCTGTGATATGTTCTTTTGAGAAAGTGATTGGCACATATGCTTTGACCGTGAACACTCAAATCAGGTGCACATATACCAAGCAAAACATAATATAAGTTCATGAGTAAACCTATATGTGTGTGCAAAGTTGTTCGCGCGAAGTCTTACCTCTTAGTTATTGTTTTTAGTAAATATTTGGTGCATATGTTTTTTGCTAGAACCCAAATTGTGCATGACCCTATAATACAACATGTAAGGAAATATTTGGAGCCCATGATATTTGCCCTCCTTGCGCTCCTTGCTCTTTCAGTGAGCACAACAACTGCAGTCATTATTTCACAGTCATACAATTAATTCCTTCATAAATAAAAAAGGAATAGTAACAAAGTCCATGAAAAGGTTTTTCCCTCGTTTGGATTAGGAGTGAATTGAAGTTGTTCTTTTTAAATATTTTAGCCATATTGAATATCCTTAGCCCAAAATTTTTGCCTAGTCCGAATGATTAAGCTTACCAGCCTAATTGATAACTAAATGTCAAAATTGACTAGGTGCCATATCATATATAGCTTATCTGTTGTTTGACAAATGTCAATATCTAAATAGATATACATGAGCCCTTATTTTTGTAAATAGGCCTTGAATCAGTAGTTATCCCATCGCCACAACATTGAGAGCATTAGAAACATACCAAATAAAATGAACTAGCAACGTTCAAACAACACTGGCTACCGAGATATTTGCCGAGTGCTCACTTGCTCCTAATGTTTTTATTCCACAGTTCCTCCCAGCAGTTACTCCTGTGGGATTCGAACATCCAGCTCTGTAGGCCTATAGACTACAGCAGGCGTTTTCAAATAGCATCTTGCAACAACTATTTGCCCAATTATGGATATAATGTTCTCTTTTCTTTGAAGCCTTTTTTCCCCACTAGGTTTTTGGGTGAGTTTTTAATGAGACTTGTGCATATTGTGGTACTAAAGGGGGAGTATTATAAAATCAATCCTGACCCCATCTTAGCCAAGCGTTTCTTGAGGTTTTTACAGCATTGCTGAGAACCGTTTAGATTATTGATCATATTGTCTTTCTGCTTGAAAGAATCTATGCCTTTGAGCTCTAACTTATATGTAAGATAGCTAGGAGGATGGCCACGGTCCTCTTCGTATGTATATTGAAGCTTAGACTCGTATTGTAGGTAGTGGAAGGAAGAAAAGTTGCATAAAATTTGTCATTGTCTATTCTATATGGAAACAAGTTAACTTTGACAAGCTTGATGTAAATTAATTCGAATCAATAGCTATAGTTCAACAAATACTCCCTCCACTCTAGTTTATTACATGCTCTAGGTTTTCGCTGACTCCCCTAACTTTCACTTACTTCCTACTAAATCTATCTAAAATTTTGAACATCAAGTTTTTTCATTGAATTATTAATGATAATGTCATGATAGCGCTTATTCTCATCAAAGTTTATTTAAAACTTTTTGATAGTTATACAATGTTGGGTATAGATAATTCAAAAATAAATTGTAACAAGGAACACAGGGAGTGTGTGGCAACTGTCATGTTTGGCTATAAGCATTCTAAATTTATAAATTCTATGTGTACATAATGGTATTTTTATTTAGTCTCAATCTTTAGCATTTGTTTATTCATTGAGTAACTTGTCGCCTAACTACCGTGCTATCTTCAACCATGAGTACAATACTACAAGAACGTCCGTTGATAAAGGCTTTGATCCACATGAGCAAGTCATAACTTTACATACTCGCCATGTATATAGAGTGGACATTTATGATGTGGCTAAGGTTGTAACATGTGTAAAGGTGAAGTGATCATGCATGTTATTTCTATTGTATCAAAAAAAACTCCAATAGAAAACAACAAGTGTTCCTTGTACTTAGTGGAAATTGTCTTTCATACATAGACCATATAATCCAACAAAAATAATAACTAAATGTCAAAATTGACTAGGTGCCATGTCATCTATAGCTTATCTGTTGTTTGAAAAAAGGCAAAATCTAAACAGGAGCCCTCACTTGTATAAATATATAGGCCCTAGATCAGTAGTTAATCCATCGCCCATAACACTGAGAGCAATCAGAAACATACCAAGGGAAACAAACATCAACGTCCTCACAACAATGGCTACCAAGATATTTGTCCTCCTTGCGCTCCTTGCTCTTTCAGTGAGCACAACAACTGCAGTCATTATTCCGCAGTGCTCACTTGCTCCTAATGCTATTATTTCACAGTTCCTCCCACCACTTACTCTTGTGGGATTCGAACACCCGGCTCTGCAGGCTTACAGACTACAGCAGGCGCTTGCGAATAGCATCTTACAACAACCATTTGCCCAATTGCAACAACAATCCTTGGCTCATCTAACCGGACAGACCATCGCAGCGCAGCAGCAGCAGCAGCAACAGTTACTACCAGCACTCAGTCAACTAGCCCTGGCAAACCCTGTGGCCTACGTGCAACAACAA
This sequence comes from Sorghum bicolor, assembly GCF_000003195.3. NCBI lineage: Eukaryota > Viridiplantae > Streptophyta > Magnoliopsida > Poales > Poaceae > Sorghum > Sorghum bicolor. The sequence goes on along the minus strand of NC_012874.2, from coordinate 67,652,184 downwards.
CTACTTGCATCCAACCCACTGGCTCTGGTGAACAATGCTGCATACCAGCAACAACAACTACAACAGGTCCTGCCAGTGATCAGTCAGGTAGCCATGGCAAACCCTGCCGCCTACCTGCAACAACAACAACTTGCATACAACCCACTGGTTGCGGCCAATGCTGCTGCATACTTGCAACAACAGCAGCTGCAACAAATCCTACCAGCACTCAGTCAACTAGCCTTGGTGAACCCGGCCGCCTACTTGCAACAACAACAGCTGCTTCCATTCAACCAACTCGCTGTGACGAACACCGCCGCATACCTGCAACAACAACAGCTGCTTCGTGTTAATCCAGTGGTAGCTGCTAACCCATTGGCTGCCGCCTTCCTGCAGCAGCAACAATTGTTGCCATTCAACCAGATATCTTTGATGAACCCTGCCTTTTCATGGCAGCAACCCATCGTTGGAAGTGCCATCTTCTAGATTACATATGAGTTGTACTTCATAACAAAGGTCTCATATATATCGGCGTGTGCAACTTCCAATAAATAATCAATATATTGTTTGAGAATTAATTTGAGTCAATTTCTTAAGAGTGTTCTTTGTATATTCATTTGAAAACATCAAATCAAAATTAAAGATACATGCTTGGTTAATATGTAGACAATACCGCATACTTCACCAAGCCAAAGATGTGCAAGCTCGAACCGCTTGAATGTTCTTGTTTGGATGTGTGCTTGTGTGTTTATAAGATAGATGTGACTGTACGTGCTTGTAGTTGAGTACTTAAATCTGTGATATGTTCTTTTGAGAAAGTGATTGGCACATATGCTTTGACCGTGAACACTCAAATCAGGTGCACATATACCAAGCAAAACATAATATAAGTTCATGAGTAAACCTATATGTGTGTGCAAAGTTGTTCGCGCGAAGTCTTACCTCTTAGTTATTGTTTTTAGTAAAAATTTGGTGCATATGTTTTTTGCTAGAACCCAAATTGTGCATGACCCTATAATACAACATGTAAGGAAATATTTGGAGCCCATGATATTTGCCCTCCTTGCGCTCCTTGCTCTTTCAGTGAGCACAACAACTGCAGTCATTATTTCACAGTCATACAATTAATTTCTTCATAAATAAAAAAGGAATAGTAACAAAGTCCATGAAAAGGTTTTTCCCTCGTTTGGATTAGGAGTGAATTGAAGTTGTTCTTTTTAAATATTTTAGCCATATTGAATATCCTTAGCCCAAAATTTTTGCCTAGTCCGAATGATTAAGCTTACCAGCCTAATTGATAACTAAATGTCAAAATTGACTAAGTGCCATATCATATATAGCTTATCTGTTGTTTGACAAATGTCAATATCTAAATAGATATACATGAGCCCTTATTTTTGTAAATAGGCCTTGAATCAGTAGTTATCCCATCGCCACAACATTGAGAGCATTAGAAACATACCAAATAAAATGAACTAGCAACGTTCAAACAACAATGGCTACCGAGATATTTGCCGAGTGCTCACTTGCTCCTAATGTTTTTATTCCACAGTTCCTCCCAGCACTTACTCCTATGGGATTCGAACATCCAGCTCTGTAGGCCTATAGACTACAGCAGGCGTTTTCAAATAGCATCTTGCAACAACTATTTGCCCAATTATGGATATAATGTTCTCTTTTCTTTGAAGCCTTTTTTCCCCACTAGGTTTTTGGGTGAGTTTTTAATGAGACTTGTGCATATTGTGGTACTAAAGGGGGAGTATTATAAAATCAATCCTGACCCCATCTTAGCCAAGCGTTTCTTGAGGTTTTTGCAGCATTGGTGAGAACCGTTGAGATTATTGATCATATTGTCTTTCTGCTTGAAAGAATCTATGCCTTTGAGCTCTAACTTATATGTAAGATAGCTAGGAGGATGGCCACGGTCCTCTTCGTATGTATATTGAAGCTTAGACTCGTATTGTAGGTAGTGGAAGGAAGAAAAGTTGCATAAAATTTGTCATTGTCTATTCTATATGGAAACAAGTTAACTTTGACAAGCTTGATGTAAATTAATTCGAATCAATAGCTATAGTTCAACAAATACTCCCTCCACTCTAGTTTATTACATGCTCTAGGTTTTCGCTAACTCCCCTAACTTTCACTTACTTCTTACTAAATCTATCTAAAATTTTGAACATCAAGTTTTTTCATTGAATTATTAATGATAATGTCATGATAGCGCTTATTCTCGTCAAAGTTTATTTAAAACTTTTTGATAGTTATACAATGTTGGGTATAGATAATTCAAAAATAAATTGTAACAAGGAACACAGGGAGTGTGTGGCAACTGTCATGTTTGGCTATAAGCATTCTAAATTTATAAATTCTATGTGTACATAAGGGTATTTTTATTTAGTCTCAATCTTTAGCATTTGTTTATTCATTGAGTAACTTCTCACCTAACTACCGTGCTATCTTCAACCATGAGTACAATACTACAAGAACGTCCATTGATAAAGGCTTTGATCCACATGAGCAAGTCATAACTTTACATACTCGCCATGTATATAAAGTGGACATTTATGATGTGGCTAAGGTTGTAACATGTGTAAAGGTGAAGTGATCATGCATGTTATTTCTATTGTATCAAAAAAAACTCCAATAGAAAACAACAAGTGTTCCTTGTACTTAGTGGAAATTGTCTTTCATACATAGACCATATAATCCAACAAAAATAATAACTAAATGTCAAAATTGACTAGGTGCCATGTCATCTATAGCTTATCTGTTGTTTGAAAAAAGGCAAAATCTAAACAGGAGCCCTCACTTGTATAAATATATAGGCCCTAGATCAGTAGTTAATCCATCGCCCATAACACTGAGAGCAATCAGAAACATACCAAGGGAAACAAACATCAACGTCCTCACAACAATGGCTACCAAGATATTTGTCCTCCTTGCGCTCCTTGCTCTTTCAGTGAGCACAACAACTGCAGTCATTATTCCGCAGTGCTCACTTGCTCCTAATGCTATTATTTCACAGTTCCTCCCACCACTTACTCTTGTGGGATTCGAACACCCGGCTCTGCAGGCTTACAGACTACAGCAGGCGCTTGCGAATAGCATCTTACAACAACCATTTGCCCAATTGCAACAACAATCCTCGGCTCATCTAACCGTACAGACCATCGCAGCGCAGCAGCAGCAGCAACAGTTCCTACCAGCACTCAGTCAACTAGCCCTGGCAAACCCTGTGGCCTACTTGCAACAACAACTACTTGCATCCAACCCACTGGCTCTGGTGAACAATGCTGCATACCAGCAGCAACAACTACAACAGGTCCTGCCAGTGATCAGTCAGGTAGCCATGGCAAACCCTGCCGCCTACCTGCAACAACAACAACTTGCATACAACCCACTGGTTGCGGCCAATGCTGCTGCATACTTGCAACAACAGCAGCTGCAACAAATCCTACCAGCACTCAGTCAACTAGCCTTGGTGAACCCGGCCGCCTACTTGCAACAACAACAGCTGCTTCCATTCAACCAACTCGCTGTGACGAACACCGCCGCATACCTGCAACAACAACAGCTGCTTCGTGTTAATCCAGTGGTAGCTGCTAACCCATTGGCTGCCGCCTTCCTGCAGCAGCAACAATTGTTGCCATTCAACCAGATATCTTTGATGAACCCTGCCTTTTCATGGCAGCAACCCATCGTTGGAAGTGCCATCTTCTAGATTACATATGAGTTGTACTTCATAACAAAGGTCTCATATATATCGGCGTGTGCAACTTCCAATAAATAATCAATATATTGTTTGAGAATTAATTTGAGTCAATTTCTTAAGAGTGTTCTTTGTATATTCATTTGAAAACATCAAATCAAAATTAAAGATACATGCTTGGTTAATATGTAGACAATACCGCATACTTCACCAAGCCAAAGATGTGCCAGCTCGAACCGCTTGAATGTTCTTGTTTGGATGTGTGCTTGTGTGTTTATAAGATAGATGTGACTGTACGTGCTTGTAGTTGAGTACTTAAATCTGTGATATGTTCTTTTGAGAAAGTGATTGGCACATATGCTTTGACCGTGAACACTCAAATCAGGTGCACATATACCAAGCAAAACATAATATAAGTTCATGAGTAAACCTATATGTGTGTGCAAAGTTGTTCGCGCGAAGTCTTACCTCTTAGTTATTGTTTTTAGTAAATATTTGGTGCATATGTTTTTTGCTAGAACCCAAATTGTGCATGACCCTATAATACAACATGTAAGGAAATATTTGGAGCCCATGATATTTGCCCTCCTTGCGCTCCTTGCTCTTTCAGTGAGCACAACAACTGCAGTCATTATTTCACAGTCATACAATTAATTCCTTCATAAATAAAAAAGGAATAGTAACAAAGTCCATGAAAAGGTTTTTCCCTCGTTTGGATTAGGAGTGAATTGAAGTTGTTCTTTTTAAATATTTTAGCCATATTGAATATCCTTAGCCCAAAATTTTTGCCTAGTCCGAATGATTAAGCTTACCAGCCTAATTGATAACTAAATGTCAAAATTGACTAGGTGTCATATCATATATAGCTTATCTGTTGTTTGACAAATGTCAATATCTATATAGATATACATGAGCCCTTATTTTTGTAAATAGGCCTTGAATCAGTAGTTATCCCATCGCCACAACATTGAGAGCATTAGAAACATACCAAATAAAATGAACTAGCAACGTTCAAACAACAATGGCTACCGAGATATTTGCCGAGTCCTCACTTGCTCCTAATGTTTTTATTCCACAGTTCCTCCCAGCACTTACTCCTGTGGGATTCGAACATCCAGCTCTGTAGGCCTATAGACTACAGCAGGCGTTTTCAAATAGCATCTTGCAACAACTATTTGCCCAATTATGGATATAATGTTCTCTTTTCTTTGAAGCCTTTTTTCCCCACTAGGTTTTTGGGTGAGTTTTTAATGAGACTTGTGCATATTGTGGTACTAAAGGGGGAGTATTATAAAATCAATCCTGACCCCATCTTAGCCAAGCGTTTCTTGAGGTTTTTGCAGCATTGCTGAGAACCGTTTAGATTATTGATCATATTGTCTTTCTGCTTGAAAGAATCTATGCCTTTGAGCTCTAACTTATATGTAAGATAGCTAGGAGGATGGCCACGGTCCTCTTCGTATGTATATTGAAGCTTAGACTCGTATTGTAGGTAGTGGAAGGAAGAAAAGTTGCATAAAATTTGTCATTGTCTATTCTATACGGAAACAAGTTAACTTTGACAAGCTTGATGTAAATTAATTCGAATCAATAGCTATAGTTCAACAAATACTCCCTCCACTCTAGTTTATTACATGCTCTAGGTTTTCGCTAACTCCCCTAACTTTCACTTACTTCCTACTAAATCTATCTAAAATTTTGAACATCAAGTTTTTTCATTGAATTATTAATGATAATGTCATGATAGCGCTTATTCTCGTCAAAGTTTATTTAAAACTTTTTGATAGTTATACAATGTTGGGTATAGATAATTCAAAAATAAATTGTAACAAGGAACACAAGGAGTGTGTGGCAACTGTCATGTTTGGCTATAAGCATTCTAAATTTATAAATTCTATGTGTACATAATGGTATTTTTATTTAGTCTCAATCTTTAGCATTTGTTTATTCATTGAGTAACTTCTCACCTAACTATCGTGCTATCTTCAACCATGAGTACAATACTACAAGAACGTCCGTTGATAAAGGCTTTGATCCACATGAGCAAGTCATAACTTTACATACTCGCCATGTATATAAAGTGGACATTTATGATGTGGCTAAGGTTGTAACATGTGTAAAGGTGAAGTGATCATGCATGTTATTTCTATTGTATCAAAAAACCTCCAATAGAAAACAACAAGTGTTCCTTGTACTTAGTGGAAATTGTCTTTCATACATAGACCATATAATCCAACAAAAATAATAACTAAATGTCAAAATTGACTAGGTGCCATGTCATCTATAGCTTATCTGTTGTTTGAAAAAAGGCAAAATCTAAACAGGAGCCCTCACTTGTATAAATATATAGGCCCTAGATCAGTAGTTAATCCATCGCCCATAACACTGAGAGCAATCAGAAACATACCAAGGGAAACAAACATCAACGTCCTCACAACAATGGCTACCAAGATATTTGTCCTCCTTGCGCTCCTTGCTCTTTCAGTGAGCACAACAACTGCAGTCATTATTCCGCAGTGCTCACTTGCTCCTAATGCTATTATTTCACAGTTCCTCCCACCACTTACTCTTGTGGGATTCGAACACCCGGCTCTGCAGGCTTACAGACTACAGCAGGCGCTTGCGAATAGCATCTTACAACAACCATTTGCCCAATTGCAACAACAATCCTCGGCTCATCTAACCGTACAGACCATCGCAGCGCAGCAGCAGCAACAACAGTTCCTACCAGCACTCAGTCAACTAGCCCTGGCAAACCCTGTGGCCTACTTGCAACAACAACTACTTGCATCCAACCCACTGGCTCTGGTGAACAATGCTGCATACCAGCAGCAACAACTACAACAGGTCCTGCCAGTGATCAGTCAGGTAGCCATGGCAAACCCTGCCGCCTACCTGCAACAACAACAACTTGCATACAACCCACTGGTTGCGGCCAATGCTGCTGCATACTTGCAACAACAGCAGCTGCAACAAATCCTACCAGCACTCAGTCAACTAGCCTTGGTGAACCCGGCCGCCTACTTGCAACAACAACAGCTGCTTCCATTCAACCAACTCGCTGTGACGAACACCGCCGCATACCTGCAACAGCAACAGCTGCTTCGTGTTAATCCAGTGGTAGCTGCTAACCCATTGGCTGCCGCCTTCCTGCAGCAGCAACAATTGTTGCCATTCAACCAGATATCTTTGATGAACCCTGCCTTTTCATGGCAGCAACCCATCGTTGGAAGTGCCATCTTCTAGATTACATATGAGTTGTACTTCATAACAAAGGTCTCATATATATCGGCGTGTGCAACTTCCAATAAATAATCAATATATTGTTTGAGAATTAATTTGAGTCAATTTCTTAAGAGTGTTCTTTGTATATTCATTTGAAAACATCAAATCAAAATTAAAGATACATGCTTGGTTAATATGTAGACAATACCGCATACTTCACCAAGCCAAAGATGTGCCAGCTCGAACCGCTTGAATGTTCTTGTTTGGATGTGTGCTTGTGTGTTTATAAGATAGATGTGACTGTACGTGCTTGTAGTTGAGTACTTAAATCTGTGATATGTTCTTTTGAGAAAGTGATTGGCACATATGCTTTGACCGTGAACACTCAAATCAGGTGCACATATACCAAGCAAAACATAATATAAGTTCATGAGTAAACCTATATGTGTGTGCAAAGTTGTTCGCGCGAAGTCTTACCTCTTAGTTATTGTTTTTAGTAAATATTTGGTGCATATGTTTTTTGCTAGAACCCAAATTGTGCATGACCCTATAATACAACATGTAAGGAAATATTTGGAGCCCATGATATTTGCCCTCCTTGCGCTCCTTGCTCTTTCAGTGAGCACAACAACTGCAGTCATTATTTCACAGTCATACAATTAATTCCTTCATAAATAAAAAAGGAATAGTAACAAAGTCCATGAAAAGGTTTTTCCCTCGTTTGGATTAGGAGTGAATTGAAGTTGTTCTTTTTAAATATTTTAGCCATATTGAATATCCTTAGCCCAAAATTTTTGCCTAGTCCGAATGATTAAGCTTACCAGCCTAATTGATAATTAAATGTCAAAATTGACTAGGTGCCATATCATATATAGCTTATCTGTTGTTTGACAAATGTCAATATCTAAATAGATATACATGAGCCCTTATTTTTGTAAATAGGCCTTGAATCAGTAGTTATCCCATCGCCACAACATTGAGAGCATTAGAAACATACCAAATAAAATGAACTAGCAACGTTCAAACAACAATGGCTACCGAGATATTTGCCGAGTGCTCACTTGCTCCTAATGTTTTTATTCCACAGTTCCTCCCAGCACTTACTCCTATGGGATTCGAACATCCAGCTCTGTAGGCCTATAGACTACAGCAGGCGTTTTCAAATAGCATCTTGCAACAACTATTTGCCCAATTATGGATATAATGTTCTCTTTTCTTTGAAGCCTTTTTTCCCCACTAGGTTTTTGGGTGAGTTTTTAATGAGACTTGTGCATATTGTGGTACTAAAGGGGGAGTATTATAAAATCAATCCTGACCCCATCTTAGCCAAGCGTTTCTTGAGGTTTTTGCAGCATTGCTGAGAACCGTTTAGATTATTGATCATATTGTCTTTCTGCTTGAAAGAATCTATGCCTTTGAGCTCTAACTTATATGTAAGATAGCTAGGAGGATGGCCACGGTCCTCTTCGTATGTATATTGAAGCTTAGACTCGTATTGTAGGTAGTGGAAGGAAGAAAAGTTGCATAAAAGTTGTCATTGTCTATTCTATATGGAAACAAGTTAACTTTGTCAAGCTTGATGTAAATTAATTCGAATCAATAGCTATAGTTCAACAAATACTCCCTCCACTCTAGTTTATTACATGCTCTAGGTTTTCGCTAACTCCCCTAACTTTCACTTACTTCCTACTAAATCTATCTAAAATTTTGAACATCAAGTTTTTTCATTGAATTATTAATGATAATGTCATGATAGCGCTTATTCTCGTCAAAGTTTATTTAAAACTTTTTGATAGTTATACAATGTTGGGTATAGATAATTCAAAAATAAATTGTAACAAGGAACACAGGGAGTGTGTGGCAACTGTCATGTTTGGCTATAAGCATTCTAAATTTATAAATTCTATGTGTACATAATGGTATTTTTATTTAGTCTCAATCTTTAGCATTTGTTTATTCATTGAGTAACTTCTCACCTAACTACCGTGCTATCTTCAACCATGAGTACAATACTACAAGAACATCCGTTGATAAAGGCTTTGATCCACATGAGCAAGTCATAACTTTACATACTCGCCATGTATATAAAGTGGACATTTATGATGTGGCTAAGGTTGTAACATGTGTAAAGGTGAAGTGATCATGCATGTTATTTCTATTGTATCAAAAAAACTCCAATAGAAAACAACAAGTTTTCCTTGTACTTAGTGGAAATTGTCTTTCATACATAGACCATATAATCCAACAAAAATAATAACTAAATGTCAAAATTGACTAGGTGCCATGTCATCTATAGCTTATCTGTTGTTTGAAAAAAGGCAAAATCTAAACAGGAGCCCTCACTTGTATAAATATATAGGCCCCAGATTAGTAGTTAATCCATCGCCCATAACACTGAGAGCAATCAGAAACATACCAAGGGAAACAAACATCAACGTCCTCACAACAATGGCTACCAAGATATTTGTCCTCCTTGCGCTCCTTGCTCTTTCAGTGAGCACAACAACTGCAGTCATTATTCCGCAGTGCTCACTTGCTCCTAATGCTATTATTTCACAGTTCCTCCCACCACTTACTCCTGTGGGATTCGAACACCCAGCTCTGCAGGCTTACAGACTACAGCAGGCGCTTGCGAATAGCATCTTACAACAACCATTTGCCCAATTGCAACAACAATCCTCGGCTCATCTAACCGTACAGACCATCGCAGCGCAGCAGCAGCAGCAACAGTTCCTACCAGCACTCAGTCAACTAGCCCTGGCAAACCCTGTGGCCTACTTGCAACAACAACTACTTGCATCCAACCCACTGGCTCTGGTGAACAATGCTGCATACCAGCAACAACAACTACAACAGGTCCTGCCAGTGATCAGTCAGGTAGCCATGGCAAACCCTGCAGCCTACCTGCAACAACAACAACTTGAATACAACCCACTGGTTGCGGCCAATGCTGCGGCATACTTGCAACAACAGCAGCTGCAACAAATCCTACCAGCACTCAGTCAACTAGCCTTGGTGAACCCGGCCGCCTACTTGCAACAACAACAGCTGCTTCCATTCAACCAACTCGCTGTGACGAATACCGCCGCATACCTGCAACAACAACAGCTGCTTCGTGTTAATCCAGTGGTAGCTGCTAACCCATTGGCTGCCGCCTTCCTGCAGCAGCAACAATTGTTGCCATTCAACCAGATATCTTTGATGAACCCTGCCTTTTCATGGCAGCAACCCATCGTTGGAAGTGCCATCGTCTAGATTACATATGAGTTGTACTTCATAACAAAGGTCTCATATATATCGGCGTGTGCAACTTCCAATAAATAATCAATATATTGTTTGAGAATTAATTTGAGTCAATTTCTTAAGAGTGTTCTTTGTATATACATTTGAAAACATCAAATCAAAATTAAAGATACATGCTTGGTTAATCTGAAGACAATACCGCATACTTCACCAAGCCAAAGATGTGCCAGCTCGAACCACTTGAATGTTCTTGTTTGGATGTGTGCTTGTGTGTTTATAAGATAGTTGTGACTGTACGTGCTTGTAGTTGAGTACTTAAATCTGTGATATGTTCTTTTGAGAAAGTGATTGGCACATATGCTTTGACCGTGAACACTCAAATCAGGTGCACGTGTACCAAGCAAAACATAATATAAGTTCATGAGTAAACCTATATGTGTGTGCAAAGTTGTTCGCGCGAAGTCTTACCTCTTAGTTATTGTTTTTAGTAAAAATTTGGTGCATATGTTTTTTGCTAGAACCCAAATTATGCATGACCCTATAATACAACATGTAAGGAAATATTTGGAGCCCATGATATTTGCCCTCCTTGCGCTCCTTGCTCTTTCAGTGAACACAATAACTGCAGTCATTATTTCACAGTCATACAATTAATTCCTGCATAAATAAAAAAGGAATAGTAACAAAGTCCATGAAAAGGTTTTTCCCTCGTTTGGATTAGGAGTGAATTGAAGTTATTCTTTTTAAATATTTTAGCCATATTGAATATCCTTAGCCCAAAATTTTTGCCTAGTCCGAATGATTAAGCTTACCAGCCTAATTGATAACTAAATGTCAAAATTGACTAGGTGCCATATCATATATGGCTTATCTGTTGTTTGACAAATGTCAATATCTAAATAGATATACATGAGCCCTTATTTTTGTAAATAGGCCTTGAATCAGTAGTTATCCCATCGCCACAACATTGAGAGCATTAGAAACATACCAAATAAAATGAACTAGCAACGTTCAAACAACAATGGCTACCAAGATATTTGCCGAGTGCTCACTTGCTCCTAATGTTTTTATTCCACGGTTCCTCCGAGCACTTACTCCTATGGGATTCGAACATCCAGCTCTGTAGGCCTATAGACTACAGCAGGCGTTTTCAAATAGCATCTTGCAACAACTATTTGCCCAATTATGGATATAATGTTCTCTTTTCTTTGAAGCCTTTTTTCCCCACTAGGTTTTTGGGTGATTTTTTAATGAGACTTGTGCATATTGTGGTACTAAAGGGGGAGTATTATAAAATCAATCCTGACCCCATCTTAGCCAAGGGTTTCTTGAGGTTTTTGCAGCATTGCTGAGAACCGTTTAGATTATTGATCATATTGTCTGTCTGCTTGAAAGAATCTATGCCTTTGAGCTCTAACTTATATGTAAGATAGCTAGGAGGATGGCCACGGTCCTCTTCGTATGTATATTGAAGCTTAGACTCGTATTATAGGTAGTGGAACGAAGAAAAGTTGCATAAAATTTGTCATTGTCTATTCTATATGGAAACAAGTTAACTTTGACAAGCTTGATGTAAATTAATTCGAATCAATAGCTATAGTTCAACAAATACTTCCTCCACTCTAGTTTATTACATGCTCTAGGTTTTCGCTAACTCCCCTAACTTTCACTTACTTCCTACTAAATCTATCTAAAATTTTGAACATCAAGTTTTTTCATTGAATTATTAATGATAATGTCATGATAGTGCTTATTCTCATCAAAGTTTATTTAAAACTTTTTGATAGTTATACAATGTTGGGTATAGATAATTCAAAAATAAATTGTAACAAGGAACACAGGGAGTGTGTGGCAACTGTCATGTTTGGCTATAAGCATTCTAAATTTATAAATTCTATGTGTACATAATGGTATTTTTATTTAGTCTCAATCTTTAGCATTTGTTTATTCATTGATTAACTTCTCACCTAACTACCGTGCTATCTTCAACCATGAGTACAATACTACAAGAACGTCCGTTGATAAAGGCTTTGATCCACATGAGCAAGTCATAACTTTACATACTCGCCATGTATATAAAGTGGACATTTATGATGTGGCTAAGGTTGTAACATGTGTAAAGGTGAAGTGATCATGCATGTTATTTCTATTGTATCAAAAAAACTCCAATAGAAAACAACAAGTTTTCCTTGTACTTAGTGGAAATTGTCTTTCATACATAGACCATATAATCCAACAAAAATAATAACTAAATGTCAAAATTGACTAGGTGCCATGTCATCTATAGCTTATCTGTTGTTTGAAAAAAGGCAAAATCTAAACAGATATACATGAGCCCTCACTAGTATAAATAGGCCCCGGATCAGTAGTTAATCCATCGCCCATAACACTGAGAGCAATCAGAAACATACCAAGGGAAACAAACATCAACGTCCTCACAACAATGGCTACCAAGATATTTGTCCTCCTTGCACTCCTTGCTCTTTCAGTGAGCACTACAACTGCAGTCATTATTCCGCAGTGCTCACTTGCTCCTAATGCTATTATTTCACAGTTCCTCCCACCACTTACTCCTGTGGGATTCGAACACCCGGCTCTGCAGGCTTACAGACTACAGCAGGCGCTTGCGAATAGCATCTTACAACAACCATTTGCCCAATTGCAACAACAATCCTCGGCTCATCTAACCGTACAGACCATCGCAGCGCAGCAGCAGCAGCAACAGTTCCTACCAGCACTCAGTCAACTAGCCCTGGCAAACCCTGTGGCCTACTTGCAACAACAACTACTTGCATCCAACCCACTGGCTCTGGTGAACAATGCTGCATACCAGCAACAACAACTACAACAGGTCCTGCCAGTGATCAGTCAGGTAGCCATGGCAAACCCTGCCGCCTACTTGCAACAACAACAACTTGCATACAACCCACTGGTTGCGGCCAATGCTGCTGCATACTTGCAACAACAGCAGCTGCAACAAATCCTACCAGCACTCAGTCAACTAGCCTTGGTGAACCCGGCCGCCTACTTGCAACAACAACAGCTGCTTCCATTCAACCAACTCGCTGTGACGAACACCGCCGCATACCTGCAACAACAACAGCTGCTTCGTGTTAATCCAGTGGTAGCTGCTAACCCATTGGCTGCCGCCTTCCTGCAGCAGCAACAATTGTTGCCATTCAACCAGATATCTTTGATGAACCCTGCCTTTTCATGGCAGCAACCCATCGTTGGAAGTGCCATCTTCTAGATTACATATGAGTTGTACTTCATAACAAAGGTCTCATATCGGCGTGTGCAACTTCCAATAAATAATCAATATATTGTTTGAGAATTAATTTGAGTCAATTTCTTAAGAGTGTTCTTTGTATATACATTTGAAAACATCAAATCAAATATAAAGATACATGCTTGGTTAATATGTAGACAATACCGCATACTTCACCAAGCCAAAGATGTGCCAGCTCGAACCGCTTGAATGTTCTTGTTTGGATGTGTGCTTGTGTGTTTATAAGATAGATGTGACTGTACGTGCTTGTAATTGAGTACTTAAATCTGTGATATGTTCTTTTGAGAAAGTGATTGGCACATATGCTTTGACCGTGAACACTCAAATCAGGTGAACGTATACCAAGCAAAACATAATATAAGTTCATGAGTAAACCTATATGTGTGTGCAAAGTTGTTCGCGCGAAGTCTTACCTCTTAGTTATTGTTTTTAGTAAATATTTGGTGCATATGTTTTTTGCTAGAACCCAAATTGTGCATGACCCTATAATACAACATGTAAGGAAATATTTGGAGCCCATGATATTTGCCCTCCTTGCGCTCCTTGCTCTTTCAGTGAGCACAACAACTGCAGTCATTATTTCACAGTCATACAATTAATTCCTTCATAAATAAAAAAGGAATAGTAACAAAGTCCATGAAAAGGTTTTTCCCTCGTTTGGATTAGGAGTGAATTGAAGTTGTTCTTTTTAAATATTTTAGCCATATTGAATATCCTTAGCCCAAAATTTTTGCCTAGTCCGAATGATTAAGCTTACCAGCCTAATTGATAATTAAATGTCAAAATTGACTAGGTGCCATATCATATATAGCTTATCTGTTGTTTGACAAATGTCAATATCTAAATAGATATACATGAGCCCTTATTTTTGTAAATAGGCCTTGAATCAGTAGTTATCCCATCGCCACAACATTGAGAGCATTAGAAACATACCAAATAAAATGAACTAGCAACGTTCAAACAACAATGGCTACCGAGATATTTGCCGAGTGCTCACTTGCTCCTAATGTTTTTATTCCACAGTTCCTCCCAGCACTTACTCCTATGGGATTCGAACATCCAGCTCTGTAGGCCTATAGACTACAGCAGGCGTTTTCAAATAGCATCTTGCAACAACTATTTGCCCAATTATGGATATAATGTTCTCTTTTCTTGGAAGCCTTTTTTCCCCACTAGGTTTTTGGGTGAGTTTTTAATGAGACTTGTGCATATTGTGGTATTAAAGGGGGAGTATTATAAAACATACATACTCTAACCTAAAAGGAAATGACCATGACAAATCTTAATCATAATCCATTATCTATTTAGGCGCTTACCAAATTCTTAGACCTTAGTAAGACTACATATACATGGAAGTTGTTCTGCACATGTTCAGAGAGGAAAGAATAGTTCCCACTTCCATTTGTCTATGTGTTCTACTTCCTTCTATTTGTGTTGAACATGAGAGATAGAGATAAAAATCCTAATTGTTCACAATGAGTTTTACAAAAAACTGCTTATGCTCCCAATTTTGTCATGCAACAAATGAGAGTAAGTTTTAATAAACATGATGCTTTGGTGGTTCTCCACTGAAAGAACCATGATGCCTAAGAGGGGGTACGATGAATTAGGTAACTTAAAAATCTACTTCTAACTATGGCCTGTAATTCCAACCTTAGCAAAACCTATACAATAGGATAAACTATCTAAATGTGCAACTACGGTTTTGCTCGTGTGTTGCTATCTCTACCATAAAAGAGTTATGCAACCTTGGTTCCAATCCTATCAACTAGCCTATCGAAAAAGAGTTATGCAACCTAGGTTCCAATCCTTTCAACTAAGCTAGGAAAGGTAAAGCACAACAATATAAATGCATAAGCTAAATATGAGGTAGAGATGCAAACTCCGGTCAATGACTACGGTATTTTTATCGATGTATTGAGAAGCATTGACAAGCGCTCAAGCTTCCCCCTAGTCCTTGTTGGAGATCCTAGTTGAGTAACTCTATGGATATCCGTGGACCTTCCCCACGCACAAGTGGGTTGCTGGTGTGCCTTCCAGCAAGTCTCTCCTAGATCGCTCCACATCGTCTTCACTACTAAGCTTCCGTCTAAAATGCCACACACCTTGTTCTCTTTGGTACATGTTGGTGGCCACACCACAAGCACAATTGGTGTGGTCTGACAAGAATTGTGCATGCAAGCACCAAGTGGTAAGAGGTGTGCGTAGCTCACTAAACACTAGTCTAACACCTAGAGCAAGTGCAAAGTGGTGGTCTAATTAACCTAATAAGCACTTCGCAAAGTGCCTATGCTAATCACCAAGTATTTCACTAAGCACTATGGTGACAGAGCAACTAAAATTGTGCTTCAACTCATATGGTAATTTCTTGGGCTCTCGCCCTTCCAATTGGCCAACCATGGGGTACTTATGAGCCCCCAACCAAATGGAGCCGTTGGGCACCTTGGTGGGCAAATATGCCAACCATTGGACCGCTATAGTTCAATTTGGTCTTGATGATCATGAGACACCAAAATCCAAACTAAATGGGCCAAGGTTTCATTTTCCTTACATCCATATAAGAAGAGCCTTAACTTTGGTTCTTTTTTTGAGAATGACACACTACAATGTAGATGGCCACAACAAGGAGGTACACTCACCCCTATGAATACACATACAAACCCCCCCCCCCTTATAAGCACCACCGAAGAACTAAGTCCATAGATCTTAAGATTCATGAACTCACCATAGGCGTCTCGCTATCAATGGGAACATTGCCTACCATTGAAAGCATTGTACCGTTAAATCCTAGAAAATGTGAGAGCTCATGCTAAGTCGAGGAACCACTACTAGAATCACGCTCTTTGCCGAGTGCCTGTACCACTCGGCAAAGAGGGCTCGGTAAAAAATGTGCTGGCAAAGGGCGCTTTTCCGAGTGTCATTCGTCAGGCACTCGGCAAAGGCGTTGTCAAGTGCCACTTTAACGCACGGCAAAGAAAAGTTGCCGTGACGACGAGTGATACAGTGATGGTGGCTTTACCGAGTACCAGGGTCAAGGCACTCAGCAAAGTGGTCATCTTTGCCTAGTGTCGTTGACATGGACAGTCAACAAAGACCATGGCTTTAGTTCAAATCCTATTTATCGCAATTAAAATTCTATAATTACGTTTAATAATTTAAAATTAGCAAAATGGATCCAAAAAATTATCAAAATTTCACAACAAGAAATAATCTCTGTTGTCTATTGCCTATACAAAAAGTTTTAAAGTGATACTCTAACTTGACACTCAATTTGACTATGGATCTTCCTCAACTCTTTGAAACTTCCTCGAAGATGTTCTAATTTGTTTGCATTCATATGTGATAACATTCATGAAACTTTCTTAAATTTTTATCATAGTCTCCACATATGATATCAAGACATCTTGACAAATCTCGTGATTTTCAGACTTCATTTGCTTTTTATAAAATTTTAAAACAATTTCGCCACAAGTTTGTGCTTATGCTTCATGGGCAACATTTTTGAAATTTGATGTAATTCCTGGATTTTAATGTTATTCTATTTGAAATTGCATGAATATCATTTTTCCATTCATTTTTTCTATTATTAGAACCACCTGCGATTCAAATTTGAGTTATCCTCAAAAATTCAATTAAATGAGATAAATTAACTAAATATAGCAAGTAGACTGAGAAATGTGCCGTACCTTAAGATGGAGTAAATCTTAGTAGAAGATGAGAGCAGAAAAAGTTTAAAGGCCACAAATAAAAAAAAAGTTTGCCGAGTGTTGGACTCTGGCACTCGGCAAACTCTCTCCCTTTACCGAGTGCTAACGCTTGGCACTCGTCAAAGAGTAATGGAGGTGCTCGGCATCAGTTGATGTCTTGTACCTGGGTTTGCCGAGTGCCAAGTTCTCGGCAAAGTTCCTGTATGCCAAGTGTCTTGCTTTACCGAGGGTTAGGCACTCGGCAAAGACCACGTGTGCCGAGTGTCTGGGTTTGTCGAGTGTGGCACTCGACAAATCCCTTCTTTTCCGAGTGCCCAATATAATGAACTTAGCAAACATTTTGGCACTCAGCATAGAACACGATTCTGGTAGTGAACCCAACCAACTGATCTGTGATCAGTTCGTCTTAACTTTGCTTCTTGATAATAGAGGTGATCTAGCTAGAGTGTCTCAATCAATTGTGTATGCTGCTGTCGGTGAGCCAAAACTATATTCGAACGTACGCACACGGATGCCAGGCTGTTTGATGGACCTCTGATATAGCTACGCTCACTGTAAACATATGTATTGGCAAACTTCCAAAATCTCGTAGAACAGTAACGAGAGTTCATTCAGTCCACAGGAGCCTTATCTCCGGCTCACTACCATCCACACATACAAATATGGATGCACGCGACAAACGTGGGTGTGTGACATTTCCACGAAGAATTTGGGCCAACTACTATGAGCTCAAACCTCCTGACGAATTCGTTTTGACGCTATTATTCTGTCGTTGTCTTAGTCTACTGCCTTATATAATCATATCCACAACTGAACCTTGTCAGCTAAATTTTAGTTCAATTTCTTTTTATAGTAAAGCACGCCATGGCTAGCACGATCCCTACAGTCCTTCTCGCTTCTGCCATCCTCGTTGCTGCAGCGACCTACTTCCGCCATGACACACGCAGCAGCGGCGGCAGCGTCACCGCCGGAACGCACCTCCACTTCTACATGCACGACCAGTACACCGGCGAGAACCCGACGGCCGCGCTCATCATGCAGGGAAGGCCGCCGCTGTCCAACTCCAACGCCACCACCACCGGCAGCAGCGACGACGACGACCCGCGCCGGTTCGGCGACATCGCCGTGATGAACAACGCGCTCACAGAAGGGCCCGAGCGCGGCAGCGCGCGCGTAGGCACGGCGCAGGGGTTCACGGTGCGCGTGGCGGAGCGCGGCTCCGTTAACGCCCTGAGCATGCACCTGGTGATGGAGGCCGGCGAGCACGCCGGCATCTCGCTGGTGGTCAGCGGCAGGGTCGACACCGACCTGGCGGTGCGCGAGTCGGTCATCGTCGGCGGCACCGGCCGGTTCCGCGCCGCGCGGGGGTATGCGCTCAGCCGGAGCTACGACTACGACTTGGCCAAGGGAGGCGTTGTAGAGGTCGATGTGTACCTGTACTAGGTGTGCATGGCTACGAGCTGAAAATTCGATGCTTGGTGATGTATGAGGCTAGGGCTGAAAATTTGATCGAGTAATAAGGAACTTGCGGATTCACAGTGTCGTCACAACTTGGCTTTGTATGGTTCTTTCAAGGTGTACTGTAAATCTGGTTTCACGGACGTTTAACGTTAGTTTTCTATTTTGTTTTACCGTAAATTTTGATTATAAATAAAAGCGGAATGAAAGATTCATTTGTGAGGATGAAGTAAACTGTACATTTCTTGTCTGACTCAACTTCACTTTTTTTTTCTTTGAATTTTAGGGTCACCAAGAGATGAGGTTCTCACCTAAATATATAGGTGCAAAACAAGGGATTAAATCCTGGTTGACTGGAACTACAATTGAGGTTCACTGTTTTTTGTTGAGCTATAACTTTCTTTCTCGTGATATACACACCGGCAAGATCTTCCTCTGGTTGTCCTTCCGATAACGACACTGAACAAATGTTCGACGCGCATGCTACGTGCTCGAGGCTAGAGAAGAGTGCTACCTCTGCGACCAATCTCTAGAGACGATCGACCACATCCTCTGTACCTGCCCATTCACAGGAGAGGTATGGCACCACTTGTGTCAGGCGCTTGGGCGGCCTTTGCCTACCATGGGAAATTCAGTCATTGCCTAGTGGACTTGTCCGAGGAGCACCAGGCAAGGGAACTCGAGGAAGGGCTTTGATTCTCTCTTCGAGCTGACTTCCTCGACCATCTGGAAGGAGTGGAATGCGCGCTGCTTCAGGGACGTCGCCACCACGATTCGAGAGCTCCTAACAAAGATCAAGATACACTACTACAGGATGAGGCATTGGTCGATGCCTAAAATGGCCAAAAACCCCGGCCTTTTTGCGGCCCGGGGTTAAAGACCCCTTTAGCACCGGCCAGCGCTACGGGCCGAGGCAAAGCCTTTAGCACCGGTTTGTGTTACAAACCGGTGCTAAAGGGTCATCCTTTAGCACCAGTTTTTGTCCTGAACCGGTGCTAAAGGTTCGGTTTATAGGCCGGATCCCTCCTCCTCTCTGCCTATTTGAAACCGAGAGCACCATTCACCATTGTTGTTCTTGGAGCTTCTTCTTCCTTGTTCTTCATCTCTGACGCCCATCGTTGATCTTCTTCGACTCCGTCATCGTTTCTTCGTGTTTGGAGGTGACTAACTTTTGTCTTTCTTGTCTTTTTCATATTGTTTTTGGCTTGTGATGTTCCCATTATTTTTTAGCTCAAATCCACATTGTTATTTTAAATCATTCACATGAATTAGTATCCATATATATATATATATATATATATATATATATATATATATATATATATATATATATATATATATATATATCATATTTCATGGTTAATCTAGTATTAATATAGTTTGCAAAAATGAATTATAGTATCTTTTTATGATCTTAGAAAGTAGGATAGTTCAAATTAATTGGTTTGTTAATATCACTTGATTTATTTTTATTACTACATAATGTCCATTGTATAATTTAGAAGATTTGTTGAAGTAACTAGACAAATAAAAGATATTATTAGGTTCTTCTTTAATCATACATATTTACTAGTAAATGTGGAATTTATAATTGTTTAAAAATTGAGTATGGATAGTAGATGGCAACCGTGACCGGGTCTTCGGTCTCTCAACGGGTTCAAAAGCGATACCGGCTGGAACTCCCTCTCATTACTTGTGGTAAGTGTGGGCAGAAGATTGTGATGGAGTACAAAGTGTCGAAAGAGGGAGTAAACAAGGGTCGTATATTCTATAAGTGTCTGGATCGTAATGTGAGTTATTTCAGACATTTGCTTATATATGTGCATATTTTTTTAAATGATTTTAATTAAACTTTTGGTTCTCTCTTTTAATTTCAGTGGGACGGTACCGGCGGATGTACAGATTGGTACTGGGAGGAAGAATACATTGAACACATTAAGAAATCTTTTGCACAGGTGGTTGAGGCTAAAGGTGGTGAGGCAGTGAGCCGACGAAAGGAGTTCAATGATGTTGATCAAGCGAATGATCTATCCATTATAGTTGAGATCGGACGCGAACTAATTATGTTGCTTAAGTGCATTTTAGTTTTGGTTTTTTTAGTGCTAGTTGCGATTGTATTTGTTGTAGCCAAGCTTTCCTGAATAAAACAACTATGTATCTTAGACATGTTGTGCAATAGGATGAGAAACTATATGTGTGCATGGTTTTCATAATATATATATGTTATATTTAATGCAGATGGTAACACATAATTGGATGTATAATGCCGATCGGCGTTCCGAAGAGTTCATTAATGGCGTGCACTATTTCTTAAGTGTGGCCGAGACAAATAAGAGGGACGGTTTCATGTGCTGTCCATGTGGCGTGTGCAAGAATTTGACGGAATATTCTAACTCAAGAACTCTTGATTCGCACTTATTAAAGTCTGGTTTCGTACCAAACTATATTTGTTGGACCACACATGGAGAAAGTGGAATTATAATGGATGAAGGTGAAGAAGAAGAAGAAGAATTGGACCATGCCAATATTATTGCTCAGTACGGTGGCTTCAATGATGTTGCAATGGGGGAGATAATGAAGAAGAGGTAGCGGTAGAAGATGATCGGGGCGATGATGCTTTTGGTGATGTCATCCGTGATGCACAAAGAGAATGTGAAAGTGATAAAGAGAAAGCCAAGTTCGAGCGCATGCTAGAGGACCACAGGAAATCGCTATATCCCACCGCTGAAGAGGGGCAAAAAAAGCTGGGTACCACACTAGAATTGCTGCAATGGAAGGCAAAGAATGGTACATCGTCTGACAAGGCATTTGGGCAGTTATTGAAGATCATAAAAAAGATGCTTTCGAAAGGCAACGAATTGCCCACCACTACGTATGAAGCAAAACAGGTTGTCTGCCCTTTGGGATTAGAAATCCAGAAGATACACGCATGTCCTAATGACTGCATCCTCTACCGTGGGGAGGAATACGAGAATTTGGATGCATGTCCAGTATGTAAGGCATCACGGTATAAGATTAGACGAGATGATCCTGGCGATGTTGAGGGTGAAGAACGTCATAGGAAGAAAATTCCTACCAAGGTTATGTGGTATGCTCCTATAATACCACGATTAAAACGTCTGTTCAGAAATAAGGACAATGCAAAGTTGTTGCGGTGGCACAAAGAAGACCGTAAGATAGACAATATGCTGAGACACCCTGCCGATGGATCCCAGTGGAGAGCGATAGACAGAGAATTCCCAGATTTTGCAGATGATGCTAGAAACTTGCGGTTCGCCTTAAGTACACATGGTATGAATCCTTTCGGTGAGCAGAGCAGTAGTCACAGCACTTGGCCAGTTACTCTATGTCTCTACAACCTTCCTCCATGGCTATGCATGAAGCGGAAGTTTATTATGATGCCGGTGCTTATCCAAGGTCCGAAGCAACCTGGCAATGACATAGATGTCTACCTAAGGCCATTAGTTGAGGAACTTCAACTTTTATGGAGCAAACTAGGAGTTCACATGTGGGATGAGTACAAACAAGAGCACTTTGACCTGCAAGCATTGCTGTTTGTAACAATCAATGATTGGCCAGCTCTGAGTAATCTTTCAGGCCAGTCAAACAAGGGATATAATGCATGCACACATTGTTATGAAGACCTTGACTGTGTATTTTTGAAAAAATGTCGAAAGGTCGTGTACCTTGGCCACCATCGGTTTCTTCCTATGAACAACCCAGTACGAAAGAAAGGCAAGCATTTTAAAGGCAAGGCAGACCACCGGACCAAACCTCTCAATCGAACCGGGGATGATGTACTCGAAATGGTCAAGGATATAAAAGTGGTATTTGGAAAGGGACGAGGCAGCGAACCTATTCCCAAGGATGCTAAGGGACATGTACCCATGTGGAAGAAGAAATCCATATTTTGGGAGCTACCTTACTGGAATGTCCTAGAGGTCCGCAACGCGATCGACATGATGCATCTGACAAAGAATCTTTGTGTGAACTTGCTCGGATTCATGGCTGTCTACGGGAAGTCTAAGGATTCACTTGAAGCACGACAAGACTTACAGCGCATGAAAGAACGAGACAACCTGCATCTAGAAAAGACCGATGATGGACGTCATTACTTAAGCCCTGCTAGCTACACTCTGAGCAAAGAAGAGATGGAAAGCATGTTTGAATGTCTTAGCAGCATCAAGGTCCCATCTGCATTCTCCTCCAATATCAAGGGAATAATTAATGTGTCAGAGAAGAAATTCGTGAACTTGAAGTCC
Organism: Sorghum bicolor; assembly: GCF_000003195.3. NCBI lineage: Eukaryota > Viridiplantae > Streptophyta > Magnoliopsida > Poales > Poaceae > Sorghum > Sorghum bicolor. The sequence goes on along the minus strand of NC_012874.2, from coordinate 67,629,312 downwards.
CATGACTGTCACGCTCTAATGACGCAATTGCTGCCGGTGGTTTTAAGAGGAATTTTACCTCCACACGTACGTCTAGCCACCGTAAAGCTATGTGCATTCCTCAATGCAATTTCTCAGAAGGCAATCAATCTAGAGCAACTAGCTACTCTACAAAATGATGTCGTTAAATGTCTCGTCAGCTTTGAGTTGGTGTTCCCTCCATCCTTCTTCGATATCATGACACACCTCCTAGTTCATCTGATCAAAGAGATTCGTATTCTCGGTCCTGTGTTCCTACACAACATGTTCCCCTTCGAGAGATTCATGGGTGTCCTGAAGAAATATGTTCATAGTCCTTCCCGGCCAGAAGGAAGCATTGCCAAGGGCTACGGAACAGAGGAGGTCATAGAGTTCTGTGTTGACTTTATTCCAGACCTTGACCCAATTGGCATTCCTGAATCTCGACACGAGAGCAGACTCAGCGGAAAGGGAACACTTGGGAAGAAAACATATATTGGTACGGGAGACGATTACTTCAATAAAGCACACTACACAGTTCTCCAGAACTCCTCATTGGTCGAACCATATGTTGAGGTACACAAAGATTTCCTACGGTCCTAGTGGCCCGGGAAGAATGAAGCTTGGATAATGCGTCAGCACATGGAAACTTTTGGCGATTGGTTGCACAAAAAATGTCAAGGTGATGAAAACATTAATGAGTAGCTTTATTTGTTGGCCAGGCAACCATCATGGCATGTCCTCACGTACAAAGGGTACGAGATAAATGGTAACACATTTTACACAGTTGGCCAAGATAAAAGGAGCACCAACCAAAATAGTGGTGTACGCGTGGATGCCACGGATCCAAATGGGAACAGACAAACATATTATGGACGCATAGAAGACATATGGGAACTAGTCTATGCAGCTAATTTTAAAGTTCCTTTGTTTCGGTGCCAATGGGTGAAGATGACCGGAGGTGGGGTAACAGTCGACAAGGAGTATGGGATGACAACCGTGGACCTTAACAATAGTGGGTTCAAAGACGAACCATTCGTCCTTGCTGCAGACGTGAGTCAGGTGTTCTATGTCAAAGATATGTCTACGAAACCAAAGAGAGGAAAAAATGATGACCACTCAATCATCAATGAGCCAAAGCGCCACATTGTCCTTTGTGGGAAAAGAAACATTGTCGGAATTGAGGACAAGTCAGACATGTCAGGCGATTACGAAAGTGATGATCGAATTCCGCCCTTCATAGTCAAAAAAGACCCAAGCATTCTGTTAAACAATGAGGATACTCCATGGTTACGGCAGGATCATAACCAAGGGTCATACGTCAAGAAGAAGTTCACTGTTGTGTCGGCTTAACATAAAGTCATGTTTAATATTATGTGTTGTAAAATGTACGAATTCTGAGAAATGTACGAATTCTGAGAATTGTATGAAACTATATTTGAGAATTGTCAATTTTGATGAGTGTATCAAACTTTGTATTCATGACTTTTCCATTCGAGACCATCTAGGGTTCCAAAACCGCTGCGTGGCTATGAATTCTCTGAAATTTCAAAATTCAATGGTCCAAACTTTTCCAAATGAAAAGTTGACCATTAGGCAAAATGTAGAACTTGATGAGTGTAACAAACTTTGTATTCATGACTTTTCCATTTGGGACAATATAGGGTTCGGTCAAAGGGTGTTTTTGTAAAAACCAATGCTTTGACTTTGGTCAAACTTGATCAAATGGCCCATTTGATGACTTCAAATGAAAAAAATTTGAATACAAAGTTGTTAGAGATCATCAAGATCTACATTTTATATATTATCTATTTTTCCATTTGGATAATTTTGAGCCAATCCTAATCACATTTCTATAAAATCCAAGACGGATTTTGGTCAAACTTGGTCAAATGACAAACTAAATTACTTAAAATGAAAAAATTTTGAACACCAAGTTGTTAGATATCAACAAGATCTAAACTTTTTATATACACAACTTTTCCATTTGAGAAAGTTTAAGTTAACAATACCCACCAATTCTTGAATCTCATACAAACTATATGAAACTATATGTGTTAATTGTGGATTTTCAACTACACCTTCCCAAAACTTTGTCAATTGCAAAAATAGTCTATATATAAAATGTAGATTTTGATGAGTGGAACAATATTGGTATTCATGACTTTTCCATTCGAGACCATCTAGGGCTCCGAAACCGCTGCGTGGCTATGAATTCTATGAAAATTCAAAATTCAGTGGTTCAAACTTTTCCAAATGAAAAGTTGACCATTAGACAAAATGTAGAACTTGATGAGTGTAACAAACTTTGTATTCATGACTTTTCCATTTGGGACAATCTAGGGTTCGGTCAAAGGGTGTGTTCATCAAGATATATATTTTTATATGATAAATAGATTTTTTATTTGATGAAAACAATACCCTACTAGCATTCCGAGTAATAAATAACAAAAATAAAAAGTTTAACGTTAATATGATGTGAAAATAGATTTCCAGTTGATTGGATATAGTTTTTGTAAATTTATTAGAATAATATATTTTTGCATTAACAAAATACTAAACATTTCTTACAAAATCATTGCAAATTATAAAAATACAGTAAGATATTTAAGGTTAAAATTTTTCATTTGTACATTAAAAAAATTATAATATATGTCACTATTTAAAAAATATTATGCAAAATATTTAATTTACTATACAATTTATAATATAAAGTGTATATATAAACAATTGAAAAACCCTAAACTAAAAAACAGGGCCTTTAGCACCGGCCCATAGTGGGAACCGGTGCTAAAGGGTCCTGAAAATTTCAGGAGCCCGCCTTAGCGCGCTCAGGACCCTTTAGCACCGGTCCGTGGCTCGCACCGGTGCGGCTGGTAACACGAGCCGGTGCTAAAGGGTCACCCTTTAACACCGGCTTGTGTTACCAGCCGGTGTTAAAGACTCTTTAGCACCGGTTCCAGCCACGGACCGGTGCTAAAGGGTCTACCCCTATATAAGTTATGGGTGCCCTCGATCTGGAGCAGTTCATCTTCTTCGTCTCCAGCGCCGCGACGTTCGTCGTCTTCACCGCCGTCGCGCCGTTTCAACTCCCAGCGCCGCCGCGTCCTTCTTCCAGCGCCGCCGCGGCCTCCACCAGCGCCGACGCCGGAGGGAACACCACCAGCGCCGGCCACCGTCGTCATCGATCTCCTCCCTGTATGATCTGTATAGATCGAGAACGCCATGCATCTCTCCACATATATTGATTAATTAAGTATACTAAAAAAATAAATGAATGTTATTATATTTATATACACTAGACCAGAAATATCTATACATATACACATATATATATATATATATGTATATATATAAATGTATATATATATATGTATATATATGTATATTATATATATATAATATGTATATTATATATATATGTGTATGTATATATTGTATATATATGTATACATATATATATATGGTGTTTTGATTTGTAGTATTATTTTTTTAATATATTATTCTAGTATATTATGAATTATAGTTTTTTGTATGTATGTATTAGTGTTGACCTGTTATAAATTATACTATGCTAATATATATTTGTAATATATTAATTTTATTCTTGTATTATTTTGTAGTATTATTTTTTTAATATATTATTTGTAGTAGTATTTTTTAGTATATATTTGTTGTATATTATTCTTATATCATATTTTATTTTCTAGTGTTTTGTATATATTATTGTTTGTACTATTATTCTAGTATTGTTTTTTAGTATATTATTCTAGTGTACTACTTGGCTTAAAAGATTCTAGTATTATTTTTAGAGCACTCCAACACTTTTATTTGTAGTAGTACTAGTAGTAGTATATAAGCCTCTAATATATATTCTAGTAGTGTTTAGCCACCAAATTTATTCTAGTAGGGTTTTGTATATATTATTGTTTGTACTATATTATTCTAGTATTGTTTTTTATTCTAATGTATTACTTGGCTTAAAAGATTCTAGTACTATTTTTAGAGCACTCCAACACTTTCATTTGTAGTAGTACTAGTAGTAGTATATAAGTCTCTAATATATATTCTAGTAGTGTTTAGCCACCAAATTTATTCTAGTAGGGTTTTGTATATATTATTGTTTGTATTATATTATTCTAGTATTGTTTTTAGTATATTATTCTAGTGTATTACTTGGCTTAAAAGATTTTAGTATTATTTTTAGAGCACTCCAACACTTTCATTTGTAGTAGTACTAGTAGTAGTATATAAGTCTCTAATATATATTCTAGTAGTGTTTTGTATATGTTATTGTTTGTACTATTATTCTAGTATTATTTGTTTAGTATATTATGAATTCTAGTGTTTTAGTATATTATGAATTCTAGTGTTATTGTTAGTATTATTTTTTTAGTATATTATTCTAGTGTATTTCTTATCTTATATAGAATATATATATGTATGGTTGCAGACATAGAAATGGCTGACCGTGCTCATGATGATCCTGACTATATGGAAGATGCCATTCAAAATATGATCGACGACGGTAGTCAGTACTTTATTGATTACCACGAGATCATGCAATGCAATCCTACTGAGCAACAAGAGGGCAATGCCCCTGAGCAACAAGAGGGCAATGCGCCTGAGCAACAACTGGTCGTGCAACAAGAAGAAAATACTGGTGAGGTATGTAAATGTAAACATATATAATTAATGCATCTCTTACATTAGGTTTTAGACTTACTTGGTTATTAATTTAGTATTTTTGTTTCTATATCTACGTGTAGCCTTCTGGATCGACCTCTACGGGGAGAAGCGTACCTCCATGAGGGCCAAAGAAGCCGTTGGACGGCCGCTATGTAATCTCTGAGTTTGAGATAGCTACAGGCAGTCCACTTGGTGAACATGCAAATAAATATGTTAGTCACTGTGGATATCTTGTGAGAGATCAAATACCGATCAGTGCTCGTGAATGGAGAGAGAAGCGAGGTGCTCCTGAGATCAGTTTTGTCTCTGATCGTGACAAGGAGTTAGTTTGGAAAGCCGTCACAGACGTTTTCACCTTCGACACCAACGATGAAGAGTTGAAGGTGCGAATCTATGACTGGACTATGAAGAAGATGGCAGTACTCTTCCAGAATTGGAAGAAAACTTTGTACAATAAATATGTCAAGAAAAACGAGACCCCAAATTTCAACCTCAAGCAATATGTAAAGCTGAGGACCTTCTGGGATGACTTTGTGCAGTACAAAACATCAGAAGAGGGCAAGGAACGAGCCATTAGAAATAAAGAGAATGCAAGTAAAAAGACATACCACCATCATATGGGATCAGGTGGTTATAAGAGTGTTGTTCCCAAGTGGGACCGAATGGAACAGGATATGCTTGCTAGGGGGGTCACACCCGAGACAATAGCAAAGAATTGGAGCGAGCGCTCCAAGCATTGGTTCTACGGTCATGGGGGAAGCGTGGACCCAGACATCGGGGCGCTAGTTTGGGGCCAAGAAATCTCTAGAGCAGCAGAGAGACTAGTCCGTGCACGAGAGGCGGTTCAGTCTGGTGAGTTCAGGCCTAACAGGGAGAAGGATGAACTCACCTATGCGCTTGAAAATCCTGAGCACGGTGGGCGTACGAGAGGCTATGGGGGCAGTTCCATGGCTGCAATCATTCCAAGCCGATCAAGATACCTACAGAAGCCGCCAGAGAAAGAAGGATGAGGAGGCAGAGCGGATCCGCTGCCTGGAAGCTTTTGTTCTGCAGCCAGAAGAGTGCGAGAAAGCTCGTGAAGAATGGATGCAGGCGGAGATTCAAAGGCAAGTGCAAGCAGCACTTAGTCAAATGACGAAAGGGCAAGGTACATCACAGCCTGAGGTCAACGTTAGCCCCCCAGGCCAGTTGAAAAGCAGCTGCGCATCTATGGAAGTACCAACCATTCAGGATGACACGAAGCTACACTTCCCCATGGATGATGTCACAGAGGCTTTTACTACCTGTGAGCTGCATGTACCAGATGGGAATGCAACAAACAAAGGTGGCTATCGCTGTTGTCAACCCTATCGACCGAAGGAGAACTCCAAGAATCCATAATCGACCAGTACCTGGTGGATATGCTAGCGTCTCGGTTGATAGGGTTGAGAAAGGTTGTGGCAATGTGCCTCTAGACATAGAAGGGGGAGACGGAGAGAAGACCTTAGGTGAAGCTGAGAAGACATTTATTTGTTGGCGCAAGCGCTTCATAATTATTCCTCAACATAGGTTTGTGTGTGATTTTACTTCTTATATTATTTATTATGTATTGAAATTAAAAAAAAGTTTGCTCACAAAACTTGTAATTGTTTTCTTTGCAGGGAATCCTCCAACCTAAGTCCAGTTCTCTCCCCAGCGCGTCATAGAGCTGCGGGCGGTGACAATGCTGGATCTCCTCCAACACCTGCGGCGGCCACACCGACCCCGCCACCGCCTCCACCACGGTCTCCACCTCCTCCACCGAGGTCTCCAACTCCTCCACCGCGTTCTCCAACACCGAAAAGATCGGCCCCACCACCTCCACCGCCTGCACCGCCCTCTCCAAAGAGTGCATGGTCAGTCCCCTCGCCTCCAAAGCGAGGTAGTCAGAAGCGGTCCGCCCAAGAACGACCGAAGTCATCGGTCCCACCTCCAAAGAAGGCTGCCTCAGCAAAGAGAGCTAAGACACCAGAAAAATTATCTTACAAAAAGAGTGAAGAGGAGGTAATTGCTGCATCCAAAGCTGAGGTGAAACAATTTTTTGATAAATTGAAGGAGGATAGAAAAAAACGGCTAAACCGCGAAAAACCGTACTTTTATGTAAAGCCATCGGAACTGAGGCAGAAGGTGGCGGACCAGCAAAAGAAGCAACGCGAAGCTTAGAAAAAGCCAGCACTTTCGGACTATGAGCGGTCTCTGGTCAAGTCTTCACAGCCTAAGAAGAGAGTAGGAAAGGGGGTCCCACAGCTCGGAGAAGTATCAAAACCGGTGCCCCCTTTGATTGTGCCAAATCAATACGGCTCAAATGAAGACTTGATGCCAAAGAAATCCTTAGCGTTGTCTGAGCTAGACTCGCTTGAGTGTTACTTTGGACAGAGCGGTTTAAATATGGAAGAAATTGCCGCCATTCTTGGATGTCAAACATTTGAAAAAGCCGAGGTAGTTGATCAATGGAGGGTAAGATATGAACCGGGCAGGAGTCTATTCGACCCTCAGCGTTTACACGAGCTCGGCACACAAATATTTGCAATAAACAAATGGTGCATTGAGGCGTCTAAAAGGGGAGAGAATTGGATTTTTGTTCGTATTAGACAACATCACTACTTCCGTGGAGATGACCTCATATACGTGCAGTTCGAAGAATTGCACCAATTATGTCACCTCGACGCTCTCGACAAATCTCTTGTCAGCTGCTTTTGTCTGTAAGTATTTTTTTCTTTTTATTATACTTCTAACTTCTTTAATTACATGTATATAATCCTTACACACTTAGGATTTGTATGTATATATGCAGGCACCAAATGAGAGAGCTCAGAATCAGAAATGACAATAATATTGGGTTCGTTGACCCTTATATTGTTTTCAAAGCTCCACAGGCAGTGTGGACAGCAGCTCGTGAGACAGAAGTCTGCACCAATCTTATGAGGTTCTTTATGAACCAAAAAGAAAAACAAAAAATATTCTTCCCCTTCAACTTCGAGTGAGTTATATAGTTATTAAGTGCATGCATATTTTATTTTAATAATTATTACTCGAGACAAGTTTTTATATAGTTATATATAGGCCTGACTATATATATGTGTGTAAACAGCTTTCACTAGATACTCATGGTCATTGAAATTCCTAAGAACCGGTTGATAATCTTTGACTCAATGAGAAAACCACAAGAAAATTATCAACAAATGGTAAACATTATTCAAAGGTACGTAATGTCGATCTCAGCTAGAAGAATATCATAATATGACTCTGTAATTATTAGTTCACGATCCACAATGGCTGTGTGTAGGGTTTGGAAAAGATTCATTGACCGTGAACATCTCAGTGGATGTAAAACGCCGCTTAACAAAATACATCCACAAGTAAGTTCTACTAGCTAGCAAACTTTCGCTAACTTTTAGCCTTCTTATTGTCGTGGTCGTAAATATTTTATATATATATATATCGTACAGTGGTGTTTAAGACAAGAAGGGGGAAACAATCTATGTGCATATTACGTGTGCAAATTCATGATGGCACAAGTCAATCAAACACCCACAGAGACGCTCAGAGTACGTTACATGTCTCTTTTCATTATCTCCTGAATTATATTGAATAACTTAGATAACTAATACCTTTTTTATTTATTTCAAATTAAAGACGGAATGGTTGAGGGAAAAGGTCATACAAAAAGACCGAATCAAAGCTATCCAAGAGACTATAGCAGGATTTCTCCGCGAGCAAGTGATCAATCCAAACGGTGAGTTTCACTTCAATGGCAACGAAACTCTTATTCCAAACAATGATGATCATTTGTATCGTTTGTAGACATTGGGAGAAAAAACTCTATGTATATATGTGTTACGAATTTTATACATATAAAACTATATATATATAAAGCTTTTTACATATCTATTTAATTTTTGATGTGGCCTATTCATTTTATTATTGGCAAAGCTTAATAATTAAGCTTTGCCTATAATTTTCATTTATATATGCTTAATATGCGTGTAATATAAATATATTATTGTATCAGTAAAAACATGTATTGAAAAACCTATTATTATTATATAAAAACAATAAACAGAACCGAAGAAGTGAACCAAAAAAAAAGAAACCCTTTAACACCGGTTGGTAATACCAACCGGTGTTAAAGGGTCATGCAACGTGGCAGCCCTGGCAGGTCCCTTTAACACCGGTTGGTCTTTAGCCCCGGTTCCCCGAACCGGGACTAAAGGGTGGGCCTTTAGTCCCGGAAGGGCAGCACCGGCTCGGGAACCGGGCAACAGGCCCTTCTCGACCGGTGCTAATGCCCGATCATGCAGCAGTGATAGAGGCAAAGCAGTCGACGAACGCAGGCACCAAGAACCTATGGTGTTTAGCATTGGGGGTAGCTAGCTGCCACCCGAGTCCTTCAAACTAATCACTGGTGTTTTTGGCGTCGGATGGATTTGTACTGAACCTTTTTTCTTCTTAATACAAAGATACGCAACCCTCTTGTCTATTCAGCAAAAAAACACACCGGCAAGCTACTCCACATCGTCCTCGACCTTGCTGGAGTTAAGGATGGAGCCTCCCAACCATCATCTTCTCCAACACGTTCATGAAAAAGACTTCATTTCGATCTATCTCTACGAGGCATCCTTGATGAAATTGCTAATGATAGAGAACCCTGTGCCATAGCCCCAAGCCACCTCACCCTCAATCGCCTCTTGATTGCCCTCTCCTCCATAAATCTTCGAGTTCATCCATAGCCATTTTAACCATAGGTAAGCTCTATCGAACACCTAGGTTAAGTTTCCGATGTCTCTAGAAAGCCACAACAACAGACCTCCTTTAAATCTATTGAGTTCTATTAAGTCGCATGCATCAACCAGTTTAATCCAAAAGCTTAAGCTGATGGGAGAGATGGAAATTTCACTTATATTCCAACACTTCTCCTCATGTGGAGGCTCCCTCAGGCCTCGGATGAAGAGAGAAGAAATTATTTTATTTAATTGCACTAACTAGGATTCAAACTCAAGACCTCTCGCTTTGATACCATATTCTGTTACATGCACCAATCAGTTCAACCCAAAAGCTTAATATGATGGAGAGAGAGATGGGCAATTCACATATATTCCAACAAAATCAGTGCCCAAATGTGCCTAAAATCATTTGGGCATATAACTCTTGTTTAACCCAATGTTTGATGTATGTACTAGGTCGTGATTCTAGTGGTAGCGAATATGTATCAAATAAGTCCCCGCGCTTCAATTTGGGGTATAACCCTTGGACATGGTGCCATCAGTTGTAAGGTTCATCTTGAACACTCACTTACATCCCACATGCTCACAACCATAGTGTCATTCAGTTAAGTCCCACACCCCAACAGAAAGAATCGAGTTTGTCTCATTACAGACAACTTTCTAGTTGTATGCATTTTGAGAAGCATATGCCTATACAACAGACAACTTTCATAGTAAATAAGTTCTCAAAGAAGATTATTGCATCCTGAGATTCAATAATAGTATCAACTTTTACTAGGAAATGAGTTCTCGAAGAACAGTGCATAGTGCGAAATCGAGCAGTGGCTAGGGTTAACCTAGTGTCATGATACCATGTAGAGAAATAGAATTAGATAAATGATTTACATTGAGCCTCTCGAGTGGTACATGCATAGTTCACCTGACTTGGGGGTTAAGCTAGTACATCATCTTGAATCTGATACCCCAAATTATGCGTAACAGTGCTCCAATCTTTGAAATGATATTACGAGTATGAGTAGTATGACACATGCTTGCACTGTATCAAAATGATATAGATGAATCTCGTAAAATACACTGGATGACAATGTTGAACCAATCACGACAAGACATTAGGATTTGGCGAGAAGCTCATAACAAATTCTATAAGCACAACAACAAAAGAGTACAAGTGATCATCTCTTTGTTACAATGTACTTGACTCTCTAGGACCAACTAATTCTTGCCCTATATAAGAATCTTGTGCAATAGAACTATCTAGTTTCATCCTCACGAGCACTCATAGTTGCTCCTTAATTAGAAGCCTTCGATGAGAACCCATGTGTTAGCTTATGCCTATGGCCACTATCCTTTATATTATCACGTACAAGATTCTCATACATACAAATAGGAGTCCTACTCCTACTAGAAGTCCTACGCTCAAGTCCTAATAGAAATAGAAGTTCTGCTAACAGCACACATCTCTAGTTACAAGTAGGATTTGAGTCACCGACTCACCGTATGTATAATAGTCGACCACTACTATTAAGGTTAACAGTAATTAATCAGTTTTACTCTCCAAACAGCTGCTTTTGAATCACAGAGTGAAGCTCATCTGCATACGAGTTTTACCAGAAAAAAGTAAACTTTTAAAAGATGAACACAGTCTAAAAACTACGTGGCACCAAAAAAAAAAAGAAAATTGTTATGCATCACTGAATTATGTATGGATAATTGTTATGTACATCACTCAGTGATCCAGGAAAACATATGTTATCCCCGATTCAATTTCAATCTTTTAGTTGTGCTTCAAGATTTGTACGCTTTGAAGGTAAATAATGCTTGTGATGAAGCTCCCTGACCTGCTCTCGGCTTGTTGGCATTACAAGTAGTTACACCGACATGGAACTAATTAACTCGTGCTGATTCCGTCTTTCAGAAGTCATTCATTTTTGTGATAGTCCTCGTCGATTCAGGAAACAGGAAAGTAGTTCTAAACACATGAAAAACGTGGAGAGCAACAGCATGTCTAGTTGTCTGCACGAGATTGTGACTACTCGTCGTTGATACCCTAGGCCCTAGCTATAGCTTCCGTACGAGTTTTGTTTAGTTTCAAAATTTTTTGAGAAATCGATAATGGTAGCATTTTCGTTTGTATTTAACAAATATTGTTCAATTATGGACTAACTAGACTCAAAATATTCGTCTCATTAATTTCGACTAAATTGTGTAATTAGTTTTTATTTTTATCTATATTTAATACTTCATACATGTGTTTAAAGATTTGATATCATGGGAAATCTGAAAAATTTTGCAAAATTTTTTAGAACTAAACAAGGCGTAGTAGTATTTCTGGGAACGCAAGATGATGGCACGTCTTCACCAGCTTTCCCAAACGATGACAGCAGCCCTCCTGCTGTTCACTTCTGTGTGTACGTTTCCTGCCACAGATTCTTGCGGTCACAACGTGTCACTGCATATCCATTTTGGACAATAAATGTAGCTGGTGAACAACAGACCACCACACACGTAGGCATGGCAATTTTGTTAGTTGCACCCTGAAACAGATTTTATATACGAAGAACTGCAGTCTCCCTCCAAGTCAAGTCATCCACGAAAAACTGAAAATTGCAGTCTCCCTCCAAGTCACAATCACATGTGTTTTTCAGGTGTTTAAGTTAAACACAGGTGCAAAACACATCGACCAGTGCATATCTGGCATGGTCTATTTCAACAGTACATGCTTTTCCTACTCTTTTGGGATGACATGATGTCAAAACTAAACGAAGAAAAATAAGATGTATATGGATTAATCTCCACTTTACACAGCACTATATGTATATATCTCCACACGCACACGCGTTTAAGTGTCCAACGCCGCTAAATAACCCCCAAGTTTCATCGTGCCCCGCCGGCGGCCGGCCTCTCCCAGCATACTTTCAATGGCTTTCATCGTGCTCCTTGCTGCTGCTGCAGCAGTGATAGCCTTTGTCCTCCACCTTGCCACCAAAAACCACCGGTCTCACCCAACCTACAGCCTCCCTCCCGGCAACCTCGGTATCCCGGTCATCGGCCAGACCTTCTCCCTCCTCCACGCCCTACGCACCAACACAGACGACCGGTGGTTCAGGGCGCGGATAAAGAGATACGGTCCGGTGTCGAAGATGTCGGTGCTGGGCTCGCCGACGGTGCTGCTTGCTGGGACGGCGGCCAACCATTTCATATTCACCAACGAGGACCTCATCCTCACGCAGACGCGTGCGCTTCGCTCCCTCCTCCGGCGGTCTATTCTGACGCTCACCGGCGACAAGCTGAAGCAGGTGCGTAGTGCTCTGCAGGGTTACTTGAGGCCTGAGATGGTCAGAAGGTACGTGGGGAAGATGGATATCGAGGTCAGAAGGCAACTGAAGCTCAACTGGGTTGGTCGCAGCACTGTCAACGTAAGGACAAAATGATTGACACTAAGATATTTTTTTCATTTGCATTGTATAGTGAATTCTGTTTATATATTTCCTTATATATATATATATATATATATATATATATATATATATATATATATATATATATATATATATATATATATATATATATATATATATATATATATATATATATTTCCCTCTATATATATATATAGAGAGAGAGAGATAGAGTATACTCTGTACCTAGCTACAAAATATGTTATTCTGTAACCACCTCCATTTACGATAATTTTATATACTAATTTACGATAATATGTGTACATATTTACAATTGTTGGGTTACTATAACACATCGAGATATTTACCGTAATGTTCGTAAGGAGTTACTATAATCTTGTAAATTAATATAGTAATTATCGTAACTCAAAGTGGCTACAAAATAAGTTATTTTGTAGCCAGCTACAGAGTAATATATATATATATATATATATATATATATATATATGTGTGTGTGTGTGTATGTATGTATGTATAGACACACACACTACCTCGTGGTCCCGCCAATTAATATATGTGTTTCTAATTTTGTTCTGTGTCCAACATTGTGAGCTTTGACCGACAGTAATTAAATTCTAAATAGATATGCAACTTTAGGTTGATTCTACTATATATTCATCATGGAAAGTAATTAGCTTTCATAGTACATAATTATCTTTATTCAAGTTCTATCGTTTCGTAGACATCGTTAGTCTAAGATTAACCTTGTAGACTGTACTGGTACCAAATATAACCCACTTACAACAACTAAATTCGACACTATTACGAGGGTTATTACAAAAACAACTATAAGGTTAATATGTAAAGTATGTGTTTTTTCTTAATTACCATGTAGGTCCTGCCGATGGCAAGGAATCTTACACTTGGGGTCATATGTTCAGTTGTCTTCGGCGAAGAAGCAGCCACCATAGTAGATGCCCTCGGTACCGACTTCCAGTTGCTAGGTGATGCAATCTTGTCATTTCCAGTGAACATACCCTTCACCAGGTTTTTTTTTTTTTTTTTTTTTTGAAAGATCCGGTTTTACCGGCTTTGATTAATAATAAGAGGAGAAGCAGGAAACATCGGGTTACAAGCGCGAGCAGCGCTCCCCCACGCAGCCTAGACCGCGTGGGGCTTTTGTTCTTAGCTAATTACTCACTAATTACATGTGCAACCATAAGAGGCCTAAGAGCTTTGCATCCTGCCAACGACCATTGGCGAGCCATGTCCTTAATCTCCACCACTAGTGAAATGGTCGTCTTTCGATCTTCTCTGAAAACAACTGCATTTCGTCGGTTCCAAATGCTCCATAGAGTTAGGATTGCCAATGTATGCGCCTTCTTCTCCCCTGTTGTCAAGGTTTGGCTGAAACAGTCCTCGAGGCGGCTCCTGTCTTCCCATGAAGCCGGCTGCAAGCTAGGGCATGAACTCCAGGAGGATACGGCTTGCCAAACTAGTCGAGAGTAGGGGCATTCAAAGAATAAGTGGTGTGCTGTCTCCAGGTTTCTTTCACATAGTGCGCAGAAGTAGTTATTCTTCCAATGACGCTGTTGCAGACGTGCTGAGGTCCATAGCCTGTTTTTTACAGCAGCCATAAGAAGAATTTGCACTTTGGCGGTGCCCAGGCTTTCCAGATTAAGGCTGGGAAAGGGGATTGGACTTGGCCAGCAAACTGAATCATGTATGCCGATTTGCTGGAGTATTGACCTGAACTTTCAAGGCCCCAGATAATTATGTCTCCACCTGCCTCATCTAGAGCTGGCCTGACACGGTCGATAGCCAACCAGAACTCAAAATATTCCTTAAGCAGATCCTGATTCAGATTGTGTGCAATATCACTCACCCATCTTCTGTTCAACAATGCTTCTCTGACTGTCCTATTCTTTTTCCTGCTGTGGGCGTACAGCCGCGGCCACAGACTGGCCGGTGCTCTCCCTTCGATCCAACTAGAGTGCCAGAAGGAGGCCTTCCTTCCATCTCGAACGGTGACAGTTGTAGCTGCATTGAAGAGCGCCACATCATCAGCATTCACTGGTAGTTCAGACCCATTCCATGGTCTTTCTGGTTTAGTCCACTGGAACCAAAGCCATCTAAGGCGCAGTGCCCTGCTGAATTTATCTAAATCAATAATGCCCAATCCACCAAACTCCTCCGGCTTGGCCACAGCTGTCCAAGCCACTTTGCATTTGCCTCCTGAAATCTCATTATCTCCCGCCCAAAGGAAGCGACGCCTCATTTGATCAATGTCCGCAATCAGCTGCTTTGGCGCCTTGAGAGTAGTCATTAGGTATACAGGCATGGAGCTAAGCACAGAGCGTACCAATTCTCGCCTGCCCGCCGGGTTCATTAGTCTTCCTTGCCACGCAGCTAACCGAGATCTTGATTTATCAACAATCTTTTGCAGGTGCACAACCTTCAGCCTACCTAAGGACAATGGTAGACCCAGGTATGTGATTGGGAAGTTTGTTTTATTTCCTCTATAACCCTCAAGAACATGATCTAGGTTGATCTCAGCACATCTGATAGGGGCTACTGTGCATTTTCCAATATTTAGCTTTAGGCCGGTTGTCGCTCCAAACTGCTCGAGGATTTCAAACAGCGCTGTGACCTCCTCCCTGATTGGGTTGATGAAGATAACAGCATCATCGGCGTAGAGAGATAGTCGGAGTCTAGCATTCCTCCCTCTTAGCGGCGACAGAAAACCATTTGCTGTTGCTACTTCAAGGATCCTGTGCAGCGTGTCTATGGCGAGTATGAAAAGAAACGGGGAGAGTGGATCACCTTGTCGCAGCCCTCTGACATGGTTGATCTGCCTTCCCTCGGTACCGTTGAGGAGGACTGTTGAGTGCGAGGTCTTGAAAATGAGGGTCAGCCACTCTCTCCATCTAGCACTAAAACCCCTCTGTTCCAGCAGCTCAAGCAAATATTCCCATGAAATTGTGTCGAAAGCCTTGGAGATGTCCAATTTAAACAGCAATGCCGGTATTTTCTTCCGATGGTATGCTCGCGCCAGATTTCTAACATACATGAAGTTGTCTTGGATGCAGCGGTGCTTTATGAACGCGCTTTGGGAATTGGAGATCATCCGATCAATGTGAGGAGAGAGGCGGATGGCAAGTGTCTTGGTCACAAATTTTCCAAAAGAGTGGATCAGGCTGATCGGCCTAAAGTCTTTGGGGTCTTCTGCATTATCGGATTTGGGAATTAGTGTTATGTTTGCTCCATTCAGACTTCGCATTGGGCCAGCTCTTAGGCTATGAAAGCTGTTCATGGCCGCCAGTATGTCTGTTTTTATGATTTCCCAGCACTTCTTGTAGAAGAGTCCATTGAACCCATCGGGTCCAGGAGCCTTTTCTGCTGGGAGCTCATCAACCGTGTGCTTGAGCTCCTCCAATGTGAAAGGTTGATCAAGTCCTGGAACATCCAGTCTGCTCAGATTTAGACTTTCCCAGTCCAGAGTGTGCCGTCTCCCCAATTCTCCCTAAGACTCCATGGAAATGTTGGTGGAGGATCGTTTCCTTGTCACAATGCTTCCAGACCATCTCACCACCTTCATTCTTAAGATAAGTGATCAAGTTTCGTTTTCGGCGACCTTTGGCTCGCTGATGAAAAAATTTTGTGCAGGCATCTCCCTCTTTGATGTTAATGATCCGTGAGCTTTGTCTTCTTCTCGATCGTTCAATTGCTGCCCAGCCAAGTAACTGCAGTTTCAACTGTCTATGGAGATCAACTTCTGCATCAGACAATGGTCTTGATTCTTGAGCGATGTCCAACCGTAGGATTACTTCATTTGCTAATTCCAGCTGTAGGCGTGCTTCACTGAATAGCGATTTGCTCCACTTTTTGAGAGCCTCGGCTGCATTCCGCAGTCGATTGTGGAGCAACGTTAGTGGGTTTGAACCTCGGACCGGTAGTGCCCATGCTGTTTGCACAATTTGGAGGAAGCCCGGCACACGTACCCAAAAGGATTCAAACTTGAAGGTGGCTCGCCGGTGCGGCTGTTGCTGGTTACAGAGGAACAGAGGGCAGTGATCAGAAAGCGAGCTGCTCAGGGCTATCAGTGTGGCCGAGGGGAAAATTTCATCCCAATCCAGATTGCAGAAGGCTCTGTCTAAGTGTACAAGTGTTGGATTTTTTCTACCATTACTCCACGTATATTTTCTATTTTGCAACTTAATTTCCAATAGCTCACTAGCATCGAGTGCCTGCCTGAATTTCCTCATATGTGCTCTATTGATGTTGTTGTTGTTCTTGTCTTGGGCTTCACAGATAAGGTTGAAATCGCCTAGGCAGAGCCATGGCCTGCCCCTCGGTTGACATCTGATGAGCTCTGCGAGGAAGGAGTTCTTCTCTGTGTTGTTTGCTGGGCCATATACAGTAGTCAACACAAAAGAGTGGTTGGTTAGTCTCAGGGTGATATCAATTGACAGGCAAAACCTATCCTGTCTCACAAGATTTCCCCGAATGTAATCCTGATCCCAGGCAATTAGGACACCTCCTCTAGTGTTGTCAGCAGGAAGAAATTCAAAACTACTGTAATAGTTGTTCCCCAAGAATTCCATGGCAAGCAGGCCATCAATAGCATCAAGCTTGGTTTCCTGCAGACAAATGACATATGGCCTTGCCTGTTGACAGATCAATTTCACTGCTTCTCTTCTTGCTGCACTGTTCAGACCTCTGACGTTCCAATTTAGGATTCTTGCATCATTTTCAGACATTATTGAACATAGAGAGCGACAGGAGGAAAACACAGGTGGCCAGCAAACCGTGATCATCTATTGAAACAGCACAACAACCTGGTACAACAGCCTTCATGCTATGGCTGGACAACATCACACCCACAGTTCCACCATCACTAAAACTGCCACACAGACCATCACTGTCAAGCTCAGAACATACCTCACAGAAGTAAAAGAGACCTAACTTCACCGGTTGAAGACCGGCCGGCGCTGGCACTGTTCTAACTAACATAGCAAACACTAGCACACACAGACAAATAAAATGCAAGGACTCTAGGTCTCCATCTCCAGGGCATCAGCTTCCTGCACAACAGCCTCGAGGATCTTGACAAGCCTCTTGTTCCCCAGGCGAGCAGCTGTCTGAATGGCCTTCACAGCCTGCTCCGGGAGGTCGTCTGCATACAGGTCAAGGTACTCCGTCACCGCTGCATCTGGTGCCTGCTGCTGATTGTTGTCGATGAAGCTCAACTCTTGCATCAGCTTCCGTTGTGCCCGTTGGGCCACAGGCACAGCCGATGGCCTAGCTGCCAGGCGTGAACTGGAGCGCGTGGACACCGTGGGCTTCTTCATCTTGCGCGCCCGAGGCGCGGGCTCACCAGGTGCCGGCGCCTGTAGGACTGGTGCCGGGAGCTCGCAGAACAAGCCAGTGTAGAGGTTGGGTGGCTGTTGGTTCTCAGGTGGCGGTGGTGGTACTCCTGCTGGGCTACTCGTCATAGCAGCAGCTGTCGGCCCACGTTCAGTCGCAGTGTCGATGTCCATCTTGGTGACGAGGCCTGAAATCACTCCAACCTCATCCATCGAACCAGCTTGTGAGCCTCCAGGCTCCTGTTGCTGCACCCCTGGTCCAAAGACGATCTCATCCTGGACAGTTGGGGTACAGTTGGTCTGCTTGTTCCCCCACCAGAGGGCGGAAACTGGGATGTAGGCAGGAGATTGCGGCGCGACATGTGCATCATCAGGGGCCGTCGGAACGCTGTCGAGGTAGGAAGCCTCCAGTATCATCGGGTCATCGGACCCGCGGGGTGGACAGGTTCGGCAAGGGCATGAGGTCCAGTGCTAAGATTAGGGAAGCCGTCAGAAAGTTTGCCAAGAAGAGGGAGGAGTCTTTGTTGGAGGAACGATGCACTATTTCTACCACTGATTTTGTCACCTACATGCTCATTCTGCGCTCCAAGGGTGCGCATTCCATCACCCTAGAGGACATTGTTGACAATGTGATGGGCATTATCATCGGCGCACATGGTACTACCTCAGCTCTAATCACCTTCATGATGCGCCACCTCGCAAACGAGCCAGACGTCCTTGCTAAAATCACTGAAGGTGTGTGTTAGTGTCAACAGTGCCTACACTTTTGCATCTACATGGTATCGCCTTTTATTTTGATTAAAGTGATCCTTGTGATATCAATAATATCATATACTCGTGATTGCAGAACAAGATGAGATCGCAAATAAGAAAGGAACAGATGGTGCTCTAACATGGGAACATGTTTCAAGCATGAAGTACACTTGGAGGGTCGCATTGGAGACACTGAGGACAGTGCCTCCAGTGTTTGGGAGCTTCCGAACTGCGACCAAGGACATCGAATACCAGGGCTATCACATCCCCAAAGGCTGGAAAGTAGGCATCTTTGTGTGCACATGTTTTCAGAAACTGGATCTTATTTTTCCTTTGTCAGAAATATCAATCAAGACGCTTTTGTTTCACAACATGACAGGTCTTCGCAGCCCAAAGCATTACGCATATGGATTCCAGGTTCTTCACCGAACCCACCAAGTTCGATCCATCTCGCTTTGAGAAGCGTTCATCAATTCCACCATACAGCTTCTTGCCGTTTGGGGGAGGGCCAAGAATGTGCCCTCGAACTGAGTTTTCTAGGGTAGAAACAATGGTAGCCATGCACTATCTAGTGACACAGTTCAGGTGGAAGTTGTGCTTCAAAGATGAAGCCTACAAGAAGGATCCAAAACCTACGCCTGTTTTTGGATGTCCAGTTGAACTGGAGTTAAGAGAACCCTACAATGACTTATGATGCTTGAAAGAATGCTTTGTACGCCCCTTGCTGCATTGTCCACCAAAACTAGGCCTAATAAGAAATGCAAGGATATATGTTGTGGGTGCGCAGTTTTCATCTGCATATGTATATACACTGAAGGGGTAGATATAGGTGTCACTTGTAACTGGTTTAGGCTTCTATGTTGTGATTGTGTAATGTCACTGGCACAACTTTAGGCAGATCAAAACTTATTCCCAGCTTTACTGCAGTAAGCCAACTTATTATTACCTTCCATTGTATATCTTGTTCCTTTTCTGTAACAAATTAACTGACTGATTATCTTTCAGCTTTGTGGTTTTTGATCATCAGATGCCTCCGGAGCTAATAACACACTAATATAGAACATGCAATCATTGCAAGGTTGAAACCCTACATCACTATTAGCAGTGGTCAATCAGAAGTGATGGGGTGATCACTACCGGTTTCGGTTTTGGACCCGGCAAAGAAATTCCAATATCACCGCTGGTTCTTGGTACACAGAGTAAAAATCACTGCCGGTCCAAGGATTGACCCGACAGTAATAGTATATGGACCACTGCCGAGTCTACTTTGTACTTAGGGCACTCACAACGCAAGACTCAATCACAGACTCCAAGATAATTAGTTACATATTATATATGGTATTTTGCTGATATGGCAGCATATTTATTGAAGAAAAATAGGTAGAAAAAATAAGACTCCAAGTCTTATTTAGACTCTAAGTCCATATTATTCGAGGTAATAAATAACTTTAGACTCTATGATAGAGTATGCATTGTGAGTGCCCTTATGACTGCAGGTCATTGCCAATTAGTGGTTTCAACCACCATGGATCCTCATTTTATCCATTTTAGTATATGCATTATTAGTACAATTAAATAGAGGTTATTGTATAATATTACTATCTCACAATCCATCCCATTTCTCATAATAATTAGAAAACCATATATACATACTTAATAGGTAATAGGTAGAGATAAAGTCATTAAAAACCAAAGTCTCATTGCTACAAAATAGGTGGAGCACACCCATTACTACTGGTTACCACGTGCCCTGGAGGCCTGGAGTAGTCCATGTAGTGAACATTGCCCATTGGGTAATGATCACATCATTTATGCATATCAACACATCAATTAGTGCATCCTCTTTTGCCTCAAAACACTACAACAAATCTCTTAATCTATGACATATTCTCGATGACAGATTCAGAGAGCGTCACTAACAACAATAGTAGGCTATAAATTATATTAGATACAAGGATTATTATTTGTGACAATGATTAGAGTATATCAGATTAGACGCTACATGTCTCTAATTATTATTGGAATTTCTAGGGTTTATCTATTTCTTAATGTGTATATTGAGTTAATGTGATGGTTCCGTTGGAGCCTTCAATTAGTAATAGTAAGATACTTCCTCTGCCTGGGAATAGTAGATGTTTTAGGTTCTATCCTTGATACCAATTTGGGGTAAAAGATCTTAGTATCCTTAGAAGTGGAGATAAAAATGTATTGTAAAAAAAGAAAAGAATGTATTCTGAGAAAAGAAAGGTGCCTTTTGAGAAATGAGAATGATAATTAATTTGGAATAAAATTTGAATACTATAAGGTCAAGTATTTTGGGACAGATGGAGTACTTCAAATTTTATATAGTAAAATACATATGTGATCCTAGAATGGCTCCACTAAACTCTCAAATGCCTTTTCAAGTCTCATAGCTTGTCATCATGTGTCATCAATGTCAATATCAAAGTGTTGTTTTAGATCCACATACTTGCCATACCATGTCACCCAGATTTAAAAGGGTATCTCATGGTTTACTTCTACCATCCCATTAAAAATACCATTATCACTTTTTTTAAAAATCAAACAATTTTAACTTTAACCAAATATATATTAAAAAATATTAATATTTATCTATACTTATATAATAATAAAAAAGCAAAATTTGTCCTTACCTTCATTTTGGTCCAGCCCATTCTTGGTTTGGCCCAACTGTCCACCCACTCCCTTTCTACCCACTTGCGGCCCATTCGCTGGACCAACTGCTCACGTTTCTCTCCTATTAAAAAAACTCCTTGTCTCCTTGGCCGGCTACACTCATCCCGTCGTTGCACAGAGCCAGAGCTGCCTGGCAGACAACGCAGCAGCCACTCTCGGCCTAGCTTGGCGGCATGGCGAAGGTCGAGGACACTGCAGCCGCTTCTGACCAGCTAAGCGTCCTAAACTACTAGGTAAGCCAGTTTTATAAACTTCTCTAAATTGAAGAAAGGACTTGACATTGTGTTTCTCTTGTCGAGATCGATGATCGAAAAAACATGTACAGATCATCCAATTTAGGAATCAGAGAAAGAAATTTACGCAATTGTGAAGTTTCTACACCTATAGATTTAGAAACCAGCTAAGCCGGTTTTCCTAGCAAGTCCAATCTTATTATTATTAATTGGAGGCTCGAACAAAGAAGCCACTTAATTCTCACTAGATATGTCATAAAAAAATCATGTTCGAAGGCAGCAACAAGGAGCTCTTTTGTATTTGTCACCGAGCCTCTTTGACTTGCTATTAGTCGTCTCTCTTTGTCGCTTCATGTATTTTTTATTTATTAGCTCTATGCTTTGTTTGAAGGCATCAACAGGGAGCTTTTTCTTTATTTGTCACCGAGCCTCTTTGATTTGCTATTTAGGCTTCCTATTCCCTATAATTTCGGAGGCGATAGGAGGCAATGTGACGTCTATGGCCCACCGACCATAGACACACCTATCACCTCCCATCGTCTTGCTCCCATCGTCTCTCATTATTTTTCATGTTTTAGGTCCACCGGCCGTAGACACAACAATCGCTTCTCATCACCTCTCCAACCATTATAAAAATATTTATTATATATATGAGCAAACAAGCCACACGGGCCCATGCTTGCAATGGCACGGTACGGCCCATCTTGCCGCCGGGCTGTGCTGCCCTAGTCCTTTGTGCCCGGCCTATGTCGGCCTATCGAGCCACTTTCCATACCAGGCCGGCCGAGAAAGTATGGCCTTTTTAGTAGGCCAGGCAAGCCACCACTGGGTCACGAAGGAGGAGGGAGCTCAAGGCCGCCAAGTGAGGGTGAGGAGGACACGGTCGCACCCGCCGCGCTTGAGGCTACTGCCTACGGTGCAGCCGTGCAGGAGGCTTGGAGGATAATGCAGTGACTGGTCAGTTGTGTGAGGGCGAGGAGGGGGCCACCAATGGTACTAGGGCGTGGAGCATGGAGGAGGAGCAGGCATCCGTTGATGTGGAGGGCGAGGAGTTTGGCGCCATGGATGGTGCGGGTGTAGAGGCGAGGTCGCTACTATGAGACGCCTTCGCATGAGTTGAATGCGGCGCAGGGATAGGGATGTCGGATGCGAGAAGTGGGATGAAAATACTTAGGGTTATCGTGAAAATAGGATGAGATGGTGCTAGCTAAGACTCCACTGGGCTTGGCGTATTTTACTAGGATGGGCCATGCCACCCGCAGGACCAATAGAGCAGCCTAGTCCTCTGGGCTGGGCTCGTCTGTGCTGGTCTGGGCCCGCTAGCCATCAGGCCAAAATTTTGGGCCTCATGCTAGGCCACCAGTGCGGGCTGCATGCTCGTATTTACATATGGTTCTTCGCTAAGGATGAAAACGGTCGGAAACGGTCGAAAAACTCCTCTATTGTTTTCTATATTTATATTTAAATACGAACACGAAAACGGAAACGGTATAGTCGGAAACGAAAACGAAAGCGAAATTACGGTATTCGAAAACAAACCAATTCGATCGGAATTATGTCGAAAACGGTCGACGTACGAAAATTGAATACGAAATACCAACTCACGGTGCATAGTTTTAAACAAGTGCATGACCAAACTAACAAATGCATGATTTAGTTCAAGTGCACATAATAGTTAACCGACACACAAGTACATAGTCACCAAACTAGTAAGTGCAACACTTTGAGATGGCATTTTACTCCCTGATCCTACAAACAACCAAGTGAAACATTGCTAAATTAGATAAATGGGACTATCCAACATCCACAAATTCTTCCTACAATCCTACAACATCCATAAATTCTTTCTACAATTCTACCAACGGCCAAAACTATCAGGACAACAAAAACAGGATTCCAGTGATCCATTCTTCCTCTACCAACAGCCAAAACTAACAGGACACCAAAAAATTTCTAAAGTAGCCAAATAATCAAGGAAGAATGGAAGATGAACCTGCTATTGAAGACGTTGTTGCCGCTGCCGGTATGGGAGGTGGCTCTAGAAGACGACGCACGCTCTTCGTCTTGTGCTTGCCCCCTTGCTGGCGCCCTTCGTTCTAGGAGCAGAAGCACCAGTAGGCGCCATCGAATGCTTGACGGGCGGGATGGCGGTGTGGAGGCTAGCGGCGCTGGAGCCCTGGCGGCGCTGGTGGCTGGCAGTGCTGGAGCCCTGTTGTCGCTGGTGGTTGGCGGCACTGGAGGCTGGCGGCGTGGAGCCATGGCGGCGCTGGAGGCGTGGAGCCCGGGCGGCGCTGTGGCGGACTGGCGGCGGCGTCCCACTCGCGAGTCGCGACGGAAGGGAATAGGGGTGCCGCCACTCTTTGCGTCGTGGTCGGGTGGAGGCCGGAGGGTGCGGGTGGTCGAGTGGATTAGGGATTTAGGGTTGTGTACTTGTGTTACTGGGCCGGGCCGGAAAGGAAAAGTCTGGCAGTGGTAGTGGGGGAGGGGGGACTACACACTACAGATTATGGGCCAAATTCGGTTATTTTCGCATTTTGAATACGGATAATTTCGAATATAATGAAGAAAAGTAGAAAACGGTCGAAATAAGCCTATTTCGAATTCCGCACCGTTTTCGAATTTGTCTACCGAATTTCGTACCGTTTTCGAATTATTCCGAGAAAAGTGAAAACGATCGGATCAAATGTAGAAAACGATGCGATTCGGTCGGGAATTTTCATTTCTGTTTTCATCCTTATTCTTCGCCACCGTCGTTGGTTGTACTTTGGCGCTCAGGTTGTGGGCGGGGCTGGTGACCCAGTAATTAGTCCATGTCATCATCAATCGTCAATCATCAAATCAAATCAACCATCATCTAACTATAAAAGAATGAGTAATTTGTGGAGCTTATTGAAATTAACTTTATCATAAAACGTATAGCACATGATTATAGGATCTTATACATAGTCTAACTCAAGACCACAACTCATCTAATGTGGAAATACTTAGGCCTTGTTTAGTTCACCCCGAAATCCAAAAAGTTTTCAAGATTTCCCGTCACATCGAATCTTGCGACACATGCATGAAGCATTAAATATATACGAAAACAAAAACTAATTACACAGTTTGTCTGTAAATCGCAAGACGAATCTTTTGATCCTAGTTAGTTCATGATTGGACAATATTTGTCAAATAAAAACGAAAATGCTACAGTAGCGAAATCCGAAATTTTTTCGGAACTAAACAAAGCCTTTAGTAAATAGTGCGAGACCAGTATTGGTGGTCGCCATTAGTGCCTCCGGCGGTGGTGATGCAGTCGTTGACGATGGTGTAGATGAATGTAGATCACGGGCTGAGGGTTTGGGAACCCTCTGCAGGTGATGAACTCATCATGCCAGGTAGCAGCGGCCTTTTGGACCACCGGCGGTGTATTGGACGGGATACAGAGCTTCCTAAACCCTCCAGTGCCTAAGTGATCGGTTATGTGAAAAGTTATGTGGTTTGGAGTGATTTTGACACTAGCGGCACCTCTCTTATTTATAATGCATCGTGGGCCAGGTGAATCCTTAGAATTCTAAGGGTTGTCACCGATCACGACAATGCTTATTTAGTTACAATTAATGACCAGTGGGTGAATCAAAGATTAACTTTTAATTAATATAATTAAGTTTGGGTAGCCGAGCCGTTCATATTCCAACATTCTCCCACTTGATCAAACGGCTAATGCAATTATACAACTAATGTTCGCTTTAAACTTATGTTCACACTCAGTACTACAGTAAGACCAGGCCAATACGTTGTCATAAGTTTTGTTTTCACTTTAAATTATGCCACTAATGTTCACTATAAACTTGTTTAGTTCTCTGGTTGAAATTTTTTTGCGTACTTTAGCACTTTCGTTTGTATTTGGCAATTATTTTCCAACCATAGACTAACTAGGCTTAAAAGATTCATCTCGCAAATTACAGACAAACTGTATAATTAACTATTTTTCTAATCTATATTTAACGCTCCATGTAGGTGCCGCAAGATTCGATATGACTAGAAACTTTCAAAAAAATTTGGATTTTATGGTGAACTAAACACTAGTACAGAGACATACTGTACAGACGGCTGGAAACCTATTTCTACTGGCGTTTTTCAGCACCGCCTGTGCTGGAGGCCAGTAGAAATGTGCCAAATATACAGGCGGTAACTAAGAAACGCCTGTAGAAATGAATTTCTACAGGCAGTTCAGTTATGTGGACCGCATGTAGAAATGTTTTTACAGAAAATACAAAATCGACTTTTAAAAATAGAAAAAAATGATTTTAATTATAGGAAAGGCCCATTGGCTATTCGCTTCTTTTCGCGTAAAATCGCGTGCTTCGCGGCCGGTGAGATTTGAACCTAAGACCTTGCCCTTGTGTGTAGCCTCCTCTACCACTCCACCTATCACTAACTTGTGTCTATATTAGAGTTTAGTTCCCCACATATTATCTCAAACCGAGCATATATTAATTATTTGAGGCCCTAAACGGATTCTAATGGAAAAGTTGTCAGCTACAAAGTTTCATAACTTTTTAAGATCTACAACTTTTATATTGGAAGTTTTTCCATCCGAGGTCATTTATAAAATTTGAATTTCAAATTTAAGAAATTCAAACGTAGTTTTCGACGACAAGATGATGTCAAATGAAAAAATTATCAACTACAAAGTTTCATAACTTTTCGAGACCTACAACTTTCATGTTGACAGTTTTTTCAAACAAGGTCATTTGAAAAACTCAAAAAATTTAATTTCAAATTATTTCTACAGGCGGCTTTCTTAAGAAACCGTAGAAATATGATTTTTACAGGCGGTTTCTTAGGAGAACCGCCTGTAGAAATACATGATTTCTACAGGCGGTTTTGTTAGGAAAACTGCCTGTGAAAATGCATCTTCACAGACAGTTCGTAGTTCTGACACCACCCTTTTTACACCACAGGCGCGTGATCACTACAACCGCCTGTAGTATAAAAAGGGACCGTCGGCGTTGTACTCTTTTCTACTAGTGAAATAAGGCCTAAAGAACACCCAGCCCACTGTCAGTCCCCAGACTACTTTTAGTTGTTTGTTTACATGTATGCCTTAGTGAGCCAAGTCTAGATGAGATACTTACTGTTTGATAGACTGTACATGTCGTTTACCATGCATGCAGTACCTGAAGCTGAGAATGAGTCAAGTACCACCATGACTAGTGCTGCCATTCCTTTCCTAACACTCACAATTGCACAGTTAGCTTATCAAGAACTCGTATATTTCTGGAGAAGCGTAACATTAAACCTTTTGTAAGAAAATAATGAGAAAAAAATCATATATTTGGAGCTGCTGTGAACTTAGCTATTCGACCAAGTGGAGCTATAAAAACGTGCATATTGAGATTTACAATTTGGGAGTGACGACCAAGATGTGATTGCACAAATTGTTCAATGCATGGATGCGTATATGGAGATGGTGAACCACCACCAAGGCACCAACCCTCTTTGATTTGTCATCATTATTATGCTCCTTGTGCAGCAGAAAAAAGAATCTGCACCTGCAACACAAAGTCCCAAACAGCACGGCAAAGAATGGTTTTTTATATGGTGGCTTGCTTTGTAACGGAGTTAGTCTGAAACTGAACGAGTTATGAGACAAACATAGATTATGCAAAAGTATGGATCGAGCCAAAGTGAACGACCGACCAAAACATGAATCATAGAGCTCTCGGCTGTAAACTACTAGCTAGTGGATGCTACCTAGCTCTATTTTAAATTCAACAAAGCGTGATTTCGATCTCAAAACCAACACGGACCAAGTGTTTGTGACTAGTGGCCTAATGGGTACTGAGCACAAAACGACACCTTGCTGCCGGCCACTTACACCAACTCCATCAAGGTGTGCCTTCATAGCAACTTGGTCCTTCCTTAGTTTGTTGGGAGTCAAAGACATTTTCTTAAGTCTTGGGAAGTTTAAACTAGACAATGGAACTCAAATTAGATTTTGGGAAGATAAATGGTTGGGCTCCCAACCCTTAAAAATCCAATATCCAAATTTATTTAATATAGTGCGCAAGAAACAAGCAACAGTGGCTGATGTACTTAATTCCACCCCTCTCAATGTGTCTTTTAGAAGGGCACTAGTTGGGAACAAGTTGTTGGAATGGCAAAGTCTAGTTGCGAGAGTTGCTTTTATTAATTTAAATGAGGGTCGGGATACTTTCGTCTGGAACTTAAATAATAATGCCTTATTTTCTGTTAAATCCATGTACAAATACCTAGTTAATAATGGGATTAAGGTTACCCAGGAAATTTGGCATATGAAAGTGCCCTTGAAGATTAAGATTTTTCTTTGGTTCTTAAAAAAGGGGGTGGTACTCACAAAAGACAACCTTGCTAAAAGGAATTGGAATGGGAGTAAGGCTTGTTGTCTTTGTAGCACACCTGAAACTATCCAACACTTGTTTTTTGATTGCCATTATGCCAGATTTCTTTGGCGTGCTGCATTTGTTTTGTTTGGTATTTTTCCTCCAAGGAACGTGAACCATCTTTTCAATAGTTGGTCAAAGCTAGGAGGATCCAATCATAATCATCTATTATTAACTGGGGCTGCGGCGTTTTGCTGGGCAATATGGATCACAAGGAACGATATGGTTTTTGACAAAGGTCACCCAAAAACTTTTTTGCAGGTTCTTTTCAGGGGGACACACTGGTTACGATTTTAGGCTCTGTTGCAGCGCTCGGATGACGACAAGGAACGGATTCGTGACGCTTGCAAGCTACTAGAATCGAGAGCCATGGAGTTCTTCGCATCGCATGGATGGTCTTTCATTTACCGTCTTAAACATTAATTCTGAACCTATAATAAGTTTTAATTATGGGTGTGCTACTGTAATAAATTTGGACTGATGCTTCTTCTTTTAAGAAGAAGGCTGAAGCTGGAATTTTCCATTATCTAAAAAAAATACCAGTACACTCCCTTGTCCTTAAAAGCTGAGTCAAACTTTTTAGTGTAATCAACTTTATAAAAAATAATATCAATATCTTTGACATAAAATAAGTATTTTATAAAAATATATTTTATGATAAATTTAATGGTATTAATTTGACAGTATAAATCTTAGTGTTTTTTTTTCTAGAAATTCGGACAAAGTTTAAAAATTTGACTTAAGACAACTCTAAAAGTTAAAGCTTTTAGGGACAGAGGGAGTACTGTGCTTGATGTTAATTCACCCTTCTAATAATTAATTAATGACTCCCACCCTTAGTCTCACCAGGCTCTTCCTCCTCTTCATGCCAGATCCCATCCAGAAAGCTCTCACCTCTCAGCGCACTTTGCACTGCAGACTTGCAGTGAGTGTGTGATCCAGCGACGAGCGAGTGAGGGACTGGGTGATTCAGCCACGAGCAGCGGCTGAATTGGAAAATCGGCAGCATCTCCATACGTATCCTGCAGCGATCGGTGCGTCTTACTAATTCTCTTTCTATCTACGTCTTTACTGTTCATCACAGTATAAAAACGCTCGTGTTAAGTGGTAAATCACATGCGTAAGTTCTATGTGTCTGTTCATCACTCTTAGCTAGTTGATTGATGGCATCCAACACTCTTACCTTGACCTGCAGACTCGCAGACTGAGCGTGTTTGTGTGGCCATTGTGAAGTCCAGACGCCTAGTTGCTGGCTGTTCAATAACCACTAGCAATCCCTGCTGCTGCTCCTCCATCGAGTCGGGCTCCATCCTCTTCAGGTTCCAACTTCGAATCTAGGGCACTGAGAAGTGAGCTGCTGGGTGGCTACACCGGGGCAGATTCAAAACTCAAAATCAAGCCAGATCCCATCGATCTGGCCACAAGCACAGCTTGATCCAGCGTTCACCATCGGCTCCCTTCGCAACCATCTGGTGAGCGGTGAGTTAGTAAAATTGGTCTCCATCGATCTGCTTTTTGTTTTTTCACAAGATCAACTTCACAAGCTGTTGCATTCTCTTGTTCACAATCCATGTGACTCCCCATGCCGCTGCTTACTTTACTGCAGGTGAGCGGCAGACTTGCACAGCGGTCTCCTCACTCACGCTAGCTTGAAAAAAGGATGGAGGTTGTGACAGGGGCGCTGCCAAGTGTCATCACCAAGCTCGGCGAGCTGCTTGCTGGTGAGTACAATCTGCAGAAGGGGGTGAAGGGGGAGATCAAGTTTCTCCAATCTGAACTTGAGAGCATGAAGGGTGCCCTCGAGAAGGTCTCCAACACGCCGCTAGACCGGCTTGACATTCAGGACAAGATCTGGGCAAGGGATTTGAGGGAGCTATCCTATGATATAGAGGACAACATTGACACGTTCATGGTGTGTGGCAAGAGTGATGAGTCAGCCAAGCTGCATGGTATCAAAAAGTTTGTTGATAGAAGTGTTGGCTTGTTCAAAAAGGCTAAGATTCGCCACGAGATTGGTACTGAGATAAGGGACATCAAGAGCCGTGTTGTAGAGGTACATGAGAGGCGTCTTAGGTATAATGTTAACAATGGTGTTGATAAGCCTACCACAACTACTGTAGTGGACCCTCGTTTATTTGCTCAGTTCAAAGAGGCAAAAGAGCTTGTCGGAATTGATGAGACGAGAGATGAGCTAATCAAGGTACTGATGGATGGAAATGGAGTGCCCTTTCAGCAGGGCAAGGTAGTTTCCATTGTTGGATTTGGAGGCCTTGGAAAAACAACTCTTGCCAAAGTAGTGTATGAGAAGATTAGATCACTGTTTCATTGTTGTGCTTTTATTTCGGTGTCCCAAACACCTGACTTGAAGAAATTATTCAAGGAATTGCTCTATGATCTTGACAAGAACATCAATGCAGAAACATTGGATGAGAGGCGGCTCATCAATGTACTTAGAGAATTCCTTATACCAAAAAGGTATGGAAGCATTCCTGACAGCAATTTGTACATATGAAGTTCTATCTTACGATGCACATGGTCAGTAAGGAATGTTCATTCGTGACATGGTAAAATAAAAAAAAGCAACCAGAATATTTTTCACGTTGTTATTGAGTGGAAATTAAATAGCAATGGGAACAATCTTCTATTCCCCAGTGGAATTATTTTTTATTTGGCAAACATATATTATTAGGGAACAATTTTGTTTACATACTCCCTCCACACCCATAAAGAAAGTTGTTTAGGCCTAACTTTGACTCCTTGTTTTTATAAAATATTTATTAAAAAATGGTATATGTATAAGTTTATAAAAGTATTTTTTAAGACAAATCTATTCATATGATTTTCATATTTCTAAACTCAATTACTTAAAAGTTATTCATGATTTATATTCCCAATGTTTACTCAAACCTTGTCCAAAATGACTATTTTTACATGTTAATCCTGTTGGACCTAACGATTTCAGCTTAAGGTGTATGTTGCTTAATCAAATTGATTGTAAATGTTTTTCCTTCCAAGGTTGCTTTTTACTGATAGTTTCCTATGTATTTATAGGTATCTTGTTGTTATTGATGACATATGGGATGTCTCAGTCTGGGAAGTGATCAAATGTGCTTTGCCTGAAAATGATATTGGATTTGCAGTCATTACAACTACACGTAATGTTGATGTTGCTGATAGAGTTGGTGGTGCTTACAAGTTGAAAGCCCTGAGGATAACTCGAGGAAATTATTGTACAGAAGAGTATTTGGTAATGAAAACAACAACAATGTTGAAGACATGGGAAAATGCCCTATCGAGGAGTTGGCCGAAGTATCTGATAGAATACTAAAGAAATGTGCCGGTGTACCCTTGGCTATTATTACAATGGCTAGTCTGCTAGCTTGTAAACCTCGAAATAAGATGGATTGGTATGAGGTATACCATTCTATTGGTACTGGTCTCCAGAATAATCTTGATGTTGAGAATATGAGAAAGATTTTGTCGTTTAGCTACTATAATATGCCATCCCATCTGAGGACTTGCTTATTATACTTGAGTATGTTTCCAGAAGATTACGAAGTTGAAAAAGATAGGTTGATATGGATGTGGATAGCCGAAGGCTTTATCCATTGTGAGAAACAAGGAAAGAGTCAGTATGAACTTGGAGAGAATTACTTCAATGAGCTTATAAACAGAAGTATGATCCAACCCATATATGGCGTCTCTAGCAATGTATATGAATGTCGTGTACATGATATGGTGCTTGATCTTATCTGCTCCTTGTCAAGTGAAGCAAACTTTGTAACTATACTAAATGGTATGGACCAAATGTCTGCATCAAGTAAGATTCGGAGGTTATCCATTCAAAATGGCAAGGAAGATGATTCTATGACTCTGGCAACTAGGAGCCTGCAACAAGTAAGGTCAATTGTTGTCCCGCTACGAGACAGTAGTCTAATAATACCAGTCCTCAGGAGCTTCCAAGTTTTACGAGTGATGGATTTACAATGTTGTGATCTTTCACAAGGTTACAACCTTAATAAGTGTCTTGGGAATCTATTTCACTTGAGGTACCTAGGAGTCTAGGACTATGAAGCACAGGCATTGTGGAGCTCCATGAAGAAATAGGAAACTTGAAATTTCTACAAATACTGGATATACAGGAAAATCAAATTGCTTGCTTGCCATCAAATGTAGTTCAGCTCAAACATTTGATGTGCCTGAAGATTGAAGGTTCAACGAGGGTGTCAAATAGTATAGGGAGCCTAACAAGCCTGGAAGTGCTGTCACATATACGCGTTGATGACTCCAATATCCACATTCTAGAAGAGTTGGGTCAGCTAACAGAACTGAGGGTACTGGAGATTACTTTGGATGAATGGAACGACAAGCTGGTTGAGTGCCTACCAAAGCTGCAAAACATCCAAGACCTTTATTTCTGGGTCCCGCAGCATCAAAAGAACATCGGTGGATTGGATGCCTGGGTCGCCCCTCGATGTCTCCGTAGATTGCGTATACAGTCGGTCTGCTGGTTCTCAACGCTGCCAGAGTGGATGAATCCATCACATGTGCCGTGCCTCTCCATCCTATCCATCGCCGTAAGGGAGGTACAGCAGCGTGATCTCGACATACTTGGGAACTTACATGCTCTCCGTCAACTAAATCTGGTTGTGGGCCATGATGAACTCGGAATCTTTGGGGGATTTGTCATTGGTGCTGGTTCGTTCCCATGCCTAAGATACTGCGACTTCCGTGGATTTGTGGGACCCATAGTGTTTCAGCAGGGAGCTATGCCAAGGCTCAGAACCCTTTGCTCTGGGTTCTTTGTGCGGGAGGCCATTGAAATCGGCAGCAGCGACGGTGTTGTTGGTCTCGATTTTGGCCTGGGTATCTTGCCATCCCTCCAGTATATCTTTTTTTTGTTGGACTCTGAAGGCGCTAGTGAGGAGGAGG
Source organism: Sorghum bicolor (assembly GCF_000003195.3). Lineage (NCBI taxonomy): Eukaryota > Viridiplantae > Streptophyta > Magnoliopsida > Poales > Poaceae > Sorghum > Sorghum bicolor. Next base: position 67,596,098 of record NC_012874.2, on the reverse strand, counting down.
TGAAGAAATTGAAGGCTAAGCTGTGGCATGCCAGTAAAATTCATCCCAATCGTCCCAGGCTTTTAATAGACGGATGCTCTGAAGACCAAGGTGCTGCTTGCTCAAATTCGTCCGTATTGCTTCGTGTCCGTTTCCTTTTCTTGTGAGATTAATTGGTTCTTTTTCTGCCCTCTGTTTCAGATGAATGAATGATGTCCCAGAGAAAAGATATCTGTTCCTCTACATGCAACCGCAGCCCATCATAATTCACCAAGCACATTGAGGTATGCGACACGAACAGATGAAAAAATCGCTGGCTACAACTCTTCTCTCTTGCCTTTCTGTCCTTTCACTTCGCCATTTCTCCCGCCTGTTTCCCTAAACAAAGAATCCTCTGTTTCACTGGCAGAGTTGGGCTCACAATTCACAAATCTACAGTCGGTGGCCTGGAGACCAGGAAACAATAGATTGAACACAAGGTTATTCCGGTGAGGAAGAGTTGGGACCAGAGCTCGCTAACATTGTTTGTTGGAACCGGAACTTGTTGGCACCAATTTGTGGTTACTTTCCACAGGTCACAGGATGCCTAAAAGTTCGCAGGGTCTGTTTACGTTCCTGTTGAGTGCAATTGGTATGGATACTTCTTTTTATTTATTTATTTATTTATCTATCATAATTTGTATGGATACTCGAAGCTGTCAAAAAGCAAATTCATTTGCATAGCTTTCAGTACATTGAACCGATTCCACATTATGTATGGTCACTTGGATCTTCAGGAGTCTATCCCGTTTCATGTTAATTTCCAGCCTGTGGCTATGGTCATCAGACATAGATGCCAGTATGCATGGTGATTAGTCTGGACATTCTTTCTTTCTTTTTTTCCAAAATGGTTACAGCCAATGGCAATTAGGTTACTTTACTGGGCACTAGTGACGGCATGCTCTGTTTTATATGCTCTGTTTTGTGCTGCTGGGACATTTTGGATATGAGATTGCAGCCAAGGGCAATGATGTTCCCTGCAACATCCAACTTGTGAGTTCAGTTTCAACGACTCAACTAGGTTGTTCATTTTTAATGAAATCAGCAGCTCTGTTGTTCGATTCTTTTCAAAAAAAAAAAAATTATGCGCCGAGCACCGCGGAGTAATTGAGAAGGGAGAATTTGTATACTATAATAATGTATTTATTGCAGAGTCTGTTTGTATTTGTTGCTGATGTGGCAAGGAAGGAGGCCATCGTTTCGATCGGCCACCCTTGGATCATCCAATGCTTTGAGGTGGGCGTGGGCCACATAAAAGTGTGCTGCCTACAAATGTTGTTCTTTATTGTTGCCTTGCCTCTTTCCTTTCGCTCTTTTGCAAACCTTAATTTCTCCTGTTCCTCAGCTTCAGATTCACCTCGCTGCAACCTGCAATTAATTGCAACCTCTACACTAAATTTTTTTAATTAAAATTTTAAAAGTAGGAGCACAATGAGACTATGTCCTGCATTTTTAGAAAAAAAAAATATTAGGAAACTGGAACTACTCTCTTTGTCCTTAAATACGAGTCATCATGAATCAAAATTTTCTAAGTTTGTCCTTAAATACGTGTGGTAGCAGGCTAGCAGCACACTTGCACTACTCCATATCTTCACATCATTGTTGATTCAAAAAACCCATCACTGCTGGATTTTAAACCGATAGTACAATAATTATTACTAGAAGAGGACCCACCATAGATAGCCATAAAGCACCTAAACCCCCAACCTCCTGCTGCACGTCTTCAGCCTCTAACCACTCTGCCAGTAACATGTTTGTGTCCAAATGAGATTTTCGAACTAGCCATTTTATATTCATCTGATTTTAAAATAAGTATTTGGAGCCTTAAACCAATTCAAATGAAAAAGTTGTTAACTACAAAGTTTTATAACTTTTGGAGATCTTCAACTTTTATTGTGGTAGTTTCTCCATCTGACATAATTTACAAAATTTGAATTTCAAATTTAAGAAATTCAAACGTGATTTTTCATGACAATGTGATTTCAAATAACAATGCATCATGACTTTTTAAAATCTACAACTTTTCTTTTGTTGTTTGTCCATCTGTGATCGTTTTAAAAATTCAAATTTTAAAATTTTTTGGAAATTCAAATATTGTTTTCTTTGACAAAATTATTTTAAATAAAAAAGTTATCAACTAAAAATTTTCATAACTTTCCGAGATCTATGACTTTTATTTTAGAAGTTTCTCCATCCAAGGTCATTTAAAAAAGTCAAAATTCATTTTTTTACGAATTTAAACTTTGTTTTCCAAGATAAGATGATTTCAAATAAAAAAAATTATCAACTATAAAGTTGCATAACTTTTTAAGATTTACAACTTTTATTTTAGTTATGTATTCATCTGACATAGTGGTAGTAACATTGTTCACAAATATCACACATCCCTCTCATAGTCTATGAAACTATAGGAGAGACATGTAAATTTTGTGAACAATGTTGCCATCACTTTATCGGATGAAGAAATGACCAAAATAAAAGTTGTAGATCTTGATAAGTTCTATAACTTCTACGTTCATGAATTTTTCAGCTGAAACCATTTAGTGTTCCAAAATAACGTTTGAAGTTGTCATTTTTTTGAAATTCAAAATTTAAATAAATAAAACATGGTCACATGAAAAGATAGATAAAATAATAGTTGTAAGAATGTAACAAATTGCTAGAACATGATTTAAAAAAACAAGAAAAATCATCAAATCTGAAGTTATTACTCTCTCCATATAGAATTTAGAAGTCATTTAGGACAGTGACACGGTCTCTAAAATACAACTTTGACCTCTTATTTTTATAAAAAAAATTAGAAAAAATTATATATATATATATATATTCAAGACAAATCTATTCATATAATTTTCACATTTGCAAAGTCAATAATTTAAAAGTTATTGATGATTTATATTTTTAATGTTTGACCCAAACATTGTACAAAGTGACTTCTAAATCCTATAAAAAAACTGAAAACTGAAAGACAAAAATATATGTTTCATTCGTGTAACAAATAAACTCAAAACTTCTGTGCTGGGGACCGACTGGCTATCTCCTTAGCAGTTGTAGTTTGTAAAAAATTGCACATATAAGCTTAAAAGTAATGAGCAATTGAAAATTATCTGGTTAGCTGCGGAAGCAGGTCTTACTGCTATAACTCGGAAAGATCCATCTATAAATAATTTTGCCCTAAAGGGCAGGTCGAGCACTGCTAAGAGTAAGACAAATCCTATTAATGTGTATCCAATTAAAGTGGAAGTTTGACTCCAACGAATCTTTCTATGTATCCAGTTATCTGGTTCTGTTGACGTTTATCTAAAATTCATTTTGATTTGGCATTGTAAACAAGTTTACATCAAGGAATTCTCAAAGGTAATCCACTCACCATTGAACTGGTTGTGATAAATTTTACAATTTTAACTCCCTGCTTGGATGTGGATGTGAAGAGACCTTGAAGCAGCCATGCAGGTTTCAGTTTATACATACATACACATGTGAAGGCTCCATGTTGTAGCTGTTCAAGAGTTCTTTTTGCTAACAATTTTTTGAAAAACAAAGAACTGCATCACTACTGCAGATTTTGATTCATCCTAAAATAGTATTAAAAATTATAAATATGTAAACAAACTGTCGGATATATCAACTCACTAAGTTTATTCTTCATAATATGACCTATATGATTGTGCATAATAAAGCTATATGCCGGGTACCATGAACCAGGATACTCAAATCAAGAGGGGGAAAAGCGGCAAAGGAAGACCCACTTCCTCTCGGCCCAACAGAGAGGCCTAGTCGAACGGAACACTACCCACAACTCGCTCGAAGCAATAAGTGACTCGTCCAAGCCTTGGTCCCGGACAAAATCCATGGCTCGTCCGAGCCCTGGTCTCGAGCGCAATCCATGCCTCGCCCGAGCCCCGGTCTCGAGTGCAATCAACGCCTCACCCGAGCCCCAGTCTCGAGCGCAATCCACGCCTCGCCCGAGCCCCGATCTCGAGCGCAATCGACGCCTCGCCCGAGCCCCGGTCTCGGCGCCAGGCTTCCTACACACGACGACTCTACTACGGACGCGACGTGGACCATGCATTTCGCCCATGCTGCTGCAGGGAATGACCTCTATTCTAACAACTCCCGCGTCATAACCAAGCTCGGTGATCTCCTCATCGGGGAGTACAATCTGCAAAAAGGGGTAAAGGGAGATGTTGTTAATTAGGAACTTCTTGTCTCAGACAATTGTTGGAGGGGATTAAGTAGAATATAAAAGGTACCCTCTCCCACCTTTTTCTACGGATGGATTTGGTGGTGGAGTAGACCAGGCCTTGTTAGTTCCTAAAAAAATTTGCAAAATTTTTCAGATTTTCTGTCACGTCGAATCTTTAGACGCATGCATGAAGTATTAAATATAAACAAAAATAAAAACTAATTACACGGTTCACCTGTAATTTGCGAGACAAATCTTTTGAGCCTAGTTAGTCCATAATTGGACAATATTTATCAAATACAAATGAAAATGTTACAGTGTCCATTTTGCAAAAAGTTTTGGAACTAAACAAGGCCCAACTTCCCAGTTACTATGCTTGCTTAAAAATTAATTAACTGGCCTCAGTGAGTGATGAGTTAAATAATCAATTAACTGGCATCAGTGACTGATGGCACTGGCACCAGAAAGAAAGCTGGGATTGTTGTACTGCCATATGATTTTTATCTCATCCACAATATATGGCACCCCACTCTGTGGTCCAGATTTTAATGTGTCATGGGCACAGAACAGAGCACATAGAAACAGAGCATGCTTCGTAGCTGCAACTAGGGATGAAAACGGATCGGATACGAACGGATATCACTGATATCATATTTGTTTTCATATTTTTGGTCGGATTCGGATTCGAATACGGATAATATCAACAATGTCGGATAAGATACGATTGGATGTCGACATCATAAATATACGATTTAAATATTCGGATACGGATACGGTATCGGATATTAAACATTCGGACTCGGATACGGACAGATCTCAACCCCTCTAAATGAATTCGGTCTCGAATACGGTCGGAAAATATCCGTACCATTTTCATCCCTAGCTGCAACAATATGCTTCGTAGCTACAACAGACTGCCGTCTCACTAGCTCACAACATGACCAATTCCACAAGCTGGAAAATCAACGCAAATTTCACCTTTTTCGTCAAGGGTAGACTACTGTGAACAAACTGTGCAATACATGCAATGTAGTAGAAACTATGGAAATTATCACAACATTTTGTTGATAGAATCTGAAATCTAAACAAAAAAAAAAGATTCCCAAGACTAGAGTTGCAATTGCAGAGCTATATATCTTTCGTGCCCTGTATTTACTGGCTTGCAAGTTTTGCAACACGCCTTCGACAGCAGAGTAAGCAAAATATATTTTTTGAAAAGAATCAAGCAGGAGAGCTGGTGGTTTTATTAAAAAAGAAAAACCTAGACCAGGCAATACAACAGAGGAACAATGAGTCGCAAGAGGATCAGGCAACCAAAAAATGTACAGGTACAATCTGAGCACTGTTATGAGGTGTTTTTGTGCACAGTTGCTGCTAACTTGTACTTCTTTGTAAGCAGACATCAGTACTGAGAAATGTACAGATATAATCTGTATGTGTAACATTCTTTTTGTTTTTTTTTAACAGACGTTCAAGTGACTTGTTGCAACACACTTCCAATTGTACTACCATTCGCCAAAGGCAAGGTCTCCTGGACTCCCACTGTCCCTGCAACACATGGGAAGAAACGATCTAAATGAGAAGCGAAATTGAGCTTGTTATGATGCCTTCCAAGTTAGTAGCAAGCATGCACAAAATACACCTCATAACCGTGTTCATATTCAGTTTAGTGGTTTTAACTTAACTCACAAGTTGGATATTGCGGGGAGGTGAATCTGAATGTGAGACGAAAACTTTTTTTTTAGGGCAACAAAAAGTATAATTCACATCACTAACAAGTGTTTGATAAGAATTAATTAGCAGGCTATGAAGGCCTCCAAGTTAGCAGCATGCGTGCATAAAACATACACCTTAACTGAGCTTATCATTCAAGTATAATTGGCAAAACATTACACCTTAACTGGGACTCTCCATCACATGAGACTGCAACTGATCATAATCATTTACCTGACATTCAAACAGCTGATTCTGTCAATTTAGTGCTAGTATCATTTTAGTTAAAAACTGTGGGCCTCCATCTCTCTAAATGTCACTGAGATTAAATGACACCATTTTTTTAGAAAAAAAGAAGTCTGTTTAAGTGTTGCAACTTCATTAGCTATTGCAGGCTGCAGGGAGGTGAACTTGAAGCAGGGATATTTTATTTAGGGAGACATGGAAACAATTGTAGCCCAGCGCACTTTGTGATTTTAATGTCGCTACCTCAATGATTGGCCGATTGGGATGGACTGGAGCTGCATAATTAGAAATCTTTTGCCCAGTCCAGTTGTTATGACTGGCAACGTCTATAGTAGAAGGGATAGGGCGCTGGGTGGCTGATCAGGTGGCTGATCACGCCCAGGGAGTTGAGTCCCTTGTTTCTAGGACTCTCAGTTATTAGACTTTTAGAAGTCTTAATTATTAATTCTATTTACAGAGGGTTATTAGATAGAGTTTGTTGGAAACTCAGATTTCCTATTATGTAAAAGACTATAAGAGTTCAACTCGGTTTAATGAAAAGGGCTTAGCCCAGGATTGAGATTATATCTCCCTAGAGCGCCTGGCGTCTCCTCCTACCTCTGTCCCGATCTGCTGCCTCCCAGCCACGGCTCCGGCACGCCGCAGATCAGGGCGCCCTAACCTCCCTGTCTCCCCTCCATACTTCCTCCGCAGCAAGGCACGCCGTAACACCAGTCATTCACTCATTATCTGAAACAGAGATAGAAGCAGAAAAAAGGATTAAGGTTAAAAAGTGGATAGGGAAAGGATGATAGGATCAATCAATAAAATGGATTTTGTAAATATGGGAGGAACCACACCTGTATCTTTAACCGCTTTCCTATTTATCCAAAGGCGTGGACGATTAGGATGGATTTTAGTACCATGGCTCAGCACAGCTCTCAATTCCTTCACTTCCTCATCATTAGCGCCATTGCAATCCAATCCAACGCTAACCTTCTGGAGCGATGGCAGGTTCATCAAGCCCAAGTCGAGACCACCATAGCTGTTGGCGATTTCTCTCGCCCCTCGTACAGAAAACCAGGACCAAAGCGTTCTCAGCCTCGGCATAGCTCCCTGCTGAAACAATACAGGCCTGACAAATCCCCGGAACTCGCAGGATAAAAGGCAGGGGAATGAATCCGCACCAACGAGGAATCCACTAGGGATTCCAAGATCCTCATGCTCCACCTGCATCTCTAGATAGCAAAGAGCAGGCAACCTCCCAAGTATATCCAGATCGGCCTGCTGTAGTACCCTTATGCCGATGAATATCTTGGAGAGGTCCGGCACAAGCGACGGATTAATCCATGCTGGCAGGGTTGAGAACCAGCAGCCCCACCGTGTCGACAGACTAAAGAGATGTCTAGGGGCAACCCAGGCATCCAATCCACCAATGTTGGTTTGACCACCGCGAGCCCAGACACTAAGCTCGCGGAGCTTTTGCAGCTTGCCTAGGCACTCCACCAGATTGTTGTTCCATCCGCCCAAGGCAATACGCAGCACTCTTAGCTCCGATAACCATCCCAATTCTTCTAGGATGTCCATGTTGGAGTCATCAATTAATAGTTCCGACATCTCTTCAAGTCTTGTTAAGCTCCCAATCCCATTTGGCACTCTGATTGACAAGTCGGTGTACAGGCACATCAAATGTTTCAGCTGAACAACAGTTGATGGCAAGCATGAGAGTTTATTTCTCCGTACATCCAATATTTGTAAAAACTGCAAGCTTCCTATTTCTTCAGGCAGTTGCGCAATGCTTGTGCCACATAGTCCTAGGTACCTCAAGTGAAATTGGTTCCCAAGGTACTTGAGACCATAACCTTGCGAAAGATCACAATCTTGTAAGTCCAGTACGCGTAAAACTTGGAAGCTCCTAAAGACCGGTATTAGACTAATGGCAGATGGAAAGTGGAAACTCCTAATAACTGGCATCAAACTAATGCCAGATGGAAAGACAACAACTGACCTTACTTGTTGCAACCTCTTGGTTTCCAGAGTTTCAGAAAGATGCTCCTTGCCATTTTGAAGGGATAACCTCCGAATCGTATTTGATGGAGGTATGTGATCTGTACCATTTAATATAGTAACAAAGTTTCCTTCACTTGACAAGGAGCATATAAGATCAAGCACCATATCATGTACACGACATTCATATATCGTATCATTATTATAACCATGTATGGGTTGGATCATACTTCTACTTATGAGCTCATTGAAGTAACTCTCCCCTAGATCAAATAAGGACTCCCCATGTTTCTCACATTGGATAAAGCCTTCAGCTATCCACATCCATATCAAACGATGTTTTTCTATTTTATAATCTTCTGGAAATACGCTAAAATATAATAAACAAGTCCTCAGATGGGACGGCATATTATAATAGCTAAATGATAAGATCTTTCTCATATTCTCCACATCTATACTGTTCTCAAGACCGGTACCAATACAGTTGCACACCTCATACCAATCCATCTTATTTCTTGGTTTACAAGCGAGTAGACTAGCCATTGTAATAATAGCCAAGGGTACACCGGCACATTTCTTTAGTATCCTCTCTGATACTTCAGTTAACTCTGCATCGGGACATTTTTCTATATCTTCATTGTTGTCTTTCCCTTCATTACCAAATATTCTTTTGTACAACAATTTTCGGGAGTTATTCTGAGAAAGTGGTTTCATGTTATAAGGACTACCAACTTTTTCAGCAACATCCGAATTACGTGTGGTTGTAATAATTATGTATCCAGCATCGCTATGAGGCAAAGCACATTTGATCATTCTCCAGACTGAGATATCCCATATGTCATCAATAACAATGAAATACCTATAGATATGGTAGGTTATTATTAGCAAGAAAAACTAATGAAATTAGGACAGAAAGTTCTGATATTGCTCATATAAGACGTTGTGCACGCTTTATAGAATACTAGTAATAATTAGACAAAGTTAGCTATGGTCTACTCGATTATCAAGTCTGTGGGCAAATTAAATATGTCCACTCAAAATCTTTACCAAGGCACTCTGGAAGCTGAGAGTTATTGTTGGCATTGCTTTTACTTGCCAGAATAGTGATTAAAAAGGCTCTACTGGTTGTTTTTTTGTTTAACCACAACAGCAAGCACATTTCTCATTAACTGTATGTACAATTAGTGTTACGAAACGTATTGGAGGCCCTAAAATACTGGAGGACAAAAAAATTCTTTCCATGTACAAATTGATGGCAGGAATGCTTCCATACCTTTTGCGTCGAAGGAATTTTCTTAGTTCATTGACGAGCTGACCCTCATCCAATGGTTTTTCATTGATGTCCTCATACTTCTTGTCAAGCTGATACAGGATGCCCTTCAACAATTTCTTCAAATCAGGAGTTTGAGAGACTGATACAGAAGCACAACAATCGAATCCTGGTCTAATCTTGTCAAAAACTGCATGAGCAAGAGTAGTTTTTCCCAACCCACCAAATCCAACAATGGTAACTATCTTGCCTTTCTGAATGGGCACTTCATTCTCTTCCATCACGATATTGATTAGCTCATCTCTTGTCTCGACAATGCCAACAAGCTCTTCAATCTCTGTGTACTGAGAAAATAAACGTGGGTCCACAGCAGCTGTGCTAGGCTTATCAACACCGAGGCTGACATCATATCTGCGACGCCTCTCGTGCACCTCTACAACACGGCTCTTGATGTCTCTAATCTCAGTAGCGATCCCATGGCGAATCTTTGCCTTTCTGAACAAACCGACACTTCGGTCAATAAACTTCCTGATGCCATGCAGCTTGGCCGACTGACTGGCTTTGCCACGCACCATAAACGTGTCGATACTATCCTCTATATCATAGGAGAGCTCCCTCAAATCCTTGGCCCAGATCTTGTCCTGAATGTCAAGCTCGTCTGCCGGTTTACTGGAGAGCTTCTCGAGTGCGCCCTTCATGCTCTCGAGCTCAGCTTTGAGGAAAATGATCTCCCCCTTGACGCCCTTTTGCAGCTTATACTCTCCGATGAGAAGATCGCCGAGCTTGGCGAGGACGCTTGGCAGAGCCCCAGTCACTACCGCCATGGATCTGTCCTGGACGAACGCGCTAAGGAGTGAGGCAGCTGTGCTGCGGATGCATACTGACCCAAAACCAAAAGTAAGGCACAAAGTGCTAGAACTCTAGCTAGAATATAGGAACTATTCGGATGGGCACGAAGAGCTAGCGCGAGATTGAACTCACCGAGGAGTTACCGGCCACCGCTGGTGTCGCGAATCACGACCGCCCTTTGTCGCAGCGCCGCGCCGGCCGGATCCGCCCGTGGTCAAGGCAACTAACGGATCCAGCCGAGGAGCCTTCCCTGATTCCGGGCTGCTACAGCCGTTGGAACAGGTTGAAGGGGAGGATTATCGTGATGCTACAGCAAAAGGCAAAGATCATGTCCGCATTATCTCCCGGCCGGCGTCCGGACGCTCTAGTGTGGTGTGGACTGTGGAGGACAGAAGACAGAGACGGCCTCATTGTGATGGTCCACGGGCTTAATTGATGATGTCTTTTTTTTTTCCTCACTTTCTATCAAGGGCCAAGGTGCCCATTAGAGAGTGAGCGAGCTCCTCTACTGTTCATGTTTCTTGACTATCCACGGTCTCTTTAAGGGCGTGTTTGGTTGCGAGCGGTAAAGTTTATCACCCGTCACATTAAATGTCTACATCTAATAATAAATTGTGAACATTTCAGTTCTCTATAAAATTATGTTCACCACGAAATTCTATTCACCAGTCCATTCATATAGGACTATGATTCTTCACCTAATATTTAATCATGAAAATTTTAGTCTATCCACTTTTTCTATCCGCCCATAGTATATGAACACAGCTCAGCCAGGTCAGTTGAGTTCGAGTAGAATACGGAGTCCGATCCATTCCCAAATTCCAACGATGCAACAAATTAATCACGGCAGCGACCCAGTGTTAGCTCTGCTCTTAGTAGTTGGAAAGAGTCTTACATGTAACAGTTTTGCCTTTTTTTATTTTGGGCGTGCTGCCTTGTAATCTTCGGCTCCTGCCTTTGTAACTATTCCTTTATTTAATTTGAAATACAAAAAAAAAGGGTGGGGAGCTCCCCCACCGTTTCATCAAAAAAACAAATTAGTCACGGCAGCGACGGATCCAGCTAATAAAAAATCTATTATAATAGAGAACGTGTAAATCTTTACCTAATATTTAATCATAAAAATTTCAGTCTGTCTATTTTGTTTGTCTGCCTATAAATAATAAATTATCTAATATTTAATCATAAAAATTTTAGTCTGTCCACTTCTATGTCCGCTCATAAATAGCAAATTAGGAAAAAATTACGCAAGCCTAAGGGCTTGAACCCAACACCTGACGAACCAAGATCTACCTAGATACTAGAAAATCAAGAACATAAATAAAATCATTCTTTTCTTTTTTTAATCCTCAGCAAACAATTATAAAAGTTTGCATAGAGTGAGCGGTGAGAGCGTTATGCTTGAGTGGTAGACACGAACCTTATGGTTAGGGTAGGACGTCATAGAAGGTTGGTAAGGCAGTGATCCTGTATGAGGTGGCGACTGTGGGTGCTAGAAGCCCAATGGAGAAGGAGGCAACTGAGGGGTGCATGAAGCAGTGCACGCAAGCGAGAGCAGATTGAAGGCGGCATCGGTAAGTAGGAAGAAGATCATGCAGTTCCAACCATACGATCCTTCTCCTGTAGCAATGCACGGGCATTTTCTTAATATATAATTGTGCAAATTTTAGTTCATGATTTTTTCTATATGTCCACGAGTCTAAAGATTAATTAAATGATGCTCGTCTCGGATCTGGTTTCCATTATTTTTATCTTATTTTCTGTTTATGGCACTAGGACTCCTTGTCCAATTGGGTTGAGAGAAAAAAGGAAAGTTATGGGCGGAATCTAACTTGTAAGTTTAACACGAGTTTTAACCAATTTAGACTAAAACAAGCGAATAGTTGGGCTCGACCAAAATCCAAAATGACCAAAAATTTTGTCTTTTTATTATTAGAGAAGAAGAAGAAGGAAAATAGACTAGGACTTTGATTTTTCTTTTGTCTCCAATATCTAACTAAATAAAGAAAGCAGAGCAAAATAAAGAACGTAATTCTTATCATTTTCTATTTGACTATTAAGAGTTCTAATTAGAATACTTAGGATGTGAGGAATCTATTTATATTAGGACTCCTACTCCATATTAATTTAGACGCAAGTTAGGCCTTGTTTAGTTCCAAAAATTTTTTGGTTTTCGACACTGTAGTATTTTTATTTTTATTTGACAAATATTATCTAATTATGGACTAACCAGGCTCAAAAGATTTATCTCGTGATTTTACAGATAAACTGTGCAATTAGTTTTTATTTTTGTCTATATTTAATGCTCTATGCATGTGTCGCAAGATTTTTGTCTATATTTAATGCTACATGCATATGCCGTAAGATTCGATGTGACGGGGAATCTTGAAAAATTTTAGTTTCTGTAATAAACTAAATAAGATCTTATTGTAATAACTCATATAAGCACGAGTTATATATATAAGTCCAGATAAAAAAAACTCTCAATCGTTTGGCAATGAAATTGGATGAAACGCCCACTGAGCACGGAGAGCTTCGTTCCTACGCGCTCGGCCGGATCTCCTGTGAAGCGTGCGATTCTCCTTCCTGGCCCCGCCTCCCTGCTTCGCGCCAAATCCTTCCCTCCCCAATCCTACACTCACGCCTCCTTCCATGCCGGCTGCTGCTTGTGGGCGTCGAGTTCCATGGCCACCGCCGGCTGCGTCACCGGGTGCTGCACTACCTCCTTCCCAATTGAAGGATTTTGGTCCAGATTCGGTGGCAGTGGTGGTGCAGTCCACTCCCGCACAAGAACTCAGTGAATATGTGGTGAGCGCTAGCTGGTTGGGAGCATCAGATGTATTTTGCGTCAGATTTCTCCGACCTATAAAGCCAGTAAAATGTTAGAGGAGTGCCGATGTCAAGTTAGGATGCAGAGTTGGAGAAAAATCACCATTGTCATGATTTTTTTTTAAGAACAGGAGGGGCTTGAAGCCCCTACTGAATATTAATTAAAATAAAGGCAAAGCATTCAATTGTGATGATTTAGGTGCCCTTATTCCTGAATGTTTAAGTGAACTGAAAGAGATGCTATCTGAATTTTTTTGTTCTGGAATGAAAATCTATCTGCATTTGCCTAAATGTTATCTGCATTTGCATTCATATGACTTTACCAGTGTACTGAAACTGAAAGTATATTGATATGGTATATGTCACTGAACTGAAAGATTGAACTCGGCTGCAGTCAAGCTATTTTGACTGAAAGTATATTTGATATGGTCTGACCCAAGAGCGTATAGGTGTAAATGTGATATGCCAATACTCGGCTGCTGTTAAACTGTCTCCATTTTCACTCCAAGTTCACTTCGGGGGTGTTTGTGAGGGTGGCCGTGGTCAACCTGGCTTGCTCGCTAGGCCCGGGCCACGCTAGACCAGCCCCAAATGCTGCAACAGCCTATGTGTTGTCTTCCAATATGCAAACGGTCTGGTTCAGAGGAGATTGTGTTTGTGAACCATGTTAGGGCCAGGCCAAACCACCAAATACAACTATCTTGCCCCCCACTTGCCCCTGTTGTGCGCCGCGAGGACCTGGCTCCAAAACAACGCCCATCCCCAGCGTATCTCTAGAGCTAGACTCAGAGGGTTGTTTTGGCTGCGGGTGGCCGGTCTGCGTGCTGGGCCAAGTGCGCCTTGCAGCCCAGCTGAGCCACCCTCACAAACGCCTCTTTTATGTTTTCATATAGTTCCTACTTATTTGCTGTCCAGTTCAATTATCTACTACTAGCCTTGTGATAGATATGGTATTTTTTTATTCCAACAAGGCTCACAGGAAGAGCATGAGGAGCATAAGACAAAAACTGATGGCTACCTACAAGCAGCAGTAAACTGGTACTACGGTCTCAAATATTGAAGTTTTAAGATCTGAAAAAAGGAAGAATCATGCATCTGGGAAAGTCATGATGTTATTTCAGGCAAATTCTCCATATTGTGTATTGTGGCTCGTCGGTTGATGCTACATGGTGTTGGCCACAAATAGACAAGCTGCTAGATGAAAACGTCAGTTCTGTGAAATGCAAATCCTAGGAAGTTAGTTCGCTTGTGTAGTACTCCCTCCATCCCAAATTGTAAGTCATTCCAAGAATCTTGGAGAGTCAAAGCATTTTCACGTTTGATCAAAGTTATAGATAAAAATACTAAGATTTGTATCGTAAAGTGAGTATACAATGAAAATATAATTAAGAAAAAATCTAATGATATTTAGTTAGTACCATAATAATAATTATTTTATAATATAAATTTGGTCAAACCTAGAAAAGTTTGACTCTCCAAGATTCTTAGAATGACTTACAATTTGGAATGGAGGGAGTATGTGTCGTCGCTGCGTGTTTTCACGTAATTCCTACTTATTGGCTATCAAATTCATATGGCTACATAGTCAAAATGGCACATTGGATCTCAATATCATGTATATATTAACTGCAGAAGCTTGTCTCTTTTTTTTACCAACTACAACAGCTTGTCTTGAACTTGAGAGAGTCAGTTTCATTTCTCAATCTAAATCTTCATAGCTGATGTGGCAGTCTTCAAAACAGTAAAGTGAAATTCACCATTGAGACTGATCAAAACTATTACACCCATATTTCAAGAACAAGATAGGATGCATAAAAGACTCATATGTGCCCCAGAAACAGTCGCACACATAAGTAGACAAATCTCAAGAGTATCATCACATTGTTTATTACATAGCGGAACAATAATAATCACATAGTCTTATACAATAAAGATAACGGTAATAAACAAACTCTCTCGACGGAAGCACCACACAGGGACAACTGTTGACCGGTTGACTCCAAACCTAGTACTCATATCGATAATCCTCAATCCAATCATCATCATTTGCATAACCTGAGGTGTTGGGAAATTGCAAGAGTGAGCACATATCGTACTCAACAAGTATAACCAGGGGTTCATGAGGCTCAATTAGCTGACACTGGTTTAATTGCATTTAGCTTTTAGGTGTATACCATGTTCATATTTAAATAGCAAATGTCAAGGTATCATAAATAAATCCCATAACCACATGATCAAATGTAAGCATAGTTAATACTAAACATAAACGATAAACAAATGAACATAATAACTTAATAAGTGTCATCATCTTTAATATAAGAATCTCCAAGGCCGCTCTTGACCGTGAGCACGGCTAGTATAACAGTTTTTAACACTCTGCAAAAGGTTGTACGTCTTTACCCATGAGTCATGATTTATCCTTTCACCCGAGGTGATCAACCTCTTAAAGAAGGTCGGCAGGAATCACTATGAAGCCTTTAAAAAGTTCGTCTAACATGTTAAGGCCGCAAGGTTTTCTGGGCGCGCATATATAGAGCCCCCCTTCCAATGGCACAATGACGCGCAACCTATACACATAAAGACATAGGCCACAATATACTCAAAACGGCAAGCCCCTCTAGCGCCCTTTCGGGTAACCTCTAACAAGCTAGAAAAGGTCTTCATACTGAGCTAAAGCCAGAGCCATTATAGCCCTTATAATTGCACTGTTATCCCGATGATCACTTACAGACAAGATCTCATACGGTTATCAGTCATCTTTTAACGTTCATTGCATAGCTATTAATCATCTTACAAGATCATGGATTAAAATCAAGAACTAAAAATAACTACCCCAAATGCATATCAAATAGGTAACAAGGAATCCAAGGTAACAATCATCTATGATTTTGCTAAGGTCGTCAAGGTGGACACATGCATATGATATATATTGTATTAAATGTTTATAGGTAACAAGGATAGTTCTAAGTTATACTTGCCTTGATCAAAGCTCTGGTCGTCAAAGACTTAGTCTTGCTCATCAACGTACGGCTCACCGTCTATTCTCAATCAACAATCAACAACACGTATTTCAATGGAGACAATCATACACAAAGCAAACAAGCTATAACTAGAACAATACACCAACAGTGATAAAACAAATATAAAAGTTTATAAAAACATTCTACGCAGCGCTACTATCACACAAACGTAAAGATCATAAAAATCAGAATTAAAACTAGAAGTTATAAATTTTCTAAGATTTCCTATAAAAGAATAATTAATTAAATAGTACCACGAAATTAAAAAGTTTCAAACTGGTGAAACAGTACCACTAACATATGGATCTCGAGAAGACGAATCTAACGCAATTTGAATGGATCAAATCGGAGTTAAAATGAGCATTTTATAAGTGTTATAAAATCAATGGCATTTTTGTAATTACTGGAAAACGTATTTTGAAAGAACCGACGCAGAATACGCTTTCGAAACCAAAAAGCGTATACCAGTGAATACGCCAAGGACCGCGGGTTCGAATCATAAAGAAACCAGGGACTCTTTAGCAAAATTGACAACAAAGGGGTAAGTTCTATTGAGGACCGTTGATCTTCCATCCGACGGCCGAGAACGATTCTAGGGGAAACAGCGGGGGCCCGGCCATCTCCCAGGAGTCCGGCGCGGCGGCGCCATGGGAGAGCCTCACCGGAGCTCGGGAACCTCCACTGCTGTCCACCAAAGACAAAACTGAGTACACAGAAACGAATAGGGGCATCACGCGAACTCACCAATGAGTTTTGCTTGGACGAGGAAGGAGTGGAGAGAGCTTGTAGCCGTAGTGGGCGAAAACGGGGCTCCTACAGAGGTTCGGCACAAGTCAGCGAGTCATAGGAAACACGAGAAGGAGGAAAACATGGTCCAGCAGCTCCGCAACGGCGTCACGAAGCTCGGCACAGTCCTGTCTTCGTCAACCGGGCAATGGATAGGAAGTTCCACGGCTGTGGCGGTGAGGTACCTCGGTGAGATCCAAAAATCGTCGAGCATGACGCTTAGGGTTCGGATTGGTCGCATAAACGGAAAAACAAGACGTGGAGACGTTGCTGGGAGCTTTATAGGGCTTGGTAGAGCACGATTTGGCAAAGAATCCCGGTGTTTTTGGGATTTGGTGGCTCGGTTGGGTTTGTTGGCGTCGGGCTCGGTTACGACTCGAGGAAGAAGGAAGAGGGGCGCTGACATGTGGGTCCATGCTGTCGGTGGGAGAAAGGGCGGGGCCCGGTCGCCAGTGAGAGAAGATAGGGGAGGAGAGGCCCGCAGCTGGGCCTTCGCTGGGCCGCGCGAGGGGGAGGGGGGAAGCTAGGCCTCTGGTCTGATCCCACGAGGGTGGCTTTCTTCTTTTCTTTTCTTTTTAATTTGTTTTTCAAAAGCTTTCTCCAAACAGATTTTAAATTCTAAAAAAGAAACTCCAACAGAAACAATCAGCACATAATAAAATATGCTCCAGCATGAATGCAAAACAGGTTTTCTAACCTTATGATAAATTTTAATTTTTAACAAAAATTATTTATTTACTAAATTAAATGCTCACAAAAATGCTTAAATAACTCCAATTAAATCCTATTAATTCAAAATCAGTTTTTGGGTGTTACAGAAACCATTCATCTCCCATCCCCCAGGTTTCTCGATCGGCGAAGGCAGGCAGGTCTTCCATGGTGAAAGCCCTAGTTTGGTTTTGGATAATTGATGAAACCCTAGTACTAACCTCCATACTAAGTGGGTGTAGACTTATTGAGGTTGGTACATGCTAAGTAATGGAGCAAGAGATGATCATGGTGATGATGGTGATGACCACAAGATGATCAAGTGCTCAACTTGGAAAAGAAGAAAGAGAAAAATAAAACCCTATGGAGATCAAGGCAAAGGTATTGCTTAGGGTTTTGGTTTTGGTGATCAAGACACCATAGAGGGTGTGATCACATTTAGGATAGATAGCCATACTATAAAGAGGGGAATTCTTTGGCTGAGCGGTTATCGAGTGCCACTAGGTGTCATTGTTCATGAGCATGCATTTAGAACCTAGTGAGCTAACTTAACTCCTTCAAAGAAAATGATTGTGAAAATGCTAACACATGTGCACTTGTTGGTACACACTTTGTGGTGTTGGCACACTTCAAGAAGGGAGTTGAAGTTTGAAGGGTAGCGAGAGGATGGGTTTGAGAAAAATAAGTGTATATTTTCTATTGCGCCGGTGGGAATTTTTGGAGAAGTCATCGGAGAAACACTCACCGGACGCTCTGCACAGAGGCACCGGACGCTGGCCTTTAGCGTCTGGTGTGCTGTCGGGTGTAGCAGAGTGCACCGGACGCACCGGAGTGAGTCCGGTGCTCAGCGTCCGGTGTGCGGGCGGTTTGGCGACCCTCTCTGCGCATGAGTCCGGTGAGCACCGGACGCTCAGGGTGCGTCCGGTGGCTCGCGTCCGGTGACCCTGCGAGTTTGCGGAGCTCTCTGCGCACGGGTCCGGTGTGCACCGGACGCGTCTGGTGGTAACTTGCTTAGCGTCCGGTGCTCTGCAGGTTACCGTTGGACCCTGACACGTGGCTAACTTTGGAGCACCGGACGCAGGTGTTGAGCGTCCGGTGCCCCTTTAAGAGCGTCCGGTGACTCCGTATTTCGCCTAGTGAAAGAGCCAACGGCTCTATTTGTTTGAGGGGCTATAAATATGTGTTTGGCCGGCCTAGGGCTAACTCTCTTGGCATTCTAACATACTAGACATCCTTGTGAGCCTAAGCAAACTTCTCCCACTCATCTCCTTCATAGATTATACATCTTTGTGAGATTGGGAGTGATTCCAAGTGCATTTGCTTAAGTGATTGCATCTAGTGGCACTTGGGGATCGATTTGGCTGCGGTTCTTGTTACTCTTGGTGGTTGCCGCCACCTAGACGGCTTGGAGTAGCGGAGGAGCTTTGGCACGAGTTGGTGATTGTTCGTGGCCATCTCCCGGTGATTGTGAGGGGTCTTGTACCTTCCCCGGCGGAGAGCCGAAAGGTAACTCTAGTAAAGTGCTTGTGTCATTGAGCTACCTCACTTGTGGGTAGGTTCTTGTGGTGTCCTAGTGAGGATGAGGTTCGTGCTACACCTCTTAGCCACCGAACCACCCAGTGTTGGTCGACACAACGGGGACGTAGCGTGCCGGCAAGCACGTGAACCTCGGGAGAAAATCGTGTGTCTCCATTGTGATTGTACTTTGGATTTCTCCCGATGATTGGACTTCATATCATTGATTGGTTCATCCCCTCTACGCGGTGGTATAAAGATCAAACCTTCTCTCTTACTTTCTTGCAAACTAGAGTAGCTTACATACTTGTATAGAAACTCTAGGTAGCTCTCTAGTGTAAGTAGAGACATAGCTCTTGTGTGCCTAGTGATCATATCAACTAGAATTGTTGGATAGGTGGCTTGCAAAACCCTCTTTAGAGCTAGAGCAAAAAGCTTCGCTTGTTATTTACTAACCTCTTGCTCTAGTGAATTTGTAGAATTTTTAAATAGGCTATTCACCCCCCCTCTAGCCATATTAGGACCTTTCACATGGCTCTGAGCGGCCGCGTGCAACCGCGACAGATCAAAGAACGGGTGAGCGCTTCCAAGCGCCAGAGTTCCAAGGTTGTAGTGTAGCTGTGCTCAGGGCCGGCTCTAAGGGAGGGGCAGCCGGTGCGACCGCCGGGGGCCCATGAACCTTAGAGGCCCTTGACAATATAGGTAATTAGTATATATAATTTTTTATTTGGCATAATAAGTATTTGAAGATCTAAGATAAATTAGTCAAAGCCGTAGATTACTCTTCCTTCTGGTCCTATTCTACATAACGGTAGGGAAACATCGGATAGTACACATGTCATCACAGTAAGCAATACACCAACAACCATGATGGATTAGTTTTTTTATATATTTTCTTAATTGTTTTATGTACTCGCTATGCTCGTATAGTGCTAGGTCCTAGCATTATAAATTTATAATTCAATGTAGTTATCTGAATATACTAGATGTTGCCTAAGAAGCGTTTGTCGGATACTCAAAAAAGAAAAGAAAAACAAAAAGAACAAAGTACTTATATTTTATGAATTATATATATATATTGCAAAGTACTCCCCCCTTCCCAAAATAAGTGTCGTTTGCGCTTTCCGAGAAATAACTTTAACTAAATATATAAAAAATATTAATATTTATAGTACATAATTAGTATCATTAGAAAGACATTTAAGTCTAGTTTTTTAACAAATTTATTTAGAAATATAAATATTGCTCATATTTTCTACAAATCGAGTCAAACTTGTGGCACGAAAATCTAAAACGATATTTTTTTGGGACGGAGGTAGTAATTTTTATTATCGATAGTATATACAGTAATTTTGATATAAAAATTAGCTGAACGAGCCCTTATCTCTTTACTTGTCCAACGGCCCTTAAAACTATAGAGCCAGCCCTGGTTGTGCTTAGCTGGGGCGACAAGAGCCATGGTGGTTGCGGCGCTCCCCACGACGCACGAAGTAGGGGATGCAGGTTGTGGGTGTGTGCAGCGGCGGTCTGGAGTCCATTTTTTTTTTTTTTTGAGGGTCTGTCTGGAGTCCATTTGATGCTGGGGTCACTAGCACAATCCAGTTGGAGTCAAATTGTGACGCCGTCCAACTCCTTAGCCTGCTGCTTCTGCTTTGACCTCTACATAGAGTTTTCCAGGTTTGGTCGTTGCTGAACAAGCCACTACAACCTCTTTATCGAGTTTACTGGCTATGATGATTATTGGCTCAGTATGTGCACCGAGGTTGAGAGATTCTTCAGATAGCATTGGACGAGGATGCAACAGGTCACCGACCAAGTCTAGGCTAGCTATGTTTGTAAGTCTGTCGTCATGGAGATGGTCTCTTCATGATCTCTGAAACGATGGCTGGGGTTCAGACTTTAAGCAGGATTGGTTTCATATTACACTGGCACTTTAATGTTAGCTTCTCGATGGCTATAGCAGAGTTCTCGAGGCCCTCTACATTGCCATTGGGGTTGGGGATACGAAATCTCATTTTGTGTTTTAGGTACAGACGAGAGTGTGATGTCCTAACAAATAGGTTTCTACTCCTCCCTAATTCATCATGTTGTTCTGAATGGCTGCTTTGTTTTTTCTATTATTTAATTTACAATTTCCATTTCTCATACTTCTTGGAATCCATCATTACAAGTTTCAATAAGTTGTTTTAGCAGCGTTTACTTCCATTTGTGTGTTTCGCGTCCATAATAAATCAAATTATTAGTAATTAATACATATAATCATTTTTAATGTCTAAACCACCTGTTTAGTCATGTTTTCCAGCTATGGGTGTCTTTATAATCTTGCTTTTGTCATTATTTACTACATATAATTTTGTACCTTCCATACATCCTTCTACCATTTTACATATAACATAATGCATTATGTATTTATGTTCCATCAAGAGCACTATAAATTTCCGCAGCAACGGGGTGTTATCTAGTTCTTGGAGTAACTTCGCCATTACATCCAATTGTTTTATATATGGCATCGGTAATTATTCCAATAGAAAATTTTGTTATTGTGACAAAACAATTCAGTACCTTCACAGTTAAGTCTCAAACACAAACGTACGTACCAAACGATCTAACCTTCTTCATACAATCTCAAAGACATCAAACAAATTTGGTGATTTGTACCCAAGGTTGGACACTGGCTATTTTATTCAGCAAAACATAATTATTAATTATTCTATCATGAAGCACATTGGATTAGCTTCTCCAAATTCATGTAGGACGACCCACCCTTCTCTAACGCTCCATTTGCCTTGGCCTTGAGCTCCTGAGCCTTCTTCCTCCTCTGCTCCCCTTCATCACCTTCATCCATCAGCCTCTCCAATGCCTTCATCACTTGTTCCATACCCACCTCCGCCTCAACATCCGCTCCGCCGCCGTTGAGCTTACCAGCACTAAGGACATTTTCTGTTGGCCTTGTCACGCCTACAGACACCCCAACACCAAGCACATCGACGATGAGCCTCTCATTGAGAAACTGCTCGGCGAAAAGCGGCCATGTCGCCATGGGCACGCCGGCGGCAATGGCCTCCAGCGTCGAGCCCCACCCACAGTGCGTGAGGAAGCCGCCGACAGTACGGTGAGCTAGAATGGCGACCTGGGGAGCCCAGCCTCGCACCACCAAGCACTTGTCGCTGTCGAAGCTCTCAGATAGCCATTTCTTGACGTCGCCGGGCATGGCGTCGGCGCCCTTGACGACCCAGACGACATGCCAAGGGCACGACGCTAGTGCCATGCCCAGCTGCCTGACCTGCGCCGGCGGCATGCACCCGGCGCTGCCAAAGCTGACGTACACCACGGACCTCGTCGTCTCCTTGGCGTCCAGCCACTCCATAACCCGCCTGGCATCGTCGTCCGCCATGGCCTGTGGATCGAGATCAGGTGACCGGCGGCGGCACAGCGAGACGGGGCCAACGGCGACGACGGCTTTGCCGGTCGCGGCCGCGAGAAGCTCGCAGGAGCCGTGCTCGAGCTCGTCGAAGGTGTTGACGACCACGCCGTCCACGGCCACGTCGAACTCCCGTATCTCTTGCATTGCTCCACCACCCACAGCCGTCGACGGCGCGAAATGCGGCGGTAGCTGCGCGCGCGAGAGCCTGCAGCAGTCGTCGAACGGCGCCGGCAGGGCTGGGATGTTGACGACGAGGCCGTCGTCGTCGTCCGCCGCCTCGTGTGGCCTGTGCTTGTAGAGGTACTCGATGCAGAGCAGGGCGAACGCGCCGAAGCCGTGGAAGATGTAGCACGGCACGGCGAGCTCGCGCGCCATGCCGAGCGCCCACGTGTGGCACATCCCGGCGACGACGCAGCTGGGCCGGCGCGGCATAGCCTCGCCGGCGCGGCAGTAGCTTGCGACGGCCTCGCCGAAGTGTCTGTTGGCGGCGAAGAAGCGGGGCACGTCGGCGGGGGACCGGAGGAGGTCCAGCCTCTCGCAGCCGTCGTCGGGGGGGAGGCCGGCCTCCGCCGCTGGGAACGGGATCGCGGTGACCGTGATGGCGCCCTCCGGCGGCGTCGTCACGAGGTCGTCGTCGTCGTCGACGCGGCTCTGGACGAGTGGGGCGTTGGCGGGCGTGGTGATGATGGTGACCGCGGCGCCGTGGGAGGCGAGGAGGCGGCCGATGTCGGTCATGGGGATGATGTGGCTGATGCCTCCTTGCCACGGAACGAGCACGAAGTGTGGGCGTGGATCGTCCTGCTGTTGTGTGGCTCTCTCCATTTTCCTTCCGATCGATCTCACTCTCTCCTCGTTGCAATTGCAAATGGTCTGCCTTTCTTGTTTCGCTGTGCAGACTGATCAAGAGAGCCACACAGCAGGACGATCGTTGCCACCTATATATATATATATATATATATACACCATGTGAATGTGAGTACGTGGCCATGTGTATATAGTTGCTTGGCTGCTAAGTACGGGCCTACGCCTACCTGGTGGTGTCGACATGATGTACAGGTGCATGTAGGAGTTGGTGGTGACCTATTCCATTCCACTTTCCACGGCGGCTATTGCTGTGGTGGACTTTTGGCGGCTCGTGCAATACTTGTGCACCATGCACAAAGCGAGGGTACATATGACACAGACAGATTAGCTTCACACATGTAGAGGTGCAAATGAGTGATGATTAGGTGCACCTCTAAATCTCTTTAGTTCAAATGTTTATACTACTTCTCTAAAAAAAAATTAAAAAATACTAAAGAGGTTTGGAGGTGCACCTAAAGCTTAGCCTTTGCACCTCTATTCACATGGACAAGTCCAAAGCTTCTTTTGTTGACTACTCCTGCCGTGGATCGCCTTGTTCGTTTTGAGTAAGGCCTTGTTTAGTTCACCCTAAAAATAAAAAAAAAAATCAAATCTTGTGGTACATGCATAGAGTACTAAATACAGACGAAAATAAAAACTAATTGTATAGTTTACCTATAAATCGCGAGATGAACCTTTTAAGCCTAATTACTCCATAATTAAATAATGTTTGTCAAATAAAAATAAAAGTGATATAGTTTCGAAAAATAAAAAGTTTTTGAAACTGAACAAGGCCGAAGTAATGGTCGATCCAATCTAACACAAATCTGTACGTAGTACTTTTCCACTGCTGCAGGTTGTACTACAAACTGGAGTAGTACATAACCATGAAGTAACCTGTACCGATGAGCCTGCGTAATCCGTGACATCGAAGATTATGAGGACAGCTCCGAGTACGCGTAATCAGCAATCCAAGTTTGACGTGATTTTTCAGAGGAGCCTGGTCACGTTGTACTGTACGTGATCCACAGAACAGAGCAAACCGAAACAGAGCATGCAGTCACCACTCACCACTATCTTATCACGTAACCTCGTTGCACACCGAAACAGGGCATGGTTCGTTGTCGCAATAGTTCGTCAAAAGTACCCGTGTTTTGCACTGGCACCGCATCATTGAGATCAGCAAGCGACAGTACATAATTTCAGAAAAGAAAAGTAACTTCGACTTGTTAGATTGATCAAGGCCTTGTTTACTTTTAAAATATTTTATAAAATAGAAATAAAGCACTTTCGTTTGTATTTGATAAATATTATCCAATTATGGACTAACTAGCCTTAAAAGATTCATCTCGCAAATTACAGGTAACTATGTAATTAGTTATTTCTTTTATCTATATTTAGTGCTCCGTACATGTGCCGCAAGATTCGATGTGATGAGGAATATGAAAAATTTTACAAAATATTTTAGGAACTAAGACTATCTCCAACAAGATAGGCATAAAAAGACTCATACCCAAAATGCCTCCTGAACAGTGTTTCAGTAGAAAAAAAACACCCTATAATGGAGTACCCAAACCTACGATCGTCGTCGTTGCGGAACGCAAATATGCGTCTGCCTCGATGTCTTTGCGTCTCCACGTAGCAGGGCCCACCACCACCACGCAGCAGGAGTGGGACGACTGTGCCTCTTCCTCCGTCGAGGTTGCCGCTGCTTCTTGGTGGGTTGTTGGTCAGCGGGGAGCTCCCCGTCAGCGAGCGCGGGCAGGTCATGTCGCCCACGGCGCAGAAGGCCGGCGAGGCCAAGGCGGCACGGCAGGTGTTCTGCAGCCCCGTCCGGGCTAGCTATGCTGCCAGGAGGTTGTCCGGCAGGCGCGCGATCTCGCAGGTGGCGGGCGCCGTCGCCATGGACTCCATCATCGGTTCCCCGCGAATAAATTGGCCTAGGATTTTGGGGATTTTTTTTTTCTCTTTGTCGTCTCCTCTGCTCTCGGTTGGCTGGATCTCACAGCTCGGTGGCCGGCGGCAGGCAAAGACGAAGGCTGATCTGGTCCGCGGCTAGGCCATGCGGCATCCACGGCGAGGGGCCACAGCGGCGCGGCGTATCTATGCGAGCAGTAGTTTTGGGTGTTCTATTTGCCGTAGTTGTTGGAGAAGGAGAGATTTGAGGGGTTGCCTATTTAACTGTGCATGACCTGTATCTATTTTAGGTCTCTTTTTTTTTATAATATAGACCTGTTTAAATTCGCTCCCACGAGGAGTTGAACTCAGGTCTGCTGGTACTACTCAGGTGCTCTAACCACTAGGTTAGAGGCCCTTTCACACTGTTCATGCTTGTTGAGGACCCGGCGTCCATCAGACGTTCAAATTGCCGTCTCTTTAATTTTCGTGTCTTCATTTCTCACTATTTGTAAGGCTGAAGCGCATTGGTTCAGTGAACAGAATTCTGCTCTGCGATCTGTAAAAGATCATTTGTGCTGAACTCAATAGAGAAGAATGAGCTCATTTTATTTTTAACTTTAATGGTCATATCCAAAGGTTGTATGTACAGTGAATGTGCACTCTTTTAGTTTGATTAACAGAATAAATGATTTGGATTTTTTCCCAAGTTATAATATTCTTAAAAGTAAATATTTATACTTGGAAATATAAATATTTGAATAGTAAGCTAGTAGTACATTTAACTAAAGACTAGGCAGAGAACTGGAAAAGGAAATAAGTTTTTTAAAAGACTTGTTTATTGTATTTTTTATATAAAAACTAGAGTTTAGGCAGCCATATGATTTAGATTAGAATAGATACAGGGTGTGTTTGCTAGTGGGGGCAGAGGATTGCCCGAGCTCCCTAGCTGCAGCAGTCCATGTTTGATGTTGCTGGCCCAGCCTCAGAGTCCACCCCGTAAGGAGCTTAAAGCACTTGGGCTAGGGCTAGAAAAACGATGGGGGCATATTTTTTTTTCAGAGTCGGGCTAGATTGAGCGCTCGTCTAGCCAGATGGAGGGAGCAAGTGACCCTCCTATCCTCCTATCTCCTATTTGGGCTAACAAACAAACACAATCTCTATTGGGTCTGGCTTACCACCGGGGGCTTGTACCGAGTTAGTCTGGTTATGGCTGATCTAGGGTCTGGCTGCCTTCATGCAATGCTGCAAACACACCCACGGTGACTTTCAGTAACCCAGGCAGCAACTGCTCTTTTGGCCCAGGAACTCACGTTTGTCCTCCTGGCTCTGACTGGGGCAACAGTTGCCTGGTGCTGCCACGATTCCGAACAACACACAGGAAAATAGGCTGTAGCTGTTAGGCCTTGTTTAGTTCAAAAAAAAATTGCAAAATTTTTCAGATTTCCCATCACATCAAATCTTTAGACGTATGTATGAAGTATTAAATATAGACGAAAATAAAAACTAATGGCACAGTTTGGTCGGAATTGACGAGACGAATCTTTTAAGCCTAGTTAGTCCATAATTGGACAATATTTGTCAAATACAAACGAAAGTGCTACAGTGTCGATTTCCCAAAATTTTTTGTAACTAAACAAGGCCTTAGTCCAGGCTTGCAACCAAACAAGCTTTACAGTTTACCTCAACCTCTACAGGAGGTTCACAGCGGATTCCTTTGTCTCCATATCATTGTTATTATATATGGAAACCTAAAATATCTGCAAGCCTCAATGTGATGCAATGTTGCCACAAAACTTAACATATTCTGGTTAGATGTTCAAATGCTAATAAAAATATCGTAGGTACCTCCTCAATTTTGAATAAAAACAGTTGTATCTGCTAATCACCAATACCTGAAGTTATACGATAATTTATAAGTCATAGCTGTTGAATATGTTTCAAATTCAGTTGCACATTATAAAGGGTGACTTCTCATGCAACGAAGAGGAGGTCCGTTGAAGGCAAAGGCTGGGCTGGAGCGAAGCGGAGTCTGAGGTGGCCCATTGGTGTGTGCCCTCATTGTCACATGGGGGGTGCGGGGGCTGGCCCCCCACGGTACGTACCCAAATTAGAGTTCCACTGAGCCTGTTCGCTAGTCTGAAAAGTTATAGCTGAAATATTGTTCGCTAATTTATTGTAAGAGAAAAACACTGTTCACTGGTAGAAAAGGTACGGCTTATAAGATAAGCGAACAGGCTCGGCCGCCGCACGACGTTGTAACCTCGACTTTTGATAATAGTGAGGAGTGTTTGCTAGCTGGCGCCCGTGGTTTTTCTCTTTATTGAAGGGGTTTTCCACGTTAAATCTTGTGTCTCCGTTGTGATTTGATCTTGTGTTCTTCGTCGTTTATTCGCAGTCATTCACAACAATAACCATCTCTTAAAGAAGAGGGCTTTCCAAAACTAGGTGGTACAGGTGAGATGTCACCATTCACAAGTTAAAAAAACCTTGATCACCAATCCTTTTTTAGTTCTACAGTCTGAAAGAAAAAGAATCCCAGAATTACAATCACAACTGCACATTTTTTGTCTCCTCGTATATCCTGATCTGTGACATTTGCATGGGCAATGAGTAAATAATAACATCATTGCTGGGGTGCGGGGTTGATGTACAGTTAGGATCATCCGTTTATGCAGAATCTCAGGGGTGGAGTCGGCCTGTTGTTTACTTGTTTCCATTGGCCATCACTATTCTGAACCTGCGACAGAAACTGAGGTTCTTTTCTTGAGGAAAACAGGGGAAAAAGATTAGAATACAGAGAAAGGAGACAAACTGAGGTTCTTTTGCTGCCGTTAGTTGCAAGGGCTGGCCGGTTTGGATTGGTTTCAGCTGTGTATTGGCTTCATCGGATTTTGAAGGGTCAAGGATGGGATGATTGGGATGCATTTCAGTGGCATGCCGCAGCGCAGAAATCACATATTCCACTACTTGCAGCGTATTAGGAGTGGGAAAACGTATGAATTTCTTTTGCTTCCTCTGGTTTGGATGCCGTTCATATTGAATCTTTTTCCCAGCTCGTCAATATGAATCTGAGAAAGAAACAGAGGAAGGTTATGGTTGCATGAAAGGAAAAAGCAACAGAATGGAGAAAAAACAACAACGACCAGGGTTATCTATCTATATATCCTATAAAGATAAACTCCACTAAGCTAATTCTCTTGCACCTCCTTGCACCACATCATCATCCACTTCTTCTGCTGTTGTATGCAATTAAGTGTCCACTCATAAATAGTTTCAGTAGTAGATGCAACTACCTACACATGACCATGCATGCATACTGCTAGCAATTATTCTCTCACGTGATCTTCTCTCTTTCTCTTTTGAAACTGACTACTAAAACTATATAGATGACTTAATAGACTACAATAAGGCTATATTTATATTCTCCCTTCGTACCCGCAGCAACGCGCGGAGAATCCTCCTAGTTAAGCTAACCTTCAACCCCATATGTGATATTCGAGATGATTGGGATGAATCTCAAGCACATGGCTCACTGCAGCCTTGGCCTTCTCCACTTCCATCTCGTTGGCGCCTCCAGATCGGAAGTAAATAATGACACCCTGAACTCCTGAAGTGACAGCAGGTTCCCTAGGCCCAAGTCGAAACAACAACTACCATCGCTGCTCGCCATAATTTCTCTCACATCCCTTGCATACAACGTCAGGGAAAGGTTCCTGAGCTTTATCATAGCTCCTTGATGGAAGAACACGGCCCCCATAAATCCCAACAGCCTGCATTCCACCAGGCATGGGAACGAACAAGCACCAACGATGAATCTCCGAGGGATTTTGAGTTTCTCATGGTCCAGCTTCAGATACAGATGACGGAGTGCTGGTAACCTCCCAAGAGTTTCTAGGTCCTCCTGGCGCAGCTCCCTCACGTTGATCCACAGAAAGGAGAGGCCCAGAGGTGAAGGATTCATCCAATCTGGCAGCCTTGAGAACCAGCAGGATTGTAGCTGCAATCTCTGGACATGTCGAGGAGCAACCCATGCATCGAAATTGTATTCACCACCAGAGGCCCAGATAACTAGACTCTGGATTTTTCTCAACTTGCATAGGCACGCCACCAAAGATTTCTCCAAGGTGTTGTTCCAGAAGAAAAGTTCTAGCACCCGCAGTTCTGTTAGATGGCACAGCTCTTCTGGGATATCCGTGGATTCGTCGCAGGTGTATAACGTTGAGAGCTCTTCGAGGGCTGTTAGTCTCCCAATCCCGTTTGGCACTCTTGTATTTTGGTCGACACAAAGACACATCAAATGTCTTAGCTGAACAACAGTTGATGGCAGGCTACCAATGTAGCTTCCCACTACGTCCAATGTTTGTAGATAACGCAGGTTTCCTATTTCTTCAGGTAGCTCATTAGTATAAGTCCGTCCAAGTCCCAAATACCTCAAGTGAAATAGATTTCCAAGATGCTTAAGATCGCAACCTTGTGGGAGATAACTACCTTTTAAATTTAGTACACGCAAAACCCTGAAGCTTGCAAGGGCCGGCATTTGATCAAGAGCAGATGAAAAGGTAATAACTGACCTCACTTGTAGCATGCTCGTACTAGGGAATGGACTAGCCAGGTGTACAACACTGTTCTGAAGGGACAACCTTCGAAACATTTTCGATTGAGATGATGTGCTGTGCTCATTGTTCAATATGGTAACAAAATTGTCTTCATTTGACAAGGAACGGATAACTTCAAGAACCATATCGTGTACACGGCAATGTTCAATCATGGCCTCATGCCTGTCGTACACAGGCTGGATCATACTTGTGTTTATGAGCTCATTGAAGTAACACTCTCCAAGTTCAAATAAGCTCTTCCCTTGTTCACATTGTACAAAACCTTCAGCTATCCACATCCATATCAAATGATTTTTTGTAATTGGGTAATCTTCTGGAAACATACTTAAATATAGTAAGCAAACCCGCAGATGGTATTTCAGATCATAGTAGCTATATGCCAAAATCTTTCTCATATTCTCAACATCTGTACTATCCTCGAGTCCGGTACCAATAGAGTTGTACACCTCGAGCCACTCCATTTTGTCTCTTGCTTTATTAGCCAACAAACTAGCTATCGTAATGATAGCTAATGGCACACCGGCACATTTATTCAATATTCTGTGAGATACTTCTGTTAGGTGCTCATCAGGACATTTGTATTTTTCTTCATTGCCAAATATTCTTGTATAAAATAATTTTCTGGAGCTTTCATGACAGAGGGCTTTCATGCTGTAAGCGCCACCAATTTCTTCAGCTACCTTGAAATTACGGGTAGTTGTGATAATTACATATCCACCCATATTATCAGGCAAAGCACACCTAATCATTTTCCAAACTGAGATATCCCATATGTCATCAATAACAATGCAGTACCTGCACACATAACAATGGCATGTCATACGTAAAATTCAGATGTGAGACATGTGGCGTAGATTAACATTGGAAAACAGTACATTCATTCAAAGGAGTACTACCTCTTTGTCTGAAGGAATTTTCCGATTGCATCAATGAAGTGCCTCACATCCCGTGTTTCTTCGTTGATGTCCTTGCCAAGTTCAGAGAGTATACCCTCGAATAATCTCCTCATGTCAGGAGTTTGAGACACTGAAACAAAAGCCCAGCAATCAAATTGCGTTCTGATCTTCTGGTACACAACATTAGCCAGAGTGGTCTTTCCCAGGCCTCCACACCCAACAATGGAAACTACCCTGCCATGCTGTTTGGAAGCTTCTTGGCTCCCATCATCCGTCAGAACCTTGATTAGCTCATCTCTAGCGTCATCGATGCCAACGAGCTCTGTCACCGCTGTGTAATGAGCCAACAACCGAGGATCAACAACATCAGGCCGAGCTCCACCAACACCGTCGATCTTGTACGCCTCGCGCCTCTCGCGCGCCTCTATGACACGCCTCTTGATGTCTCTGATGTCCATGGCAACCTGACGGCGAACACGGAACCTTGTCAGCAGATCAAGGCTCCTATCGATGAACCCTCTCATGCCATCCGGTGCTGCGAGGAGCTGCTGACCGCCCTCGCAGCGCACCACGAACATGTCGATGCTGTCCTCTATGTCGTAGGACAGCTCTCGCACTTCGCTGGCCCAGATCCTGTCCTGGTGGTCAAGCTCGTCTGACGGAGCTTTGGATATCTCCTTGAGGGCGCCCTGCATGCTCTGGAGCTCAGGTTGGAGGAACATGATCTCCCCCTTCACTCCCTTCTGCAGATTGTACTCGCCCACCAGCAGTTTACCAAGCTTGAAGACAAGCCCCGTCAGCACCCCCGTCACGACCTCCATGTAAAAGATTGCTGTGTATAGTACTATTTGTGTGCTCTAGAACACAAAGAATAGAATGTGGGCGACGCGACGACCTTGATCTTGAGATAAAGAACGGCGGCGAGCGAAAGAGCCAGCCTGGAGGGAGGAGAACGTACTGTACTGACCGGTGTCCCCGGCGGTGGGGTACGGCGCGGCCGCTCTTCGCCGGATCTGAGGGACCGTCGCTAGCTTGAGCTTGAATCGATGGAAGCCACTGTTGAGTCGCCGTGCTGCCGTTGACTTCTTTTTTTTTCTTTTTGAGATTGGGCCGCTGGGATGTTGG
This sequence comes from Sorghum bicolor, assembly GCF_000003195.3. NCBI lineage: Eukaryota > Viridiplantae > Streptophyta > Magnoliopsida > Poales > Poaceae > Sorghum > Sorghum bicolor. The sequence goes on along the minus strand of NC_012874.2, from coordinate 67,564,169 downwards.
GATCAGGAGCAGACTCTGATCAAAGAGTCCCAATGGGAACGTGGATGTGAATAGAGGGCCAAAGATTTCTTGAACTGAACCATCAATCACACGGGCTGAAAGTGAAACCGATAAAAGAAAAGGTGTTGACTGAAAGATCTCCGGAGATAGGGTGTGGGACCGCCATTTGATTAGCGGTGTGTTTATATCACCCTCTGATTATAGTAATGGACGTGGCTACCGTGCAGCCGTGCGTGCGTTTGGCGCCAAGCACAGCCGTCTCTTTCCTCATTTCGCCCCCTTCCTCTTCTTCCTCTTAGCTGGCGCTTTCTCCCTCTACAATGGCCCTCGCCCCTGCTGCAGCAAGTCGGAGCTCCGCAACCAGGACCCCACCTTCTCTCCCTTCGCCTAACACCCCCCCTCCCCCGCCCCGCTGCAGTTGCCGTGGCCCTAGCGCCCTTGCCCCGACCTAGGCCGAGTGCCTCCTACCCCGGGTGCCTCCCGCCTCCACGTCCCCTAAATCGCCTGTCGGTCTCCCACCACTTGGACGGCCTTCCTCCCCCAAACCTCTTTTCTTCTAAGGATGTTGGAGTTTGGAAAGATGAGAGAGAGAGCTCGCCGGAACCATAAGAGCATATCCACGAGGAGAAGGTCGACCTCGTCAGCACTGTCACTGCTGCCATAGAGGAGAGAGGGGGGCCGTGTGGGAGAAGGCGGGGCACAAGTGTGGCCACAGGGAGCAGGTCACCGCCAGGGAGGAGGTTATCGAATATCTAAGAGAGGGAGGGAGGGAGGGAGGGAGGTATAAGAGGTGGGCATGCCACATGCCTGTGGGCGAGCGTTTAAATCCCGGGATAATAGGACATTGACTTATTAAGTAATAATAAATATACAAAATAATCTCTACGTATTCCAAACACTTGAGGTTATGTCAGATTATAATGATTCAACCAATAGGTTAATGAAATCCTATAAGGCACTAGGTGATTTGTTTGGTTCTACAAGGTGTGGACGATATACAAGCTATTGGTGTTCTATTTTATCTATTATTTAGTCAATATATTATTAGACATTGTTTAATAAATAACAGGAAACACAAGCTATATATGGGAGTTTTTGGTCAATTGATGAATAGATGTAATACGTGAGAACTCTAGTTTAGTTTTGGTAAATTGATGAAACCCTATGCGCTAACCTATTGCTCTAAGTATTCATGAGATAGGAAAGCACACTCCAAGTGGTGAGCAACATGGGTGATGATCATCATGGTGATGGTGGAACCAAGGTGATCAAGTGCTCAGGCCTGAAAAAGAAGAAAGAGAAAAATAAAAAGCTCAAGGCAAAGGTATAATTGGTTATGAGCTTTTTGGTTTACACTTAAGACACCATAGAGGGTGCGAGTGATTTAGGATTGATAACCATACTATGAAGAGTGATGAAACTTGTATTGAAATGCGGTTGTCAAAGTGCCACTAGATGCTCTAACTCTTTGCATATGCAGTAAGATCTAGTGTGAGTGCTAACTCCTTTGAGAAAATGCTTGTGTAATTGCTAACACACTTGCACATAATGGTACACATGTTGGTGTTGGCACATTTGCAAAGTAGATGGAGTTTGAGAGATAGAAAGGGGTTCAGCGTCTTTGTGAAAATGAATTGCCTATTTTCCACTGTGTCGGAGGTGGCTTGAAAAGGTAGTGAAGTCGCGGGAGTGTTTCTCACTGAGAACTACACACCAAATGCAACAGGCGTGAGCACCGAACGCTAGGCGTGCTTCCGGTCAGTAGTGACTTGCAACACACAGAGAGTTTCACCTAGGGTTAAGCACCGAACGCAGGGACATGCGTGTCTGGTCATTCCTGAGAGCATCGAACGCTGCTCATCAGATGTGGCTAAACACTATTCAACGTTCGGTGCTAACATTTTGGTGATCTTGCATGTGTTGTGGATCATTTTAGGGGATTTTTAGGACACAACTCTGTTGAGTATAATGTCAGTATCCCCTAAAAAAGTAATGTGAGTGTTTTATAATCTCTATAATTACTTATTAGCCCTCTAATTATTTTGACACTGCTTTGGAAAAAGGGTTGGTTTTTACTCATCATTGAATTGTTGGAGGTGTTACTACTGCCTCTCTGCATGCAAATATCTGAGGACAAGTGAATAAGCACTAACATTCATTGCATTTGAGGAACAGGATATTGTCAAACATTAGAGGTTGTTGCACAACATATCACCAGTGGTGGCTCGGCTGGGGCTACAACGGCACAGGGTGTCCGCCATCTTTCAAGAAACTTGTGGTCAGTTTTATCAAAAAAAATTAGAGATACAATATACATTTCTTGTCAGATGTGTTGTTATTGTATTGTAATTAGTGAAGTTGTAATGTAATTGTTGAAAAGGTTTATACGGTGAGTATAACATATTTGTATATTTGTTTTAAGGTTGTGAGATGTTTCAAGACACATAGTATTGACTATGTGACAGCACATATACTCAAATCAAACCTATGTACAGGATAGTACAGAGATGTGGCGGAATTTATTTTAAAATTTATTGATGTATAAAAGAAATAGATATCGAAAATTTCTTCCTACTGATACAAAATATTATCTTAGCTGTATTATGGAAAGGTCTATACAATAGAGTTTGTGAGCCTACAACACCACACTTTTTGTGATTGTTAATTTCATAAACTTTGCTTTTTAGATTAACTGTTATTTTAACATTGGTATTTAATTTTATAGTATTGTTATCTTATAGTGCGATCCTATGTTTTTAGTACAAAATATTAGCTATCTTATAGCAAGGCATGGACACGCTATCTAATAATAACAAAAATAATTTGAAGGTAATAATGAATTTATATACATAATAATATACGTTGGGCAAAAAAAAGGATAAATATAGACATAAAAACAACGACGCCTGAGAGATTCGAACTCTCGCGGGGAAACCCCATGTACTTAGCAGGCACACGCCTTAACCACTCGGCCAAAGCGTCGTTTGATGATCACTATTTTTCCATAAAGTTTATAAGTTATAATTATAGTGCGGCTGGAGAAACAAAAGGTTTTTTTCAACAATATTTGGACATCCATTGCATTGTTTTCAAAAGTGGATTTTAGGTGACGAAATAAAACAAGAAGACTTACAGTGCATAGTTTCATAGGCTTGTGCATTTAATTACCGTTGCACGGTGGCATGAAATGAAATGCTTCTAGTGGTTCACTCGTTTTGTAATGTGTGTGGATGAAATAAAACGCTCTCAGTGGAGCCTCACTACGTGTCCGATGCATTAGTAACCAACTAACCATGCACGCTATAGATTTCATCTGGATAAAACTTAACTCCTCTCTCTACTTATAATTCAGATGTTACATCATCATCATTTTCATTGATGTGCCACCTTATTAGATGGAGATGAAATTTTTATTAGAACTAGCCTAAGAAAAATTATGACTAAGAAGACTCCGCTTGATTTGGGCCAAGAGGAGCATATTTGGGCCTAGCATAGGAGTATGTACTTTCAGAATGGCTCTAGATGTGAAAATTGATGAGGTCCACCACCGAGCGTCGGTAGACTACTTCTGAAATGTGAGATTTAGTTGTGATTTTACTAAAGACAGAGTAGCTCGTGACATTTTTACTCAAAATTAGACACCAATTTGAAAGCTAAAATACATGTATCCTTAATTACAACAAACCCATAGCATCCTAAGACAAAACGCTGCTTTTGACATGCACACACAATAGGACACATGATCTTTGATCCCTTGATATAAAGTATGGTCGTAAACGCTCTCCTCCACTAGAAGAAATGGCCCCTAGGTTTTTTCAAATATGGCATGCGTACACCCCCAGCTCCTCGTCTCCCTCTTTCATTTTAGTCCTTTTTTTCCTTTACACACAAATTCGGACCACAACCGTAATGTACACGTGGCGCAACCATACCCATTCGACATCTCTGATCAACGGCCAGGATCTGACGACCGAGGTCCTCCCCATGCATGCATGTCCTCGACTCCACCCGTGCGTACGTGGACGTGCCACACTCCAATGCACCAGTGACGTTTGTGCGTCCGTGATCACGATTCACGACGCGCCGCCGGCGGCGCTGCCGATCTCCTCCACCATCCACGCGGCCTCGGCGACGCTGGGCCGGCACTCGGGCTCGGGGCTAGCGCAGTGCACGCCGACCCGGAGCAGCCTGACGGCGGCGTCCCCTCCGGCGGCGGCGATGGCGGGGTCGACGAGCTCCGCCTCGCCGCCCTCGGCGACGGCCGTGGCCGCCCAGTGCACGACGTCGGTGCCGCCGCGCGCGCTGAGGAGGTACTGCGACGGGAACCGGCCCGTGACGAGCTCCAGGAGCACGACGCCGAGGCAGTAGACGTCGGAGCGCGCCGACACCACCCCGCGCGTGGTGCCCTCTGGCGACCGGAACGCGAACATGGCCTGCGGCGCCTGCGCCGCGTTCACCAGCGGGAAGAAGCCGTAGTCCACCAGCAGTGGCTCCATGTCCGCCCCCAGCAGGATGTTCCCCGACTTGAGGTTCCCGTGCGGCGGCGGCGGCGGCGGCGCGTCGAAGTCCGCCCCGTCCATGCTCACCAGCCTCCCCGCCGGGATCCCCAGCCTCTCGTGCAGGAACGCCAGCCCCCGCACCACGCCCACCGCGATCCTCACCCTCCCCTGCCAGTCCAGGATCACCCTGTTCGGACTCTGGTCGCCTGCATCCATCCATGGATGCCATTTGATGATTAGTCATCACGTGATTAATTAGCCAGATCATATAATCATGGAGGATAATTAATTAAATTAACCAACCATGGAGGATGTAGAGGAGGCTGCCGCGGGGCATGTACTCGGAGACGATGAGCTTCTCCTCCTTGCGGTAATGGTAGCCGACGGGGGGGAGGACGTTGGGGTGGCGGAGCTGGCCGAGCATGTGGACGTGCTGCTCGAACTCGTCGCGCCCGAAGCGGTTCATGTCGCGGAGGCGCTTGACGGCCACGGTGACGCCGTTGCGCATGGCGGCCTTGTACGCGGACCCGAGGGTGCCGTTGCCCAGAACCTCGGCGGAGGCCTTCATCAGGTCCGGCAGGCCGAACGCGGGGATGTCCTCGTTCAGGAGGACGAACTCGCCCATCCGCCGCCCGGAGCTGCTGCCGCCGCCGCCGTGGCTGCTGGACGACCCGCCGCTGGCCATGTCCACGGCCACCGCCTCCCCGGCGCGCGGCGCGGCCGCCGTCGTCGACGCCGCATCCGCCACGGACTTGCTGGAGCCGCTGGCGCCGGCGCCGGCGCCGCCGGTGGTGGTGCTGCCCGCGTAGTAGTCCCACGCCGTCGCGACGCTGTTCCTCTCGTCCTGCCGCAGCATCAGCACCATGGCGCCGCTGACCAGCAGGATGACGAGCAGGATGATGCCGATGACGACGAACACGCTGGTCTCCTCCTCCATGGCCATGTAATCCGCCGCCGTGGGCGGCGGAAACGCCGGCGGGAGCGCCGGCCCGGCCGCCACGCACACCGCGGCGTCGCTGCCGGGCGACCCGCACAGCCCGGGGTTCCCGGCGAACGACGACGCGTCGTAGCGCTCGGCGACGCTCTGCGGGATGGTGCCGCTGAGGCGGTTGTGGGACACGTTGAACCGCTTGAGCGACTCCGGCAGCTTGAACGGAACCGGCCCGTCGATCTGGTTGCGGTCGAGGTGGAGCTCCATGAGCCGCGGCGCCTTGGCGATCGCGTCCGCGGGGAGCGGGCCCGTGATGCGGTTGTTGTCGAGGTAGAGCTTCTTGAGCCACCGCATGTTGGCGAACACGTCGGCGGGGATGGGACCGGAGAAGTTGTTGGAGGAGAGGTAGAGCGCGCGGAGGCCGCGCAGGGTGCCGAGGCTCGCCGGCAGCGGGCCGGACAGCGCGTTGTGCTTGAGGTTCACGGAGTGGAGGCGGGGGAGCTTGGCGATGGCGCCGAAGTCGAACGTGCCGGAGAGGTTCATGTGCGTGAGGCGGACGCCGACGAGGCTGCCCTTGTAGCACTGCACGCCGGGCCAGGGGCTCGCGGCGTCGCACGGCGGGAACGGCGACGTCGCCGACCACGCCTCCAGCCTGCCGGTCGGGTCCGTGAACGACTTCTTGAGATTTACGAGCGCAGCCATCGCCGCCGCCTCTGCCTCCGTCATGTTGCCATTGTCAGCAGCAGCGGCGGCGGCGGCGGCGGCGAGGAGGAGGAAGAGAGGTGGGAGCCGGAAGGCGAGGAGGGTGACCATGACCGGGTGTGGTGGTGGTCAGAGCCTGTCCTCTAGCTTTCTTCCAGCTCGCTTCTCTCGGACGACGGATGATCTCTCCCTTCTCGTGGCGCTGCTTCGCCCTGGTTTTTGTCAACGCCTCTTCTGCTGCCTTCTCGATCGGACCCAAAAATAGGGTGCCGCAGCTGAGGCGGCAAGCGACCAACGGAGAAGACGACGGGATACAATACAAAGAGCAGAGAGGTGTTCCAGCTTCTTTCAGAAATCAGAGCAGGTGTGGAATGTAATGGGACAAAAGGTTGGATTACAGCAGAGGATGATGGCCTATATGGCTAAAACTTTGATTTTCTCCCTGGCAGGTAAAAATGATTCCTGGTTTTTGTAGACAGGACTAAATATAGTCAAGGGAGCAAAATAAGAAAGGATTAAATTAGTAAGACTGAAACAGCTTCATGTTCATTGCTGCATTGCATGAATATAACATGCTACAAATCAAAATGCAGACTTAACAGTTCACCTGAGGAAAATTGGGCAGAGGTAATGTTTTGAGGGATGTTTACCTTTATCTATCAGGAATTATATATGTTTTTATTTTTCATAACCACAGCAATAAGCTTTTTAAGAATAAAAATGTATATATTCTTAGAGGAACCAATGGTAACATAATGAGTAAGTCCGCAGCAATATTATTTCGCTCTTAGAAATGAATCTTGTTCTCAAGGATTTCTTGTTGTACATCTGAAGGCAATAAAACAAAACACTACAAACACTGCTACAAATCTATGTACAATAAAAGGGTAAACCACTTCATAAACTATCACCAATCCTCCTAACTAGCAAAAAAAAAATCAACAATCAAAGCTACATTTGTCATATGTACACACATCATCCATCAACACTCAGCCTGGGCTACCTTGAGTCCTGGACAGTCTACTGTACATACTCCTGCCTTGAAAGCTTGAATAGCTCTGCGATGAGCTCCAAGTTGAGCATCTTCGTCTCTGGTATCCGATAGTAGAACAGAAAAAGTGGAGCGCAGCACACAAGTGCATAGATCCCGCATGCTCCGCCAAGCCCAATGGTGCTCATCATCACAGGCAAGCAGTACGCTGAAAGCAGGCCCCCAAACCAGAAGGAAAGCGAACAGAAACTTGCACAGGTCGCACGGGCCTTAGTTGGAAATATCTCTGAGCAGAGAATGTTGGGTATTGGTCCCAAACCAATGACATAGGAGCAGAAGCAAACTGTTAATGCGAAGTGGAAGACGATGGCACGGTCAAACGGTCCCATATTGAACAGGATGGACATAGACATAACGCTCAATGATAATATAAGGATAGGAGTAGTGGCCAGCACAAGAACCCTACAAAAAAAGGTTGAGTTGTATTAAAAAGTAGTTTCTATCAGGAAGACAGGAACAGGAACAAACATGTAAAAGAATTAACTAAAATGAATATTTACTTCCAAATCATGATCACTACATGACAAACTTGTTGCTGGATAAGCCGGCAAAGCGAAATGTTGGTAGATAATGTTGGCAAGGGATTTTTTTAGGATACCCAATGCAAATAAACCTAAGAAGCAGAGTGTGGAATCACAACTATACAATGTCAGAGTATTGGAGTTCAGAAATGGTACAACATCTAATGCTGCTGGTGAGGCAGCAAAAGGCTATATAATGAGACCAGATGGTGTATCTATGAACAGACCTCTTTCTCTTGGTCATGAGGATGCATTTCTACTAATTGTAAATCAACATTATTGTGAAACTGTAATGTTGATGGTGTCTCAAAGTTTACCTTCTTCCACAGACATCCATCAGCAGCATTGCGGCAGTTATACAAGGGAGTATCAGCAAAGCTTGGAGGGTACTTATGAGAATTGATGTTGAATGCGGAGAAAGTCCAATGTCTGAAAACAAGCTAACTCCAACCTGTTCAAGTATTTCAGGAGCACAGCGGAGAAGACCACTGATTCCTGTAGACTGTATTTTTGAGAAGAGCAAACAAGAAACAAGCCCCCAAAAAAAAGTCAGCAGACTAACTAGCATTATATATATAACGTAGCCAGTGCAGGAGGATTGTAAACTTAATTCCATGCTGAATTGAATATAAAATCTACAATAACACAGAATTGTACCTGCTGAAGGGCTTGAATTAACATGCCATAACACAAGGCATGCCTGATTCCTGGTTGAAGAAGCACCCGCCATTTAAACTTCATATCAGCTGTTTCAGATAGCCGGACTACTTGATGTCGCCCTCTGCTTTCCATATCACGAGGTGCAGACTGGTGAGGCAATACAAAACCATGGATTTCTTCTTCTTCTTCAATGTCATGATCATGTATAGATGCCATAAACTCTTGCGCAAGTACTGATGTTCCATGCCTTCTTAAATATGAAGAGCTCCCTTCAGAAGTAAAAGAGGTATTTGCATCATTTACTTCAACACTTGCTGCCTGAGAAAGCAGAGAAGCCCGCAAACCATCTCCATTGTTAACTTCTCCAGCAGAATAAGCCTCCCTAGTCTGTTGATCACTGTTACCATCCCTGTGCTCATTCATATGTTCATGTTCTGGAAAAGAAAAACTGTTGAAGACTGGGAAGAAACTATTCCGTCTACTTCCTCCTTCTGACATATTCTCATGAATGCTTCCGAGAAGATCAACTAGTGGATCCGAAAGCTGCCAATAAAAAGTACTACGGGGCCAAGTGCGGCTAGCACTGGTTCCAGAGAAACTTTGAGCTCGAGCAGTGCCAACAGCGGAGTCCGATATGATGTCCACACCATCAACAATAACAGCTATCTCTCCTGCAGGTCTATGTGATGTCAAGATGCATTTATGCTTCTTTATTTTCGATAAAAATAGATATGAAGAAGTGATTGGCTCAATTCACCAAAACAAGACACTCTGTTAATGCATCATGTATAATTAAACCACCATCAACCCCTAATTATATTGACATGTTTTTGTCGGTACTTTATCAACATTGTCTCACAGCCTTTAACTGTAAAACAAAACCCCCATCCAATTGTTCAATCTCTATGTTCAGTATGTAATGTCAAACGTTCCTTATGTATACAATTTTACAGCATAAAGGTTCTCTAGGACATGAATAAGAGGACTGAATTAGTTCCCATTCAGTTCTTTGATATGAAGTCATGTGTTACTAGGTTACTATGTTACTTACATAGTTCTATTAGTATCTTCTATGTTATGAGGCCTTTTATGTAATGTAAGAGGTTCAGTTAGCACCTTCAATGACAAGCTGAAATCAAAAGATCATGTCTCTTCATTTCTCATAGTTCTGACTGCATGAACACCAGACAAAGAAAGAGGTGGATGGAATAGCACCATCACCCATTAAATGCCACAAAAATCAGGTTCATGATCCCACAATTCAACCGATAACAGTAATATTTCCAAAACTGCAAATTTAGTTTGTATGACCATGCTGTTAGACATTGGCTACAACTTTACATTTCTCAAGTCCCCACAATAACTACATCTATTACTCAGCTCCCTAATAGTTAAGACCAAACCATATTCAGATGAAATAGTAGCTTGTGAATAAATCTGGAAGCACTGTCAAGTGGTAACAATCTCACCTGAAACATCATGTTTCTTCCCTCTAAGCCGTTGCAGAGAAACTCTGGCCTCACTAATCTTTCCATCACTTGCAAGCCACCTAGGTGACTCTGGCAAGTAGTAAACCAACAAAGCAAAGTAGACAATGGAAGGAGCAAAGATTGCACCAATCATGATTCTCCAGTTAGGTGAAGACATTAGTGTTAACCAGAATATCAGGCAATATGAAAAGATAGTTCCTATGAAGAACATAAACTGTGGCATAGTTCCAAGTAATCCCCTCATATTTGGAGGAGATGTTTCAGATATATAAATAGGGACACAGGTGAAAACCAACCCACTTCCTGATCCAACGATTAACCTAGCTAGAAGTACAATGTAGATGTTAGGAGACCACAGCATCAGCACACCTCCCGAAAATAATACCAGAGACGAGTAAACCAGTATGGCACGTCTTCCAAGCCAATCTAATAGTGCTCCAGAGAATATTGTTATCACAATAGCCCCAAATGTTGAGGCAGCTAAAGTTATACCTTCAATAGAAGGTCCATTCAACAATTCAAATTCTTTTTTCATATGATGATTAGCTTCTGTCAGATAATAAAAATCAAGGTTAGTATGATTGTCAGATAGTTGAGATCTCTAATGGAGGTGATTAATGTATAATGACAATCAATAAAGCAAAGAAAAAAATTACCTAATAATGCTGCAAAATCCCATCCAAGCATTGCATACCCAATAGAAACAACAACTGCCGAAAACACTGTTGACTTCATCTCATCAAGTACTATAGCCCTTTTGCAAACAATTATAAAACCTACAAAATATGAAACCTGTGAGAAAACTTGCTTAAAAATAGAATTCAATCAAGTTAATTTTTTTATGGCAACCAATTGAACTTCTCATCTCAGAGTTAGACAAACAGTTAAACACAAGCTAGTCTACAAACCCATCAGTCAATACACCAGTTATGTTACAACATATGAACCTCTCATTTGTTTTAAAATTAGCCGGTTAATGCATTAGCTATGTCATAAACTTATGTGCCATAATTGCTTCATTTGCTATGTTTTTTAAAGAAACTTTAGATACTTCTCCATTGTGTTCAGTTTACGTCTCACAAATGGTTACAACATTTGATTCCATCTATAGTGAAAGCATATTTGATTGATACTCGAAGCAGGGACGGAGCTACAGGGTGGTTCCTGTGGGCCATGGACTACCCTGCACACTGTCCTAAAAGCTCATAGGATTTAGGAATTCTAATTCTGTTTCCTAATCCACCGTTCCTAAAAGCTCATATGATGTGGGTGTGTGGGTTTAGTTCTTGGGTTGGTCCTTGTACGGACTTGTTGTACTCTTATTCTTTCTTAATGAAATGACACGCAGCTCTCCTGTGTCGTTCGAGAAAAAAAAATCCACCACGATGCTTCCGCTTCCACCTTCACAGGCATGGCTGGTCCCAGATGCCAGTTGCCTGCATCCCTTCCTATTTGTTGCTCCACTCAACCTATTAGCTCCTCTGTGCGACCATCTGTGACCCTTCATATTCATCCACATCCGACAGGCAACAGCTGCACACGTCGGCAGCAGTGACGGGCAGTGAAGCACACCTGAGAACTCAGTCCTCAGGTATGCCTCACAGTCAATCAACCTGCTTGCTATTGCCTATGAATGAACCTTTAATTTGAAAAATGAAAACCTAAAATCTTCACTTGGCGCTATCCTATACAGGTACAAGAGCAGAACCACCCTCACATACTGCTCCTGCAAACCAGAAATACATTTTGCAAACTTCCTGGTGCACGGTTGAAACCTAAAGAAAATGGTGAGTATCTGTCAATCTGTGCCCAACTTCTGTCTGATCCATTCTAATGCTAATTGTATCTAGTTGTGTATAGTTCACTGACTCTTGTGACTGTTCTTTACCTATTATAGGTATGTAATCTTTCAATGGTACATTAATCAATCTAGACTCGTCTATTTTGTGATGTTCGTATGTCCTCTAGCTTAATTGTATTGTGTTTTGTAGCTTATATATCTGTGTACCACCATGTTATATTTATAGCGGCTAAATTTTATTTTAAACAAGGCAATGGACCACCCCAGCTACAAATCCAGGCTACGCTACTGACTGGAAAAAAGCACTCTGAAAGGCAGCATAAATGATTAAATGCACCACAAGCAGAATATTGGCACTGTTCAAATTATGTGGAAAAATATTCTGCCTTGGCAGTTCAGTTATCCAATGGTGTTATAATTCAGTTAGCAGTAGACCACATTCAAGATGGAACCAGATGCAAATGAATAAACAACAAAAGAGGTATATGACACGAATGCGTCCAGGGAGCATCTGAGTGAAGTTTTTCATTGTATTACAGAGTACTCAAACTCTGAATGACTAGGTCTCCATCAAAGAATCCTCCTCACATTTGTCAATTGTAAAATCCTTATCCCACCTCAGCTGCCATTATCCTGTGGGCACAACCCAGCACTGCCACCTCCTCTAACTTGCCACCATTACACCACTGTACATCTCCTTGAGCTCCAGTGGCACCACCCATCAGATCCTCAGCTTGGACATTCAATTTGCAGTGTATCATGCTCATCGATGCTTGACAGTATCATGCAGCACTGTACCACTTCCCGCAGCAGGATGGCCCCCTTTGCCCCTTCTCAATCTATAGTCAGGGCTCTGCCCTGGTGAACCCAAACCAAAACATAGAAGATTCATATGCAAGTTCACATAACCCAAATACACACACAAACATGACTACACCCTACATCATCATGGTGATCTCCAACTCTAAAAGCCCCCATCAATTCCAGGACACTACTGTCAAGTAGTCAAGTGCAATCGCAAACCTTCCATGTTTGCATTAGCTCTCTTGAATGAAGGGTCACATGCTTGTGTTTTCTCCAGCTAGTGTTACCTAAACAGATTATTTATACAGCTGTTAGCCAATTTCAACCCAAGAAATGAGGCCATCACAAGGATATAGGAGCATGACTGATCCATTGCAGCACTTTGTTTTTCTGTTTCTTTATCCTTTTTGCAATGTTTAGCTCACAAAGCGCAAAGTCACAACAGCTAAAATGGTCTCAACAATCAGTAAAATGTGACTGATCCAACCGACCCTGCAGAGGATTGAGGTGAAGTAATATGGCAGGAACATTAGGTGGAGTAGAATTTCTTTTGCATGTGAAATAGAAGACTGGTTAAAATTGTCTGGAATGGGAATAAGTTGTCTATTTGTGGAGGTATGCACCCTCTCAAAAGTCAAAACAAAATGAAAACAAAACCCCGCAGATTAATGGAAAGATATGGCCTTCCAATAATAGGGGTTCAATTAAAGGCACGCCACAATTAAGCACCATTAGTAATTATCACGAGCAATGGTCAACCAACCAAATTCAATGTTTCAAATATCAGCCATCAGCATTGTCCACAAAGAATGCTCTGAACTATCTCCCATCTCTCTAAGACAATAGTTGCCAGATCTTTACGGAAACCAACTCAATAATACAACCCCACATTCAAACAGAATTTACCAAAACTGTAAAACCAAATATCCCACCAAAAAAATGGTCATAGAACTAGTACAGTGCAGAAACACTTGAGAAACCCAATCCGAACCATACAACTAATATCAGCTGCTTGGCCAATCTCACATCATGTACAGTTCTTCGTCCTTAACCTCAATCATATGACCAGAGAAATCATGAGTGGTTTCACCATTTTCTCCATCAATGTCCGCGGAAGCACATGGGCGCAGCAAAGAGAAATCCGCAAGCGCACAGTACAGACACCGGCGGAGCCAAGGCCCGGCCACCCTGGGCAGCTGGCCGGGCTCCCACGGGAACAGCAGAGGCGGGAGGGGAGAGGGAGGTGCGTACGCAGGGTCGTCGGCCGGTGCGCGGAGGACGCAGGCGAGGGCGCGAGGCGACTGGCGAGAGAAGGTGGGGGGAGCCGCCGACGCCGCCGCGAACCTGGGACTGCCCCTCCGTCGCTGGACGCCGCCGAGGGGGAGCCGCCGACGCGCGGAAGATCCGATCCTTGGGACCGAGCCGCGAGTGGGGAAAGGAGCAGAAGATCTGCGCTGAGGACCGAGCCTGAGCGGCGCTGCGACTGCGAGGGAGATGAGAGCATAGTTATTATTAAGACCGGACTGGAGATCGAACCGTGAAGTCTTCACTGCTTCACTGGTCCAACCGTTTAAAACCGATTGAACCGCCGGTTCAATTGGATTGGACCGGCTAAATCGAACCGGTCACAAATACATTTAACCGGTATATATATATATATATAATGTAATTAAAAATTAATAGATGGTTGACAATAAAATTTAATTGTATACCCATAAGATTCATACATATGCAGATACAGAATGACATGTTCTTAAATTCAAAACATCAGACGTGAACATTCTCATTGTAATAATTTAAAACACATAACTACAATAGTAATAGAAATATTCATCATTGCAAAACAATCATAAATGCTAAAATGGAGTGCATCATTGTAAAGAGCTCGTTGTGGTAATCAAAATAGATATATTATTCATCTAATTTAGAGCTCATTTAAAAACGTTATAAATTTTTAAAATTTAAAAGGTAATACTGACATGGCGCTACCAAAAGTCAACACTCAAAAAAAATTCAACAACCGCTTGCTGGGTCAATCCATTGCAGTGCTTCTTGCTCGTGCATGCAACTCACTCCAACAATGCTCATCAATGTGGGGCCCATCAATGCTCGATGCATGCGCTCTACCAACTAGCACCACGCGGCACAGCAGGACTTGACAAATACAGATGATCACGTGCCACTGCACAGACCGGGGCGGTTCCACTAGAACCGGCCGGTTCACCAGTTCCAAAAAAACCGGCCGGTTTGACCGGTTTTTACCGGTTCAATTACTTAAACGGTCTTTTAAGTGAACCGGACCGGTTTAAGCTCTGGTTCGGTCTTTTAGCGGTCCAACCGCCGGTCTGGTTCGGTTCAAATAACTAGGGATGAGAGTGGGCGCTGCGCTGCAAGGAGCCGGCGGCGTAAGGATGGGAGCGGGCCGGTTTGGGTCGGATATCCGCGGTTCGGTTCTCGTGGGTTTGGGTTGATTTTTTACCGACGGCCCCGAAATCTATTCCCACCCGTGGATACCCAATAGATATTCAAAATATATCACTAAAATTAATTTTTATATTTTATAATATGATAATAATAACTTGTTTACTTAGATTATAAAATTTATTTTAAGCTAACTCATGAAAATATTTATGTTTTATTGTCTCTTGTTTATACATGTAAATATGTGTACATATATTATGTATATATTTATAGAAAGTACTTATTGCTATTATTATGTTGGCATAGAAAGCGGGTTTTGGGTATCCATTCGGGTTTTTGGGTATCCATGGGTTTGGTTTAGGAGGAGTTATCACCTGAATCGGTGTTCGGTTTGGTTTCAGGTTTCGATTTCGGGTTTCGGGTTCGGGTGCACATAGACTTCATCCGATCCGAACCCGCCCCATTGCCATCCTTAGCGGTGCATGGGTTTGATGGGCCACAAAATAAAAGCCCATACAATTTTTTTCTCTTTTCTTTTTCATTTTTTTGAGCAACTTTTATTTTTTTTCTAACATCTTTTGACAAATTAGCACCTATATAATTAATATATATATATAATAATATATGTTAGGGATCATACTAATGTTAACAGGGCTCAATCACATAACATTGTAACATAATGATTTCTCTAAAAATATTTTTTAAAATACAAACCCTATTAGGGGAAATTATGAAAAATTTCCCTCACACATTTTCTATAAAAAGGAAAAAGGGGAGATAGACAAAAACTTATGTATTCATTTGCTCTTTCTCAACTGCTCTCCACTCTCTTCTTTATTTATTCAATTTAAGATTAAAATTGTAATGTCTACTACATCACAGAACTCTTAAGGGATTAGGAATGCTTGAGCATGCTTAAACTTAGTCAGCAAGTCAGTGCTCTCTTAGCACTTAACCCCTCTTATAATCTTTTATCATGTTTTTCTTGTTAGTATTACTATGACATTACGCCCAAGCTTGATATAACTTTTGGCTCCGCCACTAAGTATAGGTAGACATAGTATGCAATGTGTGCTAATTGTACATGGATACGTGTTGCTATAATTCTCAATTGAAAGCATAAGGTTCATCCAAAAACAAGAAAAGGCCAACTAGTTTCATTACCAATGTGAAGGTAATCCATATTGGGGCTTCTTCCCTTTCCTTGTCTATAGTACCATATCATATCAGGCTCTTACCAATCCTATATTCCCATCTAGTATAAGTGTATCATCTAACCACATCCAGCAAAATAAAGTATGGACCGTGAAAGACAGTAGCCGCTGACACAAACTATCACTAGCAGGCAAGCAGGCAAGGACTAGCCAACGCCAGCGCACCCCTCGAACCCGCACTAGCCCCACAAAACGAAGCAAGTATTCCTCTCTACTGGTAGCCCCAACGCCGCAGCAGCCACGAGAGATCAAGCGGTTCTTCAATTCCCAATCCACATATGACGCGAGACAGGAGAAAAGAACATAGAGAAATCATCACCTGTGAGCGTGTGAGTTGATGAGAGGGAACCAGCCGATGCAGGGTGCAGAGGAAGGAGAGTCGGGACGGGGACGGGGATGGGGGTGGGGTGAGTCGCCGTTGGCCGCTTAGATGCGGAGGAGACGCGATGACGGCAGCTGCAGAGATAGAGAGAGAGGAGAAAATAGGGCAGGTGGTCAGATTTGCTGGACTGCGTCCTCGGCGATCTGTTCACGTAGTACCTACTGCAGCCGAGGCAAGTGCGAGTATACATGAGAAAACTGCCTATCATGGGCATAAAGATCCTTTTATATGTCTGAATTTTATGGAAAATCGGTTTCTCGAAAAATAGGTACGGATCGGTTTCTTTCAAAAATTGGTACCGAGGAAATTCGGTTTCGGTACTTTCAGTTCGGTTCCGGTATTTACCAAAAAATACCGAACTGATCACATAAACATATAATAGCAAGTTCAAAAGCTAATTTTGATATAATTTGAAAATAATTCTTAAAGAATAATAGTGTCAAATACATACACAATTATATGAGTATAGTACCACATGTATAAAATATAATAGACTAAAATAGTACTATTAATAATATAACTACACTCAAACTCAGCACATTTCCGTAAATTCGGAAAATTAGGAACCGAACAAGGCACCAAAAAAAATTGGTTTCGGTACTTTCAGTTCAGTTATCGGTATTTTCGGTTCGGTTCTCGGTATTTGTTGCCCAGGCTGATCGGTGACAGTCGATCGAATTAGGTGATAACAACGGGAGTTTGCTCAACAACATGTGAAACAGGTGATGGATGGATGCGAGCGCAGGCTCGATGGCATCTATAGCAGAGTAAAAGTGTTGCAACATTAATTAAAAAAAATGCGTGAGTAAAATCAAAGCCACACTTTATGGTAAAGGTTGATAAAAAAATGAGTTTATGACTTATAGGATATATTGCTAAGAAAATATAGCACACCATAGTTACGAGAGTCAACCAAACAATTACCTAACCATCTGTAACATCCGTGTGGCGTGACAAGTTTTGGTATTCATGTCACGTGCCATAGGCATGAGTCCTGGTACTCTTAGACTTGGTTGTTTGAGCATTTTCAGCAATGTGGTTGTTTGAGCATTTTCAGCGATGTTTACCTAAATCAGACTACCTAAATGTTTATTTGGGTAACCACCCACTTAATACTACCTAGATTTAATTCTCAACTCCAGCAGTACTACTACTACCTAAAACTAGCTACCCATTTTTGTCTTAGTAAAGGATGACTTCTGGGTCCCATAATCAGAGCATGAATAGGAGAGAGAGGCACGTGGGTGGGAGAGAAGATTTAGGTAGTGTCCTTGACCCAACAGGAATAGGTAGTGGAGAGGGAGATTTAGGTACTCAATAAATGTGTTGGGTGGAATAGGTAGTTTGCTGGAGTGGAAGCATAATTTCATTTTTTACCGGTCCCTAAATAATATACTACTATGCCGTCCTACCTACAATATCAGCCAGCGAAATACATGAGTTTTCAACGGTTTTTTTCTTTCCTTGACTGTAGTATGACTTGTTTTCTTAACTAGAATATTGTATTCGTGCGTTGTTGCGAAAACATACACAGCCTATACTTGTTTAGTTCGCAAATTTTTTTTGTTTTTGCTATTGTAATACTTTCATTTGTATGTGACAATCATTATCCAATTACAGAGTAACTAGACTCAAAAGATTCATCCCGCAAATTACAGACAAACTGTGTAATTAGTTTTTATTTTCGTCTATATTTAATACTCTATGCATGTATACAAAGATTCGATGTGATGGAGAATCTTGAAAATTTTTGGAAACTAAAACAAGCCCTAACTGGAATATTTGGACTCTGTGTGTGTGTTTTTTTAACTGGAATATTTGGACCGTTGTTTGTGTTTTGCTCAGCTCGGAAGCTGTGGACTCTTGTGCGTACAGCTTTTTGACTCCAGGGCCGGGCGCGTACGCGTGATGTGACGACGAGGAGAAGGGCGCGCGGCGGAACTCTTCTTTGCCGGCAAACGCAGCGGCGAGTCTCCGGCACCGGCAGCTCGTGGCGCAATGCCATTTTCTGTCGCTTGTGTTGTTTGTCTCGTGCAATTGGTAAAGCCCCGTCGAGATTAGGCGCCGCGACGACGGTGATGCCGAGCTAAAAAAAAAGACATAACTGGATATGATGAGCATGGTAAAGGAAAGGAGGATACCGGAAAAGCAATACCTTGCCAGCTTGAATCACATGAGCTTTTTTGGCACTGCCATTTGCATAAAGAGTTCCTCCCTCCGTCTTTAAAAAAAATGTTACTACAAAATTCATGTTGGTCAAACATACTTAAATTCAACTAAACTTATAAAAGAATATATAAATATTTGTATCTCTGATAAATTTATTATAAAAATAGATTCAATTTATCTAAACTAATGATAATAATTATACATAATAAATATTATGATTTTATTATATATATTTGCTTAAATTTAAAGACATTTTATCTATCACTACTACAAAAAATCTTTTACGAGACGTTTTAAAATGGGCCTCGAAGGCGGGCAAAAATATAAACCGCCTCTGTTAATGCGTGTGATTAACCGAGGCGGTCACTTTTTATTAACCGCGACGGCCACAATGAACCGCCTCGCAAAATCAATTTATGAAGGCGGTTACAAAATAACTGTCTCGCAGGCCTTATAAAAAGCCCGCCCCCCAAAATACTTCTATTTTCGGAGGCACACCTCCTAACTTGCCTACCTCAGAAAAAAGGCCAAAGCCCAAACAGGCCCATACTGAGGCC
Source organism: Sorghum bicolor (assembly GCF_000003195.3). Taxonomy (NCBI): domain Eukaryota; kingdom Viridiplantae; phylum Streptophyta; class Magnoliopsida; order Poales; family Poaceae; genus Sorghum; species Sorghum bicolor. The sequence continues at coordinate 67,544,967 of NC_012874.2, read as the reverse complement.
CGATAGGCGCTCAAGTATAAATTTCTAACCTAAGGTTTCACTTAGAACTCACCCTCTCTTTCTCACGCGCCTCCCCTCCCTCCTGTGCCCAAGCAACAGCGCCTCCCCTCCCCCCTCGTTCTCCCTCTCCGTCACCAGAGCCCCCGAGCTCACGCGGCCTCTCCCTTCCCTCCCTCAGCGCCGGTGCCTCTCCCTCCCCTCCCTCTTGGGCCCAGAGCGCCCGAGCTCACGCGGCGCCGGCGCCTCTCCCTCCCCTCCCTCGATGTCGACGCCTCTCCCTTCCCTCCCTCCTGTGCCCAGAGCATGGATCTAGAGGCGCGTGAGCGCGGATCCGGTGGTGTGGTGGCGGGATCTGGTGGCGTGGTGGCCAGATCCGGCCTCTCCGCAACGATGCTCCTCCACCCCCTCATCATGGCAACACCGGCCATGCTTCGACCTCCTCCCTCCTATCCCTACGATGCAGATCCAGCGAAGAGGTGGGCTACGGCCACGGTTCTAGTGGGTTGGAGCCCAGCGGGTGTGGATCCGGCCTCCTCCACTCCCTCCATGGCTCCAGTGGCTCCGGAGCAGCGGCAGCAGTGGTGGTAGCTCATGGATGGGCTCGGCGGGACCATGGATGGGCTCAGCGGGCCAGTCCACGGGCTTTTTCTTTTTTTTGTTTTTTATTTGATTTACGGAGGCGGGCATCAAACCGCCTCGGAAAATGCTCTATTTACTGTGACCTTATGTCCGAGGCGGTTGCGATGCCCACCTTGGTAAATCTATTTTGTCCGCCTCGGATAATATTTTGTGTAGTAGTGTATATACTTAATAATAAAGAGGCAAAATTTCAGTCCACCTTAGATTTTCATCTAACCTATAATCATAAATTGACTCGGTCTTGTTCATCAGCTAAAAAAATTCCCGATCCCGTTTTTATCAATGAAAGACGTATTCATTAGCCTTTCCTGATTCTTTTTTTTTCGTTTCCACTTCCCTGCTTAAGGTATGTATGTGACTTTTCCTTGCTACTTGCATCCGTTTGAAAATGGCATACAAGTAAAAGGCATGGCACATGTGGGATTGCATATTGGGCTGAACATTATCGGCGCTCACGACTCGCCGAAGGACACAAGTCTGGTCATATTTGGTACTCCATATCGCGCCAATTGTAATAGTTTGTTAGAAGAGAGAATTAGGTGTATGGCCGTGGAAAAAAGTTTCTTTAGGTATATGGCCTTTTTTTTGAATTTGGCTCTATGGCCTCAAAACAACACTTATTTGGCTCTATGTCTTTTGTCAGTTTTAGGCAGCTGACGGTGTTAAGTCAGGGGTAAAAAGATCGTTTTACCCTTGGTGAAAAATAAAAAAACTCTATTTTTTATGTGAGTATATATGTGGCTATGTACTGAAAATATACATGTGACTATGTGAGAATATATATGTGATTATATACTGGATATATATATGATCATGTACTGAACATATAAAACTTTTTTTCGTCAAGGGTAAAACGGCCTTTTTACCCCTGACTTGACACCATTAGCTGTCCAAACTTGACAGGTCATAGAGCCAAATAAATTTTGTTTTGAGGTCACAGAGCCAAATTTGAAAAAAGAGAGTCATATACCTAAGACAAGTTTTTTCTAGAGCCATACACAAAATTCTTCCTTGTTAGAAAGCATAACTGTTCTTTATTGTTCTAACCTTTTTGAGGCCTATTTGACAGGGCTCCTCATGAGGGGCTTCTTTAGAGAAGCCATAGCTGTTTTAGAGAAGCTATAATTTCACTACAAGAAATGTGTCATCTTATGACGATTGTAGCATGACATGTGATCAAAATGTCACTAAATCGTTTAGTTTATGACGTTCTTTTGAAAGCCATCTCAACTTAGTGACATATATGATTTCATATCACAAAAAATGTCTTCAATGTAGTTAAACTCCATGTCGTGACAATGTTTGCCATGTTAGGGGTTGTTTAATTCCCAAAAATTTTGTAAAATTTTTCGAGATTTTTCGTCACATCAAATCTTATGGCACATCACTACCCACATCCAACTTCTTCCCCGTCGGCGTCGAACACCCACCTTTCCCTACATTGCCAGCATACCGGGCCTTGTTTATTTTCCAATAAATTTTACAAAATTTTTCAGATTCCTGTCATATCAAATCTTTAAACACATACATGAAGTATTAAATATAGACAAAAATAAAAACTAATTGCACAGGAATTGATGAGACGAATCTTTTGAGTCTAGTTAGTCCATGATTAGACAATATTTGTCCAATACAAACGAAAGTGCTACAACGTCGATTTCCTATAATTTTTTAGAACTAAACAAGCCCCGACACGAAAAGCTTCTGACACCGTCACAGACGAAAGGCGCGCCCAAAACAAACACCTTGTTTAGTTTGCAAAAATTTTCAAGATTCTCCGTCACATCGAATTTTTGGTCGCATGCATGGAGCATTAAATATAAACGAAAATAAAAACTAATTACATAGTTTACCTGTAATTTGTGAGATGAATCTTTTGAGCCTAGTTACTCCGTGATTGGACAATATTTGTCAAATAAAAAGGAAATGCTACAGTACCCAAAAACAAAAAATTTTGCCAACTAAACAAGGCTCTAGCGCACGCTCTAATTCCCTGTCTGGCCCAGGTATCAGAGAGAAGGCCAAAAATAAAAGCGCGGACTCCTCAGGTGCGAAGCGCGCGAGGTAAAAAATTTTCGGCAACCTTATCCTCTCCTCCTCCTGAGAGCCGTGACTTCTCTCGTTTTCCCCCAAGGCCTTGTTTACTTGGCAATTTTTTTGCAAAATTGCTACAGTAACTTTTTTGTTTGTATGTGACAAATATTATCTAAACATAGATTAACTAGGCTCAAAAGATTTGTCTAGTAAATTTCGACCAAACTGTATAATTAGTTTTTTATTTTCACCTATATTTAATACTCCATACATGTGTCTAAAGATTTAATGTGACGGGGAATTTTGAAAAATTTTGCGTTTTGGATTGGAAGTAAACAAGGCCCAAATCCGTTCGTCTCCACCTACCTCCATCCTCGCAAAATCGCCGGTCGTCGTTCGTTCCTCACCGCCGAGTGTCGGCACCTTCCGCCGTCGATGGCTTAATCCCAGCCACGAGCGTCCCCCATTCCCTACTCCTTGGACGGCCGCCGCCGCCGCCGTGAAAATCGCGTCTCTCGCTTCTCGATGCACCAGGACCGTGGCGCCGTCGCTGGTACTCACAGCAGTAAGCCACTCTTCTTACCAAATCACTCCGTCTCTCTCTAGGATGAAGCTTCTGGATCTGCATGACATGGGCGTTGAGGAGTGGTGCTCGTTCTTGTTTGCTTGCCCTTCTTTTCCCAACAGAAATCAGTCCGTGTATCTTCTTCTTGCAGGTAGATTCCATCAAGAGAGCAGATGATTTGAATGATCGGCCCAATATTTTTATTTGTTCTTATTGGCTGGCTACCTCGATTCCTATTGGCTGCACATTGCTAGATCTATCCAGAAGAGCATGCTCCTTGTAAGCAGGTGTGGGAGTGCTTCGTACTGCCCTCATAATCCCTCATTTGTCTGGCGTAGAGCATAACATACACAATCCTAATAATCCTGCTACTGGCCTCTATTAATTTGGCTAACCAGTTATGTAATGTTTAATTTTTATTTCTTATTAGGCCTTAGGTAACCACTAACCAGTTATTTCCTTCGGTGTGCATTTCTTATGGAACTAATCATTTGTACTAGTGCATTTTATTCTGTCTGTTCAGATTTTTACACACTAAGTGCAGTGTAATTGTTTGCTTTCTTTCCTTCCTGTTAGTTTTTTTTTTCTGAAATCTCATATGCGATTTAGACATCTAAATATTCTGCACTACTGCATGTCAGTGCTCGCCCTACATCATTTCCTACCTTAGCATATTTGGTTTTAAAAATATGTTGTTGTGCACTTTGTTTCTAAAGGCAGTTTTGCTTGGATGAAGTAGTATTGCTGAGAAGAATGCTAATGAAGACCTTAGTTGAAAAACTTATAGGTTTGTGCTTCTTTCTAATTCCTGCCTTTTACTTTGTATAACAATGCAAATTATTATGGTCATCAATCATATTATTGTCATGGTCATTAATGTGGCTTGAAACAGATTATACTAAGATTATGCAGATTGTAATATTTGTTCAACTACTTCCTAGCGAGAGTGTTAATAGTATTTCAAAAAGAAATAAGATTAGGAGTATATAAAGATTAATGCAAGGATTTACATGAGATGGTCTGAGAAAAATTAAGAGCTTTCCTCACAACAGCTCTAGGTTGTTAACTTATGACAACCCCTGACTTTTATTTTAGAGCATATAGGAAACTTCACTCTAAAATATTGTTTCATGCATAAATAGCAAAGTTGTTTTTAGTATCGAAAAATATGTTCAGTAGTGGCTCTGTGATAACAGCAGAGTGTTTGTCAATGTTATGTGCAACAACTAAAATGCTAGACAGTAGAGCAATGTGAGGCTAATAATAACTGTCTAGGAACTTATCATTTGCTTCTCTGCACATGATCAGCTACTATTAATCTGAAGCTGCTGTTGGTACTCGCTCTCTGTCAACAAGAATATCAAGTGAGCAGCCTAGAAAATACTTTACTGCATCATGTCACTTAGCATGCTAATTTAGAGTTTAGATAATTTAGTTACAAATGCATCTAAACTGAGCACACCATTACATCATGTAGTTTCCTGATGCATGTTCAGTCACATTGATGCAGTTGGCAGGCTGTTGGCAACAGCTCAGCTCACCTATCCTCTGCTTTACAATTTTTAGCAATTCAGTATTTGCATTTGTAGTTGTGATTGTGTCAATATGTACTAAGTTTTCAGTATTGACTAGAGCAATTTGAACTTTATTCTTGGTGTGAGAATGTTCAGTGTGAATTAGTGTATTTCCAATAAATGCTCAAATATATGTTAAAGTGGAAAAGATTGTTGTTGCTTGATTTCTTCCGACAGTATACATGTAACATTCTTTATTGATATTTTTATTTATTTCAACAAGTGATGGCGGTTTCTAATGTGTTGTGCATTTGCAGGACATGGAGAGATTCAACAACTTCAGTTATTTTCTCCTGGCACCAAGAATAATTAGCTGCTAGCACTGTCTGTTAGGACTATTAGTTTGGTGACAAAGGTCACTTATGAGACAGGGATGTGAAATATCCATCTGTTTATTTTATCTAAGATACCTTTGTAACTAAGGTCATTTCTTGAACAATTACTTTGGTGTTTGCAATGAATGTAACAAAGATGTTGATGTGTGACTTGTGAACTTGTGTATTTGGTCGTGAATGGAATATATTGTTGGGCACACATGTTATTTTGGATTGTTTGTGCAACTGTGGGTCTTAAATGATGTCCAAATAAATATTGGGCTATATAATATTCACCACCTGGCAAGATCAAAGAACTTGTGACATAAAAGCAAAGGTCATAAACGTTATGACATTCAAAATCAGTGTCATAATGATATGACATTAACACTTAAATGTCATAAGTTGTTGTTAAAGACGCTCATCTTTTGACATTTGATTTTTCGTCAACTTGGTGTCATAAATGATGACCTATGACATATTTTATAGGTATTGTGACATATATCAAATGTCAAAAGTTGGCACATTTCTTGTAGTGTTTGGTCAAAATGACTTCGACTTCTCTACTTTTTAATTACAAACGGTTTCTCTAGAAAAAATGTTTGACAGAGCTCTTCTAAAGAAGCCAGAGCCAAAGCCAGGGAGAAGCTCTGCCAAATAGGCCCTTACGTTCAACATTTAACACCGTACTTTACTCTCGTTTCCAAACATGTTGTAACCTTTTTACCCTCGCCTGACAAATATGTCTCTAGCTGTACCCATCCAAATGTAACAAATATTTTTGCAAAATACTCCACCCATTTCAAATTATAAGATTTTTTTGGCTTTTCTAAACATATCAAATGAATTTGCTATGCCCTTAAATATACACTAATGTCTAGACATATAATAAGAACAATATATCTAGAAAAGCTAAATCATCTTATAATTTGAAGAAAGTGAGCAGTTGCAGCTGGGGGCGTGGTCTGAAACAGTTAACAACATCTCTTCACTCTCTAATCCAAAACAGTTAAAAGTATAGGTGCCCAGCCCTACTCGATACTGATATATCATAGGATTTCAAGCCTTCTACTATTTAGCTCCCCTCTTGTATTTGTTTCTAGATCTGCCAAGTGAGTACTCCTACTTTGGTGTTGTTTAGTTCCTATTTTTCTTAGGTACTATAGCATATTTTATTTTTATTTGATAATTATTGTCTAATCATGAATTAACTAGGCTCAAAAGATTTATCCCGCGATTTAAAGGTAAACTGTGTAATTAGTTTTTGTTTTCGTCTATATTTAGTGCTTCATGTACGTGCCACAAGATTTGATGTGACGAGGAATCTTGAAAAGTTTTTGGTTTTTAGAGTGAACTAAACAAAGCCTTTGTAAGGAAACCCATATTTGATCGTGTATCAGTCTGTTCGTTTGACTAAGAAGTTATGTTTGAAAATATTGTTCATTGATTTATTATATGAGAAAAAAATATTGCTAAATGACTAACAGATTCGATAGATAAGCCCAAATGAACAAATTTTATAATCAATGAACAAATCTTATGGATGGCAGGAGTGATGTTACTTTCAAAATAATAACCAGCATCCGTACCGAGTTGGATCCCAATAATTTAGGTTTTGTTTAGATCCAAAAAGTTTTTTGATTTTGACACTACTAGGTTTATGCCTATGCTTTGCTACGAGTTTCAACATACATGTAATCTATGTATTTTGAAATATTTTACGTCCACCATGGTTAAAAAGTCTACCATAAAGATTGTTTTGACCATTGCTTTTGACTCATCTATCAAATTTGAGTGAAATCAGCGTCGTTTGAAAGATAGAAATTGGGATCTACATCTCTTGTTTCAGAGTAATGTTGAGGTCCTGCACCAATCATTCCCATAAATTCATTAACGAACCAGCCTAATTTACAAGTAATCTAAAACTAATGTAAGGGTTACCATGCTTGTACATATAAACTTTGCATTTTGCATCTTAGAAATTTTTCATAACAGATGTCCCAAGTTTGTAAAGAATTTAACAGGTTCCTACAAACCTATAACCTTTTATCTACTTTCTTTCCATTTTTTCTTTCAACAACTTGTCTTCTACTATTCCCCTGATATACATAATTCAATTATCATTATTAAAAAGTCTAATGGTCAGATTCAAATTCATTGGAAGATATATTAAAAAAGTGTACATGGTAAATTCATGTGAAGCCGTGGTATGTGGACATATTACACAACAAAGCTTACATGGTAAATGCACATGCTAAATGTAAAATATGAAAGCATACAGATACAAGATAATCTGAACCGAATATTATCACACAGTTAGTTAAGCGCAAGGTTTAGGTAACCTTTTGACAATAATAGGCAAAAGATTGTTCACCACAACCATAGCACAAGACCAATATCACTATTAGTGCTACTACTAATCTACCTTTTATTTAAAAACAGAATATTCTCAAGCAAACAATATATTTCAAATTTGGTTCAGAGTGCTGCCATTTGTTCGTAGTGCAAATTACTGTGATTCTACTTCCAAAATTGATGGCAAAACATGACATTCTACTTCTGAAAATGCATATATAGATCATCAAACACTTGAAATTCCCCCTCCAGCTCCCACTCCCAACGCCTATCTTCAACATTAAAATTTGAGCATGCATTGACTGAACATAGGCCTTCTAATGTCCATGAACATAATCTTACATTCTTGCTACACTTTTTTTTTTCATTTGCAACTCCTCTTGAAGAACTCTCAACTTCTCTTCGATCACCACCTTGCGAGCCTCCATAGCCTTGACCTCCATCCTTCTTGATTCTACATATTTCTTCACCTGTTGAATGTCAGCATTCAATGGCTCTAAAATAACTGGTCCGTGAACATTTATGGCAACTCCAAGCTCTCTGCGACACAACTCTAACCTCCATCCTTCTTGATTCTACATATTTCTCTAACTGAAAGTTATTGCGGGTGTGATCATTTTGTTGCCCTGGCTAAAAATACCTACCAAAGGAGAGGAAGATCCATGACAACCTAGTCATCTTAAAAAACACGGGCTTGTATAAATTCGATGGCCTTGAAACCGGCACCTATAAATCAATATGGAGCAAACCAATCATTTTGAGCGAGAAAGGGAATTTGATTTGTCTTATTAGCTTTGTTAAACGAAGGGCAATATTTCACCACCATATGCTGAGCGTTTTGTAGTAAATAAAATTATGTGTGTGGCCACTGAATAAGAAGAAAGACTTAGCATAACAGTCATAATGCAAATTGACCCAAAATCGTGTGTTTGTCTTGAACTTTACCTGGTGAGCGGCACCGAGGGCACACTGTAGTCGCAGAGTAGATGTTCGTCGTTTCACCCATCCGGTCGGTGCTGCCAATGAGATCAGTGCAGTTGGCAGATGCCGTCGTGGCGTCATGAGGAGGGATGTGTACGGGTGCGCGTGTGCCGTGTCTGCATCGGGGCGCGCCATCTCAACGAGCTGGTCGCATAGCGCCATTGAGGGCACCGAGAGGGAGGCATCCTCATCATCGTCCTCCTCCTCCTCTGCGTAGCCGTCGCCTATGCCTATGTGGTTGGCGTAGCGCCTCTATGGCCGCCTCCGCATGCCGCAGTATTGGATCTCCGCCGATAGCAAGGACTGTGGCGGCAAGGGCTTCGCATGCCCATCTCGGCGTTGCTCGTGGCGCCGTCGGAGGCGGCGATGGTGGCCACAGGTGACTCAAGGATCGGGTGAGAGACGATTGAGAGCCTGCCGCCCGAGCGGGGAGCACCTGGTGTGGGGGCGAGCGGCGACGTTGAGGAGCGTTCACCGTTTTTTCCTTTCACGGGGCAGGGTCAGTTGCTGGGAAGGGGAGAACACATGATTGATGGTGATTTTCTTTTTTGGGTTTTTTTACGCCGTGCGTGAAACCGCCTTGCGGGCCTGGCAGCGGGAGCGACTTCGCATAGCGTGTGGACGAAATAGTTTTATTTATATTTATATGTTTTATTTAGTTGTAGAGATAGTACTTTTGTTTTTATTTGACAAACATTGTCTAATCAAGAAGTAATTATGCTTAAAAGATTTGTGTCGTGATTTATAGGTAAATTGTGTAATTAGTTTTATTTTCATCTCTATTTAATGCTTCATATAGGTGCCGCAAAATTCGATGTAACGGATAATCTTGAAAAGTTTTTGGTTTTTTGATAAACTAAACAAGACCTTAATCAGAGCTTTAGGCCTTGTTTAGATGCAAAAAGATTTTGGATTTCGCTACTGTAGCACTTTCGTTTGTTTGTGCCAAATATTGTCCAATTGTGAACTAACTAGAATCAAAAGATTTGTCTCGTGATTTATAAATAAACTGTGCTTCATGTATGTGCCGAAAGATTCGATGTTGCGAGAAATCTTGAAAACTTTTTGGTTTTCGAGGCGAACTAAACAAGAACTTATTATTAAATCCCAAAAATCAGCACATGTATTTCATTCTGCCACGTGCTGCTCCTGCACCGTCGCAGTCTCGCAGCACCCAGCACGACACACAATCCACATCCTGACTGCACCACCCGGGGGGCCACACGGATCCCGTCACACACCGGATCCCCCGCCTGCCTCACTGACCTCCCTCCTGCTCCATCCATCCCTATCCACTCCTCCACCCCGCTGCGTGCTCCCCGTCCACGAGCGCCGCGCCGCCGCGGCCCCCGCGATCTCTCTCCCTGTACAGTGGGGCCACCCACCAATCAGTGGCTCAGTGCCACCTCACTCCGCCGCGCACCAAACACCGCGCGGCCTCACGCTCCCCGTGCTCCGCCCACAGTAACGCACACTTTTCACTCCACCCCTCGAGCTCCTCCACAACCGCAACCAGCATCCACTCCAGAAACCTCTCACCCACTGACACTCTGGGGTCAGAGGGTACGGTTAGAGATATCGACAATCTCAGGGACTGAAACGAAAACTCCTCACGCCCATGGAAATATCCCGCCGCGGCCCCGGCTCCACCCCCTGCGCTGCGCTCTGCTTCTTCTTCTCTTCTCTTCTCCCTCGGCTTCGAGGGGGAGGGTTATTTTTATTTATTTCTTTCTTTCCTTTTTTTTCTTTTCTATTTTCTTTCTTTTTTTTTTCTTTTTGGGTTTTTTTCCTTCGTCCTCCCGTTGGGGTTTTGCGCCCCGACGAACCCTAATAATCGCCGGGGACCGACCGGCGGCCGATCGCCGCGCCTCGCCCGCCCGCCAGCCCGCCGGCATGCACCCGCAGCGGATGAAGCAGGCCGCGGCGCAGCAGCAGCTGATGCAGCAGGCCCTGCTCCTGCAGCAGCAGCAGGCGCAGCAGCCGCCCTTGTTCCCGGGGCACCACCACCCGCACCCCGGCCTCCTCGCCGCGCCACAGGTGAGGGCAACTCTCTGTGATTTCTCTTTCTCGTCTCTCAGGTTCGATCCACGTGACGGGCGTGGCTAGCGTGGGAATCGGGGGGTTCTGATTTGGGGATTTCCGCGCGTAAGGGAGCCGGTGGGATTTGGGAGGTTCGGATCGGATTTGTGGATTTCCGGGCGCAAGGGCTATTTTGGGGTATCGGGGATGCGGTGTTCCGCTCGGATTTTGGGATTTGGTAGTGTTCTGCGGTCGGTTATGTCAATCGCATCGCCATCTGTCGCGATTCTGGGATCCTCTTTGCGGATGCGGCCATTTGTCGCGATTCTGGGATGCGGGTCGTTGCGTGTCAAACAATTTAGATTTCTTTAAGTTTCTGCTAGGGTTTGGGTGATTAAATGTTTTCGTCCAGTTGAGTTTGTTTTTGGTAATCGTTAATTTTAAGATCATCTTATCTTATACCATTGTGCATGGGGCGACTATTGTGATGTCCGAATTTTTTTTGGTTCATTTTTAGTGAAGGAGCAACTTTGAACCTTTGCAAACTTCAAAGGGAACATATCTAGTGCAAACCACAACCTCCGTGAAAACTTGTGCAAACCATGGCAAAAAAGTCATCTAAATTCATAAAAAAAACACACATGTAGATGATATGATGATACACAACCTTGTAAAATATTTTATCCAAACTCAAATTTATTTGTGAGATATAAAAATAACAAATTTCTAGCAACTTCTGTGGACACCTTTCTGGCTTGAAATTTGTTATTTTTATATCTCACAAACAAAGTTGAGTTTAGACAAGATATTTTACAATGTTGTGTATTATCAAATCATCTACATGTGTGATTTTTTTGATGAATTTAGACAACTTTTTTACCATGGTTTGCACAGGTTTTCATGGATGTTGTGGTTTGCACTAGATATGTTCCCAACTTCAAAATCCTCCGACTAATGTGTGGTTTTAGTAGAGCTGTGAACTAAGTTATGAAATGAAATCAGAGATGTTAACTCTGTTTGCTTACTTGTATGTCTTTGCAGATGGAGCCAATAGTTAGTGGAAACCTGCCTCCTGGGTTTGATTCGAGTACATGCCGCAGCGTGTAAGTGTTGGTAGTTGTTCTTTTCCCTTAGTCATGTTCGAAATGAAACAAGGCCATTATGCAGAATGTTCTGTGTTTAATGTTATAGAAGATCAGATTGCCCTCTGCATGCTGTAAATCTGCAAAATAATGTTGACTACCTTTTCTACATTTTTTATCCTTTTTGTGCTCATCGATCACGTTCTCAATAGGTATGTTGGCAATATCAGTCTTCAAGTGACGGACACAGTACTGCAGGAAGTCTTCCAAAGTATTGGTCCAGTAGAAGGGTGCAAACTCATCAGGAAAGAAAAGGTGGATCTTTTTTTTTCTTCTTTTAATTAAAAAATAAAAAATGGCTAAAGATAATTTGTAACAGTTAAATCCATACCCCCAACTATCCCCAACACCCAATCGCCTGAAAAATTGTGGCTGCCGTTTCAGATTGCTCTCTGCATCTGATTTTTGGCTTTGCTTTACCTGCATGTCTCAAGTCTAGTTACCATGGGAATACACATGTGTAACATGCTTTGCATATTTTCATTTTCATGGTCTTAGGCTCTTGTTTTGATGAATTAAATGCCTGCATTAATTCTTTCAATACTTTCTGCTAAGTTTGAGTTATCTTGTGCTTAATTGTATATTAGCTGTATTAAAAGCACTGTGATACATAAAAATTTTTTTAGTCACTTGAAAATATTAAGAGAAATTTAGTTATCGGGGAGAAGGGGAGGGGATTGGGTTGGGTTTTGATTCTCCCTTTTTAATTGTAGATATTATGCTAAGTCTTTTTTAGGAACAAAAGTTCAATTTCAGCTGGCTGACTACAATCAGCGGTGTGCTAATCTTCTTTTACTGGAATGAAAGCACACATGCAGTTCAGCCTAACCTATTTATCTAGGTGGGCATAAGAGTTTCATTGCTATTCATGTTAGTTTTTAAAAGTGTGATGAGTGCAATATGGTGAATTGAGATAGCATCGGGGAGCTGAGCCATGTATGTTACTGTGGTTTGACTTGTGGTGTGCTGTAGACTAATTTATTGACATGTGCTTCCATACCCATCTCTAAATTATTATGCTGTACTATCAGTTCAAACACATATGAGAATTAAACGTTTGTGGTTAAAACTGATCCATCCATTCTGTAGTTGTTGTCTACCGCCTTTTAGAATTTAGAGTGACACCTTTCGACTAGCATATATATCAGGGAGTTGGGAGAATGCCATAGTTAGAACTTAGAAGCTATTAGATGCAAGGGACATTTTGAATGTGAGACATTTATTTTATTGGCTAAACTTTGAATGAATGAAAATAATTATGATTTTAAGTATGGTTGTTCTAGTGCTGCCAAGGATTAGGATACCTTAATTTGGGATACTAGGTTTGCTTATCCTCTATAAATTACATTGTTTATTAGCAATGTGGCCTTAACACTTTCCATTCTGATGTTGCAGTCATCCTTTGGTTTCATTGACTACTATGACCGCAGATATGCTGCACTAGCAATTTTATCTCTCAATGGCAGACCACTGTAAGCTTTTTGGTTTTGTATTCCCTCCATTTGTAATTGTAAGTCGTTTTGGCTTTTCTAGATTCATAGGTGTATAGCAAAACTATGTACCTAGAAAAGCCAAAATAACTTGCAATTGGAATGGAAGGAGTATGTGCTAATTTCTATGATCACTGCCCTGTTTTTTGGCACTAATTTTCTAATTATCACCAAAAATCCAGGTATGGTCAGCCAATAAAAGTTAATTGGGCATATACAAGTACTCAGAGGGAGGATACATCAGGTTTGGAACTCAAGATGAATTAATAATATATTGTATATTTGTACTTTACTTATTTCAAATCATGCAGGTATGTCAATGTATGGTTTCTGAATTCTAAGCTTTGTATGCAGGTCATTTTAATATTTTTGTTGGGGATCTTTGCCCAGAAGTCACTGATGCTACTTTGTTTGCATTTTTCTCTGGATACTCTACCTGCTCGTAAGCATTGCCTGGCTCTCATCTCCCCTCCATCATTTACTTGTCATTGTGACATTTTAGCAGAGTATAGTTTTTTAATTGTCCAGTCATGGCATGTCTGCTCTATTTACAATTTTAGCTTGGTAACTTTTGCAGAGATGCTAGGGTTATGTGGGACCAGAAAACAGGACGATCCAGAGGGTTTGGTTTTGTTTCTTTCAGGAACCAGCAGGTAGTGTCACCATTTTTAAACCCTTGTGCATCGTTGCCATAGACTTTTGGAGCTGTTGTTTCATCTCACTGTGTCATTATTTCCTTAACAGGATGCTCAAAGTGCGATAAATGACTTGAATGGTATGTTCTCTAGTTCCATGTTTCTAACTTATGGTTCATTTTGGAGTCCTAATCTTCACAAGGTGATTACACCTGGTTACTTTTCTACTGGCAGGGAAGTGGCTTGGCAACCGTCAAATTCGTTGCAATTGGGCAACGAAAGGTGCCAATGCTGGTGAAGAGAAACAGATTGTGGACTCCAAGGTTGACCTGACAAATGGCACATCAGGTAAATACATGTGCTTTGACTTGAGCTTCTCTTTTTCTGGGTGTTTCAAAAAGCGCTAGCCTCTAGATGTGCCTAGTAGCAAACAGCCTAGGTGGTGCTTGACATTTGTACTTTCCGTGGATGGTATGCCATGCTTAATAAAGTATTTTTTTTGGCATACTCCCTCCATTCCAAATTATAGTTCAGTTTAGTTTTGTCCTAAGTCAAAGTTCTCTAACTTGATGTTATATCAAGACTACAAGTTCAAATAAATGTACTATCAAGAAGTTTCATGCAGAATTTAATGAAACCGATTTGATGTTGTAGTACTTGTAGATGCTTGTGCATTTTCCAACAAACATGGTCGCAGTTACAGAAGTCTGACTTAGGACATAGATAAAGTGGTTGGAAAGGATAGAGTACCTAAAACCTTAGTTTTTACTCCCTCCGTCCCCAAAAAGTTGACATCCTAGTATTCAAAATTTATCCCTAAAAACTTCATTCTAGCCCACTAGACATAATGAGTCTATCCACTGTAATTTAGGGCGCTAATTAGACCCAAGCATGCTAACTAATCTGCATGCCTGCAATAGGTTACTTAATTTTGTGAGCGCTGTGGAAGGTTGCCCATGTGACAGCCCTGTTTCAAGGGAAAACACTTCCTAATAAATAGGGTAGCACGATCATTTTCCCTCGATACTAATATGTCTGAAAAATCCTAGGATGTCAAGTTTTTTGGGATGGAGGGAGTACGATTTTAATTCATAGGTAAGATGGGAATTCGGTGGCTTGAAACTGACCTGCGACACCTTTTAATATTCTTTTGTAATGTTGTGCAGAATCTGGAAAAGAGAATCCAAATGAAGATGGTCCTGAAAGTAACCCTCAGTTTACTACTGTCTATGTTGGCAATCTTCCTCACGAGGTAATACTCTTCCAATAGATGAGCTGCTGTCTATATGTTAACTATGCATCTTGCGTTTGGCTTTCTATTTGCTATTACTATTTTTTTGTTAACTTCTTTTATTGTCTTATCAATGTTCTTCCATGTTTTCTTGATTTCCAGGCTACCAACAATGATGTGCACCTGTTTTTCCATTCACTTGGGGCTGGCTCAATTGAGGAAGTCCGTGTAACTCGTGATAAAGGCTTTGGTTTTGTAAGGTACAGCACCCATGAGGAGGCTGCGCAGGCAATTCAGATGGCTAATGGCCAACTTATTGGCGGGAGGCAGATAAAGGTATATTTAGTTCTGTTCACATTTCCTTGATAACAGGATTTAGTAAAATCCTGAAAGTTCCTAGGTCAAATTTTACAATAGAATAATATTGTTGGTGGATAACTAGTAGTATTACTAGGCCTGCTTATTGGTCAAAACCCACCCTTTTCCAACCCACCCCCACCCCACCCCACAGCAACAGGCTCAACCTTCCCAGCCCATTCCAAGCCATGCCAAACTCCCACTGAAAGAATTCACCCAACCTATGTAGGTCCAACCCAAACCCCCCACCTACATGACAGAAATTTGCTAGTGAGAGCGGCAACGGGGAGCAGTGTGGTGCCACGGAGAGGGACAGAGGAGGATCTGGGGCGGGTAGATGTGCAGTTGTAGTTCCGCATGAATCAGCAGCGGTAGGGGAGGACAGGGCGCCGCCGTGAGCCCAACTCCGGTGCTTCTGCTTCCACCGGTCCAGCAAGAACAGGCTGCAGATCCTGCCCACCGCGAGTGCCACCTTCAGATCCTGCACCTGTACATCAAGCCAACCAGACCACTATCTACAATGGTGTCTACAAGCTCAGGGCAGTCGAGGAGTCCGACTTCTGTGAGGTCCTACTGTACTGGTCTAGGCTGGTGACTCTGGTGGCGTCCTTAGTGGTCGTGGCCTCTGCTGTATTCCTGCTGGAGGGCAACGATGCCGTCAGGCAGGGCATCGACCTCCTGTACGCTGCCAGCACCGCAGGTATGGTGCTGTCAACATGTCACTGCTCCTCATCCACATCTACGTCATGCCAACCCCAATCAAGCGTTTCCTTTAGGCTTCGCTGTGGGCTGTTGGGGACTTGGGGTGCTTGGCTTCCTCGTGACCTACCTTGTCGCTGCCCAGTCGCCGGACGAGGGCTTATTGACGAGGATGAAGGGCGCTGCATGCACTGCATGCGAGGTGATTGTCCGCCGGAGCAAACTGTGTGGTGGCAGCGTAAAAGAGTGCGCCGAGAAGGGCGAGGCCGTGGTGGCTCGGGTGCGTTTAGCTGCCGATTGCAGGATTGAGGTTCGCCATGTCCATGTTGAACCCACCGGTTCCATGGGTTCCTAACCTGACCCACCCTGCCCCACATCTCTTATACTCCTCGCCCAACCCAGCCTGCTGATGAACCCATTCGAACCCTTCTAAACGAAATCAAATGAGAACCCAGCCCATTTAACCCAAACAAACCCAACCCATTAGCAGGCCTAAACTGTATTATGTGAATGGTTTGTAGGTAATATAAATTGGTTTATCTACATTATCCCCTGAAAATATAGCCAGATAGTAAAACTTTTGTTTGTATGGATTTATTTATTAAGGTATGTACAGAAAATCTTGGTATGGTATGCATGATATTATCTAGCTGTTTAGTTGTATGATGAAATACATTGATCACAGCAAATTACTGAATACTCTTTGCCTTAATTTGTTGCAGTGTTCCTGGGGAAGCAAACCGACTCCACCAGGGACAGCATCCTCGCCTCTGCCTCCTCCAGCACCGGCACTGTTCTCCACTGGAGTGTCGCCGACAGACTTCCTGGCATACCAGCGCATGGCCCTGAACAAGATGGCCACGAACCCATCCCTAATGGGTCAGCACGCCTTGAATCAGGTCGCACTGGGGATGGGTGGCCGAGCCAGCCAGTCCATCTATGATGGCGGCTTCCAGGGCATCAGTACTGCCGCCGCCACAACCTCCGCCCAGCAACAACAGCAGCAGCAGCAGCAGCTCATGTACTACTAGAGTACTACTACTCCATGAGGCACCAGCTACCTATCTCTTAAAGAGGAAGGCGAGGATGAATGGATGATGCCCCTTGCTACACCCTTATACATATAGTAGATGATGTACTACCAGGACCTTTTTTATAATCTTTTAAGACCCATCTAAGTAACATGTCCTCTCTATGCTAGCTATATATATCTATATACACCCTATAACGTATGTATTTCTGGATACATGAACACCCCAAGGTTCTTAGTATAATCTTCTGTGTTTGACCATCTTTTATTGTGCCGTATGGATTTTTATTGCCGATTACTGTATATATACGTTACTAGACTTGATGGCAAGCGTCATGTTCTCGTAACTACTCACTCTGTTCAAACTATAAGGCTCTCATTTTCTAGAAAGTTCCACTAATTTTAATTTTGTGATTAAAAAAAATCTAGAAAACAAGTAATAATGTTTTTAAATCACAAAAGTATCTCTAAGTTGTCTAGGTGCCCCTTAACTCCAAAATCGAATAACTGTCTCGTTCAACTCTCATTGTTTTTTTTTAAAATTATCTCTGCCTTGGTTAGAAATGATTTCAAGATGGTTTCATTATTTTTACTTTTTGGAATAAAAAATCTACAAAGCAGATGACAGTTCTTAAACCACACGCTTGTGAGATCTCTGATAAAAAAAACCTAGACATAAACTGTGGCATTTTTTGGAATAAAAAAATCTATAAAGCAGATGATAGAGTTTTTAAACCACATGTTTGTGAGAACTTTGAGAAAAAACCTTTAGATAAACCATGGCATGAGAAAACCAAATAAATATTTTTAGGTAATGAAGAAAGTATCTAAAAGCTTTCAAAAATTAGATTTAGCTTATACGAAACTAGAGAAAACATAGAAAACCATGGCATGTGATTTGTAGGCCGAAAGAAACAAGAGGCCCAAGCCCAACTGACCAACGCTTCTTTCCAAGCTCTCCTCTGCCGCCGCCTCACCGCCGCCGCCGCCGACGCCGCCGCCATGTCGGGCTTCGTTCGGCGTCTCGCGGGCATCCCGTGGCGGAGCATCGCGGGGGACGCCCTCTCGCGCGTGTTCCTGGTGGCGCAGGCCTACTGCGCCGTCCACGTCGTGGACCAGCACCTCTGCTCGCTCGCCTTCGTGCGGGGCCCCAGCATGCTGCCGGCCATGAACCTGGCGGGCGATGTGGTGGCGGTGGACAGGGTCAGCGCGACGCTCGGCCGGGTCGCGCCCGGGGACGTCGTGCTGATGATCTCCCCCGAGGACCCGCGCAAGTCCGTCGCCAAGCGCGTCGTCGGGATGGAAGGGGACTCCGTCACCTACCTCGTCGACCCCGGCAGCAGCGACGCCTCCAAAACCGTCGTGGTGAGTGGTGAGTTGGTGGCTGGGCTGGGGTTTTCGGTCCGTACTGGTACTTGTTATGCTGCCGCCGTGATTGGATTTGTGCTCAATTGGTTGATGCTCTTGGCGCTGTAAAGATCCCAATTTGGTCGTTGGGGGCATAATGCACTGACGCTAGAGGAGGGGGGCTTTAAATTCAAGTGCTTGGCATAGTATTGTCGACAGTAGCTTTTGATTAGTGATTATTTGTTATTTGTTGTGCTTCTCTGCGTCGAGGTTGCTTGGTTTGCTTGTGAGCATTTTTTTTTTTTGGGTGAAACTGAGCATTGTTGATTTAAAGAAGTTTCAACAGTTATTTTTTGAAGACAGGTTTAGTACTTGCTACTACATTTTACTTGCTTGGAATTGAGATGCATAGGAGACGTGTGTTTTTGGTAATTGGTACCTACTTGATACTCTAGGCACCAAAGTTAGGGAGGATGTTTGAACCACTGGTGGTGTTGATTCAGTATGAGATATGGTGTTATTTATCCTATAATTAGTTACTACTAATACAATTAGATTCTCGATGAATTAGAACTATGTGCTGGTAAAACCTTGCATTGTGCTACCATCAGTAGGTATTGATGTTAAGTTTTGTAAAGTATCGAGTTGTGTTTGAACTTATAGATATCAATAGCACCAAATTTGGCTTATTTAGGTTTGCTTTTCATAGACTGTCAACATGATGTTCGTGTCTTTAATTCAGGGATTTGGTTATGTTCACATTTGTTACTGATTTGTTGGGTTCCACGTGTAATGTTGGGGCCTGATGAGTTCTATGCTTTCTTGACTTTTGTGTTCTTTTATTTATATATCCCTTGTCATTATTTTGTTTCAAAATTGTAAGGTCACTCATGCCCTTAACTTGGGCGACTGTATTATAGGTACCACAAGGTCATGTTTGGGTGCAGGGTGATAATCCTTATGCTTCTAGGGATTCAAGGCAATTTGGAGCCGTGCCTTATGGTCTCATTACAGGGAAGATCTTTTGTCGGGTAAGCTCAGCTATTTGTTTTGCATCTTTGTTAATTTAATTTAGGGGGTTGATGCAATCTCTGGAGCCAATATTTGCTTTATGGCTCCATAAGTTTGGACACAAGCAACTAGCAATTGTTAAATTTGCAGAAAAGGGCAAAGTCACACCGTTACTCTGTGCTGCTGAGTGCATGGTTATATTGATGTTAAGTTTTATAAAGTGTTTCAGTATCTTATGAGCCCATTTTTCCATTTCAAAATCCTGGATATCTATCAATTTTGTCTTATAACAGTAATAATAATGTGGGGCAATACGTTTTGTGGGCATATAATAGAGGGTAAATGTTATCCCTCTAGGTTCAGCTTGGTCTCTAGAAATCAGGACAAAACCAGGCATCATGGCCCCCGATGCCAGGATGAAAACGGTATAATTTGAACTTGAAGAAAACCGAAGAATTATTCATTTGGCTGATATTGATATGCCTAGCTGCTGCTGTCTTAGGGATAACTATGTTTGCACTCTGGATATCAACATTGATTTTAAAATTTAATTTGCTTGATTTTGATACTGGAATGGAGATTTACGCACTTCAACTTGCTATCTGTTGATTTTAAAGTCATGTCAACAATCACCTTAGAACATTGTTGCCGCATATGGGAGTATTGACAGTGATTGTTCGATCTTAGGTTTGGCCACTGGAGGGCTTTGGTCCAATTGATTCAAACCAGTCTTAACAGGGGTAATTTAGCTTCTTTGTTGCATCTTGTTTTCTAAAGGTAACTGGTTCTATCTGATCGTCATTTGTGCTAATTTCTTTGTTGTCCATTTCTGACCACAGCAGATGGACCCATATTATTGCTTGTGCCCAGAGATTTAATAACGAACTGCAGGGCCCTTGAGCTTGAAAGCTTTCGATCTACTAGAGCACATTGCTACAGAGAAGCAGAGTTTATCTTGACGTCCAATGTTTTGAGTTTTATTGTATGTGTAGTAACAGTTTTGGTTATCAGACCTGAAACCCCAATCAGCACATGTTCTGATACAGTTTCTTGTGCTAATGCGGGTTGTAACTTTACTGCCAGTGGATCCTGAAAACCTGATTGATTCATGTAAATTGAGGCACATTTGTTTTGACTTCTGAGCATATCAAACTGAATTACAAACTTGTGCGTTCAGACATATCGCTTGGTCTGTGCACTCTGAACCTTTAGTTATTAAAAAACTAAATAATACATCTCAATAATTGCGGCGGCTTACAAGATTGTATTCTCAGTGAATTTGGAAGTTGGAAATCGACCTTTATAATGTGCAACTGAATTTAGAACATATTCAAATCGTGGTAATGTTAAGGTCACAACAGTTATACTAGCACTAATAAAAGACAAAATAGAGCAAACAGCAACCTCTTGGAACATAACATTGGCTGATATATATTATATAAAACGCTACTGATTACAAAATGTGTCTCAAAGTAGGAGAGGAGGTGCATGCTGCTAAATGTATACCATATAGCATCGATAATAAAATGCCAAAATAAAAATTATGCAGTAGTAGCACATTAGAAGAGAACAGAGATAGAAACGCCTTTGCCTCAGTCAGATAATAAAATATCGTCATCCTCTTTTACGCGGCTTGGGTACAATTGGATGTACCAGGGGTGCCCTCCGACGACCCCGAAGTATTCGGATTCAATGGAGTCGCCGGGGCAGAACATCTTCTTGGTTTTGGAGTAGCCGTCGATGGTCAGGACGTGCGACACGGAAGAGACGCTCCGCGCGGTGCTACCGCTGGCGCCGGCAGATGGGCCTGGTAGTCCTCTACATGGATGGATGCAGTAAAGTAGGTTATATTGGTGATCAGTCAAAACCATGAACAAAAACTTCGTAATAAAAACCGAGGATCGATCGGGCAGCAAGCTAAAGCTAGTATATGTATAGTATGTACCTCAGATCCTCAGGCATTCTGGTAGCAAAGAGGTCGATGCAGGTCCGGCGGTGGCATAGCAGGAAACTCCCTGACAATGGAAACATCGCATCTTATCTGGAAACAGTCGTCTTTCAGGAGCGACTCCAGTTCCGCCCTTTCGATGACAACAATACCGCAGCCCCTTGAATTCTCTGCGTTGTAGGTGTGCTCGTAGGCGCTTCGATAATAGTCTCGGTCTTCAACTTCAACATCATCCGTAAAAGTGAACAAGCATTTTGCCTCGACTTGTTCCTTATTATGAGCAGAGAGGCACAGGAAGAGGGTTACCCAACCGGCTCTCTCCTCATCGGCACCGCAAGGATAGCACTCGATGTACCAGGTATGCCCTCCGACGTTGAATGTGCTGGACTTGATGCTCTTGCCGACGCCAAGATCCTTGGTTGCCGAGAAGCCGTCGATCTTCAACAGGTGCGACCCAACGATCGTCTCGCCGATGGCGGCCGTGGCAGTACTGCCAGACGATGCAGCCTGTGATGAGGTGGCGGCCATAGGCACGGGCTTTGTGTGCTCTAGCCAACAGCAGCAATGGCGCGCGAGGATGGAATGGATGCAAGGAGACGCGCTATGGTTTGCTGGTGACTGGTAGTAGTCTCGTCTGGCAGAGATCGAGTGGTATATATGGAGAAGCAGCCGGGTTTTTTTATCGATCGCGAGGTCGATGCTAGGAGTGGTGATTGCCTACCACAGGAGCCGAGGAGACGCGTTTGACTGGCGTGAGCCGTGTGCCACAGGAGCCGAGGAGACACTTGATTTTAATTCGGTGTAGAGTTGGATTTTCTTGAATTAGAAAAGGAAAAAATATTGCCAAATCCATCATAGTCATACCTAGATAGAAGCCAGCGCGTGGCCTTCCATTTCCTGCGTGCGACCGAGCCGAGTGTGGCTCCTTCCTTTTCCATGGAAGATATCCTTCCATTCGTGAGTGCCTACACATACGTAGGGATGAAAACGGTACGGATATTTTCCGACCGTATTCGAGACCGAATTCGTTTAGAGGGGTTCAGATCTGTCCGTATCCGATTCCGAATATTCAACATCCGATACCGTATCCGTATCCGAATACTTAAATTGTATATTTATAATGTCGACATCCAATCATATCTTATCCGACATGAATGACATTATCCGTATTCGAATCCGAATCCGACCAGAAATATGAAAACAAATATGATATCCGATCCGTTTTCATGCCTACACATACGTACATGACATGTTACCAGCATTTATATATATAACCATAATCAGTTGTGACCAGCATATCGTTTGGTTGATAAGACATGACAGAAAGTACGTACTGTTCGCTAATTTGTTATGAGAAAAAAAATACTATTGAATAACTTGTTATGAGAAAAAAAATACTATTGAATAACTGACAGATTCGACTGATTAACTCAAGCGAACAGACTGATTATATGTAGAATGACATCACTTTACTTACATATAAAAATGTTTATAATTTTGTGTTCCCTCTATACTGCTAATTCAAGTTATATATTTTGGACAACGGTATGGTCTTCAGAGTTTGACTTTAACTTCTCATTTTTATAAAAATATTTATTAGCCCGACTTACCTAGTGGGATAGTTATAAGCGAGACTTTTTCTACCCAAAATAACTGATATTTTTTCATCTGACCCACAAATGCTTAGGTAACTCACACCTGTTCGCTTAGCTAAAAAGTTATGGATGAAAATAATGTTCGATGATTTGTTATGATTATGTCTTGCAGTAGGGGCGTGCATAGCCTTTAGCGTGTGGTACGACGTGACTTGCACGTGTGCATACGTGTTAGGTTAATGGACAACGCTAATGTGTACGTGACTTGCATGCGTCTTGGCATGTGTATGTGTCAATGCTATTTTATCCTATTCGCTTAAGCTTATTTGCCGAATCTACCAGCTCTCATAACAAATCAGCAAACAATACTTTCAGTAATAGCTTCGAAGCAATCAACTGGAAGTTTCATATTATTGTTTTTAAGACTATCACATCATATAGAATGAAATAAAATATGGACAAAAACACTCACCCTCGATGCGTGTAGTTTAAATCTATTGTTTCATAGACAGTTAATTCCATGACTCATCTTGAGAAGGAAACCCATCCAAGAGACTTTCATCTATATAAAACCCACATCTTCTATCTCTTCTTGAAAAATTGCTATTTCATAAAAAATGCTTATATGGTAAAAGCAGGTAAAACTGTTACGAAACTCTCACTTAAACTAACCTACTGCACTAAGGGTTTTTAGGGATGGGCCGTACACGTTTCTTGAGACAGGCAGCCCCACCGCCTCTAAAGGCCTCCGTTGATGGCTTGGGCCTGTTTAGTTCCTCCATTAGGTGTGAAGTTTTGGCACCAAATCTTTTGGGTGTAAAGTTTTGGCACCAAATCTTTTGGGTGTTATTGGCATTCTAAATTTTGGATGAGATGTTTAGATGCACCAAATTTTTTTTGCATTCTGTAGCGCCATATAGGTGTCAGGCGCAACACGTTTTTGGCAAGTTTTGGCACTCTTAGGCCCCAAATACCAAAACTTTACAAGACCATCTTTTTGCAAACTTTGGAAGTGGTGTTTAGATCCATTTTGTAAAAATATGGACTAAAACACCGATACATTTTTCCTATATTTCTTTTTTTGTTTTCTTACATTGTCTTTTTATCTTTATTTTATTTTATTTTTATTTATTTTTTCTAAGTTTTGTTTCTATTTTTTCATGTGTTCATCCATAAGTTGGTATGTTTATCTTTTTTCTTTCCTTTCTTATATTTTTAATTCTTTTCTTTCTCGTGTGTTTTTTCTTTTTTATTTTTCTTATTTTTTTTGTTTTTTCTATTTCTATTTATTTTTCCTTTTATATTTTCCACTATTTATTTTTTAATTACTATATGAACTATTTTTTATTTTAAAGTTTTTTTCATTTCATGTGTTACATAAGATACATATCATATCATGTGATTGTTGACCTAGTTATTTTCTCTAATTGATCACTTTAATATTTTTTTTTATTTTATTATCTATATAATATGAGATAAATATGATGTTCACATAGTATATATATGATGTCTTATGATGTATTTTGTAGTATTCATATAGTATACATATGATGTTCTATGACGTATTAGTGATGTTCACATTGTATACATGCGTTGTTCTATATATGTTTGTAATATTCATGTAGCACACATTTGATGTTCTATGATGTATTTCATGATGTTTTATGTAGCATACTATGATGTTCTTTGTTGTATTTTGTGATGTTCACCTAGTATACATTTCATATTTTATTATGCGTTTGTGATGTTCATGTTATATACATATGATGTTCATATTGTGATGTTTTGTTTTGCTTCCCTTTTGCTTTTCTCTAAATTTTATTATATCTATTTATGTTATGATATATATATATATATATATATATATATATATATATATATATATATATATAATTTCTATATATTTATAGTTTCTGTTACTATTTTTTATTTTCATGGATATGGTAATACTGATTGAATGAATCTATAACTAGAGTATATTTTTTTATGAAGCTAGAACATTATTTTTCTGAACTTAAAACATTGCTTCTACTCCATAAAAATTGTTTTATCTTCACAAGATAAATATCCGTTATAAAATTTATCTAAATATATTCATGTGAGATCTTGTTTTAAAGGATTTATTGCGAGAAACACGATGGAGTAAAATTGGAATTTAATTTGGACATTTAGTTTAATAGTTATGATTTTTTTAAAAACTTAATACAAATGCTTACGTAAGCATATTCTCAACGTGCTTTTCTTTTTAGGAGCATGGGGTGGCTTCCATTAAATTATTACTCTCTCCGTCCATAAAAAAATCAATTCCTAGAATATATGTCAGTTAAATTTTTTAAAATTTGACTAACTTTATAAAAACAAATAATATATCTATGACATAAAATGAGCCTCTTATGAAAATATATTCTATAATGAATCTAATGATACTAATTTGATACCATAAATTTGACTTAGGACAACTCTAAAAATTGCTTCTTTTGTGGACAGGAAGTACTTTTCTAGTAACAGTGCTCTCACTTGATCTACCCACTGCAAAAAAAGTTAGGAGCGCGCGCTCTATGGCAGCCTCGGTCAGTGCGGGGTTCCGTTCGAATGGCGGGATCCTAGGAGCGCCCCATTCCCGCCTCCGCACCGTGTAGCACTCGAGCCAGGTTTGATTTCGATCCCATGATTTATTTTCTTCTCTTCCGAAATAAACGAGATTTGGGGAGAGAGAGAGACCGGGGAGGGTAGAGTCGCAGGCCGCGGGCGCCACAACATCAAGTTTCATGTATAATCTATTGGTTTTGATTAGAGGAACTGTTTGATTGGTTTATTGTGAGTGATAATGCCACTATATAGTTCGCTGAGCTTAATTGGAAAGAAAGAACATCTCAGCGAACTATATATTGTTGAAATCAGTCAATAGAAAAGTAGCTGAGGATAAAATGTCACTCACTAAGCCCAAGGAGCCTGCCCATCACCACTAAGATGACAAAGGTGAGGAGGATTGGGATCCTTATTCCACTAGGGAACTACTAGAAGAGAGGGTGGGGAGGAAGGGGAAAAGGGGAAATACAACCTGTGATGGGTCTATTTTTGTCACGAATAGAACCTGTAATGCCTGATTGAGTTTTAAGCATGCTTGACTAAGAATACCAAATTATAAAAATAGAAGTATGAACTTTTGCTTTGCAAAGGAACAGCTACATATCGTGGTAATGTTAACATCACAACAGGTATATACCAGCACTAATAAAAGATAAAATAGACCAAGCAGCAACCTCGTGGAACATAACATTGGCTGATAGATATTATATAAATGAAACTGATTACAAAATGTGTCTCAAAGTAGTATAGGATCGGAGGTGCATGTTGCTAAATGTTTACCATATAGCATTGATAATAAAATGCCAAAATAAAATTATGCAGTCGTAGCACATAGAAGAGAACAGAGATAGAAATGCCTTTGCCTCATTCAGACTGAAGGCGCCATCAAGGTATTCAGGCCTTCAAGGAGCGATGTTGACGAAGTGTATTCAGGCCTTTTCAAGGAGCGACCTTGGCGAAGTGGCCCTTGAGGAGCTTCATGCACTTCACCTTGAGCCTGCGGCAGCAATGTTTGTCAGCCAGCTCCAGCATGGCGAAAGCTGCACGTGCGTCGTTCACGTAGTTGCAAAGCATGTCAGCGCAGATCAACTTGAGCCTCCCCATGTCATACCGATCCGCCGCGACAAGCAGATCCTGAGCCATCACAATCTTGTCGTCATCTTCATGTAGCTCAGGGAGGGTGTCGGTGTAGATGAAATGGAGCAAAGCCTTGAACACTCTCGGCTCCATATCGTCGATCTGCACACGAGTGACAGTAGTACTGCTGCCCTTCCCTGCTGGTCCAAAGAACTCGGCCATGAAGGCCCTGGACCGGGTGGCGAGCACCAACTTGTGCGCCGAGAACAGATCGCTGCCAACCTCAAAGGTCACATCGGTTGCCACCTGGCTTGCTAGGAGGTGGCCGAAGTACAGGTTCAGGTCTGGCGGCCGCAGTATTGGAGTGATTTCCTTGACGACGGTGACATCACACTTGACATGGAAACTGTCCCCAATAAGAGGCTCCATCTCCGTATTAAAAGGGAAATAACAGCGGCATTTATCATATCTTGATGTGAAGGCGTAGCAAAATTGGGCCGACGATATGATCTCTCGAGCAAAGGTGAGCAGGGTCAACTCGACTCGCACCTTCAGTACTTTATCTTCAATATGATCTTCATCTAATAGCCACCAGTTGTTATTGAGGAAGACGGCTAGGCAGCCGCTGTCGTCATCCTCTTTTTCGCGGCTTGGGTACAATTTGATGTACCAGCTGTGCCCTCCGACGACCCTGAACCATTCGGATTCGACATAGTCGTCGGTGCGGAACATCTTCTTGGATTTGGAGTAGCCGTCGATCGTCAGGACGTGCGACACGGAAGAGATGCTCCCCGCGGTGCTACTGCTGGTGCCGGCGGGTGTTGGGGAGGCTGCTATGTGGGCAGATGGGTCTGGTAGTCCTCTACATGTAGGTTATTATAGTTTGGTGATCAGTCAAAACCATGAACAAAAACTTGCTAATAAAAACCAAGGATCGATCGGGCAGCGAGCGAGTATATGTATAGATTTTGCACCTGTGCACAGTGAAGACCTCCCCGCCGACTTGGAACGTCCGATCGCCGCCAGGCATTCCACTAGCAACAAGGTCACTGAGAGGTCGATGCAGGTCCGGCGGTGGCACAGCAGGAAACTCCCTGACAATGTACACATCACATCTGATCCGGAAGCAGTCGTCCTTGAGGTGCTTCTTCAGATCTGCCCTTTTTATGAGATCAATACCTAAGCCCCTTGAATCCTCTGCGTTGTAGGTGTGGTTGTAGCCGTCTTGATAATAGTCTCGGTCATCATCCATCAAAGTGAACCTGCATTTTGCCTCGACTTGTTCCTTATGAGCAGAGAGGCACAGAAAGAGGGTTACCAGACCGGCGCTGTACTCGTTGTCACCGCAAGGATAGCACTCGATGTACCAGGTATGCCCTCCGACGTTGAATGTGCTAGATTTGATGCTCTTGCCGACGCCGAGATCCTTGGTTGCCGAGAAGCGGTCGATCTTCCACAGGTGCGACCCAACGATCGTCTCGCCGATGGTGCCCGTGGCAGTGCCAGACGATGCAGCCGGTGAGGTGGCCATAGGCACGGATAGAATGGATGGAACGAGGAGCAAGGATATCACTCTGTAGCGAACAGCAGCAATGGCGCGAGGATGGAATGGATGCAATGAAGCGCGCTATGGTTTGCTGGTGACTGCCAGTACTGCTACTCTCTCGTCTGGCAGAGATCGAGTGGTATATATGATGGCCGGCGTGGTTGTGCCTGCCACAGGAGCCGAGGAGACGCGTTTGACTGAAGTGAGCCGCGTGCAACAGGAGCCGAGGAGACACTTGATTTTAATTCGGTGTAGAGTGCAATGCTTTGGGAAGAAGAGACGCTTGGGAAGACGAGAGGATAAGGGGGTGTTTGGGACTGCTCTTCTCTACGTTTTTCAGCTTCGCTCCACGTTTTTTAGCCAAACGGTTTCAGCTCCACGCACTCAGTTCGAGAAAAAAGGGTGGAGTTGTGAGAGCACCTAAAGAGTTACTCTACGAACTCCAGTTTTTTTTGAGCTGCTCCACGACGGAGTTTATGGAGCAGAGTTCGTGAAGCAGTCCCAAACACCTAAGGGTTGTTCCGTTCAGGATACTATGACAATTAATATTATTGATTTTTTAGATTTTCTTAGAAAAGCCTCTTCTTGAGACTTTTTCTGTGTGCCATTAAGAAAGATGGTAACTTTCTCTGTGTCACTAAAAAGTTGGAGCGGACCAGTATGCCATAACACTTTTCTTTTTTGCCTTACAAGTCATTCAGTCCATATTTAACGTTAACGGTGGCTAACGGCGTTAAAAAATGACTTACATGCCCTCAGGCTAGAGAAGCTGACATAAAATTTTGTTTCCCTCTATGCCACTCTTTTGATAACTTGGTGAATGTCCTAACACTAAATTAATTATCATTGACTAATCTTGAACATAATAATTCAATTAGTATTTAAAATATGCCTTGAAAATTAGATCCGTGATAACTAGAAACACAGGCGCGGCTTTGCCGCGCCCTCCTTGGATTATACCAGTTCATAAGTACATGTTTGAAACAATGATGATCTGCTCTCATTTGAGCTGTGCAAGACCCTGTGCAGCTTAGCCCGTTGTTTAGTTTGTTTAATGAAGCAAGTAGTGTTTTGGGTATTATTGTGTCGTTGTTATTATCTCAGAAATGAAATGTAGCTATATGATCTTCTATATTTCGTAAGACTAACCAACTTAGTAAATCTGTATTACACATGTTTGCATGGGCATTAGAAATTGTGAGTTATCCAATTATCCTATTTCAAATAGGGTACTATAGCTAGTAATTAATATGCATTTAGCAAGGAAGCAAAAGCAAGTATCCTTCGGGAAGCTGTTTGTTTTTCAATGTCATCGACCGCGCTGAGCCCGTCTAAAGGATCCTGGTGGACGACGAGTAAAACAACCTGTGTTCCTTGTTGATATGGGAAGAAGTTTAGAATAGATGTAATGAAGTTAGAAAATAAAGCTAAGTATCACGAAATTAAAATATGGATTTCTCGAGCTAAGGGCATATCACAAAAGATCGATCCAATAAAACTGGTGTTGAAATTTGTAGATCTCTCGGGAATTTATTTCACATTTATTTAAGTTCTGCGCATTACAGTAAATTTTTTTTGGTTAGGCCTTGTTTAGTTCACTCCAAAAACCAAAAGCTTTTCAAGATTCTCTGTCACATCGAATCTTGCGGTACATGCATAGAGTATTAAATATAGACGAAAATAAAAATTAATTGCATAGTTTACCTATAAATCACGAGATGAATCTTTTGAGTATAGTTAGTCTATGATTGGATAATATTTGTCAAATAAAAACAAAAATGTTACACTATCGAAATCCAAAAAAAAATTCGAAACTAAACAAGGCCGAATAACATGTGCAAACTTATTTAAAAAAGGTAGAGGATTATGTTATGAATCTAAAAATAACGATTTTATATTGGCTCTATTGTTATTTTCCTGTGATTTTCACAAGTTAACAGCAAATGCATTCATAGAAGAAACGACCAAACCGCTACAGATCCACATCAAGTCAAATGGGATCTGTTGAGGGCTCGATGGTTTAGGGCAGTATGACACCAGGATTCATTCTGGCCGATGAAATCATATATATAAATAAACTAACGATTTCGGTCGGGAATTGTTTCTGGGTTGACTCAGGGCTCGTTCGGTTAGCTCCTTCCAAGACCAGGATTCATTCCAGATTTACTTTCCTATACAAATTAAGCCTGCTGTTCCAGCTGGATTTTTTTCCAGAGTCTCGTTCCCTGCTAACCGAACGAACGGACCCTCAGGGGAAACGAACAGGGCCTGAAGGAGCTCGAGTTTACCTTGTTGAAGTTGAAGGAGAGCAAAGCTCTGTGTGGGCGTGATCCCCGGCGAAAGTGACGATGGGATACTGGTGGAGCTGGCACTTCGTGCTCTTTTGTTTCTCTTGTTGTGACTCGGAAGCGGCCTTACTCGTCTCCTCGTGCCGAGAAGCTTCCGCCACTGCCTGGACAGGGGTGCTTGTGCCCACGTTGGATGCGTCCGCGTCTCCTCGCCGGTCGCCGCGCGCTCTCCCAGGGAGCACGATGGCCAAGGGCCAAGAAACTTCGCGACACATATCGGATGTGGGAAGCGGACAGAGACCCGGATCGCTACCGCATCCGACGGACTACCTTGCTTGCCTATTGGATCCAACGGCCAACGGGCGACGTGGCCAAATACGGTGCGAGCGTCTCTGGTGCAAGATTCGTCTTTTAAAGATATGTATTTATTACATTTATAAATACTTCATCCATCCTAAAATAAACAATTGAAACCCAAATTATCTAAGTTTGACCAATTTTATAAGAAGGAAAAATAACAACAAAGAAGCATACTGCAAAAATATTATTTTAGGATATACTTATTTAGTACACAATGATACTAATTTAGTGTCATAAATATTAGTGTTTTTTCTATAATTTTGATCAAAAGCTAGAGGAGGTATATATTATAATAAAAGGTAGTGGTCCAACTTTGAAATATCTGATTTCGGATAACCCCAAAAGTTAAAAAGGCTTTTAGAGATGCTCTTATTCTTTTGGCAAAAGGAAAAAAAGGAACTCCAACATGTTAGCAAAGTTGGCAAAAATCAGCTCTCTACGCTGATATATATGCGCGGGACTCGTCCACGCGGATCCATGATTTTTTCGATGCCGCCAGCTTCTCCCTGGCTCGATGTGACTTCTCATGTGCTTGCTTGCCGTCTAGCATCATACAAAAATTAATATATGTTGCACAACAGCTAATGTTCATTAAACTTGATTGTGGGCGCGCCAAGGAACACGCGCGCAAAGAAAGTTCCCACGAGAAAATACTAGATTGTGGGTCTAATTTTGATTTTGCCAAGTTAATTATGACAAACTATTGAAGATCAACCTTTTTTCTTTGACATAATATTTGGGGAGTTGCCAAACTCCAAAGCTTGGAACCCTTCCTAACGGGGGGTTGTGCTCCCGTGGAGTACGGCTGTTACGGCACTCACAATGCAGACTTTATCATGGAGTCTAAAGTTATTTATTACCTCGAACAATGTGGACTTGGAGTCTAAATAAGACTTGGAGTCTTATTTTTTCTACCTCTTTCTTCAATAAATATGCTGCCACATCAGCAAAATACCATAAATAATATATAATTAATTGTTTTGGACTCTGTGATAGAGTCTTGCATTGGGAGTGCCCTTATCGTGATTCTGTTCCTTAAGCCAGAAGTACAAGACATTCTATCTTCATTAATAACAGATACCATATTTATCTGTTTATAAGCCAATAATACGATACATTTGTACTATATAAATAGTTCCAGGCTTTTACGTATACATACAGAAGATGCGGTAGGCGCGCATACTATCTTCTTGTTCCATCATCACAATGGAAACGGCTGTGGCGGCGGCACGGTGGCACGCAAGCTCCGGCCTCACGTCTCTGTCTCAGCGCCTCACGAAGCAGTTCACCGCCTCACATGGCGACGCCGCACGCAACCTCGTCTTCTCGCCGCTGTCCATCTACTCGGCGCTCTCCCTCGTCGCCGCCGGTGCGCAGGGCAAAACCCTGCGCGAGCTCCTCGACCTGCTAGGCACAGGGTCCCGTGACGGCCTCGACGCGAACGTCAGGGCCATGGTGGAGCAGGCCATCCCGGCGCCGGCGGCCAGCCATCAAGAGGGCGGCCCGCGCGTGTCCTACGCGCGCGACGGCCTGCAGGGTCTCATGGACGCCATGGCGTCCAGCCCGAGCTTCTTGCAGGACAACCTGCCGCTGAACAAGGTCGAGGTAGGGGAGTTCTGGGTTCCCAGGTTCAAGATGTCCTACACCAGATCCTTGAGCGAGGACCTCCATGATCTCGGCGTCCAGGCCGTGTTCTCGGGGGCAGCTGAGCTGCCCGACTTGCTGGAGGAAGACGACGAGTCTCATGAGCCACTGTTTCTTGGGAACCTCCTGCACAAGGCTGTGATCGAAGTGAATGAGGAAGGCACGGAGGCGGCGGCTGTTACTGCTTCCGATATGTTTACTTCATGTGGACTGGGGTGGCAGGATCCGCCGCCGGTGGACTTCGTCGCCGACCATCCATTTGCCTTCTTCGTGGTGGAGGAAGTATCTGGTGCTATCCTATTTGCTGGACAAGTCCTTGACCCTACGCGATCATAGTGCTGACTGCTCTCCTGAGCGCAGATATATAGTAAAGCCTTATGGATCTGTTTATCATGGACTTCTCTTCAAATTAATTAGATTATAATAAAATAAAATACCAGAGAATTCAGTTGTTTTGCCTTCTATATAGTCATTTTTTGGTACCTCTTATCAAATTGGTCATTGGATTTGTATTTGAATCATATTACAATAATGGTATGAGCGATTCAGCTATATTGTAAACAATAATTCCTACTCTTCATATTCATTCTACTTGTGGAACCATCTACGGATCTTAAGGCCCAGCTTCGGTTAGAGCGAAACGGTAGTTCTGCACCAGGAACCGTTCCGTGCTAGTACAAACTAATAGACTGTTTGTCTAGTAATCATTTGAAGGAACCGTTCGGCTAAAACGGCCGGGAGCGGGTGAGGAGCGAGAGCTGAGAACAGCGGACGCGACCGCGCCGGCGCCGGCCCCGGAGCCGGCGGCCGGACCCGTCGCCGACGACGCCGTCGCCTTGCCAAAGGCCGCCGGCCGCCGACATGCGAGCATAGCTGCCCTGCCGCGCTAGCTGACGTCAAGGATGTCAAGGGGATGTCGAAGAAGCCGAGGAGGTGATCTTGCCCGGGGCCTGCTGACGGTGTGTCCTGCTGCACCCCATAGGTAAGTCTCAATCTCCATCTCCTATCCCCTTTTCTCTCATGGATCTTGCTGGTCTCTCGTTCGCCCCAGGGATTGCCACCCAGCAGCGTATCTGGCAACGCTTCGCTGCCCCCGTCACCCACTCTGTCCTTGATCGCCATTCCTTCTTCCTTGTGGCGGCTTTCGGCCGGTGCAAGTTCAAACTGTCTACCCCCACTGCTAGTTCGCTTCTCCAAGCAGCTCTCGGGGGCTCTGCCACTCATTTCTTTGTTTCTCAGCTCGGTGAACGTTCTTTTAAGTTCGCCGTTTCCTCAAAACAAGTGGGGTTGTTCATTGCTTCTTTGAAATTTTTTTCTTGCGATGCGTTCAAGGTCTTTTTCTTTCTTTGGGGCAATGGCGGTCCCAACGGGAGAAACGAATATCGAAATTTCCTTAAGGAGGAAGAACTCTCTTGGTCGCATCCCAAATCGTTCAGACGCTCCTTTGCTCAGGTCCTTTCTGGGCAGCCGAGCTCGAGCAGTCATACGCATGATTCGCTTGCCCCCTTGTTGTCCGGCGCCAACGCGATCCCGCTAGGACATAATCGTGCCTTCAGCGCGGCCTCTAGTGCCGAGAAGACTGGCTTGAACTTCTCTTCCTTGGCTCGGCTCCCCGCCGGTGCCGAAACCGTTCCGGTTAGTGCCGCCTCTGGTACAATGGCTGCCGGCCTGAGCTCTGCCCCCTTGGGTCGCTTCCCTGCTGGTACCAATGCCGTTCCGGGCAGTGGCAGCAAGCTCTCCGGCGCCAATGCGGTCCCACTGGGATCGGGTCCAAAGCTCACCGGCGCCAATGCGGTCCCCCTTCAATCTGGTCGGATTTTCCATCATGGCATTCGTGGCTTCCCCAGACTGCCGGTTCTGACGAAACCCAGTGTCAGCAGACAGACAAGGCTCTGCTCTCGTTGCCTGGCCTCTAACCACTGGCGGGTCAACTGTCGTCACCCAATCCGTTGTCACGCGTGCTTTCTTCCTGGCCATATTGCTGCCTCCTGCGTTGCTTCCAAATCTTACAGGGGACAACAAAATCTTGAGGAGCGAGGTCCAGCAACCTCGTTGGTCGCCCCTCGATTCATCTGCCCAACCACCCGATGCAAGGAGGCCTCATTTAAATTCCTCTGGCCGGGATTCCCGGATTCAACGGCCTGTGGCAGCCTGCGGCAATAGCTCTCCCTTGGATGGCCAGACAAGGCCCATTAACACTCTTTGGGCTGAGGCAGATGGAAGAGATAGGTTGAACAGTGCGCCAGACCCAAAATCCTGGCTGCTTTTCCCCTCGACCGCTTCGCCTTCCACCCTCTCCGAGGACACCAGAGCTCTTGCCACTATTTCCCAAGAAAACCCTCCTCCCCCCCTCCATCACCCTCCTCCCCTTCACCTTTGCTTAATCCCAGACCTCAACAACCCGGCTCAAGAGGAAGGCCCGATGGCCTTCCAACGTGCTGATCCGGCGCCGTTCCTGCCTGACCACTTGGAGGTCCAGGATGTGCCGAACCGACGATTCATGACCAGAGCGGTGGCTCCGGTGCGTCCTCTGGCCAGGAACGAGAACCTGGCGATCGTCACCATCGACCCCATCCCTGGTAATCCCATGCACTTTGCTGCTGTTAGAGGGGTCTTAAGAGATTTTTTAAGAGAAGAAGTGCGAATGCCGTACCTAGATATCCAACCAACTAGTCTGGGTCAGGCAATGGTTAGACTGAAGTATGCTCATGCCAGAGACGCGCTTGTTCAGGATAGCCCTCACGTCTTTGACAATGTCTTAGTTACCTTTACCAAGCATGACCGAGGAAGGAATTGGCGTGCGGCAGACTTCAACCATGAGTGCTGGTTACTATTGCTAGACTTCCCTAGAGACTACCTGTCAGAAAGACACATCTATCAAGCTGTAGGAGACTTTGCAAAAGTCCTCCTGGTTCAGCTAGAAGAAGGTTCAGAATCTTCTCTGCTGATAAGAGCCAAGGTCAAAGATGTGGAGCAAGTGCCGCAGTATGTGGTGTTAGAAGACCCTGACACAATCGGAGGAGAAAGTTTCACTATTCAGTGTGAAGTCCTTAGACAGAAACAGCCTTACGAAGAACCACCACCCCAGGACCCTGTCCCTGATAACAATGTTATTGAGCAGGCTCTACCCTTTGATTTCATTGGGCTTGGGCAACCTGTCCATAACCCTGGCAATCAGCTTCAGGGACAAGGACAGGCTGGGTGGGATGCATGGCCTGAAGAAGATCAAGATGTCAACCGGGACTTGGAAGAAGCAGAAGAAATACTGGAGGATATTCAGTTGGCACAGCAGAATATTGGAATCTTTGAGCAACATGGGATTGGTGGCAACGCTGACATGGCTGAGGGTCTTGACCTTAACCAACCGCCCATGGATCAGGACCTTGACCCAGTCATCATAAACCCTGTGGAGAATGATCCTTTTGGACACGGAGAGCAAATTCAATACCTCTTACAGGAACAGGGTGAGGTTTATCAGAACAATCCAGTGGTTCAGGTCGAGGTACATGAACTAGGGGTGGGAATTGGAGCAATGGCCCAAGAAGTAGTGGAGGCACCTCCAGAGGCTGTGCAAGCTCCTGCTGAAATTCCACAGCAGAATCAGCAGGGCCCACCCCTTAACTTCCTAGTGGAAGAATTCTCCCCTGAGCAGTTAATGAACTCAGAGGACCTGCTTGAGAACCAAAGCCAGGAAGAGGAAGAAAATAACTTGGGATCACAACAGAACAGCAGCAGGGGGAACTCTAGACAGAACCAGACTAGCAGGGGGGACACTAGACAGAACCAGATTCAAATTAATGGGCCTCCAGCCCAGGATGTTCAGCAGGACGGATGGGCAGATCATCTGAATCAGTCAAAAGCCCAGGAAACTTTTCAAGCTCTGGAGCAAGCTGTGGGCCCAATGGAAATTGAAAATCACCAAAGAATGTCAGGGCAGGAAGGGAGTCAGAAATCTCATGATAGCAATAACCATTTGCAAATTACAAATAATGAGATAGACCTCCTGAACAACTTTAATCAGATCAATCAGGCCCTTATACCTGATGAGAATCAAGTCTTGGAAGCAATGGTGGCTGATAATTTCCATCAGGAACAATCAATTCAGATTGGGTTGACCTTAACCAGAATAAAAGACAATCAGATGGCATGGTCTCAGGCCACAAATGCAGAAGCAACCAGGCTAAGCACTAGGTTCTTTTCCTCAGGTAACCCTGCAAACCTACAAGTGTCTATCCCTGCTACCTGGGTTAATTTCTTTACTGCCCAACTGTTGGACCCCAATAATTTTGATTGGATTAGGAACATCTTAGCTTCGGGCTTGATTGGTCACCTAGACAGCACTGATTCTGGAATAGTTGATTTCTCTGTCCCTACTTCACGCCCAGAATTTAACTTATCCTGCCTCACAGATTCCCTGGGGAAAGAACAGCAGACAAGTCAGGAATACGCAAAGGAAGCCCCCCCAAAGAAAAGATACAACAAAAGGACTGCAGCAGTTGTGGAGACAGAGGTAAGAAGGAGTCCTAGAATCAAGAACTCTAACAAAGGTTTTAGGCCTGAGGGTTGCAAAGGGAAAATTTGCTTTGCCTGCAGAGTCAAACCACCAACCCTTAAAAAAGAGAATATCAGGAAAATAACAATACAATTCTGCAACCTTGATGACTCTGAGATATGTGATGATTCGTTGCAGGGGAAAAGAAAGAAGGCCTATCCAGTGGCCAGGGCACGCATCACTCTCGCAGAAGTTGAGGTGAGAAAGTCTACGGAAGAGGTAGAGGAGGAGGCTGCTGATATTGCAGGAAAGGAGGTTCAATCAGCACACCAGACAAATGAAGCCAAGGAATGAAGAAGCTCAGAGAAAGCAAGTCTGGAGGGGTTGTCTTCAACCAACACTTGATAGTGGCTTTTGTAGGGCTCTTTTGCTTGCAGAGATAATCTGCCTGAAATTCTTAGCTCAGACAGTAATGTCCAGGGGGCAATGTGTTGTATTAAGTATGGGCTACTTGTTGCCGACTTTTGTGCCTATGAGCTACCGTTCAGAACTTAAGTCTGTTGTTAGCCTAGTGAAGTATGGTCGGGTTTCAGGGCTGCTGTTCTTAAAATGTTTACCGTTAGCCCAGGATAGAGGGCAGAAAAGAAAGTCCAACCATGCAGTTTAATCAATGAATACAACGATTAATAGAAGTTGGAACATCCTGCACTGGAACGTGAGGGGCTTAAACTCAAAGGAAAAGTGGAATCCAATCAGAAATAAGATAGTAGACCTTGCTGTTGATATCATCTGCCTCCAAGAAACAAAAAAAGACAGTTTTGATATAGCCTTCCTAAGGAATATCTGCCCTCCAGATTTTGATAGATTTGAATACTTGCCATTAGTAGGAGCCTCGGGTGGGATACTCACAGCTTGGAAAAGCAAACTTTTCAGTGGAGAACTTATTTTTTCCAACGAATACGCGATCTCGATCCAAATGAGCTCAATGCACAACAATGATTCCTGGCTTCTAACAAATGTTTATGCTCCATGTACTGATGAAGGAAAGAGACAGTTTGTGAACTGGTTCAAAAACATTCAAACTCCCCACGAAGTGGACTGGTTGGTGGTTGGCGATTTCAATCTCATGAGAAAGCACGAAGATAGGAATAAGGAAGGGGGTGATAGTTCTGAAATGTTTCTGTTTAACAGTGCCATCAGCTCCCTTGGTCTCAATGAAATTATTTTACAAGGAAGAAAATACACCTGGTCAAACATGCAATCAAACCCTCTGCTCCAAAAGATTGATTGGACCTTTACCTCTAACTCCTGGAACATCAAATTCCTAGATACCTCGGTTAAAGGCTACGATATGACACCCTCTGATCATGCTCCCTGCCTGGTAAAAGTTTCAACCAAGATTCCAAAGACCAAAGTCTTCAGATTTGAAAATTGTTGGCTTAGATTGCCAGGCTTCCAACAAATTATATCTGATGTTTGGAATGTGCCAACGCATCACCTTGATCAGGCAAAAAGCATTACGGCGAAGTTCAAAAAATTGAGGAAAGCCCTGAAAGAAAAGCAAGCTTCAATGGCCCACCTGAAAACAGTCATCTCAAAAGTAAAACTGGTAATCCAGTTCCTTGAATTGCTAGAAGAATATAGAGACCTTAGTATGCTCGAATGGAACTTTAGAGCTATCCTAAAAAAGAAACTGACCGAACTCCTAGAACAACAGAAGATCTACTGGAGACAAAGAGGGGCAATAAAATGGATAAAACTCGGAGACGCAACAACCAAATTCTTTCATGCAAATGCAACAATAAAAATGAGGGGTAATCTGGTGAATCAACTACAGAAGCAGGATGGTTCTATCTTAACTGCACACAAGGACAAAGAACAGCATATCTGGGAAGAATTCAAGGAAAGATTAGGGACAAAAGAAGAAACAAGGTTTGGCATCAACCCAGACACAATACTTCAGGCAAGCAATGACCTTGAGACTTTGGAGGAGCCCTTTACTGAAACAGAAATTGAATCAGTAGTCAAACTTCTACCAAATGACAAATCACCTGGTCCAGATGGTTTCAGTAATGAATTCATGAAGGCCTCTTGGCAAACTGTAAAGGTGGACATTTTTAACCTTTGCCATGCCTTCCACAACCACAATGTCTGTCTGAGGAGCATCAACACTTCTTTCATCACCCTAATCCCCAAATCACATAACCCGGTTTCGGTCAATGACTACAGACCAATCTCCCTCCTTAACACATCAATGAAGCTGATAACCAAGCTGTTGGCCAACAGATTGCAAATGAAAATCACTGATCTAGTGCACAAAAATCAATATGGGTTTATAAGGCAGAGAACAATTCAAGACTGCCTGGCTTGGTCTTTTGAATACCTTCACTTGTGTCATCACTCAAGAAAGGCAATAGTCATCATTAAATTGGATTTCGAGAAAGCGTTTGACAAGATGAATCATAAAGCAATGTTGACAATCATGAAAGCAAAAGGCTTCGGGCAAAAATGGCTGAATTGGATGAAGTCAATCTTCACATCTGGAACATCTAATGTCCTGTTAAATGGAACACCGGGCAAAACAATTCATTGCCTGAGAGGGGTCCGGCAGGGGGATCCGCTATCTCCCTTGCTCTTTGTTCTTGCGGCGGACTTCCTACAATCTCTGATCAATAAAGCCAAATGCATGGACCTGCTGAAACTTCCCATTCCCATGCAGACAAACCAAGATTTCCCTATCATTCAATATGCCGATGACACTTTAATAATAGCAGAGGGTGACACAAGACAGTTGCTAATCCTAAAGTCAATCATCAACACCTTTTCTGAAGCAACGGGGTTAAAAGTCAATTTACAAAAATCAATGATGCTGCCAATAAACATGGATGAGGAAAGGCTGGATACTCTGGCAAGAACTTTTGGGTGCTCCAAGGGCTCCTTTCCCTTTACCTATCTAGGTTTGCCTCTTGGAATCACTAAACCAACCATTCAGGATTATCAACCACTTATCAACAAGTGTGAAGCAAGACTGGGATCAGTGGCTACTTTCCTCTCAGAAGCTGGCAGGTTAGAACTAACAAATGCAGTCTTTACGGCCCTGCCCACCTTCTACATGTGCACCCTAGCTATCCCAAAGTCTGTAATTCACAAGATAGACAAGTTCAGAAAACACTGTCTGTGGAGAGGAAATGGCATCAATGCCAGGAAACCACCTAAAGCAGCCTGGAAATTGGTTTGCAAACCGAAAAATGAAGGGGGGCTAGGTGTGATTGACATTGAAAAGCAGAATGAGGCTCTTCTAATGAAAAACTTGGACAAATTCTTCAATAAAAAAGACACCCCTTGGGTACAGATGATATGGGACAAGCACTACGCAAAGGGCAAACTTCCAGGGCAAATCAGAAAAGGATCTTTCTGGTGGCGGGACATCCTCAAGTTACTAGACCCTTACAAAGAAATGTCTCTAATCCAAATGAAAGGTGGAGAGTCAATTGTGTTCTGGCAGGACAAGTGGGGGATGCAAAAGCTAAGGCTAGAAATGCCAGAGCTTTTCTCCTTTGTCCAACATAAATTTCTCTCAGCAGCGGAAGTCTTGGGCCAGGAGGACTTCACACGGCTTCTACAGCTACCCATCTCTGAAACAGCATTCCATCAGTTACAGCAGCTCACTACCAGGATTGATAATCTCGAACGGACCCAGGAACAGGATCAATGGAAATACAAGTGGGGAAATAACTTCAGTGCAACAAAAGCCTACTCTGAATTGATGGGACATCAGCAAATCCACGAAGTCCACAAATGGATATGGAAAAGCTTCTGCCAGCCAAAACACAAGGTCTTCTTCTGGCTACTGATCAAGGATAGGCTCAGTACATGTAACATCCTAAAACGGAAAAATATGCAGTTACAATCCTACAACTGTGTACTATGCCTACAGAATTCTGAAGAAACAACTAGTCATCTATTCCTTCACTGTGCTTATGCTAGGCAGTGCTGGCAATTGCTGGATATGGATATCCCACCTAACTCGGACTTCCCGGAGATTACAGACCACTTCAAGCACGGCTTTAACAACCAATTCTTCATGGTCACAACCATCCTCTTGTGCTGGGCGATCTGGTCAACAAGGAATAACCTGATTTTCAGAGGAATACAGCCAACTATTGAGGGGACGAAAGAAATATTTAAAAGGGAACTCTTGTTGCTTGAGCACAGAGTAAAGGCTTCCAACAGTTCTCAGTTTCTTCAATGGATCCAACTGCTTGTTTAATCAGCCGCCTCCCTTTTCGTCCAGCTCTTCTGTTGCTT
Organism: Sorghum bicolor; assembly: GCF_000003195.3. NCBI lineage: Eukaryota > Viridiplantae > Streptophyta > Magnoliopsida > Poales > Poaceae > Sorghum > Sorghum bicolor. The sequence continues at coordinate 67,503,697 of NC_012874.2, read as the reverse complement.
CTACTTTTTTTGGTTTTTCTCCTTTCTTTTGCTGTTCCTTAGTTCTTCTTTAGTTTTGTTGTTCCTGGTGACTCTATTTATTTTTCAATAAAGTTTTTACCTGTAGGGGCCAAGGCCCCTCCAGTTCTCCTCAAAAAAAAAAAAGAAATCATTCCCATGCAACCGAACCAGGCATTAGTCGGCTAATGATCCTAATCTATCCATATCAGACAGCCTTTTGTGATCCTCTCCTTTTCGAGTCTCCTAGGTAATTCTTGAGTGGTATTGAAGCGTATAAAAGGGTAACCATATCTGTAAATTCGTCAGACATGCTTCTGCAAAGTGTGGATTCACATAATTGTGATGTAATTCTTCGTTTATCCGATTGTGAGATACTTCTGTAACATGTTTTGCATGGCTTAGATTTCTAAAACAGTGATGGAATTAGTTCATCTATGGTTTAGTACTTCGAGTCTAATTTTGAAAGTTGCCTTTTGGATTGTGAGTGGAATCACTTTTGGATTCTGGAGTCCAGCAGGTTACTCCATAGGAATTCTGACCTTCTAAGCTCCTCAAAGCTGTGTGAATATCGGCTCTAGAACTTGTATGAGAGAGTAGTAATTTGGAGCTGGTAGAGAGGAGCATTTCTCTCTATAAATGGGTCTTGTTGTGGAACTCTCAAATGGCTGTGAGCACTTTATTTAGTTTGATGGGAGTAGAGAGATGATAAGAGTTTCATCATGGGAGTAGAGAGAGTTTCATCCCCATGAAACTCACTGCACTATTTTCAAAAATATGGATGTGTTAGAAATTGGGTCATCAAACCTCCATTGAGGATGGTCTAATAATTTCTTTTGGCATGCAAGGTGTCCACCTCAACAGTCCATTATCATTGGCAATCAAAGTTCACTAGCACAAAAATTATGAAATCCACGTCAGGAGACACATCATCCACTATGGGGCTCCACGATTATGCTAATATATATATATATATATATATATATATATATATATATATATATATATATATATATATATATATATATATATATATATATATATTATCATGTTCATGCATTATCAACACCATATATATAGATTCCTCCTTCACACTGGGGCAATGCGCGGAGAATCCTTCTAGTTTTGAAATACTTCTGTAACATGTTTTCCATGATTTAGATTTCTTTGATTCACTATGTATTTCGTAGAATCAGTTGCGCAATTAGTTCATCACTTGTTTACTACTTGAGTCTTGTTGTTATGGACCTAGGTCTTCGAACACTGCAGGTTGCCGAAATATAAAAAACCACCAAGTAGGAACCAACTAATTAATGACAAAAGTATAATAGAAAAAGTGGGTTGTGGTAGCAAGATTATTATTCATCATCCTCGTCAAGCCCCCCATAAGGGCACTATTTATAGGCTTCCATAGAAGTTACATAGAACCAAATAGCCCTCGCGCCTACACTAAATCAGAAGCGTATTTTTTATATCTGAGGTTTATTTGGTCACTCAGTCATACTGCCCCAGAAAACATCTAACTACACCGGCTATAGGGACCACCTGAGCCTAACCCCTCCTGGGCTCTGGGTCCAGGTACCACCTCAACATGACCGCTCCTGGGCACCATGCTAGCTGTCTTCGCCTAGAGATCACTCTATTCACTTTCGCCATGGGTCGATCCGTTGCGGCGTTCTTACAATGTGCCGTCACACTCACTTCTGCTAGGAGACCATCAGTATTCGCCCTGCAGTTAACATCAAAGCATTACATGGAAAAAGGGAGCCCAAAACATGACACGATGAATATTTCATAGCCGTGATGATAAAGGCGAGGAGAACAGAAAAAGAATGGCGGGGTGGGGGTTGTAAATTGCGGACCCTACCCCAACAAGCCTTGATTTGAAAGTGCCCATTTCAGTTGTGAGTGGAATCACTTCTGGAGTCTAGACTACTCTAGAGAAATTCCGAGTTGCTGGCCTTCTAAAAGCATCTCCAACAGAGACCCTACTTGAGCACTGGTCCTACTTTCAAGGCCTCAGAGGCAAAAACTACACTCTAGCAGACCCCTACTAGACTCCTCAAATTTGAGAGCGTCCTAGCATCCCCCTCCCGCCCATCATTCCTAGGGGTGTGGGGGAAAGCTCTCAAACAACAGTTGTGGTAGTTCACCTCCCGCGTGCTCACAGAACCACGCCTGCCCGTCTGCTTATGATGCCGCATTTGCGCCTCTTTATCCATCCCGACAAGACTCTATTTAGTGGCTCATCCTTGGTCTCCTTGCTCCTCGGCGAGCCCACAGGGGTGGATTGCTCGCCTTGCGACCTTGGTCTTTACCTGGTTAGCTCCTATCCTGACCAGTGAGCTCCCCCCGACAACCTCATGGCAAGTGCTTGCGGGAGTGACAATGCACTACTCCCTACGGAGGAACTCCTTCCCCGACGAGGACTCTTACCCAATGGGTGTGGACCCTCCCCTAGCGGGAGCAAGCGAAACTCCTCGCCGCTGGAACTCCTCACTCGACGAGGGAGCAGGCTCCTCCGCGGTAGGAGTGGGCAGGCGACTCTACCTTCACTTGTCTAGATCTCGATGAGACTAAGGATGGGAAGAACAGAGAATTACTAGCGGGTCCCATGTGCCAGTGTCTTTGAAAATGATTTGAGGGCACTAATTTAAGGAAGATGTAAAAAAGCAGACCCTTAAAAATGAGGGTGACACCTCAAATCAAAAGTGGAGCCTTGATTTGAGGGCCTCAGGGACGAAGCCAGAAAAAATTGTAAGGGGCTGAACAAAATTGCTACATCGATTTAACTTTACTATAACCCCTCGCAATAGAAAAAATATATTAACTTGAAGTAGTCTTATATTAATTCACAAATTATATCTAAAAATAAAGGTCTCAGCCCACCCTATCTTATAAATTTGCGTCTAAAATTAGAAGCAAAAACACTAGAAGCTCAGTAGCTGTAGGGGGGCTAGAGCCCCCCTAGCCCCACCGCTAGCTTCGTCCATGGAGGGCCTGTTGTCGGGGCACCGCCCTACTAACAATATGACCTTTCTCTAGTGTATCGTCTATTTTGTATTATACCTTGAATGCTCTAAATTGAATCCTGATGGTCAGGATTTGTACCTGTGGTTGAGCCTTTTGTGGTTTCTTTTAGGGGTGTGCTGATATGTCACACTCGCAGCTGTGTGTAAGCATAATGTGACGAGCCAAGCAGCCACGAAGCAAGTATTTCCCAGCAAAAAAAAATGCAGCGACCGGCAACATGATGCTTTAAAACAAGTGAAAATTTGCAGATTAAGACCAGATAGTACTTCGTTTGAGAGAAAGAGCTGACAGTACTAGATACATGTGTAACAAGGACCTTATGCCTCCTTCAAGTTGAAGACATCATGGAGCAACCTTCACAAGCATCTCCTCAATAAGAGAAGGACAGCTGCTCCTTAGATGCTGAAAGCCATCACTCTCCACAACAGCCTTGGTATTGCCAGGAGATCTCAGGAATTTGAAGCAGCCATCCTTGAGCCCCTGGCAATCATGCTGCTCAGCCAACGTTAGCGTGGTAGCCAGGACGCTTGTGTCAATGTGTTTGAGCAGCATTGCCTCGCACATCAGCTTCAGCCTCTGCATGCCGTACTTGTCCGCCGCCACCAGCAGATGTTGCGCCATCCCTGGCTCGTCCTCGCCATCGATCTCCGGCAGCGAGTCGGTGTAGATGAAGTGGAGCAGAGCTCTGAACACTCTCGGCTCCACGTCATCGATCTGTATGCTGGACATGGTGTTCTCCTTCATCGGGCCGAAGAGCTCAGCCATGAGGACCGAGGACCGGGCAGCGAGCACGTACCGGTGCGCCGTGAACTGCTCGCCGCCGACGTCGAACGTCACGTCCCCACCCACCTTGCTGTCCAGAAGGGCGCCGAGGTGCTGGTTCAGCTCCGATGCCGGCACCGTGACAGAGTCGGCCATGGTGGTCTCGACGCAGGTCTCCTTCATGACGGCGACGTCGCATCTGATGCAAAAGCCGCCGCCTTTCGTGGCCTCCTCCATGTCCGTCGCTTTGATGAACCGGCAGTAGCCCCGGCGGTGCTGGTCTGCGCTCCAGAACGAGTAGTTGCTGGCGGTTCTGGTGTGGATTAGCACCGGCGGCGCCTCACCGTCACCGGCGGCAGCGGCGTCGCGGAACAGACTGAACTTGTACCTCGCCTTGACGCCGCCGCCGTCATCTTCGCTGCCAGCACCGTCGAGGTAGAGGTAGACAGATATCCAGTCGGCGCTCTCGTCGCGGTTACCGTCAGGGTAGTACCTGATGTACCAGCTGTGCCCTCCGACGCGGAACGTGACGGAGTCGATGAACTTGCCGACGCCGCCCTTGGTTCGGGTGTAGCTCTCGCCCTTGAGCTCGTGCCGCCCGGTAGTCGTCTCGGCGGTGATGGTCGACGTGCTGCCGCTGTCGTCGTCGTCGTCGCCGGTGGCAGACGACGAGGCAGACGTCGACATCACGTATACTCGATCTACTCCCGCGTTGTCGTTGGCGGCGGCCGGTGCAACATACGGCTGCAGTGCGATGTGTTACGCGGGCGATAGATCTACCCCGCGGCGACAATCCGGCGGCGTGTAGTGGGGGATGAGTTTGGAGATCGATTTGGATCCGCCCGTGGATGGTGGATCTCTCTATGAGATTAGATTAGAGTTTTACATCATGTCATATTCCGGGCGTGTTACGCCAGGAAAGTCCTACAAACACGGAAGCATGTCTTTTTTATTCTTATATATAGTAGGGAATATGATTAAGGCTTCTACATTCCATTTAACATTTATTTGTTTTGTAATATAATATAAGATACATAGATATATATTGTCACATTCACATTGAATAATTTCTTTTCTCAAATGGTATTCTTTAATAATTTAAACTTAATATATTGCCCTTGCTCTACATGACCCATTAAGTCCAAAGCTAATTGACTGTTTTGAACATATTTTAATAAAACTAAATGACTTAAACTTAAATTTTATGATGAGCAGGCTGATTTTTTATTCCAAATAGCAACACAAATCAAAATAGTTCAAATCCAGTAAAAGTAGGATCAAGCAAATCTTGTCTTTATACCTACATAATAAATTGGTTTTATCGCAGATGCAGTACAAATGACAATTCTCATTAGTTCATAGACTTAGCAACTTCAAATCCAGAAAATAAATTTTATGGAGCCTCCTCTTCCTCGTTACCGCTAGTATACTGCCTGTGCTAACACTATGAAAACATTAATCGGCTAAATACAAACTAGAATAGAAATATCATTATCAAAAAAATCTTAACAATACTGCTTCTTCTCCACCAAATACGGCTAAGGGACAAATATCAGCATATAACTATATAGGATACTATCTTTTTATATCAACATTTCGATAATCTTATGCTAAATATTTTGGCTACTGAATTAATTCGAACAAAAAAGTTTCAACTACAAAGTATTATATTTGTCAAGCACTACAAATTTAACAAAGGATGTGTCCCCATTGATGTTTGTTTGAAAAATTAAAAAATATATTAATCTCAAAATTGAAACTTAAAACAACTATTCAAGATAAAAAATTTATCAACAGTAAACATTAAATTATGTTGGACACTACAACTTTGGCATTAACTTTGTGAACATCCAAGATTGTTTAGGAATTCGAAACTTTTAATTTCAATATCTATAAATGACTTTAAATGAAAACTATTTCAACTACGAATTTGTAGGTTGTCTTGAGAACCTCAACTTTGATATAGATCACGTCGATATCCGAGGTTATTTGAAAATTTTAAATGTCCAGCTTAAAATCTATGAAATAAAAAAATGTCTTTTTGGAGTTTAAATAGTTTTAAATCAAAAAACTTTTCAACAACAAAGTTATAAATATGAAGTTTATCTTCATCCAAGTTCATATACAAAACTTATAAATTACTTTTAGTTGAAAATATGTTTAGAGATTAGTATCTTAAGACGTCTGTCTCTAAAAACCGATATTAATTTAGAGAATGCTTAGATTGCCCTAATATTTATTTTAATTCAAATTCGATTTACACACACAGACATCTTACAATGACTGCCTATGTTAATAAATTATTATTGGCATGATGACACTGTGTCACGTTGCAACGTACATTCATGTTTGCCAGTTTTTTTTTTTATTTTTTGTCTAAGGCCTTGTTTAGTTCACCCCGAAAACCAAAATCTTTTTAAGATTCCCCGTGACATCAAATCTTAGAGCACATGCATGAAGCATTAGATGTAGACGAAAATAAAAACTAATTGCACAGTTTGCCTGTAAATCACGAGATGAATCTTTTGAGCCTAGTTAGTCTATGATTGGATAATATTTGTCAAATAAAAACGAAAATGCTATAGTGCCGAAATCCAAAATTTTTTCGGAACTAAACAAGACCTAAGTACCATGATTTCAACACGGCACTACTGCTCGCTGGATCTAGGTGCTCTTTGTCGGATCCGAGCCACGACATCCGGATCGGAGACCCTGCTCGTCAGATATGGGTGCTCCTTGCTGAATCCAAGCAACGGACGCTGGATCCGAAACCCTACTCATCAAATCTAGGTGCCCCTGAGCCACGGAGCGTCACCGACGCCGCAAAAAGAAACATTGGGGAGGACGTGGGCCGTCGCTGGAGGTGATGAAGATGCAAACAGCCACCAGCGTCGTCCTCGGAAGGAGGGAGCTGTGAGAGAGCGAGAGAGCTGCCGAGAGAAGAGAGAGAGGCCTTGGCATCAACTGATTTAACATTACTTTTTGTGGAAGATGAGACAAAGTAAAATTCGAGACTTCAAAACAGTATAGCTATGATTTCAAGAAGTATATTTGTGTTTTACAGAAAATAAAAAATTTGAATATATTTCACCTATATAGAAAGGAAAAACATAGTAATAAGAAATTAAATTATCGCCCCTTGAGATCAAAATGCTATAAGAACCTACCAGCTGCCATAAATCTTCAACGAAGAACGAGTGTAGGATTATGTGAAAATAGCAAAACTAAAGTTCACTGTGTGACCATATGCTACCAACATATAACCAAACATTTATAAAGTATGTTTTATTGCGCTATGGTTATGATGTGATACCCGTTTCAGACCTATATATAACCATCAACATATATACACTTTGAGAACAAGTCTAATAATCATAGATTTTGTACCTCAGAAGAATTAGAAGAAATAGCATATAGCTGTGTTAAATTATAGTTCCTGTCATAACGGTGCAGAAGACTGTCAACTCAATTTTCAATGCATCTGAAGGATTGTTCTATATTTCATCGAACATGTCTTTCAGGAATGGAGCCTGGCTTAAATTGTGATGCCTTGTGTTTTGCAAGCTCAGGTGGCACATGACTGTTGCTCTGTATCAGCATCTGTTTCAGATCAAAGAAAATATCCGTATTCTCCAGTGTTAAAAATGATGTGGCCACTCCCTTCTTTCCTGCACGTCCTGTCCTTCCAATGCAATGTATGTATTTGTTGATCGAACTAGGCATGTCATAGTTAATAACATGCGCAACATCCGGAATATTAATACCACGCGCCGCAACTTCAGAAGCCACGAGAACATTGAACTGGCGGTTTCTGAATCCATCAAGGCTTGCCTTCCTCTCCGCCTGCGTCAAGTTTCCATGTAGGGCTGTGACGCCAAAGCCAGCATTTTTCAGTTCATTGAAACACCAATCTGTTGTCTTTTTAGTATTGCAGAACACAATCACAGTCTTATCTCTGAGATCCCTCAGTAACCTGTGGAGCTGTGGCATCTTCTCGGACTCCTTCAGCATCATCACATTCTGGGTGATCAGTTCAGTTGCTTTTCCAGGTGTACCAATCGTCACGACAACCGGGTTCCGGAGATAGGTCCTAGCAAGACGCTCCACAGCAGGTGGCATGGTGGCACTGAACATAAAAGTAGTTCTGTAGACCTTCTTCTCGTCAAGCTCCTCATCCTCATTCTGTGGTTTCAAGTTACTCGACGGCATCACCGCGAGGACACTGGCAACCTGTGGCTCAAAGCCCATGTCAATCATCCGATCAGCCTCATCGAGCACGACATAGTTACACTGGTTGAGCACAACGTACCTCCTCTCCAAGAGATCAAGAAGCCGGCCGGGGGTCGCAACCACAACTTCACAGCCCTTCTGAATCCGTTCACTCTGCTCCGCGATCGTCTTCTCCGATCCACCTCCGAAAACTGGCACGACCCTAACGCCTAGATACCTCGCAAGCCTCGCGGTCTCCTCGGCAATCTGCTCAGACAGCTCACGAGTAGGCACCATGACAAGTGCGTAGGGACCATCGTGCCTGTTCTCATCGGTTATGGGTGGAAGGCCGGCAACATAGGACAGCAAGGGCAGCGCAAACGCCGCGGTCTTGCCGGAACCTGTCTCGGCAACGGCAATGGCGTCACGCTGCTGGAGGCCGAGTGGAATGGCGGCCATCTGGATCGGTGATGGCTTCCTGTACCCGGCCTCGTCGACAGCACGAAGCAGCTTGGCACCAAGCTTGCTCTTGCTCCAATGGCGCATCGGCTTGGGCACGCCAGAACCTTGGTAGGAGATGCTGAAATCCTCACGGAAGATGCGCCAGTCCCGCTCCGTCATCTCCTCGAGCGCCTTGTCGCTCCAGTGCCTGTCCACGTGCATATCGGATGCCTCATAGAGATCACCATCTGCAGCGTCACGATAGTCCTCGTCGACAGCACCGTTGCGCCGTGGCCGGTTCAGCTTTAGTGCGGCGGCGGCCTTCTTCTTCTGGTCACGCCTGTCAATTCCTGCAAGGAATCCACGGCCGAATAGGAGCAGCGGCGGCGGCGGCGCCGCCTCGTGTGGCTGCTTTTGGACGGCGTCGTTGCGGCTGGTGTCGTCGGTGTTGTCCCAGTCGAACGAGAAGCGGAACTTCTCCGAGGGCTTGGGGATGGAACGCTTTCTGGGTTTTTTGGACCCCAGATGCTGCTCCTTGATGGCAATGGCATCCAGCTCCTTCTCCCACTCTCTCGCCGCCATCGCCATCGTCTCCAGTCGATCGTCTCTCTCGCCGCCGTCATGGCCTCGACCAGTGCCACGGTCGCGGCCTCGCTTTCGGTCCCCGTCCTGGTCCTGGCGGGACGACCGGAGGTGTCCTTCGCGATCACGGTGGCGGCTGATGTACCTGTCCCGATCTCGGTCGCGGCGGCCATCGCGGTCCGCCGCCTGTTCGCGAGGAAAGGGGTGGGACTGGAGGAGGTCACGCTGGCCGGAGACGGCGGCGGCCTGGCGGCGCTCGATGGCGTGGCGCTCCCGCTCCGCCTTGCTGATGAAAACTGGTTTTGCCAGATCTACAGCGTCGACGGAGCGTGTCATGGCAGCACCGTACCGCTGCGCTGCGGTGGATCGGATCGGAGGGAGGACTCCGCTGATTTTAGGGCATTGGATGCATTATATTATATAGGATATAGGAAATAGGAATTCGATCGAACATTGATGGTGTATCCGTGTATGTGGCGTATATACAATATATGGAAATTAGATAGGCGTCAATGCATTATATTTGTATACTTTCTCTAGTCCGGATATGACTCGACCAGACCCGTTTACTAAAATATAAAAATTATTAAGGCCTTGATTGGTTTCCACCTAAAGGCTTGTTTGGATGTTGTCGGATTCACCTTAATCCACATGTGTTGGAGTGGATTGGGGTGGAATCCGACTACATCCAAACAAGGCCTAAAAGTTTTTCACCCCATCGCACCAAAAGTTTAGACACATGCATGAAACAGTAAATATAAATATAAATAACTAATTGTATAATTTGTATATATATATTTTGTGAGACGAATTCTTTTAAGCCTAATTAGTCCATGCGTGTAGCTGAAACCGTTTGACTAAAAAACATGGAGCAGAGCAGTCCCAAACACCCCTAAACAAGCTCATTTTTTGTTTTAAGCCTTAAGGCATAAAAACAAGTTTTGTATATATATACAAAAATATGGACTACTTATATACGGAAATTAGAAAATACTTTCAGAGGTCTCATTTTATGTTTCAAAGACACACGTTTAAAGAAAAAGCTTGCCCGCCAAAAAATGATTATGGAGAAACGAACCGCCATAATTACTTGCTTTTTAATTAGTAACACGACAGCGGTAGCGAGGGGCATGAGGCCAGTCTCAATGTATAGTTTTATTACACAATTATCAAGACTATAAACTAGGTAACCGAGCCATAAGAGTTCATGGAGATGAAACTCCTCTCTCATCTGATGAAACTCCTTCATTTAATGACCTTGTCAAGTCAATAATTTTGTTTATGTGGCATTCTATTTAATGTGCATGACACTCTCATGAAACATGCATTGAGACTGGCCTGAGGTGGCGTCGGATCTCTGCAATGGCAGGTGGTGGAAGGCCCTTCCGGACGGCACTGGAAGGAAGAAAATTGGGTAGACTTTGGGCTCATTGCATCCAAGATGAGCCTTCTGCCCGGATGCACAACGTGTGGATGTGACCCGCATTAGACGGCCGCGGGAATCGAATCTCCTTCAGCAGCTCGTGCGTGCGCATTTAGTCGGCTCCCTCTTGGCTCCGTAGACATTTGGGTCAACAAATCGGGTGGTCAAATTTGGAGCGAGATATGTCACGGTGTCGGTGGCGACGGCCGCGGCAGAGGGCTCGCGGCCGCATTGAACAGCAGCAGGTAACCTAGATCAGCCAAGAGTAGATGCGCCTCCTCTCTGGATGCTCGCCGTCAAGACCGCACGTTGGTCGGCGATGGCAGCGACATATATAGCTGTGGTTCTGTCTCCACGGAGCCGAGGGAGATCGACTTAGAGAGCAGGATAGTGCACCCACCAGGATCATGAAATGGTGAGTAGGCTTCTCTACTCTCTATTTCTATTACCTTGTCGTGCATGTTCAGAACTTTCAGAAGCTGTTCATTGTTGTTTTTGTTAGCTTATGTGTTCGCTGTGGTTTCAATCAAGAAGGAATCCTGATCAAGATCGCCATGACTTGTTTGATTGTCTCAGGTACAGCGCTGATTTTGGGCAGGACTGGAACATCCTCCAGTGGCTCCTCAACTACCAAAGCTGGGCTACTGATGCATTCCAGTGGCTCCTCAACTACCAAAGCTAGGCTACTGATGCATCTGAAGATGTCTAGCTCCAAAAGATAGGACTTGTCTCTTGCCTGACAGTAACTAGCTAGGATGGTTGCCAAAGATGTAAACATAGATAGTACATGGGAACTCCTGACAAGATAAGCTGTAATGCATGTAGCATAGGAGTAGTTGACAGTTTCGACTACAATTGGAGGGGTAAGGCCGGATGAGAAAACCGCCACGGGGCAAGAGCAGGGCCGGCTCTAAGGGAGGGGCAGGCAGTGCGACTGCCGGGGGCTCATGGAGCTTGGGGGCCCAGGACAATATAGGTAATTAGTACATATAATTTCTATTTGGTATAATAAGCATTTGAAGATCCAAGACAAACCAAACAAAGCAGTAGATTACTCTTCGTTCCGGTGCTATTCTACATAAGGGTAGGGAAACATCAGATATACACGATATACACGCCATCACAGTAAGCATCACACCAAAGCCATGATGGATTGGTATTTTTAATTTTTTTTCTTATTTGTTTTGTGTATTCGCTATGCTCGTATAGTGCTAGGGCTTAGCATTATAAATTTATATTTTAATATAGTTATCTAAATATATTAGATGTTGCCTAAAAAGCATTTGTCAGACACTCAAAAAAGAAAAAAAACAAGAAGAACAAAGTATTGTTATGGAATTATACATATATTGCAAAGAAATTTTTATTATCCGTACTATATATAATAATTTTGATATAAAAGTTAGTTGAACGAGTCCTTGTCTTTTTATTTTGTCCAAGAGCTCTTAAAATTATAGAGCCGGTGCTGGGCAAGAGGCTGGTGTCGATGCCGACATTGGAGGAGCGGAGGCGTGGGGAAGCTGGCGAGGCCGGAGTTGGGTGGCGCATGGAGGTCCCTCCGAGGCAGCGTCGCAAGTATAACTACAAATCAAATCGTAAAACTAGAATCATGAGCAGTTTGTTATCGAATCTAATATAAATATATAAATGCATGTATAAATTGTATATGTATATCACTGCAATCGACATGACAATAAAATTAATCATGTCCAGCAGCAATGACGCGGAGTCCGATTCCAGGATACATCAGTTTCTGGTGCCACGCACGGCTACTACTCTAGATAAAAAAAAAAACATCATGGATTTTTTTTAACCCATATCAACGCATTCCAGGGATTCTAGGTGAACAAATTCTACAAAAAGCAACATTCGCATGCATACCTAATATATATATATATATATATATATATACCGAATCCACGTCTAATATTTATATCATCCTACACTCGAAGCTCACATGTGCATGTCCTACTTGATCGAGTCGTCCATGTGTCTCACATCCGTATCTAATACAGATCATGTGCGCGTGTCTCTGTTTAGAGCTTAAGTCTCCTCAGGTAGTCACAATGCAAGACTTTATCATAGAGTCCAAGACAATTAGTTATATATTATTTATGGTATTTTGCTGATGTGGCAGCATATTTATTGAAGAAAGAGGTAGAAAAAATAAGACTCCAAGTCTTATTTAGACTCTAAGGGCACTCACAATGTAGACTCTATCACAGAGTCTAAAGTTATTTATTTTGCTAAAGTTATTTATTTATGAAATTATAATTAATAATTATTAAATTAGTTACAAAATGTTATGTTTGAAATACATATCTGATTATATTTAAAAATGTAAATATTGATATTTTTTTAAGAAATCGAGTCTGATTTAAAATCATGTGTGTTATCTCATTGAGTTATCTAGTTACAAAATGTTATGTTTGAAATCCTACGAGAACTTGCAGAAAAGGATGTACTGCGACCTCTGGCCATAATCGCTCAAATAGCAGTACTGTATTAATTAGTTTCAACACTCAAGAATGAAACTAGGTCTAGAACTATGAAGAACTCCATTACTATAATAATAAAAAAATAAATTTAAACAATCTACTAATCTAGTGTCTGGAATAGTAAATAAGGCCGAGATTAGAAGCAATGCAAAATTATGAAACTATTTTAATCTCTATAAACTTGCTGTTGTTCCTTTATTTGCCCTATATCTGCTCAGCTTCTTGGATCACCGCCGGCAGCTCTCTCGGCTTCCTCCATCCGTCGACGGGAAATTAAGCCACGGAACCGCCGTGTGCTGCGTCTGTTTTTGTTGGCTTTTTACTCTTTAGCTTTTTGTTTTTTTCTTGCGTCTTTTTTTGGTATATTTTTTCTGCAGAAGTTTTTATTTTTTAGTACATATAAAATATTTTCACTAATAAAAACCTACTCCTCTTAGAAATGGGATCCATCAATGAAACCACAAATCAAATCGTAAAACTAGAATTATGAGCAGTTTACATGTATATCACTGCAATCGACATGACTAGACATAAAATTAATCATGTCCAGCAGCAATGACGCGGAGTCCGATTCCAGGATACATCAGTTTCTGGTGCCACGCACGTGCACGGCACTACTCTAGGGCCTTGTTTAGTTCACCCCGAAATCCAAAAAAATTTTAAGATTTCCTGTCACATCGAATCTTACGGCACATGTATGAAGCATTAAATATAAACGAAAATAAAAACTAATTATACAGTTTGTTTGTAAATCGCGAGACGAATCTTTTCATCCTAGTTAGTTTATGATTGGACAATATTTGTCAAATAAAAACGAAAGTGCTACAGTAACGAAATCCGAAATTTTTTAAGAACTAAACAAGGCCTAGATAAAAAAACGCATCATGGATTTTTTTTTTAACCCATAGCAACGCACGAGTTCCAGAGATTCTAGGTGAACAAATTCTACAAAAAGCAACATTCGCATGCATACCTACTATTGATATATAACGCCAACCAATTATTCTCTACGCCTAAAAAGACTGAAATGTCATCGTTTACCCGGTGGTATCAAGGATAAAGGCATGCTCATACGACCATGTGTAATTTAGATCATCTTCCACTCTTATCTGATGCATCCATCCTACCGAATCCACATCTAATATTTGTATACAGTATCATCCTACACTTAAGGTCACATGTGCATGTCCTACTTGATCGTCCATGTGTGCCTCACATCCGTAGCTAATATAGATCATAGATCATGTGCACGTGTCTCTGTTTAGAGCTTAAGTCACCTCATCCTACCTTGATCCATGTGTCTATATTTGATACGAAGCGCCACGCACGTTAATGATGTTCAATACAATATATTACTAATTATATTCCAAAAAAACAAATATTTATGAAATTATAAATAATAATTTATAAATTAGTTACAAATTAAAATGTTATGTTTGAAATACATATCTATCTATATTTACAAATATAAATATTGATATTTTTTTAGAAATCAAGTCTGATTTAAAATCATGCATGTCATTGAGTTATCTCATACTCCGTCGGACTTTATCCTATACGAGAACTTGTGGAAAAGGATAATGTAGTGCGACCTCTCACCATAATCGCTCAAATAGCAGTACTGTATTAGTCTCAACACTCAGGAATGAACTAGGTCTAGAACTATGAAGAACTCCATTACTATAATATTAAAAAAATAAATTTAAACAATCTATCTACTATACTAGTGTCTGGAATAGTAAAGGCCGAGTTTAGAAGCAATGCAAAATTATGAAACTATTTAATCTCTATTAACGGCTGTGCGTCATCAATCGCTGTAAAACTTGCTGTTGTTCCTTCCATTCGCCCTCTGCGCTCAGCTTCTTGGATCGCCGCCGGCAGCTCTCGGCTTCCTCCATCCGTCGCAAGGTACGCTCCAGCATGTCAACACGCTCAGCCAGCGCGCCGATCACCGCGCCCTGCTTTGCGCTCTGCTCACACAGCGCCACCACCATCTCCATCACCTTCCTCACGTCCACACCATCGGAGGCGGCACCACCAGCGCTTGTAGTACTCGAGGTCTCCAACGGGTCCGCCGGTAATTCGTTGCACGGTGGTGGCTCCTGGTCGTCGGACGTGGCTGCAACGGGTGCGGCGTGTTCGTTTTCCTCTGTCACCATCTCCCACTCACCCTCTGCATCCGAATCCGCCAGCTCGTCAAGATCAACAATGGCGTCACCCGGCACCGCTTCCTTTTCCTGTTCTTCTCCTACTTCCACTTCATCAGGCTCGCCACCGGCTATTGCTTCATCGACCTCCGCCTCGATGATGTTCTCCATCTCAGTGCCATGCTCCGCAGCGTCCAGCAGCTCCGGCGGTACCGCGCTCTCCTCCGCCATCTTGGTGGCCGTCACCGTCGCCGTCGCCTCCGGCGCGTTGGCATCTGCCTCCTCCTCCTCCTCCCCCTCCCCCGCAGACGTCGACGGCGCCGGTGGCTTAGTCTCGAGCGTGTCAATGGCATCCTGCAGCGCGAGCACCCACTTGGTGATCTTACGCCTGTACTCCCGTGCGCCGCGCACAGCGTCGAGCCGCAACAGCATTCTCATCAGCTGCTCCGCGACGGCGGCGCGGGCCCTAGGGTCCCTGACTAGGGCTTCCACCTCACACATCTGGACTTGTTCCGCCTCTTGCTGCACCTCGTGCACCGCCCGCACCGACTTCCTTGTCAGAAACCCCCGCGCCGCCGCCTGCATCCTCACCGCGGCCTCCTCCGCCGACATCACCTGCGCCACCGGATCTGCGCGTGACCCCGCCGGCACCGCCGCCTTCGTCTCCCGCTCCGGTTCCGAGTCAGGCCCGTGGACTGGGATCGTCTTCGTCTCCCTCGCCGGCCTGGGCGCAGGTTTCGTGGGCGCCGAGCTGCGGGTGGGCGCGGGCTGCTGCTGGTAGTACGCCTCGTAGGGGCTGGTGGTGTAGTACGTCTGGTAGGGGGCGGCGGTGTAGTACGTCTTGTAGCCGTCGTAGGGATCGTAGCCGCCGAAAAAGCCGTAGGGGTCGTAGCCGCCGGAAAACCGCCGAGACGCCATTGTTCTTGGCTCGATCTTATCTGGTGGTGTCTGTGTTTGGACTTTGGAGATGCGTTGTGAATTTGTGCCCGTGTTTATATGAGTATATATTGAGGGCGCGTCTGCAATCTGGATCCTTGTGGGATTGTGGATATACTTCTAGTCGATCTAGTACTTCTTAAAAATACAGCTTTCAGAAACCAAACATCGTATGCGTGCCTCTCAGGAGTCCATGTTAATTGTGACTCCCAAACGAGTTCAAGTTCGAGTCGGTAAAAAAGAAAAATTATGGTGTGCGCATGCCACCAGGTTACTGGTGTGTATAATGTCGGGTCCGAGATGAGTTCACATCGAGACAGAGACATGTTCTGGAAAAGCCACTGGCCCACTAAACTCATCCGTATATTTATAAGGTGCATACAAATCAAGATCACCGGACCTTTTGCTCGTTTGTAGCCCGGGTTTACGATGAAAAAACTGTAAACAAGTATAATAAACAACAAAAGAATAGTAAAAATCAATCTCAAAATTTACATAGAATATTCGACTTCCCAATAAAAAATATATTATTAGCTTTTTGTGTTTTCACGAACAATGCACAAATTCACTGAAACATACAATCTATATAAAATCAAAATCGAATCTAGAATTTATAATTCAAAATTTATTAGGTTCCTTTCAACTAGAGAGTGTACATAAGGTGCCATTGCGCGCGAAATAAAAATCCTAAAAAGTCTAAGAGCATATATATATATAAACTGTATATGATTCTCCTTCAAAGTCGGTTTTAAAAGCTTAATTTTTTTTTTTGAAACGAACCGGCAGGAGAGCTGCCTGCTGTATTAAAAAGAAGGGATCGCCCAGACAGGCACTATACAACCCCAGCCAACTGGGCTCTGTACACAGCTAGAAGAAAGAGACGACAAGTAAGCAAAGCAAAGCAAGAAAAAGAAAGCTCAAAAAAACTAGGGTACACAACGATGGTGATGTCGTTGGATGCAAGAAGAGAGGTGCTTTGCTCCTGCCAAGATCCACAACC
This sequence comes from Sorghum bicolor, assembly GCF_000003195.3. NCBI lineage: Eukaryota > Viridiplantae > Streptophyta > Magnoliopsida > Poales > Poaceae > Sorghum > Sorghum bicolor. Next base: position 67,486,669 of record NC_012874.2, on the reverse strand, counting down.
TCGCCTCATCTTTGATTCTCTGAAGTACCACAAAATTGGCGGACTCTCTGTGCTCAAACACTCTCGCATTCCTCTCCTTCTAGATCTCCCAGCATACTAGAATAATGAGTGAACGTAGACCTTTCCTACTTGTACTTGGCGCATTTGATATCGCCGTTCACCATTCCTCAGTCGTGTTGCTTGGCGGCCATGCACTTGGGTGCAGGTAGGAGTTTTGCGTCCATGTGGAGATTTCCTTCCACAGGCGCTTCGTGAACCTGCAGTCCCTGAACAGGTGCAGGCCTGACTCCGCATGGAGTCGACATAGAGTGCAAGTTCCTTGGTTTGGCCATCTCCGAGCTTCCAATCTATCTGCGGTCCAAACTCGATTCTGAATCGCAAGCCAGCTAAAGAATTTGCATTTGGATGGCGCCCAAGGTTTCCAAATGAGTGCCTCAACTTCAAATATACAGTCTACGTGTGCAGAAGGAAAGAGGCTCGATGTCATGGCCATACTCGATCTGCGACAAAAGAATTGACATATGCGAGAATTATTTTGAACACGATGAAAAAACATAAATGCATTTGGAAATAGTTTAAGTTGCTAATATAAAATCATTTAATAGTTTGTTATTATTGTCCTCATCCAGCTCTCGGCGAAGAGCTCCTTCGCCGAGGGTCCTATGGTAGCTCTCGGCAAAATGATGTCTTCGCCTAGAGCCTCCGTCTAGTGCTCGGCAAAGAAGACGGCAGGGCAACGACTGGTAAACGGTCATCAAGAGCATCTAAACCCTAAACCCTAAACCCTAAACCCTAAGCCCCGGCCCAACCCAGTAAACGGTCATCAAGAGCATCTAGGTGGGTGCTTGCTCCGACGTCAGTGGAATTCGAAATCATTAGTCTTTCTTTTTGGGTTCAAATTCAAGATTCTTTGCAGGTAGATGCTTTTGGTGGGGGAGCTGTTCTTGGGGTTATTTGTTTTTTTTGGTTCGATACTTCAGCTTCATTTTGTAATATTGGATACAGTTTCAGTGAGAAGTTGCGTTCTCATTATTCAACAATGAAAAAAGCTACTTTTGTCTGATTCTTCTGGGCTTTCCTCGCCGGTAATTTTTTGCTGTCACTTTGGAGAATTATTTCAAAAGGTCTAACCTTTTGGAGGTAGACTATGCAAATTGAAGCAAACCAGAGTAAAGAAAACAAACATGATTGAGTCTTTCTTGGATACAGGCTGGCATTTGCAAAGTTATCCTAACTATGTGATGAGAAGGGGTAAAGCCTTGCCTTTCTCACCATTTTGCTCCTGACTCCAGTTTCCGTAAATTTTTGAGCTTAGTGAATGTGCTGAGTTCCACAATGTCTGCTTAATGTTGCATATTTGATTTTCCCCATAATATTTTCTTTTTCATAATTTGCAATATTGGAGCTTCCCTCCTTGCTCGCCGCCGGCCGCATGACCGTGCTGGAGTCCTCGGAGTGGCTCGTGCCGACGGCCGACGACGCTGTGGAGAAGGTCAAGTTGGAGCGGCGCTGACCCCAGCCTCTCTAGCGCTCCTCCCAGTCCCCTTCCGCGGCCACCGCGACGGCCGGGCGCTGCCGATACTCCGCGGGGCGCTGCAGAGCCACGCCCAGAGCGGACAGGAATTTGGAGTTTTGCACTTAGGCTCCTGTACTTTCTTTATTCTCAATATACTATAATTTGTATTGTTATGTGTTAGGAAATTTTACATTGGGAACCTTAAAAAAGTTTTTATTCTTTTTTTCTCTTCCACTGAAGCAATCCGGAGACGGAGTGGACAAAGATTTTGGAGGACAGACTTCTTTAGGTATAGATAATAAAAACTTATTTGACAATTTATGATGTTATTATGGTTGTTAGAATTAATTTTTCTTTTTTCCGTTGCTGCAACACACGAGTATTTTTGCTAGTATCTATTTCTATTAAACTTTAACACCCAACCAAACCTTATCTTCTCGCCTCACAGTCGCGCTGGCCCTGACCTCAACGGCAGCGCCGCACTCCCACCACAACTGCCGACACTAGCTAGTGCCCCTGAGAGACCGCGCCGGACCTCCGAGCCGGGCAATTAGTTTACTCCGGCGGTACGTTGGTGCCCAGTAGACGAGAACCAAGCTCGTTGTAGTCTTCTTCAACCATGGTGAGGACACCCGGAGTAGCTGAGTTTTTGGTGAACAAGGGCTGCGAGCCTGCGACTCCGCGAGCCGGCAGTGCCTGGAGTAGCTGAGTATCGTCTAGTAAACATACCATCAGATACATGTATTACCCATATAGTCGATTAACCTTGACGGGCTCTTAGTAACGCAAGACAAATACCATGGAATAATGTGAATGAAGAAAAAAAAAGAAGGAGAAGTCTTTTCACTATCGGCCATGCATCATAAGTCCATGTTCTCAATAGCTCACAAATTAAAAGGCCAACCTTTGCATATGCATGCAGCTGGTAAAGAAGACAAGGACAACTGCTTTCATTTGCAGCTCTCCGATGACATAAAGTGCTGATAACATCCTCGCATATCCATTTTAGCCCCTCCAGTTTATACCTCTGTGCCGCCACGAGCAGCTGCTGAGCCATCACCATCTCGTCGCCGGCGCCGATCTCAGGCGGCAACGAGTCGGTATAGATGAAGTGCAGCACTGCCCTGAACACGCTCGGCTCAATGTCATGGATCCTCAGACGACGGCTCGTCGTCGAAGTCGTTGGCGGCGGCGCATCCTTGTCATCAGTCGGTCCGCCTAACAGCTCCGCCTTGAACACCGGCGACCGCGCGGCGAGGATGCTCCTGTGCGCGCGAAACGCCTCGGCGCCCACCTCGAGCACCACGTCCGCCCCAACCCCGCCGGCGAGGAGCTCGCCGAGGTGCCTGCGCATGTCCGGCGGCGGCATGGCTCCCGTCTCCCTGCCGCACATCGTCCTTCTGACCAGCGTGACATCGCACCTCACGCTGAATCTATTGTCCTTCAGATAGTAGGACTCGAATCTCTTCCTCCTCATGAACTGCGTGGCGCGCATGGATCGCATGGTTGACAAGGCACGTTCACTGTCTTTTCTTATCGAAGACGGCAGCGGCAGCCCGGCCTTGTCAAGCAAGATGTACCTGGTTCGGACCATGATGGCGGCATCGCCGAGATCCCGGCCGCCGCCGGTGCCAGCGCCGCCGCCGGCGACGGGTGGTTCAAGACAGAGCGAGAAGCGTATCCAATCGTCAGTGTCATGGGAGTACGTGATGCGCCAGGAGTACCCTCCGGCGGTGAACGTGTTTGACGGGAGGGCACTACCGGCGGCGTGGAGTTCCTTGTCTCTGGAGTAGTCTGCGACCGTGAACACGTAGGAACCAGTCGTCGTCTCGGCCGACAGCGTCGACGAGCTGCCGTAGGTGTCACTGTCGGTGGTGGACACCAGCTGATGCCAGGAGGTCGACGTTCCGGCGTGCCCGACGGCCGGTTGCAGCTGGCCGGCCATGTGGTAGTGTACTGCAGCGATAACACGCATCACAGTAGGAATCTAGACAGCCGGACGGGCAGGCAATTTACGTACGTATATGGATCGGATTGCACAGAGTCTGCGAGTCGTATTCGTATTCCTCTACCTGTTTGGAGTTTGGACATCGAGTAGGATTCCATTGTGGTCGTACCTTAGTCAAATATAATTGTGTTCATCTTTTCGCACTTGCTGGCGTCCGGACGTCCATTCCAAGGGCACTAGGAATTAGGATCAGACAGTTGTAGGGCTTGTAAGAAGCAACCGGGTTTTCGAGCAGACAGCCACCCCCCTCGGTCGCATGGACCTGCACGTGCGCCCTGCCCCCATCCGTGCACCCACAACTCACCGTGCCCTGTAACCTCTCGAACGACATTAAATACTTATAAGTTATAACATATATATATCCGAAATAGATGAAACATTTGGAACATACATTTATAACAAATTAAATGTGCAAAGCATATACAACATCCAGATATTTGCTCACATGATCTCGATATATACATATATGCTCACACAATCGATGCTGACTTGGAGTACTGCTTTGGGTAATTGGCTGTTGAGGCTAGGGGAGAATTAGATTGGAATTGTAACTACGGGTGAGCAAACAAGGTCAGTATAATATCAGCAGATTTTGCTACTGGTGATGAGCAAACAAGAGGATAAGTGGAGATTTTACAGAGAGATCAACTGAGGTGAAATTAAAGATTACATATGCATGGATATTACTGTTTAACATATTTACACCCCTAGTAAAATATATAGAAAGGGTACGGTAAATTGTCGCGGCAAAACACGGCCGTGTATGCAAGCCCAGATAATACGTGATGTGTCCTATTCGGCAGAAGGAATATGAACACGACCCGCACACTCGTCCAATATAATCCGTATATAAAAACGTTCCCGGGCGCTCCTCCGTGGCTTTTAATTTGTGCATCACATTGCAGTAGTATATATATGTATACTACACGTACACGTTAGTGGCAATGTCGTCGTGGTCTCGCCGTCGTCGTACCATGCTCCGCAACGACGACGACGACGACGATGATGGCAGAGCGTCGACGACCATGCTCACCGAGATAGCGACCGGGTGGCACGTGCTCAAGGTGGAGCGCTACTCCAAAATCAATGGTCTCGGCGTCGCCAGGCGCATGAAATCATGCCCGTTCGTCGTCGGAGGCCACACCTGGTGCATCGCCTACTTCCCCGATCGACGGTCTCACCGAGGACACCGCCGACTGCATCTCTTTCGCCCTCCGTCTCGAAGATCGTCGTGCCGGCACCGGAAGAGATGCCGTCAAGGTACGAACTACGTTCAGCCTGCTCGACGTCGCCGCCGGAGGTCCAGTGCCATCTCTCACCGTCTCTTGTGGTGTCTGGACCTTCTCGAGAATAGGCCAGTCATGCTGCGACGCACGGTTCATGGAGAGGAAGGAGTTCGAGTCGTGCTACGTGAAAGACGACGAGTTCTGCATAAGGTGCGACGTGACAGTCCTGTCAGCAGCTGCGGCGCCGCCGCTGGACCTGCGCCGGCAACTCGGCGACCTCCTCGCCGGCGGGGACGGGGCGGACGTGACGCTGGACGTCGGCGGCGAGTCGTTCCGCGCGCACAAGAACGTGCTCGCCGCGCGGTCGCCGGTGTTCATGGCCGAGTTCTTCGGCGGACCACACAAGGAGCAGGTGGCGGGTCGTGTGAGCATCCATGGCATCGAGCCCAGCGTGTTCAAGGCCCTGCTCCACTTCATCTACACCGACTCGTTGCCGGACATCGACGGCGGCGACATGACGGCGATGGCTCAGCATCTGCTCGTGGCAGCTGACCGGTACGGCATCCAGAGGCTAAAATCGATCTGCGAGTACCTTTTACGCACCTTTGTCGACAGGAGTGCAGTGGTGACCACGCTGGTTCTCGCGGAGCGGCACGGTTGCCATCAGCTCAAGGAGGCGTGCTTCAAGGTCATGAAGTCCTCGGCCAATTACAAGGAGCTTGTCTCAGGGGAAGACTTTCAGTATTTGGCTAGCACTTGTCCCTCTCTTGTCCAAGAGCTTGAAGCTGCATGATTGTCAGGCTGCGAGTAGAACTGCTCGTAAAATCTCTTTTTTTTTTTGATCATGTCCAACGCCATGTGTTTCATTATTAAGAGGAGGTACAAAGTTAAGTACAAAGCGGTTTCTAGGTAATCCATGGATCACCACAAGACGCACCGAGTGTTAACCTTAAGTTAAGTCTACAGTGTGCTCTGCTTGCACATTTTGCATGATTTTGCAGTTATGCTTAATTATTAATTAAAAAAGTCGGCCTGTTAACTAGTTCTTTCAAATTAAAAAATGATTGTGGGGCTTAAATAGTTTAGATGCCTTGGTTGAAGTAGCAGAGATTGGCTATGTAGACGACAACGTTGGAAGCCGTATTATATATCTCTGGTCACATTAAAGCATTCTAGTTCCAGATCGATCCAGTATATTATCTAAGAGCAAGTATAATCAGTGGGATCTAGCATGGTCTAGGTCTTTGCTATGTATAAAAAACAATCGTTAGAAACGTTATTATTCCCACTTGTATACCATATAGGGTATTGAGGGTTGCCCAATAACCAAATATCAGTCGAGAACTGCTCCAGTACTCCTCTTTTTAAAATTGTACACATCTTAAAACAACTCATCTAATCTAATTAATTAAATATTTTTGCAATTATTTTCCACTGTCTTATCTGGGCTCGGCCCGTCCTAGCTCATGTCCAGCTCAATTGCAGTCTATACTCATCTCTCATCGATACTCTCCGCTCTATTTCGGCACCTTCCGTTTTCGTGCGCAGGCAATCAGCGGCGGTGCTCCATAGACGTCCTCGCTGCACAAGGACTGCGTCAAAGCAAAGCAAAATCCAATCCAATCTACCTCCCTTCATCCTCTTTGTTCGGATCTTAATTTCTCGAACGTTGCAGATGTGCGGAGAGAATAATTATGAGGTTCTACAGTATTCTTTGATTAATGCGATTGTTTAGGGCACTCACAATGCAGACTTTATCATAGAGTCTAAAGTTATTTATTACCTCGAACAATGTGGACTTAGAGTCTAAATAAGACTTGGAGTCTTATTTTTTCTACTTCTTTCTTCAATAAATATGCTGCCACATCAGCAAAATACCATAAATAATATGTAATTAAGTATCTTGGACTCTGTGATATAGTCTTGCATTGTGAGTGCCCTTAGAGAGCGCCGGCGGCTGCGAGGAAATGGATTGAGGACTGAACAAAAGGGACTGGGGCATCGGGTACGTACCGGAGACATGATTGTGGTCCAAGGTTTGTGCTGGGTTCAGACGGGCGGGCTAGCCCATACGTGACCCAGTTGGAAATTAATTAAGATTTTTTTAATTAATTAGATGTGTTGCTTTGAGATCATATCTGTGTATAATTTTTGAAATTAGGAGTATCGGAGCAGTTCTCATATCAGTCTACTACCCATAATTTTGTTCTTCCTTCATCTCGATGACAATTGAGAGTGTTCTAGCTGGCCTATATATACTGGTGCTTGATGCGTTTGCCCCGATGGGATCACCCCTGAGTGAGCACTTTTAGTTTACCTGTGAAGGGTCATTATATGGAGTTCTTTTTTCCAGCCACTAAAAAACGGTGACACATCTGTTATCGTCTTAGTTTGTTGGCAGGAGCCCCATTGGGTGATGGCACTTTGGCAAGTACATGCAAATTGAAATAATATCTGGATTCTGGACCAGTGATAGAAATTTTTTGACAGAAGCCTTTTCCTTGACCTGTCTCTTCTCTTATTACACCGATAAGTAGACAGCTACTACAGGGCGTGGTTTCAGCAAGCCAGGAATGGTTACTGAATTGAGCAGAGGCGCAGCGACAGTAACCACCCTCCTATGGTGGTCCAGGCTTGCGGCAGGTGATGACTGTGAATTTGATGAGCCCCTTCCTGTAGCCTTGGATCAGCAGTAGTATCCCCATCGCCCCATTGATCGTCTTCCATCCTTAACAGAGGCAACAATGATGAATGATAACAATCCTGTCCCGTCTAACATTTGTTTGGTGCAGTCCATGTTCTGCAAAAAGAGCTATTGAAGATAAGACGAGTAAGTGTCAGATACATACCACATGTTAACGCAGAGGTCAGGCCCTTCCATGACAATGACAGTTTTATCACAGCGGGCCAAAACGGGACCACGTTCTCCGACCAGTCAGCTGTCCTGATATCCTGACACAACATGCAACAACAAAATAGATTTGTTTTCTATGAAATAACATCATGCAAACAAATTTCCAAATTGGCGTGGTCCCCTAGTAGGTAGATGAAGCATTCAATCTTATCATCAAGATATTGATCAAGACGTATTTGCAAATGCAAGGTAAGCATAGCAAGGTCTTTCGTATTCATTCAGAATTATTCAGATCAGACATCAGAAACAGCTTTTCTTTTTTTTGTTTTACCTCGAGAGACAGTGACTTAGCAATGCTGACATAGTCTGAAGGTAGGAACCAGTCGGCAAGACAGTATGCATCAGATATCCTCTTTAGGAGTCTCTGTTCATCGGGTTTCAGGGAAGTTTCAGACGGATTGAGGTTCCTATGGCAGCATGTCACGATGATTATTGTCCCTCCAGGAGCTGCGACACGCGCTAGCTCACTAACAAACTGATACACAAGTAATTAAGGTAAGAGTTCACACATTATGCAGTTAGCGCACTAAAACTAATACACAATCAAGGTAAGAGTTCAAACATTATGCAGTTTCACTGCAACGAGTAAGGAAATTTTGGTGCATTTTCTGGAAGGTTAAGAGTAGTTCAAGCAAAACACAAGAAAAAACAGGTTACCTTTCTTTTATCCGGCATGTGCTCACCACTCTCCATGGACCATACAAGATCAAACATTCCATCAGGAAAGGGTTGTTCTAGAGCATCAGCAACTTGGAGGGAAACCTGCATCAGCATCGTTACTGATCTCCGATGAAAACTGAAAAGCAGGTGTGTGGAAGAGACGACTGATATTGACAAAGTCTCTCCTTAGCCGCAGTTACTATGAATGATTGATAAATAATAGTACATTAATCACGATTAATTAAGGCAGCGGAAGTTTTGGGCACCTGGTCTGACAAGCCCTGGGCGGCAGTAAGAGCATTTCCTCTCTCAGCTTGAACAGGGCTCAACGTGATGCCCGTACATTGTGCTCCGTATTTTCTGGCCAAGTACCTTGAGCTGCCTCCAATGCCACATCCTACGTCGACTATTGTTTTGGGCCTCTTCTCTAGATCATCTGCACAGAAAATAAGCATGAAATCTAGTCAAAGTTGGCGAACGATGTCAACCAAATTTATATAACTAGGTGAATTCCCCGCGCGTTGCTACGAGATTTTCTTAAAAATAAATCATTATATACATAGCACTATTATGCGGTATTTAGTCTATTATGTATGTACACATATGAATTTGACTTGCATGTATTTTATTGTATTAGATCTAGTAAAAAATTGCTAAGCTAATAAAACAAAAACTAATATTTGGTTATATTATAGAGGAATTAATTGGTGATGAAACAAATAATGTATGTACATGACTTGTATATGAATATATTAAAGATTTAAAGTATTTCACATGATATAGATGACATGGTTATTTTTTATAATTAATATGGAATGACATGGACTTAGTGGAGAATGATGTGGACATAATGCATGGAGAGATAAAATATTTAGTGGATCACTTAGTGGGGAATGATGTGGACACCTTGTATGAAGAGAGAATTCATGAGTGAGGTTTAGCTTTATAAGAGTTATAGATAAGATAATAATATTTATTATACTAACTACGTATCTTTAGATTCTTCATTAATTATATTTTCATAGTATATCTATTTGATGACAAAAATCTTTATAATTCTCTCTATAATTTTGATCAAATTTGAAATGCTTTGACTCTTCATTCTATGAATGTCTTATAGTTTGGAATGTAGAGGAAGTACTCTCCATTGTTAGAGGGGAGACGATGGAAATAGTGACGACTAACTAAAAACGGAAGAACTGCGACTGGATCATAAACACATAGTTATCTTCAATACGATTGTTTTTGTTTTGCAAAAATCCAATATGATTGTTTTATCGAGATAGAAAGAGATATTAGAGTACCGACGCAGAGATGGTCGTATCCGCTAAGTCAACCCCCGGGGCACTCTCGGCTGGATAACGAGGCGAGCTGGCTCGGCTCGTTTTGGCGAGCTAGCTTGGCTTGACTCTTTATCTTAACGAGTCAGGTATAAATGCTACTACACAAATAATTTTGCAAGACGGTGCTCTTTAACTAATGAAGATGGTCACATAATTTAACCGTCTCCTAAAATCCTGATGGACTAATAGAGGTGCGCATTTTTTATTTATGTAGTCACTCACTTTTTCCCGTCTTCTAAAATCGATTTCCGGAGACGAGTATTTTAAGGCAACCGTCTCCAAAAATATTCTATTTTGGAGGCGGCCGTCTTAAGGTGTCCACCTCCATAAATGCAATTTTGAAGGCGGTCATGCTATATGACCTATCTCCAAAAATATTGGCACAAACAACCCATACCTCGGCCCAATATCACACCCTTCGTATATATATATATATAGGGCGAGTTAAGGTTTGGGTTCCCCTCCACTCTCTCTCTCTCCCTTCAAAAATGCGGCTCTCTCTTTGCCTCAGATGCGCCATCGCTCTCTCTTAGATGTCATCGCTCTCTCCCTGCATCCATTCAATTCTTTCTCCCTCTGGCCCTCCCTCCACACTCTCTCCCTTCGGCCTTCCCTCCACTCTCCTGGCAGCATAGGGCATGGTCACGGTGGTCATGCACCATCTTCTTTGCAACGGCGGTAGCTAGAGCTCCTCTTCGACCCCTCCGGGATCCGGCGGTGCCGTGGCCGAGGAGGCCGGATCCAGCGTGTGCTCCTCCTCTCCACCACGGCGGGCTCCCTAGCTCCCTCCCAAGTGGCGGATCTACCATGACACAGTATGGGATCCAGCGATGGCACGCCTGGGGACCTCGGATCCAGCGCATGCTCCTCTTCTTCTTCATCACGGTGGGCTCCCTCTCCCTCCCAAGACACGGATCTGGTGCACGCTCCTCCTTGCGGCGGCGGTGGCTTACTCCCCCTCTACCACCCCTGAGATGTGATAGGAGAGGGCACATGCAGCGAGATCTATGGAGGTGTGTTGTGGTGTGAGGTAGAGGTGTGGTGGCCCTGCTCCGGCGAAGGTGCAGCAACCAGATCCGATGTTAGGGGATGCGCACAAGGTGGATCGAGAAACTTCGATCGTGGCAGTCATAGGGTAGGGTGCCCTCCCCCGGTGGCGGCGGCACGCAATGGAGGCGGCGCAAGGCCTAGGTCTAGGCCCATTAGGTCTGTGCTATGGGCTTTTCCATTTTTTTTGTTTTTTCGCACTAATTTAACGGTGACCATTGATTGGAGGCGGTTGCCCATGCCCGCCTCCAATAAGATTTATGTACTTATTGAAAAGTACACAAAATATCTACAACTTAAAAATAGTAATAATACAAAAATAATATATCCAATAGTCTTAAGTCAAACAAAATATTTATATGAGCTAATATATCAATCATTTGTAAAGTATAAGACATAAAGTAATATAAAACTAATATAAGTTATGATAAGTTTTTCTTTAAAATTGTAGCTCCTTTAGGTGGCGAGCGGCTCATGAGCTGGCTCGAGTTGGCTCGTTATAGTTAACGAGCTAAAATCTTGGCTCGGCTCGGCTCGTTATAATAACAAGCCAAGCCGAGCTCAGCCGAGCTATAGCTATGAGCTAAACGGACTAACGAGCTTCGTGTAGGCTTACTCGTAGGGCACACATGCGGATTTCGCCGCCCCTGTGACTACTCCCCGAAGCCCGTGCAGGACATGCAATGCATTCAGGGGTGGCTACGACGGCCGAGTACGTACACTGGATTTTATCGGCAGTCCAATTGGCCGGCCAAATTCAGATCGATGATAGTTTTTGTTGATATATATACTAATTCTACTGGAATCCACTGATAATTCGGAAATAGCAGATTTTTTTGGAAACCTATATGTGACAATGTAAACCCATGCGGCCATGCAGCACAAACAACAATTTGTTTTCTCCATGATGATGCCGTGGCAAGTCTGGTGGATGGGGAAGGATGTGGTGGTTTTGTATGTGCTAGGATAGCTAGGGGACGCCGACAAAACATGTGATATTTATCGTCTCAGCACTCAATGTGCCGACTTGCCGAATCCGATGTGCTATGAGCGCAGCTGGGCAGGGACGACGTGACACCTGACCTACATGCCGGTGGCGTCACCCTCCGTTTCCCGGTGTACCTCGTTGCCCACCTGCATAAGGAGTACAAGGGAATGCCATGCTCGGATCCCCATATTCCGAGGTCACCATACATTTTGCGTGTGTGGATGGGTGCTGTCAGTTGTAACTTAGAGCATCTTTAGAAATTTGGTAAAATAACTTTCTATTTTAATATTTTAGCAAAAGGAAAAAAACACTCCTCTATAATTTGGTAAAAAATAGAAAATTATCAAATATTTTTCTAAACTCATAAATTTCCAAAGTTGAGAGAACTCTCTATCTCTCTTCCTTGGACTTGTTTTCACGGTACTTCTCACGCAGCCCTCTGGTCCGGACGCCACTTGTATGTTGTACCAGCCTCCATTATTACCGCCACCCTATAGGTCAACGTTATCGCTCCAGGTGTTTATGATCTTTGGATCGAAAGCATGACATGCTTCTTTCATATGTGCATGTCATGCTATCTTCACATATGCTCATCTCTTGCATTAGTTGGACGGCTGATAGCTAGGCACTCCATGTTGGCCATACACAACTAATGCTTGCATCAGTGCGGTGCCGATAGAAGATGTAATTTTCTTTTAAATTTTTTTTATGAACAACATAATAAACCAAAAAATAATTAAATATATATAGGCCCTACCATAACTTTTAGAAAGTTATTATAGGAGACTATTAGAGAAGAACAAAAATTAAGGTTGTTATTTTTTTTGTTAATTTGCTAAATTGATTAGTTTCGCAAGTAAATTATACCAAACTCCTGGAGATGCTCTTACTTGTAAGTTAGTATTTGTAGTTTTTGTTATCTCGATTTCTACTCGATTCATCCCTACCAAAGCCCTATTTAGTTTGCCCTCCTAAACTTTAGTTGCTCCTCAATGGTTTGTCACTCCAAAAAAAGTGACTAGAGAGAACTAAAGGCCATTTAGTCCCATTTTTATTTGAATAAAAATTGACTAAATGAGACTAAATTTAGGAGCTGCTAAGTGAACCAAATACCCCTAATTATGATTATTTTTTCTATAAAAAAGAGTACTTTGAATAGTCTCTCTTAAAGTTATTCATCATATTATCACTTGAAAAACGGTTTGAATAAAAGTCACTTCTTGTGCCAACGCCGCTCTTCATCTTTGGTCATTGGCTTAGGAGAAATTAGAATAAAGATGACTATAACTAAAAGTATAATTAAAGAAGCTATTGAAGAGTTTTTCTCTACCAAATCTCTATTCCTATCAACTATGAATTACCAAGGATATAAAGAGGCTCCTCAAATTGCTCCATTACCTAGACATTACTATGCTGGATTTCTATTATAAAACCTTGTTGCGGTAGGATGTGGTACTTATATTTTTAAAGATCCAGGCTGCAAACAGGAAACTAAGGGCAGGGCACCGTCAATATATAGTATGAGCAAGTTACTAACTCTAAACCAACATTTTCAATGATGCTAATTTCTCCAATGACAATCACATAATCTTATTTAGGGCCTGTTTAGTAGAACTTCTAGATCTGGCTCCTCCGAGAATCGCACCAAGCTCTTCGAGTCGAGCCTCTTAGGAGAAACCTGCCAAAATAATCCCTTAAAATATGTGTATGAGACTTTAAGAGTACGCTTTTCTCCTTTTTTAGTAAAAAAAAATGAAATAAGCAATGTCCGCAGGGGCACGAAGAAGTCACCACAAAGTGGTGCCCACGTAGAGGCGCGCTGGCCGCCGCTCATGGTGATAGAAGAGCGTGTTTGGTTTGGGGTGTTACAGTTTAATATGTACTGTAGCAGTTTTGTCTATAGATGTACAACGGACCGGGCCGGGCCACCACCGTGCTGCGGGCCAAGGGTGTGGCCCGTGGGCCATTTTCCCGGGCCGTGCCGCCCGTTCAGCCCGGTCGGGCCGGCCCACAGCCCGACAAGCATCTCATGTCTTAATTTACCAGTTTTTTTTAACAAAGGTCAATTTTTTCACAAATCACAGCATATGAAAGAAGCAGCATACAATTTCATTGTTTCAAGTAAAACATATCTCAATTCACAAGTTATATCAAAGAGAAAAAGCACAAAATCACAACATATAGGAAAAAATGAGCGGGCCATGTTGGGCCACGGGCCGACCGGGCCGGGCCACCACCGTGCTGCGGGCCGAGGGTGCGGCCCATGGCCCGGTCCGGCAACGGGCCGAGCCGCCCGTAGCCCGCAAGCACCGGACCGGGCCGTGCCACGGACCGGGTCAAATTTAACGGGCCAAATGTACATCTATAGTTTTGTCTTATTCAAAAATTATTATCCAATCATGAACTAATTAGGTTTAAAAGATTCATCTCTCAAATTACTCTTCAGTTGTGTTTTTAGTTTTGTAAATATATAGTTTATATTTATTAGTACTCTATGCATATATGTGTCCAAACATTCGATGTAATGGGTGGTAAACTTTAATAGGGCAAACCAAACGGTGCCTAAAAACACAAGAAAGCATGCATGCAAAACTAGTACTCCCTCCATACCTATAAAACAAGTCGTTTGGACAATCACACGGTCTCCAAAGTCTAACTTTAACTTCTTATTTTTATAAAAATATTTATCAAAAAGTGGTATACATATATTTTTATGAAAGTATTTTTAAAGATAAATCTATTCATATAGTTTTTATATTTTCAAACTCAACAACTTAAAAGTTATTTGTGATTTATATTCTCAATGTTTGACCAAAACCTTATTCAAAACGACTTATTTTATATGTACGGAGGGAGTACACTTACAAAGAAAGCAAGCTAGCAAAAGCAAATCGTTCTCATCTTTTATTTGCTACTTTCTTCGTTCCAAATTATAAATCATCTTATTTTTTAATATATTTATTTTATTATGCATCTAGATATATAGCGAAATAGACAAACTAAAAAAAATCAAAATACATTATAATTTAAAATAGAATAAGTATTTCAGAAAAAAAAAGACAAGAAAGAATGATGGTAGCTGGGCCGTTCATTACTAGGTCGTCGTTTCAACCAACCGGGTAGTGCTTTTGCCGGTGTGCACTGTGGACGCACCTGGGACGGCGGCGAATGCGAGCGCCTCGTCGATGGTGCGGATCTGGGCGCGGCGGACGTCGGGCCGCACCGCCGTGGCGTCGCCGGCCGGTTCGTAGAAGCCGTGGTGCAGGTGCTCGCCGCAGATGCGTTCCCACACCCCCGACGACTCGTCGTATAGCCCCGCGATGTCCTCCTTCAGGCCTCCTGTGGCCGCCGGCACCGCCGCGGAGGCCATCATCGGTGTCGTCGTCGGGAGCGGCTGGCTGGCTGGACGCAGGCCTCCAGTGAAGCTAATTAAGGGACTAGCAGCGGAGCGTACGTACGCAAGTGTACGTGTGGACTGGGGAGGGGATTGGACGCATGGTGTGTACATATATACTGTACTCTCTTTGTACTAAAAAAAATAAAATCATTTTAGACAAGACTTGATTCGAACATTGATTAATAACTTTTAAGTCGTTGAGTTTATAAATATAAAAATTATATAAATATACCTGTCTTGAAAAATTATTATTATAAAAATATCTGTATGTCACTTTTCGATAATTTTTTTTTAGATAAAGGATAGTTCATACCCGGCTTCAATTATTACAAGGTTCGGCCCATAGGCCAACACACGAGCTGTAAAAGAAACATCTTACAGCGACCCACAAAAAAGGACAAAATAAAGTTTTTTTGACTAAAGAAGACCAATAGACCTATTTGACAACCATCCATTGAAAGCAAAAAAATGCAAGGCTGAGTCTCTAGATGCTGCCCTGCAAGGATCAGCTGGTCTCGTTGAACATCACACCGCTGCAGCCTTGCCCATTGGCAGAGCCAGTAGGTTCTCCTGAAAAGAACCTTTGGCTGAATAAATATTTTTTTAAAAAAATAAAAAGTTAAAGTTATACTTTTATGACCGTACCGTTATTCAAAATGACTTTATTTTTGAGTACGGGAGGAGTATTCAATAGATGCAGGTGACATTTCCACATCCGGCCACAGGTCACAGTGTCGCATTGATGGAAAAAACAAAAAATACAAATCCAGCGAGAGCGAGGTGTGGCTGATGAGCGAGCACGACAGTCGTCTACTCTTGGAAACATCACTACACAGTGGAGACAAACGACACCGACGGGCTGCCGTTTTCGAAAAATCAATCAGGCCGTGCAGGCTCAAACAAACCTTATTATGGAGTATATATGGACCTCACAAACCGCACGTGGTCCAATTCAATTGCAGCTTCGCCCGAAAATAATGGTGACGCCCAGGTCCACGTAGGAGCAGATCGATTTTTTTATTCCGAGGCTCTAGCTTCACATGGCGCCAATTAATAAAAAAATACTGAAAATCTTAAAAAAATCAAAGTACCTTCACATGGCGCCAATGCCGGTGGTGACCTTGTAATGGGAGTACTACCATTGCACCATAAACACGTGCCACCCTGTCACTTTCTCTGCAGAGACCATGGACGTGCTGCTGCCGGCCGTGGCAGCAGTGGAGGAGGAGGACGATCGACATGGAATTGTCCAAGCTCTACCGCCATTGCCACTGACAAACATGGCGGTGATTGACGAATGGCGATGACGACATGAAAGTGGTAGATCGAGCGGCGGCGCTTTAGGTACGTGGAGCGCCCAAAGTAGATGAATCAATTACACGAGTTTCTCCCTACCAAACCAAAAGTTTGCTAGGTTTCGGCAACCAGGACGTGGCTTCTCTTTGCCCAGGGCTTGTCCGAAGTCCTCGGCAAAGGCCCATAAACTCTTAGCAATGGCTTTGCTGAGGGCAGCCCTCGGCAAAGAGTTCTAGAATTTTGAATCAGTAAAGAGGGTCTTTACTAAGGACCCTTTACCGGGCACTCAACAAAGCCTACAAAGAAAAGTAATAGTGACAGTGTCATTCCCTTGGACGATGTCTTTGCCAAGGGCCGTCTACGGGTCCTCGACAAAGAAATTGTGCAGATTTTTTTTCCAAAAAATTCTTTGTCGAGGGCCTCCACCTAGGGCCCTCGGCAAAGAGACAGAAAATTTAAGTTTTGCATTTCATCGATACAAACATATATATATATATATATATATATATATATATATATATATATATATATATATATATATATATATATATATATATATGGTGCATTTTAAGTACTCTCGAGAGTAATTACTTCAAGCTTCAATAAACCACATTATGTATGTATTCATACTTGTTTATCAGTTGAGTATGTTTATATACGTATATTAAGATACTGTAGATCTTACCATACGAAAAATGTTCAAAGGAATCCATATTTTTTAATATATTACTAAAATGTCACTACTGTAGTATATATATTAAGTATGACCACATATTCTATTTGTTGTTTATTATACTTGTTTATAGTTTTTTTGAGATTGATTTTTACTATTCATTTGTTGTTTATTATACTTGTTTATAGTTTTTTCATCTTGAACCCTACAAACGAGCAAAAGGTCTGGAGATCTTGATTTGCATGCACCTTGTAAATAAACGGATGAGTTTCCCACGACCGCAGTGGCCCAATGGCTTTTAGAACATATCTATGTCCTACTACCTAGAACTCGATGTGAACTCGTTTCGGAGTCCAATCTTGCTGTGCACAGGTGGTGGTTGGACCTATAGAGACATATACACACGAGTAACTTGGTGTCATGTGCACACTATGATTTTTCTTTTTTACCGACTCAAACTAGCACTTGTCGGAGTCTTGGTGCTGTGCGGACGGTGGTGGTTGGGCTGGTAGAGCAAGCGTGCACACGATTATTAATCTGGACTCCTGAGAGGCACAGACGCACTATGTTTAATTTAGTTGGAGGGAAAGCTGTCCACGTTTTTTATGAAGTACTAGATCGACTAGAAGTATATCCACAATCCCACAAGGATCCCAGATTCCAGACGAGCCCTCAATATATACTCATATAAACACGGGCACAAATTCACAACGCATCTTCCAAAGTCCAAACACAGACACCACCAGATAAGATCGAGCCAACACAACGATGGCGTCTCGGCGTCGGCGGTTTTCCGGCGGCTACGACCCCTACGGCTTTTTCGGCGGCTACGATCCCTACGACGGCTACGAGACCTACTACACCGCCGCCCCCTACGAGACGTACTACACCACCAGCCCCTACGAGGCGTACTACCAGCAGCAGCCCGCGCCCACCCGCAGCTCGGCACCCACGAAACCTGCGCCCAGGCCGGCGAGGGAGACGAAGGCGGCGTTCTCGATCCCAGTCCACGGGCCCGACTCGGAACCGGAGCGGGAGACGAAGGCGGCGCGGAAGGCGGGATCACGCGCAGATGATGTCGGCGTTGTGCAGGTGATGTCGGCGGAGGAGGCCGCGGTGAGGATGCAGGCGGCGGCGCGGGGGTTTCTGACAAGGAAGTCGGTGCGGGCGGTGCACGAGGTGCAGCAAGAAGCGGAACAAGTCCAGATGTGTGAGGTGGAAACCCTAGTCACGGACCCTAGGGCCCGCGCCGCCGTCGCGGAGCAGCTGATGAGAATGCTGTTGCGGCTCGACGCTGTGCGCGGCGCACGGGAGTACAGGCGTAAGATCACCAAGTGGGTGCTCGCGCTGCAGGATGCCATTGACACGCTCGAGACTAAGCCACCGGCGCCGTCGACGTCTGCGGGGGAGGGGGAGGAGGAGGAGGAGGAGGCAGATGCCAACGCGCCGGAGGCGACGGCGACGGTGACGGCCACCAAGATGGCGGAGGAGAGCGCGGTACCGCCGGAGCTGCTGGACGCTGCGGAGCATGGCACTGAGATGGAGAACATCATCGAGGCGGAGGTCGATGAAGCAATAGCCGGTGGCGAGCCTGATGAAGTGGAAGTAGGAGAAGAACAGGAAAAGGAAGCGGTGCCGGGTGACGCCAATGTTGATCTTGACGAGCTGGCGGATTCGGATGCAGAGGGTGAGTGGGAGATGGTGACAGAGGAAAACGAACACGCCGCACCCGTTGCAGCCATGTCCGACGACCAGGAGCCACCACCGTGCAACGAATTACCGGCGGACCCGTTGGAGACCTCGAGTACTACAAGCGCTGGTGGTGCCGCCTCCGATGGTGTGGACGTGAGGAAGGTGATGGAGATGGTGGTGGCGCTGTGTGAGCAGAGCGCAAAGCAGGGCGCGGTGATCGGCGCGCTGGCTGAGCGTGTTGACATGCTGGAGCGTACCTTGCGACGGATGGAGGAAGCCGAGAGCTGCCGGCGGCGATCCAAGAAGCTGAGCGCAGAGGGCGAATGGAAGGAACAACAGCAAGTTTTACAGCGATTGATGACGCACAGTCGTTAATGGAGATTTAAATAGTTTCATAATTTTGCATTGCTTCTAAACTCGGCCTTTACTATTCCAGACACTAGATTATTAGATTGTTTAAATTTAGTTTTTTATTATTATAGTAATGGAGTTCTTCATATATAGTTCTAGACCTAAGTTCATTCTCGAGTGTTGAGACTAATACAGTACTGCTATTTGAGCTATTATGGTGAGAGGTCGCACTACATTTATCCTTTTCCACAAGTTCTCGTAGGATAAAGTCCGATGGAGTATGAGATTAACTAAATGAGATAACACACATGATTTTAAATCAGACTCGATTTCTAAAAAAATATCAATATTTATATTTCTAAATATAGATAGATATGTATTTCAAACATAACATTTTAATTTGTAACTAATTTAATAATTATTATTTATAATTTCATAAATATTTGTTTTTTTGGAATATAATTAGTAATCTTGTATTGAACATCATTAACGTACGTGGCGCGTGAGGTCCATGGACTTCGTATCAAATATAGACACATGCATGGATCGGTACGTAGGATGAGGAGACTTAAGCTCTAAACAGAGACACGTGCACATGATCTATATTAGATACGGATGTGAAGACACACATGGACGATCAAATAGGACATGCACATGTGAGCTTCGAGTGTAGGATGATATAAATACTAGACGTGCATCAGATAAGAGTGGAAGATATGATCTAAATTACACATGGACGTATGAGCATGCCTTTATTTTATAATGAAATAAACATAAAAATAGATGGAAGAATATGGTGTTGTGCCATGTAAAATAAACACGCATAGTCTTTAATTGTTATCTTTGTTACGTACATCGGATCATGTCAGGGCGTCGCGATCAGGTGACAACCTTGGCGAGGAACTCATTGACAAGAGCGGGGCAACTTGTTCTCAGATACTCAAAGTCACTAGTCTTCATGAGCGATTTCAAATTCCCACGATACATGATGAACTTGACGCATGCCTCCTTGAGGCTGCTGCAACCATGGCGGTCAGCCAGCGACAGCGTCGTCGCCACCGTCTTCAACTCGATGTGGCTGCACAGCCTGCTCTCGAGGCCATACTTGTCGGCGGCAACAATCACAACATTGTCCCATGGGACTGGTTTCCGGGCAGGACTAAGTTGAGCTCGAACCGTGCCTTGACGCCGGCGTGGGTAAGTGGCTGGTCGAGGTAGATGAAGGTGGATACCGACTTGCCGGAGTTGTGGGAGATGTCGTCCCTCTCTGCACCTTCCGGGAAGAAAGCGATGTATACCAGGAATGCCTGTCGACGGTTCAGCAAGGGCGTGGATCGATTCAAATTGCACGTGCAGTTCTGAAGTTTAGATTGAATGACGTGAAGAAGCTTCAAGGGCTGAACTGGAAGGAAGTATAGACAGCGAAAGTCTATACTTGCAACTAGAGTAAACTGTTTGGTCGGGCTGCAGGAGGCTATGGTGTACTTAGCATTGCAGTGGAAATGAAAGAGCAAGCAAATGTGGCAATTTCGATATATGACTCCGAAAAAGTAGCTACAAGGTTCTCAATGTCACGAGTACAATTGATTCGAGTATTTTATTGGATTTATTTAGCTCATGTGGTGCCTAACATGGAGCAGGCGTGCTTTGTCAAGCATGTGTAAGAGCTGGAGAGGAATCTAAATCTTACTTGATGGAGATTGTCAAGATAAAGAGAAGGTTGTACAGCTGCAGGTGGAGTCATGGAGTGTGGAGTTGCTGGGACAACAAAGGCTCTTGTTTGCGGTGGGTCTTTGATGACTCATTGGGCAGCTCTTGCAAAGCGATAAAGGAACAACTCAAGTCAGGTGTACATGGAGGTTCCAACATGAATGGCTTCCTTGACAGAATATTCACCAAGGTAGAGCTTGTTAGAATATGTGTCAAATATTATGTACGGGTTTGGTTAAGCTAGGACTCTGAGTTATATTTGGCAGTATAGGGTAGAGGATCTCCTCATAAATATGAGAGGAGGGTTGCTGTTGTAACCATGATGACATAGCGAGGGTGGCGGCACGTTGCTAAGACCCTAGAGCGGCCGGTGTTGCTGGCATCGGGGAGTAGTGCCCATAATCATGCCCCAAGGAACTAGGCTTTGGCTAAACCTCGCTAACAAATATCGTGCCTCTAGTCACTACTACAAAAAAACTTTACGGAGGCGGGCAAAATCGATTAACCGAGGCGGTTTTTGCAACTGCCTCGGATCAAAGGTCACGGTAAATGACCTATTTTCCGAGGCGGTTTGCTGCCCGCCTCGATTAATCAAATAAAAAATAAAAAAAATCCATGGACAGGCCTGCAAGCCCAACCACGGGCCCGCCGAGCCCATCCACGGTTAGCCATCGCCGCCACCGTCGCTCAGGAGTCGCCGGTGCTGTTGGGGAGTCGTGGGGGTCTCACCGCCCTGGATCTGCTGCCGAAGGACGACGACGCCCTCGATCCGCTGGCAAAGGACGACGACGCCCTCGATCCACAGCCGGAGGACGGCGGCGCCCTCGATCTGCTGCAAGGAGGTGCCACCGCCCTCGATCCGAGGAGCTCGCCAACGTGGAGGAGGGGCTTGCCGTCCCGTGGCCATGGAGGTAGAGATCCTCCCCATGCCATGGCCGCTCCGCACACCGCGCGCCGGGAGGGGCCGGGTCTCCCCGCGCCATGGCCGACCCGCGCCCCTTGGAAGAGAAGGGGTGCCACCAGTTGGGAGAGAAGGGTCGCCAGCGGGACAGGGAGAGGAGGGGCGCCGGTGGTGAAATGGGAAGGAGAGGGGCGCCAGTGGCGAGATACGAAGGCGAGGGTCGGGGGCGTCGGGCTAGTGGCGAGATACGAAGGGGAAGGGGAGGGGCGCCGGTGGGTAGGGGACGATTGACTTGAGTGATTGGAACCCTAACTCCCCGTATACATATAAACCCGATATGAGTTGGATATGGGCTTTTCGCTGGGCCTCGAAAATATTAACCATGGCGGGCCTTATAAGTAGCCCGCCTTCGAAAATGGGGGCATTTTCGGAGGCAGGCTACTTATAAGGCCGACCTCCGTTATAGCGGTTATTTTTTAACCGCCTCCATAAATCGATTTTGCGAGGCGGTTGACTATAACCGTCTCGATTAATAAAAAACGACCGTCTCGGTTAATCCGAGGCATTAACCGAGACGATTGAAATGTCTGCTCGCCTCGGAGGCACATTTCGAAACGCCTCGCAAAAGGTTTTTTGTAGTAGTGAGTGTTGTCTTTGATCTTGCATGCTCATCTTGGTAGATTCAATCGTACACTTCCGCGCATCTCCACTACTATATAATCCACCAGTCCTGAACTTAGCTAAATGCACCATGTAACCTACTACTATAGTCATAAGATACACTAATTACACCAAAACAAATTGCACCCACGAAGCTGTATCTTTTGAAATTAAGGGACGAGATCACTCTAATCTTCCTTTTCTCTTACTCACTCACATCTGACGGACGAGATCGCTGGGATCAAACCTCGACACTTCATCATCCTAAACCCGTCCGGCGTCCACCACCCATGTGCGAAGCGCGAGGCCTCACCCTCTATCTCCCATCTCGCACTCTTCCCAACACCAGAGCCTGAGTGAGCCCGACCATGAGGACACTGTCCACCCACCCACTACGCCATCGGCCGCTGCGAGGACGACTGCCCGTCGCTGGCCACGAGGACTGTCGGCTGCTGCGAGGACGAGTGCCCATCGCCGGCCGAGGAACGCCGCCGCCCGCCTGCTACGCCCAGCTCGCTGCAAGGACCAGTGCCCGCTGCAGGCCGCCAGGAACGCCGCCGCCGGCTTTGGCTCGTTTGTTTTTAATTCCTCCCTTTTGGAGATCTGCTGTCCATGCCTTTTGATTCATTGCTAGCTGAAGCTTTGGTCCAAGTGCTTAAAGAGCAAAAGAAGACAACATATGTCATGACTCCTTGGTTACCACAATTATGTCCTAAACGTCAGGTTTTTTAGGTATGGAGGGAGTATCTATTTCAATTTAACCATTCGGGATTTAGTTAGGACAAAAAAATTGATCATTTTCTACTCCAATATCCTATAGCCACATCACTAGAAAATATTTTGTGTGTGCGCCATTTCATAGGTGTAGAATTTTTAGTTCCCTGACAAAATTCTAAATGCATAGCCATTTTGGGTACCTGTGAGGTTTTGCTATCCTAGAGAAACAACAAAAAAATCCCATTGTCTGACAGAATTTTCAGTTCCCTTGCACAACCAGAAGCTATGGTCTTCTGTGATCAGATACTCTGGTCTTATATTTTAAAGTTTTATCCATGTTGTTAGGAGCACAATGCATGAATATTCAGTTACTTGTTTAATGTAACCTAACTCTTGCTGTAATACAGAAGCATAGGGATGCACATTTTGCGTGGTGATTTTGTTGTGCTAGAAACAGAACAGGGCTGGGAGATTTATCCATTGTTTGCAGAGAAATCATGCCAAGTTTCTGGTTGTGATATGCAGTACCAATTTGCAAACTGAAGCTATTGATCAACCGGAGGGAAGATTTCTTATGCCTTTTGAAGGTAAGCCAAAAAAAAGTTACTAGCATCTTCTGAACTTCTCTATTATCCAGTGTAATTCATGTTTAGTTATTTTATTTAGCTACCACAAATAAATTGCTCTCCGCCAGGAAAGTGTCAGGCTTCCTTGTATATAGTTTTCTAAAAAAGTGGGACGGGAAAAGATTGCTCGTCCACCCAGTGAGCATATATAATATATATTCTCTATGTTTAAGTTATAAAGTGTATAATAAATTAATAAGTTAACTTACTATCTGACATTCACAAAGTGAACATTCACTAAGGACGGAATTTTTGGTGGACATGTTGCAGAGTCTCGAAAATGAATGTTCAAACATTATCCTTGGAGGACTCCGAGATCTACTTAAAAAATTAGGAACTTATTTGTAGTATCTGAGACATGGCTTTATTATTCCCTATTTTTTCATGAGTGTATTATGGATTATATTATATGAATGATCATATGCAATTGTCTGAGACTAAAAACTATGAAAAAATTATCATTGTTTCGTTGAAAATCGATATTTTTAAGTGCATCCTTAGAATGAACCCGTAGCGTAGCATGGGCACTATACTAGTGGAGATTAGTAAACAGGTTCTGCTGTGGGTGGCTAATTTCTAACAATTGGTATTAAAGCTATGATTGGATTGGATTTGGAGGCTGTGCGGAAGATCACTCAGAGGTTCGAGGATATGTTGAGAACCAGGTAGGTTCCACCACAAGGAAACTAATGAGCTGAACTATATTCAATTCACGTATGTCCACATATTGATGCACTGGCTGAATAGAGTTAATAAAATATAATGAATGAAACTAGAGTAAAACAAACTGTACGTGACATTGCTCCCAAAAAACTCAACACACAGCCAGAATAGAAGCGAGAAAGGGGCTGAGGGAGATTCAGTATAAGATGCTAAATATAGTTCGTAGCGATATTACCAAATAAGTTATAACATTGAACATTTAACTTCAAATACGCAAATTTTTGAATAGCTAGATACTCCAAGGAGTTGCAGCCTTGCTTGTAAAGGGATATATTGAATACAGATACTCATATATATCTTTGATTCTCCCAAGTTATTGAAAAGCATGTTTCATGGAGCAACATTGGCGAGGAGTTCATCGAGTAGAGAGGGGCAGCTGTTCTTCAGATATTGGAAACTATCATTTGCCATGACTGTCTTCAGATTGCCTGGAGATATGAGGAACTTAAAACATACATCCTTGAGCCCACAGCAACCATGTTGCTCTGCTAGCACAAGTGTAGTTGCTACTATGTCAGTGTTGATTCGCTTGCGCAACATATCCTCGCAGATCAACTTTAGCCTCTCCATATTGTATCTGTCTGCCGCCACGAGCAGGTGCTGAGACATCACTGTCTTTTCGTCCTCCTCCATGTCAGGCAGCATGTCAGTGTACATGAAGCGGAGCATCGCCTTGAAGACCCTCGCGTCCATGTCGTCAATACGCACATGGTTTGCAGTCTTCTCTTTCATCGGACCAAAGAGCTGGGCCATGAAAACCGACGATCTCGCGGCAAGCACGTACCCTTTTTAGATAATACCTGTGAGCCGTGAAGATATTGCCGCCGACTTCGAAGGTCACGTCCCCTCCAACTTGGCTATCTAGGAGCTTGCCAAGATGGCAGTGCAGGTCTGCGGCGGCACGGCGACAGGGTCATCCTCTCCGTGGATGTCCTTGATGACGGTAACATCACACCTGATCTTGAAACTGTCGTCCTTGACGTACAAGG
Source organism: Sorghum bicolor (assembly GCF_000003195.3). Taxonomy (NCBI): domain Eukaryota; kingdom Viridiplantae; phylum Streptophyta; class Magnoliopsida; order Poales; family Poaceae; genus Sorghum; species Sorghum bicolor. The sequence continues at coordinate 67,461,232 of NC_012874.2, read as the reverse complement.
ATTCGAGTTCCGTCTTTTTTATGAACCCGGAAATGCCATGTGATATAGTTTTGCTGGAGAATGTGAATATGCTGTTGGTTCCAGAGTATACTGACTCTCCAGCATGGTCGAGTAGACTGAACTTAAATTGTGTAAACACCTCGGCACTGGCAGCAGGATGATGGAGATTGAGTTGGACGCTAACGTAGTCAGTGTTCCCCAAGCCAAGGCTGCCCATACCGCCAGGGAAGTAGCCGATGTACCAGCTGTGCCCTCCGACGATGAACGTGCTGGACTGAATGCTCCTGCGACCAGGGAGCCCCTTCGTTCTGGGGTACCCCTCGATCTTGAGCACGTGCCACCCGGTCACCATCTTCGCGGAGGACGTCGACATGCTGCCGCCAATGCCGATCCGCATATGAACTGGTGTTGGCTCCAGGCTGCAGAGATCAGCAATGGAGGATTGGAGTGGAAGAGTTGGTTTGCTGCCTAAAGGCAAATGGCCGAAGCTTTTTATGGCTGGACACCCACCACATCCACATGCATCCCCCCGGCTGTTCGTATAGTCCGTGGGTGTGAACGCTGCATCGCACTAGCAGTAATCGAGGAGCCCCGTCCGTTGATCTTCACGGTGCAGATGGGCAGCGGCGTTGAATGCTGTACAGCAGCCGAGGAGACGCCCAGGCCAACAAGATTTTGCGAGCGAAACGACGAAAAGTGACTACAAATAGTAATAAACTCGCACAGCCTGGGAGAATTCCAGATACAAGGCGTGTTGGTGGGACACTGGGACGCCGTGTACATGATTAACTACACCGCCGGCTGAGATTAATTAACAGCAGCGCTCGCGTGCCATGGATGAAAAATCAAATTTTCACTCCACGCCATGCCTATAGCCGCTATAGGTAGACGTACGGGCGCAGCCATCTATCATCATCCCACACTTGTTCCACAGCATGAGCTCGGTGCCATGGCAGCACCTTGGCATCGACCTCAATGAAGCAGTGCGCGATCCTGACCTTGATGATGATGACATGGGGATCGATCTCACGGAGCCACTGCGGCACCCTGTAGCTGATGTCTACCTGAACAATCGGGGTGATCTGGATGACGTGCAGGAAGATGTGTTTGATCTGAGCAATCCTGTCAATAGTGTGATTGAAGAAGGTGAGTTGGATTCAGAATCTTTTGTGTCATTGTTGTGTTTCCTTTTTGTTCTCGTTGATTTGGACGTCTGCCGCATTGTTCTGCAGATGCAGATGAAGAAGAAGCACCCTTCTGCGAGCCTGATTTGAACCTGAATGAAGCTACCAACAACGGACAAGTAGTGCTACTGCCTGATCTCAATGAAGTCCCAGGTACGGTTTTCAGTGATCGTTTTCTTTTACATACATGAATCGGTCTGAAACTATGTTCCTATTCATTTTTACACTGACAGTTCGATTGATGGTAATAATTAAGCTTATGAGCCCTACTATTTCTTTCCTCTTAAAATCACTGTGCTGTGTGCATGTCTCTGAGTCTCAATTCTCAAATTTGCTGCTTTAAACTTCTGATGTGGCAGACAGCAGAAGGACTCTAATCTGATTATAAGTGGGATTTTCACTTGTATTACCATTAATCTGATTATGAGTGGAAACAAAACAACTGGACCTATGTTCAGTTCTTTTTGTGTGTTTCATGTTCAATTCTTCCGCAACAAAAGTTGGGTTGCTGTTATAGTGTTCTGCCAATTTGTAGTTGCATTGTGCCTTTCATGTATTATTAATATCAGTGTGCTGTAGTGCCTTACATTACTCATGTACATTCCAGTCACCAGTTTTCTACCTGAGCATTCTCTTTTCACTATTCTTGTGCCAACGTTGTTAGCTTATATGAATTGTTAGCCTTATTTGCAATCCTATACATGCATGTTTGGATGATTACAAGATGACACGTTATATGTTCTTGGATAGGTGCAGTCGGTATTTTGAGAACAGGCAGGAAACATTACAGTGATGACACAAAGCGAGCTGTATATGCAATGCTCTTAAAAGGTTCTCAAGGAGGCCGTTTGCCTGGTGGCTTAACACAGCAAGTGTCTTTGGCTACGGATGTTTCCCTTAGATGTGTGCAACGGATATGGAATGCAGGACAGAAGGGTGGAGGAATTCATGCTGTTGCAAACAAGAGAGCGAACTGCGGACGTAAGAGAGTTGAAATCAGTCCGGAAGCCATCACTGCCATACCGATCAAAGATCGCACAACCTTAGAAAATGTTGCTAGACACCTTGGGATGGCCAGGAGCACAATATTTAGGCGTGTAAAGGAAGGTCGAATTGAACGGCATTCAATTGCCATCCAGCCCTTGTTGAGAAATGCAGACAAGAGGTCTCGTGCTCAGTACTACCACGAGATGCTAGAACCACAGTTTTCCTCATCCTCCGGTTTTAAGTCTAACTACAATGTGACCCACACGGATAGAAAACGGTTTTATAGGACAAAGTCGAATCAAAAGTTTTACTGTGCACCGGGTGAAATATTGGAAGAAAAATGAGGCAGCGTTTGCCCTAAAGCACAAGTAAGAAGGCAAGTGTTGTTGAGATTATCAGTAAGAAGCAATAGAGTTCTTGGGCATGCTATGGCATCATATTCATCTTTTTTTTTGATAGGTTTACTTTCCACACCTAGCTTTCTGAAGGACATATTTTGTATGGTGGACTTATTATTAGTCTGATATCTTTAGTCTTCAATGTCAATAGTGCAAGTGCGTGAAATAGTAGTCTACATAGCCCATCGCTGTTGCTTTATTTTTTTTAATTCATCTTTCTTTTGCGTTAATCAGTCCTGTCAGTTAGAATGGGCCAAGCCACAATAATGGTGTGCGGTTGTGCCACCGATGAGATGGTGATACTTCCTGCCATTAACTCATCATATATATCATTTCGTCGAAACTCATTTTCTAAACTATGATGCTAATGCCACACGCCTTTGGATAGTATTTTGGCATGACAACGCTACACAGGTAATCTGTTATATATTAAAACAAAAATGTTAAATGGATCCAGCACATTCAGCAGGAGGTTTAGAAATTACGTGATTAGTCAAAAACATAATAATGTGCACCCTTGGGTTTTAGATGATCTAGAGAACAAGAATCATAGAGTATTCATGTCAAATACAAGGTCCAATAAATTACAGGGTTAATATGAGCAAAAGAAAACATAACACTATGAGATTTTGTGATGATCTAATACTCCCTCCGTCCCTAAATACTGTTATTTCTAGAAGAAAATTTTGTCCACAAATACTGCTATTTCTACTAGCATACTCAGTGCACCAGCCCATTTAATTCTCCTCGGAACTTTCGTGGTCCACCAGCCCATTTAATTTCTTCTAGGGAGTAGTACTTTGGCGTATGGTAATTGTTTGAGTCTGTTTAGTTGGCATTAAATGTAGCTCGTTGGAACTAGAGAACCATGACTTAACGTGCATGATTAAATGGTGAAACCCAAATTAATTGAGGGTAGAATGGTCTTTTGTTTGCCACACTAATCTGTCTGAAATCTACTAGAAATAGCAGTATTTGGAGACGGAGGGAGTAGTTGAGGATAAACAGATAATATGTGTCAAATATAATTAATAAATAACTGAATTCAATTTATATCCAACATGGCAAGGAAAAATATAACGAGCTAATCTAGATATAGATGAACACAATACATGTAGATGCAGATCAAAGCATTTGTACATGGCTACTCAATATATATAGATGATGCCAAGGAACCAGCTTCTTGCAATATTGTCTCTGGCAGACTTTACAGGCAACAAGAAAAATACTAAGAATAGTGAAGAAATTTTTAAGGATTCATACTCAGCCTAGGGTGACCCAATCATTCATGCCACATTTAAAATAACTTTGCGTTTCTGAATATGGTTTTCAACACAATATATTCTCCGGTGGGTTTTATGTACATGTAGTACAAACTCGATGGTGACGACGGGAGCTTTTCCACCACAAACTTTTGGTACCTATCGAATTTAGTGATCAGCAGTATTCAGCTCCTTGCTCAATCCCGGTTTCTACATGGAAACCCTTCGCATAAATCTCTTTAATGCTCAAAAGGCTGCGCTTTGAGTTAGGATACAAGTGTGCATCCTTCACAAAGATTTTAGTACCCATAGAGAGAACCAGTAGCATTGCTTCCAGCAATGGTCATAATATTTCTATTTTCCCTTGTCAATGTTTGAAAATATCAAGTTTACCTCAGTATCATATTGGTGGTGCCACTGTCTCCATGAAAGATTTTCGCTTCAACCATAGGGTTCTCACAAAATAGGAATTTAACATAAAGCTTTTATTGTGACAAAACAACATTACATAATTCCTAGGAAACACTACTAATGTTTGGGCGATTTAGTACGTTGCAAATGCTCTTCAGGAGCATGCATGGCCGAAATAAAACTAATACATGTGGACATCACCTTTAACATGGAATGATATTTTGGGATTACTACATATGCCCATAAATATCAGTGTCAAGGAGGTCGTCCTCACTGTCTCCATTTGGACATCTCCACCACTAGTGCCAACAGCTTCGTTGCCGTGCTTCTTAGGCAAAGCTTCAGGCTCAGCAGTGAAGTGAGACTCATGTTGACATTTCCCTGTATTCTTGCTCTGTTGGTAAAGGTCAGCAAGTTGTTTGGGCTGTTGCTTTCATGGGACCAATGCCCCCTTGCTCTGCACCTATAGCAATTACCATGCTCTTCCCCATGATGGCCACTTCTTTCCTTCTTGGGCTTGACTCTACCCTGGGCTTTCCTTTCCTTTGCCTTTGAACATGGCACCTCTTTCCCCTTCCACTTCCCGCTTTCCATTGCCATTTCTGTGGTTGCAATAATTCTCAGCAATGGTTAGCATGTGCTTCAGGCACAACCATACAACTAGGCCGGGTAGGTTGCTCTACAACCAATAGTATTGATATTAGCTTGGAGTACTTAGTTCCTGCATTGTTGTTTCTGCAGTATGTTGCCCGGATGGAAGGTAGAAAGGGTCTTCTCCATCATATTAGCGTGAGTGACCTTCTTGCGACAAAGATACAACTTAGACACAAACGTATGTGAAGCAAAGTTGTATGCAACCACAAACTTATTGTCCTAGAAGTGTAGAGTGATCAAGTCCAATTGTGCCATGCGAAGAACAATTGACTGTTGTTGGCTGAAGCAGTCCTTCAGGGACTGCCATAAAACCAGTAGATCTTTCTCGATCATACCACTCAAGCTTTAGGTTCGGGTGGAGATATGGTGTCAAAGAAACTGCAATGCCCTTTCTTTATCAAGCTTTATGTGCTCATCCTTGCCAGTATGATCGAGGCTCATACCTTCGAGTTTGATCTTCACGTCAGTATCCCAAGTGAGGTAGTTGCTGCCAACAACAGCAAGCACATTGAACTCCCTCTTTGCGATGTCCGACATGCCTTCACAGTTGATGTATAGGGTTAGTAAATATCAGTGCATAGTCTTCAGGATAACGACTATGCATAGTCTTCATGACTACAGAAAAAAATTCCAAATATAATCTTCAAGATTACTTTGAAATAAAATAAAATAAATTACAATAAATAAATCTGCAGGATTCAAATAAGTGCAAGAAATTAAATTGTAGTAAAAAAAATCAATAACATAAATGAAATATAGAGGGCTTCAAGCCACTAATTTGTATCGTAATGGAGTTTGGGCCACTATTTTGCACAAATAGGTCTCTTTTGTGAAGCATAATTCGTAATGAGCCTAAAGGGCCCTTATTGGTGCTCCATGGGCTGGCCACATACGACGAAAAAAAGATACGACCATCCATCTGTGGCCATCCATCAAGATATGGATTGCTCACATTCTCCCTGGCCAGATATAAATGTACGAAAAATCCCTAACCCTTCACGACAGAGGGGAAACTCATCAGTACATGCATGAAGTCATCACCCTACAGGACTGCTTCCATCTGGTTTGTGGTCAACTTCATCAGAAACTCAAAACATGCCTCCTTGAGTCCATGACAAACCATGATGCTCCACCAGGCCGCCTCATAGCTGGCCCAGGGTCTCCTCCCTCTCCTCTGCATCTCCCTCCTCCCTCTGGGTGGCATCACGGTCCACAGTGGCATGCAGCCGGGTGGCACGGGGCGTCGAGGATGGAGCTTGGTCCGGCGAGAAGTCACCCGATCTGGTGATCAGAAGCCCGGATCGGGCGAGGTGGATCTCGATCTGGCATCCGGCGTGGAGAAGCCTGGACCCGATGAGGTGAAGCTCGATCCAGCGAGGAGAATGTGAAATTTAGGGTTAACGAGGTTACCCCTAGGGATCCTCGGTTGCGTGTTATATAGATGGGAAGAGCCCCCATCGTGGCAGGTTACACAAAGCATGGGATTACATCTTGATATTCCTAATATATCTCAACTAACACATATTCCATATACACGGTACAACTGTACAACCGTAGCCCCTACAAACACATCCCTCCTCAATCTCAGCCACTTCTAAGGTTGAGATTGTTCTTGAACTGCTGAAGTTTCACAGCTGGCAGAGCCTTGGTGAATCCGTCGGCCACTTGGTCTCCTGTATGTATGAAACGGATGTCTAACAACTTCTGTCCAACTCGTTCCCGTACAAAATGAAAATCAATTTCTATATGTTTTGTTCTAGCATGGAAAATAGGGTTTGCAGCCAAGTATTTTGCTCCTATATTATCACACCATAGTAGGGCTCGGGGTGGATGTGTGATTCTGAGTTCAGTGAGTAACTTTTGAACCCAAATCATTTCTGCAGTAGCATTTGCTAGCGCCTTGTATTCCGCCTCGGTGCTAGATCTTGACACAGTTGGTTGTTTCCGGGCTGTCCAGGACACTAGGTTATCACCAAAAAACACTGCAAAACCACCCGTTGATCTTCTATCATCAACACAACCAGCCCAATCTGCATCTGAGAAGGAGCTGACAAGCATAGTTCTAGACCTTCGGATCTGCAGTCCAAGGTTTGTAGTTCCTTTTACATATCTCAGAATTCTCTTCACAGCACTCCAGTGCACAGTGGTGGGAGCATGTAGAAATTGACACACTTTGTTAACTGCAAACGCTATGTCTGGCCGCGTCAAGGTCAGATATTGGAGAGCACCAACCAAACTGCGATACTTAGTAAAATCATCAGTCCCTAGTTTCTTACCGCTCACAATGCTTAATTTTTCTGATGGTGATAGTGGTGTGTCAACCGGCTTACATAGCTGCATACCTGACCGCTTCAAGATATCCATAGCATACCTTTCTTGGGTGAGAATCAATCCATCACGTCCCCTCTTGACTTCGATGCCCAAGAAAAAATGCAGATCGCCCAGGTCTTTGAGAGCAAACTTGGCCTGCAAGTCAGCTAATAGTGCATCTGTGGCTTGAGAGGATGAACTTGCAACAATAATATCATCAACATAGACAAGAACAAATATACTGTGCCCATTCTTGTTGTAGTAGAAAAGAGAGGTGTCGGCTTTGGAAGGCACAAAACCAAGTCGCTGCAACTTACTGCACAACCGAGCATACCAGGCCCGTGGAGCCTGCTTTAGACCATACAACACCTTGTCAAGTTTGCAGACATAGTTAGGACGAGCAGGATCCTCATACCCAGGAGGTTGATGCATGAACACCTCTTCCTCAAGAAGGCCATGGAGGAAAGCATTCTGAACATCAAGTTGTCGCAGTGACCATCCCCTGGAAACAGCAATAGACAAAATAATACGGATAGTTGCAGCTTTCACAACAGGACTAAAAGTGTCCTCATAATCTATCCCATACTGTTGTTTATATCCTTTCGCCACTAGTCGTGCTTTGTATCGATCAATAGTGCCATCAGCCTTCCGTTTTACTTTATACACCCATTTGCACCCAACTATATTTTTACCTTGCGGTGGTGGAACAAGGTGCCAAGTCTGATTCCTTAGAAGAGCTTGATGTTCGAGATTCATGGCTGCCACCCACTTTGGATCACCTTGTGCTTCTGCAAGTGAGCTGGGTTCATCAGACGAAGTGGATGCAAGTTGGCACCACCTTACCGTGCCATCGGTGCGAACCTTGGGCTTGCTGATACCGTGTTGCAATCGAGTTGCAGGACGGGCTGGCGGCTCTGAAGTCACTGCTGGGGAGACCACAGGCGTAGACGAGACATCAGACCCAGCTGGCGAGGCTGTTGCGCCCGCTGCCGTTGGATCAGGCTGTGGCCAGCGTCGTCGGTTGTGTGGCTGGGACATGAGCACCGGGTTCAGCCGCAGAAGATCCAAGACCGGTGGGAGACGGCGTGGACGAGGCGACAGGGCCAGATCCCGAGGCTGATGCGCCGCCAGGACCTGATCCCGCACCAAGAGAATCTGCCTCGGGTGCCATGCTGTCCCCGACCGGGGGGCACATGAAATGACCCCGGGCTGTGCTGCATGAGGGCACCGGTTCTTCACCATTTTGTCCTACAAAATTTTCATCTCCAGCAGACACAGTAGAGCCGTTAGCAGGTAATGGAGAAAACAGCCCATGGTCAGACAAGTGTGCATCCCCAGTACTATGTGGATTGAGAAGAATATCTGGTAGGAGAGCAAGCTCGGCACGTAGGCGTGCACCAGCGTTGGGATGGAGTGATGCAAATGGAAACACATGTTCGTCAAATGTAACATCCCTGGAGATGTAGACTCGTCCTTCTTTGGGATCAAGGCACTTAAAACCTTTGTGTTGATTACTATACCCTAAGAACACACATTGTTTGGAGTGGAAAGATAGTTTAGTGGTGTTGTAGGGACGAAGATGAGGCCAGCAGGCGCACCCGAAGGTGCGAAGGGATGAGTAGTCTGGATCCTTGCCGTAAAGACGATAGAAGGGTGTCTCATTGTTGATTACCCTTGACGGTAGCCGATTAATTAAGAAGACAGCAGTTAGGAAAGCTTCATCCCAAAATTTGAGAGGCATAGTGGCGTGTGCAAGAAGGGTGAGACCGACCTCTACATTGTGTCTATGTTTTCTTTCAGCGGCGCCATTTTGCCGGTGAGTGTGAGGGCAAGACACACGGTGCGTGATTCCAGCATGTTGAAAGAAGGAGGTAAGGGCTTGGTATTCACCACCCCAGTCGGTTTGTATTGATCTAATCTTTTTATCAAATTGCCTTTCAACAAGAGTTTGGAAGTCTTTAAAACACTGGAAAACTTCAGACTTTCTTTTTAATAAATAGATCCAGACAAATTTGGTGTGATCATCAATAAAGGACACATAATAATTTGTTTTGGCCAACAGAGGTGGGAGCTGGACCCATACATCACTAAAAACAAGATCAAAAGCACTAGCAGAGATTGTGGACGATCTTGAGTAAGGTAGCTGGTGGCTTTTGCCTTGCTGACAGGCGTCACACACACTTTTATTTTTGGACTCTTGAGCAACCGGAAGCTGATGACGATGGACAACTTGTTGAACTATGACGGCAGCAGGATGACCTAGGCGGTGGTGCCATAGGGACACGGAGGGCTTGACGACTCCAAGAGCTTCTTTATTTGGCGACCGCACAGGATAAAGACCGTTCTCACATCGGCCTTCGAGGATCGGTTTCCTCGTTGACTGTTCCTTAACAACAAAATAATTAGGATGAAACTCAAGAAAAACTCTATTGTCACGAGTAAAACGATTTACAGAAAGAAGATTTTTGTTTGCACTAGGAACATGTAGAATATTCTTAAGCTGAAGATTTGTATTTGGGGAGCGCAAGATGCCATGACCAACATGGCTGATTCTCATACCTGAACCATTGGCTGTGTGCACTTGGTCACCTCCATGGTATTTGTCGCGAACAGTGAGCTTGTCCAGCTCACTGGTGATGTGGTCTGTCACCCCAGTGTCCATGTACCAGTTGGAGTCTACACCGTAGTGGGACGAGGTAGCTGCAGACGCCGACTTCTGTGGTGGCGTGTAGGAGGCATCATGCCTCTTGAAGCAGTCGAAGGCAGAGTGGCCTTCCTTGGTGCAGATCTGACAGAACATGCCCGGTTGAAACGGAACACGTCTGCCTCCACCACCGCGGCCTCCACTGCCACGGTTGTTGTTGTAGTTGTTGCTGCGGTTGTTGTATCCACCACGGGCGCCATTGTTCCTTCCTCCGCCACCACGGTATCCGCCATTGTTGTGACGCCCTCCTCTGGACGCCAGATTGGCAGAAGATTGATGTCCGCCGCCGCCACCACGTATCTCCATGCGTTGTTCGTGGCTGACAAGCTGAGCGTAGAGCTCCGCGACGGAGATCGGCTCAACACGGGCGGTGACCGCGGTCACCACTGGATCATAGTCCGCGTCGAGTCCAGTGAGGATACACGATACGAGTTCCTCGTCCTCCAGCTTCCGGCCTGCGGATGCCATCTCGTCCGCAAGGCCCTTCATCTTGCCATAGTACTCAGCAATAGAGGACGCACCCTTGCTAGCAGTGGCAAGGGCCATCCTTGTAGAGATCACACGCGCACGCGACTGCGAGGCGAACAGCCTCTCGATGGCTGCCCACGCGCCCGCCGCGGTGACTTCGTTGTTCACCTGTCCAAGAATTTCCTTGGACATGTTGGAGAACAGATAGTTCAAGACCATCTGATCTTTCGCCATCCATGCCTCAAACTCAGGATTCGGCTTTGGTGGCTCCTTCGAGTGTTCTTTCTCTTTCTCAGATGAAAGATATGGAGACGGTGCCTCGGCCGTCGGGTGAATGAAACTTGCAAGCTGCGATCCGCGCAGCGCAGAGAGGACCTGCGCACGCCATGAAGGGAAGTTTGCTCGGTTGAGCTTTTCGTTGGTGGGCAGGAAGGTGATGGGGAAGAAGGCAGCTGGCGGCGCAGGAGAGGAAGAGGTAGACATCGCGATAGTCCGGTAGGATTATGGCTCTGATACCATGTGAAATTTAGGGTTAACGAGGTTACCCCTAGGGATCCTCGGTTGCGTGTTATATAGATGGGAAGAGCCCCCATCGTGGCAGGTTACACAAAGCATGGGATTACATCTTGATATTCCTAATATATCTCAACTAACACATATTCCATATACACGGTACAACTGTACAACCGTAGCCCCTACAAACGTGCTGGACTAATTCTTCTAACAGAGAAGCCCGTATGTGGTGTGCTCGTGCAGCCGCGGTGCTTGGTGGCAACACAGATCTAGCCTGCGGAGTGGCAGCGCTTGGATGTGCTCGATGGTCTCTTGATGGGCTTCGCGAGCTTGTTGATGGATTTTCTTTTTTTGTTTTTCTATTTAATTAACCGAGGCGGGCATCAAACCGTCTTAGAAATGGTCATATTAACCGTGACCATTGGTCCGAGGTGGTTGTAAAAACAACCTTGGTAAAGCCTTTTTGTCTGCCTTGGTTAAAAATAATGTAGTAACAGAGGCTGTCGTCTTAACGTGACTGCCTTGGTTAGGGCACTCACAATGCAGACTCTATCATAGAGTCTAAAGTTATTTATTACCTCGAACAATGTGGACTTGGAGTCTAAATAAGACTTGGAGTCTTATTTTTTCTACCTCTTTCTTCAATAAATATGCTGCCACATCAGGAAAATACCATAAATAATATGTAATTAAGTGTCTTGGACTCTGTGATAGAGTCTTGCATTGTGAGTGCCCTTAATAACCCATTAACCACGACGGTTATTATAGGTCAACCACCTCCATTAAATGATTAATGGAGGCGGTCAATGTTGCTCAACCACCTCGGTTAATAGCCTATTTTTTGTCTCAAGGTGCCCGCTTCTATAAATCTATTTTCAAAGGCGGCCATGTGTGGCATGGTAGCAGGCTCGCTCCGCCAGAGCAGGTGGAGGGGCGCTCGCGGCGGTGGTGCACCCTCGGTGAGCTAGATCGTGGCGAATCCCGACGGATGCCGCTCCACCCACTCTTCCTCTTCCTCTTTGCGGATCTCGGTGGCCAGCATTGGATCTGGCTCGAGAGTGGCAAATCTGGCATCGATGCAGCGGATTCGGAGAGAGACGATGGTGCACACGTGGATGGGCAGCTCGCTCAATTGGGCCTGACGACTAGCTTGATTGGGCTCGCTAGTTTTTTTATTTTTTAAAATCAATGGATGGAGGCAGGCAACATAATGCAATTGCCTCCATCAATCGATTAATCGAGGCGGGCGGGGCAACTGCCTCCGTTAAGCCTCCATTAACCGATGGTTTTGATTCAAGGTGGTTGCAATGCTAGTAGTGAGCAATGCTATGGTGAAGGTCGCGTAGGCCACCGTAGACTAGAATAAAATTAGACTTGTACACATTGACCTCCCCAAGATATAAAGGGTGGTGTGGACTCCTAAAGACGGGATTCCTTTTGGGCGCTAGACCTGGGAAGAACACACCAAATAGAGATGGAGGAGATAGGGCTCTAGACCACCTACAAGACCCGATTGGCAAGAATACTATGATAGCACAATGCAATTAATCCCATGCAATGTTTTGGGGTTAATGGTTGCATTGTGCAGGGCACTCTGGCTTCAATTTTTGCTCTACTCATTTAGAGCGTCACCTACATCGATGAAAAGCATGAGAGAACAACATGATAGAAAAATCTTCACTACACGGTGCCGGTGGAGAGATTGATCAACGAGAATCTGCACTGATCTCTATCAAACGCAATCTATCTTCAGTACACGGAAAACGGAAAGCAACTAAAGATTTAGTGTCCTCCTCGGTTTCAGATTGGCCAACGGACTCGGGTTCCCCCATCATCGCCATATCTCGGTTCATAAAGTCTCCCGCTCGCCCTCCACTTACCATATATATATATATCGCGGCCTGCACTAGTACACAAACAGCGGTTCCTAACCCCTTTTCACAGGCGGTTTAGAGAACCGCCTGTGCTGGGTGCATGTGGAAATCAAGAGTTTCCACAGGCGGGTAACCTAGAACCGTCTGTAGAAATAGATTTCTACAGGCGGTTCAGCTATGCAACCCGCCTGTAGAAATGAACATTCTACAGGCGGTTCTCATTATATAACCGCCTGTGTTAAAAATTTTAAATCTCCCGCCCAGTTCTAAATTTTCCCACCAGAACCTTTTTTCATTTTATATTTTAATATATACATACAACATATATATATATATATATATATATATATATATATATATATATATATATATATATATATATATATATATATATATATATATATATATATATATACACGTAATATTCAAACTACTGAAGCCTAGAGATCATGTCAACCATTGCAACATGCAATTCATTTATATATATACTGTTACTTTACATAAGGTTACATTAATTACAAACATGATCACGCATCAAATTTATTCTGTTACATGCATTAGAGGTTTCACCTCTGAAACCTCTGCTCTAATAACCGGATCGAGTTAGCTTTAGCCTACTAATCTCCCTTAGCGCTCCGTATTCAGGCTTTGCTAGGGCGCTGGTCCGATCGTGATATTTCCCTTCGCTGGGTATGACTTCTCGCAATATGAATTTGCAGAGGTCCTCAACTATGTTGTATAAAGTGGCTTCACTCATGCTCTTCGTCTTTTCAAAGTCTTTTTGCTGCACAGAAAGTTAGAAAACATCATATATTTAATGTTCATAATACATAATTAACAACCTTAATTACTTAGAGCATTAATTACCTTATAAGGGTTAGTCATATATCTTCCGCCCTCTCTCATGAACTCACATACGTAGAATCCACAGTGGACCGATCCTGGTGGTTGCTTGTGACACTATATAAAGAAAAAGAGCATATTTGTGGTTGCAACATGATGCGTATTCTATGTATATAGCTAGCGAGAATAACTTGGTAAACTTTCATACGTATCGGCCACTTATGAAAGAACCTCAAAGGCTGCCCCTGTATTCCTGACTCGCACTTTCCCCCTTTAATCTTATAATACCTATAGGCCCTATGATATCAAAAACATTTTGCAAGTTATTGTCAAACTCTTATAAAATTTTGTATGCATATTTTACTTAGCTTACCGTTCTAAGAGAGAAATGAATGGTGCATAAGTTGTTGGTTCATAGTCTGCGGAGTCTAGGACATGCACACGTCCATGCTTGGGATTAATCATTAAGCAGATCCAGTGGTCCCTGAGAGAATGAACTTTGTGATCAAAGTGCGTATTTTAACTATTAATACGATGCATGCAAACTGACACTTACCTAAAGTTATATGGTGCGAATATTAATTCCCTGTCTTGGAACTCTAGCATTGTCATGGCTAGGTAGAGGCCGTAACTAGCTATTTGTTTCTTTTCCCTTTTCTTTATTTCGTCCTCCTGCTCTTTTGGATCCAAACCTTTTAAGGAGTCATGATCTTTTCCGATCCTAAAAGTGTGCTCGTCCTCACATATTCTCATTGGGCTCATATACGCGACCCTTTTATTCGCATTAGTGCTTGGATCCGGACCGTACCGCATCTGTTGCTGTTCATATTGCATTCTGCAACGTGCACTTGAATGTTAGTATTAAAATTTAATGTAACTCACAAATAATAACTCACAAATTTAAAGCATTGTATGAGTGACACTTACAATGCAAACACAGTTATGAGCTGCACATCGAGTCTTTGTAGGTTCATCATTAACCACATGTCCTCGAAGGTCACAATTGCTCTTGTATGATCACTATTAAATGCCTCTGCTAGTATATCTACACTGATCGTGTCAATGCCAACAGAAGCTGCTCTCATATACCAGTCATAGAACCTTTTTACACCAGCTGGGACCTTTTTAAGTTTATCCCAAGTGAGTAGAGGCCTACCCAACTCATATTTCTTAGGGACATATTTATAATCATCTTTAGTGGGTGGCCTAATATTTACAAAAGCTGGTTCAGACTTCTTCGCTGCCTTCTCGTGCTCAGCCAAGTCAACTAATTTTGTCGTGCGGCTCATTGCAATTCCTGACAAAAATAGGGCAGTACCAGCAGACTTCCTCTTCTTTGGCTCGAACGGCGAAACCAATTTGGGCACCGAAAATTTTAACTTTTTTGGTGGCGGTGGTGTCGTCTCGTCATCTTTGGTTGGTTGTGGTGGTGTCTCGGCATTTTTGGGTGGTGGTGGTGTGGAAGATTCTGGTGGTGCTGGCGAAGGTTGTGGTTTAGGTGATGGTGGTGGGGATGGTGGGTGAGGCATTATAGGTGAGGATGGTGGAGCGAAGATCGGAGAGGGTGGTAGACTTGGAAGAGTTATGGTACCACCGACATCTGGAAGGGACGACTCCTAAGTCAGTGGTACTTCTTGGGATGAAGGTTGTGGTACCTCAGACAACAGGACGTCTCGTCGAGGCCAAAGAATGAAATTCTTGATAGCTTGTCCCAGCTTCTCAATACCCTCAGGACCAGGAATGTCTAGCATGTTATCCTCATATCCTTGGACAACTGTCAGCACTTCCACCCTACAATAGTCCTCTGGAATTTCGCTACCATGAAACTGGCGCCCCGGGATTGCAAGTCCTGTGGCTACTTCCCTTATACGATTATTGTTAAGACCGTACCTTATGACTAGGGAGCAACGAACAGGACTTTCAATCTCGTCAACTGGATACCGGTCCTTGTTTCCAGTAGACGCCACACTACTTGGGACAACTGGAGCCTGTTGTGATGTTGTCGGGGCGACCACTAGCTACATCTGGCGAGGCTGACCACTCAATTGGCTAGACATTGCAGACGCCAGTCGCTGCATCAACTCAGGAGGAGGATCGGAGAGCATTTTATTCATCACCTGTTCGACTTCTTTCTTAGCCTCATCCTTAAAAAAATTAGACAATTCTTCCTTGTAGCGATCGCGTTTTCTATACATTCCTTCCCACTCTGGTCCGAATCCTTCTTTCCATCCTTCCTTGGATGAGATACCTCGTACACGACCGGGATGCTCTGGGTTACCCAGAGCAACAGTAAGAACATCCTTCTCCCTTTGTGGCTTAAATTCGCCTGCTTTCTGCTTAGCTGCCACCTTGAAAATATTCTTCGCAGCCTCTTCGACCATTGGGTCAGCAAATGACAAGCCAGAATTGGCTTTCTTTGCCGGTACCCGAGCACGAACCCACCGCGAGCCCCTACGACCAAGTTGGTCAGGGAGCGCCGGCAAACCCTGAGCCCTCTGCGCTTCATCCTCTTGCTCCCATTGGGCAAGCTTGCGCTGGTAACCATCTGTGCCTAGGTGGTGGTGGTACTTGTTCCTTTTTGCGAGTTCAGATTTGGATTCGCTCAAAGCTTTGAACTCATCAGAATTCCTCTGCTCTAGAAACACTGCCCACTGACCAGCTGTGATTTTATACCTCTTTGTCGGGTCCAACCCTTTCTTTGCCCACTTTGAATTCAACTCAGACTTGTAATTCCTAAACATGATCCCCCATTGCTTCAATGTGTGCTCTTTTACGAGGTCTTCTGAACCCTGAGGTAAAACAAACCTCGTAAGCAGCCTGTTCCACATTCTTGTGATCTCATTGTTGTCCACATTTTTCCACTCCCTGACTGTGATGTCAAGATGGTCCCTAACTAAGAAACCGAGTGTATTACGCCACTTAGGTAAGGTCTCCGCTGGAGCTAAGGGTTGTCCAGTCGCACTGACATCTGTAACTCTATAGGTTACTTTTGGGAACTGATTCAATCCTCTTTCACCTCGTTTCCTTTTGTTCCCGGTCTTAGTGGTCGTCTCCGTCGTCGGCTCAGGTGCACTTTCATGTGCAACTTCTTCTTGGGATAGGATTTCCTCCATTTCTTTCAATTGAGATAGCACCTCCTATTCATATAAAGACATGTAATTATGAATGAGGCGCATAAAAGTATAGAAACATATAATTATGAATGAGTAATTCACCTCTTCTATCTCTGGGTTGTAATCGGGGTCACGTGCGTACTCACGACGGGCGTTCCTCTCTATGCGAGGATCAGGAATGTCGCTTACCGAGGTCTCGTACGAAGGAGTTGACTCACGTGACCCTTCTGCCTCCTCCGTGTTGTGGGACCCTTGTTCCTTCTCTGCGTGCTCGGGCCTTTTTTCTTGCTCCGTGCGGTCGGACCCCTTTTCTTGCACGGTGGGGCTAGACCCTGGTCCCTTCTCGGTGCAGTCTGACCCTTTTTCTTGCACCGTGGGGCCGGACCCTGGTGCCTTCTCAGTGTGGTCTGTCCCTTTTTCTTGCACGGTGGGGCCAGACCCTGGTGCTTGCTCCATAGGGCCGGACCCTTGTGCCTGCTCCGTGTTTTCACTTGGAGAAGTCGTCATTGCAAGATTCTAAAGCATATATGTTATCAGAAATGTTATATAGTATAGTATGAACAATGAAGATAATACTCTAAGTCAATCGTTGACTAATAAATAGTTGACTTATAAATAATTAAAAGTGAATATTTGCTACATCTTTTCTAGAAAGCTTACTAAATTGTGAACTTTGTTCTAAACATTACTTTAAAATACTATAACTACACATGTGCTTAACCAAAAATTGTGTTGTTTAGCTTTTGGGAAAGCTTATGAAAAGTACTACAACTCATATATTTACCTTAAGGCAAGATTCACATCTTAACTGAGTCAAACAATATAAACATGCAAATCTACTAAGAATAAGAGCAAAGCAACATAGGGCATTAGTTATTTTTATATCTCTTAATCTATTATTCCTAAATTCATGAAACAATTACTAGACCTCCAATATCATATGAAAAGCATATCACAATAATTTCATATTTATTTGAGCACTACTACTACAGTTATGAAAAAGACAAATACAATAAGCAATTAAAACCTAACTGCCTAAATCTATTTTTAAAGCTAAAATTTCAAACTAAAACATGACATATTATAGATCTACTGGATAGACAATTTTACAAGGATTCCAAAAAGTCTATATTTGCTATTTTACGATTTTTCTAGCATTTACTATGATTTTCCAAATATCATTCCAAAAACAAATCACATGGTCACTGACGTGTGGGCCCCACACGTCAGGATCTTCTTCAACCTCGCGCAGGGGAGGGTTCTGTGCCCGTGCTGCGTAGGGGAGGGTGGGGGACCTTCTCGGTGGTGCGCAGGGGAGGGGAGGGGGTGGGGAACAGGGAGGTGGGGGTGGGCGGCGGCGGCGGCGATGGGGAGGCCGTGGGGCGCAGCGGCGGGGCGGCGGTGGTGGCTGTTACCGGAGGCGGAGCGCGGACGTCGGAGAAGAGTGGGGGGGGCATACCTACTGGGCTTGGGGTCGGGCGCGGAGCAACGGCGGCGGAGACCGGAGGCAGAGCGGCGGCGAGCTCGGCGGCGGCGGTGGCAAAAATCGGCAGCCTGACGGCGTAGGTTTGAAACTTCGTGGCGCCAGGGACTTGGAAAATTTCAGGGGCTGGACGCGGCCCTTTATATGCGCGGCATTTCTACAGGCGTTGGCATTGACCACCGCCTGTAGAAATGATTTCTACTTGCGGTGGTCAATGCCAACCGCCTGTAGAAATACATTTCTACAGGCGGCTGGCTATGTGAACCGCCTGTAGAAATGCATTTCTACAGGCGGTTTGCTCTATGAACCGCCAGTAGAAATAATTTTCAATTATATTGTTTGTACATTATTTGTTGTAACATAATGTAAAATAACTTGTATATTATATTGTTTCTACATTATTTTTAATGTAAAATATATTTGTATCATATATTTAATGTATATTATAATATGATTATATTATGTGGCATTTGACAAAGCGTTACGAAAGTGTAGTTCTAAATCGAAATCGAAAGGTCTCACATATAGTTTCATAAATTTGAGTGAGATTACATGATGACTAGAGTTTACATGATGAATGACAAATACAATCTAGGCAGTTACTATTCTTCCTTGTCCATCAGCGCGCACCCAAGGCAAAGAACTTTGTGAGATGCTTCGCTCAACATTTCTTATCTTAGCAGGATAGTCATCCACAAAGAGGGACATGTCGCTGAACTGGTTAAAATCCTCGAGATCCGCTACACCATCAACTCCTATTGTTTGTTGCTTTCCTGGAAAAACTACATGCTTCAGCTTGTCAGTAGTTTTCTTCTCATTCTTAGAAAGGATCTGTTCAGCATAGAACACCTGTGCAGCACGGTTACCAAGGATCCACGGGTCATCTTTGTATCCCACTTTACTTAGATCAAGAACTCTGACCCCATAATTATCCACTGTGACATGTTTATCTTCTACCCATTGACATCGAAACACGGGGATCTGAAATGTACCATAGTCTAGTTCCCATATGTCCTCGATGAAGCCAAAGTATGTAATAATATCACCAGTTTCGTCGTCTATGGCCTCGCATCGAACACCACTATTTTGTGTCATGCTCTTTTTATCCTTGGATTTGGTATGAAATGTGAATCCACTTATGTCATATGTTTGCCATGTTGTCACTTGGCGTGATGGTCCAGATGCCAAAGCCTTGATGGTTTGTTCCTCAATTGTTTCCCCAGATGGAATATCCTGCTCCCTTAGCCATGTGTACAATTGTTTCTTGTGTTCCTTCATTATCCAATCATTCGTTTGCCCAGGATTATGTTCTCGAAGCTCATTCAACTGTTGACCGAGCAAATGCTCCATAATCGAGAGCTGATGTAAGATGCTGTGATGTGCCTCAAGGACTGTGTTGTAATCTGGCGGGATGAATGATTTCCGTCCAATCCTCCCACTTCCATGCAGCCTACCCTCATGCCTTGATGGAGGCAAACCTATTGCGACCTGGTCTTTTAGGACACTATTGCAGAATGGTCCTCCGGACTCAACTGCCTCTTCAGTACAGTACCCCTCTATCATGGATGCCTCAGGACGAGCACGACTTGATACATAGCCATTTAGTATTGCCATAAAACGCTCGTACGTCCACATTTCATGCAGGTACATGGGACCCAATGCTTGTATTTGAGGAACTAAGTGCACCACAAGGTGCACCATGATATCAAAGAATGATGGGGGAAAACACATCTCAAACTGTGACACTGTCTCCACTGCGAATTGCTGAAGGGATTCTAACTCATCACGGTCAATTACCTTTTGTGTGACCTTATTGAAAAAATAGCACAATCGTGTGACTGCCATCTTCAAGAACACTGGATTGATAGCCCTTATTGCAATAGGGAGGAAAGTAGTCAGCATTACATGACAATCATGTGAGTTGTAGTTGGTGAGTGTAAGGTCTTTCATTGACACAATACTTCGTATACTAGAGCAGAATCCAGAGGGGACTTTCAAATTCTTCAACCACTCACACATCACATGTTTCTCATCTATGCTGAGGTTGTAGCTTGCTGCTGGGAGATGGTACTTTCCATTTTCTTGAAGAACAGGATGAAGCTCTTTTTTTATACCTAACTGTACCATGTCGAAGCGTGAATTGAGTCCTTCCTTTGTCTTCGTCTTGATATCTAGCAATGTGCCAATTAGGCTTTCAAACACGTTCTTCTGGACGTGCATACCATCAATCGCGTGTCGTATGTCCAATTCTTTCCAGTATGGCAAATACTCGAAGAAAATGGACTTCTTCTTGAATGTTGCCCCTGGAGTTGGTTTGACATCCTTTCTTGGTTTTCCATCCTTTGTCTTCTTTCCGAACACAAAGTTGATGTTGCTCACTATTTTGAAAACTCTCTGGCCTTTGCTATTACCTGATGGTGCATCTGAGTTCCTTTCATCATTATTGTCGAAGTACTTATCCATCTTTTTTAGGCGGTACCTGTGCCCTTTTGATAAGAAGCGTCTATGCCTCATGTACACTATTTTCTTAGATGCATTAAGGGACACATAATGGGTTCCATCTATGCACACCACACAACCAACCTTTCCCTTGAATTGCCCTGACAATGTGAAGAGAGTAGGGTAATCATTGATCGTAACAAAAATAATTGCTCTTAGTATGAATGAATCTTTGCGATACTCGTCCATCATTTCAACACCTTGTATCCATAACATTTTCATCTCCTCCATTAAGGGCTCCAAGAAAACATCCATGTCAACTCCAGGTTGGACTGGTTCAGAGATAAGTATGGTTAGCAAAAGGTATTTTCGCTTCTGCATCAACCATGGAGGAAGGTTGTAGATGGTGAGAATCACCGGCCATGTGCTGTGCTTGCTGCTCCTCTCAGCAAATGGATTCATTCCGTCGGTACTCAGTGCAAACCTAACATTTCTTGGTTCGCTGGCAAAGTCTTGATGGTTCTCATTAAAATCTTGCCACTGCTTTCCATCGGCTAGATGGCGAAGCTTGCCATCATTTTTGTGCTCATCCGAAGCATGCCAACTCATTAGTTTTGCATCGTCAGGGTTAGCAAACAAACTCCTCAGCCGATCTATCACTGGAAGGTACCACATCACTAAAGCAGGAATCTTTTTCTGCGCATAATAATGAACCTCTTCTTTATCTTTGCTGGTGGGTTTTGAACTCTGCTGGGTCTTCTTTTGGGTCTTCTTTCGCTTCTTCCCTGCTGTACACATGGAGGCAGCACAATCCTCATGTCGATAGTCTTTATTTGTCTTATACCGACTTGCACCACACTTTGGACACTTATCCAAGTCCTTGTATTCATCACCGCGATATAGGATACAATGATTCCTGCACGCATGGATCTTCTCGACACCCATAGTGAGCGGACTGATCAGCTTCTTTGCATGGTACGTGTTAGCAGGCAATTTGTTCTCCTTGGGAAGCATGTCTCCGATAATACTTAAGAACGTATCGAATCCAACATCAGACAGACCATACCTGGCTTTTGCCATCAGTAGTTTTAGCACATATCTCAGCGTCGTGAACTCTTTGGTACAACCCTTGGACTCATCATACAAAGGCTCTTCAGCCGCCTTCTTCAAGGCCTCCATCCCTTTCATTAATAACATTGATGGTTCAGTATGACGATGCAACATTGCCTCTAAGAATTCAAAATCTTCCGCGGCTGTATCATTTGGTAAGACATGAGTTCTGTCATCAGCATTTCTCCCAGCAAAACCACCAGCAGTGACATTTGGCACAACATGTTCACTTCGGTGTGTGTCGTGCAAAAACTGAAATCCTTCATCAGGCATGTCTGGACCGTCGACGTCAATATTCGCAGGGTCCCCAATTGTATAAGGTGCCGAGCTACCCTCTCCATGCTTTGTCCAAATCAAGTAATCCTTCATAAATCCTCGGCATACCAGATGAGAAATGATTGCTTCAGTATCTTCAAAAATATTAATATTTCTGCAGTCGATGCATGGACAATATATGTGCTTCGTCTTTGTTCTCAAAGCATGGTTCTTAGCAGCATCAACAAACCTATGGACCTCAGGTATGTATGATGGATCTAGTCTTGATAAGTTATACATCCAGAAGGACCGCTCCATCATGAGCTGTGCAAAAATTAGTAAATTAATTGATCTCAATGCAAAAGAGGTAGTTTAGGAAAATTGTCATCTAACCTTTCAAACAACAACTTGTGAAGATGAAAACCTCGGAGCTAACATTAAAAATAAAGACAAAACCCTAAGTAATAATAAAAAAACTAACAACTAAATCAAATTGACAAGGTAGAAAAACACCATTGATGGATTCAACTAAATAGAAAACTTATCTTTCTCTTTCTTCCCAAGCATGGAAACACCATTCATGGAAAGCACTACATATATATTTCTTGGATTCACTAATTAGAGAAGAAAACATAGAAAAAAAAGAGAGGAGAGACTTCATCTAACCATCTTAAGCAACCTCATTTGAGCAAATATAGTCCATACCTAGCTATTCTACTCTATCTCTCTCATGGTGAAACCCTAGATCCAAAAAGTAGCTCTAATTGAGCAAGAGGGCACAAAAAGAGCCTTAAGAGGCATCAACTAACCTTTCTTAGCCACCTCCTTCCAAGAAATGAAGATCAAAACCTCCCCCCTTGTATTTTGGGAAAACTGGACCTCCAAGATGTGCTCCAATGGAATGTGGCTGCTACCTACAGTTCTGCCCGAGGAGGATTAATTGATCTCAATGCAAAACAAGTAGTTTAGGAAAATTGTCATCTAACCTTTCAAACAACAACTTGTGAAGATGAAAACCTCGAAGCTAACATTAAAAATAAAGACAAAACCCTAAGTAATAATAAAAAACTAACAACTAAATCAAATTGACAAGGTAGAAAAACACCATTGATGGAATCAACTAAATATATACCTTGATTCACTATAATAAATTTGATAAGGAAACATGGAAATATATAAAAATACATATTGCATAATGAAATCAAATTTACATAAAAATGAACATCCTAAACAATAGAAAACTTATCTTTCTCTTTCTTCCCAAGCATGGAAACACCATTCATGGAAAGCACTACATATATATTTCTTGGATTCACTAATTAGAGAAGAAAACATAGAAAAAAAGAGAGGAGAGACATCATCTAACCATCTTAAGCAACCTCATTTGAGCAAATATAGTCCATACCTAGCTATTCTACTCTCTCTCTCTCTCTCATGGTGAAACCCTAGATCCAAAAAGTAGCTCTAATTGAGCAAGAGGGCACAAAAAGAGCCTTTAGAGGCATCAACTAACCTTTCTTAGCCACCTCCTTCCAAGAAATGAGGATCAAAACCTCCCCCCTTGTATTTTGGAAAAACTGGACCTCCAAGATGTGCTCCAATGGAATGTGGCTGCTACCTACAGTTCTGCCCGAGGAGGAAGAAGGGGTGGGGTATTTATAGAAAGAATAGCACAGGCGGTTTGCTTAGAAAACCGCCTGTCCTTTAACACAGGCGGTTTTCTTATGTGAACCGCCTGTAAAGACCTGTTTACACATGCGGTTTTTAAATCTTGCCGTACAAATTTACAACACAGGCATGTTACAAGTATAACCGCCTGTGAAATTTTTTTGCCCCCGCCGGCTTAGAGCATCTGTGTACTAGTGCTGCAAATT
This sequence comes from Sorghum bicolor, assembly GCF_000003195.3. NCBI lineage: Eukaryota > Viridiplantae > Streptophyta > Magnoliopsida > Poales > Poaceae > Sorghum > Sorghum bicolor. The sequence goes on along the minus strand of NC_012874.2, from coordinate 67,437,350 downwards.
TATATTCCGATCCATCAATATGGGCGCGTGCATGTCGCGCTCCGCCTCCGTGGATGGCAGCGGCGATGCAAACAGTGCCTCAGTCATCGTCGCCACGGCCGTGAAGGGGTCGCACGTCCTCAAGATCGACGGCTACTCCCGGACCAAGGGACTCGGCAATGGCAATTTTCTCAGATCCGTGCCCTTCGACATCGGAGGCCATACCTGGTTTATCAGGTACTACCCTGATGGTGCGACCAAAGAGAGGATTGGTTGGATAGAATTGTACCTGCATCTCGATCGCAACAATGCAACGGTTGCTGAGGCAAGCTATACATTCAGTTTACTTGACGACGTCGGAGAAACAGTTCCGTCGTATTGTTTCAGCGACAGCGTCATACGTACTTTCAACTACTCCACAGGCAACGGATGGGGATACCCAAAATTCATACATAGGAAGGCCCTGGAGGAATGAAACTACCTGAAGGACGACTGTTTCAGAGTTAGGTGCGACGTCACTGTCTCCAAGAAGATCCACACAGAGGGCAGCAGCTCGCAGTTCGTCACGGTGCCACCGTCAGACATGAACCGGCACATCGGTCGTCTCCTGTCGTCAGGGCTGGAAGAGGATGTCACGTTTCAGGTTGGAGACGAGACGTTCGCCGCACATCGGCTTGTGCTCGGTGCTCGCCTGCTCGGTCATCAGTGTTCTTGGCAGAACTCCTAGGCCCCATGAAGGAGAGGAACGGCAGGGTCGTACGGATTGATGACATGGAGCCAAGAGTGTTCAGGGCTATGCTGCACTTCATCTACACGGATGAGTTTCCTAAGTTGGACAAACGTGATACCATTGCCATGGCTCAGCATCTGCTCGTCGCAGCGGATAGGTATGACCTGGAGAGGCTGAAGCTCATGTGCGAGCACAAGCTGTGCCAGTGCATCAGCACTAGCATGGCAACGACTACGTTGGTGCTTGCAGAGCGGCATGGCTGCAAAGGGCTCAAGGAGGCATGCCTCAATTTCTTCAAGTCTTCGGGCAATCATGGATGGTGATGGGTTTCAGCACCTTACAAGCAGTTGCCCCTCTCTTCTAAACGAACTGCACGCCAACGATGCTCGCTTAGTTGACCCACTGGGACAGTACTGTCTTATTATCTAGATGGTTAATCAAGAAAGACCGATAAATTATCTAGAATGTACACTTTAATTACTAGCAAGGCAAATGTTAGATGTCAGACACAGTTATGAAATTTACTGTTGGACACCTTAGGCCTTGTTTAGTTCACCCCGAAAACCAAAAAATTTTCAAGATTCTCCATCACATCGAATCTTTCGGTACATGCATGAAGCATTAAATATAGTCGAAAATAAAAACTAATTGCACAGTTTACCTGTAAATCACGAGACGAATCTTTTAATCCTAGTTAGTCCATAATTGGATAATATTTGTCACAAACAAACGAAAGTGCTACAGTAGCGAAGTCCAAAATCTTTTCGCATCTAAACAAGACCTTACTTGTTAATTTATTCATTTTTTTGGTTTAAGAAGATGGCGAAAATGTCCTTTCTTCTCTTGTCCTCAACCTCTGCCTCCCTCCTACCTCTACTGCCGACTGCCGTCATTCGCTTCCTCCTTAGCACCTGCCGCCATAGGTCTTCTCCGGAAGCCGTTCGTGCCTCCCGCCACTCCACGACACCGGAACAGCCAAGTGTACCGTACCCATGCATGCATTGCTGTGACGGAGGAGACCCATGTGCAGTCCACTAAACTTGTCGCATCTGTTGGGCGCAGTGGTGCGAAGACAAAGGCCTTGTTTAGTTCCGAAAAGTGAAAAGTTTTTATACTGTAGCACTTTCGTTTGTTTGTGACAAATATTATCCAATCATGGACTAACTAAGATCAAAAGATTCATCTCGTGATTTACAGCTAAACTGTGTAATTAGTTTTTATTTTCGTTTATATTTAATGTTTCATGCATGTGCCACAAGATTCGATGTGACGGAGAATCTTGAAAATTTTTTGGTTTTCAGGGTGAACTAAACAAGGCCAAACTAATAAAGTTACGAAAACTTTCTGACTATATAGGATACTCGTAGGGATATTTAATAAGAGTAAAGTTGAAATATTATTTCTTAATTAATTACGTTTTAGTTACCATAACTTCTATTTAAACGTCAGCTTTTTTTAGGTATGGAGGAAGTAAAAGATAAAGAGATCGAGATGAGCATTTACCTAGAGTATACCTCGTCTTTTCTATGCAGTGGTCATTGAATAGGGACGGGGTTGTGGTGGTCAATGTGGGACTAAGTAGATGCATGTGCATTGACTAGCACGGGAAACAGCGGCTTCGTCTAGTGCCAGAGGCACTGGGCAAAGCCTATTAAACACTGGGCAAACGCTTTGCCGCACTCGGCAAAAAAAAAGATGGCAAAGAACGCTTTGCCTAGTGTCATTTGTCGAACACTGAGCAAAGACTTTGTTTAGTGCCAACCCCACACTCAGCAAAGTAAAATTGTTGTGACGGCCGGCGGCTGTTAACGGCAGGTTTGCCTAGTGTAGGCACTCGGCAAACTTTTACAGTTTATTTTCCTTTCATTTTTCTTCGCAAGCTTTTTTTTTACCAATTCAAGAAGGCACCCACACAAAATCTAGTCGCCAAAATGAAACAGTTGTGGGGACCCTTTTTTCGGTTTGTGTAAAATTTGACTCAACTAGATAATTGTTTTTCCCTGTACGTAACAATCATAATGATAGAGTAATTACTCTTTTCAATGTGAATTCTTGTAGAATCAACGGGGCAAACAAATTTCCCTGTGGATTATAAAAAAAAAAACAAATTTCCCTGTGTGTTTATTCACGTGCATTAAAAAATTGAATCGTGTGGGTTTTTGCATTGCCCTGTCATGACTATATAATCCGACATGTTAATCATGGTTTTCCCTATCAATATATATAGCTAAAAACGACAAAAAGTTTGTCACCCAAGGGTAAATTCGCGTTTCATAGATGTATGTCACCCACAGTAGATAGTAGTTCACAATAGGGATATACTTTCATTTTGTCTTACCAAAGTAATTGCCACACAAATTCAACACCACCATTTATATTACCCAAAAAACACAACCGCACATTAAATTATTTCATGGTGGTACATATATGTTTGCTAGTCTAACGCTCTTGCTCATGCACCCCTACACACTGGTGGTGGCACAGGCTACCGTCTCTGGCCACCATTCAGTTTACCATCTGAAGAACAGTTTGTCTGAAGGCAATAGCAGATGTCTTTGCTGTCACAGATTCCACCCGAATAGCCTTCAAGTTGGCACCGATCTTTGCAATGCTGGCGTTCGCCGCCGCATAAGCCAAGCCGGCTGCGCACAAACGGGTTGCACGGCGGCCAACTTACAGCTTGTACGTCTGCTCAACCAAAAGGAGATTTGTTTTTGCTGAAGTCACAAGTTGGAGGTAGAAGAAGAGTAAAGGATGTGATGAGTCGTATGTTACCTGATGGTAAAATGAACGACAGTACTAGGACGACACATGTAGCTGCAGCGGCGATCTTGTTGCAAGCCATGGTTGCAAACTTAGTCTGTAGCTCGCGATCAGTTGATCCTTTTTCCCGATATTCAATCAGATGAAAGGGGAGAGCTGTAGTTGCCTTGGATGGTAGGCAAGGGATGCATATATTTATAGAGGATCATGGCATGTGAAATGCATTGTTTCCGTTTTTACAGAGTACCGATTCATTTCCATCCTTGAATGTGGGGTGTACTGTTACTAAAACTTTTGATTTAACAGGAAGATTTATTTGTACTGACAGTTACAAGGAATTATTACAACTAATGTAAGAGCAGCTGAACAGGAGGATTTTAATTTACAGCTTGATAGTCATGCTGTGTTACTTCTAGTGCCTGTATAGGGATTGATGTGAGCTTAGAGCTTCCAGGAAATAGCAGGAATTGAAACCTGACTTGTTATTAATTTATTATTGCTCTATGGAGTAATAAAATATGGACTCCCAGTCTTTCTTGTATGTATGTATAAATTAATTCCGATAAATTTAATATTTCTATTTGTACTTGCTTAGGGTGATTGCGGTCACAAAAGGCATAGTGTCTTACCAAATGACTAAGATGAGGGGCTTGGTATGCATTAAACACATTTAAAGACTACTAAAAATCACAAATCACAGCTAGTATGGACCGGTTTTTGGAACCGGCAATGGACAAGCGGCAGTAATGTACCTGTTTTTTTATTTAACAGTCACTGTCATTAACTGAATGATATAGTTAGGAAAAAAATGTGTGCTTCAAAGGATGGAGGAAACAATGACCTCAAATCTCAAGCATAGTCTCCAAAACAAGTTGTGGTAGAACCGCCTAGTTTAACCCTGATTATGCACGTCTATGAACCACTTGACACTAGACATGCTTAACCTGAAGCAGAGCTGACTCTACGGACCAAGAGAGAGAGAGAGAGGTAGTCCAGAGGTGGACATCTCTTGGTTTTTCAAGGGGAAGGAGAGACAATGTCGCTGTACTAAGGCCCCATTTGGTTGCTCTCAGTAACGTTTACCACCCGTCACATTGAATGTTCAGACACATGCATGGAGTACTAAATATAGACTTTTTTTTGCAAAAATATAGACTATTTACGAAACTAAAAACACAAGTAGAGAGTAATTTGCGAGACGAATATTTTGAGCCTAATTAATCCTTGATTGGACACTAATTGTCAAATAAGACGAAAATGCTACATTAGCTGTTAAACTTTAACGTCCCCAACCAAACACCCCCTAAATGTACACTGGCGGTCTCTTAACTATTACCGTTGTAAATCTGGTTTCTATTTACGGTGTCTATAAGAGAAGCACCCGTGTAAATATATTATTTCTACTAGCAGTAGGCCAGTAGCCTTAAGAAAACTGTCAGTAAAGATGTATTTACCCTAGCAGTTTCCTTAACTTAATATTGTCAATACAAATAATTTGTAATCAATTTTTTATATGATCTGGATATAAAAGTTGTGCTACTTGAAAAGATCTAAAACCATTTAGTTGACTACTTTATTATTTAAAAATCGTGTAGCACCTGGAAATTATGTTTTATATGATTAATTATTTTATAAAATTCATATTTTTAAAAAATTCAAATCACTTCGGATGAGGGAAAAATAACAAAAACATAGCAGTAGATTTTATGAGACCGAAAACTTTGTGACAGACTGGATACGTGGGGAACGTTTATGCCTTTGTCCCAAGAGGCTATAAGGTGAAAGGGTTAGGATAATAACATTGGGAGGTGTATAAGGTCGCACGTTAGACTTCTGGCAACCACAAGCGTGCAAAACAGCGTGAGTCGGTTTTTAAGTGGTGCCCGCTGATTTTCACTTGCCTTTTACAATTACGGTTAATAAAAACAGATAGTCAAAAACATTTTCTATACTAGCTATGGTCTCATTCTCTCTAAACTTAATTTGTTGCCCTTAATAAGAAAAAGTTTACATGCATAGTGGAAGTATTTTACAAGATTGGCCTTGTTTAGTTCACCTCAAAAACCAAAAACTTTTCAAGATTTCCTATCATATCGAATCTTGCGGCACATGCATGGAGCATTAAATATAAATGAAAACAAAAACTAATTGCACAGTTTGTCTGTAAATCGCGAGATGAATCTTTTAAGCCTAGTTACTCTATGATCTATGGTCTCATTCTCTCTAAACTTAATTTGTTGCCCTTAATAAGAAAAAGTTTACATGCATAGTGGAAGTATTTTACAAGATTGGCCTTGTTTAGTTCACCTCAAAAACCAAAAACTTTTCAAGATTTCTATCGAATCTTGCGGCACATGCATGGACCATGGAGCATTAAATATAAATGAAAACAAAAACTAATTGCACAGTTTGTCTGTAAATCGCGAGATGAATCTTTTAAGCCTAGTTACTCCATGATTGAACAATGTTTGTCAAATAAAAACAAAAGTGCTACAGTGTCGAAATCTAAATTTTTTTCAGATCTAAACAAGGTCTAATTGTAAAGGCCTCATTCTCTCTAAACACTATAGCTTATTAATTTCTGTGTCTCTGATTCGAGCATCAGGGTGCCACATGGTTGAGCAGCTCGCTGAGAAGGGAGGGGCACCTGGTTGTCAGACCCTGAAACTCGTCACTATCCTTGATCGCCTTCAGATTGCCGGGAGACATGAGAAACTTGAAGCACGCCTCTTTGAGCCCTCTGAAGCCATACTGCTCTGCAACCTCCAGTAGTGTAGTCGCTACCGTGCCAATGTTAACGTAGTCACAAAGACGGTCCTCGCAGATGAGCTTGAGCCTCTCCATGCCATACTTATCCGCCGCCACAAGCAGATGCTGACCCACGGCCGGCGCGTCGCCGTCCATGTTAGGCAGCGAGTCCGTGTAGACGAAATGCAGCATGGCCCTGAACACTCTCGGTCTCGGCTCCATGTCATCGATCCGTACGTGGCTTGTGGCCGTCTCCTTCATCTGCCCAAAGAGCTGCGCCATGAACACCGGCGACCGAGCGGCGAGCACGGCCCGGTGCGCGGCGAAGCTCTCCTCGCCGACCTGGAACGTGACGTCCGTTCCTACCTGGGACTCGAGGAGGCGCGCGGCGCATGTGCTTGTGCATGTCTGATGGCGGCACGGCGACGACCCGCCGGAGATGCCGCTGGTGCGGACCGCCGTCCAGACGGTGACATCGCATCTGACTCTGAAGGAGTCGTTCTTGAGGTGACTGATCCAACCATGGCGTTCCTCCTGATGAATTATGGAACTCCCATTGTTTGGCATGTGTAAATACTGAAAGTGCTAGTTTCCTCGCCGGAACGCATCGATGGGAATCCGACGGGATTGAGCAAACTGAACTCCCAGGTTGCCTGACGTCCCTGCCATTGCTGTGGTTGAGGTGCAGGAAGAAGCCCATGCAGCCAGAGCTGTATTTAGGATACTACTACGAGTCACAAAACGATGCAGTGCAACAAGGCGCGTAATAATATAGGAATTCTGAATCTGAGCAATTAAGTTCCAATAATTCATATACGTATTACTTGACATTAACAAGAATTCTCAGAACATGATATTTGACCCGAAAGTGATAGTAGCATGCATATGGATTATGGAATAATCATATATGCTAATATAACAGTACTTTCCTTTCACGAAGCAACGTTGGCAAGCAGCTCGTTTAGAATACAGGGGCAACTGTTTGTCAGATGCTGAAACCCACCATCATCAGCATCCATGATGGTCTTGAGATTACCCGGAGACTTGAGGAACTTGAAGCATGCCTCCTTGAGCCCTTTGCAGCCATGCTGCTCTGCAAGCACCAACGTAGTCGTCACTGTGCTAGTGTTGATGCACTCGCAAAGCTTGTGCTCGCACATGAGCTTCAGCCTCTCCAGATCGTACCTATCCGCCGCCACGAGTAGATGCTGAGCCATGGCAATGGTATCACCATTGTCAAACTTAGGAAACTCGTCCGTGTAGATGAAGTGCAGCATATCCCTGAACACTCTTGGCTCCATGTCATCGACACGTATATATGACTTGTGCCCTTCTCCTTCATCGGCCCAAAGAGTTCCGCCATGAACACCGAGGACCGAGCACCGAGCACAAGCCGATGCGCGGCGAACGTCTCGTCGCCGACCTGGAACGTGACGTCTGCTTCAACCCCTGACGACAGGAGACGGCCGATGTGCTTGTTCATATCTGACGGTGGCACCATGACAAACTGCGAGGTGCCCTCTGTGCGGATCTCCATGGAGACAGTCACATCCATCCGTACCCTGAAACAGTCGTAGCTTGATTCCTCTAGGGCCTTCCTCTCGATAAATTTCGGAAATCCCAGTCCATTACAGAACTTGAAAGTATAAACGATGCCATCGGTTAAACAATACGACGACGGAACTGGTTCTCCGACGTCGTCAAGCAAAGTCAGCGTTATGCTTGCCTCAACACCCGTTGCATGGATGTAACTGAGACACAGGAAGAAGGATATCCAACCAGAGTGTTCTGTGCAGTTACCATCAGGGAAGTACCTGATACACCAGGAATGGCCTCCGATGTCGAAGGGCTCGGAGTTGATGAAGTTGCCTTTGCCAAGTCCCTTGGTCCGGGAGTAGCCATCGATCTTGAGGACGTGCGACCCCTTGACGGCCTGGGCGACGATGGCTGACGCGCTGTGAGCAACGCCACCGGCGCCAACTACAGAGGTCGACGACGACGACATATGCAAGGAAGGAGTTTAAGGTGCTGCTGGTCACAACTCACAATCACAATGGGGAGTGGAGGGAGAGCGAGAGGCTTTTATAAATCGAGATTGTGCCCGACGGTCCAAGCTGTTGGTCCCAGCGGAGTAAATTAAGGCGGCGGTGTGCGGAAGACGAGAGGGCAATAGTTTCGGGAGACGAGGCGCCACGAGTGCCGCCGATCAACAATCTAGCAAGACACCGAAAATAAATTAATCTTAGCTGGTTTTCCATGCAAGAGTACTGGAGTACAGCATATATAGATCTACAGATAGATTACGGCCGTGTTTAGATCCCAAATCTTTACATTCATAAGTTATCGTTTGACCGCCCTTATAGTGCTGGGCTTATGGTATGTTAGATCCCAGATCTTTACCGACACGATATTTATCCCTATTTTTTCGCCCAATGTCTGTTTGAGCCTACAGTAAAAATTGCTTTCACTGTCAGCTAATTGTATTATCTGAGAATCACCACAGTTTTATCCGGTGTGGATCGTCCTTTGACATAGTGATGCCGGGATCAAAAGGCAACTGCGCTCCACCGTACCTACTGTTAACCCGTGGTGAAAACCACCTGGAATCAAATCCCATTTACCACCTATAGTTCCTCAGCTCACTGTCTCCCTTCAATTCTCAACTCACAACCTTCCTTCCCCATTCATGTGGCCATTTTTCAGAGTTGCTCATGGAAGCTCTAAATTCTAAAAAAAATGCACACCACTCCCTTGTTGTAAGGAAGGTAACTAGGAAGTCTTTATTTGCATAAGTAGTGGGTAATTTATATGTTAGATTATGTACTTTTGATAATGGCAAATGAGTGATTCTTTATAATAGAGTATATCTAAACACTATTATTGAGGGCCAGAAAAAAGAAGGGAATCCTTAAATCTAATGTAGCAGTTGTGGTTAAGGGGCCAATGCTTGATCCAGTTGCTCTTGCTCACATATTTACACTAGAATCACACATTGAGGCCTAACAAAAAAAACTCATGCTGCTGCGATGCCACTGGAACATGATTATATCATCAGATTCAAATATGCAGTGACAAAAAACACAGATTAAACAAAACTCATCAGTTACCAAACAAGTAACTGAAACACCTCACTTTCAGCCATACTACATTACTACTCCATATATTAGATCAAGTGCATTACTTTGCCCTGAAACGAAAACTAAATAAAACATACGCATGTCCCAATTTGAAGAAGTCAAGGACAGGTAGCAGCATCCTTGGCTAGCAGCAGCTCCTTGATAAGAGATGGGCAAGTAGTCAACAGATGATCAAAGCCCTCTGTTGCCATGACTGTCTTCAGATGGACAGGCGACTTCAGCAACTCAAAACATGCCTTCTTGAGCCCCTGGCAACCATGCCGCTCAGCGAGCACCAGTGTAGCGGCCACGGTGCTTGTGTCGATGCACTTGCAGAGCTTGACCTCGCAAATCAGTTTGAGCCTCTCTAGATCATATCTGTCTGCTGCTACAAGTAAATGCTGGGTAATCAGAAACACATCTCCCTTTTCAATGAAAGGCAAGGCGTCAGTGTAGATGAAGTGGAGCATAGCCTTGAACACCCTTGCTTCCATTTCTTGGATCCGTATAGAGTTCATGGCCTTCTCCTTCATGGGGCCAAAGAGCTCAGCCTTGAACACCGACGACCTTGCAGCCAGCACACACCTTTTATTTGTTTTGAAAGACAACCAACGAAAAATTGTCAGGGATGCATATATTAATTAACAGAGAAGAAGGAGTGTACTCCCTCCATCCCAAATTTCAAGAATTTTGGAGAGTTAAAGCATCTCAACTTTGATCAAAATTATAGAAAGAATTACAACTATTTATAACATCAAAATAGGTATACTATGAAAATATAATTAATGAAGAATATAATAATGCTAAGTTGACACCACAAATATTATTATCTTACCATATAAATTTGGTCGAATTTGAGATAGTTTGTGACTCTCCAATATTCTTGAAATGACTTATAATTTGAGGTGGAGGGAGTACAACAAAATAAAACAGTTTTCAGCACGCACCTGTGTGCAGCAAACATCTCTCCGGCAACATCAAATGTGACATCGGCCCCCACTGCGCCTGAGAGGAGGCAGCCAAAGTGCAGGTGCATGTTGGACGGCGGCACCATGACACACTGTGTTGTGGTTGTGGCCTCTGTGCTGATCTCCTTTGAGACGGTGACATCGCACCTTACCTTGAGGCAATCATCTTTCAGATAAGACGATGATTCCTCCAGGGCCTTTCTTGCAACGAATTTGTTGAAACCCCAGGATCCACCTTTGGACGACGAGAAGGTACGCATACAGGATTTCTGGCTGAACGTCGGCACAGGTTCACCAATGTCGTCGAGAACACTGAATTTGAATCGAGCTTTGACGTCTACAGCATCTGTATGATCATGCTGAAGATAGATAGATATCCAATCGGCACTGTCCAAACAATCGCCATCAGGGTAGTACCTAATATACCAGCGATGGCCACACACGCAGAACGTGCTGGATTTGATGAATTTGCCAATGCCAAGCCCCTTGGTCAAGGAGTACCCTTTGATCTGGAGCACGTGTGACCCAGTCACAGCCTCGGCCACGATAGCCGACGTGGTCACCGCCTCGCCGTGGCCGCTGCCGACGGCAGACTCTGCCGTGCTTGACATATCAGCAAAGAAGGAGCGGTAGTACTAGGCTACTACTATAGCTAGTTCTAGTTCTACGAACGGCAGCGCAACCACCGAGGAGACACAAGCTGCATCATCATGATGGCTTTACCGTTTACGAGGGGCCACCCGGCCGGGCACGGGAAAACCAATTTCCGGCGGTATTAATTTGAGGGGTAAAATCGAGGCGACGCCAGAATTAATCGCAGGTTCCGTGAAGACTGGCGGACCTGAAGGCGATGTACAGTCCCGTGCGTGTTTAATCCGACCCACCAGACGGAAACAAGATAGTATGCGTGTATTTCTAGCAAGGATTATTTAATATGTAGTAGAGTAGTATAGTTGAGAAGAAATTAAGCATGTAATATTCAAAATATGTACTCGAGCATAACTATTTATTGTTATATATCTCACAGTAACCAGGATGCCTATATAAATATTCTATTATTATAACTATAAGAGCAAGGGCTTCATATATATAGAAATTAACTAAACGTGAACTGAGAAAGGAAGAACAATTATCTATCAATATAAGATAGCTAATATAATTAAGCAGAGATGGTAGCAAAACATTGTATTTATCCATGATGTATTTTTTTATAGAGGAAAGGTTTTAAATAAGCCAAGAATGCAATTATTGGTAATTAAAGGAAATTGTTTTGGTGCCACAAATAAATTTCAGACGGCAAACAATCGTGCAATCAAGCAAACATTCAAACAAGCAAGCATTTCATCACTCAATGTAACCTAAATGCATATGGTGAATTTTGATGCAGGGTTTTCAAAAAAAAGATTCCAAAGGGTTTTGATTTGAAATAAAATCGGTTCAGAGAAACCGACAACAGTCAGCTTAGCCGACATCCAGAGGCCTGGGACGCTGTTTCTAGGATGAAAATAGCGGGAGTGGGCTCAGGGCACTCACAATGCAAGACTCTATCACAGAGTCCAAGACAATTAATTACATATTATTTATGGTATTTTGCTGATGTGGCAGCATATTTATTGAAGAAAGAGGTAGAAAAAAATAAAACTCCAAGTCTTATTTAGACTCCAAGTCCACATTGTTCGAGGTAATAAATAACTTTAGACTCTATGATATAGTCTGCATTGTGAGTGCCCTCGGCCGACTAGGGGACTTGGCTAAGCCAACTAATTTGGCTGAGGAATTTCAGGTGAAAATCTTCCAAAATTCATAATTAATTCATCTGGACTCTTTTTTGTGAGACAATTCATCTAGACTCTAAATAAAATGAACTATATATGTTTTTTTATCAGCTCGAGGAGGAAAGCAAATTGTGCATTTGAGAAACTTGGTCAAGCCTCTGGCTGTTCTGCACCTGAAAAGCGGTATTCTTCGCCCAAGCGCCAAATGTGATGATCCGAGTATGCTTCTGGACATCTTGGTGACAGAAACATGATGATAGTTTCCATTATATACTCTCTGGACAATTTTAACAAATTGCTTGCACCGCCGCTCAGTTTTATAATCCTACGGTGATAACCACCATGATTTTCTCCGCCGCTGCATCGTCCACTGACACTGCGGTGAAAACAATTCATCACCGCTTGATCAAATGGTAACTGCGCTCCACCAATTAGGCTAGTCTCAATGCATGTTTCATGAGAGTGTCATGCACATTAAATAGGGTGCCACATAAGCAAAATTGCTGACTTGGCAGCGTCATTAAATGAAAGAGTTTCATCAAATGAGAGAGAAGTTTCATCACCATAAAACTCTTGTGGCTCGGTTACCTAGTTTATACTCTTGGTAACTGTGCCATGAAACTATGCATTGAGACTGGTCTTATCGACCGGGGGGAAAACACGCAATTGTTTTCACCACGAGATCACTGTATAATCCGGCACTGAAAACTGCCTGGGACCAAATTAAACCCCTTTTTACTCCTCTTCTTGCTCACTCCTTCCACATCTCCCACCCTTCACCATCCTTGGGTCATTTTCATCACGTTGTTCATGGGGCCTCGCTACTGGAAACTGGGACGTCGCCGAGTGCCTCATATTTTGCCGAGTGCAGTTTATCGGGGCACTCGGCAAAAATTATGTTTGCCGAGCGCCGCACTCGGCAAAGTTTAGCACTCGGTAAAGAATATTTTGCCGAGCGCCAAGCACTCAGCAAACTTCAACACTCGGTAAAACTAGTCTTTGCCGAGTGCAATAGCACTCGGCAAAGACACCACTCGGCAAACATTGCTAACACCGTGACGGCATCTCCCTCCCATTTGATTTTGCCGAGTGCTACCAATTAGGCACTCGGCAAAAATTTTTTATAAATTTTTTCATCAAAACTTTGCCGAGTGCCTCATGGTCCGGCACTCGGCAAAATTAATTTTGCCTAGTGTCACATCTAGGCACTCGGCAAAATTTTTATTTTTTTTTGGATTTTCGACCCAAGTTTTTTTGTGTAGCCTTCTGACCGTATTTTAAGCTCTAATCTAAATTTTGGTGAAATTTTGACTTTTCTTGCTATATTTTGTTAATTTATTTTGTTTCCTTGATTTTATCGGCGTATTTCAAATTTGAACTGCACGTGTATGTTATAATGGAATTTTGTCCTCCAAAATATGATTTTCGTGACACGTATAGTTTGATGAGGCCATATGCACGGAGTCACATGAAATCTCAAGCATCTGGATGACGTAGTATGTTGTGTTAGTTATAGAAAAAGTGAATTTAAATTATATAAAAAGGAAACAAAGTCCAAAATTCACGAAACTTGTCGAGAAGTCTTGTAATCACATGCTGATCCTGTGGTAAAAAAATTGGATGATTTGGAGTAATTTGCGACTCATGATGCCAAAAACCCACACATGTGCGCACATGGTAACTTGTTATCACATGTGGATATGTCTGGGTTTTAGGCAACCGACGTCACAAATTGCTCAAAATCTTTTCAATTTTTTACCATAGCCTACACATACGGTAACATGATGCCTCCGCAAGTTTCATTATTTTCGGACTTCGTTTGGATTTCATATAATTTAGAATCACTTTCCGGCCAAGTTCCTCGTCATGTTACGTGAAAAAAGATGCTTGAAATGTAATGCGAGTTCATGGATAGGGACTCAACATACATCAAATAACATGAATAACATTTTTCGAAGAACTAAATTGCATTATTCCTTGTACCTGCAGTTCAAGTTTGAAATATTAAAAAAAATTTGAAGAAACGAAATAAACTAAGGAAATATATCAAAGTAATTCAAAATTTTCCCAAACATTAAAACTAGGTTTGAAATAATGTATGTATGCCACATAAAAAACTGGGATCAAAAATAAAAAAAAATAAAAAAAACTTTGCCGAGTGCCTTTTTAGGGCACTCGGCAAAGTTTGATATGCCGTGTGCGCATCTTGGGCGCTCGGCAAAGAAGCGTGGATCGGCAACCAGCTGGACTTATTTTTGGCAAAGGTCGACCCAATCACGTAAATTAGAAAAAAAAGTCGGCCCAATCGGCCCAACTGGAACCCTAAGTCCCTGAATCCTCTAAGTCCCGGGCGGTCTTCGCGTAGAGCCGTGCCCTCCCAGCGCCGCCGCCGCCATCCTGCGCTGCCGTCGTCTTCCTGTGCCTCGCTGCTCCGGCACGCGCCCAGCGCCGCCCCTCCCTGACGGTCCCGCAGCTCGGCCTGCTCGCCCCTCCCCGCGCCGCCCGAACTCGCCGCGCCCCCGGGGGGCGCCCGGCCGCGCTGCCACGACCGCGCCGGCACCGGCCCCGCTACGGCAGCTCCTGCCCCGGCCAGCGTCCACCCCGGCCTACTCTTCCAGTTCTGCGAGTGTTCGGGTAAGATCTGAGTCATACTTGCTTCCCCTCCCCAGTATATGCTCGTAGGTGCAGGTGACCATTTGGTCTCTACGGGTGCTGCTCTCCAGTGCCGTGACTGATAGATGGTATATAGAGAGAGGGTCAGCGTAGCTGGTGTGGTGGTGATTGATTAACAAAAGACCTGGTAAAGCTTATTTAATTTGAGACACAGTAGTATGTAAACTAATCTGTAATGAGCCTGTGTGCAGTGTGTGCTAGCTGCTGGTGGGGTAAATTCAGGCTTTGAGATCGTAGTGTCCCAAGGAGACCGAAATTGTTTGATGTTGTGGCGCTGGTGGGATAAATTCAGGCTCTGTATATGTTTGCTTGTGTCTTAGTGCAGGGAGAGCTTGAGCTGCATTGTTAATCGGTCATAGAAGCAGCATTTTTCTTGTGCTTGCACGTTTGTCTTCCGCTGAGGATGCAATTGGCAAAGGGCTGTGCAGTGTCGTGCATTTCATTGTTTTCTGAGTTTTGAGTCACTGGATTACAGCAAGTGCAGCAGCCTGGTGCTTGCTTTCTTCAGAGATTGATTAATCAGTAGCTATGTTCTTGCTACGTGATTTTTCTCAGGTGCAAGCAGGAGGAGTAGCTGTATTAATTTATGAATTCAGAATGTTTTGGACAGCGTTAACTGGATATTCAAATGGAGCAGTCTGCTATACTAACTACCCTTCAAAATAATAGAAAAAAGAAATCAGTTTTGTGTGTTCCATGTAAACAACTTCTATGGTTTTGATTGATTTGGAAATACATCAATGGTTTTGACACATTTGTAGGGATGTTTGGTACTGCATACAGTACATGCATGGTTCTCAAGTTAAATAGCATTATTGTGCCATGCCTGATTAATTGTTCTATACAGTACAGTAGAGTGTTCTGTTCAGCTCAAATAAAATATGGCAAATGAAGGATGCTTTAATTTGGAAAAGCTAAGCTTCAGAATTTTCCTTTTAAATAAGGAAAATAGCTCAAATAAAATGTTTTGTCCATATTCTGTTCCTTCACTGATATGTTGTCTTTGTTTTGCAAGTCAGATTTTACTATTTGCTGTTGCAAGCGAGTCCTCAAATTTCTGTCCATCTTTAAGGAAGCAGCAAAGTCATTTAAGGGAAAGGTAATTCTTGTGCTAATAACTCTTCTCTATTAATCAAATTGGTACACTCTAACATATGTGCAGGCCGAGCTGTTAGAAACAAAGGAGTCGCACGTGCAATTGACCGCTCAGCACGCACAGCTGACCACTCAGGTGGCGCAGCTGACCGCTCAGGTGACCCAGCTCATTCAAACCATCGAGCAAGGACAAGCTATGCCGGCGGTTGCACACTACACTCCTGTGAGTATGAAAGTTGAATTTTGTTGGCCTTCATGCAGTTGGGATAGCTGGCCTTCGTGCCGTTGTGATTTTCGGCCATCGTGTCGTTGGTATTGTCGGCCTTCGAGCCGTTGTTTTCTTGCAGGTTAGAAACCTCCACGTGCAGGGGAGGTACTGCCGAAATTTTCAATTTTTAATTGAGTTTAACACATACCATCTCCTCTATTTTGTGCAGCCTCCATCGGTGTGTTCAAACGCTCATCAGACATCACCGGCGGTTGATCCCGTCAATCCTTCACCGACGTCCGGGAGGCCACCCTTTGAGTCTTTGCCACAGTAGCTATGTTGACCTTTTAATAATAGACTTGTCATGTTGAACTTTGATGCATTTGTGCGAGACTTGTCATGTTCAACTTTGATGCATTTGATGTCTTCGGCACAGTACTTGTCATGTTGAACTTTGATGCATTTGTGCGGGACTTGTAATATCGAACTTGTGATGTTCAATATTAATGGATTTTTGATGGATTGATGAAATATGTGAGTGCTTGTGATATATAATGTATGCTGGTGATATATTCTGTTGCAATGTAATTCAAAAAAGCAAATTTTGGAGACTTTGCCGAGTACCATGACCAAGACACTCGGCAAAGTTTTGTCATGATTTAATATTCAAAATTACTTTGCCGAGTGCTATGACCACGACACTCGGCAAAGTTTATAACAGCATACATACTGGAATTCTCTTCCAAAACTTTGCCGAGTGCTTGCACTCGGCAAAGTATTAAGGAAAAAATAAAAATAAATTTACCGAGTGTTCAGCCATGCACTCGGCAAAATTTACAGGAAAAAAATAAAAAAAATTGCCGAGTGTTGAGCCATGCACTCGGCAAAATTTACGTTGACGGCAGACAGTGTAACGGCAGAAAAACTTTGTCTGAGTGTTGAGGGACGCACTCGGCAAAATAATTGGTAATTTTTTGTCGAGTGCCCCCAAGAAAGCACTCGGCAAACCTTCTTCCCGAGTAAGATTTTGCCGAGCAAATTTTGCCGAGCGCCACACTCGGCAAAGGCTTTGCCGAGTGGAAAAGTGGTCTTTGCCGAGCGTTATTACACTCGGCAAAGCCACCGGTTCCAGTAGTGGCTCTCGATTCTCAAAGAACACAAACTATTTTCTTGCTCTAGGTAACTATGAACTCTTTATTTGCAGAACTGGGTAATTTAGTTGTTATATTGTTACTTTTTTATGGCAAAGGGCAGTGGTTTTTCTATAATATAGAGTACGTCAAAATAAAAGCAAGTCCTCAAATATAAGTAGCGGTTCGTGAATTAATGGCAATTGCTAGAACCAGTAGCTCTTGCTCACATATTTTCATTATAACCATAAACTGATGGCTTACCGTAAGAAAAACAACTCAACCTGCTGCAATGCTACCTGAACATGATTATATTTCGACAAATTCAAATATGCATTGAAAAAACACACAGATTAAACAAAACACATCAGTTACCAAGTAACACAAACCTAACGTTTCAGCCATACACAACTGCTCCACATTAGATAAGAGCATGACTTTGCCCCGAAGGATAACTAAAAACAGACGCACGCCCCAATGTGAAATCGTCATGGACAGGTAGCTATCTTGGCCAGCAGCTCCTTGATAAGAGATGGGCAAGTAGTCATGAGATGATCAAAGCTCTCAGTCGCCATGACTGTCTCCAGAATGCTAGGCGACTTCAGCAACTGGTAACACGCATTATTGAGCCCATGGCAGCCATGCCGCTCAGCGAATGCCAATGTCGTCGCCACGGTGCTTGTGTCAATGCACATGCAGAGCCTGTCCTCGCAAATCAGTTTGAGCCTCTCTAGATCATATCTATCTGCTGCTACAAGTAATTGCTGAGTGACCACAAACACATCCTCCTTGTCAATCTCAGGCATGGTGTCAGTGTAGATGAAGTGGAGCATAGCCTTGAACACCCTTGCTTCCATGTCTTGTATCTGTATACACTTCATTGCCTTCTCCTTCATGTGGCCAAACAGCTCGGCCATGAAAACTGATGACCTTGCCGCCAGCACGCTCCTGTGTGCAGCAAACATCTCTCCGGCAACCTCAAATGAGACGTCGGCCCCAACTGCGCCTGAGAGGAGGGAACCAAAATGCCTATGCATGTTTGATGGCGGCACGGCGACAAACTGCACGGTGGGCTCTGTGCTGATGCCCTTAGAGATGATGACATCGCAACTTACTTTAAGGCAATCATCTTTCAGATAAGACGATTCCCTCAGCTCCAGTTCCTTTCTTCCAACGAATTTGTCAAAACCCCAGGATCGACGATTGGGGGAGAAAGTAGTAGAGGTTTTCTTGCTGAACATTGGCACAGGTTTACCGGTGTGGTCGAGAACACTGAATTTCAATCCAGCTTTGAACTCCACATCATTGGTATTATTGTGGTGCAGAAAGAGGGATACCCAATCGGCATTTTCTACACAATCACCATCAGGGTAGTACCTGATAAACCATTGGTGGCCACCCAAGCAGAATGTGCTCGAGTTGATGAAGTTGCCGCTGCCGACTCCCTTGGTCCTAGAGTAACCTTTGATCTGGAGCACATGCGACCCGGTCACAGCCTCCGCTACGATAGCCGACGTCGTGGTCAGGGCCTCGCCATCGCTGCCGATGATGTCAACGGCAGACGCTGCATTGGTTGACATGATAATGGAGGACTCTTCGTAGAGTTTCTGACGACCACAATAGAGCAAATTGAGGGGCAAAAAGAAACCGAGAAATTCTGTCGAGTTTTTGTCGCCGGGAAACCGGGATATTCTGTTGGATTTGTTGCCGAGATATATACTATATACATGTGTTTGTATTATTTATTTATATATATATTATATATATATATATATATATGGTACAGTGAAATATTAAGTTGTGACCTTCATTGACGATCAAAAAATATATTATTTTATTCTTTAGTAGTTTATAAGTTGATAAGGAGTTAGTTGTTGATATGTCGTCTATAAGGAGTTAGTTGTTGATATATTTAAAATATTAATATTTATGATACATAACTAATATCATCGAAAAAATTCTTAAATTTAATTTTTAACAAAATTATTTAAAGATACGATTGTTACACGTATTTTCTATAAATTTAGTCAAACTTGTAATACAGAAACAGCATGCAAAGAGCTAGTGCTTGTGCTCAACGTGTGGTGTCCATGTTGGGCACAGTTTGGGTTGCCGTGGACGTTGGGTAATAAGGTGCCAAATTTGGTTCGGCTCAACGTGGCCATCGGGAGATGAATATAGGAAACAAGGGCGTGGAACAAAATCGATTTTATGGGAGAAAAATAGAAGTATGAAAATATGGACTCTCGGTACTTTAGGCAGAATAAATAAATAGAAAAAAGAAATATTTGATTAGAAAGATATTAGGATTCGTATTCACCTTATTTGATATTGTAGAGTTCTGTTTAGAGTTCTATCCTAAACCTATATCATACAGGAGAGCTAGTTAATTAGTTAGAAGGAGACGGACCAAAAAAACTCAGACAAAAAATAACGAAAATTTTACCTCTTTAATATTAGGTATATAGATATATAAAACACAGCACTCCGGCCTATGTATGTACATGTTGCACATCATTTTTTCTTTTCTTTTTCTTGAGCCATACGTTCATAGCATGCGTAGACAAGTATGGGCCCATATATCATTGCCATGAGTTTATGTCGTATATACAAGGAGCTTTATGGGAGTTGCCAAAGATGATCTTTATCTATATCCTGTAATATAGTGCATTCTCTAAATTTTAAGATAAATTAAAAGAGAACATAAAAGATACATGCATCCTCACTTTATTTCCTAATCATACGCTATCATCAACTTAATTAATGATAATTGGCTGATAAATAGAAAATATTTAATATAAAATTAAGTTTTATCCTATAGAATACATTATATTTAAGAATAAATTTTGAATATTAGAATGAACTATATTACGGGATGGATGGAGTATATCACATTCTACTACCTACATCAACCCATTATGCATGGTCAACTAATTAAATCATATAAACTGCAACCTTGAGCAATTTATTATCCAATTTAATCTAAAAACTGTATCTCCTAGTTGTATGCACATAGTAGTTTAACCCGACATGATCATCAACGGACAGACCAAATCTTGATACGGCGGCACCGGCAACTAACTCCTGCTAACTTCAATTAGATATAGATATTAAAATTACATATTTTTACAGCTCTTTAAAGAAAGTCACAACAAATCTTAAAGAAAGAAAATCATGGAGCTCAATATTTACGTCTACCAACACTACTGGAATCTCGCGCTTTGCCTAGTGTCCAGGGCACTCGGCAAACGACAAAAAACACTCGACAAACCATTTGCTGATGAGTGCCACACTCAGCAAAGCCGAGACGACACAAAATTTAACAGCAAAGTAGGCTTTGCTGGGTGTCTTTCTTCGGGCACTCAGCAAAGTCTTTACCGAGTGCCCATTTGACACACGGCAAAAAAAAGTAGCCGTCACAGCTAAACTAACGGACCGACGTGGTTTGCCGAGTGTCCGGGTATCATACACTTGGCAAAGACATTTTTTAAAAAAGTAAAAATTCTAGGTTTGCCGAGTGTCCTTTTTGGGACACTAGGCAAAGTAGCAAGTTTGCCTAATGTCCTCGACTAGACACCAGACAAGTAGTAGTAAGGTTTGCCTAGGGCCCTAGCCTGGACACTCGATAAAGCATCAGGTTTGCCTAGTGTTCTTGTATGGACACTCGGCAAACCATGTTTTCAGGTGCCAATAGCGCAGTCCTTTGCCGAGTGTTGTAGACAGAACACTCGGCAAAGAGTGTCTGTGCCGAGTGCAGCACTCGGCAAAGTGACCAGAAATATTTTATTTATTTATTTTTTCCATTCCATCCAAACAAATAAAAAATATGCATCACAGACATGACATATATATCACAGACATCACAAAATATCACAAACGTCACATCAGTCATAGTATATCACAATAAGTTCACAAGTAGCGTCAAGTGCTCCATCATTCACCATAAGAAGTGCAAATAAAAGTACCATTAACAACTACAAGTATCAGAGTGCCGCCAATTTCACAGCCTATATAAAACAGCCCTTGATACACTAGTTGCTTCCATTTCTTCTTGCTTCTGTTTCCTCCTCCCTCACCGTGCCTTCACTGCTTCTATTTTTCCTCATTGTGCAATCTTTCCATCTTCCATTACATAGTGGCAGCTATGGGTTTTAATCTGAATACAGAACCACCTGATCAAGAAGAGGCATTACTAGACCTCAATGAGCCGCGCCAGACAGAGGAACCTTCCAAATCCATGGTGCCTTACTAGACTTCAATGACGATGAATCCATACAAATTGGTGAAGCACAGCAAACCCAGCTTGTAGGAGGGCAACTAGGAAATAATCCAGGTAAGATGATGTCTCATAACTTCATCTCCGCAAGTAGTATGAGTGCAAGAATCAAATTTTACCTATGCAACTATGCTGACCTTGCTTCCTTGCATGCTGATGATGAAGATCATCAACCAAATGTGCGAGGGCAGGCCATACTAGACCTCAATGTGCCACCTACTAGTGATGACTGCCAAGCAGATGAAGATGCCAGCTTTGGTGTTCCTACAGAACAAGATTAATTTTGATCTCGATGTACAAGCTTCTACCCAATATGAAGAAATGCAAGACAGTATGATCATAGACATACACTAGGCCCAATGTAACTTTGCCGAGTGTCTAACGAGACACTTGCTGCCCTTTGCCGAGGGTGACACTCGGCAAACCACTCTTTTGTCGAGTGCTCGATATAAAACACTAGGTAAAGCGTTTGACACTCGGCATAGCATAGGGAGAAGATGAAAATTAAAATTATGGTATATTATAGTAGCGATTTATATGCCTCACATCAAGACAAGAAAACTGTTAGTATTTTAATTTGATACATACTTAATAGGATATTATCATATTATTAACAATGTTATCTAAAATTATGGATGCCATGGTCATCATAAAATAAATTGCTCTCTGTGGTCCATTTTATCTTGCGCACACGCATATCAAGACTTAAACTTCTGAAACTTTGACCAATAAGGCTAATATATTTTAACTACTATAATACAAACTTTATATGATTAGATTTATAAATAATTATACTATATCCAATTATTATAAGATTATAAATATAAATAATATAATATAAAATAAATAAATAGTCAAAGTGTAATTTAGGAGATCTTGTCATTCTAACTTGCGAAAGAGAAAATAGACTGGAGGAAGTACCTTTTAAATAGTCGGGGGCCGTGGTGGATTTGCGGTGCCATTTTCAGCCATCGACCAAGGGGCCGCAGGACCATGGGTCCATGGCTGCCTTGGCTAGCTTGGCAGCCACGTCGGATCGATGATAGCCTTGGCGACAGTAGCGGGTCTATGGATGGCATTGACAATGACCCAATAGTCATCGCGAGCACCAGCCCCAATTGCACATGTAATTGTTTCAAGTTCTTTTAATCAATTATTTAATATAGAGGCGGTCCAAGACACTCACCTGTGATATTTTTTTATGGTCACCAGGGGGAGGCGTCCCCACCTGAATTCATATATTGGCCTAAAACGGCCCATTATATGGTTTTACAAGATATATTGTACAGCTTTTAGACGCCCAGCACATGAGCGAACCGTGGCATAACTAAATATATACCAAAAGAGAAGAAAGTACTACACCAAAACACAAAAACTCTTCAACAATGCCTCCAGAGAGGTAAATGACGCCGCAACGCAATCATCGTTGGCCAAGGAGGAAGAGGTTACTCCACAAAACCTTGGCAAGGCTTTCACCTGAGCCTTGCACCGAGGAGTTGAGTGGGCTGATCCATGAGACAGCAGCAAGAGGTTCTTCAATGACGCCTTGAAGAAGGAGTTCCTCGTCACTGACCCAGACTTATCTGAGCTGAGCTTTCGCCCAGAACCTTTGCCAGAAAACTTGTTAACCCGCCTGAGCTGGAGGGAGGTGTAGCGGCAAGACTTCGTCCCCAATCTGCTACGATACTACTTGGGCATGATTATCTTGGTAAATTTTAATATGTTGTGACCAAAAACACAGATTAAGCAAAACACATCACAAGTCAAGAAATTAAAGGTGGATGACCCAACCTTTCAACCATACATTATCACTACTCAACTATAGAACTAGAGCATCACTTTGCCCTAAATAAAAAGTAAATATACCCAGACGTCCCAATGTGAGAAAACATCACCTTCCAGTAGCTCCTTGATATAAGAAGGGCAACTACTCATGATATGATCGAAGGCCTCTGTCACTATGACCATCTTGTAACACCCCAGGCTATTAAAAGCTTGTAGTAGTTATGTTGTTGGCCCAAATGACTTTGTGGAGTTATAGTTGGTGGCTTAAGTACTACCTTGGTAGTCTAAAAGGATGAGGGCCACGTCATAAGAATTATTGTTCCAAACGTAGCACCTCCAGGTTAACTATTTCACATGAAGTGAGAGCAAAAGTGTAAATAAAGTGCTACATGTATGCAAGCCCATTCCACGTGTGGAGCTAGACCATATAAGCAATTTTTAAACACGGGGTGTTACAGATAGTATCAGAGCATCAACCCTTGTTGTACGTTGCCCGGTAGAGGGGTGTACCAAGAGGTGGTCCTACATATCTACAACACATATGTGGTGAGCTGCCGAGGGCATCAGTCCTTAAGGGGGTGGTATCTGGATATCTACAACATATATGAGGTGAGCTTCCGAGGGCATCAACCCTTAAGGGATATACCAAGAGGTGATCCTGGACATCTGCTATATATATGTGGTGCTGACGAGGGCATCAGCCCTTAAGAGGGTGATATCGGAGCATCAACCTTTGGTGCACGTTGTTTGTGGAAGGATGTACCAAGGGGTGGTCCTAGACATCTGCCACATATATGTGGTGAGCTGCTGAGGGAGTCAAATCTTAAGGGGGTGAATGTAAATCTTGTAGTTGTTGTATGACGCCCCTAAGGGCGGTGAATGTAACACCCCAATAAAAAGTCTATAGTAGTTGTATTGTTGACCCAAGTGGCTGTGGAGTTATAGTTAGTGGTTTTAGTACCACCTTGATAGTCTAGGAGGGTGAGCGCCACCTTATAAGCCTTGTTGTTCCAAATATAGCACATGTGGGTTAACCTCCGGGCCATATAAGTAGGTTTTAGACATATGTGGTATTACAGAGCGCTAATGTCGTTACAATGTTACTTGCGTCGATGCAGTTGCAAAGCCTATCCTCGCAAATCAATTTGAGCCTCTCTAGATCATCTCTCTATTTGTTGCTACAAGTAACCAGAGTGATCACGGAGCATCTCCCTTATGAATGCTAGCCACGGTAGTATCACTGTAGATGTAGTGGAGCATAGCCTTGAACACCCTTGCTTCCATGACTTGGATCCGCACAGATTTTATGGCCTCCTCTTGTGTGGGGCCAAATAAGTTTTAGAGATGGCCCCCCTTACTGGTTGCCTCTAGAAATTAACTTGACAGTTGCATACCTACCTTTAGAAACCAATATTTTCTGAGACCATTGAGTAAAGGAGGTTAGCACACCTGTCTTTGCAAACCAATTCTTACTGTGGCTGAAAATATGTCTTGCAAGTTGTATTCACTTTGTTTAAAATTATAGAACGTCTTAAGTTTTGTATATATGCTTTGCATAAGGCTGGATAAAGAGCCAGCTTGGTTCGGCTTGTTTTGGCTCATTAGGATAACGAGCTAGCTCAGCTCGGTTCGTTATCTTAACGAGCTAGAAAGCCTGCTTGGCTCGGCTCATTAAAAGTTCGAGTTGACTCATTAAGCTTAAGAGCCAGGTATAAAAAATATATATAATATAATATTTATATTTATTTAAAACTTAAAAATAATATAATATAATATAATATAATATAATATAATATAATATAATATAATATAATATAATATAATATAATATAATATAATATAATATAATATAATATAATATAATATAATATAATATAATATAATATAATATAATATAATATAATATAATATAATATAATATAATATAATATAATATTTCCAATAGTCTTAAGTCCAACAAAATATTTATATGAGCTAACATATCAACCATTTATAAAGAGTAACATGAAGTAATACAAAACTAATATAAGTTATGATGATTTTTTCTATAATATTGTATTTCGTTTGGCTCGCGAACTGGCTCAAGTTGGCTCATTATAGCTAACGAGCTAAAATCTTGGCTCGTCTCGACTCGTTATCATAACGTGCCAATCCGAGCTGAGCCAAGCCAGCCATGAGCCAAGCGAGCTAACGAGCTTCGAATTTTTCGTCCAGCCTTAGATATGTACTTGTATCTAAAAAAGAGACCAAATATCTTATCATTTGTAAGAAAGGTAATAGTATGTATATTTTTTTAGGCAGGACGATGCTTGGACTATCAACCGTTTTTTAGCCCAAAGTTTAATAAGCTGAAGTCCAAATGCGTAATCTTAATTATTGCAATATGATGATTCAGCATGAAAACGTTTGAAAGTTTATTCTTAATCATTACCATTGCAAAACCACTACCACAATTTATTCCCCAATATGGTAGCACATCACATTGACATGCATATTGCTGCGCTACAATCATGCTCATGCACCGGTTGGCTCCGGTGCCGGCGGCAGAAGCGACGACGATCTCTGACCGACCTGTAGTTCATCGTCCGAGCACGACGTGCACATGCAAATCTTGTTGGAGTCGCAGAATCCGGTCTTGTTGCCCTCGTCTTGGCACCGCCTTATGCAAGATATGAGGGTGCGGCATTCTGGAACTTGGTTGCGCCAAGCCCGGCATTTGCCTGCGTGCCCACGTCCAACAACCTCTGCTTTATCGAGAAGAGGATTATTCTTGCATGCGTCTAGGACCGCACAATCAGTAGGTTGAAGAAAGACGACAGGATCGAAGAAGCTAGCATTTGCTAAGTATTACCTGACGGCAAAAGGAATGACAGTATTAGGGCAGCAGCAGCTGCAGTGATGATCATCTTGGAAGCCATATGGTATTGCTACTGCAAAATTATTAGTATCAGCTGTTAATCTGATTGACCTGTAGGTAGATAGGGTGGATGGCTTGGGTCCGCCGGGAATGCATATTTATAGGATGGTGATGATACACGGAGCATATTGGTTGGGTGTTAAAAAAAACTTTGCATTTGATCTTTGGCAACGATTGATCATAATGGGGCTTAGTAAGACTATAATTCATACATGTAATGTATGATTCGAGAGAAGATTAATTTGTTCTTAAATATAATGCATTTGAGAGGAGAAAAACTAATTTTCATTAAATACTTTCCGTTCATCAACCAATTACCATTAATCACGTTGATGATAGTATCTGATTAGGAAATAAAATGAGGGTACATATGTCTTTTATGTTTTCTCTTATTTTGTCTTCACTATATTGGAGGACTGTGGGAGTATTTAATTACTTCTCTATATTTGTGGACCTGGCGTTGATTCTTACCTGAAAATAGAGCCAGACTTGTTATTAATATACTTGTCTTCTATCTACCACCAGTAAGCAGTAATCAGTGGTGGAGCCATGTTTTTAGCAAAGGGTATACCGCAGCAAAAATTTATACGAAATTCGGTATATAATCCGTTTACCAAGGTACATATAACATAATTGTTTGTAAACTTATATCCTAATTTTGTATAAAGTTAAATAACATGATAACTTTCTAATTGGATGATAAAGTAAGAAATTTGCATAAATTAGAAAATGAATAGTTCAAGAACCAGTTCGAAATTGGCATATATACGAAGCTCACAATACTACTTTATTTGTTTATTCCCTAAAAAATTACTTCGATTATATTATCTCTTCACTCACTTGATTAATTGACTCTCATGAAACTTCCACTAGAAAATTCACTTAAAACATCAAGTTAAGTTTTCCATATGTTTTTTTTTAAATAATTGCATGTCCAGGATGGTCTTCGTCTCTTCGAATAACTAGATAATTTGTGGTTTAGGGACCTAGAAATTTATATTTTATAAAGGGCACGTATAACCCAGACATGAGAAGTTCCTTATAAGTTTTATGAATTAAAAACTAAGATGGAGTCACACGAAATCACCACCAACATTTATTCTGACAATTAAAATACACAACCACTGCACACACCACAGATTAAACCCCTTTCCTGACGGTACAGTACATGCATAAACTCGATCCTCTACGTTCGTTCATGCGGCCCTTGGCTCCGGCGATGGCTCCGGCGATGGCGACGGCGACGGCGACGGTCCCAGCTGATAGTAGTAATCTGCTAACCTGCACTGCGCGCACATGCAGATCTGTTCGGTGGTGCAGAATCCGCCCACGTAGCCTTGATCTTGGCACCGAGCTAGGCAACGCATTGCGTCGTCATGGCAATCCGGGACAATGCTGCGGAACAACGGGCACATGCCCCTGGCATCTGCTTAATCGATCGATCCAACAGAGATTTTATTCTTATTACCGCTGTCACCAACAGAATGCAGAAGAAGACGACGAGAATACATGAAGTATTTGTTGAGTAGAGTATTACCTGAAGACGGCAAAAGGAACGACAGTATTAGGGCAGTTGCAGCTGCAGCCGCGATCACCTTATTACAAGCCATGGTAGCAAAACTAGTATGTATGTCTTCCAATGGCTTTTGGTATATATGATGCGCTGTCAGCGATGCATATACTGATATACATATTTATAGGGTCATGGTGTGAACCTTATTTGTTCAGTATTATGGAAAGCTGGAAGATTTTTTGGCGACCATTCAACGCGGGGAGTACTAATAATAATGTTGTAATTAATGTGTGTATTAGTTAAGAGAAGATTTATTTTTCCAGGCACTTAGGATAAACTAGAACCAAACTATGCTCAGTTGAAGTTGACAGATCTTTACTTCTTGATGGTCCTGCTATATTTAATGGCAACGTATCATATGCAATACAACTTCGTGTGCAACATATGCAACCACCAATTAAAGCCACATGATCTAGATCCAACGTCTAAGGTTTTTTTCACTTACACCCCTCCACCTGTGGGTTTAAATCTAACCCATGTGTATCCATGTGGGAGGGTTTAAGTGAAAAAAACCTCAGACGTTGGATCTAGATCCTGTGGCCTTAATTGGTGGTTGCATAGATTGTACATACAGCTGGGTTGCACAAGATACGTTTCCTATATTTAATTTCTGGCATAAACTCTTGACAAGGCATCTTACCTGGAATTGAAGCTACACTTGTTACCTACTTCTGTAAGGCACGTTTGGGAGATCCATAATGGAGTATATCCACCATATAGACCTGGGTTTCCATAATTCCACTGTTTCTGAGAAAACTGCTTGGGAGAGTTTCAATGTGGATTTGCTAGGCTGGCCCAATAGCCAACAGCTGGGAGATTTTTTGGCAACCATTCGACGCGGGGAGTACTAATAATAATATTGTAATTAATGTGGGTATTAGTTAAGAGAAGATTTATTTTTCCAGGCACTTTAGGATAAACTAGAACCAAACTATGTGCAGTTGAAGTTGACAGATCTTTACTTCTTGATGGTCCTGCTATATTTTCTGGCATAAACTCTTGGCAAGGCATCTTTACCTGGAATTGAAGCTACACTTGTTACCTACTGCTGTAAGGCACGTTTGGGAGATCCATAATGGAGTAGCTCCACGATATAGATCTGGGTTTCCATAATTCCACTGTTTCTGAGAAAACTGCTTGGGATAGTTTCATGGTGGATTTGCTAGGCTGGCCCAATAGCCAACCAGTTGCAATGCAATAGCAGCCAACCACAGCCCATTGTGGTGGCTCCTCCTGGCAATTGTCACACTGACACGTTGGGCCTGCATGTCAAAGTCTTCTTCCTCTTCTAGCATTTTTTGAGTTTGTCAGTTCCCAGACCACACGAACTAAATGGCGCATCCTCGAGCCCAATCCCTGTCGTGCCGCAGACATGCGGCCATGACTTGGGCGAATGGACCAAGAGCAGACAAGACGAGGTTCGACCAGCCGGCCGGTGATGCTCCGGCGGCGGTGCGGCGGCAGGGCTACAGCTGTGGAGGGGCACCGTGCAGTTTCGGTGGAGCTCCACTCGTGATTACACACTCTCCTGGCAATCTCAAGCTGGGGCTCGTGAGAGAAAAAAAAAAAAAGAAGCACATGAATCAGTACGTGTGTTTAATCAGTGGCATTGTAAGGAATCTTGTTGGACAACTCTAGGAATCTACTCACTCTCTATGGCTATAAAGAAAATTATTTTGGATAAAGTTTGGATTAAATATTAAAAATATAAATCATTAATAACTTTTAAGTTGTTGAGTTTAAAAATATAAAAACCATATATAATAGCTTTATCTTAAGAAATACTTTCATAAAAATATACATATACCACTTTTTGATAAATATTCTTTATAAAAATAAGAGCATCTTCAAGAGACTAGCCAAATCATTTTCTAAATCTACATTTGGTTATTGTTGAAGAAAAAACGTCTCCAACGGACTCTGTAAATGACTCTTTAAATTTAGTAGCTCTTCATCCCACCTTATCCGCTCTCTACTTTTGGATAGCCTACCTCACTAGCCATTCTTTGTACAGTCTGTTAGAGTACTCTATTATCTTTTTATCAAATCTATTTTACAGAGTAGCTAAATCAATAAATTTGGTTAGTATTTTTGGCTAATCTTTTGGAGATGCTCTAAGGAGACTCAAAGTTAGGCTTTGGAGACTGTGTTGTTGTCCTAAATGATTTTCTTTATATATGGAGGGAGTATGAGTTTTTAGGGCACCCCTTGAGACTTCCAAATCCGGAGTTTTGGTAAATAGGCATAAAAAAAAGAGATCTAGAGCTAGTTTTTTTTATCTGGAGGAGCTGTCCCAAACAGGATCGTACTCTATGGAGCGATTAATTACACTACGGGAGACAGATGCTTTGCCGAGTGTCAAAAACACTCGGCAAAGCCTTTGCCGAGTGCCACACTCAGCAAAGAGCACACGGCAAAATTCTGGTCGGCAAAGAGGTCTTTGCCGAGTGTTTTTTATCGGGCACTCGGCAAAGAAAAAAATAAAAAAAAGCCAAAGAAAATAGAAAAAATTTGGAAGGGCTGCCCATCAGCTAGCACCCGCTAGCGCAACCTCCACGTTTTTTTTCAGCTTTTTTTCTACAAAATCTACAAATACGCCGCAAGCAGGATTCGAACCCACGACCTTCAGCTCAAGGAGCTCCCTCCTTCACCACAGCACTACACTTCAAATAATGATGCAGTTTTAAATGATAAGATAAACTGAAATGTAAAAATTGTCAACTATAAAATTTCATAACTTGTCAAAATCTATAAAGTTTATTTTGGTTGTTTGATCATTTGCTCATCTGACACGGTAATTCTAATATTTTTCACAAATCTTATATATCTCTCTCGTAGTTCTAGGAACTATAAGAGAGATAAAATTTGTGAACAAATTTATTTTCACTTTGCCAAATGAAGAAATGGCCAAAATAAAGATTATAGATCTTGAGAAGTTATACAACTTTGTAGTTCAAAACTTTTTGATTTGAATTTGTTTAGGGCTTCAAATTTTGAATTGAAATTTTCTTTGCCGAGAGTTTTTTTTTGCCGAGCGTTTTTTCTTTAGCACTCGGCAAAGAAGCTCTTTGCCGAGTGTCCGAAAAAAAACACTCGGCAAACCACTAGACACTCGACAAAGAGCCGGATTCCGGTAGTGTTAGGGATCATCCTTCTTAAACTTATGTAAACAAGTAAGTATGACCATGCATTGTAACGGAAGAAGAAACGTATTCTTTTAAATTTATTATTATGCAAATCACTATAGTTAGAGTACAGCCATAATTTTTTAAATTAAGTTTTAATGTAAAAAGGGCTATAGTTCCTAACCAAGATTTATCATGAACCCATGACATACAATTATATAGGCTGGTATTAACTAAAATTGAAGCATTAATATTGTAATATCATTATTTCATTTCTCCCTCCATGAGCTCTCTGCCTCTATCTTCTCTGATCTTTCTTTTTCGAGCTAGCTCTCCATGACCTCTCTTATTCCTGCTACTCCCTTTTGAGTCTATTGCCATGACCATGTAATGCCAAGCAAATGGCTAACGTTAGCATGGGGTATTTGCAGTACAAACTTTCCCAACCAAAAAGTCTAGGCCGATGTATAATTGGCACAATACTAAGGCCCACGTTATATCTTGCTAATAATTGGCTCAATAATTGGCATCATCTGTAAAACAGCTAATAGCAGAGCTATTTCGGGCTATGGTGAAATATAGCGGTTAAATTATACATGAACAAGAATAGTGGAGCTATTTCGAGCTATGGTGGGTACAATGGCAGCTATAGCGAGAGATTTAAAAGAATGGCCCATAACCACCACTAGCCCTTTTTTTAGCATTCCTTCACATGTCGCCCTTATTTCTCTCCGTCTGTCTCCCTCGCTTCCGGCCTTCCCCTTCTTCTCTAAGTCTCAAACCGCAAAACGCAAGGAGGATTTCAAAAACCCTACCTCGCTAGTCGCTACGCTACTCTACACCCCCCCTGAGATCTCCCTCTCCAACCCAGATCACCAGCCCATGACGGCGCTAATGGAGGTGCCGTTGGAGATGTTCGATGCCCTCAGGCAGGTTCGCACAGTTCCTGTCACCCAATGCTGCCGTGCGCCGTGCCGCCGAGCAGAGCATCTCCTCTGCTGCCTCTTCCCCGGCAGTATGTATGTTTTTAGTGCAGAACCATGCTTGGACTATCAGCCGTGTTTCTTCACCCAAAGTATGATACACTGAGTCCAAGTACAAAAGCTTAATTCTTGCAATATATATGACTCAGCGTGAGGAAGTTTGAAAGTTTATTCTTAGTCATTGCAATCGCAGAACCACCCACCATTTATTACCCAATAAAAAGTGAACCGCACAAAATCCTTTCTTGGTACTTTGTAGCACATCACATTTACATATTGCTACGCTATGATCATGCCCATGCACCGGTTTGCTTCGGCGCTGTCAGAAGCGGCGACGATCTCTGGATCGTCTGTCGAGTCCGAGCACTGCGAGCACATGCAAATCTTGTTGCCGTCGCAGAATCCGCCCTTGTAGCCCTCGTCTTGGCACCGCTTTATGCAAGACATGCGTGTGCGGCATTCTGGAACTTGGCTGCGCCAAAACGGGCAGTTGCCTATGTGCTCACGTCCAACAACCTCTGCTAATCAAACAGAGGATTACTCTCTTGCAAGCAGCTTTCACAAGCAGGAGGTAAAAGAAAGACAACAGGATCGAAGAAGTATTTGTTAAGTGTTACCTGACGGCAAAAGGAACGACAGCATTAGAGCAGCTGCAGCTGCAGCGATGATGACTTTGCAAGCCATGGTTTTGCAACCGCAAAATTATCAGTATTAGCAGTTTGTCTGATTGACCTGTAGGTAGATAGGATGGATGGCCTGGATCCGCCGGGAGTGCATATTTATAGGATGGTGATGATACACTGAGCATATTGGTTGGGTGTTAAAAAAAAACTTGTGCATTTGATCTTTAGAAACCATTGATCATAATGAGCCATAGTAAGACCGTAATTAATGTATATAATGTATGACTAGAGAGAAAATTAATTTGTAGTATTAAAAGTTATTTCAACTTAGGACCTTTCTATATATATTATCTTAAGAAACGATAAGTTAGCACCAATAATATGTGGGCAGGAGAAATTGGCAGGGTGATAATGCTGCTATCTATAAC
Organism: Sorghum bicolor; assembly: GCF_000003195.3. NCBI lineage: Eukaryota > Viridiplantae > Streptophyta > Magnoliopsida > Poales > Poaceae > Sorghum > Sorghum bicolor. The sequence continues at coordinate 67,404,455 of NC_012874.2, read as the reverse complement.
TACTTCTCTCTGTCTGTGGACCTGGAATTGATACATACCTAAAATTAAAGCCAGACTTGTTATTGATATACTTATCTTCCATCTACCACTAGTGTAAGCACTATCCAGTGGTGGACCCATGGTTGGGTATAGCGCAGAAAAAATTTTATATGAAATTCGGTATATAATACATTTACCAAGGTATATATAACATAATTCTTTGTAAATTTATATCCTAATTTTCTATAAAGGTAAATAACATGAAGAACCAGATGACCTAGAAATTAATTTTATAGCTTGAAGAACCAGATGACTCAGTAAGGGCATGTACGGCCCACACAAAAGGCTTGGAATCTAGAAAATAAGACAGAGTAATCCACAGTGAGCATTTTCTAAAAACATATATTCTTATTATTGTAATTGCCACACGAAATCACATCTTATGATAATCAAAATACACAACCGCACCACGCATTAAACTCCTTTCCTGACGGTACAGTACATGTATAAGCTCCTCGTCTCAGCGCTGGCTGAGGCGACGGCGATGGCACATGCAGGAAGGTGCAGAATCCGCCCACGCAGCCTTCGTCTTGGCACCGAGCTAGGGAACGCATTAGAGCCCAGTCCGAAGACAGTGGCTAGAGGGCAAGAAAAATATAGAGGACACTAAAGTCTGCCGAACTTTTTCAGTGGCTTTACAAGGATTTGGGATCTTTTTTAATGGCTCACAACAGATTCTCTCAAATTTATAAGAGTAAAATTCATGATGGTCCTTTAGACTTTAAAATGGTGGTTTCGTTTTGGTCCCGCGACTCAGGGAATGCTACGGGTTGTTCAATGTTATCGAGATTCCTACCTTAAAAAAATACTACACTTCTGGGTGCCTAAAGTTGGTTTTGGATCATTCGAGGTCTTGATTTGTTCTCTATGTTGACGTGGCTTATATACTGATTGTTCGTCGATGTGATGACCTGTCTTGTATTCTCCACATGTTAGATCCATCTCCATTTCTTCTTTCATATCTCTCTCTTCGTCACCTGTACTTGTTCTTACCGCGGTGGTGGCCCTCCTTTCCATCCTTTGCTTTCTCCTAATCCTAATCCTAAAAAAAATTCCTGCTCTCCCTCCTTTGCACCTACCTGTCCTGTACTAGTAGCAATACCTAGAGTGCACTCTCATATGCTTCACATGTTGGTCCACGTCAATATATAGCTAGGATGCCACACTACCTTATCAGCAGAGGGATCATGTCAAAACCGTTTGCACTTGTATATATGACTAAATGTGTTAGCATATATACTTTGTCTAAAAAATTATTCTTATCAATGTAACCGCCACACGAAAACAAAACCACCACCATTTATTCCGGCAATTAGAATACACAACCATACCACACGCATTGATGCTCTCATGGCTCCGGTGATGCCAGAGGCAATGGCGACGGTCCCAGTTGATAATCAGCAGCCGACATGCTGCACTGCGCGCACATGCAGACCTGTTGGAAGGTGCAGAATCCGCCCACATAGCCTTCGTCTTGGCACCGAGCTAGGCAACGCATTGCGTCGTGGTCGCAATCCGGAACCCTGCTGCGGAACAACGGGCACATAGCCTTTGCATCTGCTTAATCCAACAAAGATTTTGTATGTTCTTATGGCTGTCACAAAAGGAATGTAGGAGAAGACGAGGAGAATGCATGAAGGATTAGTTAAGGCCTTGTTTGGATGCACATGTAGTCATCTCAATCCAACATATGTGGATTTCGCTTCAACACATGTGGATTAAGGTGGATACACACGCATCCAAACAAGATCTAAGTAGAGTATTACCTGATGACGGCAAAAGGAATGACGACAGTATCAGGGAAGTTGCAGCTACAGCCATGATCTTGTTGCAAGCCATGAAAATGGTAGAAACTATATATACTAACTAGCAACTAGCTCCCGATCTCAATGAATCGATCGGAGTAGGAGTCGATGGCTTTGTACACATAGATCGATGGGCCGGCGATGCATATTTATATATTGGATCATTAATGGCGTGCGAATCTTTTGTTAAGTATTAAAAAATTCTTTGGAAAACTATCAATGTGGGGCGTAAAGAAGGTTTTTTTTTTTGAGGAAACAGGGCGTATATGGTAATCGTATTATAAATTGTAATTGCAAAAAAATTATAATTAACGTATGCATTACTTAAGAGAGTATTTATTTGTACTGACATGTAGGATGAGTTAGAATCAAACTGTGAGTAGTTAATGTTGGCAGATCTTTTTTACTGCTTGGTAGCAGCTATATTTTCTCATACTAACTGTTGACCTGGGCACCTGGGATTGATGCTAGCTGGAATTGATGCTAGCTTACGGTGTAGTATGGAGTGATTAAATAGGAACTGCCTTTCTTATATTTATATGTAATTATAAGGAAACTGATGAACATTGCTCAGTCAGTTAGATTTCGATCAATATAAGCAAACTGAACATTGCTCAGTCAGTTAGTTAGATTCAAGTCGTATATTTATATGGATGCTCGTATTTTTCTGAAATTATTTCACGATTTAACCATGAACTTGTTCCCTACTTAATAGTGCTATATTGTACCAGTACTTAATATATACGGGACACGTTTGATTGAAGGTGACTGACGCTGTCACCTGCCGCCGAGATAGACCCTTTAAAAAGAGCAGTGACCATGTAGAGACGCGAGTAGGCGACATCTCAATGCAAAATAGGGTACTGAGACAGTGAAAAGCATAAAAAAAACGTTAGAAAAAAAATAAACAAGACTGAGTTACATTGTACTTGATTCAGCGTATAAAAAATGAATAATGTTTCATTCCTAAATGCTGATGCATGCTGCTTTCATGAGATATGAATTTAGACGTACGTCAAAGAATAATAATGACTTCTAGCTACGAGAGCAACTTTTCAAGAGCAACTCCTTCACAGAGGGGCAGTTGCTCATCACGCGTTCCAAGCCACCTGCCACTACAGCTGCCATCATGTTGCCACCGGACATGAGAAAATTCAGGCACGCCTTCTGAAGTCCAAGACACCCATGCTGGTCAGCCAACGCCAACATTGTGCCAACACTGCCCGTGTCGATGTAGCTGCAGAGCTTCTCTTCACAGATCAACTTCATCCTCTCCAGGCAATACCTATCCGCCGCGACGAGCAGGTGCTGCGCCATCACCATCGCCTCCGCCTCGTCAATCTCCGGCAGCACGTCGTTGTAGACGAAGTGAAGCAGAGCCTTGAACACCCTCGGCTCCATGTCCTCCACCCACACGCAGGTCGCCGTGCCCTCCTCCATGGGGCTAAACAGCTCGGCCTTGAAAACCGGCGACCGGGCGGCGAGGATTGCCCGGTGCGCCCCGAAGCTCTCGCCGTCGACCTCGAACATGACGTCTGCCCCCTCGCCGCTCGAGAGGAGATCGCCGAGATGCTGGGAGATGTCAGACGGTGGCACGTCGACGAGCTTTGCGACAGCGGCGCCGGCGTGCTCCTTCCGGACAACCTTGAAGACGGTCATGTCGATCCCGATCCTGAAACGATCGTCCAGAACATGACCCGAGTTCTCCAAATCCTTCCTTGTGATGAATCTGGAAGCACCATGTAGGCTGCTCATTGGAGGGTTTGGAATGTAGGACCGGCATTTGCACGTGTAGGCCACTTTCCCGTCCTTGTCGAGTAAACATAGCGACAGTCTTGCCTTGACGACGTCCGTGTCAGTACAGGATAGGAATAGAGAGATGTAGTCAGCGTCGTCTTCAAGGCCATGGCCATGGCCCCTGGGGTAGTACAGGACGAACCAACGGTGGCCTGCGGCAGTGAAGGATGAGCCGATGTGTTCGCTGGGTGCAACGGCGCTTTTGCTGTGGGTGTAACCGCTGATGGTAAGCACATGGGAGGCGGACACTTTCATGACGTGGATCTCCGACGAGCGCGTGTCGACACCGGCGCTGGTGCCGCCGCCGGTTCCGGCGATTGGCATCGAAGAGAACGTGGGCATGTATCTCGAGGACAACGAGAGCGATGCGATCGATGCGGCGGCGTGTGTGTGAGTTTTGGCGACGGAGAGCTGAGGACAGGGGGGTCGAGATAGTTTTATGAGCCTGTGGACACCGGGGATCTTGAGTTCGACTCCGACACGTACGATCGATCCGCTTTTATAGCTGCGGTCATACCTACGGAGCCGAGTGCGACTAGACATACTCTCTCTTAGGACACTCACAATGCAAGACTCTATCATAGAGTCCAAGACAATATTAATTACATAGTATTTATGGTATTTTGCTGATGTGGCAGCATATTTATTGAAGAAAGATGTAGAAAAAATAAGACTCCAAGTCTTATTTAGACTCTAAGTCCACATTGTTCGAGGCAATAAATAACTTTAGACTCTATGATAGAGTCTGCATTGTGAGTGCCCTTATGCGCGTTCTAGCATTCAAAATTTGCACATAAATATAAAGGATTCAAGGAGACATAATTCTATTGTGAATTAATTACTTTTTATTTCTCAACCAATCATTATTAATCATATTAATGATAGCGTATAATTAGAATGCGGACGCCGCGCACCTGGGCCTGTTGCCCAATAGAATGACGCGGTCGAACAAAACAAGGACGTCTGCATCGATTCCTCCGACCTCGCACATTCCCACTGTGCCGCCCCCTATCCGAGTCCGGGCTTCAACGTTCTTCCTCCTCCCGCTCCTTCCCTCTCTGCTTCTGCTCGTGCACGCCTCCCTCGTTCCCTCAACGCCCTCCATGTGCGACGGCTGGTGAGCTACGCCTCTCTTCCTCCGCGCCCTCCATGCCACAGCGAGCTGTGCCTCCCTCCCTCCCTGATGAGCTCATGTCGACACTGGCGTTGGTGCCGCCGGTTCTGGCGATTGGCATCGAAGAGAACATGATCATGTGTGTCGAGGACAACAGGAGCGATGCGATCGATCCAGCGTGCGTGAGTTTTCGCGACAAAGAGGACAGGGGTCGAGATAGTTTTATGAGCGCGCGGTCACAGTGGAGCTTGAGTTCGACTCCGACAGGATCGATCAGCTTTACCTTTCCGTTTCCTTCTGCAAAAGGCAATGGTTATACCGAGCCGACTGCGACTAGATATACTCCCTCTAACCTATGATATACGCATTCTAGTATTCAAAATTTGCACATAAATATAATGGATTCTAGGAGACAAAAACCTGTTGTGTACTAAATACTTTTTATTTCTCAACCAATTACCATTAATCAGCATGTTGATGATAGTGTATAATTAGAAAATAAATTGAGAGCTCATGTATTTCCAAAGCAATAATCGTTAAATTTCAAGAATGAACGCCCCCGTGTCGCTCCATGGGCGACTCAAGCAGCCACCACATGCCACCAATCCAGCGCAGACAACTAGGATGAACTCTCAGCAAGGGAAGTATTCACTCAGTCTGAAATGAATCTTGCCCGAGGAGACAAAGATGTCATTACAACTAATAGAGTTCAGCGCAACAAACCCTCCACCTGTGGTGAGCCTCTTGCAGAGTAACATTCTGATGCAAATTCCATTGTTTAGGCCTTGTTTAGTTCGTAAAAAATTTTGTTTTTGGCTACTGTAGCATTTCGTTTTTATTTGACAAACATTGTCCAATCATGGAGTAATTAGGCTTAAAAGATTCATCTCACAAATTACAGGTAAACTGTGCAGTTAGTTTTTATTTTCGTCTATATTTATATAATGCTCTATGCATACGACCAAAAATTCGATGTGACGGGAAATCTTGAAAATTTTTGCGAACTAAACAAGGCCTTAGTATCTGTACTAAGCCTGTTGCTCTTTACCTAGGGCCTCTCGGGCAGAACTGCATCGATCTGCTAGAATTACCAGCCCCACTTCACGCAGTGGCACTGCACTCGGGCATAGGGCCCATGACCGAAGAAGAAGTTTGGAACTCAGAGGATATTTCACTTCGCTTTCATGGGTCAGGAAGGCCAGGAAGCCAGCAGCAAGCATGCTACAAGAAGCCGTTAAGCGTGAGAGTGCCGAAGAAGGCAAGCACGACTGCTTATAAGTTGTCGGTGAGCCAAATCACCGCTGCCGGAATTTGTGAATTGCTTCAATTACAGCTGCAGCAGGGGCAGAGGATCCGAGCAGTCTATCCTCGTATAGTATCCCTTTTTTTAAAATGGCTTCAAAGCTATAGCATGTCTAAAGTTTAGTCATAGTACTCAACCAATAAGTGTTGACAAAACAATGGATATGAGCCTATAAGCTCATGATTCTCCATTCAAAGGTAAAATTTCGTGGCAAAGGTTAGAATAATCATCCGTAGTTGAAACTCACTCTCTGGACCCAATTGGCACAACAGCTCTAGCTCCGATATTTATACTGGATTTGTAGTTTGTAGATTCCATGAAAGTGATAAAAATATTTTTATTTAATCTAAAATATAAATAAAATAAGTCATGTAAACATTAACATGCCTGCAGCTCTAGTTCCAGGATTTCATAGACCTACGTGTGACCAAAACTCACAAATTTTTTGGAGCTAGAGCTCTGCCTAATAGGACTGTGACCGTAATCTTGAGTTTGCTGGCTCAGAAATCCCTTCTCAAAAAGAAGCCTTATTTCAGATTGTGTAACATCTTGAATATGTTTATTGCGTTAGAAGTGTAAAGTGGCAAAATAATAATAATTGTAATTTTATCCATCACTCAAATAAATGATCAGAGATTTTAGATGCGTTGAGCTCGTCGAATACTTTCAGTTGCACTACTCATATATATTGTTTGGAATTTGGATCATGGAGATATAAATTTCAGAAGTTTTAAGAAAGAAAAAAATAAACAGGAGCTTGTTACTGTAGTGTGACGCTACAGTGCCGCACCGCTACCGTACCCGTGGTGGCCTTTTATATCCCCTCCAAGGCCTTTAGGTTTCATCCATAACTTTTCATATTCAGGATAAAAAGAGGAGAGGGGAGAAAAGAGAAAGGAGAAGAGGGAAGGGGAGAATAGGGCCTAGGGTTTTGCCGCCGCCGTCGCCGCCGCCGTCGCCGCCGCCGTCGGTCATCCGTGGTGGTCGTTCTTCCTCCCATGGAAAATACGGTTAGGTTCTACCTTGTATCTTGGCTGTCCCATTGATCCACTATGTCCCTTTTGCTGTCCATGAGGGCTTAGCCATGTTTAGCGTAGATCGGAATAACAAGGCTTTTGTGGCGGCAAGGATCGTGGCGAGTTGGATCGGAGATGAAGGAAAGGTGAAGAGGCGGAGAAGAAGGAGTAGACGCCAGGAGTTTCGGCGTCATGCTCGCTAAGGTTCTCTAGGTGAGAAGCCAAATATTAATCCCCTTCATCTGATCAAATTTTGCGAATTAAATCGCTTATTTGGGATTGGCTTTAGTGGAGAAATTCTCGAAGTCATTTACGTTCATGTTCTGAAATTCTCGTCAGACTGAGCAGTCCGTGTTCATCGTAAAGTTAGGGCATTTTAGAGTCTTTAATAATTTTTGGGTCTCTAGACAAAGTTATAGAGGACTTCAATATCTTTCTTTGGACGCCAAGAACTCTGTCATAGCAGTTATAATTTGTGAGATATCGAGTTTTCAATCTGACTGGTTTCTAGTGACGAAAATCTGGACAGTTTTGGATCTAAGCAGTTTTTGACCCTGTTAATGAAATAATTAGGTCTTTGATTATTAACAAAGGTTTTAGGATTTTTGTTAAGCTTTCTAGATTGGTAAAGTTTGTAACTTTTGAATAAGTATATCTCCTGTTATGAATTTTTGAAGTTTGATGTTCTGTTTTGAAGGTCAGAAATATTCCGTTGTGTTCTATGGTTAATTATACCATCTTGCAGATCTCTGATGCAAAACCTTACAATACAAAAGTTGTATATAACAGAGTTTTACATGATCTGATAAATTGTGGTAATTTTTGGATGAGTATTCTGAAGTATATGAAAAAGAGAAGAGTCGGTGCTGCTGTCTTGATCGGTAGCGCAAACGGTAGAGGCTTGAATGTCGAGTTTGGGGCGCTTTAGTGCGTATTTGTTCTTACTCTTGCTTGTATGTTGGTGTATGTACTGAGTATTATTTGTGATCAGGTGGTAGCACTTCGGAACATCGCTAGTGCTTTTGTTCTCCTTCGGTAAAGAGGCAAGTGAATGTAGCGGTGGTTTGCTACCGTTTTGCCTTGTTATTTTTATCACCTACAGTTTATTGTCTATAAGAATGTCACCTCTCTCATATCTAAAATTTATTATTTGGGTATATTTAGTCTTAGTTAAATTATGGTCTTATTTAAGTACTTATGGTGATGCACTACAAGAATACTGTCAATCCATGATGAAAAATTTCCGTCACAGATCATCAAAAAACCGTCACAATATAGCATCTATGACGGTTTTAGATATCGTCATGGATTAACCTCCGTGACGGTTTTAGAAAAACCGTCACAGACTACCTCAATTTGTGACGATCTTAGACCGTCATAGCATAGCCCGAGGCCTAGGTAGCCCAACCCAAGCCCAATGCAAGCCCAATGCAAGCCCAATGTTTATGACGAAAAATAACCGTCACAGATAAATTGCCATATGAATGATGACATGGATGATGATGTGGATGCTTACATCACCATACTAGGCTATATATTAAATGGGACAAGAAGGTAGCGCTGATGTTATTGGGCCTCTATGAGACAAAACTCAATTAAATATAAATGAGACAACTTAATTAATCAAGCATGCCAATACATACAATATCTTATTCTTTTGCCTTGCATCAAATCAAATACAAAGTCTCAAGTTACATACGTTTTTAACTAACATCACATACAAGTTTTCATCTAGCATCGCATACATGTTCTCTTCCAGCATTACATAAGTTACTCCAACAACACCAAATCAGCCTCTGTTGCTCGTCCAAGATTACCAGCAGAAGTCCTCTCGGTCCCAAATGGCAGGTGCATTCTTTTAACCTTAAATATAAAAAATGCATACTGCAGTCACAATTATAGTTCTTGTCCACATGTGCATCGATCATTTCACAACTAAAAAGCAAAGTTGCAATAAAAATAATAAAATACCGACCTTATGTGGAAACATTTGTACAGCTTACTACCTGCAGCTTAAACACTTCTAAGCTTTATACATCTGCTATATACATAAGAACATATAAGCATTCTTTTTTTCCTGAAAACTGTAAGCATTCTGCATATGGTTCATTTGGTTCATCTAATAAAAAGGAAAAATGTATGCTGGTTTCACTAAATTTCAGATTTCAGGTCTTATATGAGGTTCAAATATAAAAGGTTTTTGGTGTCTGTCCTACAAAGTCTCATGAAACAGTAAGTTTCAGGTGCCAGTCCTACAATGTCTATCAGGTTTCAGGTTTGTAGTATTATCTTTCAGGTTTGAGTTAATATATTAACTAAAATTGCTCCATTTCAATTTGCTAAAATTAAAACAACGTGTAGAGAGAAGCTTGCCAGGGTGTGGCACAAATGGCAAAAAAATTACGAAAGGCTAAAAGTTCACATGGACGAACATCCAACATAATGAGTGCTTGGACGTGCTTTAGATATGGCTCAGTTAGATATTTAATTCATTAGTAAAATAAATAAGCACTAGTAGCAGATTTCTTTTTTTATTTATAAATTATTGTAGGCACATGCATACAATGATTTTCAGTCAAACGTGTAGTAGTGACAAGTACTAAGCAGGGGCAGGACACAGGAATAAGTGCAGCAAGCTAAACACTTATGCAGCTCTGTTGTAAATTTGACAGTGAAAAATCATGTATACCCTCATAATGTAGAATGCATTCACCTTTGAAATGAAAATTGATCTTTAGATGGAGACAAGCTGCACAAATGGCCTATACAACACCTCTAGCATGCCATTTTCAGAAATCTGAAAAGCAAGCAAAGAATAGTAGGTTATATCTAGATTTCGAAAAATTGCAGAATACAATAATGGCACGCTGGTCATATCTTACTCCACAACCTATTAATATTGTGAGTTTGTCAGATTGCAATCATAAATTAAGCTTTGGGCAGGTAAAATAGATGACAACTACAATGTTCAAGGGTTATTTCTCAGCTAGAGAACAATTTCATTAGTACAGATTTGCACATACAATTTACTATGAAGAAAAAATCAGCTCTACACATCCACGAATGAAGTAATCAGCTCTACCTAAAAATTATGCAGAGATAGGCAGTGCATGTAAGTAATCCTCAAGCCCAAGCACATCAGCGTGTATCCCTGCAATGAAACGAACAGAAAGGAGCAGCTAGCTTGAGACAGAGCAGCGAGTGTGATGAATATAGATTAGGGTAAGCCGGGCAAAGGCAAGGGGCATCAGCCGAATTTGGAATGACCAGGGACCTGCCTCACCACTATTAGGAGCGTTGAAGCAAGGTCGACGGTGCCACCACTCGAGTTGCGCCACACATACAGGCACTCGCTATCTCCGAGAGTGGCATCGCAGGAAGGGAACAGGGCCGCGCTGCTGCCAGATCCAATCGGAATTGAAGCTCTCCTGCCTAAATCTTTGCACTTGCCAGTGAGAATCGCAACACCCTGGCTCAATCTGTCCCTGGGTGATGGGAAGATAGAAGGGCGACGGTGGGATGGGCAAGCGCTCGCCTGTGGTAGGGTGCTGCCGTTTGCCTCCGTGCATCATACGCTAGTGGAGTGGAACGCACTGGCCGGGGGAGGCGGCGGCTGATGGATGGGTGGAGAGGAGGGAGGGAGGGCAGAGGGGGTGTGTTAGGTTTTCTTGGCTCATTATATATGCGAACGGGTATTGGGCCATGGGCTGGATATCCACAACTCTATATAATGTATTACTTGTTATGGCTAGCCCGCAAACCTGAATTTGAAGTTGGAGTATCATTGGTGATTTATTAATTTTATTGCAACATGCCAAAGTGCATTGCATCGTTCATTGGCATTGGAAGTTATGTCTTGACCTATGGTCATGACTGTACCGGTACGCATCATGGGATGCAGCTCCACACCTTGTTGGGTGTGCAGGCAGGAGACATATGCATTCATGAGAAGTATGTTATTGAAGGAATTTTATCCATGTTATTATGAAGCTCTGTATTATTGGCTATTTTTCAAATTGGAAGACTGTTACTTTAGTATGATATTATGTCAATTGGGAACATCATATTAAATTGATGTTAATTCAAATTGTGGTTTAAATAGCTTGTCCAAACAAGTTCGCTTGCTGAGATGTTTCATCTCACCCTTGCTTTACTCAATCCAGGTACTTGATGCTTACTTGGAAGGGAAGGGAATTAGCTGCACGTCACACACTTATTCATTTAGAGACCTTGTGTTTTAATAAATAATAATTTGGTTTGCTTATTGGTTTTGAAGGCGGTTGTTAAAGTGTGGGTGTTAAACTTAATTCTTGTTGAAGTAACTTATTTGTGTTAGGATGTTCATTAATCCTAGTTTGGTATTTCAGTATTTTTTATATTTTATTCTTCCGCTTGCTATAAATACAAAGAAGATACTGCCAAATTGTTTATTGGTTGTGTGCAGCTGTTGTTTGTGTAGTCTAGTAGCATCCCGGTGTATTTGTGGTTTTCGGGGTGTTACAGTTGGTACCAAAGCAGGCATTAGATTCTCGGAAAAAGTAAGATTTAAAATTACACACTTGCACATGTAAGTTGGGTATGGATTTATATGTTAGGCATGCCTTTTGATGCTGAGGTGTTTGTTTTTCTTAAGTATCCATATGCCTATGTTACATATCACTGCTATTGTTAACTTTGAGTCATGTGTAAATTTTATAGGCTTTGTTTACATAATTTTTATTTGTTGTTGCCATATCTTGTATATATTAAATATGATCTAGTGCATATTAGTTATTCTTACAAGTACAAACTTGACAAGTTTTGTCGCTATGATGTTTTGTATAAGTGTACCTTTAAAGTATTGTAGTTTTATGTGCTTGAGTAGCGAAGATGATGAATGTTCTTTATGTTTTGTTGATAGCAAAAGATCTTGGAACCCCGTAGAGTAGCTATAGTTTAGTAGTGCAGATGGGCAGAGTGGAGGGCCCCCACAATGCTTTTTCCGCACTACTATGTGAGGGTTTTCTGAGAGATAGGTAGCGACCCAACTATCTGTATTCGAAGAAAATAGTTGAGTGACGGGTGGATTGGCCCCCATGCCGTGCACTCTTGCTATTCTCTCTCGACATATTGATTGGTGGGACGTTGTGTGACTTGTCCTATATGTTCGTGTTGTGATG